>NC_134690.1:385714545-386962179 GCF_050947455.1 Rhinoderma darwinii
TAAGGGCCATCTACCCTTGATGGGTAAGGTTATAGAGCAGAGCAGTGTGTATGAGACATATTATGTCATAGTATTGAGGAGGAGACACTGAATCTCACAGTGTAGCAGTGAATTCAGCACTTGGGTGAGGTAGTAAAACTCTTACTAGAAGCTGCAGTAGCGTCTCTCTCTCTCTCTGCAGCTGCTACCTCCTCCCCTCTCCACAGACTTCTATTGGCAGCTGTAACCTAATCTCTCATTGAAGCTTAGAGTCAGTCTCCTGCCTGCTCTAGGGATTCTATGAGTAAATTCAGAGTTATTGAACATTTAAGAAGGCAGAGGGGGAGGGGAAAGGAGCCTGATAAGTGGAGAAAGAGGAATTTTTCTCTAATAAGATATATTACAAAGTTTCTTATATCTGCTTGTACTATTTTTTTTTATGGAGATTTTTTATAACCAGTAGTACACTTTAATCTAAATAGGTCCAACATTTTAATATGGATCAGAGCTCAGTTATTCTGATACTGAGCTCTAAATCCTCTGCTTTTCTTCATAGCCATAGGGTTACATAATGAAATTCTCCTGCAGCCACCAGTAGGGATAGCTCACTAGCTGGCCCTCTCTTTTGGATGATTTCTCCTTTATAAAAGAGTCTTTCGGACTTTCTGTGATAATTGTAACCGTGTAACCTCCCCCTCATATTTTCACCCCTGCACTGAAATTCCATTCATCCAGATAGTCTGATAATCCAGCACTTATTCCCGGCATAGAACTGCAATATATTGTGTATATTGTGGTGTTTCCAGAAGCAAAAGAGAGAGCAGAGATAACCAATTATAACATTTATCTGGTTACAAAAGCTATGCCAAGTTCACACATTGCGTATTTGTTGCGGAATTTCGTTTGCAGTATCCGCATCAAAATTCGACAACAAATTACTGTTCAATGTAAATGAATGGAGTTGTAATAAATCCCATTCATATACAGCAAAAAAGGTTTTTACTGTATGCCCTTGAATAGTAAAGCGCACCTATGCAGTGGAAAAAAAGTATGCCAACACATACCAGCCAGGCATATTTCAAAAGGGCACGCTTTGGCATAGCCGGGTGCATGAAGCTCTATGGATATGTATGGCGTATGCGCCGGGAACTTTCCTGGTGCATATGCCAAACGTAGTTGAGAAAAAAAAATGTGAACAGAGCCTTACATGTATCGGAATGAAAAATGATCACTTATAGTCAAAGGTTTCTTATTAGTGAATGAGGATTTATGAGTTCTGAACAGATGTTATATGTGAGTGAATGAGAAGTTATGACTAATGGACAGATGTTACATGTTCCCGAGTGAGAATATACGACTGTATAACAGATGCTACATGTGAGGGAATGAAAATCTATGACTTATGGACAGATATTTTGTAAGGTTTAGCTCTCTATAAGAAAAATGCTTTCACTTATTAGATAATGTGCCGTAGTTTCTGAGTATTTAGTACTTAGGCCTCATGCACATGACCGTAGCCATGTGCACGGCCGTGATTTTCGGGTCGGCCGGGGGCGGAGTGCCATCCGTGAGCCGCCCGCAAATGCCGGCCCGTGCACATGGCCGCGGCCATTATTTGCTATGAGCCTGGACCGCAGAACACGGCCGTAATAAGGCATGCCCGTTCTTTCTGCGGTCCGGGCTCCTGGGCCATGCACGGACAGTGGAAGCCACGTTCGTGTGCATGGCCCCATAGGAATGAATGGGGCCGCAATTCTCCCGTGGATTTTCGGGGGAATTGCGGCCACAAAAGCACGTTCGTGTGCACGGGGCCTTATATATGTGGTGTGTGTCCGGCACTGCAAGCATAAGTCCAAGTATATTCATATATTCATACTCCCCCCGCCTCCCTCCGTGTTTTCTCCCTAGTATGCATAGTACTAGGGAGAGAAGTGTCAATCAGCGGCTGGACGGCAGGGTGAGGCGGGGGAGCATGAATATATGAATATACTTGTACTCATACTTGCAGCGCCGAACGCACGCCACAAGTATAAGTACCAAATAATTAGAAACTACGACACATCTAATAAATAACAGCACGCTGGAATCAGGGCAGCAGAAATACGTGAAAGATCTGCTTTAAAGGGAATGTGTCGCTAGAATTATTTTTTTTTTTTCAGTTAAACAATTTGTATTTGAGTGATTACACATTATTTACATTTTTTTAATTTTTCACAAGTCAGGAAATATTATAAATTAGACCTCTGCTGGTCTACGCTCCTATTCCTTGCGCCTGAACATATAGCCGGAAGCCGCGGCCGTAAGTCGTCATATTACTGTCCGGCAGCGTCTTCCGATCCACATGAAAATGGCGCCGGATTTCGCTCTGCGAACGAGATTTGTTTTGGTCTGTGTGGGAGCGGAGCATGCGCTGTTCCCACACAGACGGCGTACGCTTCTGAGAATGGAACGGCTCCCGTTCGCATTCTCTATGGGGATGTATGTGTCGTATTCCATCTCTGTATGTGTCGTTAATCGACACATACAGAGATGGAAAAAAAATGGCAGCCCCCATGGAGAAGTAAAAGTTTGAACACAGTAAAAATTAGAAAGTGACAACACTAATAAATACCATTTTTGTTTATATTTTATTAAAAGCAATATAATAAAAATATAATAAAAATCATGACACCTTCCCTTTAAGTCAGTTTCACACAAGGGTTTTTTCTGTCATGTAAAATCAAGTTTCACACCTGGTGTTCAGATGTTATGTAAATGTAAACAAGGTTTATAACAAACATAAATAGCAAATATTTAAAGGGGTTTCCCATAATCATCAATTATCACCTATACACAGGATAGGTGATATATGTCTGTTCAGTGGAGGACTGACTGCTGGGAACCCCACCGATCCCAAGAATGAGCGTTCCTGTGTGCCCTATGTGAATGGAGCGGTACTGTGCATGCTCGGGCAATGCACCATTCACTTTCTATGGGGCTGCTGGAGAAAGATATTAATAAGTCCAAAAAGAGGGTCATTTCAGGTGCAAATTTAGATCAAGGGTCATGGGGCCATAAGTAGGGTTTGTCCCTAGATAACACTTGTCTATGTGTTTTGTATCTCTACAATATTTTTTAAACTAGGATATTAATAATGAAGAACAATCACCCCCATCTAGCCCATAATATAGAAATGTATTGTACATAATCCAATTCGGAAAAATGTAATTTTAGTCTAATGCCCTGTTCACATTACGTTATACCTACGGTCAGAGCTTTTGGTCAGGAGGACTCCCAACATATACCTCAGGCAGAAGGATGAAACATATCCCACTGTATAGGCAAATGTCTCAGGAACTTCCCTAGGACCAAAGTCAGCGGGCAGAGCGCTTCCTTCTGATGCTTTACGCAGGGACTTTGGCATTGGGAATCTCGTGACATCACAGGCTGCATTTCGACAGTGATGTCAGGAGCTTCCTGATGTATACGTTTAACGTAATACCTGTAAAGGATGCCATACAGTGGCATCCATTACCCATAGACTCCCTTATTAAAAAACATACTGTGCGGTATACTTTTTTTGCGGGATCCCACAGGATGAAATAGCGTAGTCTACTACATTACTCCATCCTTCAAATAAAAAGATATACCAATGTATACTAACTCAGCAGAGACCAAAAGGAAACTCTTTTGGTCTCTGTGGGGCTAATGGAGCCTAATGGACACATTTAGCATGTATACCATGAGCTTTCCTGAAGTACACACTGAATGTAGGGCCAAAATGTTATGTGAACTAAGACTAAGGCTTTGGCTTAGAGTATGACTTGATAAAGGAGTGATTATTATGTGTATTGTTTTTGCTATGACACAAAGATGTAAAAATGTACAGTAACATTTTCTATAATATACTTGAAGGTTATGGTGCACAGCTTCCTCAGTGTAGAGCACTTTATACTCTATTGCCCTACAGAGGTAAGGGTAAAAACAAATTTGGTGCCTTTTGTCACCACTAGGGGGGGCAGTCTGTATGCAGCTGTATACAATGGCTAATTACCTGAATAGTAGCCATATACAGATCAGCCCCCTGGCCATGGCAACAAGCAACAGAAGTATGTGTGTGGTAATAGAAGACCATGGCTAACAATAGGAACACACAGAAAGTTGTAATTGGTAGAACCGAGATTGTATGTGGGGTGGTACCTGTAACTTAGAAAATAAATGTAGAAAGGAGCAGAGTAGGATAGAGCTTTGTAGCTCAGAGTGTGGATGCTGAATTGGAGTAATGGGCAGCCAGTGACAGCAGGCAGAGGGTGGGGGGCATTAGAGATACAGGAGGAGAACTAGATTAATCGTGCAGTAGACTTCAGGATAGGTTTCAGCGGTGTTTGTCTGTTTATGGGCAGGCAACAAAGGGGGGTGTTGCAGTAGTCTAGCTGGGAGATTAACAGTGCGTGTACTAGCATTATGTCTCCTGTGTGAAGAAGGGATTGATATGAGAAATATTTTGGAGTTGGAGAAGGCAGGAGGCAATGAGAGTGTGGATGTGGAGCCTAAATGTGAGTCAAATCTTACCCCATAGGCAACACGCTCCTGAAGAGGGGGATAATGGGGTGTTCTGGGCAGATAAGGATATCATGGGTGTGGGAGCAGATTGTGATGGGGAAAGATGGCAAGAACTAGAACATATACAGGGAATTACATACAGTATATAGATCAGGGAAATATGTATCACGGCTCCTGGCAGCTGACTTCCTCTTGGTGGCCACCTCTGCCTCTGCTGACTGTCTGCTTATCGCCTGGGCATTGCCACTTAGGTATCCAAAAAGGGAAAAAAAACATATCTCTGTGTGGGTGTTATGGGTGAAGAACAAGAGGTCTCCATATCCATTAGATGTATGTTGGCCAAACCTGCTGATTTCGGCAAGACCGGTGTCCCGACTATCCACCGGTGGCAGATGTCAGGGGAGAGAAGGGTTGGGCATGTAAAATTTCAACGTGCCTGATACTTTTGTTTGTTTGGAGATAGGTTGTTGCCAGCGTGCATGTGAATGGAGGAGTAGCTGATCGTAAGCCATCGTGTATGGCCAGCCTCAGTCCTTGGTTGATACATCATTATACTACAGAGACAGAGAACCTATATTTTATCACCTAAGAATAAGTTCTATGGAATCACAGAAATTAGACTCTTTATTGATGTGGAAGCTGATGAATAAAGAAGTGAGACAATGTTTGAGGATACAATGGAAATCAAGGATAATTGAAAGTGTGTCCTTGACCAAATCAAGCCTTACACGATTGTCAAGGTGGTCATCTTGTCTTTGACAAGTTATGATACATCCTAATTCACGGTAAAAAACAATAATGCAGGAGTGAGATGACAGGAAGAATTTTACTGCATGCAGCGCTATTCTTCCGGTCAAAACGACAGAAACCTCAACGGAACCTGACAAACCCCATTATAAGTCAATAAGGTCTATGGAGCGTCGGTGGTATCTGTTGTGTAACGGATCAGGCACTGTGTCATAGTTTCCGTTATAAATGGAAGCCACAACGCGGAATTGAACAGAGCCTCAGATATGTGTGCGTGGTGCGGGGTTCTAAATATACTATCTGTTTATGTCAAATCGAAATAAATATTATCTGTGCACTGTGAGAAGAAAAAAATGTTGAACGACACATGTTTTTGAATGTTTTTATGCAGGGTCAGACTGGCCCCTTAGAGGACCAGGGGATCAAGGTGTGACATGATAATGTACCCATGAGGTCCAGCAGAGGACAACCCCTTTTGAAGGTGACAGTAGAGAGGGTCACTTGTAGTTGAGGTTCACCACTTGTTTTGAGTTTATTTCCCAGTTTATTAGTCCATATTGTTGATATGACCTGTGTGTGTGTGTGCGATAGTCCCACAGAGTTATTTCTTCTGATGGGTCCTCAAGGTTCCTGAATTTGACACTGTTATTATGTAACTTGTCTGGATTAATAATCAGGTGGAACATCTTAGTCTGAAGCTCTGGTACATCCTATGTGCAGTGTTACCTCATCTACATGAAGATGAATGGGATATGCTGGCATGAGATTGTGTTGTGAGAAGTGTTGCTGGACAAGTAAAAAATAACTTAAATATTTTGTGCGTTTTATGATATATTATCTGCTGTGCTTCCATTTACGTACCCGGATTATTTTTACTTTTATTTTTTGTATGGTAAGGATAATGTCCACAATATTCTTCAATAGCTTCAGTAAGTTCAAGCTCCAAGAACAAGAAGATAAGAAAACCAATTAAATGTCAATACATTTTAGACCTGGGGTATAAATTAAATTATTTCTTTGTTCAACTCAATGATGTAAAATACAGGCCACTAAAGGAACAGAACCCCAACCCCGATAATATATAAATAATAACTTGTGGGGTATGAGATAGTTTATGTTGGAAAAACAGTTGTAGGCTTCTCTGGCCAAGAAATGTACTTAGGGCACTTGTTGTTCTTTTTATTTAAACACCTAACACCCCAATATTTACAGACAATTTACATATTTACAATAAAATGACACAAAATACAAAAATTATTTTTAAATCACTAAACTGGTCCACATTTACTAAGACTCGCCTAAAGAAGAAAATTGGGACAATTTGCACCAAATTTATTAAAAGTCACATTTGGAACTGTAGGAGAGACAGAAAATTAAATCTGTGTCTGCTATGACCAGGCGTAGATTTGAGATAAAATATGTGCCATTAGATATTCTACGTAATAGCAATGAGTTAAAGTAAGTCTTCTTGGAGACCATGCCTACTTTACTTGTCACTTCCCAAATTTGGCGTGTGATGAGCTAGGTTGCAATTTTTTGCACAGCTTTATTACACGTTACCATTTGCAGAAAAAATGTGTGCATTGCATTATGTCTCACTTACGGGCCGTTCACGTATGTCCGTTGCTCCCGTCAGTTTTCCTCCGGCGTGTTGCAGAACAGCCGGAGTGAAGCTGATGCTAGGACGGATCTCATAGCTTTCTATTAGATCTGGCACAGGGGACATCAGTTGTGGCTGCGTACGGAACTGGACCTGTGCAGGAGCCGGATCCAAAAACTTTGCCTGCAGCGTTTTTGGGTCCTGCTCCCAGGGAGGTCAGGCGCCGTATCCTATCTATTTCAAATGTGGCCGGATGAACGTCGGGTGCTGCCTCATCCATTTTCCCGGCAGCACCCGGCGGGAAGGCGGCCGGGTGTATGACCCACTGTCAACTGTATGTGCGTCCTCAGGACGCACATACAGTTGAACCGAATTCGGAAGCAGGAAACCATAATTTCCCTGCTTCAGAATTAGTTCAGAGCGGAGGAGCAGAGGGAGCTCCTCTGCTCGCCGAGGTATCCCCGGGCACAGGGCTACTTTAAACGCTGTGCTCGGGGAAGCACTTGATGTCACTGTCCATATATGGACAGTGACATCAATGGCTACTGATTGAGCGGAATCCACGTTGCCGATGATCTGGCTGAGGATTCTGCTCCTGGAAGAAACCCCTGAGGCTACTGTTCATATATGGACATTGACGTCAGGGGCTCCTCCTGAAGCGGAATCCCCGGCCAGATCATCGGCAATGTGGATTCTGCTCAAGGAGTTGCCACTGATGTCACTGTCCATATATGGACAGTGGCGTCAGGGGGCTCTCCCTGAGGGAATCCTGGAGGGAATCCCCGGCCACAGCATCGGCAATGCTGTGGCCAGGGATTCCGTTCAGGGGGTAACTCCTGACGTCACTGTCCATATATGGACAGTGGCATCAGCGACTCCTCCTGGAGGGAATCCCCGGCCAAGGCGTCGGCAATGCTCTGGCCAGGGATTCCTCTGCTAGAGGGAGCTTCATTGGCACTATCTACAGGGGAAGGGCGGTAGCGCTATATACAGTGGGGGTGGCGCTATCTACAGGGGGCGCTGTTTGGCACCAACTACAGGGGGCGCTGTGTGGCGCCATCTACAGAGGGAGCTGTGTGATGCCATCTACAGTGGGCGCTGTGTGGTGCTATCTACAGGGGGGCTATGTGACATTATCTACAGGGGGTAAGGTGGCATTATATAAAGAGGGCACTGCGGCATTATCTACAGGGGAGTGTGTGCCACTATCTACAGAGGGGATTGCGGCATTATCTATAGGGTGTGTGTGGCACTAAATACATAGGGCACTGTGGCATTATCTACAGGGGGTGTGTGGCACTATCTAAAGCGGGCACTGCAGCATTATCTACAGGGGGTGTGTGGAACTATATACAGAGGGCACTGTTTCATTATATACAGTGGGTGTGTGGCACTATCTAAAGAGGGCACTGCGGCATTATCTACATGTGTGTGTGGCACTATATACAGAGAGAAGTGTGGCACCATCTACAGAGGGAAATGAGGCATTATCTACGGGGGGTGTATGGCACTATATTCAGAGGGCACTGTGGCATTATCTACAGAGGGCAGTGTTTCATTATCTACACATGTAAATCATCTGTTTTTAAAAATTTGTCACAAACGGAAAACAAGGAACAGGTACAAAATAGATGCAAAACGGCCATCAAAAATGGACCTAGATGGCAGTTTTTAACGACCGACACCAGAACCCTGTGGGGTGAATAGAAACAGCAGCAACCCCTGCGTGGTGTGGGGTGGGTAGTAGATGTGGGGTGGGATTGGGTAGCTGTAAAGGCGCCAAAAACTAGCTACTCCCTGAAATTAAGATGCCGTATACCAGCCCTTTCAGGCTCCCATGGCTGCTTCCAAGATCTGATCTGAGGTCAGTAGACAACAGCTACCTTCTGGGCTCTCTCTCTGCGCCGGCCTTGGCGCTGCGCTGAATATAACACACGTGACATTATAATGTGTGTGTCAGACTTCAGTGTAGCACTGAGGCCATAGCAGAGAAGGAGAGCCCTGACTTGGTACACAACAAGTATCTAATCTATCATGTATCCAATCTATCACAAGCTGTGCACCACTATGATAAAATTGGCACATTTTCAGACCATAGACCACCTTTCTGGTGGATCTGATGTTAAAAACAGATGACAACTAACGACAACCAATGACAACTGATGGTTTTGTAGTAAAACTTGTGAAAAAGCCTGATGGCAACTGATACAGTTTTGCATCAGTTTTTGCATCAGTTGTAATCACTTGAGAGATAAAAAACTAATGCTGATGCAACTGATATATGTGAACACACCCTTACTTTGCTAGATCATACAGTGCATTAGTCAACAGGGGGCAACACTGAGCATAAGAGATTGAACCTCCAAGAGTAAGACACTGTTCACAGTTTGTTTTCCCTTTACATTAAGTGCATGCGCCGGGGAAATCTCCAGACATATGCATCGGTACACCATATATACTGTGAATGGCAGTTACAGAAGCAGCTTACCATGTGAGCTACGCTGTTTCCTTAACTACTATTCAGTTCTATGGGACAGTAAGTGGCCGGGAGTCAGCGTGAGCACAAAAAGATAGAACAGGGTTTAGGGTACCCCGTTCTAGAGATAGGTGCGGGTCCCAGAGGTAGGACCCGCACCTATCTGACATTTAGGACATATCCCGTGGATATGTCATAAATGTGTTATGGGAAAACCCCTTTAATGGAGCTGAGCTGCAATACCACACACAACCTGTGGACAGGTGTGACGCTATTTCTGGAAGAAAACAGTCATGTTTTTCTAATCTTGTAAAATCCTTTTAAAGCACAATGTGCGGACTAATAAACTTTGAACACTCTCACATATACGTCTTGACATGAGCACTATGAGATGATACCCTAATAGATACAGAGTATAATTTGCAGTGATGACAGTTATAATGAGATATGTAATGTAATAAATGTTTATCCTTGTCCATTATTTCTTCCCAGAGCACATCAATGATTAATATAATTACAGATCGGATCTAGTTAACGCGTCCTTAGTTTTGCAAGATACTTCTTACAAAATTCCTTAAGTAGACCCTGTCACAACTTTCTTTCCTATTAAACCCTTAGTGACCGCAGTTAAAAGGTGTATTGGTGGTCACAAAGGGGTTAAGTGAACATAGAACAGTGCACAGGTCCTCTATACAATGCAAAGTGTTAACTTATAAATTGCGCTATAGGAGAGATCGAAGCACTGAAACGTTTCCTGCTGTCAATGCAAAAGATGCTTCTAGTGGAGTTCCAGGCAGGGAAATATCCTTCTACTGGTCATGTAATAAAGGCAGCAAAAAGTGAAACTCATATATTATAAAGATTCATTACACACAGAGGGATCTATTTCCAGCATTTTTTTCTTTTAATGTTGATGGTTCTGGCTAACAGTTAATGAAAACCCAAAATTTAATCTCTCAGAAAATTAGAATATTATATAAGCCCAATTTCAAAAATGATTTTTAAAACTGTAATGTTGGCCTGCTGAAAAGTATGTACAGTATCTGCCCTCAATACTTGGTCAGGGCTCCTTTTGCATGAATTACTGCATCAATGCGGCGTGGCATGGAGGTGATCAGCCTGTGGCACTGCTAAGGTGTTATCAATGCGGTGTGGCATGGAGGCGATCAGCCTGTGGCACTGCTGAAGTATTATCAATGCGGCGTGGTATGGAGGTGATCAGCCTGTGGCACTGCTGAGGTGTTATGAATGCGGCGTGGCATGGAGGCGATCAGCCTGTGGCACTGCTGAGGTGTTATCAATGCGGCGCGGCATGGAGGCGATCATCCTGTGGCACTGCTGAGATGTTATCAATGTGGCGTGGCATGGAGGCGATCAGCCTGTGGCACTGCTGAGATGTTATCAATGCGGCGTGGGGTGGAGGCGATCAGCCTGTGGCACTGCTGAGGTGTTATGGAAGCCCAGGTTGCTTTGATAGCGGCCTTCAGCTCGTCTGCATTGTTGGGTCTGGTGTCTCATCTTCCCCTTGACAATACCCAGTAGATTCTCTATGGGGTTTAGGTCAGGCGAGTTTGCTGGCCAATCAAGCGCAGTGATACTGTGGTTATTAAACCAGGTATTGGTACTTTTAGCAGTGTGGGCAGGTGCCAAGTCCTGCTGGAAAATTAAATCAGCATCTCCATAAAGATTGTCAGCAGAGGGAAGCATGAAGTGCTCGAAAATGTCCTGCTAGACGCCGCGCTGACTCTGGACTTGCTATAACACAGTGGACCAACACCAGCAGATGACATGGCCCCCAAACCATCACTGACTGTGGAAACTTCACACTGGACTGCAAGCAACTTGGGTTGACGCCTCTCCACTCTTCCTCCAGACTCTGGGACCTTGATTTCCCAATGAAATGCAAAATTTACTTTCCTCTGAAAACAGGACTATGGACCACTGAGCAACAGACCAGTCCTTTTTCTCCTTAGCCCAGGTAAGACGCTTCTGACGTTATCTCTGGGTCATGAGTGGCTTGACACAATGAATTCGACAGTTGTAGCCCATGTCCGGGATACGTCTGGGTGTGGTGGCTCTTGAAGCACTGACTCCAGCTGCAGTCCACTCATTGTGAATCTCCCCCAGATTCTGTAATGGCCTTTTCTTGACAATCCTTTCAAGGCTGCGATTATCCCTGTTGCTTGTGCACCTTTTTCCACCACACTTATTCCTTCCTCTCAACTTTCAACTAATATGCCTGGATACAGCACTCAGTGAACAGTCGCTTCTTTAGCAATGTCCTTTTGTGGCTTCCCCTCCTTGTGGGGGGTGTCAATGTCTTCTGGACAACTGTCAAGTCAGCAGTCTTCCCCAAGTTTGTATAGTCTACTGAACCAGACTGTTGCACCATTTAAAGGCTTAGGAAACCTTTGCAGGTGTTTGGCGTTGATTAGCTGATTAGAGTGTGACACCATGAGGCTACAATCTTGAATTTTCCCAATATTCTAATATTCTGATTGACTCAATTTTGGGTTTTCATTAACTGTTACCATAATCTTCAACATTAAAAGAAAAAAATGCTGGAAATACAGTAGATTACTCTGTGTGTAATGAATCTATAGAATATATGAGTTTCACTTTTTGAATTGAATTACTGAAATAAATTAACTTTTCGATGATATTCTAATTCACTGAGAAGGACCTGTATAAAGAAGCAGCAGCAGCTGCATGGAGGACATTATACAGCAGTAATGAGCAGTGTAGCTGTGAATCTAGCACTGGGGTGAGATAAAACACTTACTAAAAGCAGCAGCGTCTCTGTGTGTATGTCTCTTACTCTCTGACTGCCTCTGCTCCCTCCTCCTACTCCCACCTTCCTGCTCTGTAGACCTCTATGGCAGAAGTAACCTGATCCCTCAGTGAGCTGATATTATCTCTAGTCTCTCAAGAAAGATTGTACCAATGAATTGAGGGTGAATAATCAGTGTGGGAGGCAGTGGGGATGAGGAGGATTGCCGGAAAAGTGGAGAAAGAGGCATTTTTTTCCTAATAAGATATATTACAAAGTTTCTTATATTTGCTTTTCCTATTGATTTATGCAAAGTTTGTTGAAAAGTTAGTGACCATTTAAAGAAAGAGAAAAAACCTTGTGATCTTGATGTTCCCACTCGTCATTTCGGATACCTTGTCGAAGGTGGTGATGTGAGTCCTTCATGAATGACAGCAAGCTGCTCTCCTCCACGAAGCTGTGACAACTATGAATGAAAGAGCAAGAAAAAAACTTTACAAATACAGAATAACCATTAAAATAATAAGGAAACAAGCAAAAAAGCGGAGAGGGTGAGTGGATAAGGAGAAAAGAATACAGTGAGCTTTTGCAAGAACATGATTGGCTGCCTAGGTTGTTCTCTTTCAAGTACATGGATTTGTTGCCAGGCTTTGTATTTATATTGCTGTATTGTTCTTTAGATTTTTAGTTTTTATTGTTACTGAGACATGTTTTCTTTCACCACAGATATCACAGCAAAGTTACAGACAGTATCAGACTTAGATTACTTGAGTCCACCAGAGCAAATGATTCTGAAGTCCCACCTTCCCCCTTTTCAAAACATGTACACGTCCAAATAACGTCACCTCAAACATGGCAATCACACATTGGACACACCAAATACTCACAGGACGCTTTCTGTGCACAGACCACTAAAACACTGGGCACATGCCACACAGACGCCAATCATAAATTAGACATACACACTCAGTGGACACATGCCGCACATCTCACTAACTTATTAGACACATGCCATACACACCACTAACATACTGGAGACATGACGCACACCACTAACACACATTGGAAACACAATCATCACAGGACACTTTCTGTGCACAGGCCACTAAAACACTTTGCACATGCCACACAGATGCCAATAATAAATTAGACATACAGTACACACTCACTGGACACATGCCACACACGCCACTAACATATTAGGCACATGCCAAACACAGCAGTGAAGGATTTGCACCTCTTTGCCAGGGGCCTGATTTTCAAGAGATGGTTCCACAAGAAGGATGACAATATGTTCAACACACCAGAGGAAAGAGAGGCACTTCAGGCTTTACAAGAACTACTCAATGAACAAGAGAACCCCACTCCAGGTATGATTCCGCAGGCTATTAGGAAACGATCTAGTAAATTTCCCCCATTTACTATATGCCCGGCAGTTGACTTATTTGTCAAACTGGTCTCTAAAGATCTAGAGAAGATTTCCCCTTGCATTAGTCATGACAATCTGACTGGGGTTGAACGAAGTAGCCTGAAAAGATTACGAGCCTTTAAAGATATTGTGTACAAGCCAGCCGACAAGGGGGGCAATATTGTCATATGGCCGAGAGACCTGTATGAAAAGGAGGCGTATCGGCAGTTAAGGAACATCACTTGTTATAAGAAACTGACCTTTAACCCTCTTTCCTCATTCAGCACCTCACTCTCCAACATCTTGAGTGTGGCTGTCAATGCTGGCACTATACCTACCGCTCTTGCAGAATGTCTCATGGTACAGGATCCGGTGGCAGCAAACTTATATCTTCTGCCGAAGATACACAAAAATCCCAAATTACCACCAGGTCGCCCCATTATCTCTGGGAGGAAGAACATCTGCGACAATGTCAGTAAGTATATTGATGCAACCCTGAAACCAATAGTGGAGACATTGCCATCGTATCTGAGAGATTCAGCGGACCTTCTCAAAAAACTGGAGGGGGTTCAACTCGAACCCAACATGTTTTTTGCCACTTGTGATGTAGAATCGTTGTACACGAACATCAGACATCAGGATGGATTACAGGCGGTGTCTTATTTTCTGGGGATGACTGATATTGAGCCCATCATGGCCCAGTTCATTCTCACCCTCATGGAATTTGTGCTTACACACAATTTTTTCACCTTTAACGGTTCCTTCTACCTACAGCTCCAGGGCACGGCGATGGGGGCAGCTTGTGCACCCTCATATGCCAACCTATTCCTGGGGCTGTGGGAGAGGGACCTTTTCCTGTCGGACCGGTTGTCGTCGGTGAGTCAAGTGGTCCTTTGGACCAGATTCATTGACGACATTTTCATCATCTGGCAGGGCACACAAGATGAATTTGAACTCTTCATGGGTGAACTGAACGTCAATGACTTTAACATTCGACTGACATGGAAAGTCAACCGCATGGCCATTGACTTTTTAGATATACTAATCAAACGGGATGATGTGGGCTCTGTCCAGACTGACGTGCATCGTAAAGATACATCAGTTAATGCATATTTACATGCTTCCTCTTCACACCCCAGACACATGATTGAATCTATTCCAATTGGTCAGTTCCTAAGAATAAGAAGATTATGCTCAACCAGTGAGGACTTTGAGAAACAGGCATTTGATCTTAAACAACGCTTCTTGGATCGAGGCTACACCAAGAGATGCATCAATAGAGCATATGAGAGGGCACGCAGATCTACGCGAACTCAACTACTCCACCCGGCCATTAAGAAACCAGATGAGTTTAAAATAAGGTATGTTACTACCTATCACAACAAATGGGGGGAAATGCGTAAGTGTTTGTCTAAGCACTGGTCCGTTTTACAAACGGATGGCATTCTAGCCGAAATTTTGCCCACTAAACCGGCAGTGGCATCAAGGAGAGCCAGGAATCTTCGGGACACACTTGTTCAAAGCTATCATCGACCACAAATGGCTAAACCTATCTTTGGTGCGCCAAAACCACGATGGGGCTGCCGTCCATGTGGTCGATGTATAGCTTGTCCAAACATTGTCAGGGGTGATGACTTTGTAGATTCAAAGGGAGAGACAACATATAAGATTACCTGGCCCATTGATTGCAATACGAAGGGGGTAATCTATTATGCATGTTGTCCTTGTCCAAAAATTTACATTGGTCTTACCACTAGGGAACTTAAAACTAGAACAAGAGAACATGTCAACAGCATTGAGGCAGCGAGGGGCACGGCCCTTGACAACATTGAGCTTCTGAAAACCCTGCCACGGCACTTTTTTCTTTACCATAATTGTGCATCTAAAGAGCTTAAAATTAAAGGCATTGATCACGTAGAGCTGGATTTGAGAGGAGGCTCTCTTATGCAAAAATTACTACGAGTAGAAGCTAAGTGGATTTGGAAACTCAAAACTATCCAACCAATGGGCTTAAATGAAACCTTGGGGTTTGCAGCGTTCCTGTAAGGGTGTTAGGATCTCTCATGGTGTTGTTGCTTTTAATCAATGTGTTTTGTGTACAGCAATAGCCATTTTTTAACGCTTTTTAACACATGTTTGTTTTTCAGTTCTTCTAGTTTGCCATTTCTATATGGTGTAGTTGCTGTAATCTAACATCTGATTGACCTCCAGAGCCTGTGACAACTTCTTCCCCCCTCACCACCTCAGTGACACGTCCAATAGCGGTTATAGAGTGTACCATACATCTTGAGTAGTTCGACATTGCACTTTGATACAGGGTGTTTGGCATGGACTTATGTATGTGCTGTTGTTGCTTTTAATACAACACTTTATGACCTGTGACGAAACACATAAACATATATTTACTGTTCAGCTGACATGTAATGTACACGTCACCTCTTTAATAGTCATCTGCATTCACGTATTAACATATTGATTCATTATTCATGCTTTTATGCATCCATTACTCACACCTATTTATAGATTCATTCACCATTTACGGTTTTATGTATTCGTTACACAATCTCCTATATACATATATATAATATATAAAAAATATATTTTTTATTCATGCACATCATTCACTTTCCTCACTCTCACCCAATTAGTTTTTACACATACACTGACATTATTTATGGTCACACTGATTCTTTTATCACTTATAACCTAGGTGTTTCTTTTCTTTTCTTGCTTCACCTGCACGGTCCTTGTGATCATTGTGGTCGCCGTAATTCACTTGTACATTTTGTTTTGTTGTTTTTCTATCTTCTTCACTGGCACCAGGATATTATTGTAACACATATACACTGCATTGTTCATTTCATTATACTTTTGTTTTATAATTTACAACATATATATATATTTATTTATTTCTGTAATTTATGTTGGAAATTAATATGGATCATGTTTAATAAAGACTATCTATGTTCGATGTATTTACACATGTAGGTGCATTGACATTGTTTGATGGATATAGGTGTATATACATTATTAATTGAATTTTTATATATATTTTTCACTATTTGTCTGGTGCTACTATACATTGGCACTTTACAGTTTATAATATTGGTTCTTCTGGCACCATGGAGTACTGTTTATTTTCAACAATTATTTTTAACAATGGTTATTTATGCAGCACATGTGCACATATAAACATGTGTATAGTATTGCATATGTATTTTTGTATAGTTGGGCACATTATTTATTGCTATTTTTATTGTACACATCACCTGTTTTATATTGCTGGTTACACTCACAAGCAAAATGTGGATAATGGATATAGAAGTGTATACCAACACATTTTTATAGGGATGTATTTGTACTTATATGCATATTTTTGAATATATGGTTATATGCATAGAATCGTATAGATTTATAACAATTTTTATCTATATACAATACACATTAATTTAATTGATCATATATATATCCTTGTATAGTGTGTTGTTTCTCACATTGAATCGATTTATTGCTACATTGTTATTTATTTAATGATCTTGCGTGTGAATAGACCCGTTATTCAGTAAATAATTGTGTACTCAGTAAATAATTGTGTATGCTGGCGTGTTTGCATATATGTATTTGTTTGTAATGTTGGTGATGTATGCATCAACGATTCGCAGCGCTGTACTATTATAATCGCGGTGGGGTGTTACTCATCTATTCATTCATCTTGCTGTTTCTCTTACTCTTTCTTATTCATTTACTCAAAATACAACATCATATATACCTTATTTTGGTTCATTGTTGGTCCCCTGTCGTGTTATCATAATATGTAGGGAAAGGTTAGGGACAGATACCTCCTCTTCTTATGGGCATCCTCTTTGTACCTTTTCTGTTTAATGTCAAATGCGCCCCTGGTGGTGGCAGTGCACACTGTTTATAGAATTCTTTACACGGGTTTTCTCTGTGCTGTGCGCATGCGCGGCACCGCGGCCCGGCCCTTGGCGTCCTGTCTCGGACTCTGATGTGGGATAGGTGTTGTCTGCACCTTCTGCTTCCGGGTCCGTGACCTGGATGTTAACAGGCCGGCCCGCGGTGCTGTGCTCACAGCTGATTTTCACAGCTGTTTTTGACGGGTTTGACGTGTTTTTTCAAACTTGGTGATTGGAGGGGGACTACCTTAAAAGGCTGGAGAGTGGGCTATGACACCACCCCCAGACGAAGGCTTCCGGGCCGAAACGCGCGTCGGGGTGGACGCCAGTCATTTGCATTTGCATCCTGTCATGGGTAAGAGACATGTGCACATCTTGCACAGTTCATTATTATGTATTTTTATCTTCGGTCACTCGCTGCATTTGTTCTCTTTGTAACTGTGATTTATCACTGCTTGAGACATACTGTGCAGATTAATTACCAACATCTATATACCTTTGTTGCATTTGTCTCCCAGCACCTATCAAGTGACCCATGATTGGCTGTTTGTACACCACTATGACTGTTATTTAACACAGGTGTGCTCAGTCTGTCTGCACAGCGTTGTTCTGTGAGATATGTGTTCTGGCTGTCCATTGTTTTCTGTGGTTCACATCTCTATAAATTTTATACATGTGTTTATTTGTATTTTTAATTTGATTCAATAAACTTTCATATTTTTTAACCCAATTCTCGTGTGTCAGACTCCTAGTTATAGGTTTTGTTGTATATCCAGCGGGTCCACCGTTACCGCCATGCTTAGTTTGGGCCTGAGGCTCGGTTCCCGACAGTGTCCGCACATCATTGTGATGGGCCATTAACCATGAATTTTCTAGGGAACTGCTTGGTGTCCTCCATTTAGGTACAGTACATGCCACACAGATGCCAATAATAAATTAGACATACAGTACACACTCACTGGACACATGCCACACACGCCACTAACATATTAGACACATGCCAAACACACTACCAACACACTAGATACAGAATGCATACAAGTACCATTTACAGGACACATGACACACATGCAACTTACAAACTGGCACATGCCCAAGCCCCAGGCCAGTAACACACTGGGTACATGCCACACATACCACTAACACACTGGAGACATGACACACACCACAAAAACACAGAACACACATTTTACTAACACGCTGGACACATGATGTACTCCACTAACACACTGAGCACACACCGCACAGGTCACTAACACACTGGACATATGTCACACACACTATGAACACACTGGACATATGTCACACACACTATGAACACACTGGACTCAAACGTACCACTTTAGTGGCATTGCTATACTTACCTACTTTCTTTTGAAGACTGCTGAACTTTGAGAAGCAGAATCCTGACATGACATAGACACCCCTCCAGCGATGAGCCCTGACCGGGCACATGTGAAGCGCTGGCCCTTGTCACGCTAAGCTCTGCCCATTATTATTGTGGCTGAAACAAAAAAATATAACTACATCTGACCCTCTTTAAAGGGACACTCCGGACAAAACTAAACTTTCCCATATGAACCATTGTGATATTCCATGTGTCAGTCTCTCACCTGTTATTTTTCTTGCTGGTTCTATCTCTATATATTAGACTAGGATGTTGCTTAGCAGCAGTGTGAATCCGGCTCGGTGACTACTTTCTCTACTTGAGTCTATGGAGATCTATGTGTCACCCATGACAGGCTTCAGCAGTTCGTGTACCACACTGTAAAGGATCTGCCAGGCACAGCTTCTGTGTCAACGCCCATAGGTAATCAGTCTGCACCTGCTTCTATGTCTGTGAGACTGACTCCATCTTCCACCACTCAGGATGGCAGGCTTAGGAGTGGGAGAGCCTATCACAGCCTGGCCAGACGGAGCTAGCTCCCGCCCTCTGTCTATTTATACCTGCTTTTCCTGTTCCTCCTTGCTTGTGATTCTTCTCGTTTGGTTTCCTGGCCCTGCTGCAGCTTCTTGAACTATTTGTCCCTGCTTCATACTGACCATGGTTTACTGACTACTCTCCTGCTCTGCGTTTGTAACCTCGTACACTCCTGGTTTGACTCGGCTTGTTCACTACTCTCCTGCTCTGCGTTTGGTACCTCGTACACTCCTGGTTTGACTCGGCTCGTTCACCACTCTTGTTGCTCACGGTGTTGCCGTGGGCAACTGCCCCATTTCCCTTAGCTTCTTTGTACCCTTGTCTGTTTGTCTGTCGTGCACTTATTGAGCGTAGGGACCGTCGCCCAGTTGTACCCCGTCGCCCAGGGCTGGTCGTTGCAAGTAGGCAGGGACTGAGTGGCGGGTAGATTAGGGCTCACTTGTCTGTTTCCCTACCCCCTTCATTACACCACCAATACTTTCTGGCAATGAGGTGCTTGGTACCCAGGATGCCTGGATGACCAGATAGTGCGGAGTCATGATTTTCCCTAAGTACCCTTAGCCAGAATTGCAGGGGAACATACAGCTTGTTCTCAGGAAGGTTCCTGGGAGCTGAACCTTGATCAGCCGCAATATCAGAGACTAAATCAGAATCAATAGAGGAAATGATTATACCTGGAGGCAAAATACAAGCAGGATCTTCCTCCGAAGGAGGGCTGGCCATGAAGCTACGCGACAGTGCATCAGCCTTAATATTTTTAGACCCAGCCCTATAGGTAACCAAAAAGTTGAATCCAAAAAAATAACGCCAATCGAGCTTGTCTCGGGTTTAACCTCCGGGCAGATTCTAGGAAAACCAGATTCTTGTGGTCGGTAAGGACCGTTACCTGGTGCCTAGCCCCCTCCAGGAAGTGGCGCCACTCTTCAAATGCCCATTTAATGGCTAAGAGTTCGCGGTTGCCAATATCATAGTTACTCTCAGTGGGCGAAAACTTCCTGGAGAAGTAGGCACAGGGACGGAGATGGGTGAGGGACCTGGTACCCTGGGACAAGACAGCCCCCACTCCCACCTCGGATGCGCCATTTGGTTGGGCAGAAACAACACCGGGGCCGAGATAAAGCACTTCTTAAGGACCTCAAAAGCCTGGACAGCCTCAGGAGGGCAGTGGAGGAGATCAGCACCCTTGCAAGTGAGGTCCGTAAGAGGCTTAGCGATGACCGAGAAGTTAGCAATAAATCTCCTGTAATAATTAGCGAACCCCAAGAAGCACTGTAACGCCTTCAGGGAGGCAGGTTGGACCCATTCCGCCACAGCCTGGACCTTGGCGGGGTCCATGCGGAATTCATGAGGAGTGAGGATTTGACCCAAAAATGGTATCTCCTGCACCCCAAACACACATTTTTCGGTCTTCGCAAACAGTTTGTTTTCCCGAAGGACCTGGAGCACCTTCCTGACATGCTCAATGTGGGAGGACCAGTCCTTGGAAAACACAAGTATATCATCAATGTACACTACAAGAAATACCCCCAGGTAATCTCTTAAAATCTCATTTATGAAATTCTGGAAGACCGCGGGAGCATTACACAACCCAAAGGGCATGACGAGGTATTCGAAATGACCTTCGGGCGTGTTAAACGCAGTTTTCCACTCATCCCCCTCTTTGATGCGGATAAGGTTATACGCCCCCCGTAGATCAAACTTAGAGAACCATTGGGCCCCCTGAACCTGATTAAAGAGATCAGGAATCAAAGGAAGGGGATACTGGTTCCTTACAGTGACCTTATTCAAGTTACGGTAGTCAATGCATGGCCTAAGACCACCATCCTTCTTCCCTACGAAGAAGAAGCCAGCACCTACCGGAGAAGTAGAGGGGCGAATGTAACCCTTGGCCAGGCATTCCTGGATATACTCTCTCATGGCTTCACGTTCGGGACAAGAGAGATTAAATATCCTACCCTTAGGGAGCTTAGCTCCTGGTACCAAATCGATAGCGCAATCGTATTCTCTATGAGGAGGTAACACTTCGGAGGCCTCCTTAGAGAAAACATCAGCGAAGTCCTGAACAAACTCAGGTAGCGTGTTCACCTTTATTACGTTTCATATTTACGGGAAATACCTGTGCGCCCAAGTGACCTCCCCGATGATCACTTAGGCGCGGAAGTTTTCCGGCTGCTTATTCTTACACCTAGGACAGGTGTTCACTTGATGCTTGTCATCACCACAATAGAAGCAGAGACCATTCTTCCTGCGGAACTCTCTACGTTGTTGGGAGGACACGGAGGCCCCGAGTTGCATAGGTACCTCCGAGTCTTCCGTGTAAGAACGAAGCAACGGAACCTCGGGAGGCATCATGGGGGAGTCAGAGGAGAAAACACATAAACGTTCACGTTGTCATTCCCTGAGACGTCGGTCAAGTCGTACCGCTAAAGCCATAACCTGGTCTAGGGAGTCAGAAGAGGGATAGCTAACTAGTAGGTCTTTCAGGGCGTTCGACAGACCCAACCTAAACTGGCACCTTAAGGCAGGGTCATTCCACCGAGAAGCTACGCACCACTTCCTAAAGTCAGAGCAATACTCCTCAACAGGTCTCTTACCCTGACGTAAGGTCACCAGCTGACTCTCGGCAAAGGCAGTCCTGTCAGTCTCGTCATAAATGAGTCCGAGAGCAGAAAAGAAAAGATCAACGGAGGAAAGTTCAGGGGCGTTAGGAGCCAAGGAGAAGGCCCATTCTTGGGGCCCTTCCTAGAGCCGGGACATAATTATACCCACCCGCTGGCTCTCAGAACCTGAGGAGTGGGGCTTTAAACGAAAATAGAGCCTACAACTCTCCCGAAAGGAGAGAAAAGTCTTCCGGTCCCCTGAGAACCGGTCAGGCAACTTGAGGTGGGGTTCAAGAGGTGAGGTGAGGGGCACTACCATGGTAGCATCAGGCTGGTTGACCCTCTGAGCCAGGGCCTGGACCTGTAGGGAGAGACCCTGCATTTGCTGAACCAGGGTCTCAAGGGGGTCCATAGTGGTGTGAGGGACCAGGGTAGAGTAGGTATATGGGCTTGTGATTATGTAATGACAGGGATAGGGAAACAGACAAGTGAGCCCTAATCTACCCGCCACTCAGTCCCTGCCTACTTGCAACGACCCGCCCTAGGTGACGGGGTACAACTGGGCGACGGTCCCTACACTCAGTAAGTGCACGACAGACAACCAGACAAGGAAACACAGAACAAAGGGAAGCGGGGCAGTTGCCCACGGCAACACCGTGAGCAACAAGAGTAGTAAACGAGCCAAGTCAAACCAGGAGAGTACGAGGTGCCAAACGCAGAGCAGGAGAGTAGTGAACAAGCCGAGTCAAACCAGGAGTGTACGAGGTACCAAACGCAGAGAAGAAGAGTAGTCAGTAAGCCAGGGTCAATACGAAGCATGGACAAGTAGTTCAAGAAGCTGCAGCAGGGCCAGGAAACCAACAGAGAAGAATCACAAGCAAAGGAGGAACAGGAAAGGCAGGTATAAATAGACAGAGGGCAGGAGCTAGCTTCGTCTGACCAGGCTGTGATAGGCTCTCCCACTCCTAAGCCTGCCATCCTGAGTGGTGGAAGATGGAGTCAGTCTCACAGACATAGAAGCAGGTGCAGACTGATTACCTATGGGCGTGGATACAGAAGCTGTGCCTGGCAGATCCTTAACAGTACCCTTGTCTGTTTGTCTGTCATGCACTTATTGAGCGTAGGGACCGTCGCCCAGTTGTACCCCGTCGCCTAGGGCGGGTCATTGCAAGTAGGCAGGGACTGAGTGGCGGGTAGATTAGGGCTCACTTGTCTGTTTCCCTACCCCCATCATTACACACACTAGTTATACATCAAACGTCTATCATCAGCTGCCACTGATACCTAGGTTCCTGTCACACAGTCATAATGTAGAAGAATATTGTGCAGTCTTCCTGTCTGTATACTTATGGTTTCTCAGCTTATTTAGGAGAATATAGAGAGAATGATAATCACAATGTCCCCCAGAATGCAGAAATCGTATGGTCTTTAGCTGGTCATGTGATGCTGTGCTGAAGCATCATGGAATTGATAGCAAAGCAGAGAGGAAGAGAAAGCTGGGGAAATCTAAGAATTAAGATGGAAGCTTCTTTAAAGCAGAGACAAGGCAGCAGTTCAAAAAGCAAGTACAGTATACATAAAGCAAGTGTAGAGTGTGGTATACAGCCAGGTGGGGTGTGCAAGGATGGAAAGTTGGGTTTCCACTGGAGGTCTTCTTTAAACCTTGAGCTCCAGCTGTTTGGCTGAATCTCATTTCCTTTACGGCCTTTGTGTGGTTGAACCGGCTGCACAGGCGCTATGTCTGCCCCTGATCAAAAAGGTCTAATAAGTCATTTATGAATGATCCCAAAAGAAATAGACCCTAGGGGCAAGTGATTGGCTACAAAGTCAGCTCCAAATAAGGCTCTGTTCTGCTGGTGCTTGAATATTTGGAGTCTTAGACATATTAAAAAAGTAACTATGATATGGGCTCTTTTTACATAAATGGGGTACCAATCCTTCCCCAATCAATTTCCTAATATAATGTTATTTGGGTCTGGAGCTAGGTTTTTAGGGTACAAAGCTCAGAATTCCTTCTCTGCCCTGCATACAGCCACATGTATAGATGTCAAAATTCTAGAGGACTGTGGCCTGTCCACTCCATAAGTGGGCATAAGAGGTAGATAATACCCAATGTGGGCCACATTTTCATTATGCATTGTACCCCTTGCCACTTGTCTATATCACAGGTGCATACACAGAAATACTAGCAAAACTCAGAATAGGTCCCATTCCCCATTAACAAACAACACAAGTTTGACCCTGGGTAGTCAGCGGGTGCAATATATAGTCAGAAAAGGAATGCCTGCAGGCAAACAAAACCCTATTTCCTGACTACCCAATAAATGATAAGGATAAAGTAGAAGTTTACAACTTTTATTAAGCTACGTGTAGCAAGACAAACTATACACATAAATTTTAAAAATTTCACTGCCACAGACCGAAGTCAGTATAACAGCTGGAGAACCCAGCCGAGTATCAGAGAGTTACGGTGTATGCCGAGTGTCGGCAAACAGTCAGTGCAAAGACACCAATGCCTCTATTAGTATGATAGATACGGCTGAGGCAGGGATTAAAAATTCAATACAGCCCCCCCGACATGTTTCGCTAACTAGTAGCGTCCTCAGGGGTAGCCCCATTGGTGTCTTTGCACTGACTGTTTGCCGACACTCGGCATACACCGTAACTCTCTGATACTCGGCTGGGTTCTCCAGCTGTTATACTGACTTCGGTCTGTGGCAGTGAAATTTTTAAAATTTATGTGTATAGTTTGTCTTGCTACACGTAGCTTAATAAAAGTTGTAAACTTCTACTTTATCCTTATCATTTATTGGGTAGTCAGGAAATAGGGTTTTGTTTGCCTGCAGGCATTCCTTTTCTGACCATTCCCCATTAAAGCTCTGACAAATGTTTAACTCCTTTGTTAATGTCCATCTTTCCGTTATTAGGTCCAACATTCTGATTAATTTCATAATATATTTCTAATAGGGGAGCTCTGTTTTACAGACTTGATAAATAGTATAATTTTGGCTGCATGTAGTCACTGCTAGGGGGAACTAACTACATTTGGATTTATTCCACTAGTACTGAAGTCAATTGGCACTGTAAAATTCTGTATGTAGTGAACTTCCCCCTAGTGGTTGTTACAGGTGTCACAACAAGCACGAGAAAGCAGTTGAGTGGCGGGCACCCTCCCACCTCTGGCCCCATAATGGTCGCATTCCCTGCCTCTATGGTATGTACGTGGCTTTTCACAAAGCATTGACACTTAGAGTCTCAGTTAAAACCCTTTTGAACCATTTATCTACTATTAGGTTATTATGTATAGAGTATTAGTAGTATAGATATATTCTTAGCATAGCAATTCACAGAGAGCATGGTTTGGTGCATAATTAATTGTTCCATTGTGTACCCCTCTAAATGTCGCTTTTTCCATCAAGGAGAGGACAGCAGTCTCATTGTTATTCGTTACAGGGTGATGTCACAGAGGCAGGGGTCAGTTATAAGCCCCCACATTACAGGAAGAGTCAGCAGTCTGTGAATTGGGTATTTTACTGGAAATGAATACAACGGCTTATTATACTTATTTCAATCTGTATACATTGCTGATCTACGATTGGTTTAAAACAGAACAGATTATGGATCGGAGCGGCTTCTGTTTCACTGGGAGAAGGACAAAAAGGAAATAAAGCTACACGAGCCGTAATCTGAGAAACTAAAACTGTGAAAGGGAAACTGGTAAAACCATTGCAGTTATTCATCAGATCTGTCAAATTCCTGATGAATCTTTTAGTCATTGTTTGCTAAGCAACAACCTAAAAATGTTCAGGACACTACTTAGGCTGTGTTCACATCAGCGTTGCCCTTCCGTTGAGAGGTTCCGTCGACCCCATCATAAAAAAAATGCCCCATAAAAAAAGTATAATGCCCCCCACAGTATAATGCACTATATAGTGCCACCACACTATAATAATGCCCCTTTAGTGCCCCCCATACAGTATAATAATAACATTTAACAATATAATACATTATAACCCCTTCAAGGACACAGTATTTTGTCCTATAATTGTGCCCACACAGTATTATGCCCCCTAAGTGCCACACACAGTATATTGCCCCCTGTAGTACCCTTACACAGTATAATGTCTGCTTAGTGGCCCCCACACAGTAAAATGCCCCCTCCCCTGGCATCCACACACAGCCCCCCTTGTAGATTGTGCCCCCCTGTAGATTTTGCCATACAGTCTCCCTGTAGATTGTGCCATAATCCCCCACCTCCCTCTTGAATACAGTGCCATACAGCCCCCCACCTCCCCCTTGTAGACAGTGCCCCCCCAAAAAAATGTTTTACTCACCTAGACCCTGTTCCCACGATGAACTAAGCTGCTCCACAATAGGATCCTTGCGTAGGCCGGCGTGATCCTGTAGCCTAGCACAGAGTTTCCCAACCTTTTCGGACTCGAGGCACCACTGGAAAAATAAAATTTCCTCAGGGGACCCCTACCAAAAATAGTTTTGAGAAAAATAGAAAAAAACCTTGTAGGTAGTGGCACACAGCCCCCTTGTAGGTAGTGTCATCAGTGACATCAGGGGCAACTCCTGAAGCGGAATCCCCGTCCACAGCGTTGCCTACTCTGTGATCGGGGATTCCACTCCAGGAGAAGCTCCCGACGTCACTATCCATAAATGGACAGAGACATCAAGTGGAGCACTTCAGGAGCGGCAACGCTGTAGACGGGGATTCCGCTTCACGAGTTGCCTCTGATGTCACTGTCCGTATATGGACAGAGACATCAAGCGCTCCATCCAGGAGAGGAATCCTTGGCCACACAGGGATTCCGCTCCTTCAGGGAGCTACAGTGTCGCTAGTAGATAGTAGAGCAGGACGATACTTCCCTGCTCTGCTATAGTGACGTCGCTACCGCTGTAGCAGCTGCAGCAGCTGTTGGCAGCGCCACCGGCCATGGGGGGGGGGCACATCCTGACGGCAGCACGGGCGCCCTCACGCCCGGTGTCGCTGCTTTGGCTGCTACAGCGGTAGCGACGCGCCAGCATTAGTGAGCGAAGAAGCGCCCGGGCGGAAAGGTGGCTGCTGAGTCGCCGGGCTCGAGCGCTTCTGAAACAAGCAGGGAAAGGGAGCCAGTGCAGTGCCCCCTTCCACCTGCTGGAGTGATGCACCCTGTGCAATGGCACAAGTCGCACACCCCTAAGGCCAGCCCTGGTCATATTCAGTGCAGCGCCAAGGTCGGCGCCGAGAGAGAGAACCCAGAAGGCAGTTGCTCTCCACTGACCTCAGATCACATCTTCGAAGCAGCCTTGTGAGCCTGCAAAGACGCCAAACACTACCCTAACTTCATGGAGTAGCTAGTTTTTGGCGCCTTTAAAGCTACCCAATCCCACCCCGCATCTCCTACCCACCCCACACCACGCAGGGATTGCTGTTGTTTCTATTCACACAACAGGAAAGTATGTCGGCCGTTAAAAACATCCGTCTAGGTCCATTTTTGACAGCCGTTTATTTGCATCTGTTTTGTATCCGTTCCGTGTTCGTGTTTTCTGTTTTTGACAAATTTTAAAAATAGATGAATTTCATGTGCAGATAATGAAACATTGCCCTCTGTAGATAATGCTGCAGTGCCCTCTGTATATAATTGCAGCACACCCCCTGTAGATAATGCCTAAGTGTCCTCTGTATTTAGTGCCACACCCGCCTGTAGATAATGCCACATTTCCCTCTGTAGATAGTGCCACACCCCCTGTAGATAATGCCGCAGTGCCCTCTGTATATAATGCCACAGTACCGCCTGTAGATAATATCACACAGCTGATTGTGCCACATAGCGCCCCTTGTAAGTAGCACCACCCCTACTGTATATAGCGCTACCACCCTTCTCCTGTAGATAACACCACTGAAGCTCCCAATGTGGCCGGAGATTCCCTCCAGGAGAAGCCCCTGACGCCACTGTCCATATATGGACAGTGACGTCAGGGTTGCTCCCTGAACGGAATCCCCGGCCATAGCATTGCCGATGCTGTGGCCGGGGATTCCCTCCTGAAGGAGCCCCTGACGCCACTGTCCATATATGGACAGTGACATCAGGGGTTACTCCCTGAACGGAATCCCCGGCCACAGCATTGCCGACGCTGTGGCCGGGGATTCCCTCAAGGATGACCCCCTGACGCCACTATCCATCAATGTCGATATATGGACAGTAACCTCAGGGGTTTCCTCTAGGAGCGGAATCCCTGGCCAGATCATCGGCAACGGGGATTCCGCTCAATCAGTAGCCACTGACATGACTGTAGATAAATGGACAGTGACGTCAAGGACTTCCCCGATCACAGCGTTTAAAGGAGTCCTCGGCGAGCAGAGGAGCTCCCTTTGCTCTGAACTAATTCTAAAGCAGGGAGCTGATGGTTCCCTGCTTCAGAATTGGGTTCAACTGTATCTGCGTCCTGAGGACGCGCATACAGTTGACAGCGGGACTCACTCCTGGCCGCCTTCCCGCCGGGTGCTGCCAGAAGGTGGATGCGGCAGCACCCAGCGTTCATCCGGCCGAAGTTAAAATAGATAAGAAACGGCGCCGGACCTCCCTGGGAGCCGGACCCAGAAACGCTGCAGGTAACGTTTTTGGATCTGGTCCCTGCACAGGTTCAGCGCTGTACAGACCCAAAACTAATGTCCCCTTTGCCAGGAGAGATCCCTTAGAAAGCTATGGGATCTGTTCTAGCATCAGTTTCCCTCCAGCTGTTCTGCAATGCGCCGGAGGGAAACTGACAGGAGCAACGGACATATGTGAACGGCCCCTTAGTAAGGCAGCCTTCACACATTTTTTGTGGTCTTTTTCCTAATTTTTTTTGTCACTTTTTTTGACAAAAGATGTTGAGTCCAGATGTTAGTTAGAAATGACAAAAGGGCAATATTTCATGCACTAAAACATTTAGTGGCTTTTTTTTTTGTTTTGTGTTTTTTGTTCCAGCAGCATGGAGGAGATTATACAGCAGTAATGAGCAGTGTAACTGATAATCCAGCACTGGGGTGACATACAGTTACCAGCAGTCTGTCCCTCCTCTCCATAGACTTCTATGGGCAGCGTGCCTGTGTGTCTTTCTCTACTCCCTCCTCCTGCTCTCCCCTCCTCTCTCTATAAACTTCTATAGGCAGGCAGTAAAGAGACACCCCCCCACTTCCTGTAATTTGTCTCTACTGCAACAAAAACTATGTGTGAAGGAAGTCGAACAGAGGACTCAGAGGATTCAGTTTTTCACAAGGGGGTGCTGTTGAGTATATCAGTCTCAGTTAAAGTCTCCTGGACCCAATGCAAAATACATAACTGGGCCCCCTTCTATGTCATTTATAATACTGGTGTCTTCCTATGTAGCAGAGGGCCCTTTGGGCCCTTTCAGACACCGGTGCCAAGGTGTAACTGCTATCTCTGCACTCCCAGTAGCTAGATCCCTAGACCCAGAAGTCATGTATCGTGGATTGGATATCATGCTGATGTACAAACCTTCTTTCTTCTAGATGTAGTGGATTCCCCGTGGTGATGGTCACAGGAATAGGTATAAAAAGATCATTACACAGATCTCTGTACTGTCCATTAATATATACAGTGTTTATACAAAGAGATAAGGTCACCCCTAAGCTGTCTTTATTTTTAACTAAATGACCCCAAGTTTAATAATCTTTATTGGTTCTGCAGCCCACCCATTTAATTTATTACTTTTGTTTCCCTCCTCTGCACGTGCTCCAGTACTGCTATGTCTTTCTTATACACAAGTGCTCAAAACTGTACACAGTATTCCATGTGTGGTCTGACTAGTGATTTGTATAGAAGCAAAACTATGATCTAGTAATGTATCTACTGTATGCCTCTTCTGATCTACTGAAGGCAATGTGAGTTGTATAAAACCTTATGCAGTGACTCCCCCTAGTGGTGCATGCCGGCAGCTTTCCATTTTACTCTGCCTGTGTGTTTTGTTTCTCCTGATAGTATATTCTTTACAGCTGCCTGATGAGTAACCAGGCAGAGAAGTTCTCCTCACAGAAGGTTTGTATCTTGATCTATCTATCTATCTATCTATCTATCTATCTATCTATCTATCTATCTATCTATCTATCTATCTATCTATCTATCTATCTATCTATCTACCTATCTATCTATCTATCATCTATCTCATATCTATCTATCTGTCTATCTGTCTGTCACGATCCAGAGGTATGTGGACCCACTAGACCCACTAGGCCGCTCTGCCGTAGCGGAGAGGCAGCTGACCAACTCACAGTCTACGCACAAAGTCTATGGTAGGAGTGTAGCACACGGGCACCTGGGATAGTCCGGATGGCGGCTCTGGCATAGATGGGGCTGGAGGTGGTGGGTTGTGCCAGACATGGCAGATTGTATCCAGAAGGGCAGACGACAGCTGACGTGGAGAATTCCAGCAGACAAGGCACGGCTCAGGTACTACACAGGCTCGGAACAAGGCACAGCGCGGAATACAGGATACAGGTAGCAGGAACGGGAACACTGGGGACTGGGAAACACTAAGCGACCGTTTGCAATACAGACATGGGAAAACTACAACAACTCTTATTTCTGGTTTAGGCTATGTTCACACAGAGTTTTTTTGCAGGTTTGTGGCAGATTTTCCTCTCCCTGCACGCCGATTTTCGTGGCGTTTTTCGCTGTGTTTTTCACCCGCGGCCATTGAACGCCGCAAGCATAAAATTCAGCGAAATACGCTTTCTCTGCCTCCTATTAAAGTCAATGGGAGTTCAGAGGCGTAAACGCCCGAAGATAGGGCATGTCGCTTCTTCTCCGCCTCCCATTGAAATCAATGGGAGGCATTTTCGGGCCGTTTTTAACGAGTTTTTTGGCGCGGTTTCCGCGTCAAAAAACTCGTCAAAAAACTCTGTGTGAACTTAGCCTATATGTTTTGTCATTGTCAGTTGTGGATATTTTCTATTCTTAGTAACTGTCTCCATCTAGTGGGATAATATAATATTACAACCCATGCACTCCTGTATTTGTCCTCTCAGATTAGAAATGCAATATTGCTATAATATATTAATCAAGCAGCGCACTCATATCAGCTTCCAGTCTTTGCCTTACTTAGGCTTCGCTTCATTCACTTCTGCGTCGGGGGTTCAGTTTCTTGGGTTCCATCAGACCTTTCCGTCAGTGGAACAAATAAACGGAAACCAAACGGAAATCATAGATTTCTGTTTACATTACCATTGATTTCAGTGTTAATGCTTCTGCTGCTAATGGTTTTTGTTTGTCTCCGTAAGGTTTCCGTAAGGTTATCCGTAAGGTTTCCGTTTTTTCAGCAGAATCAATAGCGCAGTGGCCAAAACGTACGTTCACTGGCGTTGCCATAGGGAAGCGTCGCTCTGGTCTCCATGCAGCCCAGCATGATGGTGCAGCCTGGCCTCCTGTGATTGGCTGTAGCAGTCACATGGGATAGAAAGGAGAACAGCCAGGGGAACAAGAAGCTGTTGCTATTACATCGCCGGAGCAGGGAGTTAAGTATAGACTTTTTTTCATTAAATTTAAACGGGAAAAAAAATCTTTTTTTCGTCTTTTTTTTTTAAAGATCGCAGCTTTTTGGCTGCAAAAATAGCAACATTTGCCATTTGTGGCAGCTTTTACCTCCCTATTGAACTCAATTGGGAAAAACCACAACAAAACTGCAATGATTCTGCAGCATAATTTGCCTTTCTGCGGATTACAAAACCGCACCGTAACTTAATTTATGCACGTTTTCCCAGCGGATTCTTTCCGCAGCGTGTTGATGAAATTTGTTCAAATCTCATCCACTTTGCTGCTACAGTAATACATAAATGTATGATTGCTGGGGGCCCCACCACTGGGCCCTCCACCGATCTCTAGTTTGGTCGTGCAGGATGAAAATGTTTTCGATATGTCTGGGACTTGTTTTCATACAACTATTTTTATATATGTTTGTGAGTCGCAATACGATTTAGGCTTTGAGACATTTAAAATAAACAAAACAGAAAAATCGCTGACATGTTGCAAATGAGTTGCAGTTTGTGACCAAAACTCCAGCAGATGCGGATTTTTGCGACTGTAGTTTTGACGCCAGTATTCATCTTTATATTGTGCAACCAAAGTTGCCATGTAGCCGTAGGGGATTAGATACATTCCAGATACACTAGATATGCTATATATATATATATATATATATATATATACACATCACCTATGCCATAATTGACACCTACATTTCGGGAGAACGGTAAACCTCCACACCCCTTGTTAAAATTTAATGTGGCCATCGGTAAAGAAGAGACGACAAGCTTCTCTACTGAAGTCTATGGGAGCCGCAGGAACACCTAAGCAAGCATGGCCAGCTCTCCCCATCGATCAGACATTTATGACATATACAAAGGATAAACCATAAATGTTTTTGGTCGGATTACCCCTTTAAGTCATCCTCCTCTTTCAAGTAGTTAAAAATTTGATTTAGACATTTCTTAGTTCTGGAAAAACTGACAACTAACATAGCTGTAATTTCGGCATGGGTTGTCACCCATCTTCCCCACAGTTAGTTACTCAGTGATACATCCTATAATCCTGTATTGCTGCGTAGTTGGTAAGATTTTCTATTCTGGAGTCTGGGAAAGCTGTGTGACAACCCCGGTGCATGCTGTAATGGTAGATACATTTGAACCTACTTTTCCAATAAACATACAGCGTCGGACTGGGGTTTCTTGGGCCCACCAGAGGATATGATTTTGAGGGCCCACCCTCCATCTATATAGAACATGTCTACTTTTCATTTCATCATAGTCCTTGTTGTTATCATTGTACACACAGGACAATAAGGTCTAATAGGTAATTTGTGAATCAACTTATGAGAAATAGACCCTAGTGGCAAGTGATTGCTCCAAAGTCACTTCCAAATGGGGTTCCCTTCTGCTGGACCTTTAAGGCCCATTTTTCATAGTTGTCAACATTTTAATTTTTTTCCAGGGACAAGTAGGGTGTGGCGGCTTTAGTGGGTGTGTCTTATGGGGCATGGTTTATCTGGTGGGTGTGGCTAGTTGGACGTGGCTTTCCAGAAGTTCTACATACAAAAAAAACAAACAAAATTTCTGTGTTAGTTTGGCTGACAACTACTCTGGAGGCCGGCATCTCTCTGGTTATGTGGTTGTTTACAGGCAGGTGATCTCTCACTTTATCACTATGGCTAGGCGATATGTGATGACCACTACTGGCATCATAAAACCAGTGAAGATAAAGCCACACTCATTGCCCCTTGTAGATGGTGCTCCACACTGCCCCCAGTAGATAATGCCACCCACTGCTCCCTGTAGATAGTACCACACACTACTCCTTGTAGATATTACTACACACTGTTCCCTGTAGATATTGCCGCACACTGCTCCCTTTAGATAATACCACATACTGCTCCCTGTAGGTGATGCCACACACTGCTCCCTGTAGATGATGCCACACACTGCTCCCTGTAGATAATGCCACACACTGCTCTCTGTAGATAATAACACACACGGCTCCCTGTAGATAATACCACACACTGCTCCCTGTAGATAATAACACACACTGCTCCCTGTAGATAAAAACACACACGGCTCCCTGTAGATAATGCCACACACTGCTCCCTGTAGATAATAACACACACGTCTCCCTGTAGATAATACCACACACTGCCCCCTGTAGATAATACCACACACTGCTCCCTGTAAATATTACCACACACTGCTCCCTGTAGATATTACCACACACTGCTCCCTGTAGATATTGCCACACACTGCTCCCTGTAGATATTAACACACACTGCTCCCTGTAGATATTGCCACACACTGCTCCCTGTAGATATTGCCACACAGTAAATTTTGCAGATATTACCACACACTGCTCCCTGTTCATATTGCCACACACTGCTCCCTGTAAATGTTGCCACACACAGCCCCCTGTAGATAATGCCACACACGGCTCCCTGTAGATAATGCCACACACTGCTCCCTGTAGATAATAACACACACTGCTCCCTGTAGATATTACCACACACTGCTCCCTGTAGATATTACCACACACTACTCCCTGTAGATACTACCAAACACTGATCCTTGTAGATATTACCACACACTGCGCCCTGTAGATATTACCACACGTTGCTCCCTGTAGATAGTGCTACGCACTGCTCCCTGTAGATATTGCTACACACTGCTCTCTGTAGATATTACCACACACACTGCTCCCTGTAGATGATGCCACACGCTGCTCCCTGTAGATAATGCCACATGCTGCTCCCTAGAGATGATGCCACACACTGCTCCCTGTAGATATTGCCACACACTTCTCCCTGTAGATAATGCCACACACTGCTCCCTGTAGATATTACCACTCGCTGTTCCCTGTAGATAGTGCCACACGCTGCTCCCAGTAGATATTGCTACACACTGCTCCATGTAGATATTGACACACACTGCTTCCTGCAGATGAGGCCACAGTGTCCACTGTAGATAGTTCCACATGCCCCCCTGTGGATAGTGCCACAGTGCCCTCTGCAGGTAATACCACAATGCCCTCTGTAGATAATACCACAATGCCCTCTGTAGATAGTGCCACACCCACTGTAGATGATGCCACACACAGCCTCTGTAGATGATGCCATGCAGATTCCTGCAGATAATGCCACACAGACCCCTGTAGATGATGCCACACCCTCACCCCGTAGATGATGCCACACACACCCCCTGTAGATAATGCCACACACACACCCCCTGTAGATGATGGCACACACACCCCCTGTAGATGATGCCACACAGACCCCCTGTAGATCATGCCACACAGACCCCCTGCAGATGATGCCACACACAGCCTCCCTATAGATAGGGCCACACACAGCCCCCTGTAGATAGTGCCACACACTCCCACTGTAGATGATGCCACACAGACACCTTGTAGATGATGCCACACAGACTCCCTGTAGATAATGCCACACAGAACCCCTGTAGATCATGGCACACAGACCCCCTGCAGATGATGCCACACACAGTCTCCCTGTAGATAGTGCCACACACAGCCCCCTGTAGATAGTGCCACACACAGCCCCCTGTAGACAGTGCCACATATTCCCCCTGTATATACTGCTACATAATCCCCCTGTAGATAGTACAGCATAGTCCCCCTGAAGATATTGCCACATAGTCCCCCTGTATATAGTGCCATTTACTCCCCCTGTAGATAGTGCCACATACTCCCCCTGTAGATAGTGCCACATATTTCCACTGTAGATAGCCCCCATTCCTCCCCCTCCCTGTCAACAGAGCATTTCTGGCTTCCTCTATAAGCAGAATCCCCGACCAGGCGTCGGCAATGCCGTGGCCGGGGATTCCGCTGCAGGAGGTGCCCCTGACGTCACTGCACTTATAAGGACAGTGAAGTCATGGGCTCATTCTATGAGCGGAATCCTCATGGGCTACTTCTGGAGCGCTGAAATCCCCGGCCAAAGCGTTGCTGACGCCCTGGCCGGGAATTCCGCTCAGAAAGAGAGCCCTGACTTCACTGTCCATATCAGGGCAGTGACGTCAGTGACACCCCCTGCAGCGGAATCCCCGGCCAGGGCGTCAGCATGGTTTTCGCCAGGGGATTTCACTCCAGGAGGAGTGAATGGCAGAGCAGGAAGCGGATGGTTTCCTGCTCTGCCATAGTATTCAATTGCATTTGCGTCATGAGGACGCAGATACAATTCAATGTAGCAGTTGCCGGGACAAGTCCCGGGACAGTCCCGGGAAATTCGGGACAGTTTGCAAGTATGATTATTGTGTTAGAGCCTGGGCCCACCAGAGGGTCCTTTAGTTCCGCCCCTGAAAACATACTTATAACTTTGAAAATTCTAAATTAAATAGAATTTCAGAATTGTGACTGAAGGGGATGAGTCACTACCGGCATGTCTGAAGACACCTCAATATTATACATAGTGCTGCATTTTTAGAAAAACCATAATATTTTGCTGACAATTTTAAAAAATGGCAAAATTCCCAAAAATGGTACATGCATGTCCTTGATTCCGGGAGTGCTGCATATTCCTAACCTGCCGCCCAAAAAGGTTGTGTAAGCAGGAGACTCTTCGAGACTAAGGCCCTAAACCCACAGCGTTTTTTGACAATGTTTTTAAAGCGGAAACAGCGTCGGAATCAGTGCCCCAAAAAAACACCACAATCTCCCTCTATTGATTCCAAAGTTAGATAGAAGCGTTTATTTTTGGCTGCTTTTTGGCTGCTCGCAGAAAAAAAAAAGGATAATGCACTGTCTTGGAGCAGTTTCCGTCTCTGAACCTCCATTAAAATCAATGGGAAGAAGAAAAATAACTTGTCACTCATTTGGAGTGTTTTTTTACGCAGTTTTTTTTACTTAAAACTACTGCCATTTTTTGCATTTGCCAGATAAAAAAAAAAACCTACAAAAAACTGCGTTAAGACGTGTAAAAAAAACCAAAAACATAAAAAACACTTGCATTTCAAAATCTGTCTCAAAAATCCAAGAGAAATTTTGAGGCGGATTTTTTCTGCCTGGTGGCGTCGCTAGCAGCCGCTATAGCTGCAACCATAGGCATCGACACCACATTCAATAGTATCTGTGTCCTTAGGACGCAGATACTATTGAACACTATGGCAGAACAGGGAGGTATCTCCATGCTCTGCCATTTACTAGGCTACAGGCCATTCGGCCTGAAGCTTATCAGGCGTAGCGACAGGATCCATGCGCAGGCCAGCGTGATAACATCACAGGATCACGCCGGCCAATGCAAGGATCCCGTCGGCGTTGCAATGAAGCTCCGTTAGTCGCAGGAACAGGGCCTAGGTGAGCATAACGTTTTTGTTTATTTTTGGTTAAGGGGGCACAATCTACAGGGGGCGGTTGTATGGCGCTATCTACAAGGGGGAGTGGGGGGCTGTATTGCACTGTCTATATGGGGGAGGTGGGGGGCTGTATGGCACTATCTACAAGGGGGAGTGGGGGGCTGTATTGCACTGTCTATATGGGGGAGGTGGGGGGCTGTATGGCACTATCTACAAGGGGGAGGTGGAGGGCACTATCTACAAGGGGGAGGTGGGGGGCTTTATGGCACTGCCTACAGGTGAGAGGTGGGGGGCTGTGTGGCACTACAGGGGGCACTATGGCAGAATCTACAGGAGGGCTGTATGGCACAATCTACAGGGGGGAACTATCTACAAGGGGGGGCAGTCTGTGGCACCCAGGGGAGGGGAGGGGGGACATTATACTGTGGGGAGGCCATAAGGGAGCATTATACTGAGTGGGGGACACAAAGGGGACATTATACGGATGTCACCATCTTTATCTTGACTGATAACTTGCTGCAGCGTGATATCACACAACAAAAGCCATTGAAAAGTCATTGAAAAAGTCAAGATAAAGGATCTTGCCACTGTGTATTTAATGCGTTAAAAGTCAAGATAAAGACGGCTACATCTGTATTGTGTAGGGGCACAACAGGGGGCATTTTACTGTGTGGGCACACTTAGAGGACAAAATACTGTGTTATTAAATATTATTATTATTATACTGTATGGGAGGCACTAAAGGGGCATTATACTGTGTGGGGACAATATACTGTGGGGGGGGGGGGGGGCACTATAAACGGCATTATTCTGTGTGGGGCACTAAAAAGGGCATTATACTATGGGGAGGCATTATACTTTCTTATGGGGCATTTTTTTATGATGGGGTCGGGTGGCGAAAGAAAATTTTGCATGGGGCGCCATCTATCCTAAGGCTGGCCCTGCGCATATGGCTGGCACATTGTATGGTGGGGTATATAGCCGTCACTTTGTATGGTGGGGCATATAGCTGGCACTTTGTATGGTGGGGCATATAGCTCGCTCTTTGTATGGTGGGGCATATGATTGGCACTTTGTATGGTGGGGCATATGGCTGGAACTTCTTATAGTGGGACATATGGTTGACACTTTGTGTGGTTGGGTATATGGCTGACACATTGCATGGTAGGGCATATGTCTGGCACTTTGTATGGTGGGGTATATGGCTGGCACGTTGCATGGTGGGGCATATAGCTGGCACTTTGCATGGTTTGGCATTTAGTTGGCACTTTGTATGGTGGGGCAGATAGCCAGCACTTTTTATGGTGGGGCATATGACTGGCACTTTGCATGGTGGAGCTTATGGCTGGCACTTTGTATGGTGGGGCATATGACTGGCACTTTGTATGGTGGGGTATATGGCTGGCACGTTGCATGGTGGGGCATATAGCTGGCACTTTGCATGGTGGGGCATTTAGTTGTCACTTTGTATGGTGGGGCATATAGCCAGCACATTTTATGGTGGGGCATATGACTGGCACTTTGTATGGTGGAGCTTATGGCTGGCACTTTGTATGGTGGGGCATATGACTGGCACTTTGTATGGTGGGGCATATGACTGGCACTTTGTATGGTGGGGCACATGACATTTCCTGTATTTGGAAGTCCACTAGCTGTTACTATATATGGGATATGCGGCTATAACTATGAGGTGCTGTAGCTGTAAGGGGGGATTCACACGAGCGTGTATTCGGTCCGTGCGGGCCGCGTGGTTTTCACGCGCCACGCATAGACCAATACAAGTCTATGGGGCAGTACAGACAGTCCGTGCTTTTTGCGCAACGTTTGTTCGCTGCGCAAAAAGCGCGACAGGTTCAATAACTCTGCGTATTTCGCGCATCACGCACCCATTGAAGTCAATGGGTGCGTGAAAACCACGCAGGTCGCACGGAAGCACTTCCGTGCGAACCGACTGAAACAGCGCACCAGCTGTCAAAAGGATAAATGTAAACAGAAAAGCACAACGTGCTTTTCTGTTTCCAAGCATCCAAACGGAGTGTCTTGGAGATGAGCGAACCCGGCCAACCGAACCAAACTTCACCGGGTTCGGCCGAACTCGTTTTGGCCGAACCCGGCAAAAAAATTTCCGGTCCGCGACGTCAGGAGACAGTCACTGTCCATGGTGCTGAAAGAGTTAAACTGTTTCAGCACCATGGACAGTGACTTCCGATCCCAATATACATGAACCTGTAAAAAAAAAACGAAGTTCTGACTTACCGAAAACTCCCGGCTTCTTCCTCCAGTCTGACCTCCCGGGATGACAATTCAGTCCAAGTGACAGCTCCAGCCAATCACAGGCCAAGCACAGGCTGCAGCGGTCACATGGACTGGCGCGTCATCCAGGGAGGTGGGGCCCGATGTCAAGAGAGGCGCGTCACCAAGGACGCGTCACCAAGGCAACGGCCGGGAAGTTCTCGGTAAGTACAAACTTTTTCTTTTTTTTTAACAGGTTTTTCGATATTGTGTTCGGCATTCACTGTCGAGGGTGCTGAAAGAGTTAGCTCTTTCAGCACCTTGGACAGTGACGGGCGTCGACTAGCCTCATCTCTATGAGGGCGGCTGCGCGAAAATCACGCAACCGCGCATCATACACGGATGACACACGCAGCTGTCAAATGGTTTTTGCGCACGCAAAACGCTGCGTTGTTTGCGCGCGCAAAAACGCAACGTTCGTGTGTATCTGCCCTAAGGCTGGGCTCACACGACCACATTAACGTCCGTAATGGACGGACGTATTTCGGCCGGAAGTCCCGGACCGAACTCAGTGCAGGGAGCCTGGCTCCTAGCATCATAGTTATGTACGATGCTAGGAGTCCCTGCCTCGCTGCGGGACCACTGTCCCGTACTGTAATCATGTTTTGAGTACGGGACAGTAGTTCCACGGAGAGGCAGGGACTCCTAGCATCGTACATAACTATGATGCTAGGAGCCCGGCTCCCTGCACTGAGTTCGGTCTGGGACTTCCGCCCGAAATACGTCCGTCCATTACGGACATTAATGTGCTCGTGTGAACCCAGCCTAACTTCATTTACGTCCTGTAGTTGGGATTTTAGGGGAGCTCTGGAAGCATCTAGAAGGAAAGACACAAAAAGGGCAGTCTATTAGCCTCGGGTCTGAACGTTAGGAGGTATGCGTAGGGATATAAATTTCTGCAATGCATGGCTGACCTCGTTTAAGCTGGGCAAAAAAAAATTGGCACACAAAATGTTGGAACTTGTAAACTTGGCAATTTTTTTTTACACAAATTAGACCACAACCCCAAATTGATAATTACCCTGCCTCCATTAATCAGTAGTGATGACTAGTCAAGTGACTCTGCTACTGAGTCTCCCTAGACCCAGCACTGACCTGGTAATGACAGTTATCACATTATCAGGAATGTTTTGCCATTTTGGGGACAAATAATAAACAAAAACAATAATCGAAAATAAAAACAGTCGGACAATTGTTTGTATTTGAAAGCAATAATATTTTCAGTTTATTTCACTCAATCAAAGCCCAAAATGTCTAAATCCATTTTTTTTTTTTATTTTTTAAAAAGACAAAAATTACTTCAATAACGTAAAAGAAATCTAAAAAAATGATAGCCATTTCATCAATACTTGCAACAAATAGCAACATATTATTCTGGTTATAATGACCCAAAATAGTCCTGGTATTAAAGGGTCAATTCACGATTTTATATATAATTTTTTTGCATTGTATATAATATTTCCTATTAAGCGCTCGCAGTGTAGAAAGTCATGTGACACAAGCTATTACTTTCAGGTGGGCTTAGAAGTTTGTGAACGGCCGCAGTGATAACACCTGGAACTCGTTTTATACTAATTACCGAGTTCATAAAGAGAAACTGCCTGTTTTAGAAAGTTAGCGAGCCCTCTTCCTCCAGGCTGACAAACATAATGACCTGTTGCCATGATTTAGTACTTTCTGCTAGACTAGGTACTGATTTACTGAGACAGCTCTAAATTATTAAATTTTTTACAGGGTGGGGGAGGGGTTTATAAAAATAGAACGTTTATTTATTAAAAATGTGGTTCAGGGAGATTCTAAAAGTTTCATTGTGGTGTAAGGTTTGGCTTTGTTAAATAAAAAGTCTGGGTCCGGTTTCCTGCTATTTACACCGACTGGTGTAGAAAGATTACAGATACTGTAGTAACATTAGCGACAATCATATACGCTCTATCATGGGATATTGCAAGAAGTCTTAAAGGCGATGTAAACCTTTGAAAGCTATATATTTTTTTATAAAAAGGTCAATCAGTGTGTTTTGTGCAACTTTATAATTAGTTTTTATTAAAAATTATTTTTCGTTTTTGAGATACAGCTGCTTTGTATCCTGTATACGGAGCAGCTGTATCTTACATTGAATCCTGCTCCCGTCAGGTCCACTGGACTGACGGGTTCACTGTTAGTGGGTCCTGCGTGTCCCTGACAATAACATTGTTATGAACTTAGATGTGATGGATAACAGGTGGATCCCTCGTGTCTGAGAAAAGCAGGACCCGCTGACACTGAAGCCGTCAGTCCCGCGGAGCTGTAAGATATGTGTAAGATATAACACTGATTTTTATAGATTTTGTAGATTTTTAATAAAATGTAATTATAAAGTTGCACAAAACACACTGATTGACCTTTTTTTATTAAAAATAAAATAATCGCTATCAAAGGTTTACATCGTTTTTAAAGTGACACACCACCCTTTGAGTATGCATTGAAAAATTGCATCCGAAAACCGCATGCGTTTTTACTGCAATTTGGTGCATTTTTCGAAGCAACTGCAGTAAAAACGCATCAAATAGTGGTAGAAACGCACGTGTTTTTTCAATGCGCTTTTAACCACACCTCAACTGTAATTTCTGAATACAACCTAATTTATATTTCCATCGGCAAAACAAGAGACTTGTCCCCTGCACATAATTAGCAGCTTGTATCTATTATGTCACTCTTCCCAGTACATATAGGCCGGGTTCCCATGGGTCGAATACGCTGCGTAAAAATATGTAGCGTATCCAACTTAGAACCCGCAGTGAATTCCGTCTGAAAAACCGCACCAAACTGTGGTGCAGTTTTTCTGGCAAAATCTCTTCTCTGGAAACCGGCACTTGAAAAAAAAAAAGTTCATAGTTACTCCCAGCCGTAGGCACGGCGTTGTGTTCCTCCATTGTCTATGCAGCCCGGCCTCCTGGGATAACGCTGCAGCCCATGTGATCACTGCAGCCCATATGACCGCTGCAGCAGTCACATGGAATGGAACGTCATCACAGGAGGCCGGGCTGCACTCATGCACACGACCGTTGCCATCTGCAGCGGACTGTCAGCGGCGAGCCGCGAGCAAATCGCGGGCCATGCACATTATTTTCAATGAGCCTGGACCGCAGAACACGGCCGTAATAAGGCATGTCCGTTCTTTCTGCGGTCCAGGCTCCCGGGCCATGCACGGACCGTGAAAACCACGGTCGTGTGCATGGCCACATAGGAATGAATGGGGCCGCAATTCTCCCGTGGATTTTCGGGGGAATTATGTTCCTGTGCATGGGGCCTTATTGTTTGTTCATATGTTTTGATTACGTGTCATTTTACTTCCAATGCTATGGAAAATGTTTTGGCGCTATGAAAATGAAGATTACTATTATAATTATTTGTAACAACTAGTTATGCGACACTTTCTCAAAAGTAAAACCGTTCAGCCAGTTCCCTGAATTAGTCTGAGACTGTAAAAATCCATCAACAACTTTTCTGGGTTGTTGTTATGTGGGAATCACAATGTGTATTTTACTGTAGAGCTGATTCCCTCTTATCTGTGGATTTGGAACTATTCTTTACCAAAACTGGAATTTTTAAAATTCTAAAATGACTGGATGCATTTTGATTTTCTTCCACTAGGCGGCCTCAGAAACACAAACTGCAAATTTGTATTTTCTCTGTTCGAAAATGGCATTTGACAGCAAACTTTTAATTAGAAGATAAAACACAATTGAATAATTAGATTGTCATCTCTAAGCTGGTTGGTCAGGTGTAATAGATGGTTAAATGTGTAATTATTTGATGTTCCTGCTGCCTGCAAAGTTTCATTTGTGTAATTGCGCACACAGTGTCTATGCCTGTGTGTAGAAGTATGCCCCCCGCCGTGGGATACATAGAGGAAAGGGAGCCCTACAGCAAAGATGACACTGGGCCGTCTACTATAGTGCCAGATTTTACCATGCAGGATGGACTGATTTTCATGACCCTTAGTTTTTATTAAAAACTATTTTTACTTTTTTTAGATACAGCTGCTTTGTATTGTGTATACAAAGAAGCTATATCGTTCGCTGAATCCTGTACCCGTCAGATCCGTGGGACTGATGGGTTCAGTGTCAGCGGGTTCACAACTTAGATGTGATAGGTTACAGGTGGATCCTGCGTGTCAGAGACATCCAGGTCCCACTGACACTGAACCGGTCAGTCCCTCGGACATGATAGATTCAGGTCTTAGTGAAAAATAAAGCTGCTCTGTATACAGGATACAAAGCAGCTGTATCTCAAAAAGTAAAAATAATCTTTAATAAAAACTAATTTGAAAGTTGCACCAAACACTGACTGACATTTTTATTAAACAAAAATAAAAAAATCACTTTTAAAGGTTTTTATAGCCTTTGATTTTTCCACTGCCTTGTTCTTTAACAATGCAGTTCCTCTGTACAAAAAAGTTTTGCAGAGGATTTCGCTACCCAATATCCAAGGGAATGGGTCCAACCAAAGCTAGACCCCATCTCTGCAAAGGCTCTATAGAATGTGCAGGCAGCAAGGAACATGTTGGTCCTTGCTGCCATCACTGTATCACCAATGATGTCATAGCCGCAGCCAGACTTCTACCCAACTTGGGTAAAAAAAGGGGGACTGTGACTTACATATATCCCTGAAATCACTCCTCAAAAGTAGTGAAGAATGAATTTATAGTGGTAAAAATGTTTCTGCCCATTATATGACTTCAATTTTGCAATTTTCATTCGTTTTTCCTTTTGCATGCTATATCTATATTTTGCATTTCTCTCTGTGCTGGGGGGGGGGGGGGTGGGGGATTGGAGATGAGCAGCAATATACTACACATAGTAAGAAGAGGAGAATCTGCTCCATAACCTTCTCTGTCACTCAGAAACAGCCCCAGGATCATGCAGGACTTATATAGAGAAGTGCTGACCTGTACTGATGTGAATAAAGTGCTTTGGTTGTGAAAGAAAGTTTCTATGAGTGTCCTCCTGCTCTTATCTAATGTACTTTCTGCTCACTCTTCCTCCTCCCCTCTCCATAGACTTCCATAGACATGTGTAAGCTGATACTTGTGAGCTGCAGTCCGACTCGAGATGGATAGAGCTGATTTTCAGAGTGAAAGTCAGTTTAACAGAGGGAGTGGGAGCAGGAAAACAGCCAGATAAGAACAGAAAGAGGCTTGTTACTCTGATAAGAAATATTACAAAGTTTCTTATAATCTCCTGTACTATTCATTTATGAAAAGTTTGTTGAAATGACAGTGCCCATTTAACCCCTTCCCGACATTTGCAATATGGATACGTCATGGAAAGCTAGTGCTTCCTGCATTTTGCCGCATCCATGCGCCAAATGCTTGGCACCGACTCAGAAGCTGAGCCGGTGCCATCATCGCCAGATGTCAGCGGTATCTTACTGCTGACATCCGGCTGTAATGGCGGGGACCGAAATTAGCTTTGATCCCCACCATTAATCCCTTAAATGCAGCGCTCAAACGCAATCGCTGCATTTAAGGTGTTTGCAGCTCATCGGAACCCCAGCAATGAAATTGCTGGGCTTCCGGTGGCTGCAATGGCAACTGGAGGCCTAATACTGGCCTCCCGGTCTGCCTAGCATGGAAGCCGTTCAGGACACGCCTGGCAGCAGAGCTAGCTTCGATCCCTGGCATTAACCCCTTCAATGCAGCGATCGAAAGCGATCGCTGCATCTTAGCGGTTGCTAGCAGATCGCCAGCCCTGACATGCAATCAGAGCTGCCGACTGCTGCTATGGCAACAGGAGACACAATGGTCTCCTGCTCTTCCACTACGGAAGCCTATTAGGCCCCACCAGGATGCGAAGCCTAATCGGCTTGCTGTCAGTGAATAACTGACAGATCTAATACATTGCACTACGTATGTAGTGCAGTGTATTAGAAAAAAAAAAAATCAGACAGTTGGACCTTCAAGTCCCCTAGTGGGACTTGAAAAAAAGCGTAAAAAAAAGTGAAAAAAATAAAAGTTTGAAAACATAATAAAAGTTTCAATAAAATAAAACATAATTGCCCTGTTCCCTTATCAAGTCCTTTATTATTGAAAAAATAATAATAAACCAAACGCATTTTGTATCGCCACAACCGTAACAGCCTGAGCTATAAAAATATGATATTATTTATTGCATGCGGTGAACAGCGTAAAAAAACCCTGTAAAAAAACTATATCAGAATTTCTGTTTTTTGGTCACTTTGCCCTACAAATATTGGAATAAAAAGTGATCAAAAAGTTGCACGTATCCAAAAATGATACCTATAAAAACTATAGCTCGTCTCGCAAAAAACAAGCCCTCATACAGCTCTGTCAACTAAAAAGTTAAAAAGTTATGGTTCACACAACTTGGCGACAGAAAAAATCCATTCTTTCTACAAAAGTAATTTTATTGTGCAAAACGTTGTAAAACATGAAAAAGTGCCATAAATTAGGTATCGCCGGAATCGTACTGACTTGCAGAATAAAGTTAACATGTAAATTATAACGCATGGTGAACGCCCTATAATTTTTTTTTTTTTAAAAAACTATGCCAGAATTGCGTTTTTTTGGGTTACCTGGCCTCCCAAAAAATAGAATAAAAAGTGATCCAAAAAGTCGCATGTACCCCAAAATGGTACCAATAATAACTACAGCTTGTCCTGCAAAAAAACAGCCCTCATACCACTACGCCTATGAAAAAATTTAATTAGTTAAGGCTCCAATAAGTCAGGAAATAACAAATAGGCAGTCGTTTCTTCTGTTTCAAGAGGCGATTTATCAAGTCCCTAAAATTAGGGAACCAAGAAGGGTAGGGCCCAAACATATCTGCTGGAAGCGACGGTGCCCGTATTATACCAGGACAACACTTCCCAGTAAAATTCCCCAAACTGCAAAGGTGCGGAGTGTGGACCAAAAGGGGGATAAAGAAGGACATTTATCAGTGCGACACTGGCCTGTGCAGAAAGGATTGCTTCACAGCGTAACACACATATATGGATTATTTTATTGTTTTTTTACCCCATTATTATACCACCTGACTATGCCCCTGATGTACTCTGCCCGGCTTACATATGCCCCACATTATAACGGAAACACCAGTAATACTCAAACAAAACTACTACCAAGCAAAATCCAAAAGCCAAGTGGCGCTCCCTCCGCTCTGAACCCTACAATGTGCCCAAACAGGAGTTTCCTTCCACATAAATGGCATCACCATAGCAGGGAGAACCCTTTTAACAATTTTTGGGGTGTGTGTCTCCAGCGTCATAAGCTGGGCACGACATATTTGCCACTGATATGGCAAATCTGGGGAAAAATATAAATTTTTAATTTGCACCATCCACAGCGCATTCATTTATGGAAAAGACCTGTGGGGTGAAAATGTTCCCTACACCCCTTAATAAATGCCTTGAGGGGTGTAGTTTCCAAAATGGGGTCACTTCTTGGGGGTTTCTTTTTATTATTTCACATCTGAGCCCTGCAATTGTGAACCAATACTTTGTAAATCGCCTAATTAGGCCTCAATTTTACATGGTACTCTTTCACTCCTGAGCCCTGTTAAATGTCTAGGCAAAAGATTAGGGTCACAGGTAGAGTGTTTCTAAAACCGGTAAACACAGCATAATAATTAGAGAGCTGGCTTGGTTTGGTGGCACAAGCTGGGCACCACATATTGGCATATCTATGGAAAAAAATCCCATTTTCACTCTGCAACATCGAATGCACACTCATTTCTGCCAAACACCTGCGGGGTTAAACATGCTCACTACACCCCCTAGGTGAATGCATTGAGGGGTGTAGTTTCCAAAATGGGGTCACTTCTGGGGGGTTTACACTGTTTTGGTCCCACAGGCACCCAGAAACCAATCCAGCAAAATCTGTACTCCAAAAGCCAAATGGCACTCCTTCCATTCTGAGCTCTGCCGTGTGCCCAAACAGCAGTTTATGAACACATATGGGGTATTGCCATACTCTGGAGAAATTGCTTTACAAATGTTAGGGTTCTTTTTGTCCTTTATTTGTTGATAAAATGAAAAATTTTGAGCTAAAGCTACGTCTTATTGAAGAAAAAGGATTGTTTTTATTTTCACTGCCCAATTCTAATAAAATATATGAAACACCTGTGGGGTCAAAATGCTCACTACACACCTAGATGAATTCCTCAAGGGGTGTAGTTTCCTAAATGGAGTCACTTTTTGGGTGTTTTCATTGTTTTGTCCCCTCAGGTGATTTGCAAATGTGACCTGGCCTCCACAAACCATTCCTGCTAAATGTGATCTCTAAAAGCCAAATAGCGCTCTTTGCCTTCTAAGCCCTGCCGTATTTCCAAACAGCCGTTTATGACCACACGTGGGTTTTTGCAGTGCTTTTTCTCCTTCAGTCCTTGTGGAAATGAGAAAAAATTAGCTAAACCTACATTTTCTTTAAAAAAAATTACATTTTCATTTTCAGGGCCTACTTCCAATAATTTCTGCAAAAAATCTGTGAGGTTAAAATGCTCACAATACCCCTAGATAATTTCCTCAATGGGTATAGTTTTCAAAATGGAGTCATTTGTGGGGGATTTCCACCGTTTTGTCCCCTCAGGGGCTTTGCAAAAGGGACATGACCTCAGCAAAGCATTCCTTTTAAATTTGAGCTCCGAAAGCCAAATGGTGCTCTTTCCCTTCTGAGCCCTGCCGTATGTCCAAACAGCCGTTTATTACCACATGTGGGGTATTGTTTTACTCGGGAGAAATTGCTTTACAAATTTTGCAGTGCTTTTTCTCCTTTAGTCCTTGTGGAAATTAGAAAAAAAATCGCTAAACCTACATTTTCTTTGGAAAAAATGTAGATTTTAATTTTCACGGCCTACTTCCAATAATTTCTGTAAAAAACCTGTGTCGTCAAAATGCTCACTATACCCCTAGATAATTTCCTTGAGGTGTGTAGATTCCCAAGTGGGGTCACTTTTGGGGGATTTCCACTGTTTTGGCATCAAACCTGACATGGTGCCTAAAATATATTCTAATAAAAATAAGGCCCCAAAATCCACTAGGTGCTCCTTTGCTTTTGAGGCTGGTGCTTCAGTCTATAAGCATGCTACGGCCACATGTGGGATATTTCCTAGGCAATAAATATTGAGTTGCATTTCACTGTTCAAACTTTCTGTGTTACAAAAAAAATTGAATCAAAATTTATTTCTGAAAAAAATATTAAATTTGTAAATTTCACCTCTACATTGCTTCAATTCCTGTGAAATATCTAAAGGGTTAAGAAACTTTCTAAATGCTGTTTTGAATACTTTGAGGGGTGAAGTTTTTAAAATGGGGTAACTTTTTGGGGGTTTCTAATATATAAGGCCCCCAATACCACTTCACAACTGAACTGCCCCTGTTTCGTCCGCAAGTCCCGGACCGAACACACTGCAGGGAGCCGGGCTCCTAGCATCATAGTTATGTACGATGCTAGGAGTCCCTGCCTCTCCGTGGAACTACTGTCCCGTACTGAAAACATGATTACATTACGGGATAGTAGTTCCACAGAGAGGCAGGGACTCCTAGCGTCATACATAACTATGGTGCTAGGAGCCCGGCTCCCTGCAGTGTGTTTGGTCCGGGACTTGCGGCCGAAATACATTCCCTCCTTTACGGACCGAACATGCTCGTGTGAATCCAGCCTAACTGGCGGGCAATATCAATTCCAGAAACAAGTTTAAGGAGCAAGTTTAGTACCAAGCCAAAGGTCGGGACATGGATAATTAGATCAAGCAGAGGTAAAACCAGGTCAAACAATAGGGTGTGTCCCTAAACTGTATGAAACTGTCAATACTGATTGGAGAGGAATGCCCAATTGACAATGGAAATGGGAACACATGAGAGATGACAGATCCTCTTTACTGCTACACACAGGAGAGCTGACAGCTCCTCTATACTACACCACACAGGAGAGCTGACAGCTCCTTTATACTACACCACACAGGAGAGCTGACAGCTCCTCTATACTACATCACACAGAAGAGCTGACAGATCCTCTATACTACACCACACAGGAGAGCTGACAGCTCCTCTATGCTACACCACACAGGAGAGCTGACAGCTCCTCTATACTACACCAGACAGGAGAACTGACAAATCCTCTATACTACACATGAAAGCTAACAGCTCCTCTATACCACACCACACCACACAGGAGAACTGACAGCTCCTCTGTTCTACACCACACAGGAGAGCTGACATCCTCTATAGTACACCACACAGGAGAGCTGACAGATCCTCCATACTAGACCACACAGGAGAGCTGACAAATCCTCTATAATACACCACACAGGAGAACTGACATCTCATCTATACTACACCACACAGGAGAGCTGACAGATCCTCTATACTACACCACACAGGAGACCTGACAGATCCTCTATACTACACCACACAGGAGAACTGACAGCTCCTCTATACTAAACCACACAGGAGAGCTGACAGCTCCTCTATACTATACCACACAGGAGAGCTGAAAGGTCCTGTATACTACACCACACAGGAGAGCCGACAGATACTCTACACCAGACAGGAGAGCTGACAGATCCTCTATACTACACCACGCAGGAGTGCTGACAGATCCTCTATACTACACCACACAGGTGAGCTGACAGATCCCCTATACTACACCATACAGGAGAACTGACAGATCCTCTATACAACACCACACAGGAGAACTGACATGTCCTCTATACTACACAACACAGGAGAGCTGACAGATTCTCTATACTACACCATACAGGAGAACTGACAGATCCTCTATACTACACCACACAGGAGAACTGACAAATCCTCTATACTACACATGAAAGCTAACAGCTCCTCTATACCACACCACACCACACAGGAGAACTGACAGCTCCTCTGTTCTACACCACACAGGAGAGCTGACATCCTCTATAGTACACCACACAGGAGAGCTGACAGATCCTCCATACTAGACCACACAGGAGAGCTGACAAATCCTCTATAATACACCACACAGGAGAACTGACATCTCATCTATACTACACCACACAGGAGAGCTGACAGATCCTCTATACTACACCACACAGGAGAGCTGACAGATCCTCTATACTACACCACACAGGAGAACTGACAGCTCCTCTATACTACACCACACAGGAGAGCTGACAGCTCCTCTATACTATACCACACAGGAGAGCTGAAAGGTCCTGTATACTACACCACACAGGAGAGCCGACAGATACTCTACACCAGACAGGAGAGCTGACAGATCCTCTATACTACACCACGCAGGAGTGCTGACAGATCCTCTATACTACACCACACAGGTGAGCTGACAGATCCCCTATACTACACCATACAGGAGAACTGACAAATCCTCTATACAACACCACACAGGAGAACTGACATGTCCTCTATACTACACAACACAGGAGAGCTGACAGATTCTCTATACTACACCATACAGGAGAACTGACAGATCCTCTATACTACACCACACAGGAGAACTGACGGCTCCTCTACACTACACAGGAGAGCTGACAGGTCCTCTATACTACACCACACAAGGGAGCTGACAGATCCTCTAAACTACACCACACAGGAGAGCTGACAGATCCTCTATACTACACCACACAGGAGAACTGACGGCTCCTCTACACTACACAGGAGAGCTGACAGGTCCTCTATACTACACCACACAGGAGAGCTGACAGCTCCTCTATACTACACCAGACAGGAGAACTGACAAATCCTCTATACTACACATGAAAGCTAACAGCTCCTCTATACCACACCACACCACACAGGAGAACTGACAGCTCCTCTGTTCTACACCACACAGGAGAGCTGACATCCTCTATAGTACACCACACAGGAGAGCTGACAGATCCTCCATACTAGACCACACAGGAGAGCTGACAAATCCTCTATAATACACCACACAGGAGAACTGTCATCTCCTCTATACTACACCACACAGGAGAGCTGACAGATCCTCTATACTACACCACACAGGAGAGCTGACAGATCCTCTATACTACACCACACAGGAGAACTGACAGCTCCTCTATACTACACCACACAGGAGAGCTGACAGCTCCTCTATACTATACAACACAGGAGAGCTGAAAGGTCCTGTATACTACACCACACAGGAGAGGTGACAGATCCTCTATACTACACCACACAGGAGAACTGACAGCTCCTCTATACTACACCACACAGGAGAGCTGACAGCTACTCTATACTATACCACACAGGAGAGCTGAAAGGTCCTGTATACTACACCACACAGGAAAGCCGACAGATCCTCTACACCACACAGGAGAGCTGACAGATCATCTATACTACACCACGCAGGAGTGCTGACAGATCCTCTATACTACACCACACAGGTGAGCTGACAGATCCCCTATACTACACCATACAGGAGAACTGACAGATCCTCTATACAACACCACACAAGAGAACTGACATGTCCTCTATACTACACAACACAGGAGAGCTGACAGATTCTCTATACTACACCATACAGGAGAACTGACAGATCCTCTATACTACACCACACAGGGGAGCTGACAGATCCTCTATACTACACCACACAAGGGAGCTGACAGATCCTCTAAACTACACCACACAGGAGAGCTGACAGATCCTCTATACTACACCACACAGGAGAACTGACGGCTGCTCTACACTACACAGGACAGCTGACAGGTCCTCTATACTACACCACACAGGAGAGCTGACAGATCCTCTAAACTACACCACACAGGAGAGGTGACAGATCCCCTATACTACACCACACAAGAGAGCTGACAGGTCCTCTATACTACACCACACGGGAGAGCTGACAGCTCCTCTATACTACACCACACAGGAGAGCTGACAGATCCTCTAAACTACACCACACGGGAGAGCTGACAGGTACTCTTTAAACATTTTTTAAGAACATTTCATTTAATCTATCAGGTACATGCAAGCAGGGTACACTAGCAGGGAACTTGTTGTTGTTGTTTTTTTTCCCCGAAGTACATGGTTAGCAAAGGCACATATTTATCATATTATCTTTCTGTCGTGTAAGCTGCTGGTACAGACTTATGGAAGAGATAGGTACATTATATTAAGGCACATGTCCAGTAACTGTAGGTTGTCATAACGCTCAAGACATTTGCCTTGGGAAAGTAACTGGAATCAACGCTATCTTCCTTTGAGCTACTGTTTCTTTTACATATTTGTATTAGAAAACACAGTAAAGAATTAGTGCCGGATATCTGCTATTTGTACAACACATCAAATTCTAGTTTTGTTGGGCAAATGTACAGCTTCAGTGGCCAAGTTTCTGCATGTCTGGGAGGCAATTTTAAATTACTCATAAGCAATAATACTGTACGTGTCTTATAACTCAAACCACTTGTGTAAATACTTCCTAAACCTCGTGACTGAGGCAATGGAGGCGAAACAAGGTTTAAACTGGTGACGGTGAATTGTAGTACGAATCCAAGTCACAAACACTTAATACATTTTTTATTCAAATAGTAATGTCACAGAATAAATATCACTAAGAATAAATATCACTAAGACTAGGGCTACACAGTCGCAAAAAATCCAGCATCTTTGGAATTTTGCGACTGTTGTGTCATAGTCTTAGCAACCTGTGGTTTACAACACCCCCACATTTATATTTATCCCCTGCGATGCAGGCAAGGTGACACACGATCTTTGGTCGTGCGGCCTTTGTCATGGCAAAAAATCACTTTAAGGCTGAGTTCACACGACCGATTTTGAGGCGTAAACGAGGCGTATTATGCCTCGATTTACGCCTGAAAATACGGATCCAATACGTCGGCAAACATCTGCCCATTCATTTGAATGGGTTTGCCGACGTACTGTGCCGACGACCTGTAATTTACGCGTCGTCGTTTGACAGCTGTCAAACGACGACGCGTAAAATGACTGCCTCGTCAAAGAAGTGCAGGACACTTCTTTGGACGTTTTTGGAGCCGTTTTCTCATAGACTCCAATGAAAACAGCTCCAAAAACGGACGTAAAAAACACAGCGAAAACGCCACAAAAAACGCAGCGAAAAACGCCAGTTGCTCAAAAAACGTCTGAAAATCAGGGGCTGTTTTCCCTTGAAAACAGCTCTGTATTTTCAGACGTTTTTGGTCACTGCGTGTGCACATACCCTAAAGGAAATCTAGTCTCAGAAGATGAACTATTATTTAAATCAGGTTTTTGTGAGTAACATATATATATTTTTAATTGTAACTATTTTTTTTTTTCTTGTCACTATCTATATAAAAAAATCTGAAAATTGCAGGTGTCTCGCAACAGACTGACACTTCTCCGGACGAAGCGCGGCGAAATGCGCATTGGGGTGTCGTGTCTCTCCTGGTCGGTATACTTGCTGTTATGTGTTTTCCTGTAAAATATCCTCTTTATATTGTATTATAATGTCATGTGACGATTATTCTATACTTTTGAGTATTATTTTGGCTCATAACACAACTTTGTAGTGTAACAGGTTGTATTTCCGTACCTGTATACATTTATTCCAGACGTGGCAGTGTTTGAATACTCAATAAGGACCCACCATCTTGTAAATTCCAGTTTATCTTATTACATTGTTTGGAGTTTTGCATATTGGATACGAGTGCTGCGGTTTCTCACTTCTTCTATCGCGGTAGGGTTTGCAAGGGATGGAGCCTGACTCTGTATGCACTGTTGGATTATAGTTAGAGAACTATCTACGTGGATTTGTGGTTGTGCTGCTGATTTCTGGACTCTCTTGTAACATATAGTTATTTGAGTTTTTGACATCTTTCTCTTGGCTTGGACCAGTATGGCCATTAACAAGGTGTTTTCACCTACCTTACAATTATTCCAGCAACAACCAATCTACTTTCAAATTTACTTCGGCAACATTTCTTTTTCATTCTCATTTAGGTCGGAATATCTACTGAGCCTCTTGACCATACCTACAGTCAAGTGGAAGACTAGGCCAGATTTAGTTAAGGATCAAATAGTTTGTTTTCTTTGGTATCCTCTTTCTTCTCACTAAGACCAAACTCATTGAAAGGTTTCCTGAGCTGATTCTTTATTTTTCCATCTGTCATATGTGTAAGTCACAAAAATAGAAAAAAAAAATAGAATACAATATTTAGGTTTTTCATCATTGCTCCTTCAAGTGCCAAGTCTGTATTATAGAGAACAGCTTAACTCATGTTCACCCTATATCTGTAAAGCTCTTACACGATACAGTGTTACAGTTCTCACCAGTGTAATGGATCCTTATGCAGCAATTGGTTTGGCGCTGGATAAACTGGGGTATGGAGTCAAAGGAATCTCCCTGTCCACCCTTGAACCTCCACAAGGAGGTATGGTCTATCCTGTTTGAATCTCCAGGTTGCAGTCCCAGGAATGGTGGTGGGTGCGATGCTAGGTACGTCTGGAGCAGATGTACTAAGTCAGGGTTTGATACTAGTAGAGCGGACAATGGAGCGACAAAGCCAAAGAGGAATATGGATGAGTAACCAGGGGACAAGCCAGAGATTAATAACCAGGATGACTAACATCAAGTACAAGGAAACGGAATCAGAAGGAGCAAGATGATGTTGAAATCCAGAGGCAAGGCGAAGATTTAATTCATGATCAAAATGTAAACAGATAAATGCTTGTGGAAGGAAATTTTACCTTAAAGGAGTTGTACAGGATTAGAAAAACATGGCCGCTGTCTTCCAAAAACAGCACCGCACCTGCCCATGTGTTGTGCCTGGTATTGCAGCTCAGCTCCATTGAAGTGAATGGAGTTGAACTGCAATACCACACACAACCTGTGGACAGGTGTGGCGCTGTTTTTTTAAAGAAAGCAGCAGCAATGTTTTTCTAATCCTGAACAACCAAGACCCTTTAAAAATAAAAGCTGATTTCCATAGTTAACAACCCCTTTAATTAAATCATATTTTATGGGAGTAATAAGTATGAGGGGGAATCATTATAATTACATGGACCCTAATTAGCTTTTTAACCAGCACTCGTTTGCTACCTATTATCTCTGCCCACATTTTAAAAGGGTTGCTGCCTGGTTTAGAAAACAAATTTTCCAATACCCTATCAGGGATTTTTCACTGTGTAATGTCATATTGCCCCTATGGTGGCGCTCAGGGGCAGATTATAATGAGGGCAATCTGGGCAAGTGCCCGGGGTCCGAGGCTGTAATGGGGCCCAGTTCGCCCCGGTTCTCCCATACTGGCTGATAAATTTACAGCCGGTTCAGAGAACCGGAGTGAAGCGGGACCTCTCACCCAATTATATCCGCATCCTTAGAATGCGGATACAATTGCTTACTGTAGCGCTGGCAAGACAGGGAACTATCCGTTCCCTTCCTCCCATTCGCTGCTTTACTAATGACATAGTTGGCGCGATGATGTCATCATGCCGACTGCGCCATTACGTTGGATGACGCCATCTGGTCTCTGACCAGTCCTGCGTCGCTGGAGGAAGAAGCGGGAACGGGGACCGGTGAGAATTTTTTTTTTTGTTCTGGGCAGCGTTGAGGGTAAAAGATGCGGGGGGCATTATCTACAGAGGACATTGTAAGTAGCGCTATCTACAGGGGTCATTATCTACTTAGGGAATTGCAACTGGCACAATCTACAGGGGATGTTATCTACATAGGGCATTGTAACTCACACAATCTACAGGGGACATTATTTGCAGAGGGCATTTTAACTAGCGCTATCTACAGGGGACATTATCTACAGAGGGCAATGCAACTAGCGCTATTTACAGGGGACATTATCTACAGTGGACATTGTATTTAGCGCTATCTAGAGGGGACATTATCTAAAAAGGGCATTGTAACTGGCGCTATCTACAGGGGGCATTTTCTACAGAGCGCAATGTAACTGGCATTATCTACAAGGGGCATTTTGAGTGTCGCTATCTACAGGGGGCATTGTTAGTGTGTGTGTTGTTCTACTTTACAGTGTTTGACACAATTTAATTCAGGGGCGCAGTGTATAGTACTATTATATTCAGGAGCGCAGTGTATAGTACTATTATATTCAGGAGCACAGTATATAGTACTATTATATACAGGGGCACAGTGTATAGTATTATTATATTCAGGAGCACAGTGTATAGTACTATTATATTCAGGGGCGCAGTGTATAGTACTATTATATTCAGGAGCACAGTGTATAGTACTATTATATTCAGGAGTACAGTGTATAGTACTATTATATTCAGGAGCACAGTGTATAGTACTATTATATTCAGGAGCGCAGTGTATAGTACTATTATATTCAGGAGCACAGTGTATAGTACTATTATATTCAGGAGTACAGTGTATAGTACTATTATATTCAGGAGTACAGCGTATAGTACTATTATATTCAGGGCCGCAGTGTATAGTACTATTATATTCAGGAGTACAGTGTATGGTACTATTATATTCAGGAGCGCAGTGTATAGTACTATTATATTCAGGAGCACAGCGTATAGTACTATTATATTCAGGAGCACAGTGTATAATACTATTATATTCAGGAGCGCAGTGTATAATACTATTATATTCAGGAGTACAGTGTATAGTACTATTATATTCAGGAGCGCAGTGTATAGTACTATTATATTCAGGAGTACAGTGTATAGTACTATTATATTCAGGAGCGCAGTGTATAGTACTATTATATTCAGGAGCGCAGTGTATAATACTATTATATTCAGGAGTACAGTGTATAGTACTATTATATTCAGGAGCGCAGTGTATAGTACTATTATATTCAGGAGCGCAGTGTATAATACTATTATATTCAGGAGCACAGTGTATAGTAATATTATATTCAGGAGCACAGTGTATAGTAATATTATATTCAGGAGTACAGTGTATATTACTATTATATTCAGGGCCGCAGTGTATAGTACTATTATATTCAGGAGCACAGTGTATAGTACTATTATATTCAGGAGTACAGCGTATAGTACTATTATATTCAGGAGTGCAGTGTATAATACTATTATACTCAGGAGTACAGTGTATAGTACTATTATATTCAGGAGTACAGTGTATAATATTATTATATTCAGGAGCGCAGTGTATAGTACTATTATATTCAGGGCCGCAGTGTATAGTACTATTATATTCAGGAGCACAGTGTATAGTACTATTATATTCAGGAGTACAGTGTATAGTACTATTACATTCAGGAGTACAGTGTATAGTACTATTATATTCAGGAGTACAGTGTATAGTACTATTACATTCAGGAGTACAGTGTATAGTACTATTATATTCAGGTGCGCAGTGTATAGTACTATTATATTCAGGAGCACGGTGTATAATACTATTATATTCAGGGGCACAGTGTATAGAACTATTATATTCAGGAGCGCAGTGTATAGTACTATTATATTCAGGAGCACAGTGTATAATACTATTATATTCAGGAGCGCAGTGTATAATACTATTATATTCAGGAGTACAGTGTATAGTACTATTATATTCAGGAGTACAGTGTATAATACTATTATATTCAGGAGTACAGTGTATAGTACTATTATATTCAGGAGCGCAGTGTATAGTACTATTATATTCAGGAGTACAGTGTATAGTACTATTATATTCAGGAGCGCAGTGTATAGTACTATTATATTCAGGAGCGCAGTGTATAGTAATATTATATTCAGGAGTACAGTGTATAGTACTATTACATTCAGGAGCACAGTGTATAGTACTATTATATTCAGGAGCGCAGTGTATAGTACTATTATATTCAGGAGTACAGTGTATAGTACTATTATATTCAGGAGCACAGTGTATAGTACTATTATATTCAGGAGCGCAGTGTATAGTACTATTATATTCAGGAGCACAGTGTATAGTACTATTATATTCAGGAGCACAGTGTATAGTACTATTATATTCAGGAGCGCAGTGTATAGTACTATTATATTCAGGAGTACAGCGTATAGTACTATTATATTCAGGAGTACAGCGTATAGTACTATTATATTCAGGAGCGCAGTGTATAATACTATTATATTCAGGAGTACAGTGTATAGTACTATTATATTCAGGAGTACAGTGTATAATATTATTATATTCAGGAGCGCAGTGTATAGTACTATTATATTCAGGGCCGCAGTGTATAGTACTATTATATTCAGGAGTACAGTGTATAGTACTATTATATTCAGGAGCACAGTGTATAGTACTATTATATTCAGTTGCGCAGTGTATAGTACTATTATATTCAGGAGCGCAGTGTATAGTACTATTATATTCAGGAGTACAGTGTATAGTACTATTATATTCAGGAGCACAGTGTATAGTACTATTATATTCAGGAGCGCAGTGTATAGTACTATTATATTCAGGAGTACAGCGTATAGTACTATTATATTCAGGAGCGCAGTGTATAATACTATTATATTCAGGAGTACAGTGTATAGTACTATTATATTCAGGAGTACAGTGTATAATATTATTATATTCAGGAGCGCAGTGTATAGTACTATTATATTCAGGGCCGCAGTGTATAGTACTATTATATTCAGGAGTACAGTGTATAGTACTATTATATTCAGGAGCACAGTGTATAGTACTATTATATTCAGGAGCGCAGTGTATAGTACTATTATATTCAGGAGCACAGTGTATAGTACTATTATATTCAGGAGTACAGTGTATAATATTATTATATTCAGGAGCGCAGTGTATAGTACTATTATATTCAGGAGCGCAGTGTATAGTACTATTATATTCAGGAGTAGAGATGAGCGAACCGGGACAACCAAACCCGGTTTCGGTCCGAACTTCCGGAAAAGTTCGGTTCGCAGCGAATCCGAACTTCACCGGGTTCGGCCGAACCCGTTTTGACCGAACCCGGTCAAAAATATTATACAAATCGGTAGCCACTTGTCTCTATCAATCACTGATAGAGAAAAGAGGCTGCTGATTAAAAATAAAATAAAAAGCATTTCATACGTACCTGGTCGTTGTCTTGGTGACGAGTCCCTCTTCTTCCTCCAGTCCGACCTTCTTTTCTGACGCGGCAGCCTGTGATTGGCTGCAGAGGCCTCTGCAGCCTGTGATTGGCTGCAGAGGCCTCTGCAGCCTGTGATTGGCTGCAGCACTCACACGGGCTGCAAAGTCATCAAGGAATGTCGGGCCGGATGTCGAGAGGGACGCGTCACCAAGGCAACGGCCAGGAGACCGGACTGGAGGAAGCAGGGAGTTCCCGGTAAGTATGAACATCTTTTTTTTTTTACAGGTTACTCTATATTGTGATCGGTAGTCACTGTCCAGGGTGCTGAAACAGTTACTGCCGATCAGTTAACTCTTTCAGCACCCTGGACAGTGACTATTTACTGACGTCGCCTAGGCAACGCTGCCGTAATGACGGGTGCACACATGTAGCCACCCGTCATTACGGGGCCTCATAATTACGACCCGAAATAGCGGGCCCATAGACTTCTGTTAGCCACGGGTACCTTCCCGTTTTCTCACGGGAAGGTGACCGTGCCATTAAAAAGATAGAACATGTTCTATTTTTTTATTTTACGGGCCGTGCTCTTAATTACGACTCGTAATTACGAGCACGGCCGGCCACGGGCAGCCGGTCACTTTTGCGAGCCGTGCTGTTATTATAAGGGTATGTTCACACGACAGCGTCCGTAACGGCTGAAATTACGGGGATGTTTCCGCCTGAAAACATCCCCTTAATTTCAGCCGTAACGGCATGTGCAGGCGCTTGAACACCGCGTCCATTACGGACGTAATTGGCGCTGCTATTCATTGGAGTCAATGAATAACGGCTCCAATTACGGCCAAAGAAGTGACAGGTCACTTCTTTGACGCGGGCGTCTATTTACGCGCCGTCATTTGACAGCGGCGCGTAAATATACGCCTCGTGTGAACAGACAAACGTCTGCCCATTGCTTTCAATGGGCAGATGTTTGTCAACGCTATTGAGGCGTTATTGTCAGGATTCTGTTGTTGTACTGCAAAATTACCACTAGTGGCCGCTGTTTTACACTTTGAAGAATTGTGCTGCACTTTTACTCCTTACCACTGGAGGCTGCTGTTTTGCCCTTAAACCTGCCCTTAACCAAGATGGCAAATGTTGCATCGTGTGGAACCATCTTGTTTCCTGTTTGGGCCTACTTCAGACCACATGGAATACCAAACAGTGCTTGAGTATTGTGACTTGTTCCAGTCTCCTGCTCCTGAGAACTGTCTTTGCCAGACTGTTCCTACTTCCTTGCTATTACTACTACTCGTGTTCCACCCTCCAAGCACTGTTCCTGGGGACGTCTCACCGGGTTCTGCACTGTGCTCCGCTCGCTACTTCTGACCATAGGATTCCAGCAGTGTTCGCCAGTATCGTAACAGGATACTCAAGCCATTTCCATGGAATCCGCCAGAGAAGCAAGTTTGGAGGTTCGTGTGAACAATATGAACTGTTTGCTTACTAACATCTTTGCTGACATGCAAACTTTAAAGACTAAATATTTGGCGTTTGAAAATCAAACAACCCATGATGTTCAAGTTTATGGACAAGCTACACAGGGTTTACAAGGCATGGTGGCTCAGCAAGCAGAGCTGATCCAGGAACTTCAGAATCGAGTTGTGACCCCAGCCTCTTCATCTACCCTGCCGCTTCCACCATTCAGGTTTGGTGGGGATCGTGACATATACCGTGGATTTATAAACCAATGCAAGTTATATTTTGGTGCACATCCTGCTCACTTCCCTACTGATAATTCAAAGGTGCTGTGTATTATTATGCTTCTGACACACAAGGCTGTAGCCTGGGCAAGCCCTCTTATTGAAACCAACGATGCTCGGCTTGATGACTTGGACGCCTTCCTAGCAGCCATGAGCCAAGTATTTGATGATCCTAACCGGTGTAATACAGCAGAAGCAGCGTTGATGGCTCTACGTCAGGGCAGACGCTCTGTTGCCGAATATGCCACAGATTTCAGACAGTGGGTGATGGATACTGAGTGGAATAATGCTGCAAAATTAACATTCTTTAAAAAAGGACTATCTAGTGCACTTAAGGACGAGTTAGCACGGGCTGAAGCTCCCACAGAGTTTGATGATTTTGTACACCATTGTATTCGAATAGACACTCGGCTGTCAGAGCGTCGACAAGAAAAATGGGGTTCTACCTGGTCCCGTAATAATAACTATTACTCGTCTGCTCCAGCTCCCACTTCTAGAGACTCTGAAACAAAGAATTACCAAGAACACCAAGCTGAACCTATGCAAATTGACAGTATACAAAAGCGTGAAAGTGCCGACAGAAGAGAACGAAGGTTTCGAGAAAATCAATGCTTCTATTGTGGTAAAACTGATCACTTCCTTATCAATTGTCCATGTCGTCAACGCAAGATGGTGGCGGTAGTAGCAGATCATGACTTCTCTGATGTAGAATCTGTTTCTTCTGAACAAGTGCCACCAGTGCATTCACTCATTCATTCAGTCTCCTGCACAGCACCCAATATTACAAAAGAACACAAAGACACTCATTGCTTTATTCCCATCAAGTTTAGAATTGATTCTCAATGGATATCCGCCTCTGCCATGGTGGACTCTGGAGCAAATGGGAACTTTATGGACATTTCTTTTGCTAATAAACATGGTGTAAAATTTCAAGAGAGACTGTCACCCATTCTTATGGAAACTGTAGACGGATCCCCTCTGAACTCAGGTCCAGTTGATCAAGAGACTGAACCATTGGAGATAATTATGAGACCTAATCACCATGAGGTTCTATCTTTCCTATTAATTTCATCCCCACATTTTCCAATTATTTTTGGACTACCATGGCTGCAGGCTCAGAACCCTACAATTGACTGGGAAACCAAAGAAGTGTCTTTTCCATCGGAGGTCCCCTCCTCAGAGTCTTTACCAGAACAATCTCACGAAAAGATTGAAGGGGAGCTTGAAGTATCTCCTAAATTACCTCCTCTATATGACGAATTTACTGATATATGTGACAAAGAGAATGCTAATAAACTTCCTCCACATCGACCTTACGATTGTCCGATTGAACTGTTGCCTGGAGCAGCTATACCTTTTGGATGCAACTACCCATTAGAAGAGCCGGAACTGAAGGCTCTTAAAGAATACATAGATGAAAATTTAGCTAAAGGTTTTATTCGTTCATCTTCATCGCCAGCAGGTGCACCTATATTTTTTGTTAAAAAGAAAGACGGCTCTTTAAGACCTTGCGTTGACTATAGAGAATTAAACAAAGTCACAATTAAAAACCGTTACCCTCTGCCATTGATTCCGGAGTTGCTGGATAGAGTTCGTCAAGCTAAAATATTCACCAAATTGGATCTTCGAGGTGCATATAATTTGGTTCGCATTAGACCAGGTGATGAATGTAAAACAGCATTTAGATCACGTTATGGACATTATGAATATCTAGTCATGTCTTTTGGACTTTGCAATGCTCCTGCAACCTTTCAGCATTTTATTAACGATATCTTCAAGGACTTGTTAGATCAGTTCGTAGTCATCTATCTGGATGACATATTAATCTTTTCTAATTCTGCAGAAGAACATCAGAATCATGTGAGAATGGTGTTGGAGCGTCTGAAAGCATATCAACTCTATATCAAGTTGGAGAAATGTGAATTCCATCAAACGGAAATACAGTTCTTGGGTTATATCATTTCTCCCCTAGGGTTACACATGGATTCTAGCAAGATTCAAGCAATTAGAGACTGGCCAACTCCCAAAAATGTGAAAGAGGTCCAACGATTTGTAGGATTTGCTAATTTCTACAGACGTTTTTATCAAGAATTTTTCGGGTATTATTACACCAATTACCCAATTAACAAAGAAAGGGATACCTTTTGTGTGGTCTCCTCAGACACAAGATGCTTTTTTCAATCTGAAAACAAAATTCACAACAGCCCCTATACTGGTTCATCCTAACCCTGAAAAAGCGTTTATTGTTGAAGTGGATGCTTCAGACGGTGCAATAGGGGCTATTCTATCACAGAGAACTGGAGAGAAAGATTTGCTGCACCCTTGTGCTTACTTTTCTCGAAGTTTGACTTCTGCTGAAAATAATTATGACGTGGGGAACAAGGAACTCCTAGCCATCATTGCTGCTTTCAAAGAATGGAGACATCATTTAGAAGGCACAGCTCAACAAATAGTGGTTCTAACTGATCATCGTAACCTTGAATTTGTTAGATCTGCCAAATGTTTGTCTCCCCGCCAAGCCCGGTGGAGTCTGTTTCTAAATCGTTTCAACTTTGTGATCTCTTACAGGCCTGGTTCCCGAAATGGTAAGGCCGATGCCTTATCTAGGTTGTTCTCCAATGACTCCTCCTCGACAGTACCACCAACAACTATTCTTTCCGCGTCCAATTTCCTGGGGGTGATCCATAGCAAGGACTTGCTTGATGAGATAAAGGAAGCTTATGAGACCGACCCAATTCTTTTGCACCCACCAGATGAAGTGTCCCTAACTTTCAAAAATCAAGTATGGACTAACAAGCACTGCATTTACGTTCCAGAAACTGTAAGATTAAACGTGCTAAAATTAATTCATGACTCTAAGCTAGCAGGTCACAAGGGGATTCAGAAAACACAAGAATTTCTTTCCCGCTTCTTTTGGTGGCCCAATTATCAAAAAGATGTGAAGAAATATGTTTCTTCTTGCAACACCTGTGCCATGTACAAAACTCCTCGTACCTCACCCATGGGATTATTGCAGCCTCTGTCAATTCCATCTCTTCCTTGGGGATCTATCTCTATGGACTTTATTGTCGACTTACCAGTCTCCAAAGGGAAGAATTCCATCTTAGTAATGGTTGATCGGCTCACTAAAGCAGCCCATTTTATTCCTTGCCCTGGACTACCTTCTGCTAAAGAGACTGCTGATCTTATAATTCAGAATGTGTTTCGTCTTCATGGAATACCAGATGAAGTGGTTTCGAATCGCGGAGTACAATTCACATCAAGATTCTGGCGGAGTTTTTACACAGCATTCGACATAAATGTCAGTTTGTCTTCTGCTTTTCATCCCCAGTCTAATGGTCAGACTGAGCGCACAAATCAAACGTTAGAACAGTATCTCCGATGCTACATCTGCCATTTACAGGATGACTGGGTCGATTTGCTTCCAATGGCGGAGTTCTCCTACAATAATTCTCAGAATGCCTCCACTAAACAAACACAGTTTTTTGCAAATTTGGGTTACCATCCCAGTATTCTTCCTAATCTTCCCAGAGAAACTTTTATTCCTGCAGTGACTGACAGAATACAATCACTTCAACAGAATCTGGAAATGCTAAAAATTACATTATCAATTGCCCAGGAGAAATATAAGGAAACAGCAGATAAATCTCGTAGACCTTCTCCAACCTTCAAAGTGGGAGATGAAGTATGGCTTTCCACCAAGAATCTGAAACTTCATTTACCTTCAGCAAAATTGGGCCAAAAATTTATTGGTCCTTTCAAGATTATTGGACAAGTAAACTCAGTGGCTTTCCGTCTCAAACTTCCCAGACCAATGAGAATACATCCAGTGTTCCATGTATCCCTACTGAAACCTGTTGTTCCAAATCCATTTCCAGGACGCCACCTGCCTCCCCCTGATCCTATCGAAGTTGATGGACAAGAACATTATACTGTTGAAAACATCCTGGACTCCAGGATATTCAGAAATCGGTTGCAATATCTAATAAAATGGCAAGGATATGGCCCGGAGGATAATTCGTGGGAACCCGTAGGCAATCTCAATGCTCCTCGACTGGTTAGGGAATTTCACCAAAGATATCCAGATAAACCAAGTCAAACATCGTCCTGAGGCCGCTGTCGAAAGGAGGGAGTAATGTCAGGATTCTGTTGTTGTACTGCAAAATTACCACTAGTGGCCGCTGTTTTACACTTTGAAGAATTGTGCTGCACTTTTACTCCTTACCACTGGAGGCTGCTGTTTTGCCCTTAAACCTGCCCTTAACCAAGATGGCAAATGTTGCATCGTGTGGAACCATCTTGTTTCCTGTTTGGGCCTACTTCAGACCACATGGAATACCAAACAGTGCTTGAGTATTGTGACTTGTTCCAGTCTCCTGCTCCTGAGAACTGTCTTTGCCAGACTGTTCCTACTTCCTTGCTATTACTACTACTCGTGTTCCACCCTCCAAGCACTGTTCCTGGGGACGTCTCACCGGGTTCTGCACTGTGCTCCGCTCGCTACTTCTGACCATAGGATTCCAGCAGTGTTCGCCAGTATCGTAACAGCTATTTTCGGACGTAATTCGGGGCAAAAACGCCCGAATTACGTCCGTAATTAGTGCGTGTGAACATACCCTAATTATAGCAGCAAGGCCCGTAAAATAGAAAATGTTCTATTTTTTTAACGGCACGGGCACCTTCCCGTGAGAAAACGGGAAGGTACCCGTGGGTAACAGAAGACTATGAGCCCGTTATTGCGAGTCGTAATTACGACCCGCAATAACGGGTGTTTTTACGGTCGTGTGCATAATGGGAGCACGGCTCGGAAAAATGTCCAGCCGTGCTCATCTCCTGAAATACTCTGTGCTGCCTTAAACTCTGTGGACAGGTCAGGATCCTGTTTCTTTTAAATGCTGCTAGGGAACCCGCTCGATCCACTATATAAGGCTGCGCTACAGTGCAGCATTTAAAAGAAACAGGATCCTGACCTGTCCACAGAGTTTAAGGCAGCACAGAGTATTTCAGGAGATGAGCGTGCAGATTCAGTGCTGCTGTGAACTCTGCTCTTACCATTACGTAGCTCTCAGTCTGTTACCTCTCCTCCACTACTGTCCTCAATAACACCTTCATGATTGGCAATCATGTGAAGGTGTTCTTGAGGACAGGAGTGGAGGAGAGGTAACAGACTGAGAGCTACGTAATGGTAAGAGCAGAGTTCACAGCAGCACAGAATATTTTAGGAGAGGAGCGTGCAGATTCTGTGCTGCTGTGAACTCTGGTCTTACCATTACGTGGTGACTTGCCAATCATGTGAAGGTGTTATTGAGGACAGGAGTGGAGGAGAGGTAACAGACTGAGAGCTACGTAATGGTAAGAGCAGAGTTCACAGCAGCACTGAATCTGCACACTCATCTCCTGAAATACTCTGTGCTGCTGTGAACTCTGTTCTTACCATTACGTAGCTCAGTCTGTTACCTCTCCTCCACTCCTGTCCTCAATAACACCTTGCCATGATTGGCAAGTCACCACCGCGCACAAGATCCACGCTCATCTCCTGAAACATACATACATGCAAATATATACATACACACATGCACATATATACATACATGCCAACATACATGCAAACATACACATACATACATGACAACATACATACTGTGAGGGTTTAGCATCAGGAGAAGTTGGTACAGCGGTTTCTTTGTAGCCAGAGACAGGGACACCGTGCATTAAAAGTCATAACAGGGCTTTGCCTGTGTTTTTATTCTTGTCAAAGAAACAGCCTCTTGTACAACAAGGCAAAATACAAAATAAATCCTGCTCGTCTGAGCACTAACTAAACAAGATATTTATCTAACTATACCGAGTGCCTTCCTACCAGGCACTGGACACAAAGTAACACAGGTCTTTACTCACATAGAATACAGGCTACTCCAGCCTTAGTAGTCTCCAGTCTGAGTAAGGGGTGAGACTCCCACACACTGTGTCTGCACCTTTTTATACACAGGCTACAGGTGCAGCTAATTGAGCAGCAGCCTTGTCCTACAAACAGAGATGGACTAGGGATTGGGGAACCCGCCCTGCTCTTCTCCAATCCAACTCCAGGCCCTTTTTTCCGGCTTTTCCTTAAGCCGAGATTGGAAAACTAGAGCTTTCTATTGCAAGAACTACTCATTCCCTGGAGCCTAGGATACATATGACAGGATTCTAGAGGAAATATACCTTCCCTCAATGACTTTGCTTGTCACTGTCTCACATACCCTCTTCCTCTGTTCGAGCCCGTGGGATCGGACACATTTAGCTACAAGGCAGTGTGTCCCAGACAAAACGTCAGCATTGCCCTGCAGTTTTCCTGCTCTGTGTTCCACAGTATATTTGAAGTTCTGTAAGAAACCACCGTGTAACTCTTGCATTTCTCTCTTTAGCTTGACACATCCACGTAAGAGGAGAGTGGTCTGTAACCAACGTAAACCGACGACCCAATAAATAATATCTCAGGGACTCAAGTGCCCACTTAATTGCCAAGCACTCCCGTTCAACTATGCTATAGTTTTTCTCAGCCGGGGTAAGTTTTCTGCTCAAATAGGTCACAGGATGTTCCTCACCACCCACCTCTTGTGACAGAACTGCTCCGAGCCCCACATTAGAAGCATCAGTTTGGACAACAAACTCCTTTTTGAAGTCAGGAGTGACTAAGACTGGTTGGTTACACAGGGCCAGTTTCAACTCTTGAAAGGCGCTTTCAGCCTTCGTGTCCCACTTGACCATGACAGACTTACTTCCCTTGGTAAGATCTGTCAGGGGCGCTGCTGTGCTGGCAAAGTTTGGAATGAACCTGCGGTAATAACCTACAATTCCTAGAAAAGCTCTGACCTGCTTTTTGGTTGAGGTCTGGGGCCAGTTTTGGATAGCCTCAACTTTGTTGACCTGTGGCTTTATCACCCCTCTCCCAATTATGTACCCCAGATACCGTGCTTCCTCCAAGCCTAAGGAACATTTCTTTGGGTTTGCTGTTAACCCCGCGGCTCTGAGGGAGTTTAGTACTGCTTGTACTTTTGGTAAGTGGCTTTCCCAGTCATCACTAAAGATTATAAGGTCGTCCAGATATACCGAAGCATACCGACGATGGGGTTTGAGGACTATGTCCATTAACCTTTGAAAGGTCGCTGGAGCCCCATGTAGCCCAAATGGTAAACAAATATATTGAAACAGACCATCCGGGGTAATGAACGCAGTTTTCTCTTTGGCGCCCTCCGTGAGGGGTACTTGCCAATAGCCTTTGGTTAAATCAAGTGTTGAAAAATACCTTGAATGGCCCAGTCTCTCTATTAACTCGTCAACTCTTGGCATTGGGTATGCGTCAAACTTTGACATCTCATTTAACTTGCGGAAGTCGTTACAGAAACGCAATGACCCATCTGGTTTCGGAATCAATACAATGGGACTTGACCATTCACTTTTTGACTCTTCAATAATTACAAGGTCTAGCATTTTCTTGACCTCCTCAGATATGGCTTGTCTACGAGCTTCAGGGACTCTGTAGGGTTTCAAGTGGACCCGAACCTGAGGCTCGGTCACAATGTCATGTTTTATTATACTGGTCTGTCCTGGCAGTTCTGAAAACACGTCTGTGTTTCTCTGCACAAACTGTTTTGTCTCCTGTTTCTGTGGCTTAATTACGTTTACATGGTATAACTGCACTTTTACCTGGTTGGTACACTTTATAATTTACATCCCCCACCTTTTCAATTATCTCATACGGCCCTTGCCATCTAGCAAGAAATTTGCTTTCTACGGTTGGCACTAAGACCAACACTCGATCACCAGAGTTAAAATTTCTAACTTTAGCCGTTCGGTTATACACCCTGCTCTGAGCATCCTGAGCTTGCTCCAAGTGTTCCTTAACTATCGGCATGACTGCAGCGATTCTTTCTTGCATCAATGTGACATGCTCAATTACACTCCTATAAGGTGTGGACTCTTGCTCCCAGGTTTCCTTGGCTATGTCCAGGAGACCACGGGGTTGTCTGCCGTATACAAGTTCGAAAGGAGAAAACCCTGTGGATGATTGAGGAACTTCACGTACAGCGAACATCAAATAGGGCAGAAGACAGTCCCAATCCTTCCCATCCTTACTAACCACCCTCCTCAACATGCCTTTTAATGTCTTATTGAATCTTTCGACAAGACCATCAGTTTGAGGGTGATATATAGAGGTACGCAGGTGTTTAATTTTCAGCAGTTTACATAATTCCTTGGTGATTTTGGACATAAAGGGAGTTCCCTCATCGGTAAGGATTTCCTTAAGTAAACCAGTACGGGAAAACATGTAAAACAACTCTCTTGCAATGGCTTTTGAAGAGGAATTTTCGCAAAGGGACTGCCTCAGGGTAGCGTGTGGCATAGTCCAACACCACTAGGATATATTGATGTCCTCTAGAGGATTTGACTAAAGGGCCGACCAGATCCATGGCAATTCTTTCAAAAGGGATCCCAATGATAGGCAAAGGCACCAGCGGACTCCTAAAATGTGGCATAGGAGCCGTTATCTGACACTCCGAGCAGGACTCGCAATACCTCTGAACTTCCGTATATACCCCCGGCCAGAAGAATCGTTGTAAGATACGCTCTCTGGTCTTTTCGCAACCTAGATGTCCACCCAGCACGTGTTTATGAGCCAGGTCCAACACCGTTCTACGATACGGTTGGGGTATCACCAGCTGTTCAACAACCTCCCCACGTACGTTATCTATCCGATACAGCAAATCCTGGTTAACCGCCATGTGTGGAAACACCTTGTCAGCCCCTGGATGTTGAGGCACTCCATTTAATACCTTAGTATTTTCCCTGGCTTTTACCAATGTGGGATCGCTAAGTTGAGCGGTCCCAAAATTGTTACGTGATACATTTAACTCTGGTATCTCAGAAATTTCCTCCTGCTCATCTGTTTCACCAGCAAAAACAGACAGAGGAAATTTATCAGGCTCAGTGGTCACCCCTACTGCTGGCACCTCAGCATCTTCGTTAAAGGGTTCTGGGCTAATCACAGCGCACACATTAATACCATCATTAACATTTACAGTGGAGGTTACATCTTTCTTCCTCCACAAGTCCCAGAACACTGGGAAGTCTCTCCCCAGGATCACACTGTGCATCAGGGACTTGACCACACCCACTTCATGGCAAGCGGTTACACAGGAAGTCTCTAGAGTGACCAAAGCGGTGGGGTATTCTTTAGTGTCCCCATGTATGCACAGGACCCCTATACTATGTCCGCTGAATGTTCCAGGGTCTATCAGGCTGGCATGCACCAGGGTAACCAGACTCCCAGAATCCAGCAAGGCACTCACAGTACACCCTTCCACTTTTACGACACACATTTGTTGCTCAGTCTCGTAAACAGTCTCAGCAGAACAAACAGGACGTGCAAACAAGGATATTCGCCTTGCTGCATCACAGTCCATTGGCTCAGTAGTCAGGGGACAATTGGCAGCAATATGCCCAGGTCCATAACACCGCCAGCACTGTATGCGGCCCCGGTCCCCAACTTGAGACCCTGGTCTGGCCTTCAGTGTCTCTCTGGGATTTCTTCCCTCCGTCTGCTCCCCTTCTGAGCCACCTCCCTTAAAGACATTTCTCACCCCTCTAGTAAATGGAACAGTCTTACCGGGTGCTCCGCACGATTTGCTGTTCCTGGGGTTAGAACATCCAGGCGGTAGTTCTTGGAGCAGATCCTGAGTAGCTCTGTACCTTTCAATCAGGTTCACCAGCTGTTCCGCATCTGTAGGATCTCCTTGACCGACCCAACGCTGAACCTTCGGTGGTAAGGAGCGGATGTATTTGTCAAGCACCACTCTCTCCACGATCTGCGCAGGGGTTGATTCCTCTGGCTGTAGCCATTTCCTTGCAAGATGGACAAGATCATACATTTGTGATCGCGCAGGTAGGTGTTCCACGAAAGTCCAGTTGTGCACCCGTCGAGAACGCACATTCATATTAACACCCAGACGGGCAAGGATCTCACCCTTCAGCTTGGAGTAATCCTTGGCATCCTGCTCATTGAGATCAAAGTACGCCTTTTGCGGCTCTCCAGTTAGGAAAGGTGCCACCACTGCTGCCCACTGATCTGAAGGTAACTTCTCTCGTTCTGCCACTCGCTCAAACACCATGAGATAGGCCTCAACGTCGTCGGTGGATGTCATCTTCTGCAGAGATGTCTGTACCGCTGCACGAGTGGTTTGGCGCAAACCATGAGGCCCCGCTGACCTCTCCACTGAGGCCTGAATTTGGTCTTGCAAATAGCGATTAATTTGCTGCTGTTCTTTTAAGGCCAGTCTGTGGGCTTCACCCAGCAGAATATTGGTTTCAGCCTGTGCACGCATGGCTTCCTCATGCACCATTCGCTGAGTCGCGCTGGCTTCTTGCAGAGCTGTGCTTATCTTCCCTTGGTTGATATTAGCCTGAATCAGCTGTTTAAGTATTTCATCCATTTTAACAGTCTCTTTTAGCCCTGTTGCCGCCTTCACTCAAGACATACACTTCCAAGCACTCTCGGGGAGAAAAAATTGTGTTGTTGCCCCTAGCAACAATTTTCCACTTGGAGCAGCAAAAGTCCTTTTAAATAGGTGTATGTCTCTTTAAGACCGTGCCCGCATCGGCCACCATATGTGAGGGTTTAGCATCAGGAGAGGTTGGTACAGGGGTTTCTTTGTAGCCAGAGACAGGGACACCGTGCATTAAAAGTCATAACAGGGCTTTGCCTGTGTTTTTATTCTTGTCAAAGAAACAGCCTCTTGTACAACAAGGCAAAATACAAAATAAATCCTGCTCGTCTGAGCACTAACTAAACAAGATATTTATCTAACTATACCGAGTGCCTTCCTACCAGGCACTGGACACAAAGTAACACAGGTCTTTACTCACATAGAATACAGGCTACTCCAGCCTTAGTAGTCTCCGGTCTGAATCAGGGGTGAGACTCACACACACTGTGTCTGCACCTTTTTATACACAGGCTACAGGTGCAGCTAATTGAGCAGCAGCCTTGTCCTACAAACAGAGATGGACTAGGGATTGGGGAACCCGCCCTGCTCTTCTCCAATCCAACTCCAGGCCCTTTTTTCCGGCTTTTCCTTAAGCCGAGATTGGAAAACTAGAGCTTTCTATTGCAAGAACTACTCATTCCCTGGAGCCTAGGATACATATGACAGGATTCTAGGGGAAATATACCTTCCCTCAATGACTTTACCTGTCACTGTCTCACAATACATACATACATACATGCAAACATGCAAACATACATGCAAATATATACATGCAAATATACATACAAACATGCATATATATACATACATACATGCCAACATACATGCAAACATACATGCACATATATACATACATACATACATACATACATGACAACATACATACATGCCAACATACATACATGCCAACATACATACATGCCAAAAAAAAATAATAATACGTTCATACTTACTTTCCTCCTGTCCGGCCTCCAGCGATGACGTTTCATCCATGTCGCCGCTGCAGCCTGTGATTGGCTGCAGAGGCGGTCATGTGGGTTGAAGCGTCATCCCTGGAGGCCGGCCTTCTGACGTCATCCTGACGTGCGTGACCGCCACTACAGCCTGTGATTGGCTGCAGCGGCGAAAGGGATGAAACGTCATCGCTGGAGGCCGGACAGGAGGAAAGTAAGTTCGAACATATTATTTTTATTTTTTTATTACATTAAAATTGTATATTCCGCGCGCCGAGCATGTACTGTCAAGGTTGATGAAAGAGTTAGTGCAGCCCATTAACTCTTATCAGCACCCTGGACAGTAGCATGCTCGGCGCACGGAAGTGACAGGTTCGGTCCGAACTAGTTCGGTCCGAATCGAACTTTTTTGTGAAATTCGGCGAACTAGCCGAACCGAACTTTTGATAAGTTCGCTCATCTCTATTCAGGAGTACAGTGTATAGTACTATTATATTCAGGAGTACAGTGTATAGTACTATTATATTCAGGAGCGCAGTGTATAGTACTATTATATTCAGGAGTACAGTGTATAGTACTATTATATTCAGGTATACAGTGTATAGTACTATTATATTCAGGAATACAGTGTATAGTAATATTATTTTCAGGTATACAGTGTATAGTACTATTATATTCAGGAGCGCAGTGTATAGTACTATTATATTCAGGAATACAGTGTATAGTACTATTATATTCAGGAGCACAGTGTATGGTACTATTATATTCAGGAATACAGTGTATAGTACTATTATATTCAGGAGTACAGTATATATTACTATTATATTCAGGGGCACAGTGTATAGAACTATTATATTCAGGAGTACAGTATATAGTACTATTATATTCAGGAGTACAGTGTATAGTATTATTATATTCAGGAGCGCAGTGTATAGTACTATTATATTCAGGAGTACAGTGTATAGTACTATTATATTCAGGGGTACAGTGTATAGTACTATTATATTCAGGAGTACAGTGTATAGTACTATTATATTCAGGAATACAGTGTATAGTACTATTATATTCAGGAGTACAGTGTATAGTACTATTACATTCAGGAGTACAGTGTATAGTACTATTATATTCAGGAGTACAGTGTATAGTACTATTATATTCAGGAGCACAGTGTATAGTACTATTATATTCAGGAGTACAGTGTATAGTACTAGTATATTCAGGAGTACAGTGTATAGTACTATTATATTCAGGAGCACAGTGTATAATACTATTATATTCAGGAGTACAGTGTATAGTACTATTATATTCAGGAGTACAGTGTATAGTACTATTATATTCAGGAGCACAGTGTATAGTACTATTATATTCAGTAGTACAGTGTATAGTACTAGTATATTCAGGAGTACAGTGTATAGTACTATTATATTCAGGAGCACAGTGTATAATACTATTATATTCAGGAGTACAGTGTATAGTACTAGTATATTCAGGAGTACAGTGTATAGTACTATTATATTCAGGAGTACAGTGTATAGTACTATTATATTCAGGAGTACAGTGTATAGTACTATTATATTCAGGAGCACAGTGTATAGTACTATTATATTCAGGAGTACAGTGTATAGTACTAGTATATTCAGGAGTACAGTGTATAGTACTATTATATTCAGGAGCACAGTGTATAATACTATTATATTCAGGAGTACAGTGTATAGTACTAGTATATTCAGGAGTACAGTGTATAGTACTATTATATTCAGGAGTACAGTGTATAGTACTATTACATTCAGGAGTACAGTGTATAGTAATATTATATTCAGGGGCACATTGTATAATACTATTTTATATTCAGGAACACAGTGTATAGTACTATTATATTCAGGGGCGCAGTGTATAGAACTATTATATTCAGGGGCGCAGTGTATAGAACTATTATATTCAGGGGCACAGTTTATGATACTTTTATATTTAGAAGCACAGTGTATAGTACTATTATATTCAGGAGTACAGTGTATAGTACTATTATATTCAGGGGCACATTGTATAATACTATTTTATATTCAGGAACACAGTGTATAGTACTATTATATTCAGGGGCGCAGTGTATAGAACTATTATATTCAGGGGCGCAGTGTATAGAACTATTATATTCAGGGGCACAGTTTATGATACTTTTATATTTAGAAGCCCAGTGTATAGTACTATTATATTCAGGAGTACAGTGTATAGTACTATTATATTCAGGAGTACAGTGTATAGTTCTATTATATTCAGGAGTACAGTGTATAGTACTATTATATTCAGGAGTACAGTGTATAGTTCTATTATATTCAGGGGCACAGTTTATGATACTATTATATTTCGAAGCATAGAGTGTGGCATCATAAGAAATGTAATCTTCATTTATAGATGCGGAAATGTTGGAAAAGTGAGGAGCTGAAGAAATCTGAGCTGCAAACTGCAGAAATGGGCCGTGCCTGGAAGAAGTCCGGACCGGATGGAGAAAAAAAGAGAAAAAGAACGAAAAAAAATCTGAGACACCACCTGTGAGTCACTCAATGTAAATGTTTATTCTCCCTGTGACTGATCAGTACTGTAGTCACTGTATGATCTGCAGTGAGATGACGGATGGTAGCATTCTTTTTTGTTAAATAGCAACTCCCAGCATAACCTAACCATTGTTCAGGCTATACTGGGAGCTGTTGTTTTATGTTGTACAAATTTATACAGCAGGGGTTAAACTGAATTTGCAAATGATCTCTGTACTGAACTGTATTTGTTCTGGTGCTGTATATATGTACTGAGCTTGGTTCTGTTGCTGCATATATGTACTGAGCTTGGTTCTGGGTCTGTATATTTGTACATATATATTGTATATTTGTGTATATTTGACTTGAAAAAGTGCCCGGGGCCCATGGTACCCTTAATCCGCCCCTGGTGGCGCTGCAGAGAACTTGAACACTTGCTCCAAGAAGCCTGACACCCTGTGATCAGTGATTATCAGGGGACTCTTCTATCAAAAAGGGATTGCCCAATGTTGACAACCCCTTTAGGAACAGTATTTGAGATGTAGGTGACCTTAACCCTGTAAATCTACAGGGTTTTACACTGTTTCGGAAAGACAGGGCAAATAGGAAAGGTGGTGGTGTATGTCTGTATGTGAGAAGCGATATGAAGGTGAGTGTAAATGAGACATTAGAGGGTGAAGACTGTGAGGAGGTTGAAACCTTGTGGGTGGAATTACAAAGGGAAGTAAACGCTGAAAAAATTACTTTTGGTGTAATCTATAGACCCCCAATATAACTGAAGAGATAGAAGGTCAAATATATAAACAAATGGAGCGGGCTGCACAGGCGGGTACTGTTGTGATAATGGGAGATTTTAATTATCGGGATATTAATTGGTGTCATGGTTCGGCTTCAACTGCAAAGGGGAGACATTTCCTCAACCTGTTGCAGGAAAATTTTATGGGCCAGTTTGTGGAAGACCCGACTAGAGGTGAAGCTCTGTTGGATCTGGTCATTTCTAATAATGCAGAGCTTGTTGGGAATGTCAATGTTCGTGAAAACCTTGGTAACAGTGATCATAATATAGTTATATTTTACCTATACTGTAAAAAACAAACGCAGGCTGGGAGGGCAAAAACATTTAATTTTAAGAAAGCCAATTTCCCCAGGATGAGGGCGGCAATTCAGGATATAGACTGGGAAGAACTAATGTCAAATAATGGGACAAATGATAAATGGGAGATTTTCAAATCTACTTTGGGTAATTATAGTGCAAAATGTATTCCTACAGGTAACAAGTATAAACGACTAAAATTAAACCCCACATGGCTTACACCTTCTGTGAAAGGGGCAATACATGACAAAAAAAGGGCATTTAAAAAATACAAATCTGAGGGTACATCTGCAGCCTTTGTAAAATATAAAGATCTTAATAAAATCAGCAAAAATACAAAATGAAAGGCAGGTGGCCAAGGATAGTAAAACAAATCCTAAAAAATTCTTCAAGCATATAAATGCAAAAAAGCCCAGGTCTGAACATGTAGGACCCTTAGATAGTGGTAATGGGGAGTTGGTCACAGGGGATTAAGAGAAGGCAGAGTTACTAAATGGGTTCTTCCGCTCTGTATATACAACAGAAGAAGGAGAAGCTGATGTAGCCGCTGCCGGTGCTGTTAATATATCAGTTGATATACTGAATTGGATGAATGTAGATATGGTCCAAGCTAAATTAAATAAAATAAATGTACACAAGGCCCCGGGACCAGATGGGTTACACCCTAGAGTTCTTAAAGAGCTTAGTTCAGTTATTTCTGTCCCCCTCTTCTTAATATTTAGAGAGTCTCTCATGAGTGGTATAGTGCCAAGGGACTGGCGCAGGGCAAATGTGGTGCCTATTTTCAAAAAGGGCTCTAGGTCTTCGCCGGGTAATTATAGACCAGTAAGCTTAACATCAATTGTGGGGAAAATGTTTGAGGGGCTATTGAGGGACTATATACAGAATTATGTGACAATAAATAGTATTATAAGTGACAGCCAGCATGGTTTTACAAAGGACAGAAGCTGTCAAACCAACCTGATTTGTTTTTATGAAGAGGTAAGCAGAAGCCTAGACAGAGGGGCCGCTGTGGATATAGTGTTTTTGGACTTTGCAAAGGCATTTGACACTGTCCCTCATAGACATCTAATGGGTAAATTAAGGACTATAGGTTTAGAAAGTATAGTTTGTAATTGGATTGAGAATTGGCTCAAGGACCGTATCCAGAGAGTTGTGGTCAATGATTCCTACTCTGAATGGTCCCCAGTTATAAGTGGTGTACCCCAGGGTTCAGTGCTGGGACCACTATTATTCTACTTATTTATTAATGATATAGAGGATGGGATTAATAGCACTATTTCTATTTTTGCAGATGACACCAAGCTATGTAATATAGTTCAGACTATGGAAGATGTTTGTGAATTGCAGGCAGATTTAAACAAACTAAGTGTTTGGGCGTCCACTTGGCAAATGAAGTTTAATGTAGATAAATGTAAAGTTATGCATCTGGGTATGAAAAACCTGCAAGCATCATATGTCCTAGGGGGAGCTACACTGGGGGAGTCAATTGTTGAGAAGGATCTGGGTGTACTTGTAAATCATAAACTAAATTTCAGCATGCAGTGTCAATCAGCTGCTTCAAAGGCCAGCAAAATATTGTTGTGTATCAAAAGAGGCATGGACTCGCGGGACAGGGATGTAATATTACCACTTTACAAAGCAATAGTGAGGCCTCATCTAGAATATGCAGTTCAGTTCTGGGCTCCAGTTCATAGAAAGGATGCCCTGGAGTTGGAAAAAATACAAAGAAGAGCAACGAAGCTAATAAGGGGCATGGAGAATCTAAGTTATGAGGAAAGATTAAAAGAACTAAACCTATTTAGCCTTGAGAAAAGACGACTAAGGGGGGATATGATTAACTTATATAAATATATGAATGGCGCATACAAAAAATATGGTGAAATCCTGTTCCATGTAAAACCCCCTCAAAAAACAAGGGGGCACTCCCTCCGTCTGGAGAAAAAAAGGTTCAACCTGCGACAAGCCTTCTTTACTGTGAGAACTGTGAATCTATGGAATAGCCTACCGCAGGAGCTGGTCGCAGCAGGGACAGGAGATGGCTTTAAAAAAGGCTTAGATAATTTCCTAGAACAAAAAAATATTAACCGCTATGTGTAGAAATGTTTTACTTCCCCTTTCCCATCCCACTTCCCCTTTCCCATCCCTTGGTTGAACTTGATGGACATGTGTCTTTTTTCAACCGTACAAACTATGTAACTATGTAACTATGTAACTATGTAATGCTTTGGGAATATGTTTGTGTTCAGTGAAAGACTTTATATGAAATTCATTAGATTTGGACTTTTTTTTCTGATTTTTAAAAAAAATATATTTTATTTTCAGAAGTTTTATAAAATACGAGAAAACATTAACATAAGAGTTAGAAAAAGTTTTCCTATACTGTAAAATTGCATAAGAAACAAAGTAGCCCGAGCGTTCCATTCTTGGCTTCAGTTGAATTTCGGTTTGTTATATTGAATTTATTATGCTTCATAGTGATGGGGTTTGACACATCACTTTACACCTGACCCGTCCCTATGGTACTATTATGTTGTTTTATATGTCATGCTCAATGAGCCAAATATATCAATCTCTATAAGTCTCTTCCAATACATGTACAGTGAAGATATTATACCGAGGAGTGGTTCCATAACTCAGCACCAGAATGGCTATGTGATGTTGTATCTTCAGTATAATAAAATCTATTGCAAACATAGTTTATTGGCTCAATGTATTGCTGTCTTTAGCCAAGGGTATTACTTAGACAGCAAGTTTCATTAAAAATATAAGGACTTATAGAATTTACAATATTATATGTCAGGGTACTATAATATTGTAAGTAAAAATGTATCTAATATCTGCTAGATCCATGGTCCCATAGTGAGCTTAAATAAATTCTATATAATTCCAGTTGAAGGTTATATAAGGAGGGAAATTAATTCTCCTTATTATCCTAAAGGAGTTTTCCATCTTGTTAAGTGATAGCATATCGCTAGGATATGACATTACTTTCCGATTGCGTGGGTCCGACTGCTGGGAGCCCACAATCCTGATACTGAAGGGGCCAAATCGCTGTTTTAGCACTTTATCCTTCCCCTGCACATAGTCATTCCCAGCCACCAGCTGTGCAATCTCTTTAAAAGGGCCATGCTGCAGATCCCTGTACAGTGGGAGGCTGGGAGCACCGCTGCGCAGGGAAAACCTGTAAGGGGCTGCAGCGCATAACCAGCGCTGCAGTCCCTTCATTCTCTAGATTGGTAGAGATCCCGGTGCTTAGACCCCACTGATCAGCAAGTCAGGGCATATTTTAGCGATATGCCACCACTTTGTGAGATGGGAAAGCTCCTTTCATTTTAGGGGGACTAATGGCTCATGGGGGGCTAAGGGCCACTCTCTCTTGGCTAGGCTATTTAGATGCAACGGTAGCAAATTGAAGAAAAGCTATGTCATGTGACCGCCCATTTTCTTTTGTGCAACAGTCAATATGATTGGTCAAATTCATCAATGAAGCTCCAACCCTTAGACTTATTTAGAGACAGGAAAACTCCTTAGGGTATGTTCACACGGCCAAATTTCAGACGTATACGAGGCGTATTATGCCTCGTTTTACGTCTGAAAATACGGCTCCAATACGTTGGCAAACATCTGCCCATTAATTTGAATGGGTTTGCCGACGTACTGTGCCGACGACCTGTTATTTACGCGTCGTCGTTTGACAGCTGTCAAACGACGACGCGTAAAAATACAGCCTCGTCAAAAGAAGTGCAGGACACTTCTTTGGACGTTTTTGGAGCTGTTTTCTCATAGACTTCAATGAAAACAGCTCCAAAAACGGACGTAAAAAACGCCGCGAAAACGGCGGGAAAACGCCGCGAAAAATGCGAGTTGGTAAAAAAACGTCTGAAAAGCAGGGTCTGTTTTCCCTTGAAAACAGCTCTGGATTTTCAGACGTTTTTGTTGACTACGTGTGAACATACCCTTAGACTCATTCGCTCCTAAATAAAGTTTCCTGAAAAACAGCTCAATCTGATATGCATCTTTTTATCTTTTTCTCGCAAATGAGAAAAAAAGTTGCATCTCCACACAGACCCTGGCATTGAGAAAGTGCCGTCACTTTAGCCAAAGTGAAAATCTATGGCAGTGACGTATGCTATGATAGATTTATTAAAAAAGGCACATGCAGTCATAAATTTGACTCATCATGTCAATAACTTAGTCGAGCTTTAAATTAGACATTGGGTAAAAATATGCTAATTTTGGTAAATCTGGGCCAAAGATTCTAGGGGAGAATAGTACAGTAATACATTTACAGAACCGTGCCATGATTTTTCTATATAAGGCATAGTCTTTTTTCTGTTAGATTTCGTACAAAGCCGTCAGAAAAAAAACCTCTCTGTATATGACTGTAAGAAATCAGAGGCATTTGGAGGTACAGTAGAGCCCTCATGCACCTCTCTGGATGCCCTTTTCTAGCTCCGCACATAGTAATACAGCTGTGTGCAGTTTCTACCTACTTGCTCTCAGCCTAATGACTGAGGTAACATGGGAAGTTCAGCTTTTTTGATCTGTGTTTGGGGTTGTGATGCTGTGTGGTGGTCTCTGTTGCTGTGGTGCTGTGCCTGTAGGAAGATGTAATCTAGACCCACAGGGACTTAGCCCGGCTGCAGAGGTGCTGTTGGACTGCTCCCCCTGCAGGTGTTGAGTAGCAATGGCATCATTTGGTGCTTTGGATATATGAAAGATGTTTTTGTGCATTCTTCTTTAAAGAGGCTCTGTCACCACATTATAAGTGCCCTGTCTCCTACATAAGGAGATGGGCGCTGTAATGTAGGTGACAGTAATGCTTTTTATTTAAAAAAAACGATCTTTTTTCACAACGTCAGGAGCGATTTTGGTTTATGCTAATGAGCTTTCTTAATGCCCAAGTGGGCGTACTTTTACTTTCGACCAAGTGGGCGTTGTACAGAGGAGTGCATGACGCTGACCAATCGGCATCATGCACTCCTCTCCATTCATTTACACTGCACTAGCGATATAGTTATATCACTATGTGCAGCTACATACACAAACCCTAACATTACTACAGTGTCCTGATAATGAATATACATGATCATCCAGCCTGGACGTCATGTGTACTCAGAATCCTGACACTTCTGACTCTTTTTTTGTGAGATTCCGGCAAGTGAAACCAAATCTCGTTTAGCTCCGTGATCTCGCAAGATTTCGTATCCGTTGCTGGAATCTCACAAAAAAGAGTCAGAAGTGTCAGGATTGTGAGTACACATGATGTCTAGGCTGGATGGTCATGTGTATTCATTATCAGGACACTGTAGTAATGTTAGGGTTTGTGTATGAGGCTGCACATAGCGATATATCTATATCGCTAGTGCAGTGTAAATGAATGGAGAGGTGTGCATGATGCTGATTGGTCAGCGTCATGCACTCCTCTGTACAACGCCCACTTGGTCTACAGTAAAAGTACGCCCACTTGGGCATTAAGAAAGCTCATTAGCATAAACCAAAATCGCTCCTAACGTTGTGAAAAAAGATAGTTTTTTTTAAATAAAAAGCATTACTGTCACCTACATTACAGCGCCGATCTCCTTATATAGGAGACAGGGCACTTATAATGTGGTGACAGAGTGTCTTTAAGTGTAAAACAAATTATAGAGTGATTACAGAAAATTGTTTACAGTGGTCCCCAGGTTACAATATTTTCAACTTTCAAGGGCCTTTCCCATTGTAACTCAAAGCAACATTTTAATTACAATGCCTTAGACAGTGCTTATCCGCGACGCTTGGAATTAGCTGACTCCTCCGATCAGCGTTCACTTTAACCTGCCTTTTAACAGTGAAATATGAACAGCCAATCAGTGCATCACAATGGCCTGTATTACTGAAGGACATGCACTAATTGGTCATCTAGTAGCACCTCCCTACAGTAGACTACAATGCTACGTGTACTAAACCGCCCCCACCTGTTCCAGCACGAGTGGCTCCTGTCCTCAACAGAGAAAGAGATTTACCAGCTCACAGTAGCTACTTCTGACTTTTATATATAAGTTCTTGCTTTTTTTGTGTTTTTTTTATTGTATTTTTTATTAATGATAATTATACTTATTTTGAATAAAAATGTTGACATAGTCTCGAGTTGCAATATTTTTAAGGTAAACTGGACGTCCCGGAATAATTGATATATTATTATCTATACCCTCATATATTATGCTTTATAGGTTTAGAGCATCTTTCTAAACATTTGTTAGCGTTATTATATTTTCTATAATCTGAACACTTGGGCTCTTTAATTTTAGCAGTCCAGATGTGCAGATATGTAAGCCAAAAAGCCAGTAATCCATGAGGAACATCACATGATTGATGGCGTTATATTTTTTTTCCAACTTTGCCAAGATTTAAAATGTCCAGAATATTTTTCCTGGACTTTTCTTAAGTAAATATTCAATATGTAAACCAATGTTTCATTTATTTAAGGATTATTAAATCCATTACTGCAGCTTTCCTTCCTTTCCCTACGGTACCTTGGTGGCCAGAGTGTCTGCCTCAGAACATAGACCTCTACACAAGTTTAAAATGAGGTGGAAAAAGCCGCTGTATTTAAGAGGCCATTGTGCAGAAGACCGGACTCGATGTTCAAAATCTGTTTACATATTTTTTATTGCAGATACTACTGAATGAAAGTCTTTCTTAGGAGAAGTGATAATTCTCTGAAATCCTCTTAGCTGGAACATTACCATCAATGAAGACAAAACTTCTCCATTGAGAAAAACCTTTAGTAAAAATTACATTAAAATGTTTTTTTAAAACATTTTCAGACATCAGAAACAACAAATCTTAGTCTAATAAAAAAAAAAATGGCTATCCTAAAATATATAGATCATTATGTCCTGAGGTCCAAATGTGACTACTTGACAAAAGGGGATTGTCCAGCCAGACCAACTCCTTTCTACATGCCCTATTAGGGCATATGGACATCATAGAGGGGGTCCCCTGCTTAGGACCCACTTTTATGAGCCAGAGTGGAGAGTAACTAAAAAATGCAGACGGCGGACTCAACGCAATTATAAATTACTTTCTGTTGCAGTGATGGCAAGAGCTGGTGGCACAGCCATGTAAAATTGTCCGCCAGTCCTCCATTTCTATAGGCAAATAGAGGTTACAGAACTTTCCAAATACACTAAGGGCATGGCTAGACGTGGCGTATTTCTGCAGACACTGTCCGCATCAATACCGCACCTAATCTGCGTTGCAGATTCCTTTGCGCCTTTGCCTAAAATGTGAAGTAAATTGCTGTGGATTAGTCGTTGCGGAATCAGGTGAAGAGTTCAACCTGCTCTCTTTTAAAACATTCCATCTCAGTCTGGCTATAGACCTCGAAACACATAGGTCCAGCCAGAATAAAAAAATATGCTGTTCGTAAAACCAATCCGCAACGCAACACACATAACATCTGCGGATTTCATTGCGGAATTTTGAAACACTATTGAAGTCAATGGAGAAATTCCGCAACAAGTCCGCAACAAGTCCGCAACAGCCAGTGTATGCTGTGGACACCAAATTCCGCACCGCAGCCTATGGTCCGCAGCGGAGTTTTCCACCACGTCTGCACAAACATAACTAAAAAGGTGTGGAAACCAATGGAGAAACTGTCCGCTGCGGATATCCGCAGCAATTCCGCCACGTCTGGCCGTACCTAATAGGCATTGATATGTACAGATTTAGAAATACAGTGACATACGTTTTGTAAGGGGAGGGAACGTTCAACTTTACCCCTCTTACAGTCGTCCACCTGTGATCATCCCTTTAATGGAAAGATACTCATTATGAAGCCTTCAGCAAAAGCCTTCAAAACATTTTACTACTGTATTCTAGTTATGAAGAATTTTTATACACAAAAACACCAATGGTCTTCCATAATTCCAAATTTGAGTGAATTTTTTTAGTTTTTGCTACGGTCTGGGCATGGCATTGAAAAGAAGTGTAAGGGGTCTTCATCAAGTTCTTTGGAAAGGTAATCAGTACTATGTCCCCGCTACTAACCATAGTTGATAAGGTCTCCATTTGCTTTTTCTATGGAACATCTCTTCTCTATTTACTCCCTTAGGAAGGGTAGATTTTTTTTTTTTTATATACACACATTTAGGGTTATTCCCTAGCCAAATTTTATGTAGTAATTCATGACGAGAAGGGAAAAAAACAAAATGATTATAGCTAAAATTTCCTCTTTCACCCTGGTTTCCACTTCTGCTTTTACTAAAAGCTTAATAATTCCAGTCCAGACTAGAGCCAAGGCACACATTAGAGTGCTATAAGTTACCCAGTCTAGAATCTAAAATTAAACCTAAAAAAAGGAACATATTTATAATTAAAAAAATTACCCATATTCTGACGGTTGAAATGTCTTGGAATGTAATCACTTGATACAAAGTGTCATCTATCATTCTAGTTTTCTGTGTCTGGAGTCCACAGTTCAAACAGTGTTTACATTGGAAACTCCAGATGCAATAATTATATTTGCAATGATGCAATTAAGGTAAATTGCAGAAAAAAACAGATAGGTTGCCAGATTTCCTGCTTTCTTTTCTTATGCGCTAATTATTCCACGTTTCACATTACATCTTTAAGACAAGTCAACTTTTTATATATGAAACTTTTTCTATATTTAGAATTGTGATCCATCGTCTGCTGTCTGATTGTACATTGTAATCCTAATTAGATTTAATTTTATTCTTTATTTTTTATAGGATATATTATGATGGTTGATAAATTAGTCTGACATTTTATTTATATATCTTTACCGCAACAATTGTTTTTTTTAAATTTCCCTTTGATGATGTGAAATGGATTAATAATCAATGGTAACTTTAGGCAGTTGCAGTTCAGTTTTACATTGATAACAAAATTATGTTACTGTATTGCAAAAACTCACCAGTCATTGATTATTTTATTGTTCTTACAAAATCTTGGAATTATGTACAAAAATCATTTCATTAACCTGTCAATTTTTTTTTTACGTTTTCGAGTCCCAAACTGGTCTTTGCTTATATTGAGGAATTGCTCATTCATGCACTCATAGGTCTCGTTCTTAGGTATTCATCACTGGGATACTCTTCAGATGACTGGGGTCTCACTCAGAACTTTTTTTGCAGGCTTTTTTCATTCTTGAGTAGTTAGGGTCCCAGCCTCCAAATCCTAACAATCTGACTTTTATAAAATATGGCGCAACTATGCAAATAGTCCTCATCAAAAATATCCTACCTATGTGTGTGCCTCCCTTTATCGTAGCCCTCAATAAACAAAAACAAAAATAGTAACCTTTTGTAATGACAGGAAGGAGGTGAAGGGAAAGTGAGCCCTAATCTACCCACCGCCCTGTCCCTGCCTACTTGCAACGACCCGCCCTAGGCGACGGGGTACAACTGGGCGGCGGTCCCTACGCTGTCTAAGTGCACGGGAGAACAAACAGGGAACACGCAAGGGAAGGGGCAGTAACCCACGGAACGCCGCGAGGAAACGGAGCGGTGAATGAGTTGTCAGGACCAGGATGAAGTGGAGTATACCCAAGTGAGCACGGAGGAGGAAGCAAGCCGGAGGCAAAGCAAAGCGGGTTAAGCAGAACAGCAGCAAGGCAGAAGCACGGCAGAAGCAGGCTGGAGCAAGCAGCAGTGGGGCCAGGAATCCAAAAGAATTACAAGCACTGAGGAGGAGAACACAGCAGGTAATAAAGGACAGGGGGCGGAGCTAACTCCGACTGACCAGGCCGCGATAGGCTCTCCCACTCCTGAGCCTGCCACCCTGGTTGGTGGGAGATGGTGTCAGTCGAACAGGTCTGGCCTCAGGTGTGGATTGATTAATCCCAGGAGTATACCTAGACGTAGTACCTGGCAGATCCCTAACACCTTTAGTCTTCCACAATCTGCACCATAAAATGGTGCAAATTATGTAGTAGGTGACTTCTTCACAGCAGTATGGGTCTCCTGTAGATCCAAGATCCAGTTACTCAAAATTGGGCCTTTTAGAAGTTGTCCCTTCTCTTCACCCCATAGGATTGAATGGCGGAAGAGGAGCCCTGTATCCTGTGAGTAGCAGATTATTAAAAATTTACATAGAAAAGAGGGGCCCCATAGCCATAGCAAAGATTAAAATGCTCCCACCATTTGGGTGCCAATTTTTTATGACCCTTGGGCCAATTTCCTACTCCCTCTGGAGAGAGGGTTCCTGCACAGGTTCTCTCCACCCAAAAAAAAAAATGTTATAGGACCTACTAGGACTAGGCCCCTCACTCCAAGAGACCTGTAGCAGTCGGATGGTCTGTCTCTATGGTATGTACACCTCTGATTTATGTGTTAAATTACTTTTCATTTTACAATGTATTCCAGAATTACAAGATTTTTTTAGATTTTTTTTTAAAATGGGAAAATATATGCACATGTGTGCTTTACTGCTTAAAAATTGTCGGGAACAACACATTCTGAAAGTGACCCATTCTATTTGTTTTAACTGGCTGCACAACCATTAAAATAACAGCAAATGCAAGCAGCGTTCTGGGTCAGCTGAACTATTTGGCAACAGCGAGGGTACGAGGGATCCCAAGGACAAGTAGATAAATATATTTTAAGGAAATAAGAAAAAGCATTTATCTTGACTATTAATTACTCTGTGCTTATTTTAAGTGCATAATAGGGAGCAATCATGAAATGAGTATACTGTAGTCACAGTGTGTACTTTATCATCCGGGCCAGGCATCGCTTCTAATTTGCATGAAATATGTGGTAAAACTCCAGAGTGAAAAGTATTTAAAGTAAAAAACCATTATTTTCAGACTGGATTTTTTTTAATACTGCTGGTGTCACATATGTGAAGATTCAATTAGTCGGCTGTTAGTTCAGTCAGAGTTGTCTCGTTGTATTATATACAAAATTGTTCACTATTTTACAAAGGTTGGCACAAATGAGCAGCAAACCTGGGATGGGGGTCTAACTAAAATTATGCTAAATTAAGCTACATTGTACATACTACCACACTAAAGAATTATAAAGAGTGCAAACAATAGTGCCATACAGAAAGCAATTTACTGGGCCAACAGTTTCCAAATAAGGTGCCATACAATGCATAAATAAAGTGCCATTGTAATGGATCTGCCAGGCACTACGTCTGTGGAGACTCCCAGGGTTAATCAGTCGACACCTGAGGCCAGACCTCTTAGACTGACACCGGCTCCCACCAATCAGGGTGGCAGGCTCAGGAGTGGGAGAGCCTATCGCGGCCTGGTCAGTCAGAGTTAGCTCCGCCCCCTGTCCATTTATACCTGCAGTTTTCTCTTCCTCATTGCTTGTTATTCTTTTGGATTCCTGGCCCCACTGCTGCTTGCTCCAGCCTGCTTCTGCCGTGCTTCTGCCTTGCTGCAGTTCCCCTTGTCTTGCTTTGCTTTGCCCCTGGCTTGCTTCTGTCTCCGTGCCCGCTCGGGTTACTCACTTCGTCCTGGTCCTGACTGTTCGTTCGCCGCTCCGTTTCCTCGTGGCGTTCCGTGGCTACTGCCCCTTCCCTTGCGTGTTCCCTGTTTGTTTTCCTGTGCACTTAGACAGCGTAGGGACCGCCGCCCAGTTGTACCTCGTCGCCTAGGGCGGGTCGTTGCAAGTAGGCAGGGACAGGGCGGTGGGTAGATTAGGGCTCACTTTCCCTTCACCTCCTTCCTGCCATCACAGAATAACAAGCCCTTACCTAGTCTACCATTTCTCCTACGCTGTCGCTATCATGGACCCCCTTGAGACCCTGACCCAGCAGATGCAGGGCCTCTCCCTACAGGTCCAGGCCCTGGCCCAAGGGGTTGGGCGCACCACCTCACCTCTAGAACCCGACCTCAAGTTACCTGACCGGTTTTCAGGGGACCGTAAGACGTTTCTCTCCTTCCGGGAGAGTTGCAGACTATATTTCCGACTTAAGCCCCACTCCTCAGGTTCCGAGAACCAGCGGGTGGGTATCATCATATCCCGACTCCAGGAAGGGCCCCAAGAGTGGGCCTTCTCCTTGGCTCCTGACGCCCCTGAACTTTCCTCTGTTGATCGTTTTTTCTCTGCCCTCGGACTCATTTACGACGAGACTGACAGGACTGCTTTAGCCGAGAGTCAGCTGGTGACCTTACGTCAGGGTAGGAGACCGGTTGAGGAATACTGTTCTGATTTTAGGAAGTGGTGCGTAGCTTCTCAGTGGAACGATCCGGCCCTAAGGTGCCAGTTTAGGTTAGGATTATCTGACGCCCTGAAGGATCTGCTGGTTAGTTACCCCTCGTCTGACTCCCTTGACCAGGTTATGGCCCTAGCAGTACGACTTGACCGACGTCTCAGGGAACGTCAGCTAGAACGCTTCAGTGTGCTCCCCTCTGACTTTTCTGCGATCCCCCCCGAGGTCCCGCCTCCTCGCCCCTCCACGGAGGACTCGGAGGTACCCATGCAACTCGGGGCCTCCATGTCCCCTCGACAACGTAGGGAGTTTCGCAGAATGAACGGTCTCTGCTTCTACTGTGGGGACGACAAGCATCTACTGAACACCTGTCCCAGGCGCAAGAATAAGAAGCCGGAAAACCTTCCGCGCCTAAGTGATCATCGGGGAGGTCACTTGGGCGCACAGGTATTTCCCGTTAATGTGAAACGCAATAAAATTTTGCTTCCCTTTCAGGTCTCGTTTGCTGGCCGGTCTGCCACGGGCAGTGCTTTCGTGGATTCTGGTTCATCTGCTAATATCATGTCTGTGGAATTTGCTATGTCTCTAAAGATGCCTTGTATTGATTTACCTTATCCTATCCCTGTAGTAGGTATCGACTCGACTCCCCTTGCTAATGGTTATTTTACTCAGCATACTCCTGTTTTTGAACTCCTTGTTGGCTCCATGCATTTGGAGCAGTGCTCTGTACTGGTGATGCAGGGATTATCGTCTGATCTGGTATTAGGTCTTCCCTGGTTGCAGTTGCATAATCCCACGTTTGATTGGAATACTGGGGATCTCACCAAATGGGGTAATGAATGTCTTACGTCATGTCTCTCTGTTAACTCTATTTCTCCCCGGGAGGAGGTAAACACGCTTCCTGAGTTTGTTCAGGACTTCGCCGATGTGTTTTCTAAGGAGGCCTCCGAGGTGTTGCCCCCCCATAGAGATTACGATTGCGCTATCGATTTGGTGCCTGGTGCCAAGCTTCCTAAGGGTAGGATATTTAATCTTTCATGTCCTGAACGTGAAGCCATGAGGGTGTATATCCAGGAATGCCTGGCCAAGGGTTTCATTCGCCCCTCGACTTCTCCTGTAGGTGCTGGCTTCTTCTTCGTGGGGAAGAAGGATGGTGGTCTTAGGCCGTGCATTGATTATCGTAACCTGAATAAGGTCACTGTAAGGAACCAGTACCCACTTCCTTTGATTCCGGATCTTTTTAATCAGGTTCAGGGAGCCCAATGGTTTTCTAAGTTCGATCTACGGGGGGCATATAACCTTATCCGCATCAAAGAGGGGGATGAGTGGAAAACTGCGTTCAACACACCCGAGGGTCATTTCGAATACCTGGTCATGCCCTTTGGGTTGTGTAACGCCCCTGCTGTCTTCCAGAATTTTATTAATGAAATCCTGAGAGAGTACCTGGGTAATTTTCTTGTTGTGTACCTTGATGACATACTGGTGTTTTCCAAGGACTGGTCCTCTCACGTGGAGCATGTCAGGAAGGTGCTCCAGGTCCTTCGGGAGAATAATCTGTTTGCTAAGACTGAAAAATGTGTCTTTGGGGTACAGGAGATACCATTTTTAGGGCAAATCCTCACTCCTCATGAATTCCGCATGGACCCTGCCAAGGTTCAAGCTGTGGCGGAATGGGTCCAACCTGCCTCCCTTAAGGCGTTACAGTGTTTTTTAGGGTTCGCCAACTATTACAGGAGATTTATTGCCAACTTCTCGGTCGTCGCTAAGCCTCTTACGGACCTTACCCGCAAGGGTGCTGATGTCCTCCATTGGCCCCCTGAGGCCGTCCAGGCCTTTGAGACTCTCAAGAAGTGCTTTATCTCGGCCCCCGTGCTGATTCAGCCCAACCAAGAGGAGCCATTTATTGTGGAGGTTGACGCTTCCGAGGTGGGAGTGGGGGCCGTCTTGTCCCAGGGTACCAGCTCCCTCACCCATCTCCGCCCCTGTGCTTACTTCTCTAGGAAGTTTTCGCCCACGGAGAGTAACTATGATATTGGCAACCGCGAACTTCTAGCCATTAAATGGGCTTTTGAGGAGTGGCGGCACTTCCTGGAGGGGGCCAGACACCAGGTAACGGTCCTTACGGATCACAAGAATCTGGTTTTCCTAGAATCGGCCCGGAGGCTTAATCCTAGACAAGCTCGGTGGGCACTATTCTTTACCAGATTTAATTTCTTGGTTACCTATAGGGCTGGGTCCAAGAATATTAAGGCTGATGCTCTGTCACGTAGTTTCATGGCCAATCCTCCTTCCGAGAAGGATCCCGCTTGTATTTTACCCCCTGGTATAATCGTCTCTGCCACGGATTCTGATTTAGCTTCTGATATCGCGGCTGATCAGGGTGCAGCTCCCGGGAACGCCCCTGGGGACAAACTGTTTGTTCCCCTGCAATACCGGCTGAGGGTACTCAGGGAAAACCATGACTCCGCTCTATCTGGTCATCCTGGCATCTTGGGCACCAAACACCTCATTACCAGAAACTATTGGTGGCCTGGGTTGCCTAAAGATGTTAGGGCTTACGTCGCCGCTTGTGAGGTTTGCGCTAGGTCCAAAACCCCTAGGTCCCGACCTGCGGGCCTACTACGTCCCTTGCCCATTCCCCAGAGACCTTGGACCCATATCTCCATGGATTTTATCACCGATTTGCCTCCATCTCAGGGCAAGTCGGTGGTGTGGGTGGTAGTCGACCGCTTCAGCAAGATGTGCCACTTTGTGCCCCTTAAGAAGCTACCTAACGCCAAGACGTTAGCTTCTTTGTTTGTGAAGCACATCCTGCGTCTCCATGGGGCCCCAGTCAATATCGTTTCGGACAGAGGGGTACAATTTGTTTCCTTATTTTGGAGAGCCTTTTGTAAAAAGTTGGAGATTGATCTGTCCTTCTCCTCCGCCTTCCATCCCGAAACTAACGGCCAAACGGAAAGGACCAACCAATCCCTGGAACAATATTTAAGGTGTTTCATCTCTGACTGTCAATTCGATTGGGTCTCATTCCTTCCCCTTGCTGAATTTTCCCTGAATAACCGGGTCAGTAACTCGTCAGGGGTCTCCCCGTTTTTCTGTAATTTCGGGTTTAACCCAAGGTTCTCCTCCGTCTCCCCTGGTTGTTCCAATAATCCTGAGGTAGAGGATGTTCATCGGGAACTGTGCACTGTCTGGGCCCAGGTTCAGAAGAACCTAGAGGCGTCCCAGAGCGCACAAAAGATTCAGGCAGATAGTAGACGTTCTGCTAACCCCCGGTTTGTCGTCGGGGATTTGGTCTGGTTGTCGTCCAGGAACTTGCGCCTTAAGGTCTCGTCCAGGAAGTTTGCTCCCCGATTTATTGGGCCTTATAAGGTCATTGAAGTCCTCAACCCTGTATCCTTCCGTCTGGAGCTGCCCCCATCCTTCCGCATACACGACGTCTTTCATGCCTCCCTCCTTAAACGCTGCTCCCCGTCCTGGTCCCCCTCTAGGAAACCTCCTGTTCCCGTTCTCACCCCTGAGGGGGTGGAATTCGAGGTGGCCAAGATTGTGGACAGTAGGATGATCCAGGGCTCCCTCCAGTACCTGGTCCATTGGAGAGGATACGGGCCGGAGGAGAGGACTTGGGTACCTGCTCGAGATGTTCACGCTGGGGTATTGGTCAGGAGGTTCCACCTTCTCTTCCCCACTAAACCGGGTCCTCTTAGTAAGGGTCCGGTGGCCCCTCATAAAAGGGGGAGTACTGTAATGGATCTGCCAGGCACTACGTCTGTGGAGACTCCCAGGGTTAATCAGTCGACACCTGAGGCCAGACCTCTTAGACTGACACCGGCTCCCACCAATCAGGGTGGCAGGCTCAGGAGTGGGAGAGCCTATCGCGGCCTGGTCAGTCAGAGTTAGCTCCGCCCCCTGTCCATTTATACCTGCAGTTTTCTCTTCCTCATTGCTTGTTATTCTTTTGGATTCCTGGCCCCACTGCTGCTTGCTCCAGCCTGCTTCTGCCGTGCTTCTGCCTTGCTGCAGTTCCCCTTGTCTTGCTTTGCTTTGCCCCTGGCTTGCTTCTGTCTCCGTGCCCGCTCGGGTTACTCACTTCGTCCTGGTCCTGACTGTTCGTTCGCCGCTCCGTTTCCTCGTGGCGTTCCGTGGCTACTGCCCCTTCCCTTGCGTGTTCCCTGTTTGTTTTCCTGTGCACTTAGACAGCGTAGGGACCGCCGCCCAGTTGTACCTCGTCGCCTAGGGCGGGTCGTTGCAAGTAGGCAGGGACAGGGCGGTGGGTAGATTAGGGCTCACTTTCCCTTCACCTCCTTCCTGCCATCACAGCCATACAATGCATAAATAAAGTGTCATACGATGCATAAATAAAGTGGCATACAGTGCATAAATAACAGACATACAACGTACATATAACAGAACAATACAATGCAACAATGACAGAGCCATACAATGTACAAATAAAAGAAACATACATGGTGTAAACTACAGGTTCATACAGAGCACAAAAAAAGTGTCTTTGTTTTTCATGCATTGTATGGCAATAGTACTAAGTCATAGTGAACGTAAATAACAGAGCCATAGTATGCCTACATAACAGAGCCATACACGGTGTAAAGTACAGAGCCATACAATGCATACATAACAGAGGCATACACAGTGTAAAGTACAGAGCCATACAATACATACGTAACAGAGCCATACACGGTGTAAAGTACAGAGCCATACAATGCATACATAACAGAGCCATACTCTGTGTAAAGTATAGAGCCATGCAATGCCTACATAACAGAGCCATACACGTTGTAAAGTACAGAGCCATACAATGCATACATAACAGAACCATACACGGTGTAAAGTACAGAGCCATACATTGTGTAAAGTACAGAGCCATACAATACATACATAACAGAGGCATACACAGTGTAAAGTACAGAGCCATACAATGCATACATAACAGAGCCATACACTGTGTAAAGTACAGAGCCATAGCATGCATATATAACAGAGGAGACATATACAGTGTAAAGCAAAGAGCCATACAATGCATACATAACAGAACCATACACGGTGTAAAGTACAGAGCCAATCATTGTGTAAAGTACAGAGTCATACAATACATACATAACTGAGCCATACGCGTTGTAAAGTACAGAGCCATACAATGCATACATAACAGAGAAATACATGGTGTAAAGTACAGAGCCATACAATGCATACAAAACAGAGCCATACACTGTGTAAAGTACAGAGCCACAACATGAATACATAACAGAGCCAAACACTGTGTAAAGTACAGAGCCATACAATGCATACATAACAGAGCCATACATTGTGTAAAGTACAGAGCCATAGCATGCTTACAAAACAGAGCCATACACTGTGTAAAGTACAGAGCCATACAATTCATACATAACAGAGCAATACTCTGTGTAAAGTACAAAGCCATACAATTCATACATAACAGAGCCATACACTGTGTAAAGTACAGAGCCATACTGTAAAGGATCTGCTAGACACAGCTTCTGTGTCGACGCCCGTGGTTAATCAGTCTGCATCTGCTCCTAGGTCTCATAGAGTGACTCGATCTGCTACCACTCAGGCTGGTAGGCTGAGGAGTGGGAGAACCTATTACAGCCTGGCCAGACAGAGCTAGCTCCCACCCTCGATCTATTTATACCTTCATTTCCTGCTCTTCCGTTGCCCGTGATTCTGTCTGGTTTCCTGGCTCTGCTGTTCCTGCTAGTACTATTGACCTCTGCTTCAAATTGACCCTGGCTTTACTGACTACTCTCCTGCTCTGCGTTTGGTACCTCGTACACTACTGGTTTAACTCGGCTCGTTCACTACTCTTGTTGCTCACGGTGTTGCCGTGGGCAACTGCCCCATTTCCCTTAGCTTCTGTGTACTCTTGTCTGTTTGTCTGTCGTGCACTTATTGAGCGTAGGGACCGTCGCCCAGTTGTACGCCGTCGCCTAGGACTGGCCGTGCAAGCACCAAGTGAACAACTGTCCAAGGCGTAAGAATAAGCAGCCGGAAAACTTCCGCACCTAAGTGACCATCGGGGAGGTCGCTTGGGCGCACAGGTATTTCCCGTAAATATGAAACCTAATAAGATCTTGCTTCCCTTTCAGGTCTCTTTTGAGAGTAGGTCTGCCACCGGCAGTGCCTTCGTGGATTCAGGGTCTCCTGCTAATATTATGTCTGTGGAATTTGCTATGTCTCTAGCTATGCCATTGATTGATTTGCCTAAACCTGTCCCGGTAGTGGGTATCGACTCCACTCCACTTGCTAATGGTTATTTTAAGCAGCATACCCCTGTTTTTGAACTCATTGTTGGCTCCATTCATTTGGAGCAGTGCTCTGTACTGGTGATGCAGGGATTATCGTCCGATTTGGTTCTAGGCCTTCCCTGGTTGCAGATGCATAATCCCACGTTTAACTGGAATACTGGGGATCTTACCAAATGGGGTAATGAATGCATGACGTCATGTTTTTCTGTTCATTTTATTTCTCTCCCTGAGGAGGTGAACACTCTACCTGAGTTTATTCGGGACTTCGCTGATGTTTTTTCTAAAAAGGCCTCCGAAGTGTTACCTCCTCATAGAGAATACGATTGCGCTATCGATTTGGTACCAGGAGCTAAGCTCCCTATGGGTAGGATTTTTAATCTCTCTTGTCCCGAACGTGAGGCCATGAGAGAATATATCAAGGAAAGCCTGGCCAAGGGTTACATTCGCCCCTCTACTTCTCCGGTAGGTGCTGGCTTCTTCTTCATAGGGAAGAAGGATGGTGGTCTTAGGCCGTGCATCGATTACCGAAACTTGAATAAGGTCACAGTAAGGAACCAGGATCCCCTTCCTTTGATTCCTGATCTCTTCAATCAGGTTCAGGGGGCCCAAGGGTTCTCTAAGTTTGATCTTCGGGGGGCTTATAACCTTATCCGAATCAGAGAAGGGGATGAGTGGAAGACTGCGTTTAACACGCCCGAAGGTCATTTCGAATACCTTGTCATCTCCTTTGGGTTGTGTAATGCTCCCGCGGTCTTCCAGAATTTCATAAATGAGATTTTAAGAAACTACCTGGGGGTATTTCTTGTAGTGTACCTTGATGACATACTTGTGTTTTCCAAGGACTGGTCCTCCCACATTGAGCATGTCAGGAAGGTGCTCCAAGCCCTCCGGGAAAACAAACTCTTTGCTAAATCTGAAAAATGTGTGTTTGGGGTGCAGGAGATACCATTTTTGGGTCAAATCCTCACTCCTAATGAATTCCGCATGGACCCTGCCAAGATTCAGGCTGTGGCTGAATGGGTCCAACCTGCCTCCCTGAAGGCGTTACAGAGCTTCCTGGGGTTTGCTAAGTATTACAGGGGATTTATTGCTAACTTCTCGGTCCTCGCTAAGCCTCTTAAGGATCTTACTCGCAAGGGTGCTGATCTCCTCCACTGGCCTCCGGAAGCAGTCCAGGCTTTTGAGATCCCTAAGAAGTGCTTTATCTCTGCCCCAGTGCTGATTCAGCCTAACCAAATGGAGCCATTCATCATGGAGGTTGACGCCTCTGAGGTGGTGGGAGTGGGTGCTGTTTTGCCCCAGGGTACCAGGTCCCTCACCCATCTCCGTCCTTGTGCCTACTTCTCCAGGAAGTTCTCGCCCACTGAGAATAACTATGACGTGGGCAACCGCAAACTCTTAGCCATTAAATGGGCATTTGAAGAGTGGCGCCACTTCTTGGAGGGGGCTAGGCACAAGGTAACTGTCCTTACCGACCACAAGAATCTGCTTTTCCTAGAATCTGCCCGGAGGCTAAATCCGAGACAAGCTCGATGGGCGTTGTTTTTTACTAGATTCAACTTTGTGGTCACCTATAGGGCTGGGTCTAAAAATATTAAAGCTGATGCACTGTCGCGCAGCTTCATGGCCAGCCCTCCTTCAGAGGAAGATCCTGCTTGTGTTTTGCCTCCAGGTATAATCATATCCTCTGTTGATTCTGACTTAGTTTCCGAAATTGTGGCTGATCAAGGTTCAGCTCCCGGGAACCTTCCTGAGAACAAGCTGTTTGTTCCCCTGCAATTCCGACTAAGGGTACTCAGGGAAAATCATGACTCTGCACTATCTGGCCACCCAGGCATCCTGGGTATCAAGCACCTCATTGCTAGAAACTATTGGTAGCCTGGGTTGCCTAAAGACGTTAAGGCCTACGTCGCCGCTTGTGAAATTTGTGCTAGGTCCAAGACTCCCAGGCTACCTTGTTTGTCAAACACATCCTGCGTCTCCATGGGGTTCCTGTCAATATTGTTTCTGACAGAGGGGTACAATTTGTTTCATTGTTTCTGTAAAAAGTTGGAGATTGATCTGTCCTTCTCCTCGGCCTTCCATCCTGAAACTAATGGCCAAACTGAGAGGACTAATCAGTCGCTAGAACAATATTTAAGGTGTTTTATCTCCGACTGTCAATATGATTGGGTCTCCTTTCCCCTCGCCGAATTTTCCCTTAATAACCGGGTCAGTAACTCGTCAGGGGTCTCCCCCTTTTTCTGTAATTTTGGGTTTAATCCACGGTTCTCCTCCGTTTCACCTGGTGGTTCCAACAATCCCGAGGTAGATGTAGTTCATCGGGAACTTTTCACAATCTGGGCCCAGGTTCAGAAGAACCTAGAGGCGTCCCAGAGCATACAAAAGACTCAGGCAGATTGAAGACGTTCTGCTAACCCCTTGTTTGTGGTCGGGGATCTGGTGTGGCTATCTTCAAAAAATTTGCGTCTTAAAGTCCCGTCCAAAAAATTTGCTCCCGAGTATATATGGCCATTCAAGGTCATTGAGGTCCTTAACCCTGTCTCCTTCCGGCTGGAGTTACCCCCGTCTTTTCAAATACACGACGTGTTTCATGCCTCCCTCCTGAAACGCTGCTCCCCGTCGTTGGCTACCTCGAGGAAACCTCCGGTCCCTGTTCTCACCCCTGAAGGGGTAGAATTCGAGGTGGCCAAGATTGTGGACAGCAGGATGGTCCAAGGCTCCCTCCAGTACCTGGTCCATTGGAGAGGATACGGGCCTGAGGAGAGGACTTGGGTACCCGCCCAGGATGTTCACACTGGGGTATTGCTCAGGAGGTTCCATCTTCGGTTCCCCAATAAGCGAGGTCTACCTAGGAAGGGTCCAGTGGCCCCTCATAAAAGGGGGGGGGTACTGTAAAGGATCTGCCAGACACAGCTTCTGTGTCGACGCCCGTGGTTAATCAGTCTGCATCTGCTCCTAGGTCTGATAGAGTGACTCCATCTGCTACCACTCAGGCTGGTATGCTGAGGAGTGGGAGAACCTATCACAGCCTGGCCAGACGGAGCTAGCTCCCGCCCTCGGTCTATTTATACCTTCATTTCCTGTTCTTTCTTTGCCTGTGATTCTGTCTGGTTTCCTGGCTCTGCTGTTCCTGCTAGTACTATTGACCTCTGCTTCAAATTGACCCTGGCTTTACTGACTACTCTCCTGCTCTGCGTTTGGTACCTCGTACACACCTGGTTTGACTCGGCTCGTTCACTACTCTCGTTGCTCATGGTGTTGCCGTGGGCAACTGCCCCATTTCCCTTAGCTTCTGTGTACCCTTGTCTGTTTGTCTGTCGTGCACTTATTGAGCATAGGGACCGCACCCAGTTGTACGCCGTCGCCTAGTATGGGCCGTGCAAGTAGGCAGGGACTGAGTGGCAGGTAGATTAGGGCTCACCTGTCTGTCTCCCTACCCCGACATTACAAAATGCATACATAACAGAGCCATACACAGTGTAAAGTACAGAGCCATACAATACATACATAACAGAGCCATACACTGTGTAAAGTAAAGAGCCACAGCATGCATACATAACAGAGCTATACACAGTGTAAAGTACAGAGCCATACAATGCGTACATAACAGAGCCATAGACGGTGTAAAGTACAGAGCCATACAATGCATACATAACAGAGCTATACACGGAGTAAAGTACAGAGCCATATGATGCATACATAACAGAGCCATACACTGTGCAAAGTACAGAGACATAGCATGCATACATAACAGAGCCATACACTGTGTAAAGGACAGATTTATTCTAAACAAGGGCTATATACTGGCTCACTTGTTGAAGCTGAGGCCATGCATTTGCTAACCTGCCCAGACAGCTAGGGTTGTGGTTAGTAAGGTTAACTCCTTCCCTCTGCAGCCATTTTTTTTATTTTTACTTTTGCCCCCCCCCCCCACCTTCCAAAAGCAATGTTTTTTTATTGTTTCGGTGCTATAGCCATATGAGGGCTCATTTTGTGTGGGACGAGTTGTAGATTTTCTTGACACCATTTATTGTACCATATAATGTACTGGGAAACTGGAAACATTTTGTGGAGTGGAATGGAAAAAAAAAGAGCGATTCCTCCATATTTTGTGGGGGGGGGGGGGGGGTTTGTTTTTACAGCGTTTACCGTGCAGTAAAAATGACATTTCAACTTTTTTCTGCGGGTCAATACGATTACGGTGATACCAAATTTATATAGTTTTTTATGTTTTACTACTTTTACAAGGAAAAAAACTGATTGTTAAAAATAAAATTTGTTTGTCTTGTCATATTCTGACAGCTATAATTTCTTTTATTTTTCCATCGATTGAGCAATGTAAGGGCTTTTTTTTTGCGGGGCAAGCTTTAGTTTCTACTGGTTTAATTTTGGGGTTCATGAGACTTTTTGATCACTTTTTATTTCATTATTTTCTGGGAGATCAACTGACCAAAAAACAGTGATTTGGGCGTTTTATTAGTTTGATGGTGATTGACCGCAGAACTTAAGGGGTTATACGGGTGGAATCAAGGTGATCTTTGATTCCAACCGTTGAAGTATGGTGATGGCTGTATTAGACCACCATCATTCACTAAGTATGGAGCGAGCTCAGCCCGTGAGCCCGCTCCATACTTACCCTTAAGCTAATCACGTACAGTTACAGGATAATGCGTTAAGGGGTACAAGACGAATATTTTAGGACTTACATCATGTTGGTGCTTGATGTATGATTCATAATGTTGCGGCACATATATGTGCCAAGCTTTTAACTCATCCATCAAATTGGTTCATAAAGGGCTAGGGTTGATGGCTAGAATTGATGAATAGCATAGAAAACTAGGGTTAGCATTGAGGGCTAGAGTTAGGGTTGAGGGCAATGGTTAGGGTTGAGGGTTAGGACTAGGGTTAGGGTTAGGGTTAAGGGCTAAGGTTAGCGTTGAGGGTTAGGACTAGAGTTAGGGTTGAGGGCAAGGGTTAGGGTTGAGGGCTAGGGTTAGGGTTGAGGGTTAGGACTAAAGTTAGGGTTGAGGGCAAGGGTTAGGGTTGAGGGTTAGGACTAGGATTAGGGTTGAAGGCTAGGGTTATGGTTGAGGGTTAGGACTAAAGTTAGGGTAGAGGGCAAGGGTTAGGGTTGAGGGTTAGGGCTCACTCGCTTGACCGCATGGCCAGGTATAGGCACTTGTTCACTCTTCCAGACACTATGGGTGAAGCATGATCTGAGGTTTTTTATGACTGAATGAACACTGATTGTTCATTATTCTCAAATTCTATTGTTGTTTTATTTTTTATTTTTATAGCAATAGTGTTTTATGGACTTACGGTGCCAGATTAATTAAATGCAATGCCAGCATGTTACCCAATGTCGCTGTGTTGTGTATTCAGATACCACACACAACTATTTATTTGGCATTCACCATATCTTTATTTTGATGACCCCTAAGAATTTTAGAGCAACAGTTAAAGGGAGTGACCCCCCCCCATATAAATGTCACATCCCCCTCGTGCCCGGCTCATCTCCACATAATTGTGTTGGCTACAGAAGTGTTCCCTTAATGATAATGATAGTACCCTTCATAAAGAGTCTACATTACCTAGTCACAGTCCACATAACCAATACTCCAATGTCCAGCTTTGGTCAAGCAACCACCTTTACTCTCATATATTTTATACCGAAGATGAGATCCCCGGTGGCACTGCGCAACTAACAACAGGCATATTTTCCATATTACAAAAAGGAATACTGCTCTCAGTATCACAAAATCCTGCTGCTACTAATAGATGTGTTGCAGTATATCTGTATGCCTCAGACTGTTGCCTGCCACCAGGGACATCATCACATGTAGGAAATGTATGTGAGGGAAAGAAAAATGGGATTTCTGTGGCAAGGATTTGGCACTGTGACATTGGTTATGTGGAAAGGAACAGAGCAAAGGGGATAAAGTATGTGCACCTGTTATGTGAGGGCACTTCACGGACTGTGCCTTGGGGTGGTTAAGGTGGCTGTTATTGAGTATAGCCAAATAGTTAAATGATACAATTCTGCCTGCCTGTAGCCACCACTAGGTGGAGCATAGGAACTTACTGTATACTGTTTATACATTGAACTCAATAATAACACTGTATACAGTAGGCTCCTAAGCTCACTCTAGTGGCTACAGGTAGGCAGAATTTTATAATTTACCTCTGGCTATGCGGAGGATTTGAAGCTCTACGTCAGTAAAATGGAATTATGACTAATATAAAGATATATTAAGAAGTTAATCAGAACAGAATTTCTTTAGATTAACAAAAAGGTTCAAGAAGTGATATTCACTTAATGTGTAACAAGATAAGCGAATTATATTTATTAATGAAATAAAATAACACATACCGTAATTGTTTCTGCATTTTTATGTGTTATTGTATTACATTTAACCTAATTCAATAGCCAAGTTGAGCTTGAAAAGTTTTTGTAGTTACAGTCCAACGTAACAAAATACTTATTGCTTAAACTAAATGTTTATTTCGTTCTGGGAATCCAACCCGAACCGAGTTACATGTATACAGAAAGCTGCCGCTCACAAGATGTAGCCCACTTTTATGTTGTCATGAACGCTTGTTATGTTTTTATTGTTTTTTAATTGTGTATTTTAAGTTGATATCAAACAAATAAACTTAGAATTCTCTAGATATTGGCTTTCTGCAGCCAGTTAAGGGGAAAATTACATTACGAATAATAAAAGAAAAGACATAAAAAATTAGAAGAGGGCTATCCCACTGTGTCATGGGGGTTCACCAGGGATGAAGTCAATGGTATTTAGAAGCTTAGAGCATAGATTAAGGCCCTTTTACATGGGCCAATGATTGGGCAAAAGAGCGTTCATAGAAACGCTCATTCCCAATCATTGCCCTGTGTAAACAGGGCAATGATCAGCCGATGAACGAGCAAACGTTAGTTTATCAGCTGATTGTATAGTTTATGCAGTACAAAATATTATCATTGTCGGCAGCACATCTCCCTGTGTAAACAGCGAGTTGTGCTGCCGACTTGATGGAAATACATGGGGACGAGCGAATGTGGTAATGATCACTTGTCCCCATACATAACCAATCATTTCTCCTGGTGAGCAAGCAAGCGCCGATCAACGAGCTGTCTCGTTGATCGGTGCTTGTGTTTACGGCCCAAATTGGATGGTGTAAAAGGACCCTTACTCTATGAAGGTAATTGGTATGGGTTTACTAGGGAGTGCAGGCTATTCAAGAAGTTGTCCAAGTTTGGCAAGGACTTTACAGGGTTATGGTGATGGTACATATCACTCATTAAAAATGTTGTGCTACTCATTTTACAAAATATTGATGCAAAAAGTAATTATATTAAATCTCAAACAGGTTCGATCAAACAAGGCTAGATAAATTAAAGTGAATCTGTCATCATATTTTCACCTCTCAAAGTGATAAAACGGCATATGTTGCCTAAGCCAGCTCATGGTGAACCATAAAGACGTGTTTTTTTTCCTCTAGGCGCTGTATGCAAATGACCACTGAAGAGTCCTGCATTCCTGGAAGTGTCCGGCATTCTAAGCAGAAACCACGTATAATGCAGGACACTTCCTAGATTGCGGCACTCTTCAGTGTTCATTTGCATATGGCGTGTAGAGGAATTAAAGCACTTTTTTATTGTTCACAATGGGCTGACTTGGGCAACATAGGTATGTCTGAAAAACTATCATCCTTCCTTATAGCGGTATAAGTGGTTTTGGAGGTGAAAATATGATGACAGATCCACTCTAAGGCTAGGCTGTTATAGGAAGCAGGAAACAACCAATGAATGTTTGTATCTCCATCCTGGAGCAGTGTGACATAGTTCACCAGAGATAATAAGAAGGAGAAATTGATCTCACTTGTTGACTATTACCAGTTATAAATGGGATGGGATTCCTGACTACACATGTATTGTTAAATAAGAACACACATCATTTGTTCAAATGGTACATTCCATGACTTAGGCCCCATGCACACAACCGTAAAAATCATCCGTAAATGTAGACCGCAATTATGGACCCATTCACATCTATTGTCCACGGACACCTTCCCATTTATTGACGGGAAGGTGTCCGGGCCATGCTCCCATACTTTGTATGGGAGCACGGGCTTAAAATGTGGCCGGCTGTCCCCACCCGTCGGTGGCCGGCCATGCCCGCAATCGCAGCCCGTGATTACAGGCACGGTCGTGTGCATGGGGCCTTAGTACATTCCAAGTGTATTTTAGTTTAATATACTGTCGAGAACGTGTTGTATATTTTTAATGCCACCATTTTGAGGTATATATAATTTCTTGATTAAGCAATAGATTAAGAAAATCGCAGCACTCACCAGTAAGTAAAACCCAATCCTTTATTCCATACCTCTAGAACATAGCATTGCAGATACCCTTTTAAAGACCTCAGCCTATGATAAAGCGCACCAAGCGTGAAATGGCAGGTGCTTGAGGTCTTAAAAAGGGTAACTGCAACGATATGTTTAGAAGTATGGAATGAAGGATTTACTTACTGGCGAGTGCTGTGATTTTCTTCCATATTGCTGACGTTTTTGCTTCCTGCTGTGCTTGCTGTGCAGCACCTCTATTGGGCGGAAACTTTAGTTGTGAAATGTGCCAGTGATCTGCAATTTATTGATTAACTTTTATAAATATTTTAAGAAAAAAAGAGGGGTTTTTATATTTATATATATATATATATATATATATATATATATATATATATATATATATATATATATATATATATATATATATATACAGTGAAGGAAATAAGTATTTGCTCCCTTGCTGATTTTGTAAGTTTGCCCACTGTCAAAGACATGAACAGTCTAGAATTTTTAGGCTAGGTTAATTTTACCAGTGAGAGATAGATTATATGAAAAAAAAAAAAAATGAAGATCACATTGTCAAAATTATATATATTTATTTGCATTGTGCACAGAGAAATAAGTATTTGATCCCTTTGGCAAACAAGACTTAATACTTGGTGGCAAAACCCTTGTTGGCAAGCACAGCAGTCAGACGTTTTTTGTAGTTGATGATGAGGTTTGCACACATGTTAGATGGAATTTTGGCCCACTCCTCTTTGCAGATCATCGGCAACTCGGATCTTCAGCTCCCTCCATAAGTTTTCGATGGGATTAAGGTCTGGAGATTGGCTAGGCCACTCCATGACCTTAATGTGCTTCTTTTTGAGCCACTCCTTTGTTGCCTTGGCTGTATGTTTCGGGTCATTGTCATGCTGGAAGACCCAGCCATGAGCCATTTTTAATGTCCTGGTGGAGGGAAGGAGGTTGTCACTCAGGATTTGACGGTACATGGCTCCATCCATTCTCCCAGGCACATGTACAGGCCCGTCTGAAGTTTGAAAATGAACATCTGGACGATTCTGAGAGTGATTGGGAGAAGGTGCTGTGGTCAGATGAGACTAAAATTGAGCTCTTTGGCATTAACTCAACTCGCCGTGTTTGGAGGAAGAGAAATGCTGCCTATGACCCAAAGAACACCGTCCCCACCGTCAAGCATGGAGGTGGAAACATTATGTTTTGGGGGTGTTTCTCTGCTAAGGGCACAGGACTACTTCACCGCATCAATGGGAGAATGGATGGAGCCATGTACCGTCAAATCCTGAGTGACAACCTCCTTCCCTCCACCAGGACATTAAAAATGGCTCGTGGCTGGGTCTTCCAGCACGACAATGACTTGAAACATACAGCCAAGGCAACAAAGAAGTGGCTCAAAAAGAAGCATATCAAGGTCATGGAGTGGCCTAGCCAGTCTCCAGACCTTAATCCCATCGAAAACTTACGGAGGGAGCTGAAGATCCGAGTTGCCAAGCGACAGCCTCGAAATCTTAATGATTTACAGATGATCTGCAAAGAGGAGTGGGCCAAAATTCCATCTAACATGTGTGCAAACCTCATCATCAACTACAAAAAAATGGTCTGACTGCTGTACTTGCCAACAAGGGTTTTGCCACCAAGTATTAAGTCTTGCTTGACAAAGGGATCAAATACTTAGTTCTCTGTGCACAATGCAAATAAATATATATAATTTTGACAATGTGATTTTCTTTTTTTTTTTAAATATATAATCTATCTCTCACTGGTAAAATTAACCTAGCCTAAAAATTCTAGACTGTTCATGTCTTTGACAGTGGGCAAACTTACAAAATCAGCAAGGGATCAAATACTTATTTCCTTCACTGTATATATATATATATATATATATATATATATATATATATATATATATATATATATATATATATGTGTGTGTGTGTTTATGTTGACTTTGTTTTTTTTAATAAATTAAATGTATTCAACCTTTTTAACCTTCTGTAAAACACTCTGTAAAATCACTTTGGTGCCACAGTTTCTATTGATCGTGGCATCTTAGGGGTTAAACGGCTTGGGTCAGAGTCATTGCTGATCCAGACTATTACAGTGGGATGTTGGCTGTGTGTTACGGCTGACACCGGCTGCTGATTGCAGGGCCATAGCTGTAATAATATGGTGTGGTGCGGAAGGACACAACATTGGCCACAAACATCTTCTTTTATTTTTCAGATACATTTTTTTTATTAAATGTTTGAAGTTTCATACTGTATTTTCTGGCATAACAGTATTTTCTTATTTGTAGACATTGTGTAACTACAGCCACAGAAGGTGCTATGAGGCTCAGAGGCTGACGGGGACCACTCAGACGCAGGACAAGTAGCCAAACAGCCATAGAGCTAAACACTAAAATTCTTTCTGCCTACAGCTGTCACCAGGGGGAGCTATATCTTATATGAACTGATGGTCAAAAAACAATTCTTATACTATGTATATGCACTAAAAGATTACTTAGTTATTATTACATAGCTCATGTATAAATTTAACCTGAGAATGGTGTGAGAAGGTCAGAAAAAGAAAGTAATATATATTCAATGCCTTGCAGATTTATAAAGGTTAAAACTGTGTTAGGCCCCATGCACACGACCGTGCCCGTAATTACGACCCGTAATTATGGGCACGGCCGGCCGCTATCAACAGTCTATTTTTACGGGCAGTGCTCCCATTATAAAGTATGGGAGCATGGTCAGTGAAATAAAAAAATAGGACCTGTCCTATTTTTTATGTAAAGTTTCTAGGGCACGGACTACTTCCCGTAAATATACGGGAAGGTGTCCGTTGGCCATAGAAATGAATGGGTCCGTAATTACGGACCGTAATTACAGTCCGTAATTACAGGCGATTTTATGGTCGTGTGCATGGGGCCTAAATCAGTCAAAAACATTTTTAAAAAATAATATTCAATTAATTCTTAAAGTTGCACTAAATTTGAAAAATGTAAAAAAAAAAAGAAAATATATGTTTCTTTGAAATTAAATAGACACTAACTTTTCAAACAACATATTCTAATCTAATAGTGTACCTGATATAGATCAACGTTGTAATTTACTTGCTGTTAAAATGTAGTTGTTTTATCCATGCAAATTCTGTGTGGAGTTACTGCCACAAGGTCTCCCTTCCTGTAATCTGCTGTCCACCCCCTGTTGTCAAGCAAAATCCGTCTCTAGTTACAGAGGAGAGGAGATGGACTACAGAAAGTGGGGATGTCTCTTCACTGTCTCTTCATACAAGTCCATGGAGAGGGGAGGGGGAAGCAGGAGGAGGGAGCTGAGATAGAAAGAAACATAGACACGCTGCCCAAACACGTCTATGGAAAAGGAAGGGGGAGCAGTTCAAAGTAAAAAAGACACAGACAAATGTTGCAACAGCTTCCTTGTAAGTGTTATATCTTACCCAAGTGCTGGATTCTCAGCTACACTGCTCATTAGTGCTCTATAGTCTCCTCCATGCTGCAGCTTCTATATATGGGATAGATAGAGACAGAGGAGCAGGATTCTCCTGTTCTCTATGTGTGCAGTGTTATAGGACACATGATAGCAGTTAAGCTCCACCCACTAGCACAGAAACAACTGAGAATTAGAGACAGAGCATGCAGAGGGCAGAATTGTTAAAAAAACAAACAAAAAATAATACAAGTCATATAATCGCCAGAAAAAGTGTTATTCCTCATATATGACAGCTTATTCTGAAAAATCCCCTGAAAAGTTAGGTACGCTTTAAAATGATTCACAAATGAAAAGAAAAATGCTTGGGACTTTTTAATAATGATGATTTTTTCCTCCAGATGGCAGCACTTGATCATTCAAATATTCACATTAAGGCTCCTGACGGCTGTGAGACTGATGCCTGGCTGAATTTTGTTTCCTGTTCCTCAATGCCTTCCAAACCTGAGGCCCAGATCCTGTTTCTAATTTGTGGATAGGGAACTGGCAAGCTTTTACCAATTCTCAGCACTCTATCTAAAATTGTTTCCCATTTCCTGGTCTGTTATGAATGAAATGGTCAAAATTACACTTAGAAAATGGTAACAAAATAACAAATAAACTTCACTGATCTAATGTTCTAAGAGGCTCAAAACATGAATAAATGTAACAATGGGTGAAATTCAGTCGTGTTCTACTGTACAGCAGGTCCATGTGCTTCGAAGCACAAAAAAATAAATAAAAATGCCATGACAATTGTTTTGAAACTGTGGCGACACTTTCTTTAGAGAAAAACAAAAACCTGCAATAAACATCATAAGTGAAGAGTTAGTAAGCAAGTGCTAGTGATGTGGCCATATCCCCTTTAAACATAAATAAATAATTAAATAAAAAAACAAATACAAAATCTAAGTAACCTCTTGTGAGGTGTTTTTGAATAAATTATTAAAATATTGCAATCTAGTTATTCTGGTCTGTAAATCGACAGTTGTTAAAACTAGAATTTACCATACTTTTCTGTCCCCGTGGAGTATAAATATGAACATAAAATGATAACATAAAGCACCTGCCACATAACTACCATAAGAGTGCCGGCTACATGCCCCCTTAAAGGGGTATTCCCAACTCAGGTATTTATGTCTGATAGATGCCAGCTCTGAGACCAGCAGCTATGTACAGAATGGGGGGTCACCCGAGCAGGGTACCGGGAGATTCCCCAGGGGGAACTGGCTCTGGCTCAATAATAACCCCCATTGTCTGAGTTCGGACTAACCCTTTAACAGTGACAACCACATTACCACAAATGACAGCAAAAGGACTCTTCGAATAAAGTACCTGTAACAGGACCCTCATAAGTAAAAAAAATACTTTGAGGAGTGTTGTTCCTGGGTGGAAGATTGTAACTACTGAGACTGCGGGTTGGTTGACAGTGACAGGAATGTTAGCGCAATTGCAATCTGGATGTCACTTAGTCGTGAAAGCACTGAACAACCACCTCACCACTCTCCGGAAGCCCCTGCCACCAAATGATGTGACTCATGCCAGTAAAACCCTCGCATTTGCCACATGCAATATCTACTGTATCTTATGATTTGTTCTTCTCTCATGGGATAGCTCTGTAACCTTTTAGCATCTAGTAGGAGTAAGTTCCTGCACAGAGCAGTACTTTTCCAACACTGACACCAAGTGGGCACACTTAAAGAGGCTCTGTCACCAGATTACAAATGCCCTATCTCCTACATAATCTGATCGGCGCTGTAATGTAGATAACAGCAGTGGTTTTTATTTTGAAAAACAATCATTTTTGAGCAAGTTATGAGCTAGTTTAGATTTATGCTAATGAGTTTCTCAATGGAAAACTGGGCGTGTTTTTACTTTTTACCAACTGGGTGTTGTACAGAGGAGTGTATGAGGCTGACCAATCAGTGACCAATCAGTGTCCTACACTTCTCATTGTTCCAGCCCAGCATGATCCACAGCACAGTGTGATTGTGCAGTGAAAGAAGTAAACACGCCCAGTTGCTAAAAACACAATACACGCCCAGTTGGAAATAAGAGAAAACACGCCCAGTTGTCCATTAGAAAGGCTCATTTGCATAAATATAAAATTGCTCATAACTTGGCCAAAAATGATCGTTTTTAAAAAACAAAACAAAAACGGTACTGTTATCTACATTGCAGCGCCGATCACATGCAATAGGAGATAGGGATTTGATAATCTGGTGACAGAGCCTCTTTAAGTCAACATGTTACATGTAGCAGTTGGAGTATTTACAACTTCTTGGTGGCGCCTGGCAATGGTCTTGCCATTGTTTGAAGTTCTACATTTTAGATGCAGACTGCAATATTGAAGCCTGGTGCTACTAAAAGGCCATTGAAAATGCTTCACAGGGAATAATCAGCTGCAGGTCAGTACTACGACTACCTCAATAGCGGAGAAAGGAGTCAATATTTAATTTGGAGAGTATTTAGATGAGTTTTGTTGAACATGGACCAGGAATTACTGTGTAGCTGGCTTGGCAGGGATGGTCATTTTCACACAAGTTGTTATCTTCTTCTTCTGTTTTTGGATTCCATTCATACCATTCTGTTTTCTAAGACATTTTATCTATAGTAATGCTCAAAAATGAAATTCTTGCCAAGTTTACATGTACAGATTAGGCCTGTAATGATCTTACATCATTGTAACAAGAACCACATTTTGGTTTAAAGCTGTCCATAATACCATAAAACTCTATTCATCAGAAACCCAATGTCTAGAATTCCAGCTACTATGGCACAACATAGCCCCAATTCTAGATTGGCAGTGAGCACCCATTGCTGAGTTTTTATGGACAAGAACTGTAGGTGTGTCAGAACCATCTTAGGATGATTTCCCACGGGTGCAATTCGGCTCCAATCAAAAGCCATATATTTATTGCCGAGGATAAGATCAGATCCCATCCTGTGACATCAAAAAATACTTTCCTAAAGCTTTCTTTGAGAAAGGCTTTCCTGATCTCTCAGGATGAGATCCAATCTGGTCTTATGCACTTAATTTATTTTAGTATGAACAGTTACTAAACCTCCAGGCGGTCACCCGACTCCAGAGACCGCTGCACCACCCACGAAGGCGGTCAAACACTTCTGCATCCCATGTAAAATTAAAGATGGGCGCTGGTCTCGGACATACAGAATCAATGAGGTAGATTATTCCGGTTAACAGATTATTTAAAATTCAGTTTACCAATACCAGACGAGAGCCCATCTTTCATTTTGCACTTCATTTTTTAGGAGACGTAAAACGCTTGTGAGAAACCAGCCGTAAAGTAAGGGTTTATCTCTGGAGTCCATTCATATACATTTTAGGAAACAGCAATATCAGCAATTCCATAATATGCTTTTATTGCTCCCTTTAATAGCTGGAACGATTTGTGTAAGCAATGTCAGCAGAATGCAGACACCATTGACAATGCCAGTATTCTGTCAGTAGAGAGTAAAGCCTGGTAGCAGAGGCCCACTCCATTGACAAAATACAGTGTCTGTTAATCTAGTTCCGTGACATAGTAATATGTGTCATGATCCGTGGGTATGGGGACCCACTAGGCCGCACCGCCGCAGCGGAGTAGCAGCTGGCCAAACAACAGTCCTAGTACAAGAGTACCTTAGATAGTCCAGACAGTAGCGGAGGCTATGGCACAGATACACTTGAAGGCAGGTGACGCCACATGTGGTGGATGGTAGCAAGCGTGACAGATGGCACAACATGACTCCAACTCTCTAAGGCTCAGGAACAAACACGGTACAGAACACAGGACACAGGTAGCAGGGCACGGGAACAATAGGAACAGGATAACACTAAGGAACCATTTGCTAAGACTAACATGGGTAAACACAACAACGCTCAGGCAAGGAGTAGAAGGGCAGAGCCCTTTTTATAGTCCAGGGTGACCATTGGGCTAATTGATGATCTCTTACATCCCTTAAAAGCCGAGCGCAAGCACCCTACGGGACACAGCAGAGTAAAGTGGAAGTGAGTGCTGGGGTCTCCTAGGAGGGAGACTTTGGCCTGCACGTGGCCGTCGAGGGGTAAATCAGAACGATGGTCTGCAGCCGTGGACGTTACAATATAGTTACCGATTATCGTATAATATTGATCCAGAGGAAGGTCATTTTGAAGTATTGTAGTTGCCATATTGATTGATATTAGGGACAACAAAATTCTTCCTGTCTCCAAATACGGCAATCAGAATAAAACCATGGATCAAGACCCATCTCAGCAATCAAGTACCAATTATTTAAAATATTATCTCGAGATCCAGGCCCGGTTGAACGATATTGATGACACAGTTGATCCCCACATCTTGTGCCAGAGGGTTCCATAGTCTTACTGTTCTTACAGTAATGAATACCTTCTATGCTGATGGTGAAACCTTTTTTCTTCTAGATGTAATAGATGCTCCCATGTCATGGTAATAGGCTGTACTGTCCATCAATATATATTTATACATAGTGATCAGATTGCCTCTATGCCATCTTTTTTTCTTACTGATTAATTCCATAGTAAATCAGTTGTGCCTGGGTTATAAGACAGTATATTCCCTAATATACTTTTACAAAAGGGAACTAAAAAATAATCAAATCTTCATATATACAACTAAAGATTCACTAAAGTAAGCTCTAGATATAAGAGATGATTATTGGGGTGACTAATGTACTGACTATATTATGACTTTGTTGTTAAAAGTTTTTTTTTGTATGGTGTAATAACCATTTAAAGGACTTCTCTAACCAATGCTTTTAGGCTTTTAAATAAATGGTAGGGTAAAGTTATGAGCATTCAAGAGGTCATTTATACAGCATATCTCTATACAGTATATACATTACTTCCCCAACTATGGTGCTATTTGAGTGGGTACAATTGAGTAGCCTTTAGTTGGGAATGGCTGATGTGAAATGTAACTTATTTAATTATAAAGTTCTTAAAGTCTAAAATGCCATTCTTGATATTCTTAGGCTAAGCTTATTCTTTTTGGCTTGTCTTGGAGATTTAAATATTTATGGGATTTACAAACCCGCTACTTATTCAAACAGCTCTGCCAGGTTTTTCATAGTATTCTGGTCCTGTGATTTTATAATGTGACCCTTACATTTTCATCTTTTTGACATTAGGCTGTTGTTACCCTATGAATTGACAAACCACAGGATTCATGGCCTCTTCCTCACATGTATGGAATACATGTATGGAATGGACACCCCCTTCCCATTCTCTATCGTCATCTGAAGCTCATGTTCTTGAGTCTTCCCTAATTTCATAAAGGTCTAAGTGAGTATTTATCAACGAAGTACGTAATAAAGATCTTGTGTTGTAATATACATACAGCCTATTTATATAGGAAAATCGCAAAACTGAAGCACTGGAAAACTCTTAAATGTGTCCCCTATTTTTTGGCGACCCATATTGAAACGCTATTTTTTTAAGTTTTTAGCCAAAAGAGGTTGAAGTCTAACTAGATAAAACTTCTCCTTAGAAACTATTGATAGATTGGATGCCCACTGATTACTCTGTGTGCCTTGCTAGAAAATAGTATAAATACTCTGGTTCCCCTATATCAAACACATAATTGGTTGGCTCCCAGTAGGGACAGGACAAAAACTCCTGGTGCCAAGGGCAAAGTTTTCAGAATGCTTCCCCACCCTCAGTCTCTGATTTAGTATGATAGCATGATGGACATTTATTTTCTTGCCCTCTCCTTTCCCACTAATCCCTAGTGTTCTTATACATCTCATACATACTCCATATTTCCCTCCAACCCATAACTTCAATCCTGCAATCATCAATACGGGTCCGACTAATCACCCTATTATATATAGTGGCTGTAGTTGTCTCCTGCAGCTCCTTTCTCTGCTCCATCACTTAGCTCTCCTTGATATACAGTATATATGTATTCACTGCCACCTGACATTCACTCTTATCAATCACGTTACAATGAGCGCCTCTCACACAGTAAAATCTATTCCTGCACACCCGCCTTCAATGGCGCCCTAGGCAGCTGACTAATTTGCCTACTCCTTGTCTCAGCCCTGGCTTCCAGCAGCAAGAACCATGCCATCAGCTCATTGGAAGGGGGCCCATAGAGTCCTCCAAACAAATGATTTTACAATTTTTCTTTGACAATTGTTACAGCCATATTCATTACATTACTGAATGTATAAATTATTTGTACATTGTTTTGTGAATTTACTTTTTAATCTTTAATGTTAGTGAATAATGCATACTCACTCCCCCAGCATTATCTGTTACAGATCTGGCAGGTCACACAGTTATCTCTGAAAAGAATTTGTGTTTATTTTATTAAAAATTGATTGAGACGAAGAATGTCTTTTCATCATGAAGGTGGAATTCCAGATGGAACTTGTTCTTCCGGAGGGCAGACGCTTTCTCATGCATCCCGTTGTAATTTTCTGAAACTATTGTGCAGCTATAAACACATACAATGATTGTTTATTTGTGTCTATCCATCATTTTTGGTTGGAGAGGGACTGTAGCTCGGGTGGAGCGTTTTTGTTCTGAGGGTGAGAAAGAATGTGTCAGGAATTGGAGAGCTGCCACAGACCAGCCAAACACCTCATGGGGCTTTTAAGGTCAAGATTTGCTGAAAGGTATTTAGTGCCACCTTCTACAAAGCAGAAACAAATGTTCTCAAGGAGCAGATGGACAAAGGTTAAAATAAACTATAGTGTCTACCGAGTCTCCCAGCTCCACTCAGTGGAGTAGATGTACCATATACATACATTTCTGTGAATACTTAGATGTCAATTTTGTAGACTGAAAATGGCTAAGTCTTTCAAATATCCTAACGTTTAATGAAAATATATTTGGAAGGTGGGAGGTTTTTGGGATTTGACATTGTTGAATGAGACTGTACGCATGGAAAACTACTGTGACATTTTAGAAAACAGTTGTTTACTTTGGTATCTGTGGGCACAAATCTTAAACGGGCCACTTTCCCAATTTAAAATACATCTATAGACATCTAAAGTCTATGAACTAACCTGTGTAGATCCATTTTCTTGTCCATAGATTACAGTATTATAGTAGCGCTGGTAAGGATACATTGAAAAGTGACCACTGCTCTAATAGGTCAGTACTGACAACAGTGGTCTCTACACTTCTAAATACCTTTCTTGACAGGTTATACAAAAGTTTTATCTTATTACTGCGCCAATTATCTATCTGCTGGCTATCAGTTGTATCTTTGAAATTAATGGAGTATCTGTGGCTCCCTCTTGAGTATAGAGGTGACAATTTTAGCTGAATAGAGATGGACAATCATTGTAATGTAAAGTGTTTTTTTTTTAAATCTTATTTGTAATAAATCCTCAGCTGTTAACCTGACTAGGAATGAATGGGCCATCTCATTCATAGGTTTAAGTAACTCCCTTTGAGATCCAAAATACCCTTTGGACATTTCGCCATCTACTGTATGTTGACACGGGACGGGGTGTGGACCAACTGGGCCGTACTGCGTAGCGGGATAGCAGCTAGCCAAACAGGTATATATGCAATGTCTATAGTTCTGAAAGGGTACCTGAGGCAATGTAGACAGTAGTGGTGGTTTCAGGCTAAGATGAGGCTCCGGCAGTAGACAAACACCCAACGGGATGCGACACAGTAGATGCAGCGGAGGGCACAACATGACTCAAACTCTAGAAGGCACTTAGGCACGGTAGCACGGGATACAGGGTACAGGCGGCAGGAATGGGAAACACTGGGAACTGGAAAACACTAGGAGACCATTTGCAAGGTAACACAACAATGCTCAGGCAATGATTGAGAGGGCAGAGCCCCTTTTATAGTCCAAAGGCATTCTGTGCTAATTGCAGCTATTCTGCAAATGTGCGCGTACTGGCCCTTTAAGGCAGAGCACGCGTGGACGCGCGCACCCTGCGGGAGGCCATGTCTGAACCAGGAAGTGAGTTCAGGCGTCTCCCAGGAGGGAGATGCCGCCAGGAACTCGCCTGTCCATGGCCGCGGCCGTCAGAGAGTAAGTCAGGACGACGGTCCGCGGCCATAGACGTTACATATGTGGTCATCTCTACATAAAAACTGATGCTGGAACCTGCTCTTTCTTGAATTTTGTAGAGGTCTCAGATGTCCAACAATGGAGATGCCCTCCACTTGACTCTCAAGACATGTCTGACTAACATGTCATAACATCAAATATCAGAAAACCACTTTAAATTATATACTGAAAGCTTTTATGAATACGTTTTAGCTCTTTTAATTATACCTAGTGGTTTTCACACCAGTTAATTGGAAGTCAGCAGTATCTTTACGTCATTTCATATTAACACTATGATCATATACAAATCATACTAATTTCCTGACTGTTATTAAGGTGTTCGGTGGATAGGTCTCTAGATACATTTAGAGCCTTATCTGTGTGTGTATGAATTATACAGGCCTCCAGCAGTGCCATAGAGCTGTTCTAACGATAATGAGATGACTCGGTTCATTTTGACTAAGTCTGTACAGCAAAGCTGACAAGTGGGCTACAGAAAACACGAGACATCAACCTATTGTGGCCAGTATCATCAGTGAGAAAACTAGAATATGTCAAAATGTTTTTATGTGGATAATTACATAAAATAACAAATGGGAAAAAAAATGTCTAGAATTAAAACTTGATTAAAATAAATGTTATTTGCTGATGATATATTCCCTTTAATTTTAACAATGTTAAAATTTCTAAATTTCTAGTCATCTGTTGTAAATTCACAATATATCAGCAGTCATTAGTTTATGACTCCAAGTAGTCTTAATTTTTTAGAGGTAAGCATAACATCATGCCCATCAGCCATGTCCAAGCGCGGCACCTTATATATTTGAAATGTATGGTCAGATGAGTAGCAGGCAACTGTGGTGCTCCATAGCAAAACTTGGAATGAGGTCACACTTCACCACTGTGACCATCATCAGCTAGTGAGTTTGGGAAATTGAACCGTTTTGATTATTATTATGTTCTTCACTTTGTCCCTGGTATCTTTGCTGCTGTTTTTGTCCCCTCAGCGCCATACATAACATTATCCGCCTTTTCTCCTCTTTTTCTCATATCCTCGCTATTTCTCTCTCCTCCATCATCTATTTTTCTACACTTTGCTAAGAAACAGTACTACAGCGATTACTAACTGCTCCTTACCTCTAAGGCTACTTTAACATTGGAGGTGGGACCTCTAAGATGTTGGGCTATGCCTGCTACCATGTATATCCATCTTTGAACACCATTATACAGTTTACATATAGAATAGGTCTACATAAAGAATGGAGGAACTTTTTTGTCTGGATTACATTACTTATCTTGTACTGGTCCTGTGTTACACCCTTTCTAGAGCTGTATTCACAATTATGCTGAATTCAGAGCTGAAATCTCCCAGTTTTACCTGCTTATTCTGTTTCTGCACATAGCGTGCTCTGTTGAATAGTAGTCTGGGTGCAAGTGTACTTTTTACACTAGGCATTGTACAATAATCGAATGTAGGAAAAACTAATTGTCTCACTGGACCCCAGCTAAAATGTGAGGGGTGTGTCTGACAACAAATATGTCAACTGCTTCCAATAGCAACCTACAGACTTGTGAATGCAGCTCCACGCTTTCATGGAGGTTTCACCTAAGATCTATCGTATATACAATTGGCGTGCAGTTAAAGTTGTTTGTCGCATAGCATAAGAAGACAGATAGGTTCAGCAATAATATGTTTTCCCATGGGCTATGACTGTGTGCACCTTCTGATGAAAGTTCACGTCTAACCTAAGATAGGAAATGCAAGAGATACTTTGTGGAAGTTTCATTCATCCTGTTAAGCAGTTGGAGGTGATCCATCATTGTTAGATGTCTGATTTCATTTAGAATAATGGTAATCTACATGTAAAGTGCGCATCGGCATACAAAGTTCATGACCATTTTGTTATTGATGATACATTAGATTAATAGATCACGTTCTCTGCGCTCTTTACCACCTCAGGACTAAAAATACAGCTGAACCAATATGTCCTACTAGGTAATAACTTCACAGTTTAATGATTATTTCTTTTAAGAGGATAACAGTGTCAGTTACAGAATTTTTTAAAGAGAATTATTGAAGTGCATGTCCCCTTAAAAATAGTTGCCAGTCCTCTTATGTACCCTTTTCCGCCCTGCAAGATAAATGTATGGTACTGGGAGCTAGTACTTAATTCCCAGTGCTGTACATCATGCGGTCACAGCGATTGTCCACACTTGATCATCTGTGGGGTTTGCGGCCGTGATAGGTTGTTCGGAATTGATGGGTAGCAATGGCCAGTGCTAAGGGTTTTAAGGAACAGCGCATTAATAAAGGTCTCCCGGGCTCCATTGGAACACATACTGTTGGTAATACAATACATTATAATGAAAAATTTAATTTAAAAGTAAAAGTCCCCTTGAGCAACAAATATAAAATAACTTTTAATAATGTACACAGAAAATATATATATTTTTTTGTAATGCATTTTGTTGTGTGATAATTCTGAAAAGCATATGGAAATATAGGATAATGGACATGGGAAGTACATGTACCTATTATATATTGGTTTTATTTTTTGGTTTAAGATAATTGTATGGCATCAATATTGGGCAAATTATTCAAAGAAAATACACCCCAAAATGAGACAAACAAAACCATACACAGCAAAGTCACTGAAAAAAAAGTTATGGATCTTAGAACGCAGGCAAAAATGGAAAAATATTCTCAACCTGAAGAGCAAAATTAGCAATGTCCTAAAAGGGGTTGACCAGTCTCTAAGAATTGATGGCCTATACTCAAGATTAGCCATCAATATCTGATCGATCGGGGTCCGACTCCCGGGACCCCCACCAATCAGCTGTTTTCTTTACGAGCGCTGCTTCCCCTTCACTCCTTATCTGCTCGTACTATGAATCGCCAACACACTTGTAGCGGCGGTTCACAGTACTACAGACTTCTCATATTCAAGTGAATGGGAGAAGGCTGTAATTCTGTGAACCACCGCTACAAGTGTTTTGGCGGGAGTCCCAGGAGTCGGACCCCAACTGATTAGATATTGATGGCCTATCGCTAGTGCAGTGTAAATGAAGGGAGAGAAGTGCATGACGCTGATTGGTCACTGATTGGTCAGCGTCATACACTTCTCTCCACAACGCCCACTTGGTCAAAAAGTAAAACACGCCCAGTTGTTCATTGAGAAACTCATTAGCATAAAGCTAATATAGGTCATAACTCCGTCAAAAATGATAGTTTTTCTAAATAAAAAACACTGCTGTAATCTACATTACAGCGCCAATCACACCATGTACAATATAGTGAACTTATAATGTGGTGACAGAGCCTCTTTAAGTTCCAAGATAATAAACTATTATGTCGACATGTATACCCAAATAGAGTATGCAGGATACGGCATTCAGTAATAGTCTAGTACTCTAAGGTATACATGATATGGCATCCATTAACTATATACAATGAGGATTAGATGATTGTCGCGATCCCTGGACATTAATCCAGTGTCAACTAGGAAGTGTATATATCCGGTGTGGATATGACAGAAATGGAGGGATGATAATTTACTACATATGGAGCTTTGACCGCAATACTTTGGTATAACATGATTATGAAAGAACCCCTGTTTGGCTTTTCTGCACTTTTATGTGGTGTTGCGGACTGAGCTCGTGTGCGCATCCTAGTGGTCACTGTAGGACAGGACGGGGCCACATGTGCTGGCATCTCCCGAGAGGAAGACGTCGGCAGGATGAGAGGAGTCTGCGGTCGGCGACTGTGGACGTTACAGATACTGGATATACAACTCTTTATTCAGTTTTTTTTTTAGGTCGAGATGAGCAAAAACAGCAATACTGGCATTGTTTTTCTTTTTCTTTTTTTTTTTACAGCGTTCACAGTATGGCTTAAAAACGGGATTTTATTAAAATGAGATTTGGTGTTTTTTTACTTTAAAATATATATTTTTTAATTTTATTTTTTACAATATTTATTAGTAACAAAGGGAACAAATTATGTATATTATGCCTGCCTGGCAGTATTCTACTCTGGCAAGGCCTAATAGACTTACCCCAGCCGCAGTCCATGTGACCTCTTCAGTCTTTGATTAGCTACAGCAGTCACATGGGAAGAAACGTCTTCCCAGGAGGCAGAATAGAGGATTGTGTCGCTAGGACAATGGCTGGGGTAAGTATAAACTTTTTTAATTAATTTGAAATGTAAAAAAAAATTCTCACTTGCAATTTTTGCGGTTGAATCACAGTGTTTCAGCCGCAAAAGTCACAACACATAGCTCTTTGTTGCGGGTTTTACCTCTCCATTGCATTCAATGGGGAAAACCCGCAACAGTGGAGCAGCGATTCCCCAGCATAAATTGCTGCGGCTTAAAAAAACGCACTGCAAGTAAATTTTCAATTGTTTTCTTTGGCTGATTTTTTCCACTGTGTGTGGATGAGATCTCATCCACACAGCTGCTACTGTAGTACCCTGCGGATTTTCCGCAATAAATTCCGTTGTGGAAAATTTGCAGTGTTTCCGCCTAGTGTGTTCCTACCCTTAAGGTGCTGAATTGTTACATAGAGTTATTAGGGTAAGTTTGTGTGTGGCAGAAATGTCATCCTCTTCCATCAGACTATTAGACTTTCTATAAGGTTTGCTATTGTTTTTTGTGAAAGCTGAGCGACATCCATAATTGCTTCCATTATGTCCTCTGCAGTGGTTGTAACCTAGACTCCCGCCATGCTCCAGTACTGCTTTACTAGTCAGTTTTGCCCTTCGGGGCTCTAGGAAGATTGGGTGACAACAAGTATGTAGAATTTTTAGCAACAAACGAAGGCCATATTTTTACAGATGATTTACAAGTAATGATCAACTAGCGGTGAACTACAATGGGGCATTTGGGGCAATGTCTGTTTGTAAATTCTGTAAGACAGGGGCGTAGCTATAGGTGATGCAGAGTTGCAGCCGTACCCGAGCCCATGGGGGCCAAATGCACATGGTAGTTGGGGGCCACTGTTATAGATTTTGCATTGGGGCCCAGGAGCTTCAAGTTACGCCTCTCCTATAAGAGGTACCTATATATATATATATATATATATATATATATATATATATATATTATGCAGAGCACAGGAGAACAGTTTTCCACTATTGCAAGGCCTAATTAAAACAAGTGATGAAATGTACTGTACGGCTGATAAATTGCTAGCTGAGAAACCTGGAAGACCTCAGATGTTACTGAGAGTAGAAACTTTTGCCAAAATCTTAGTCCATGTGGTTTACATCTGCAGGATACATGTGGGCCTCACATTTATAAAGACCTGTCAACCTGCGATACTATTTAAAGGAACATTATCCCATTCATCAAGCGTTCTGTGTCTTTAAATGCATAGTATTAGTGGTAATCAATGTCACAGGTCACGTACAGAATAATATAACTTTGGACATTTACTATTAGACATTTTTAGGTAACTGTTGACTGAAGGAAACATAAATCTATTAGAAATGGCCAGGGAATCCATTGTATGTTTACACAGAACCTTTTAGTTTTTTCTCCCTCTTACACATTGGACCTCATGTATTAAAACTAGTTTCCTTTAAGACTTAAAGGAAAACTCTATTGCAACATAAGGAATGATGCAAATTCTTAAGTTATGTATTTGCAAATTTACTCAACTTATTAAGTAGATTTATGCTACGGCCAGATGTCTGTAATGTTGCTGCATTTTAGCATTCATATTAGGCTGTCTTCACATAATGTTTTTTATCTAGGTTTAACGTATACGTTGTGGACTAAGTTCATGACGCCTCTGTTAAACAAATACCATTCTAGTCTATGGGTGACAGATGCCACTATTAGGCATCCGTTTAATGGATCCATCACCCATAGACTATAATGGTGTCCATTTAATGAATATGTCATGAAAAGCTGTTGGGGGTCCACAACCTTTCTGTCACCCATAGACTCCCATGTTACATCACGTTATATCTGTTTTTTTCGGGATCTGGTGGGATGAAATAGCATAGTCTACTATGCTACTCCATCCTTCATAAAAACGTATAATGACATATACCAGCCCGACGGAGGTCAATTGGACACTCTATTGATCTCTGCCAGGCTAATGGAGCTCTATGGACATGTTTAGCGTGTACGTCGGGAGCTCAACAGGGATTTTCTGCTGGCACCCAGATTCCCCACGGTTCAAGGGAACTGAACTTAGATCAACTATAGAAATGAGCCAGAAAAGCCATCAGGCATTCTCAGTCGCATCACTGAGACACATGTGCAGGGTCTTAGGCAGCGTCAGACTTGGATTCCATGGGTCCATCAGAAAAAATTATTCTGAGGGCCAACCCTCCATCCATGCAGATCATGAGCACGTCCACCTTTAATTTCATCCACCTTTGTTGTTTAAGTACACAGACGACATGTCATCAATAAGATCTAAAAGGTCATGGTGGCAAGTGATTGGCTCCAAAGTCAGCTCATGTTGTCTTCTCCTGGGGCCTATTATTAGGGCAGAACCTGAACACACTAGAAGATCCACTGGTACTCTAATGGCCCTGTCTAACTCTAATCTCATGGGGTAAATTCACATGCTACAGATTAACTAAATTTGCATGTATTCATTTACCATGGATTTTGCGGTGCATGTCACACTTACAATACAATGGGGGATATCTGCGTCAAAATCTGCAAATATATGAGACTGATAGGGCATGCTGAAACATTCAATTTCTGTAATAGTACCAAAAATCTGTGCAGGTTTGGGGGTTGCAAACTGGGCAATTGCCCAGGGCCTCTGCTTCCTAAGGATGGGTCCCCCAGCAGCAAGTGGAAAGTTGAGCGGAAAGAAATCCATTGTCAATACCAGTAGGCATTGGGTTGAGCGTTCATTCAAACTGTGCACTCTTTTCGGACATAGAGAGTACACCCTGGTTGTTATATATTTACACAATCCTCTGTATTCCCTGCCACTGATCAATCTGCATGCTAAGTACAGGAAAGCTAAAGTCCAAAAGAGGCTGACCGCTCTGCATTACTGTAGGGCAGCGCTGTACCTTGAGGGGTGAGTATCCCACTGGACACCAAGTATTCACCCCTTCACTACCCTAGACCACCAGGGATGTATGTATTTACTTCCCTAAGACCTCCAGGGATGTTACCACTAATCCCATTACTGCCTTAGACCTCCAGGAATATTTATATTAACTCCTTCATAACTCTAAACAACTCGTCAATGTTGGCATTAACCACTTCACTACCCTCGACCTGTCTCTATTGTCCTCTACATCATCAGATAGGTTATAATTAACCTCTTTACCACCCAAAATACCACCCTAAAAAGAGCCTAAAAACCCGCCAGCATTACTTAAATTACTCTTTATTTGTAGAGGTGCATGGTGGTATTATTTGGTTATTAATTGGCAGTATTATATTTGCACTATATGGCTTTGTTATTGTGGTGCTGTACGGGAATATTTTTTGGACGCTATATATTTTATTGTAGTATTAGTTGGATACTCTATGATAGTATTATGTGGACGCTGTATGGGAGCGTTATTTAGACATTGAATGGTGACATTATTTGGGCACGGAATGGAATGATTTGAATACTGAATGGCAGTATTGGTTCGGCATATGAGTATTATTTGGCATTGTATGGCAGTACGAACATTCAATTAAAGTTTTTTCATTTTCTTATGTATGTGTGTATATATATATATATATATATATATATATATATATATATATACATACACACTAGTATATATACATATATACAGTATATATATATATATACACACACAAACAAACAAACAAACAAACAAACACAAAGCGTTCTAAATTAAGAATTAAAACAGTATTTTTTTTTAGAAGGTGCAGATGGGCATTTATCCACCAATAAATTAAAGGGGTGCAGAGGTGGGAACACTTTTAATATGAACAAGTTTCTTATGAAAATAAACAAGATTCTGTAAGTATGTACTTATTTTAAAATGTATTTATTGTCTGAAAATGATGAATTAACTAGTGACAAGTGAACATCTGGCATTGGTTAAGGTAAACATTTCCCATGTGTAATGTGCTTATAAATTGCTCCCTCTTGTGGCCTGGATGGCTAGCGATCAGAACTATTCATAATGCATTGGTACAGAGGTTGAAACATGAAAGCTTGGTAATAAATGTCAGGGGTGATACAATGCATGATGCTTTAATCAGATAATGGTCGAGAGTCCCATCGCTTGCACAAGGCCAATGAAAGCTCCAGTTTTGTAGACAGTGATCCATGCTGAGTTAATAATCAAATAGTACAAAATCACAATGCTAACCACAAAATTCCTGGAGAACAGTTTTCCCATAAATATTGTTTCTAAAAAGAATAGTATTGAATGATTTCAGAATGAGGCATATAGCCAATGAGGAAAGAGTATGTACAAGTCATCCAAAAGGACATCTAAAACAACAAGACAATGTAGAGGTCTCTTTGAGAAATTTGCCAGTATATTTCTTTGCTTGATACAATGCAGCCAGATTTACTAATACTGATAATTGTATTTAAATTATCTAGAAATATCTTTGTTTTGATGGGGATGTAAAATACCATGTTACACAATGCATGATCAAACTTGCATACGAGCCAATATCTAGCCATAGGTATAAAATATAACAGCCTACAGGCCTATAGGAATTACTGATCCTTACATAAATCATACTACCGATATATGCTCAAATTGTAAGGAATTAAAGGGGTTATGAGGGGACCGAAAATTATTCTCTTTGTGCTCACTGCAGTATGTGAGTACACTCGTTAATATACATTCCGGTTCCCCGTCGTGCTGACTCTCAGTTTTTCATAGATTTTTATAGTACTGGCAGGGAACCGGAAGCGTAGTTGCACAGCCTTCTTTAATGACGACTCAATTCTTCATCATGTGACTGGGCCCCGCTGTACTCTATGTAATCGCTGTAGTTTTACTACTGATTGTACAACGGGGCTGGTCACATGACGATGAGTCGTATCATCATGAAGGAAATCTGTGCAACTAGACTTCCGGTGCCCCCGTCAGCGCTATAAAAATGTATGAAAATGTAATAATCAATGCGATGGTGGACCGGAATGTATATTAGTGAGTGTACTCCTACTGCAGTGAGTACACTGCTAATACTTTTGGGTCCCCACACAACCCCTTTAATTTACATTTACCTGGTATAAAATAGAAGCTCTTACTACTTCCAAGGATACCTATTTCTAAACAGGTGGAATAAGAACTTCTAAGTTTACTTTCAGTTTTTGGAATGGTCTAGGCTACTTCTTAAAGAGCATCTGTTTCCGACCAATCATTTTGGAAAAGTCATGTGTACAATAGAGGCAGACTATGCAGCTGCATTGGGGCAATGGGGAAAGGGGCTATAACTCAGATGAGCCTCATCCCCATTCCTAGTGATTGATGAGTTCTTAAAGAGGATTTCTGGGAATAATATACACCAGAATGGGGAGCTGCTGCAAAGAGTGGATCTGGCACACTTGGTACAACCTTGTAGTACATGGTCACCCAATCATTTTAATAGAAGCTATGTAATGCTACATTTACCTTCACAAAACGGCTGATTACTGGGGGATAGAGAAGACAATCAGCTGATCACCAGGGAGGCTAAGTTCTGAAAATTGGGTTTGGACAACCCCTTTAAACAAGTATTTCCCTCTCTACGAGGAACACAAAATTAGCAAACAATAGGGAGGAACCATCTATAAGCCCATGGTTTTTATTTCTCCTACATGACCTTCACTTGCCCGGGGCTACGTCATCCGAATTACATATTAAGATGACTATTTTCATAATCTAAATGCTCCTTGTTGGTGCCACCTAGCACCCAGCACCAGGGGCATACACTCCTCTACTCCTCCCCACTCTCTAGCTGCGCATCTGCTTTTTGGGAACCATACCTAGTGCCCGTTTACACTACCACACCCACCATTAGAAGACCGGAGGGTGTGGCGCTTGTATAACTCCCTCATCCCATTCCTTGTAGATATGATGGAAAACGTGACACTCAGGTCAGTTCTCATCTAGATTCATTGTCAATATTGAGATGTCTGTGGAGAAGACTCATAAAAAAAACCCTCATAAAAGAGAGGCACAGGGGCAATACTGAACTGTAACCCCCTCTCGTAGCAATTGCAGAGGCTGTTTTTATGGTTACATTATGTCCATGTCACTTCTCACATTGTTTAATAGATTATAAAAATTTCCTAACAATTTCCAATTTTTCCATTGCAATCTCAAATGTGATAAATTGTTTATAAAATTGTGAGAACTACATTCGCATTGACCATTATAGCACATTTTACATTTCTGCTGACCGTGTGATGTGAACATGTGTCTGTTTTGGAAGGGGCGGTCTGTTTATGTCTGAATTTGGCTGCAGGGTATTGCGAATCAGTGAACACTAATCTTAACTGTCAGCGAAACCATTTCATTGACATTATTGTTTTGACACTTTTTGAAAACCAGTGATTACACTGGGACGGAAGTGAAACTTAATTGACTTCTGTCAGCCGGTGAACCACAAAAGCAACGCACCGCCTCCAGTCTACTATTATGAGACTGGAGATTGTCCGTTACTGTACCCTGTTTATGTAAATCTTTGGTGCAATTAATACTAATTTTAATTTTTGAAGGACCGAGCCCATTTTCACATTAAGAATTATTTTTTAATCCATACTTACTGTGTTTATTCAGCCAACTTTTTTTTATTATTATGACTACATCGCTGTTTGAGGCCTTGTTTTTTGCGGGATGACAGTTTTTGTATGCATCATTTTGGGGGTACTTATAATTTGTTGTTTAATAAATAAAAATGTGGTGTTCACCGTGCATTAGAAATGATATGTTAATTTTATTCTGCATGTCAATTCCATTAAGCCGATACGAATTGTGCATATAGTTCTTTTTATGATTATTTACTTTTACAAAGAAAAATCAATTTGCTAAGAATTTTTTTTTTTGTGACCATATTCTGAGAGCCCATAAGTTGTAGTGCACTTTTAATTGGTACCAATTTTTGATCACTTTTTATTCAATTTTTTTGGGAGAGCTAAGGTGACCATAAAAACAGCAATTCTTTTGGTTTTTATTTTTTTATCTTTTAAGGTATTCACCCTGCGGAATAAATAATGTTATATTGTAATAGTTTGGATGTGGGATACCAATTATGTTTTTGTTTTTTTTACATGACATTTTTTTTTTCTTTTAATATATTAATTTTTTTTGTACATTGTTAAAGGGGTTTTCCCATGAGAGACATTTATGATACATCCACAGGATATGTAATAAATGTCAGATAGATGCGGGTCCAACCTCTGGGACCCGCACCTACATCCAGAATGTGGGACCCGCATCTATCTCACATTTATTACATATCCTGTGGATGTATCATAAATGTCTCTCATGGGAAAACCCCTTTAAAAACTTTATTTAACAATTTTTTAAATTTTTTATTTATCCCCCCTATCGTTACATCACTGATTTAATACACTGCATGACTTATGTGGAGCAATGTATTGTGATTTTTACCATCTCCTATTAAGTAAAAAGATTGCTGATCCGGTCACTTTAATTAGGGCTGCCATGAAAACCATCAGCGATCGTGGGGGAAACAATTGAGTGACAGGAGGGACTCCCCTTTTTTTAAACGACTTAGAGGCCACATACATTATAGACTGCGGCATCTAAGTGGTTAAACTGCTGGGATCGGCGTTATCTTCAGACTCCAGCCTTTACATTGAGGTGCTGGCTGCAACACGCAGCCAACGCTCTCTGAGTAGGGAGCAGGCTCTGCCCATAGGACCACTCCATACACCCCCCTACCAGCTCTAATGTAGTTACGTCAAATTCCGGTGCGGCAATCGTTGTTAACAGGGAGCCCCCTTCCTCTAACAGTGGACAAAAGTGGTATGTACAGGCTTCTGAATGCAAAAAATAATATTCTACTCCATTGACAGGAAACAGATATCTTTAAAATTGTTCATTTCAAATCAATTAAAGCATTAAGTATGTTAGAGGTTGTATAACTTTTAATTGATAGAAAGATTAAGCTGTATTTATATAAAAAAACGTTAAACCCTTTTAAAGCATACAAAGTTATTCTGCGCCCTTTGAATTAAAAAAGGAATTATCTAAATCTGTTTGCAGTGAGCTCCCCCTAGTGGCAGCTGCAGGTAGGCAGATTTTTTTTTATTTAATCCCAATAAAGGTGAATAATGTGTTTAATCAAAACAGAATGTTGACCTATTTAGATTAACTAAAATTAAGGAAAACGTAAAGGCCCTTGCTTGCAGGACCCCTGTGCAATTGCGCATGCTGTAAATATGATACATCCGCCTATGCCCTATCATGAGCCCCAATGTGAAGAAAGACTGATCAGTGTACATTGCTGCAGCATATGTTGGTGAATATATCAATAAAAGTAAATATGAATATATTAGGGAATTGCTACTTAAGCAATATATATAATATACTGGTTTAGGTTTTCCATAGGTCAAAGCATCCCAGCCATCATGCCACTGTATGTTTGGAAATATTACATAGTGCTGCCTGTTTTACTCTACGCTGATAATCATTAAATAACTGTCTCCGATAACCCATTATATAATAGTATCACATGAATGATCTCTAAATTCAAACCACATTCAATTCGCAGAGCCAAAACCCTTCTATTCAAGTCCATGATTTATTAAAAATAGAACTATAAGGACGATCGGCTAAATGATTTAACCAAATACCAGAAGTTTCCTTATCTCTAGTCCTGTCCCAGTCATCACCTCTCATATACGTGCAGAGACAATAAATAAGATGTAAAATTCCCCTCTTGCGTTTGGCAAAAAAGCGAGAACATTTCTAGAAGATGTCATTATAAAGTACTTAAGTGCATTTGTGATGCTTAAAGAGAAGTGGGTTCAAAAAGTCAATAAAATTTGCAGAACAAGCTATAACAATATATATAGCCTAGAGAAATAGGATTCCCCGTATCAGCTGCACGGGGTGAAATTAATATTCCCAGAGAGTCAATGAAATTAGGTGGAACATTCACATCTGTGTCCTGAAGCTAAGAGGTAGACTAAATCCAACCTTTTAATAAAGAAACTGAACCTTCAAGAGTGAAAAATAACGCTGCCATCATTAAAGGTGCTCGTAGAATGTGTAATATAAAAATTAAAAATGCAAAAAAAATGGTGAAACACTTTAGCCGTAAAAATGAATGGGAAATCAGAATAAATAGACGTTTATTGAAAACAGACTTTTGCCTCGACTACAGTATGGCGTAATATATGAGGAAACAAAATTCTTGGTGAATACAAGTAATAAATAATATTCAACTCCAATTTGATGAGTTTGTGATTGCCATTAGAATTAGTATTAGTATGGTCTCTGCATAATTACTATAGGACTCATTTGTCTGAGGTTCAAGCAGTGGCGTGAGAGGGGCCTCCTAACAAAGATCAAAATTAGTATCCATTATGGTGCCAGGTTTTGAGTCCCCAGGACAGAAGGGTCTGGTATATGTTTCCCCTTGCAAGCACTTTCCATGACCCGTGGGCCTATTCCCTACCATTGTTTGCTAACAATTGTCATGATGCGGGGTGTGGACCCACTGGGCCATACAGCGTAGCGGGATGGCAGCTGGCCAAACAGGTAAGTACAGAGTTCAAATAGTTCAGCGAGGGTACCTGAGGCAATCGTAGGCAGTAACGAGGCAGGCACGACCAGGACCAGGCGGTGGGAAGATGTCAGGAGAGGCGTAGCAAATCAATCGAGACAGTAGCACAGCACAGCACGGCAACAGCACAGCATGGCACTAGAACTGGGTAGCACGGAAACAGGATACGGGATACAGGAACAAGGTACACTGGGAAATTGGAAGACACTGGGAGACCATTAGCACGACAAACTATGGGTAACAAACAACGCTCTGGCAAAGAGCAAGAGGGCAGAGCCCTTTTTATAGCCAAGGGCATCCTGGGCTAGATTGCAGACTTCCTGCAAAATGCGCGAACTGGCCCTTTAAGACCGTGCATGCGCGGGCGCGCACGCCCGCCGGAGACACTCGAAGTCCGGAAGTGATTGCCGGCGCCTCACAGGAGGACGACGCTGCAGAGAGGTAAGATGTCCATGGCCACGGCCGTCGAGGTTTACGGCAGAACGACGGACCGTAGCCATAGACGTTACAACAATGCAGTTCTGGGTCTATTCTTTCTCAAAGGCCCCATAGCAGTGCATGGTCTGCCTTTTGTTATTTGTTTGCCCTCCATCTTTCCATGATCCATGGGTTGATTCCCTACTCTTTCTTTGCAAAATTGTAGGGCCTAAGGAGAGAGGATCCTGGCACAGCTGCTCACTACCCATTAAAATAAGAGATGACGCCAACCAGGGTTGGGCTCCCTCTATCTAGGGGCCCCATAGCATGTGCTTTCACAGATGGTGACATACTCTAATACAGAAATGCCATTCCTTGTTGTTCAGTCTGCAAGATGGTGAGAAAATTGCAGTAGGGGGGAAACAGCCCACATCAGCTACTGTATGTCTGCTTTATAAAAAAAATTGTGCTTGGGCTGACAATGTTTTGTCTTTGAAATGTTTTCTATCTATCTATCTATCTATCTATCTATCTATCTATCTATCTATCTATCTATCTATCTATCTATCTATCTATCTATCTATCTATCTATTATCTATCTGTCTATCTATCTATCTATCTATCTATCTATCTATCTATCTATCTATCTATCTATCTATCTATCTATCTATCTATCTATCTATCTATCTATCTATCTATCTATCTATCTATCTATCTATCTATCTGCCTGCCTGCCTGCCTGCCTGCCTGTCTGTCTGTCTGTCTGTCTATCTATCTATCTATCTATCTATCTATCTATCTATCTATCTATCTATCTATCTATCTATCTATCTATCTATCTATCTATCTATCTATCTATCTATCTTATATTAAAGAGTAACTGTTGTTTCATGAGACGTTTCACATGTCAGAAGTTTTGGTTGGTGGGGATTTGGGGGCTCAGACCCCCACTAGTTATTAATCGCTGAAACGAAGGGGCAGTAGCGCTCAGCCAAGCTCAGTGCCCTTCAGCTGTAATGGGATAACTACGGCTCTTTTGGGAAAGACACAGTTAGCTGAAGATGGCCTGATGACGAGCCGAGGTGAGACAAAGTTCTCCTATTACAGCTAAAGTGGGACTGAGCTCGGCTGAGTGCTTCTGCCCCTTCGACCAAAACTTCTGACATGTCAAAGGTTTTCTGAAACAACAGCTACACTTTAATCTATTATACGAGTATTATCTGTGTATTATATTTTTGGCAATACAAATCCAGTAAAAAAAATAAAAAAAAGCCATGATTTGCCAGTAAAATATTGAATATTTCATCTTTTGATGATTTACCAGCCTAAGATCTCCAAGCAAGACGGTGACCATATGGTGAGGAAATTCACACAATATATCCAGATCAATTCAAAAGGACAGGGCCTGAGGACATCAAAGATGCTTTAATTGTGCACTTCTGTAAAAAGACCAGCTGCGACAAGCAACGTAAGATTTCATCCATAAGGCACAATCTGGTTATTAGATCTAAAAAAAGACAGATATATTCTTAATGTAGACTTGGGAACAGATGAGTCCTACCAGTAGGCAAACAGTAAGTAATAAAGTGTCAAGTCAAGGTCATTATGGATGTTGTAAATCTGCAAAAAGACTGCCTATAGTAGAGTTCTTTAACGTTTCTAATAAATATATACTGATCACATGGCTTTGATTGCTTATGGAAATATTAGGAGGTTTTTTTTAATCACAGAAATTAATGACATCTCGCTAGAATATACCATCATTTTCTGATCAGTGCGGGTTCGACTGCCGGGACCCCCACTGATCCTGAGAATAAAGTGGCCACATCGCTGGAACTGCGGAGCAGCCCCTTTCACTTGAATGAAGATGTGATGTAGTTTCCTGCACAGCTAGTGGCCGGGAGCGCCGCGGTACAGGGAAAAAAAGTGAATGGGCTGTAGTGCTGGTTTAGAATGGGTATAGGTCACGGCAGTTGGATCCACACTGATCAAAAAGTTATGGTATATCCTAGCTTTAAGTAACGCTAAAGTTAAGCTTATTGGGGGAGATTTAGTAAGAAAAATATATGAAGGGTGTGCAGGAATGTAGGAGTGACCCCCCTCATCCTTAAACGGTCACCAGTTTATTGGGCTGGAACTGTAGCTTAAAGATCTTAGGCTCTGGGAGAGTTGGCTCGGATGTCATTTTAGTTAGGATGATTTGACCACACCATAACAGTGGGGAGAATAATACCAGCATGACTATGCTGCCTCCTCATGATGGTGGTGGAACTTAGTTGGCTATTCCCACCTAACAGTGTTCAGTACGTGGGCTACAGACCATTGAGAAGCAGAAATGATGCAGGTGTGCCTGTGAGGCTTTAGTGCTACGTAAGGGCCTTGAATTGGTGACTGTGACCAGAGTGTTGGTGGGTGATGGGTAGGAGCCTAGCCGCATATATGTGATTACTGTTGAGGATCCTCTCCGTGGGAGACAGCATGCTTTTGGCGGGTGAACGGGAAGAAAGCAAATTTTGCTGGACTGCAAGCCAGAGGGTCAAGCAAGGATCTGTATTTTAAGAGGACGTTACCCTTGTATCAGGGATGAGCGCCTTAGACTCTGTCCCACTGAGTCATTGCCGTCATTGCCTTGAACCAGCAGAAATGTGTTGAAAAGACTGTGCCTCCCTGCTGACAAGTGTTGATGTCTGCTTGTGGCTGTGCGTGAGAGAAACACCAATGTGAGAAAAGTGACTTTGTTTTGCCATCATTCCTGGACTTCGTTACATCTTTCTGCGACTACCCTGCATATTGGTATTTCACCACCTTGGTCTACATTATAGGTGTTCGGCACTTTTTATGCCAAACTCAACAGTTTTCAAAAGTGTAGAGAGAGAAAAGGCTGGGGCTGAGAGGAGTCGTAGAATGAGCTAAATTTATGAAAGACATATACCAGTTGTTGTAGTATCACAGAGTGAGAACTCTTCATAAAATATAACCTTTATTCATTACTAAGATTAAATTGCTCTGGGTTAGGCCTCATGCACACCACCGTAGCCATGTGTACGGCCATGATTTTCGGGTCGGCCGGCCACAAAGTGACAGCCGCGAGCCTCCTGCAAATGGCGGGCCGTGCACATGGCTGCGGCCATTATTTTCAATGAGCCTGGATCGCAGAACATGGCCGTAATAAGGTATGCCCGTTCTGTCTGCGGTGCGGGCTCCAGGGCCATGCACGGACCGTGAAAACCACGGTCGTGTGCATGGCCCCATAGGAATGAATGGGACCGCAATTCTCCCTGGATTTTCGGGGGAATTGCGGCCGCAGAAGCACGTTCGTGTGCATGAGGCCCAATTCTTTCAAATTTAAATACCCCTGACACAACCAGGTTTGAATCAAATAAACAATACACAATAATCACCTGCAGTATCCAGAAAATTATATCTAGATGGCGTGGTACCATACACAACCTATGGACAAACTCCAGGGATACAAAAATTTCTATCACACACAATTAGTCTAATTTCTTTTTTTTAAAATTCTTTTATTTTTATTTTTGAGACACAAAGTATACACAACACAATTGGAATACGCCAGTGCAATACAGTCAACCGGCCACAGGTCGACTACCTGCATTACATAAGTGCATAGGATCACAAGAAATTAGTACATCGCTCAAATCAAGTGTGAAAGAATCTCCGATATACACCCTGAACCCGCAGCCGTGCATAATACTCCAGGGGCGACCAGGGAAAACAGTAAGAGAAAGGAAGAAAAGCAGGGACAATAAGGGAAAGGGAAAGTAATGAACTGACACACTGGACCTAGGTGTTATGTCAAGAGGCCATGATGGCCTTATATTCCGCAGTGGATTGAAATCGGATCCATTCACGCCATGTTCTGAGGTAGGAGGACCCTTTCATTGATGCCGTGAGGTCCTCCATTCTCATAATCTCCTGAATCTTACCGCACCACATGCCCACTGACGGGGGACAGGATTGTCTCCACAGTGCAGGAACACATGCCCTAGCTGCGTTCACCAAATGGCGAACCACCGAGCGTCTAAACGTAGCAATTAGTCTAATTTCTAAGCACCAAATATTGCATAAAATAATCACAACACTGACACTTCATAACCGTCCCAACGTGTTTCCCCAACCTAGTTGGTACATCAGGGGACAATACTGGACAATTTGTGTGTAATTGGAGACCTATAATGGTATAGATAAATATATAATATATATTTGATGGCACAGGGTTTAACCCAATACAAGTCTATAGTTCTCAACAATGGGTGATTTTGACTGTTAAAAAACCTTAAACCCCCCTCAATCTCCTATCCAAAGCAAAATAAGCAACATCGTAAATAACTTTCATTTCCAGTAAACCTTCTGTTTACCCGCTAGATCCACCGGTCACGTTATGCCTATTGCCAAAACTCCTTTTCTTCCGCTGATGTCATGCATACATAACCCATATGTTATGGAATCACTGGTTGAGCAATTCCCAGGGTTGAAATTTTATGGAATTGTTATGTGAGTGATTCCACAAAGGCTGCTGGAGACTGTCGGGACTGAGCGTTCAAATAAATCCGCAAACCAAAATCTGTCACAACTCTGATCAACAGTGTCTAAGGCTACTCTATGGATTTTGCAGCATGGAACCCAGGTTGTTTTAACAGAGTTTGGTGTTGGATAAGAGGTGCAATGCAGGCAAAACCAGAACAGGTAACAAGACAGCCAGAGGGTAAACAGAAAGTCCAAATAACAAAGCTAGGGGATGTCAGGAATAGCAGAGGTCAGCACCAGCTTGGAGCAGATAGTCCAAATCCGTAAGCAAAGGGTAATCCAGAGACAAGCCGAGATCCAGTTCCAAAAAGTTAAAATAGTCAAAGGTACAGGGTTTATTCAAAAGCTTGATCAAACACATGCAGAAAGGAAATTCACAAGCAAAGAAAACAGAAGCAACCCAGGTTTAAGTACTCCACCCTTACACCTGATAGGAAGAACTAAAACCAGAACCGCCCAGAAGCTAGACTAGTAGTCAAGGTAATCCTAAAGGGATGGACGTATCCTAACACCATAATCCTGTGCTGGTCTGTGTACAGGTGAAGCACATCAGTGGGGAGGCCTTTCAGCATCTTTAAGTGAGCATGCGCCCGTTCTCCACTATAGAAGCGCCTCCTATTCACAGCTAACATCGGCAGAGCATGTGCAGTTGATTTATTTCACAACCCATGCTCAATCCTTTATCGGCGCACAACATGATGGGATCGAACTGGAAGTATACATGGACTGGAGGAGCAGCATTTCAACAAAGAGCCACGTGAGCAAAAGAGGCTAAATTTGGAGGGGAAGGATGACATTTAAAAAAAGCTATTTGGGTGGGTTTTGGAGGGCACAAGTAATGCGGCAAATATGATTTTTTTAAAATATATTTGGTCGGAAAACCCCTACAAGTGGCAGAAGATGGGCTGATGGACTGCTTTCCAGCAGAGGACTCAAGATATTTCTAATTAAAGTATCGACCAATAAGAAGTCCATCCATATATAGAATTATCCATTCTCTACTACAGTTTTTCTGATGTCTCTGCAGCATCAGACTGGTGTTCCTTGAACCCACCTCAGGAAATGATTCTAAGGTCCACCCTCCATCTATACAGAACATATGCTCGCTCACTTTTAATAACATTGTAATGTTTGTTGTTACCATTGTACACACAGCCTAGATCATCAATAAGGTCTAATAGGTTATTTTTTAATCAAACCAGAAGAAATTTATCCTAGTGGCAAGTGATTGTATCCAAAATCGGCTCCAAATTGGGTTGTCTTCTGCTAGACAATTTGGGTCCATTAGGCCTGATTCACACAAATGTGTTAAACGTCCGTGGGACGGCTGTTGAAACAGCGGCCGTCCCCCAGACCTATGTTATTCAATGTGGCCGTTCACACAACGGACCGTGTAAAGGTTCCGTGGGAAAATAGGACATGTCCTATATTTTCACGCATCACTCCATAGACTCTCAACTATGGGGGATGCGTGACATCGCGTCCCGCAGCGCTGAGCACGGATGCATCTCGGACATGAAAATCGGCAGTTTTTCACGTCCAAGGTGCGCAGCGTTCATGTGAATCAGGCCTTATTGTGCCAGAGTCTGGGCCGTCTGGAGGATCCTCTGGTGCTCTGGTGGGCCAGTCCGAACCTGTGTCTCTATAATGTTGGTATTGGGACAGTTTATTTTGCCAATTTCTACATTTCCACTCAGTGGATCTAACACTAAAAAAGAAAGAAAAAGAAAGAGAGCCTGCACAACTTGTTATTTCTAGATGATAAATCCCTATGTCTTACTTTGCAGCACCATTTATAGCTGCTGGCAGCTCTCCTCTTTGCTGAAAAGCATTTGGCCAGCTCTGTGAGCTTTCATAAAAAATATTCTACAGTTCCCCTAAAAATGTTTGGTTACAATATTTTACAGTCTGGTATTGCTTATAAAACCATATGCCTGTAATGTGTTTTCAAAATTAATTTCTTAGATCTAAATACTTGTAGAAAACATGTTCATTTATAATATTCTCTGTGCAAGGTCTGAAAATACTTAAAACAATATAACAGTAGTTGCCCAAATAAAAATCCATTACAAATAATTTTTTGCAATGAGATATTCTGGCATTGGACCAGTTGACTTACTTTTCTACTGTTAAAATACATTATTATTCATGTAAAGTTGCAGGACGCAGCATAGGAAAGTATCTAAAAAAAAAGTCGCTCTACTGGCAAAAAACAGAAATGGAAATTCAGTAATTTTTTTAGTAGCATCGATCCAGTTATTATTTTTCTACAGTACAGCAAGGCTAAATCTATGTTGGTGGTGGCCCCAGAGCAAAATATTAGATAGGGACATCACATTGTAGAAGAATGTGTGCCAAGTGGCTGGTATGAGAGCACCATGCCCCTAACAGAAACTATTAGCTAAGCTGAGCATAAACTCTTAGAGCTGTCCACGGCTAGTAATTGAAATAAATTTAATGTATAACATTACAACAACATTATATTGTAAGTTAATCAACTGTTTTGATTGATAAAATTCAGTTGGGGCTGGTGGAGGCCCCCTCAGGCTACCAGATGGAGAAGGCCCTAAGGGAATTGCCCAATTTTCACTGACTACAATGTGAACCTGCAACATTGTCTTCGTCTCAGTTCTATACAGAATGTATCCAGTCACAGTGGTTTTTGCTACACTTCGCATTGTTTTTATATCTATAAAATTATTTTATAGTTTTTTTTGTTTAAAGCATTGTATATTAGTGTAAGATAGTCCATATGGACACCCCACCATCCCTTCAAACAGGCCCCTCATTGATGCTTCCTGTTTGGAGATATCCTGAATCAAATTCATAATCCTGTGACCCCCCTCCCCATTTCTACCTCTCCTTCATAACTTTGTTTATGCCTACTATTGACACTCATTAATAACTTTATGACTGATACAATAACAACTCTGTATATAGTTCTCTTTGTTCAAAAGTCTGTCAATGTACCTTCTGTGTTTTGGCACAACATGTCGGGCCTTCAAGCATTTTCTGTCTTGATGTATACATGGATTTGCTGGTGCTATGATGTATATTCACTCTGCAGCTATTTTTTCTTTAATAAAGAGAGATTTGCAAAAAAAAAAAAGTATTCCACAGGGGTCTTTTCACATGTAAGGTGTATATATATATATATATATATATATATATATATATATAATACAATCAGCAATTAAATTAGGAAAAAACTAAATACCACAAAAATACCAACAAAGCCCCATTTGATTCATGCAAAGAAGTAGATCCTGTATGATTAAAAAAACTACCCTTATTCCTATGGCAACAGGGGTGGATTTTGAGTAATCTCCTAGCTCCTTGGGGGTAATAGTTCCTACTGGGAGGATGTAGAGGACCGTCCAGGCATGTGGCAGGGTACTTTGTAGAGTTGGAGAATGATGATAAATATGTAGTTAGTACTTAATAGCCCTATCTATATAAAATAACACACAGCATTTCAAATGTAAAATAAGTAAAAAAAATAAATAAGTGAAATTAAATGTTTAAGGCTCTATTATAGTGAACCCAAAACGTAAAAATATAATTAAAAAAATGCCAAATCAAAACTTGCAAAAAATGCTACATTTTACATACATCGGATTATCCTAGGAATTCAGTGCTGTAGCTGGGAACAGTCTCAACACATTTAGGTGGAAAAAAAGTTGAGAAAAAGATTGTGTAATTTTGGTTAGCTGTGTACCTGAGCGAATATCATTGCCAGTCAGGGCAGGGTAAGAACATCACCATGGGTAGACTTAGGAGGACAAGAAGATCCTGTTCCTTTAATAGGTTTACATGAGTGCATCAGGAGACCCCAATTCAGAGTGCAAGAGCTACTCCTATGGGCTTGAGGAGGTTGTAGTAGTGTACATTTGACCTGACACTGGTCATCTTTCACCAGCAAAATGTGGGGGGCCGAAGTGCTAGGAGATACTTAAGTGCGGCATTACTTATCTAACATGTTGGTCTTCAAAAGATCATGGATGGAGCACCAGTGTAGTCACCTCTGACAGCTAGTCTTGTGGCTAGGCAACTAACCATATTACTTTTGGAACTGCCAGGCAAGTTTAGACCTGGTATACATCATTCATTAGGTGTGCTCTTTTTATGTGTTCAGTTTAGTCCAAGTTATGAGCCTGGATTTTAGAATTAAAAGCAGCGACTTGAAACAACACCAATATTTTATTCCCCTTTAATTGCAAAGTACTGTAATATCTTCACCTAACCAGAAGTCAAAGGACAACTAACGGTCATAGTACATGATTTCTCTTCAGAGCCATTTCCCTTTGGTCCTTTACTGTTAATTTCCATTTATCTTCATGTTTTTATTTAATGACATCATTCAGTTTTTTTTCCCCTAAAGTGTTTTATCATTCGCTGCAAATGATTGATGAAAGAATGAATATGTGATGGGATTCAAACATGAGATATTTTTTTTGGACAGGTTAGTGCTGTCATCCGGCAAGCATAACATGCTCCATGCACACCAGGACTTCTTGTCTTTCACAGCAGCTGAGGTCTCACTAGAGTTTGTGAAATTATATTAATGTTTCTTTTTCATAACTGGAACTAAGGGTCAACAGAAACAGCACAAAGAGATCAAAAGCTCCAAAAAAACCAGACCAAAAATAAAGACGGACTCTTATAACATATCCGCAACTCTCCGTAGACGTCTATGCTCTCCTACTGCTTTGGCTTTAGGGCAGCAATGGGGACAGAGGAACCCTGCCAGTTGTCAGTCTCCCCCTGATCAAACATTTATGGCTTATCTAGTGGAAATGATATCAATGTTTGTTGCTGGATTGCACCTTAAAGCCCGGATTTTTTTTTAGTCTGTGCCTGGAGCAAGAGCACGAGTACTCAAGATATTCCATGGTCCCGTACACTGATTGTAATTACTAGTCAAGAGTGGGTATCACAGTCTAATTACCCTATATCTCAAAAACATCAAGGCCCATTCATAGCATTCCAATTAACCTACCAGTAATTTTTCTTGTAGATTGGGATGAAGCCAGTTCCTAGAGACAGTGCACACAAGCATGGGGATAACATAGAAACTCAATTTCTTTACTTTTCCTTTAGAAGATGCAATTTTAGATCCCAAGATGTTAAAGTGGTTGTCGCGTAGAGTAAACCGATTTTCATATAGTCTTTTAGTGAACTGAGTTAAAGGGGTTGTTTTATGAAAGCAACCCCTATCAACGTACCCTATTATGGCAAATGGACATCAGGACCATTCTCCGTGAGCCAGAACACTCTGGTGGGCTCAACTGGTTCACATATTACATAGACAACCATTTACCTGAATGGTTGCCATGTAATACTATATTTTCACTGGAGAGGAAATGTCTGGCTAGCTGCGTTATTAGGAGCCGGACACCGTCTGGCTAGCTGCGTTATTAGGAGCCGGACCCCCGGCAAATAGCTGATTTCAATAGAAGGAGCCGTGGCACACTAGACAACAAATCTAGTACTACAAATACCTCAAATGTAGTATTGCATGGCGGCTCCCATTTGAAATGGGTGATCAGCAGTGTCACGTTGGGTTCGTGGACCCACTGGGCCGTACCGCCTTGACGGTATGGCAGCTGGCCAACAGGACGCAGGTCAAAGTCTATAGTTCGTATAGGGTACCTGTGGCAGCTTCGACAGTAGCAAGGCAGGCTCGGCTGGGACTAGGCAGCAGGTAGATGTCAAGCGTGGAGCAGCACGACAGGCAGTAGATACAGCACAGCACAACTACAGCTCAGCACGGCACTTGACCAGGATAGCACGGGATACAGGAACAGGGAACACTGGAACTGGAAAACACTAGGAGACCATTTGCTTAGACAAACTAGGATATGACAAACAATGCTCAGGCAAGGATCAGAAGGGCAGAGGCCTTCTTATAGTCCAGGAAATCATGTGAGTTGATGATGATTGTTTTCATGTGCGCGCGCTGGCCCTTTAGGAGCGGGCACGAGCGTGCGCGCGCACCCTACGGGACACAGTAGACCGAAGCGGAAGTGGGTGCTGGCATCTCCTAGGAAGGAGATGGGGACCAGTGCTCACAGATCCATGGCTGTGGGCGTTGGGAGGTAAGTAAACTGGACGGCCCGTGGCCATGGACGCTACAAGCAGTGATAGAATCGCTTTAATAGAGCAGATAATCCATTCAGGACACTATTAGCCAGAGTGGACAGTGCCTACAAAGAACATCTCTGGAGGACCCGACACATCCGTGCATTACAGGGACACACAATTGATTTTAATGGGCACTGTATAATACTTTATTTCACCTGCAGTCGTGCTGCTGAGGAATTGAACACTTGCCACCAAGTTCCATCACAGTTTACAAATTTCTAGGGGTCCTAGCTTTGGGAGACCATGCAATCAGCTGACCCTTCTAAGAAAGTGGACAATCCCTTTAAATTTCCCTCTGTATGCACCCCTATTATTGATGCACTGGGATACAGTTTTTGTATAGTGCAATGCATGTCCAGAAATTTCTGTTGCATTTCATTGAACTAGTTGGAAGAAGAAGTCTTCAAACTTTAGTATCTACCCTCTAACCATGAAGCACTAGTCATGGAAGGTTAATAAGTCCTACTATTAAGGATTCTTCACGTGTTGTCGGCTATGGTTGAGCTGACAAATAAATGGAGTTAATAAAGATCAAATAACATGTAAAATAAATACGAGATAATAAAAGAAAATAACATGAACATAAGACCGTGCCACCATTGATGACTCAGCCATACTGTATGTCTCATCTCCTATTATGGTAGATAAAGTCAACATTTTACAGCACTTCAATCAGAAGATGGATATCAGGCTCTGCACACTCTGAGAAAATATTTGCCAGGAGTGGGGTGCCTGCGTAGTTTCCTTTAGAGGTTTTGCACACATTGTTAGCATATTTAAACATTATAGCAAACACAAGCCTGGGAATAGTGATTTCAACATTTTCCTCTGCTTCATGTCAAATGTTCCTGTGTACTGTAATTACTAACCACAAAACGGAGAACATGTTTGGATTATTGATCCTTTTATTGGATTATTGATCCTTTTATTATCTAAAATACACTTTGTCTTTAGGCTGTCCTTAAAATGTTATTATTTTGATCATTTATGTAGCACCAATATGTTAGGCTGTTTTACTATCAGAATTTGTATTCATTTACCTTAGTATCTGGCTCTGTAAAACATATATTCTAGTTTCTTACTGAGCAAACACTCAAGTGTTTACCCTACAGCTGATCATAGACGCTCAATGCATTCAATTGTCGACCGGTGGTCAATGCCCCCGTTAATTTCAGATTTGGCTCATCTTTTCCATTAAAAACCTTGATCACAGCAGGTAGTTCTGCATTAAAGAGCACCTGTCAACTCTTCTGTTTAAGGGAATACTTCCCGATCCCCTGTTATTCCTCCTAAAAATGTATGAATAAATTGACAACTGGGTGTTACCATTCCCCTTGTTAAAGGGGCGTGTCCCTACACAATCTCACTCTGTCAGCACTGATTGGACATTTTTAGAATGTGTAGGCACACACCCCCAATTGGTAACACCCAGTTGTCATTTTATTCCTAAATTTCTAGGAGGAATAACAGAGGAATTGCACAACATAGAGTTCCAAGAAAAGATGTTTCAGAATTGTTATTTCATGGGTAATGCAAGTATTTACTAAAACAGACATGTCAGGAGAGGGGACATGTCCTCTTTTATGTAGCACAGTGCCAAGGCCTGGCTAGCACAATTGCCTGCATATAACAGGCACATGATGACAGTCCAGCAACTGCTGCATCATTGTACTAATGACTTTATATAATCTTCAATCACTTAAACCGATTTTCTAATCACAGACATTGGTGGCATATCACTAAAATATAATACCAATCTCTGATCGGCTAGGTAGGTTTTGTTTTTTAAACTGATGTGACCCCGCTGATTCCTAGAATTAAGTGGCAGGAGTGCTAGAGAGGCACCTTGCCACTTTGTCTCCTTTTGACCCAGCTTAAAAAAAAATTTTGGGCGGATCTGCAGTCAGCTATTATAGTAAATCGCCAACCATGCAGCCACTTGGTAAAAGCTGAATGGAGCCAATAGGAGATGAAGTGTCTCGTTGCTTTCCTAGCACCACTGCCACTTTGTTCTAGGGGTAATAGTCATACTCCTACGAATGGTCATTGAAAGCATAAATAAGCACTATGCAATCGATTTCAGTGATTTATTATAGGGGTTGTCCTTTTCTGTCAGAAGCTTTCACAATGATAAGTTAATCACATAATTTCTCACTATTGGGACCCCCAGCAATCAGCTGTGATCTGTGGGAGAATTATCACCAAATGTTTAATTTGCCTGCAGCGCCACCACAGGAGAAATGAAGTATTAAATAGTTCCCATTAAAATCAATGGACTGTCTGTGAAATGATGTCGTCCAGAGTAAGAGAGATGCTATTTGTAGCCACTCTCCAGGCATTCTAAGGCTATGTTCACATCTGCTTTAGGGGTGCCCCTGTGGCAAAATCCATATTATTTGCCAGAAAAAATAGCGCAGTATGCAGCGCTATTTATGCCGTAAAAACTATGGGCATCATGACAGAACCTGATGAAGGCCATTATAAGTCAATGGAGTCCGTCAGGCACTCCGGAATTCAAGGACGCAGATGAGGATCCTGAACTAAGGGGTAATTTGACACTTGAATTGATAAATAGAGTATATGAAAAAGGGTTTTGTAATCCAGGCGTGTTTGCTGTGTACAGTACTGATATCCTAAACACTATATAATCCGTACATGATAATAGTAAGAGGACTTTATTCCCATTTCTATATACAGGGGTCCCTCAAGTTACAATATTAATTGGTTCCAGGACGACCATTGTAAGTTGAAAATATTGTAACTTTAGATCATAACTATGGAAAACTAATAACTGGTTCCAAAGACCCAAAAATGTGAACCAAAAATAACAAAATATAAATATTAAAGAAAACTAAGCAGATAACTTATACATATAAAGCAGGTCCTTACATTGAAAAGTCAGAAATACCTGCTGGAAGCTGGAAATCACTTTATATGTTGAGCACAGGATTTTTCCAAGTCCTGTAGAGCATTCTGCTCCCATTTCACATATCTTAAATAGTGATTTGCCTATTTGCAAATAAATGAGCGCAGAACAATTCAAAGTCAAACTCTAAACAAGAATTAAGATTCCCAAAATGAAGCATTCATCATGACTGTTACTTGCATCTTACATGGCTTTGCTAGCTACAGTAATATACCCTTGGTCCACCCTGGCTTCATTTGACAATTTAGTACTAACATCTAGATACGTTCTAAAAACACAATCATACTAGTGAACAAGACACTATTTCCTACGTAAAAATGATTTTTTTTTAAGGTTTAGCACTAGCAAACTCGACTTCTAAATAGTTTACTTGGGTCACACTGGCCCACCCAAAGACCAGAGGTTCTTCGGAAAGGGTTTAAGGTTTGGTACATTAATACGGCCCTACCAAAATATGAGCTCATGAGAAGACAACCCAATCTGAAGCTGACTTAAGAGCAAATTATTAGGGTCTTTTTGGGCTACTTCACATATAAGGTCTTGTTCACATCTGCGTTGAAACCAGCTGAAATGACCTGAAACAATAGCACAGCATTCTGTGCTAATGTTTCCGGTAAAACCACCGACACCCCGACGGAAAGTCAATGGGTTCCATTGGTCGTCCGTGGTGCAATGGAACTATCGCTACCAGTTTTCCCTTGTTCTGCTCCCCTGATGGAGCAGAACAACGGAAAGACCCGACGCAGATGTGAACAGAGCCTAACCCTTAACTCATTAGATATAAATAGTATAATAGTATAGTAATATGGCCTGTGTGTTCAATGATAACAGCAGAATTTACAATGCCATTACTGTGGATATGGACATGTTCTGTATAGCTTGTGGTTCGACAATCAGAATTATCTCCTCTGGTGGTCAAAAAGTACCACATTTTGACACCACTATAACCAAAGATATAAAAGAAATGCCTCGGTCCTACTGACATATAAAATGATGGAACTCAAAAACAGTCTTGCAAATAATAGATCATTAGCGAAATGGACATCATGAAAAATGAGCATGGTCTTGAGACATCATTAAAAGATTTCTTCAATGATGCGGCCCGTGTTCTTCTCAATATATGGGCCACATTATTTGAAGTCTACCTGCAGGCACGTGCCTGTTTTTTATGTAGCTCAATAAGCTTCTACTTGCGCCATCGATAATACTGAACACTTAATTCCTCTTGACTTTGATGTTCTCAGTTCTCATGTGAAACACAGAATATTTCCTGCAACATACTGAGCAAGAATATTAATTGTCTGCTTCCAGATATAGCCTGCAGATGTCTATGTGAAAATTATTTTCTTCTGCTCTGCATCAATGTTTTGGTTACACAAATATCTCAGAACCGCAGTTTCAGAAGGTGTTTCTCTAACAGCGGATAAATACTTTCAAGCTGTCTTGCGCTCAAGTACTCTAGGTTAAGAAATACGAAATAGTTTCAAGCTAACGTCTGCTGTTACGACTGCAAAAAAAGATAACATTAAATTCACCAAATATTACACCCTGCATTTTTCTTGTTTTAAATATGTCTATTCAAAAAGGTACCATGATTGCCTTTAAGTGTCCCTCTTGTGAAAGTGTATCATAGACCATTTCTAACATGAGGTCCGACTTCTAAGACGCTGCTTATTGTCCCTGCAGGTCACTATAGGAGAAATTTAGTAATACACATACCCATTCAAATAAGTGGCCTTCTATGTAATACATGGACGGACCAGGTCCATTGGGTTTGCCAGAGCGGCTCTGCCAAATATCTATGGATAACAAACATCAGAGCTGTCTGGCCCATGATTATCTTCCTCCACCTATTAAAATAATGTGAACGTTCAGATGAGCAGAACATGTGTGTTCATGGAAGAACATGTGTGTTCATGGAAGAACATGTGTATATATCTCATGTATATGGGCAGGAGTACTTTTTGAGTAGGACAAATGCAATAGACCTGACCACAACTGCTGTGCCGGATATCAGAGATTTTCCAGCATGTCAATACAAAGGCCACTGTCTGAGAGCTGGTCGACCATAGCTGTTGGTGAGACATTGGTAATACACCAGATGTGCTGTTTGTTGAGGCTTCTTCTTGTCAATAATCATCACCATTCCTGGTCCACCAAAACATTGATATCAGTATTAAAAACAAATGATGTATAGACCTTTATAGCTGCCATATAAACATCCATGTGGTCATCATGGTCAGACAATTGTGATTTTGCTTTGGGCCTCGGAGCTTCGTCTTTACCTCTGATGACCCAACAATTTACTCTGTTGGTTTTAAAAGGGCAATTGCTTCTCCACCAAAATGATAAAACTTCTATGAGCTCATGAATGTTCCTACTTATTTCACTTGTAAGAGCAGCATTTTGTACTCTAGAGCTAATCTTCACTTTGTTCACAGATTTTTCCGTGCTCTATCTTCCCTCTTCGACCTCTCTTCTTGCGTATGCTACTCCCATGGCCTGAGCCTGCATGCAATAGTAAACAAGAAGAAGGCAAGGAGGTACAGTATGTACCATGGGAGCAGTTTACGCGGCTACTATGGGGTCCTTGGAGAGAGGGAGCCCAACCATGGTTTGTCCTATCCCCATTGCTATAAAGATAGAGGATGCACAAAAAAACAACAAATATAGTATTATAAAAAAGAACATACTAATAAATAACATTTCCTTACAAACAACCAGCAACAGTGCCCCCTACTGGCACTGGAGAATAATTCAATAAATAACAGAAAGGTATTAGATCAGCCTTTCTGATAGGGATCTGAGCTTTGCCATGGGGCGCCCTCTCTTCTATCTACTGTATGCCACTCTGAGGAAGGAACATCCACATGACAGCCCACATTCATCCTGTGAACTAGTGTGTTTAAGCCTGGGACAAAATTGTTATAATAAAGTGGTAAGATATTTAATAGCCCAGAGGTACATTTTCACCGAAAATCTAAAATGTACCATCAAGTTCAAAGGAAAAAATGTAAAATAAACATTATGCCATCTGATTAGATGAAAACTGAACAGATATTTCTTTTAAAATAAATAAGTATTTCTTACGTTTTTTTTGTCTAAAATGTAAGGTTTTATCTTCCCTATAAATAAAAGCGGCATATGCCCTGGTGTTATGGAATGTGGAGGGTGATTCAGCATGCACACAAAGCAAATATTGATGTTTGATATATTTTTGGAGTTTACGGTAATCTGGGATCAATATTAATTTTTATTTTTTTTAGAAATCCTGTTCCATCTATAGGAATAAATCCTTACTCACAGAGAAATGATAAGTACATAGTCAGAATGTATGATTAGAAACAGACTATAGCCTGGTCTACTTGTGCTGTAATAACTAAAGACATATATAAACTATTTTAAATACCTATAATAATAGACGATTTTATTAAAATACCCCAAAATATTAATGATTTAGAGATATGTGTCTGAAGCAGTCAGTGTAGAATATCACTACATAAGGGGTAGTGAACCTTTTGGACAGAGTGTGCCGAAATTCGCAATTACCTTTCCAGTAAACTTTCTTAAATGCCAAGATATTCCTAACCTAACAGAGGTAGGACCCCAGTAACAGTCACAGACCCCCAATAACAGCCAGAGGACCTCCAATAACAGTGATAGCCATAGGACATCCAATTACAGTGACAGTCACAGACCCCCAGTAACGGTGTAGCCACAGACCCCCAGTAACAGGTACAGAGCGACAGTCCCATTGCCCCCTTGCCAGTTCAACTGTATTTCCTCTCCTCCTACACATTAGCCCGAAGTGCCAGGCGAATCCTTGCACATGCCACTTCTGGCCACCTGTGCTATAGAGAAATGGTCCAGTAAAAATAAAAAAAGTTTGTTTCATACCACATTCTTATACTTTGAAATGGGTTTATTAGGACCCATGTTTATAAGTTTACCTCTTAAGCAGAGTCCACTGTCCTTCCAAAGTACAGATGTAGCCATCTTTATCTTGACTTTAACTTGACTTTTTAATGGCTTTTCCAATGGCTTTTGTTGTGTGATATCACGCTGCAGCAAGTTATTAGAGTCAATATAAACTTGGCTACATCTGTGATGCATGCTTGACTTCAACGAGTGCGCTGTAAGGCCGGATTCACACGAGCGTGTTTGGTCCGTGATATACGAACCGTACGTTGGCAGTATTTCCCGGACCGAACACACTGCAGGGAGCCGGGCTCCTAGCATCATAGTTATCTATGACGCTTGGTGTCACTGTCTCGCTGCGGGAAAACTGTCCCGTACTGTAATCATGTTTTCAGCACGGGACAGTAGTTCCACGGGAAGGCAGTGACACCTAAGCGTCATAGATAATTATGCTGCTAGGAGATCGGCTCCCCGCACCGTGTTAGGTCCTGGAAATACTGCCGACATACGGACCGTATATCACATAAATATGCATTTACAGTACTTGCAGTATTCCCTTATAATCATAAAAGTTACAAGCGTATATATGGGCCATGGTAACTGAAACCAGACAACCCCTTTAAAAACTTTGTAAATGGACCATCAAGATAGTTATCAACTGTGATCATTAGAATTACTAAATAAATGGACACAGACGACAGGGGCTTCTCCTGGAGTGGAATCCCCGGTCACAGCGTCGGCAACGCTGCGTACGGGTATTCCGCTTCAGGAGTTGCCCCTGATGTCACGGCCCATATATGGACAGAGACATGAAGGGGAGCGCTCGAGGAGCAGAATCCCCAGCCAAAGGGGGATTTCGCTCCTTCAGGGAGCTACAGTGACACTATCTACAGGAAGGGGGAGGGGGTGCTATCTACATGGGGGCTGTGTGGCACTACCTTCAAGAGGACTGTGTGGCACTACCTACAAGGAGGCTGTGGTCTGTTTGGCGCTACCTACAAGAGGGCTGTGTTTGGGGCGCTGCCTACAAGGAGGCTATGTGGCGCTACCTACAAAAATGCCTGTGTGGCGCTACCTACAAGGGGACTGTGTGGCACTACTTACAAGGGAGCTGTGTGGCGCTATCTACAGGGGGGCTTTGTGACATTATCTACAGGGGGTACTGTGGCATATACAGAGGGCACTGTGGCATTATCTACAGGGGCATGGGTGGAACTATATACCGGGGGGGTGTGGCACTATCTAAAGAGGGCACTGTGGTATTAGCTACAGGGTGTGTGTGGCACTATATACAGGGGGGTGGGACTATCAACAAAGGGCACTGCGGTATTTACAGGCGGTGTTACACTATCTACAGAGGGAACCGTGGCATAATCTACAGGGGGTGTGGCACTATATACAGAGTTCACTGCGGCATTAGCTACAGGGGGTGTGTGGCACTATATACAGGGGTACATTTTCAGAGCCTAGACTACCATTTTGTGGACCATTGTGGTAAAAACTGATGTTAAAAACGGATGGTAAAAACTGATGACAACTAATGACAACTGATGGTTTTGTAGCAAAAATCGTGAAAAAGCCTGTGGCAACTGATACATTTTTGCATCAGTTTTTGCATCAATTGTAATCACTGAGAGACAAAAAAAAACTGATGCTGATGCAACTGACATATGTGAATGTACCCTAAGGGCCTGTTCACATCAGCGTTGGCTTTCCGTTCCGGGGATCCGTTCGGAGCTTTCCGTCGGGTGAACCCCGCAACGGAAAGTCAAACTGAAACCACAGCTTCCGTTTCCATCACCATTGATATCAATGGTGACGGAAACATTTCTAATGGTTTCCATTCGTCACCATTTCGGCTGATTTCCGTTTTAACGATGGAATCAATAGCGCAGTCGACAGTTGATATCAATGGTGACGGAAACGGAAGCTGTGGTTTCAGTCAACAGTTGATATCAATGGTGACAGAAAAGGAAGCTGTGCTTTCAGTTTGACTTTCGGTTGCGGGGTTCACCAGACGGAAACCTCCGCCGGAACCCCTGATGTGAACAGGCCCTAAGACACATTTCACTTCCTTACATCACCTTGATATGGCTTATTTTCCACCAAAACAGCCATTTATCCTGTCATCTTTCCTCTTCTTTTAACCCAGGTATCTGACTCCACAGATAGGGGTACCATTCAATGGGCACTCTATCTTGAATAGTTTACATTGGACTCTCTTCTATCTGCTCCCTCTTTTTGCTAACCTACTGACAGATGGAAGAGAGTAAGGCATGACTGCAGGGTCAGACTACACGCAGGGTTTGTATGTTGTGTGTAAGCATGGAAATACATAGATCTGCATGGATGCTGTATACACAAAAAGGATAACACATTTTTTAAATCAATGGTTCTTAAATTTTATTTTAAATAGAATGAATGCAAAAGTGCACGTTTTCTTTAAAAGTCTCTTCGTCACTGAAGTAGACCTGTTCTGCAATATAAATTACATTATTAGATCTAATGAGGTTATGAAAGCAGACTGTTGTTTCTAGGGCATGAGCAGAAAAAAAAAGAATTTAATACAGTGGTTTTCCAAGGTCCTTTCATTGTAATCATTATTTTTATCAGTTTTTGCTTGACTAATTCCCGGCTTAGCTTCTTTGATCTTTGAGAGTCCTCGCATATGCTTTAAAAGTAATAATTTCAGCAAGTAGGATCTGCCTTATCTGTCTTATCCTGACTCCTTCTGGCCTTGGTCGAACAATGACTTTCTTCTGTTGTACTTGAAAGAATAATAATGACAATATTCACATTCCAACTAAATATCTAATTTCACATTTTAATTAAAACATTAAACACATAGCAATGCGTAAGAGTGTTGTCTTTTTTTTAAATTTAGAACATGTCAATCCTACACAAGATGATTCAATGGCAATTACCATCTGAAGCTCTGCAAAAAAAAAATATAGATTAAATGGGTTTTCCAGGGATGGATGGCATTAAGAACCCACCAGCCTAAAAAAAAGCTGGCCAAATATTATAATGCATTTATCTCTGAGCACATATGGGGTTAAATATACATTTTATTGGAAAAAAGGTAAAAAAAAAAAGGTACATTTTATTGGAAAAAAGATTTAAATTGGAGTCAAAACCGCCAAATATTCCGAAAATATCAAATGTAAGATAATTTCAAGGTGATGATAATGTTACTCTAGGCATGTAAAGTGCTCAAAGTGCAAAAAATATGGATTCAAGTCCTCAGTTGTATGGGATCGAAAAAAAGTCTCTGCATCAATGCAAGAGGGAAGGTTGTGGAATTACGCACGTTGTCTAATTTCCTTAAAAGGTAAATTGTGCCTTGGGTGAAATCACAGAAAAAAAAATCACAATGCTTTAGATCTTAACAACCTTAATACCGATGGTATTTTAAAACTTAATGACCAAGCAATTTTTTACGTTTTTCCATCGTCGCATTCAAAGAGCTCTAACTTTTGTATTTTCTATCGACATAGTTGTATAAGGACTTTTTTTTTTTTTTTGCAGGACAAGTTGTATTTTTTAATAGAACCACTTTGGGGTAGATATCATTTATTGATTAACTTTTTATTAACTTTTTTAGTGGGGTACTGGAAAAAATCTGAAATTTCGCCACTCTTTTTTGCATCTTAATTTCAGGCCGTTTACTATGTGGTATAAATAACATAATAACTTTATTCACCGGGTCGTTACGATTGCGGCGATACCATATTTATTATAGGTTTTTTATGTTTTACAAATTTTACACAGTAAAAACACTTTTTTTCCAAATAATTTGTTTTTATGTCGCTATATGTTAAGAGCCATAACGGACGCGGCGATACCAACAATGAGTAACTTTTTATTTTTTTTCATAATAAAGTATTTTGTAAGGGGAAAAAGTGGGTTTTTAATTTTTTTTTGCTTGGGACTTTTATTTTTTTATTTCAAACATTATTTAACTTTTTTTTTTAGTCCAACTAGGGAACTTCACTATGCGATCTTTTGATCGCTTTATAATACACTGCAATACTTCTCTATTACAATGTCTTATTGCCTGTTAGTGTAAAACTGGCAATCACTAAATGCAGACCTGAGGCCCTTTGTTAGGCCCCCAGGCTGCCATTGAAACCACGCGGGGATGCCAGTGGGGTGAGAAAGGGAGCTCCCTCCCTCTAAAACCACTCAGATGCAGCGGTCGCTATTGAACGCCGCATCCGAGGGGTTGAATATTATCGGAGACCACTAACAGTGCCCTAAAGCCCAAAGCTGTTAGCAACAGCCCGGGCTTCAGGATCACTGCGCCCAATGTGGGAAAAGTTCTTCTGAAGTGCCGACGTGAAAAGGCGGCACTTCAGAAGAACTACCCTGAACGGCGGCCGTAAAAACACGAAATGGCGGTCGTTAAGGGGTAAATGTACAAGGCTAAGTTACATATTTAGTAGAGCTGCAGCACGGTCATCAGTCACTGACTCTACAGTGTAACTTTAAGCTATGAAAAATCTGCAACAGGGCCTCTAACTATTATGTGTCATTTATAGTACTAGTATCTTTATGTGATGCAGAGACCTTTTGGGCCCCCTCAGGCTCCAGTGCCTGGGTGCAACCATACCCTCTGCACCTGTTACTCCCCTGTCTATAAGCCTGCTAGATCACATCACACTTTCTACTCCCTCCTCCCTGTTGGTACAATCCTGCACACTGCACTGAATCAGTGCCATGGCTCCTGTAATTACAGACCTTTATTAAAGAGGTTTTCCAGAACTAAATAATCCAATTCAGTTTAACGAAAGAATGCAAAATAATTATTTTTTTTATACTTACGTTTGATCCAATGTTCCTAGTGGCATATCGCATTTTCTGTCACGTGACCGCTCGCCAACCCAAAATCTCAACTTCCTCTCCAGCCCCGTCCATGAGCTCTACGTTCCGGTTTCCTGTTCTGTGAGTGTAAGGTCATGTCAGAAATGACGTAACTGGACCATGTGTTTAGGGGTTGTACAATGTACTAATCATCCTCTTCGGAGCATGCGTGGTTGACACACACTCAGTATCCAACATGCATGCTCTGTTATCTGATATGCCTGCGGCTTCTACTGTCAGCTAAGCCAACGTGTATTTCCCATTGGGCATATGCCATTCCCTACCAATAGAAGTTTTAGAAATCTCTACTTATTCTAATGAATCTCCCACTAGCCAAAGGGCGATTTTTGTTTGGGACACAAAATATAGTGTGGGTGTTTGTCACGAAGCGTCTGTGGACCCACTTGGCCATACCGCCTTGGTGGTAAGGCAGCTGGCCAACAGGTCGAAGTTGAGAGTCTATAGTTCTATAGCTACCTGTGGCAGCTCAGACAACAGCAGGGCAGGCTCGGCTGGGACTAGGTAGCAGGCGGACGTCAGGCGAGGTGAAGCGGGTCAGACGTGGATGCAGCACAGCACGACTTTGGCACAGCTCAGTGCTAGACCTGGAATGTATGGATTGATAGGAACAGGAACTGGAAACTGGTATAGGTACAGGGACAGGGACTGGAACAGGAAACACACTAGGAGGCCATCACATAGACAAACTAGGGAACACAACAACGCTCAGGCATAGAACTACGGGGCTGGACCCTCTTATAGTCCAGGGTACTATAAGATCCCTACAGGATCCGGCAGAGGTGAGTGGACGCGAGCGCTGGCGTCTCCTGAGGAGGAGGCTGGGGCCAGCGCTTGCTGACTCGTGGCTGCGGCTGTCAGGGAGAGGTTGGAGCTGACAGCCCGCAGCTACAGACATTACAGTGTTTATCTTCTGCTCTTACTAATGGAAGGAGAGCACTAAAATGGCGACGGAGTTTACTAATTTATTAGAGTTGGGTGGAGTAGGCAGAGTAAGTCCCTGCTGCCGGCACATGCTGGGACACAAGCGGTGCATGCCAGGAGTAGAAAAACAGGAAGAGAACGGGAGCGAACATACTGAGGTAAACAAACCTCAAAAGGTAAACAATACAGCATAATGTTCCAAAAAATAATTTCAATTGAGAAAACGATAGTCATAGTGATTACTATATATCGATAGAGAAGCATTGCACTGATTATGAAAAAAAAAAAAAAAGGATTGGAAAACCCCTTTAGCTAGCAAGTTACCTCTACAGACGCTAACATCATGGAAATTCTTTTTGTGTAAGATATTCAAGTTATTTTAGCTGCATCTCCATAAATCTAAATTTCTATCTTTCTCCAGCTCTTTCTATCTACCTACCTCTCTATCTGCTCCAGCAGCTGATATCAGCAGGGAGGAAGTAAAGGACTGCAGTTTTCTCCTACTCTATCCCATATTGAAATGAATGTGTATGCAGCCTGCAAGTTAATGGAGCTACTAAACAAAATATAGTATTACATTATAATTTTAGATTAGATACATAAATTGATACTCTGAGGTTCATATCCTTAAAGGTTTTAAGTAGATTTTGGTATGCTTTGAAAGTGAACAAAATAGAAAAGATTTTTGGCTTAATGGACATTAAGAGACAATAAAACATGGTCATCAAATAGGTCTTGATAAGGACAAATTTATATTGACATTTATTTATAAGGCCATGTTCCTATAATCTATCAAGAATATTGTCGTGCCCTCGGTCGCTGACCGCCGGCACATCGTACTTACCAGCAGCCGTGACCAAAGGACACAAGGAACTTGCCGGCACCTCCCTCCCAGGAGATGCCAGCACTCACAGCTGCTCTCTGCTTCTGGTTCTACTAGGTTTCGCACGCTCATCCCCAGCCTTAAAGGGTCACCACGCACCCCAATAATGTGTTTCCTACCCAATACCCAGCTCACCCTGGGCTATATAAAGGGCTCTGCCCTTCTCCTCCTTGCCTGAGCGTTGTTGTTGTCTTCCATGTTAGTCTAAGCAAATTGGTTTTACCAATATGCCACACTAGTTACCTTCAGGGTACATCACATTCATAAAATGACGCCACTTATGCATGTGTTCTTCATCTTGATCACAAATAGTTACTTTAGCAGGGCTTTGGTATATTTGTAGATTCATTTAGCTCATGGGTACATTTGTGTTAGGGTGCTTTTGTTAGTGACTTGGTTTCTTTCATTATGTCACAAGATTCCATGCTGTTCACTGGCGATGCAGACATGCTCTCTCCTGAGCATGTCTGCAGGAGCTGAACGAGCATCGTCCAATGCCGCTGATTAGCGGGGCAGAATGACTTGCCCCGTCAGTCAGCACCTTCTGTGATGCCATCGCGCCGTTAGCCAATCAGTGTCATTGTAAGGCACTGGATGGTCAGGTCAAATAATGCATGTATTTGGCTGCCGCTAGAACCGGGGCCCCCTCCGGTGCTAGCGACACCTACAGGCATGACAGGCATGTCGGCCGCCCAGCCCATACTTGGAGGCTCGGTGGCGTGGGCCCCATAGTAGGGGCGCTACCGCTGTAGCAGCCATAACGGCTGCTAGCGGCGCCACCGGGCATATGGGGGCGTGTTGGCTGGCGGCACGGGCCCCCTCAAGCCCCGGGCCCCATAGCAGCCGCTATGGCTGCTACCATGGTAGTTACACCACTGGTTCCTGGTATGAAAGACAATGAAAATCACCAGAAAGAGACGTAACTTGTAGCTCCTGGGCCCCGATGCAAAATCTGTCACAGGACCCCCTAAATAAAGTACTACAGTCCTCTTATGTGCCAGAGGGACACACTGTGTGGCCCCGTCATGCACCAGAGCCTAATTGCAACCCCTCCACCCCCTAAAGTTACGCCCTTGTCACCAGAGCTAACTCTGAAATCTGAGCTCAGAAATTTTAAGACTCGGGAATGCCACTGTAGAGGAGAATAAGTATAATACAGGTTATGACTTAGGATCAGTACAAGGCAGATAATACAATGTATTTACAATGTTCCTTAAATTAATGTAGATCTTATATGAACATGGTCTTCAAAGGGGAGTTTATGCTTAGACCAGAACCATAAAAAAAAAATCCCCAAAATGTATCATCAGGAAATAAAAGATAAAACTTTTTTCCTTCCTTTTTAGGCAGAACAATTTAATAAATGTACTAGGTCTCAGATATAAAACTGATATTGTAGGAGATCTGCAAAGAGTAGGAAATCACCACAGTACATATTTTAGAATACATCTCATAAAAGAGAGATCTATAAATATTAGAACACATGCAAGCATAAAAACAAATGAAATAACCCAATGCAGCAAAGCTCTGCTAGCCTGAAACATTACTTTTTTAGTTCCTTTCAACTCTTTTCCCTCATAATTTCAAATTCATGAATGTAGCGGTGTGCCACACTCTGCTGGTTACTTTCAGATGTAGCATGTGGTAACCACTTGTATCCTCAGCCATTTGTTACACTGTAAGACTATATTTCAGTAGTGAGACAACAAATAAAGTTAAGTGCTACACATCTTGTACATATGTGAATCTGTGATGTATAGAGTCAACTCACTACTCCCAAATTAAGCTTTCTTCTGCAGCATGTATTTTCTTTCTTTCTTCCTTTCTTTCTTTCTTTCTTTCTTTCTTTCTTTCTTTCTTTCTTTCTTTCTTTCTTTCTTTCTTTCTTTCTTTCTTTCTTTCTTTCTTTCTCTCTCTTTCTCTCTCTTTCTTTCTCTCTCTTTCTCTCTTTCTATCTTTTCTGTCTTCCTTTCTTTCTTTGTCTTTCTTTCTTTCTTTCTTTCTTTGTCTTTCTTTTTCTTCTTTTTTTCTCTCTTTCGTTCTTTTTCTTCTTTCTCTTTCTTTCTTTCTTTCTTTCTTTCTTTCTTTCTTTCTTTCTTTCTTTCTTTCTTTCTTTCTTTCTTTCTTTCTTTCTTTCTTTCTTTCTCTCTCTTTCTCTCTCTTTCTTTCTTCCTTTCTCTCTCTTTCTCTCTTTCTATCTTTTCTGTCTTCCTTTCTTTCTTTGTCTTTCTTTCTTTCTTTCTTTCTTTCTTTGTCTTTCTTTCTTTTTCTTCTTTTTTTCTCTCTTTCGTTCTTTTTCTTCTTTCTCTTTCTTTCTTTCTTTCTTTCTTTCTTTCTTTCTTTCTTTCTTTCTTTCTTTCTTTCTTTCTTTCTTTCTTTCTTTCTTTCTCTCTCTCTCCCTCTCACTTTCTTGCTTTTTCTCACTCTCCCTCTCTATCATCTGGTTTAGGAACTAATTTTCAAATGCCCTATTAGACAGTTCTGAGTTAATAGTGAGGAAGGACCCAACACCAACAATTCATTGATTTCAATAGACACAGTGTAATTCTTCAGTTCCCCTGTGGTGGTGCTGCAGAAGAATTCCTCCCCACAGATCACAACTGATTGCTGAGGATCCCAGCAGAGGGACACCCTGTGATCAGTTTATGTCGGAAAAGCCAGACAAAAGGGGGTTGTCTCGTGAAAACAGACACTTGTCCATATGCCCTATTAGAGCATATGGATGTCATAGTGTAAGGTTCCCAACTCGAGACCCCCTCTATGTGCCAGAATAGAGAGCTTCTCTGGCGAACTTGAACCATCCATGTACAACATGGACGGTCAATGCCAGTCATCTGAATGGGAGTTAGACCCACGACAATCTGCTGAGCCCTGTAAGTTTATCTCCTTGAAGTCTTTTTATATCTGCTATGTCTTCTACACTGAGTTACAAACTGATGCACAGATGTATTCAGGTGTAATTACGATAAGGGCAAAACTGTATTTACTTGCACATTTATGCCCATTTTTAGTCATGCCTACTTCAGGGAATCCTAACCTGTGGTCTATGGGCCATATATTTTAGGGGTGTACATAACTTGGATTGTTTTTTTTTAGCCTGTAGTGCTTTTACTAGCAAGACCATATGTGGACACCAATATGTACACTGCACATTGTCTTCTAATAAAGGTTCATGCATTTGACACATCAGGGCTATTTCCACACCCACCCTTTATATACAGTGCACAACCATTGTGCTAAAGATATACATAACATAACATGTTGGATTCGTTTGTTTGAACAACTTGAAGTAATTTTCACCAAGAACAAAAGCTTGTTGATGAGGCCGCCATGAATATGAAGGTATATGGTGCATTTATTTCCCATAGATACTAAACCAAAATCATTTTAAGTCGGAATATAAATGTGTATTATCTGTCAAAGGGGGGACTGAAAGACATATGTATCACATACAGCAGATATAACTAGAAACATGTTGAACAAGCTCTATTTGGATCTTTAAATAAGGCTCAGTGAATCCTTTTTATAGCCTATGGTTATTAAACATTTCATTTAAAAGTCACTATGGACATGAACTCAGAATAAGTATACGGCTCCATGGCGACACAAAATCATCCATGATTACCACTTTTGCATGTATATTGTTTTCTATGGGAAAGGAGGTTGCAAGCGACCTTGCAAAAAAATAATAAAATTATGATTTTACATGGTTGGATGTTTTTGTGATGGTCACAGGGCTCCTTGCGACTATATGCGATATACATGATGTGGGTATTGACAACTTGGGTTTCTTTGCTATCTATCACTCATCCTGATGAGGCCCAATCACATGAACGTGCCCGTAATTACGACCCGTAATCACGGGCTCGGCCAGCCACGGATGGCCGCGAACAGCCGTCCTTTATAAAGTATGGGAGCACGGTCTGAAAAATAAAAAAATAGGACATGTTCTATTTTTTTCGGCAAGTTTTTACGGCATGGACACCTTCCCGTAAATATATGGGATGGTGTCCGTTGGCCATAGAAAATGATGGGTCCATAATTACGGACTGTAATTACGGTCTGTAATTACGGGCGATTTTACGGTTGTTTGCATGGGGCCATTAGGCCGGATTCACATGAGCGTGTTCGGTCCGTGATATACGGACCGTATTTCACCAGTTTTTCCCGGACTGAACACACTTCAGAGATTCAGGGAGCCAGGCTCCTAGCGTCATAGTTATCTATGATGCTGGGAGTCCCTGCCTCGCTGCGGGAAAACTGTCCTGTACTGACAACATGCAGTACGAATACTGCCGACATTCCATCTGTATATTATGGACCGAACACGCTCATGAATCTGGCTTTACTGTATACTTTGCCCTGTGAAAACAAAATAAGGGACAAGAGCTTTGAGGATTAAATTGCTCATGGCAGCTTTTTTCTTAACAAAAAATAATAGAGAAATTCTTAAAAAATGACATTGGTTAATAACAACAACCCCTTTAAAAAGATATCCCACCATACCGTCATATCTCTATCAGAAAATCAGTTCTAATATCAACAATAACAACTACAAGTAACAAGTCAGTATAAAAGACTAAAATTAAACCCCCCATTTCTTACATCTAATGTTAAGAATGCAATAAATGACAAACAGGGGGGGGGGGGCATTATGTAGAGCGCTATCTACAGGCGGGCTATATGTGGGGCACTATATACAGGGGATTCTATATGTGGGGCACTATATACAGCTGGTGCTATATGTGGGGCACTATCTACAGGTGGGGCTATATGTAGAGCGCTATCTACAGGGGGGCTATATGTAGAGCGCTATCTACAGGTGGCTCTATGGGGGCACTATCTATAGGGAGAACTGTGTGTATGGGACACAGTGTATGGTGCTATTATAATCAGGGACAGTGTATGGGGCTATTATATTTAGTATATAGGCATAGTGTGTGGCACCATGAGAATTTTATCTTCGTTTATAGCTGCAGAAATGTTTTGAAAGTGAGAAGCTGAAGACATCTGAGCGGCAAACTGCAAAAATGGGCCATGGCCGGGAGAAGTCATCATAGAGGTCTGGATTGGATGGAGAAGGAAAGAGAAAAAGAACTAAAATCTGAAAATATGTCGCCGGTGAGTCACTTAAGGTAAATGTTTATTCTGCCTCTAATCAGTACTGTAGTCACTGTATGATCTGCAGCAGGATGGTGGATGTTATGACTTTTTTTGTGAAACAGCAACTCCCAGCATATCTTTACCATTGTTCGGGCCATGCTGGGAGCAGTAGTTTTGCGCCGTACAAACCTATACAGCAGGGGTAGCCTGACTGGTATATACAGGGATGATGGGGTTTATATACGGGAATGATGGTTGTTATATACAGGGATGATGGATAGTCCAGCCATCATCCCTGCATTAAGCCCCATAGTCCCAGTATATACCAGCCATCATCACCTTATATAACCCCTATCATCCCAGTATATACCAGCCATCATCCCTGTTTATAACCCCCATCTTACCTGTATATACTAGCCAGGCTGGTATATACAGAGATGATAGGGGTTATATACAGGGATGATGGCTGGAATATACAGGGATGATGGGAGTTATATACAGGGAGGATGGCTGGTATATTCTGGTATAATGGGGGTTAGATACAGAGATGATGGGGGTTATATACAGGGATGATGGCTGGTATATAATTAAAATGCACCTCTTCAGTTGTAAACATGCATTAGGGGGCCCACTGGGTTGGGGCTCACTCAGATATGTTTTGCTCCCCCTGTTCTAAACCCCTAGCTACGCCTCTGGTTCTTATCTCTGTATATACAAAAGAAGAAAGAGTAGATGATGTAGGTACTGCCAGTGCTATAAATGCATCAATTAATAAATGTAATTGGCTGGAAGTAGATCTGGTACAAGTCAAGTTAAATAGAAGTTAAAAAGTAAATCTGAAGAAGCCTTGGGGACCAGATGGGTTTTAAAGAACTCAGTTCAGTTATTTCTGTACCCCTTTCAGTAATATTTATAGATTCTGTAATGACTGGCATAGTGTCAATGGACTGACGCAAATGCATTACATCTTCAAGATAACACCTGCAGAATTCCTTCATTGCTATGTAAAAGTAGCCACTATGGGACCTTAGCCATTATGGACTTAACATCAAGCTGTACCAGTACAACGCTGAAACTGTGGGTCGATGCCCACAATGAACTTTTCCATACATTAATATTAAGGACCACCTACTGCTACAATTGTGTCAGTATACTGTAGATACTATACTATGGATACTATTATAGAGCTCTGGCCTTTGGCTTTGTGCCTGAGTTTAATCACCAATAGGCTGTTAATCCAGAGTCCAGTCCTTAAGTAATGGTCCAATGCATTAAAGGGGTTATCCAGTTATCAAAAATGAATGGCCTATCCTCAGGATCGGTCATCAATATCTGATCAGTGGGGGTCCGACTCCTGGCACCACCGCCGATCATCTGTTTTGAAGGGGGTGCTTTCCCTTCATTACTGTCACTGCTCTGTATTGTGAAAAGCTGACACACTTGTAGCGTTGGTTCACAGTATTACAGCCTTTTCCCATTCACTTCAATAGGAGAAAGCTGTAATACTCTAAACCAGCTCTACAAGCGTGTCAGCGATTCACAGTACGAGCAGATAAAGAATGAAGGGGAAGCAGCGCTCTTATGAGCGCCGCGGCTCTTTCAAAACAACTGATTGGCGGGTATGCTGAGAGTCGAACCCCCACCAATCAGGTATTGATGGTCTACCCTGAAGATAGGCCATCAGTTTCTTATGACAAAACAACTTCTGCTCCACGGCAGGTTTCTGTCCTTCCTCAGCTCGCCTTAGGACACCTGCGTTATGGTTTGACAGGTGTATCGCCCCAGTTAAACTCCCCACCTGTGACGGTCCTCCACATTTGCTGCTTGTGTATGTGTAAATAAGTCGCTCTTGGAGCTGTGTATTCTAACTAAGATCTATTTATATTTTTAAAGGATTGTTTTGATCAAATTAACCCCTTTAAAAAACTTAAGTAAACCATACATAGAAGCTGCTGTTGTATCTTGGTATTCTACTTTGAAGGCTCTTATTTATAGGATAGATAGATAGATAGATAGATAGATAGATAGATAGATAGATAGATAGATAGATAGATAGATAGATAGATAGATAGATAGATAGATAGTGTTATTTCTAAGTATTTCAACAATGGAAAAACCAGGCTAGATTTAAGGGAAACATAGAAGCAAGCCTCTATGATGACAATGCCCTCTACAAAATGGCTTCTTATGGGTGATCCCATGAAGTGGTGGCAAAACAAATTTACAAAAATTTAGTTATCTCTTGCAAGAAGGTTTGAAAAGATGTTTTTGAGCTAGCAATGACCAACAACACTTTTATCATTTATTTTATTTCATTATTCCTGTAAAATTATGTTTACCTTAAATTCTGTGAGATATAACGATTTGAGTTTTCTTAAAGATTTTTTTCCCCTCTTATGTAAACTGTAAGAGAATCCTAACAATTTAGTCGAGCCTTCTGGTACACATCGTTGAAAGAAGAAAAACTCTACAAAAACTCTACAAATGACATGTATAAAGATGAAAAATAAACAAGTTCAATTACGCCATAATATCTGTAACAAAAATTCCTAACCTGCTCTGAGCGGGGACCTGGATAACATCAGAATCTGGTACCTCACAGAGGCACACCTTGCGCTGCGGCAGAGTCATTTATCAAAGTCTTTTTAAGACTGAGTGATGTAACACGGATGGAAAACCAGTCGCAGATTCATAATGAAACCCCTCTGTTCACAGTAAGGAATTTGTGTACATCCACCGCTGTTTATTATGCTGAGTTTGACGCCAGGAAAATTTAATATTTGTTCAATTCCTCTGTCTCGCTAATCGGCAAGGGAGAATGTTTACGTAATTGAATCTAGTAGAGTGTTTGATGGTTATTCATGAAATTAAATAACGTCCTGGGTTGTTCTGTGCAATATTTATATATTTTTTTCATTTTCTACAATAATTTATAACATTTACATGACATTTTAGATATTGTATTAAATTACTTGATTTCTATGCATGGTTTTACTGTCTGGATTATTTAAAACTCAGCAGTAGCACGCCAACTGTATTCAGGAAAGTCTGGCATGAAGTATAATGGCGCATTACGTAAATGCTATGTAGACATCTAGAGGCATCGACACAAGTTATAGCGGCCCAGAATGTCTACCAGACGCCAGAATCTAATGAAGAAATTGCTTTATTTACCATCTAAGAATCTGTGAATTCAAAATTCTAGGAATGTGGACTAGCAGGTTTTTTTTTTTTATATATTGGTAAAACTTGTTTATTCATTTAAATTGAAATTTCTTTGAGAAAACCACATAAAATTGTGAAGCATGGTTTTCTAGAGGGGTGGTCCTCTCAAAAATGGTCAATGTACATAAGGTATAGAGGAATTAGAAACCAGTGACAGAAAATCCGGTCTAGATAGGGGTGGTCTTTTGGAGAACTTTCACTCTATTTGGCTGTTTGACATTTGTTTTCTTATTCTTGACATGGTTTACCTTCCATTCATTTTTGCCATATTTTTATTCTACTCTTCATAATATGGCACTGAACACTGCTCACTCTTTTGTCATGGCTTCCTTTTTTACATCATCCATGAAGGATATGATGGATCCATTGTGATCCACTATGATCTGTTTAAAGGTTTTTTTTTTTTAAAAAGGGTTGGTTTTATGTGGCACTAAGTATCAATTTCAACCAGAGGAATGGAGAGGATGTGGATAAAAGGAGTGGGGAGGGTTACGTCTAGAATTGTGTAACCCTACTGATGCAGAAGAAGGCAAAAAATGCCATAAATCATTAGCTAATCTCCCCTAAAAGGAAAAAAAAATCCTTCCTGTTCCCAAGTGATTAATCCAGTAGAATGGATTCTATACATTTATATGATCCATTGTTTCAAGGAATCCGCTAATCCTTTCTTGAAGCCATCAACTGTTGCGAGGAGGGAGTGCCCTCTTGTCTTTTGAGGGGATTTTACATGGAAATTTTTTACACCATATTTTTTTACACCCTATTTTTGGTATGGGTACAAATATATCATGCCCCCTCATCAGACGTATCGTCTCAAGACCAAATAAATTTAATTTATGATTCTTCAAATACCATAGTACTACCTAAAATGGGCAAAAACATCTTTTTCTGGGCATTTTTTACTGCTCATTAATTTTTGTCAATATTGTGTATTTATTGGCCTATTTTCCAACTAAATGAAACTTATGTTTCAAAAATGTGTTTGAATATTCAAAAGATCTGACATATCTGTCCACTAACCAATCTTTATCTAATGTGTATGAGCAGCTTTCATACAGCAGCCACAAATTGGGGTACACTGGTTTACATGACGCCTCTTAAAAAACACTTTTTTGAGAAGACCATCCCCAATCTAGACAAGATTGTTCTGTGATGGATTTTTAATTCCATAATATTCTATGTATATCGGCCCTCTTCTTTGAGAAGACCACCCGAGAAGAACATTTTTCACAGTAGTTTTTGGTGGTCATGTCAAAGGGATTTTACTGTATATTTCTATATCATTATAATAAATTAATTGTCGAAGAAAGTCAGATTGTGCATGAAACTGGTTCTTTCCATGTAGCATATATGATTAATAGAAAAGATCTCACAGGGCTGGCAAATAAAAGGACCAATTAAATGCTGGAAGCCTCCAGGTTTAGACCATCTGTCAGATATAAATTATTCACTGGGTAGTGCTTAGGGTCATATTGGCTGGCCAGACCAATGAATGTGATAATGCTTTAGATCTTTAATGTGTGCCCACCCAAGGGGAGAGTGAATGGGGGAGACCACTACAATTCCCAAACTGACAAAATGCTGTTAAGATATGAGCAGCTTTTATGTCCCCATTATATGACATTAAAATACAACTCATATCATCAATCAGTTTTATTATCTGAGCCAGAGCTTCGTGCTTTTTTATTTCTCCTACTGATTTTTTTTCCCTTGAACTTTTTCTCCCGCTGGATCTCAAACAGGACTGATTAAGTTTATAGGCTGAGCTATTCATCATTGTGACTCCCTTTATATATGACCTGGAATAATCCATTCATTTCCAAGGCATACACTTTTTCTTTTGAACTATTGGCACCTCCTAAGAATTTACTTTACAGAAAAATTGAATAAAAAAAGGGTAAAGGAAATTTCTATTTAATGCTTACTTTATAGTTCATTTAGCCTATTTATTTTACTATTGTTCATATAGCGCCGACATATTCTACAGATTATAAAGATTTACATCATATACAGGGTGGGCCATTTATATGGATACACCTAAATAAAATGGGAATGGTTGGTGATATTAACTTCCTGTTTGTGGCACATTAGTATATGGGAGGGGGGAAACTTTTCAAGCTGGGTGTTGACCATGGCGGCCATTTTGAAGTCGGCCATTTTGTATCCAACTTTCGTTTTTTCAATGGGAAGAGGGTCATGTGACACATCAAACGTATCAAGAATTTCACAAGAAAAACAATGGTGTGCTTGGCTTTAACGTTACTTTATTCTTTCATCAGTTATTTACAAGCTTCTCTTTGTTTACAGCCATTGACATGTCGCAGAGGTTAACACGTGAGGAGCGGATAGAAATTGTGTTGATGTCTGGTGAACGCAGTACCCGGGTCATTACAGCAGATTTCAATGCAAGACACCCTACGAGACCACCCATCTCCCATGCTACAGTTTGCAAACTGCTTGCCAAGTTTCGTGAAACTGGTTCAGTGTTGGATTTGCCCAAATGTGGACGCATGAAAACTGTCACTAATGAAGAAACATCAGTGGCTGTCCTAGCTTCATTCAGCAAGAGCCCACAGTGTAGCATTCGCCGCATGTCACTGGAGGGTGACATCAGTCGAACATCCCTTCGGCGGATATTAGCTACTCACAAATGGCAGCCTTACAAACTCCAGCTGTTGCAGCATCTCAACGAGGATGACCCAGATCGGCGCACTGAATTTGCAGAATGGGCAAAACAAAAATTGGAACAGGACCCTCAGTTTACACAGAACATTTTGTTCAGTGATGAGGCAAACTTTTATGTGAATGGTGAAGTTAACAAACAAAATCACCGCTATTGGTCTGACACTAACCCACATTGGATAGATCCCTCCAAGACTGTTGGAACACAAAAATTGATGGTATGGTGTGGTATATGGAGTACAAAGATAGTGGGGCCATTCTTCATCAATGGAAACCTCAAGACCACGGGATATCTGAAATTGCTACATGATGATGTGTTTCCCTCTTTATGCACTGAAGCTGGCACGTTCCCTGAGTTTTTCCAGCAAGATGGTGCACCACCACATTATGGGTGTCAGGTCCGAGCATTCCTAGATGAACAGTTTCCTGGAAAGTGGATTGGTCGTCGTGGGCCAGTTGAATGGCCCCCTAGGTCTCCCGATCTGACCCCCTTAGACTTTTATCTTTGGGGTAATCTGAAGGCAATCGTCTATGCTGTGAAGATACGAGATGTGCAGCAACTGAAACTACGGATACTGGAAGCCTGTGCTAGCATTTCTTCTGCGGTGTTGCTATCAGTGTGTGAAGAGTGGAAGAAGAGGGTTGCATTGACAATCCAACACAATGGGCAGCACTTTGAACACATTTTATAAGTGGTCAGAAACTTGTAAATAACTCATGAAAGAATAAAGTAATGTTAAAACCAAGCACACCATTGTTTTTCTTGTGAAATTCTCGATAAGTTTGATGTGTCACATGACCCTCTTCCCATTGAAAAAACTAAAGTTGGATACAAAATGGCCGACTTCAAAATGGCCTCCATGGTCAACACCCAGCTTGAAAAGTTTCCCCCCTCCCATATACTAATGTGCCACAAACAGGAAGTTAATATCACCAACCATTCCCATTTTATTTAGGTGTATCCATATAAATGGCCCACCCTGTATATATATATATATATATATATATATATATATATATATAATATATATATAGTAAACATATTGAATGCCAAAGCATTAGCGCTCGTGTGCTGGCGCTTATTATGAAATGACTATGCACCATCTGATGTTGCCATGCATACATCAATATTGATGCACCAGTGCTCAGAAGAACTGACTCATGAGTCTTGCCACTTCAGTAAAGCCCTAGAGCCATCACCAGGGACATGGCAGTTGCACCTGGGCCCTAGTGCCAAAGGGTGCCTATAGGGCCCATTGCCTCATAAGAATGCACCAGTGATATAAATAATGGGTGGGGGGCTCTATTATTAGATTTTACATTGGAGACCAAGAGAATCGAGTTAAGGCCCTATTACCTGGCCATTGATCAGGCAAACGCTCATTCATCGGCTGATTTGCTCTTTTATGCAGAATTAAAAATCATCGTTGTCGGCAGCACATCACCCTGTGTAATCAGGAATATGTGCTGCCGACATGATAAAAATGTATGGGGATGAGCGATTGTAGTAACGATTGCTCATCCCTATACATAAGCAATAATTGCTCTGTGTGAAAGGAGCAAACAAGCGCCGATCAACGAGTAGTCTCATTGATCGGCAGCCACTTCAGGCAGTGTAATAGGACTCTTACACCTTTGGCCATCCAGGAGTCTCAAGGGATTAGAGAGATTATGTTGATTGCTGGGGAGACAAGAAATGATGTGGGACACAAGACATACCATTGACCTCCCGCCCAAGTACCAGACTTAAATTCCTGTAATTTCATGCTTAAGGGTATGTGCACACGATAGCAGGCATTTACGTCTGAAAAGACAGACTGTTTTCAGGAGAAAACAGCTGCCTCGTTTCAGCCGTAATTCCTCCTCCTCGCATTTTGCGAGGCTTCTCTGACAGCCGTAAATTTTGAGCTGCTCTTCATTGAGTTCAATGAAGAACGGCTCAAATTACGTCTGAAAGAAGTGTCCTGCATATAATGTATATAAGTGTCCTGCACTTCTTTTGACGAGGCTGTATTTTTACGCGTCGTCGTTTGACAGCTGTCAAACGACGACGCGTAAATGACAGGTCGTCTGCACAGTACGTCGGCAAACCCATTCAAATGAATGGGCAGATGTTTGCCGACGTATTGTAGCCCTATTTTCAGACGTAAAACGAGGCATCATACGCCTCGTTTACGCCTGAAAATAGGTCGTGTGAACCCAGCCTAACTGACATGGGACTGGTTTTGGATTAGCAGGATTGCCAGATTATAAAGTGCCAAATGAAAGGAATTTTACTGTGATGTATCCGCTGTACAACTGGGACACATGCGGATGAGAGCCAAATAGACTACTTCAAATGTAAAATTATATTATAATTCACTGTACCCCAATAAAGACACATTTAAAGAGATTATCGTTTAGATCTGAATTATTATATTTGTTCATAGAAGACTTGAATAATGTTCTGTGCATGTGTGTAAGCGTATTGTTTCGTATTTGTTAGGTGTGAACAGTTTTTATCAGCACAACAATGTGGTAAATCGGAAACAGCATGAACATAAAAATTGCTGAAAAGTGTCTGGTCATTAATAGGGGGTTCTTCGAAATTTACATTGATAGTCAATCTTTAGAATAGACCATCAATGTGTGATCGGTGGGGGTCCAACCTCCGAGACGTCACCGATCAGCACTATAAAAGGACCTAAATAGGGGAATTGTATTAGGGATTGGTTTTTTGACACAATTGAGTGGGTAGGGTTATTAGAATTGTTTTATTATTTTATTTTTTTTGTTATTTATTTTATTTTCCCTGACTTGCATTTTTGTTTTTTACAACTTGTCTCACACCTTCGGGGGACATTATTATTATTAATGATAATATTTTTTTACACTACATATTTCCTCTGTACATTAGTTACAGTGACAGATGTTACAATCAGGGCTGTGCTAGTCCTAGTTAAACCCAGCAGCACCTTCATCTGACGGATGTCCCAGCGATCACATGATCGGCCTGACCAAATAGGCAGTAGTACAGATTAAGAAAGTAGAAACTGTAAAAAACAAAAAACAATAATTTAAAAAAAGTTTCTGCCTTCTCTACTGGAAATTGCTGAAAAAGGCCATACTTACTCATACAAGTACTGGTGCAAACACCAGTTCCCAACAGGATGCAGACAAACCACAATGCTACATAGAGGGAGATTTCTCAGGTGCAAAATACTAATGAACATCCACTCTCACGCCTACTATTGAAGAGGGGGCTGGCTGCTTAGTTTAATCATTGCACACAGATATAGCTTCTATAAGTGTGTCAGTTACATAAGTGTGGCAGTCACACGGTTACATGTAGTGCACCATGATGGCATACAGCCTATTAGTTACGCCCATACTATTAGATCAGATGGGCTGCCCAGCACCCTCTAAGTGTACCACACTAAGTACTAACACACTATTCTCCCCCAATGTTAGGCCTGGCTGCATCCTAAAAAGATATCCATGATAAACAATAAATGTCTATGATAACCATGATGTGGGAGCGGATGTTCATCAGTATTTTTCTCCTGAGAAATCTCCCTCTATGTGGCATTGTGGTTCGTCTGCATCCTGTTGGGAACTGGTGTTTGCACCTGCCCTTGTATCAGTAAGTATTTTAAATAAATATATTTCTTTTTTCTGTGATTTGTTTGCCTACTTTCCTGGGTACCAGGCTGTTAACTGGGTATCTGACCTGCATTTTCAAACAGCTGCACAATAAAGTCCCTTAACCCCTTCCCGCCGAAGCCCTTTTTCAGATTTTCATTTTAGTTTTTTCCTCCCCACCTTCCAAAAGCCATAACTTCTTTATTTTTCCTATATAGTCCTATTAGGGCTTGATTTTTGCGGGACAAGTTGTAGTTTTTTGTAGCACCATTTATTTTGCCACATAATGTACTAGGAAATGGGCAAAAAATTATTTGTGGGGTAGAAAATGAAAAAAACAGCGATTCCTCCATGTTTTATTGCGCTCCGTTTTTACAGAATTCACTGTGCAATTAAAACAACATGTTAACTTTATTCTGTGGGTCAATATGATTACGGCGATACCAAATATATATAGTGTTTTCTATATTTCACTACTTTTACAAGTAAAAACCTAAGTGTAAAAAAGAAAATGTATTTTGTGTCGCCAAATTCTGAGAGCCATAACTTTTTTATTTTTCCGTTGATTAAGTGGTATGAGGGCTTATTTTTTGCGGGATAAGCTGTAGTTTTTAATAATACCATTTTGGGGTACAAGCGATGTTTTGATCACTTTTTATTTCATTTTTTGTGGGAGATTAGGTGACCAAAAAATAGAGATTCTGGCTTTTACAATTATTATTTTTTTACGGCGTTCACCGTGTGGGATAAATATTGATATATTGTAATAGTTCAGACTTTTACGGACGCGGTGATACCAATTATGTTTATTTATTTATTGTTTTACTATGTTCTAGGGGGAAAATGGGAGAAGGGTTTTTTTTTTAACCTTTATTTAACTAATTTTTACTTTTTTTATTAGTCCCCCTAGGGGACTTCAACCAGCGATCATTAGATCGCTTGCATGATATACTGCAATACTAATGTATTTCAGTATATCGTGATTCTGACAGGCTTCTATTAAGCCCTGCTGAAGGCAAGGCTTAATAGGTGTACAAAGATGGCGGACCGTATGGACACGTCAAATGTCGGGAAGGGGTTAAAAGTGGCCATAAAACCATGGCATGTGGTTGTTAAGAAGTTAGTCAATTTCTGAAACAGGTTCTTTCAATCAATAACGATGCATAAGTCTTAGAGCTTATTCAGACGAACGGGATATACGTCCGTGCAACGCGCGTGATTTTCACGCGCGTGGCACGGACCTATATTAGTCTATGTGGCCGTGCAGACATGTGCGTGATTTTTACGCAGCGTTGGTCCGCTGCGTAAAAGTCACGACATGTCCGTTCTTTGAGCGTTTTTCGCTCATCACGCACCCATTGAAGATTGACTTCCGTGCGAACTGCGTGATTCGCGCAACAGCTGTGAAAACTATGAATGAAAACAGAAAAGCACCACGTGCTTTTCTGTTTACAAACATCCAAATGGAGTGTCATCATGATGGCGGCTGCGCGAAAAGCACGCAGCCGCGCATCATATGCTGCTGCCACACGGAGCTGTTAAGTGCCTTTTGCGCAAGCAAAACGCTGCGTTTTTTGTGTGCGCAAAAAACACACGTTTGTGTGAATCCAGCCTTACTGTACCCTCAACTCCAAACAAAGGTTCTTCTTCTCCTTCTATCTGTAGATACCAGATAATGTCCTATGAAAGAATTATATGCACAGCACATACACACAAACCAAATGTATGTGGTCACCATGGCGGTTCCTGTGGTTCTCTGATACTATAAACTTTTTATTAGACTTGTTTTATTTGACGTTTATCTGGCCCAGTAAGAAGTAACATAATGTGATAAGTATGTGATACTCCCATAAATGCCATTTAGCGTTCAGGAAGAAAGGAAGGCAACTCTGGATTGTAGCGTTTGAAGGCCGCACTTGTCATTTACAACCCTTTAGGGTATGTTCACACGGCCAAATTTCAGACGTATACGAGGCGTATTATGCCTCGTTTTACGTCTGAAAATACGGCTCCAATACGTCGGCAAACATCTGCCCATTCATTTGAATGGGTTTGCCGACGTACTGTGCAGACGACGTGTTATTTACGCGTCGTCGTTTGACAGCTGTCAAACGACGACTCGTAAAAATACAGCCTCGTCAAAAGAAGTGCAGGACACTTCTTTCAGACGTTTTTTGGAGCTGTTTTCTCATAGACTCCAATGAAAACAGCTCCAAAAACGGACGTAAAAAACGCCGCGAAAACGGCGCGAAAAATGCCGCGAAAAATGCGAGTTGGTAAAAAAACGTCTGAAAAGCAGGGTCTGTTTTCCCTTGAAAACAGCTCTGGATTTTCAGACGTTTTGGTTGACTACGTGTGAACATACCCTTAGTAGAACATTTTTCACCAACTCTCAGAAAACAATCTTATGACGGGTTAACTATCTTTTTTTCCAATTAAAGCAATAAAAAAAAAATGTTTTCCCACTATGGTTCACCTTAAGATAGGGGTTCCATAAATGTAAGACTAATCATAATGATCATAACAATTAGAACAATCTTCTCGATCATGTGATATGTTTAATGGTTCTTGTTGTTGATTTTTAATACATAGCAGCAGATTCACTAATACTTTCTAAAGGTGTTCAAACACATAAGATGTATGTCAGCCAAACCCGCCAATTTCTGCGGGACCGGCAGACCAAATAATATGTATGGTGGCCAGGGCTGGACTGGGAGTTAAAATCAGCCCTGGCATTTTTACGCACAGAGGACCGCCGCAGACCATACGCAGGCGCTAGTGTTGGGTGGATGTACATGCGGGCCACCTTTCAGCTATACAAAGACAATGGGGGAAATTTATTAAAAATATAAACATGCTCAATATTCTAGAGGAATTTTTTTTGCGGAAATAAATCCACACAGACATTATGCTGCTGCATGTGAATGGGGTATAAAATACCCTATTCACTTGCATTGGATGCAGAATTTTAAGGATTTAGGTGCTGAACCCGGGTCTATGTCCTAATCAAATCCTGAACGCGTGATCATGGCCTAATACTGAAAGATTGCAAACTATACCATTATAGAATGCTAAAATATCACCATACTGTAACCAAATAATAGTATGATTCCAAAATTATATTCAGCTATATATGCACTCACAAGCTGGACACATGCCGCACTCACGCCACTCACAACTAGAACACATGCCACGCACACACCACTCACACCTAGGACACATGCCACGCACACACCACGAACACCACTCCCACGTAGGACACATGCCACACACACCACACACACCATATGCGCACACACACAACTCACATATTAGACACATGCCACTCACACACAGTGGATATAAGACGCATACAAATGTCACTAATACATTAGAAATAGTCACAAAACTCGAATTTCATATTTCACTCATACAATGGACATACACTACACCAATCATTCACTCTATGAAAATCAAAACACACCTGTCACTACCTGTTCCTATAAAACATACAAGAACTTATAGACAAATGGTGTTCATGGTTCCCGATTAGTCAAAAGAGACAATACCTAGACAGCAGCTAAAACAAGAGGGACGTGCACAGTAAGAATAAAATTTCTTACTCACCGGCATTGTGTGCAATTCCCTGTTGTTTCCTCAGCTGTTGTCCACCTTCGATTGTCTCCTTGGATCTGTGTTGGGATCCCGGACAAAAGCCCCCAGGAAATGTCATTGCAGAATTTACCGTATTTTTCGGACTATAAGACACAGTTTTTAGCAAGAATAAATCTTGCTAAAAGTCCCTGCATCTTATAGTCGGCAGTCAAGGGATCCAGCAGCGCCAGGCCCCCTGATCGCTTCTTACTTAACCCCTTCCCGACTCATGATGTGTTGGCTAATCAAGGGCGGGGAGGGGATGATGTTTGGAGCGGAGCAGGCTCAGGCGCTGAGCCCGCTCCATACACTGCATGTCTCAACTGTGTTTTACAGCTGACACGCTGATCTAATGGCCAGGAACAACGATGGCGCTGTTCCTGGCCGTTTAACTAGTTAAATGCCGCGGTCAATAGCGACCGTGGCATTTATAGGGGTCTTTCCATGATGGACATTTATGACATATCCACAGGATATTTACCTGTTTTCTTTTGTAAACTGCTGATTCTTTGCCCTGGCATGCGGGCTACTGGCAGTACATCTATAAATGAGACACCCCTCCACCATTAGGGTATGTTCACACGGCCTATTTACGGACGTAATTCGGGCGTTTTTGCCCCGAATTATGTCTGAAAATAGCGCCTCAATAGCGCTGACAAACATCTGCCCATTGAAAGCAATGGGCAGACGTTTGTCTGTTCACACGAGGCGTATATTTACGCGCCGCTGTCAAAAGACGGCGCGTAAATAGACGCCCGCGTCAAAGAAGTGACCTGTCACTTCTTTGGCCGTAATTGGAGCCGTTATTCATTGACTCCAATGAATAGCAGCGCTAATTACGGCCGTAATGGACGCGGCGTTCAAGCGCCTGCACATGCCGTTACGGCTGAAATTACGGGGATGTTTTCAGGCTGAAACATCCCCGTAATTTCAGCCGTAACGGACGCCCTCGTGTGAACATACCCTTAAGCCCCGCTCATGTGTCCGCGAAGCCATGCTTTACTAAGCTGCTCCTATCCTTAACTGTGATTCAACTTAACAATAACCTGATGCTCACCCCTCTAACCCTTCATCTCCTGCTATCTACAGTGGCTGGACTCCCCCTTCCCACAACAGGCTACTTGCAGATTCAGACTATATGTGTGTATCACCCATGTCCTCTTGTCATGTTGGTGCTTGTGTTCACCACTGCCCGACACAGACTGTGTAGGCGGCCAGCAGGCGGCCCACTGTTTACCGGCCCATCTGGCATTTGCCAGGATTGCCAGATGGCCAGTCCGGCCCTAATGGTGGTGTCCCGACTTTCCCCCAACAGCGGATGAAGGGGGAGAGAAGGGTCGGGTTTGTTGGATTCCAACATTTCTGCTTCTTTTATTTGCAAGGAGATAAACTGCTGCCAGAAAAGTCTGGCAATGGCTTTACTTATTCTCCCTTTTGAGAACACATGCATGCTTGGCTCAGGGAGGTCGGGGGGAATATCTTTCTGAAATGTATGGCTAGTATAAGATTTAGACAGTGTAATCTTAGACAAGGCAGTCAGAAAATGTGCCAAATTTATCGCAGTAGTGCTCTCTGTATGATATATTTGACACAGTTAGCTAGACATGTAAGACACTTTTCTCTTCCTTATACCACCTCTTGGATGGCTAGTTTCCGGCAGTTATTAGCGGCCCAAATTTTGGCACAATTCAGGTGCGTGGTAGCCTTTTAAGGCACACCCTATTTTTATCTCGACCACGCCCCCATTGTTGGACGAGGCCTAAAAAGTTAGTTAGTGGGGCTCAATTTGGATAGCAAATCTGCCCTATACTGTCCTTTCTCCCTGCAATAACACAGTACCCAAATGCCTCCAGAGGGAAAGCCGTTCTTTCCAGTGGGTCTCAAGTCTGGCTAATGGGGGAGGTTTAATCAGTGGGCCAGCGTCTAAAACCTCCATGTATAGCACTTATAAAAAAGTTTCAAAACTTTTCAAATTATTTCAGTTGATTAGATCTAAATAATAAAAATCAATGGTAGGGGGTGGGTTTGGGTGGGTGAATTAGTTGCTTTATGTATAGTATCGTTTTTTTCTTTCTTTTTTTTCTCCTTGTTTAAATTTCTGATATGTTACTGTAAAATGTACAATTGTGATTTACATCTTTAATAAAAATCAATGGGAAAAAAAAATCAATAGTCTATGTATAATTATTCAAATGTATTTTACTTTTTTTTGTCAAATTTTAAATCTTGTTTTTGTGTAGCAGTAGAATAAATATCCACAACATAATTTACTTTAAGCTTCAACAATCTGTTCTTATTAATTTCCTAATCTATCTTTAGGCCCTGTTCACACAGAGTTTTCTGATGCGGCTATCACCGCGGAAACCGCATCGGAAACCTTGGCAAAAAACAATCGAAATCGCCTCCCATTGATCTCAATGGGAGGCGGAGGCGTTTTTTCCCCCGAGTGGATTTTTGTTTACCGGGAATAAGAAGCGACATGACCTTTCTTCGGGTGTTTCCGTCTCTGACCTCCCATTGACATCAATGGAAGGCAGAGAAAGCAATTTTTGCTGCGTTTTTTGCCAACGGCACTCAATGGCTGCGGACAAAAAATGCAGCGAAAAACACAGCTAACAGTATGCAGGCAGGTCAAAATCCGCCTCAAAATTCCAGAGGGAATTTCTAGGCAGATTTTTCTGCCTGCAAAAAAACTCCAGGTGAACAGGGCCTTATAGTCGTGAGAGTTGCTTGTTCTGATGCTAAACTCCAAACTATGTGCAAACTATGCGTTAAATGATAAAATACTGTCTGCCTTCTGCCTCCACTAGAGGGAGTTTAGGAGATTATTGCATACTATTTTAACATTGCATAAAACAGTTGGCAGTAACATCTCCCCCTAGTGGCAGCCATAATGCAGTCATTCACTTGAGGCCTTATGCAACCATGATATCTTTATTAATGCATATTATGGAATAACACGGTACCTCTACCCACTGAAATATACCATCCCATCAGAAAAGTAAGGCCTCACATTTTGTTTTAATAAAGATAAAATTCCTGATATTTTTTATTATATTTTTTTTACATTTTTATATGATATTTTTGCCTTACATGCACAGCTTATTTTACCTTTTGACTTCAACAGGTTAAAACTTTTTCTAACTTTCCAAGTACATAAGTCATGTTTGTCTGTGTGGTCTGTTACTTCTTAAGACTAATTATAATGACTTTAAGTTTAAGTGGGAGTAACATCCATGTGCCCAGTGTATGTAATTTAAAAACACATTTAGAAAACTCACCATATTTGCAAAGGTTAAACCTGTCTTCAAATGTTTGTATAGAATGTAATTTAAACTCTCCGTTCTGCTTATCCAGCATGACCTTGGTCCAGACAATGATTTCTAAGGGGAATTTTAACTAATCGGGTATTTCCCATAAAAGGTTGCATTGTTTTTGATAGCCAGTAGTCATAAATATCTTATATAATCTCAATAAATTACATGGAAGTGGCTAAATCATTCAAGTATTAATTCTAAATCTCTAGGAAAAGCTAAAGTCCTATCTAAGTAAACAGCCTAGGTCTTTTGTTAATCAGTTTGGCATGTCATCGTAAGGACATAAATTCAGGGTTTCAGATTTTTTTTTAAACTTTTTTCCTTTCGATTTTGATTTCCATGTTCATGTTATGCAATAAATGAATACTATAGAAGAAAGAAAAAGGAGAACTATGAAAAGGTAGAAGGACAAGTGGGGTAGCTATTGAAGTTATAGACATTGCAGTGGCACCCGTGCCCCTTATCAGGAGATGCATATGGGCCGCGTGCTACAGAAAAAGTATCATAACTGTGCACCTTGAAATAAGCCTTTAAACAGCTGTAGGAATAACAATCATATAATTGATCCCTATGGCAAACGATAATGTCAATGCAGTAAAATATGGGGCAAAATTTTTTTAATATGGTATTTTGTAGCTAAATAACCAATTCTACTGGAGGTTTACGTGATACATACGTGTAACGGTGTAATTTCATTCTTGAGTCTTGTAGTAGAATTTTTGAAGCTTTTTAGGTGGCACGTGTAAAAACTAGGGCAAAGGACAACTGCTAATTTAGAGGCTCCAATGGCTTAGGTGCCATTAAAAAAAACCTGATAAACGCTGATTGGTTATTTTTTGTAAACTGCTCTGTTTGTCCCTTCTCCAAAAAAAAAAGTGCAGTTATAAAGGGTGATTTTATACTTTTATTAAAAATAGTGCCCACATACCTACTTTTACATGGGCAACACACCTGTCTCTGCACAATGGTATAGACAATATATGAGTTTTGTTCTGCAGCATTTATAGGCTAATAATGGAAGAAAGATGTCTCTGGGCACATGACCCTGCCCTACCAAGTCATGTAGACTGTCCCCTGCCGTGTCACATGATCCCATCTTCGCACATGACCTGGCACATCTTCTTTAAACGACCTCCTTTGCATAGAGAATGGAAAGTAGCATTCATATAATAGCCTTTTCTACGTTCTATAGCATCCCATTATACTGTTACGGGCAAGGGATCGGACAACATATACAGTACATCAAACTGTTCAATTGACATTAATCTAAAAAAGCATAATGAAAAACATTTCTTTTTGAGCAGGGCAGATGCTTTTCTTGAGGCATTTTTACTCAGATTGATGTCAATAGAATAACAACTTAGATAACCGATGCAAAAATATATGTTTTGTCCAATCGCTTCAGCACAGAAATAAAACAGGTTCACACACTTAAAATAAGATGCTAGTGTGAATGTGGCTTACTGTATGTGTTTGGGTTCTGCAACTACAAGATCCAAAAAACTAACTGAAAACTAGAGGTGTAACTTGAATACTCCTGGGCCCAAATGCAAAATCTTTATAAATGTCCCCCACCTATTATGTGCCATTTGTATTACTGATGTTTTCTTATGTGGCAGAAGGGCCCACTCGGGCACCAGGGCTCTATTGAAACAGCTACATTTGATCCCCTTACATAGCAACCCCCAAGTTTAAAACATCTAGTTATAAATATATATTATTTTATGGATCAGTTGTACAAAAAATAAAAAAACAAATGAAGAGTAGTGTGAACCTTGTCTCAACTACAACATCTATCACTATGTTTTTACTATTAAATTTAATTAACCCCTTAAGGACAGGGACAATTTTGGCCTTGAGGACAGAAAAACTTTTTGATTTTTTTCTTCTTTGCATCCCGGCCCAAAACATTTTTATTTTTTATTCAACGTAGCTATTTGAGAGTTTGAAAGACATGTTCATTGTTGGTATAGATACATCGACGATGTCTTCATGGTTTGGAATGGTACAGATGAGCAGTTAAAGGACTTTGTTAGAGTACTTAACTGCAATGACCATAATATCAATTTTACATATACTGTCAGTTTTCTTGATCTTATGATTCGGAAAAATAATGATAAACTAGAGACAAGCACTTGCACAAAGTCCACTGCAGGTAACACACTTCTGCTGGCACAAAGCCACCACTCAAAATCCCTTATACGGGGCATCCCAGTAGGTCAGTTCTTGCGTCTTCGCAGAAATTGTTCCAACCTGTATAACTTTAAGAAAGAAGCCCAGGACCTGGCCTTACAATTTAAACAAAGGAGATACTCAGGAAAAAGTATCAAACGTGGATACAATAGGGCTCTACATACTGACAGGAAAACCCTTTTGTATGATCATAGCCAGGAGAGAATAACGACTGATCCATTAAACAACATGACCCCAACCCCCATTACACCAAATAGAGTTAGGTTCATATCCAGATTTGGACAACATTGGGGAAAGATAAGGGGGATTTTACTAAAGAACTGGTCACATTTGACACTTTGTAAAGAAATACAAGATATGATAGGTGAATACCCAAGTATGACGTCTAGGAGAGCTCCGAATTTGTGTGATCTCCTTGTTAGATTAGAGTTCAGAAGGTCAGACATTACAGTATGGCCACAACACCCTTTAAAAGGGATGTTTAAATGCGGCACATGCTCACAATGCAAATTTGTCAAAAAATCCAATATGTTCTTTGATTCCACTGGTTGTAAAAAATTCAATGTACGAGGCTTTCTTAACTGCCGCTCCTCTATGGTTGTCTATTTTATTTACTGTCCCTGCGGAAAAATTTATGTAGGGAAAACCATATGGGAGGTACAACTGAGGGTCTTTGAACATATAAGAGATATAAAAAATGGAGATGAAAGGAGCCCTCTAGCTATGCATTTCAAAGAATGTCATGGACAATCGCCAGACGGGCTAACATTTACGGCCATTCATCAGCTTCTCAGAGATAATAGGGGTGGTAACCGTGATCGGCTGCTGCTCCAAAAAGAAAGTTTGTGGATTTATAATTTAAAATCTTTAAACCCCTTGGGACTGAACAACGAACTTAAGCTCCATATGTTCCTTTGATGTGGCCTGGGCTCCGGGACTCCGCCTACACGACTGTACCCAGTGTGTGGTCTGACTCCTGGAGCCCAGCCCCCATCCTTACCTCTTTATGTTTTTTTCCCCTTTCTCTTTTTATTCCTTTCTTTCTTCCCTTTTTCTTCCTTTTTTCCTAATTATTTTTTATTTTTATTTTTTTGTAATATTTATTTATATTTATTTTTATATTTATTTTTATTCATTTATTTTTTATTTTTTTATTAATTTTTCATTTAATTTATTATAATTTTTGGGAGATATCCAGCCAGACATAACTTGAATTTGATTATCAACATAAAAAACAAATGTGTATACTCACCCGAAGCCATTTGGTGCACTTGGGGTTAACCTGGATAGAATAGCACCGACACTAATGCTTGATTGGTTGCTGATCTATTCAAATAGATGACCAACGCTAATTTTCCTATGCACGCTCTGAGGAAGTCATATGGTGACGAAACGCGTCAGCGTATTGCCTTTGGTCTGACATCACATGCCGGGAATGTGTGAACCTATCCACTATACTGCTTGAACACATGTGCGATCTAAGCTATGTTGGGTATGTTATGCTCTGCTGAGTCCTGCACGGATTAAATACGCTGGCTAGCCTGCTGCTATTTGGGCTCCAACTGCACACTTTCTACAAACCACAAAAGGACATATACAACTGGGACGGGCCATCTTTATTCTCAGCTATGGCTGAAATTGCCAGTGGGAACTGATGGCCATACACTGACCAACATTGCAGAGACTACGTCTGATAGCGATAAGTATACGCTTTGGAAATATGCATTGACTGACTGCAGTTGCATTTTCTCCATGTTATGTTATGTGAGCCATGCTAAAATAGCCACCAAAATACTGTGGATATAATAACGCTTAATCATTGCTGTCTGTTCATGCTGACACAACTGACACAATTACGACTTAAGAGGCAAAATATTCATTATGTGTAAGCAGCACATCCGTTGCTTACACCTATGTGGAACATGTCAGCTGGATTATTCACTCTTGCTTCCCTTATCACTGGACGGGACTATACCTAGCCTAACATTCGTATCAGCCATATGTGATTCAATTTGTTCAAGCATTACCTTATGGTTGCAATTTTATGCAACATTGTCGGTTGCAATTATATGCAACATGGTTTGGGCATAATATATATGCTCTTATATGTGGGCTACTTATTTTTGACCTGGCCGGGCTTGTGACGTCTATATATGTTTGTTATTTATGTAAGTGTTTTTTGTGTTGTGTTATTTTGTGATCTAGACATAGGACTGCAACTGATTTAACCTTGTCATATTTATTTAATTAATTTTGTTCATAAATGTTGATATTTTTATAATTACGCTGAGCCGAGTGCCTGTCTTTCCTGTGGTTATTCCCTGATTATTTTCCCTCCCCCTCCCCTTTTCCTTTTTCCCCTCTCTTCCGTCCCTTTTCATTATTTTGTGATTATATCGCTGTTGCTCCCTGGTTGGGACCATGCTGACTGTACTGAGCTCATGCCCATTTTTATTATGATCTGATTTCTTCATATTTTCTATTTGAGAGTTTGTTTTTTGCGAAACAAGTTGTATTTTATGTAGGTGACATTTTATATGAATTTTTATTTTACCAAAAATCTAGAAAAAAAGCAGTTCCAATGCAGGTTTCATTTTTTTTTACAGCATACAGCGATCATCATAAATGACACTATAAATTTGTTGTGCAGGTCGTTACGGTTGTGATGGTACCAAATATTTATGTAATATTTTAAGTTTTGGGACTTATACCTAATATAGTTAATGTTATTGTAAAAAAAATGTGCATTTGTGTGTAATTTATTTACAGATTTTTTTAATTTAACATTACTTTTTTCATTTAGATTTTTATTTTTGAACTTCAATGCACTGGCTAGTGGCATAGCTATATTGGTCACAGCGGTTGCAATTGCGACCGGGCCCCTAAGCCAGGGGGGCCCACAGGCCCACGTCACGACTCTAAGACTGGCCATAAAATTTATTCTTTAATGAACTCCTTCTTTAAACAGCGCGATGTGCTGCAGCGTGTGTTTCTACAATCCTCCCCTGTCTCCTCCCCCCTTGTGCTCTGAGGCACTTGATTGGAGGAGGCAGGAGAGGAGGATTCTAGATACACACGCTGCGGCACATGCGCTGTGTAAGGGCCTAGGTGTAAGTGCAGGACAAGCCTGTTTTACGCAGTTAAATTTAGTTTTTTTGCTCTTATCTAGCCTGTGTTTAAAGAGAACCTTTCACCTCCCCATACTTGTGCAGCTGAGTGCAGCATGTATTGGGCAGGGCTGCACAAACCCTGGGGCACTTTACATTTTGTTTCTACCTCCCACCGTTATTTAGATATCGGTGCCGTTATATTTGGCGCCCAATATTTAAATAACCCCCTGAACAGTCAATGGGGCGTGTACTGGCAAGGGGGCGTGCTACTAAGGCTGTGACACTGTCCAATCAGATATGGACAGTGCTACAGCATGAGAGAGTGTGCGATTGCAGTCTTTTCATCCGAACAAGCAAGGGGGCGTCACTGCTACGGACAGAGCTGTGGAGAGGAGAGCATGCTCTCATCTCCAGCTCTTGTGAGAGATCAGTCTTGTACTTTGTCTGACGAACTGGCAAGGGGGCGTGTCACTGTCCGTAGCACTGACACGCCCCCTTTCCTGTTCGGCTGAAGAGACTGCAATCGCACACTCTCTCATGCTGTGGCACTATCCATATCTGATTGGACAGTGTCACAGCCATAGTAACACGCCCCCTTGCCAGTGCACGCCCCGTTGATTGTTTAGGGGGTTATTTAAATATCGGGCGCCAAATATAACGGCACCGATATCTAAATAACGGTGGGAGGTAGAATTTTTTTTTAAAGTGCCCCAGGGTTTGTGCAGCCCTCCCCATTACATGCTGCACTCAGCTGCACATGTATGGGGAGGTGAAAGGTTCTCTTTAAAGCTTGCTGTCTCTCTATTTCTGGAATGGGAGGAAGTCTTACAACCTGCTCCCATGTGACTACCGGCAGAGCTACTCCCCCACGTATCCACAGTAAGGTAGTAGCTGTCATCAATCATCTCCATGATCTGTAAGTAAACGAGAGTTTACTTACAGAAGGAGAAAATTTAGATGTGATAGCGGTGCAGACCCGACTCTGATAAGGCTATGTTCACATCTGCGTCAGTGCTCCGTTCCGACATTCCGTCTGAGCTTTCCGTCGGAACGGAGCCCTGACTGACACAAACGGAAACCAAAGGTTGACCATTGATTTCAATAATGATGGATCCGGTGTCAATGGTTTCCGTTTGTCTCCGTTGTGCAAGGGTTCCATCGTTTTGACGAAATCAATACTGCAGTCAACTACACTATTCATCCCGTCAAAATGACGGAACCCTTGCGCAACGGAGACAAACTAAAACCATTGGCACTGGATCCGTCACCATTGAAATCAATGGTGATGGAAACGGAAACCTATGGTTTCTTTTTGTGTCAGTCAGGGCTCCGTTCCAAAGGAAAGCTCAGACGGAACGTCAGAACAGAGCCCTGACGTAGATGTGAACGAAACCTAACAGGTGTCATAATTTACAGCTCTAGGCAAGGTAGGGACAAGATACTAATAAGGGGGCTAGAGGTTACTGAGGGTCATTACATGGCACATTACAGGACGACTTCTGACAAGCACTGACTAGAGTATGTGACCCAGCTCTGCTCAGGAGGGTGGATATGAAGCACTGCTGGAGGACATATCCATGGGAAGCTAGACATAAAACAGGCTGCCCTACAGGTTTATTAGACATTATTTAGTATCAGAAGCATTTTCTCGAATAGCTTGCAATTAAATAAAATAATCAACTACCCAGGGGGAATTTGTACTGTGTAGGAGCACATAGATGGCATCTATCCCTTTGTGGCGGCACAAAGAGGGTATTAATACTGTGTGGGGGCAGAATGGAGTTCACTATTACTGTGGGACACAAAAGGGGAACAAGTATGTGTGGCACAAAGAGGGCCACCATTTCTTTGTAGGAGGCACCCATAGGGACATTGGAGGTAGCAGAGGGATGAAAAGTTTGTGTGCAGAGGAGTCGGGGCTGGAAAAATACATCTTGGTGGTCTGGCCCAGAGAAGTAAAGGGAAAGAAAGCAGCTAGATGTCACCTGTGAGTCACTGGATGTAACTGTAATCACTTTTCTCTATGTAGAACTGTTATCTGACTGTTATTTAGTGACTACATTATTTATGTATACAGACATACATAGGGCTGAGTCGCTGTATCTAAGCCTGCCATGTTATTAAAGTATGCTATATAGATATATAATTAACACACCACTTATATGATGTCACTAAAGTTGTTGCTAGCGTGAGATCGTTGATAACATCTTGTTGCCAGAATATTATTATTTTAGCAACGCCTCCGAAGATGTCACTTTAGCGACACTGCAGGTATGGAATGTTGAAGGGGAGGAAGAATACTGCAGCAGGAAAGGGCAGGGAGAGAATACAATGGCGGATTATCAATGGGCATTTTGGGCAGCCACCGGGGGGCCCGAGGGGCCCATGGCCGCCCCAAGCACAATGCGTTTTTGCCACGATTTTGCAGCGGATCGGGGCAAAAACCGCGACAAAATGGCTATGTGTATGTCCTGTAAATGACCTGCAGACATAAGGTCACATGACCTTATGTCTGCAGTTCTTTTTACTGATTATAGACCTGCTGGTCACATGACCGCAGGTCCTACAACAGAAGCAAGAGAAAAGACCGTAAGGTGATGTGCGAGGTAAGTATAAGGGGATCATGGATTTGTTTAAGGGGCCTGGGCTCTGTGTTTAGGGGGTCTGTATTTAGGGGGGTCTGTATTTAGGGGGTCTGGTCTGAGGTCTGTATTTAGGGGGTCTGGTGTCTGTATTTAGGGGATCTGTACTGGGGTCTGTATTAGTTTAAGGGGTTTGTATTTAGGGGGTCTGCATTAGTTTAAGGGGTCTGTATTTAGGGGGTCTGTAGTATTATTTAGACTCTGTATAGCTTTCATATATATATATATATATATATATATATATATATATATATATATATATTTCTGTACTGTTTGGGTGTCATTATTTCTGCACTGTGTGTCAATATTATTTGACCTCTTTGTGGCTTGTTATTTAGGCATTTAATCGCTGTATTACTTATGCACAATATGCCAGTGTTAGGTTCTTTTCACATCTCGACTTTTAATTAAGTTCTGTGCAGATGCTAGGTAAATCTCCCAGTGTATACGCCAAATGTATACCCTGACATATGCAACTGCCATATACTTCCATACTCCACTCATAGACTCCCATTGTAGTTGAATACGCATTTCAATAGAATGAAAAAAAGGTATGCCGACGCATACCACACAAACATATGCCAACAGGACACCCTTTGGCAAAAGTTGGGTCAATTAAAGTCTGTAAATGTGTTTGGCAGGAGCATTCCCCATGTATATACCAAACCAATGATAGAAACAAGATGGGAACTAATGCAAATATTTTATGATGGTATTATTTTGCTCCATGTGGCAGTATAACTTGTAAACCTCATGGTAGTATTATTAAGGTACAATATGTTAGTATTATTTAAGTATAGATAGTATCCAGGTCCATAACACCTCCACAAGGCAATCTTGGCCTTTGCCTCATCCAAATTTCGTAATTTCGTAAATTATGTAAAATATTCATAGAATGTGTTATACTATGTATTATAACACTAATGTTTTTGATACAGTATTCCTCAACTATTGTTAGAAATAATTTTTTATTTGTTATATTGTTGTTTGCTTAGTTTTTTATACTGTATGTATACTTTGATCTTAAATTTAATACATATTTATCTGTAATACTTTAGTACTCATTCAATGAAAGGTTGATAAAATATGATATTCATTACTTATGTACAGACGTTGTCTAACATAAATCTAAAATTCTAGTTAATATACATGTATATATTTTGTAAGATGACATTGAAAAATTATGACATGTCATAACTCTTTCAAATGAAGTTGCTTTGTGAGCCTGTACATTTAAAATCAACACCACCCTGAACTTTAGGGTTGGGCGAGTCAAAGCATAGAGGGAAAACAATTCCGAGGAAGTTCTGGAAATTGTCATTGAAAGTGCAGTTCCCATTTGTTTGTTGTCTCACAGGCCATAATTAAAGTAGAAACAGAAAAGACAACACAATAATACAAAAGGCTGTGTGGCGGGACTGAATCTTTTTTCACAGAAAAAATAAATTTTCATGAATTAGATTTTTTTTAAATAAATACTTATGTATATATATATGTATATATATATATGTATATATATATATATATATATATATATATATATATATAGAATTTTTTCTTGGACAGCAAAAGAAATACAATCTGACATGTTCATTCAATATCTTAATGTGTCGAATGATATGAAGAATTAATATAATTAAAAATAGTAAGGCTAAATATTAGTTGAACCTGAAAGTGTCTTCAGTGAAAACAATATATTAAAAATTAAAACAAAATTAAATAAAAGTAAACAAAACATTAAAAAACTAAAATAACTTTAAAAAATATAATAAAATAAAAAAATGTGAAATAATAAAATGAAAAGAGAATTTTTCTAAAAAAAAATCTATATTTATCTATAGATTTATTATATATATTTTTTTATTTTGTTTTGAATGTTAGATTCATGGATGCTAAAGTAATGAAATAGGTGCACATTGAGCTCATTAAGAAAATGATTTATTGCAATTTCCTTTTACTTTGCACCCAGCTTGGCAATATTTTCAGTCTCAGGTCAAAAAGACCTGGCTAGTCTCAAACCTGACTACACAGACCATTTAACACTGTCACTCGCTTTGACCAGCTTAGTCAATGTCTCCTTCTGTTTTTAAAGTAATGGTGCTATATATTTTCTAGATATCAAAGAGCCAACATAAAGGCACCTGGGGATTCTGGTATGGTTATTTTAACTTGCTTCAAAGCAAGGAGTGTTGATGAAGTCTAAGTGTTAAATGCAAAGTAAAATAGCAAATTTGAGAGATTGTAATAACTATGGAGAACTATGATAACAGAGGCTGGACACAGAAAACTCATACATTGGTTGATTTGTTTTAAAAGCTCTGTTCAATATTTTCTGTAGATGTTTCTTTGGTCAGGTAAGAGTAACGTTTTTGTTGAATATTTTTGTATATTGATATTAATGTGGCAAAGCCTAGGTGAGCAACGTTTTCCAATAAAGGTGCTACGGAGCCAGGTGTGGGTTCCGAGGAGGTTGCAATGCACTGCCTGCTTTTCTTGACCACAACTTACTGGGACCAGAGTACAGGAGTCTCCACAATCAATGGCAAATACATGGCCCGTGGCAAAAAACATTCTACCAACCCACAATGCACCCTCACTCTTAACAGGATATGCCATAAATGTCTGATATATTCGGGTCCCATTTCAAGGATCCACACCTATAACTAAGAACTAAGGAACTAAGGTCACCCTTCTCCCGTTTTGCTTGGTGCTGCGGCATCAAGCTGCCGATTCCTGGTGGGAACTTGTGGACAGAGAACTGTGCATGCACTCAGCTCTCTCTATTCTGTTATGGAACACGTGGGCAGTGCTTGCTCGGCTGTTTTCGTAAATCCCATTGAAGAGGCTAAAGAGAGCCGCGCGCATGCACAGCTCTCTGTTCCCTTAGTCCCCGTCTGGATTCCCTTAGCCGCCACACTAGGTGCTGTGACGAACACCTATCAGATATATGCTATAAAAGTTGGGAATGCCTCTTTAAGATTATAATATACAAGGGTGCGTCTATAATGAATCCGCACTCTGGCTGTAAAATTTATTTTAATCAACTTTCAGAAAAGACAAATACATCATTTTCCGACATAATCTCCCTGCTTTTCAATACACTTTGTCCATCTATCAACAAGCTTTCATATTTCCACATTAAAAAATGTTTTAGACCGAGCAGCGAGCCACGAATGCACTGCTGTCTTCACCTCTTCATCAGACGTGACTCTTCGTCCTCGTAGGGCTTCTTTCAGTGGACCAAACAGGTGATAATCTATCCAATAGAATCAGTTCACTTGCATGCTCAATGTTGTTATTGGTCGTGGACGGGCGTCTGCTCCTTCTTCATGGCTGACACGTGTGCGACCTTCCTTTAACTTCTCGATCTATTCATACACACTTCTTCATGACAAAACACTTTCTCCATACTGTGCTCAAAGTCTTAGATAAATATCTGCACCAGACCCACCCTCAGATCACAAAAAACGAATCACTGCATGCTGATTTTCTTTCGCATCGCAGTCACAAATAAACAGACGTAAAATGTTCAAACCTGCACAGCACTGACTGGGGGAGGGGACAGAGACTTCTTCCAATTAACGGCAGTCACGACCGCAGAGCTCTGAAGACTTCCCGGCATCTCCTTCCTCGGAAATGCTTGCGCGCACCGCTCTTAAAGGGCCACCACACGCACCAGGAAACCCTTCCCCAACCTATCTCAGCTCTCCTGGAACTTTAAAAGGAACTCCTTCCTTGCCTGAGCAATGTTGTGTCCTCCTTATGTTTGTCTTGCAAATGGTTCCTTAGCTGTATCATGTATCCTGAATCCGATATCCAGTATCTGTGTCCGGTTCTGATGCCAAATCGAGTGTCCAAGATGACTTCACCATCTGTGTCCGGTGTCCGTGCCAAATCAAGTGTCCAAGACGACTTCACCATTTGTGTCCGGTGCCCGTGCCAAGTCCAGTGTCCAAGACGACTGCACTACTCCTGCCCGGTGTCCTAGCCAATTTCCATTGTCCTGCACATGCCTGCTTCCCCTGATTGTCTGGCATATACCCTCCTTTACTTTATCATCACTGACTCTTATAGACTCGTTTTATCAGCAGCTGCTTCATTACGGCGGAGTGGCCCAGTGTGTCCACATACCTTCCAGTCGTTACACTGAGCTTTGTTCTGGGGCTGTATTTATGTACTGAGCTTGGTTCTGGTGCAGTATTTATGTACTGAGCTTGATTTTGGTGCAGTATTTATGTACTGAGCTTTGTTCTGGTGCTGTATTTATGTACTGAGCATGGTTCTGGTGCTATATTTATGTACTGAGCTTAGTTCTGGTGCTGTATTTATGTACTGAGCTTGGTTCTCGTATTGTATTTATGTACTGAGCTTAGTTCTTGGGCTGTATTTATGTACTGAGCATGGTTCTGGTATTTTATTTATGTACTGAGCTTAGTTCTGGGGCTGTATTTATGCACTGAGCTTGGTTCTGTGCTGTATGTATGTACTGATCTTAGTTCTGGTACTAGATGTATGTACTGAGCTTTGTTCTGGTGCTGTATATATGTACTGAGCTTCGCTTAGGTACTGTATGTATATATGTACTGAGCTTGTTTCAGGTACTGTATTTATGTACTGAGCTTGTTTCTGGTACTATATATATGTACTGAGCTTGGTTCTGGTGCAGTATTTATGTACTGAGCTTGATTCTGATACTGTGTGTATGTATTGATTTTGGTTCTGGTGCTGTATTTATGTACCGAGCGTGGTTCTGGTGCTGTATTTTTGTTCTGAACTTAGTTCTGGTGTTGTATAAACTGTATGTACTGAGCTTGGTTCTGTTGCCTTATATATATACGGAGCTGGGTTCTGGTGCGGTATTTATGTAGTGAGGCTATTTCTGGTACTGTATATATGTACTGAGCTTTGTTCTGGTGCTGAATTTATGTACTGAGCTTGGTTCTGGGGCTGTATATTTATGTACTGAGCTTGGTTCTGTGTGCTGTAGTTATGTACTAAGCTTTGTTCTGATGTGGTATATATGCTCTGAACTTGGTTCTGGTACTGTATATATGTACTGAGCTTGGTTCTGATGTTGTATGCATGTACTGAGTTTGGTTCTGGGGATGTATATATGTACAAAGCTTGGTTCTGGTGCAGTATTTATGTACTGAGCATTGTTCTGATGTGATATATATGTTCTGAGCTTTGTTCTGGTACTGTATATATGTAGTGAGCTTGGTTTTGGTGCTGTATATATGTTATAAGCTTGGTTCTGACACCTTATCTATGCATTAAGCTCGTGTTTAATACTGTATCTATAGACCAAGATTTTGTATTTGAGGTTGTATCAAAAAGCCACTCTGTTCTCGATCCTTCTCACAGTGCACAGCCTAAATAAATGAACTTTGCAATCTTAGGATACTAAATGTGCATGTATAGGTTTATATGTAATAGGTGAGTTAAATATAATGAATGTGGGTGGGTAGGTATGTATGCGTATGTAATCATATACAAAGTGTTATTCATCTCTAATTGACACTTTTATTTGCACACCGTTTGGCAAAACCCTTTCGATATTGATTGACACTGTTGTTTGCTCACTGTCTGGTTTTGTAATCAGCGCTAAATGTGACACTGCTATTTGTGCTGTACAGTATATGGCAGAATTATTTGCACATCATATGGCGCTACTGTTTGGCAATGCTATTTTTGCAGTGTTTGGTACAGCTATTTGCATACTGTAATTCGTATCTACATCACTTTTTCTTTGCATTTCTTTTCTTAAAACAGGCTTATTTCTAATTTTGCTCAAAACACCCCAGGTCATGAAAGGGTTAATATGTAGTTAATCTTAACGAACAGCAAACAGGTACCCTGGAAAACATAAATGGAGTTGCTGAAAAAAAAGTCTAATGGCCCTTTTTAAGCCCCATGCAGATGATCTAGTGGAGAATTTTTCTCTGAAACTGGAGCAAATATTTTTACCACTTTACTGACAGCTTTTCATTCTTAGCTGGTCGGTCTTCTAAACGAATTGCGCAAACGAAATTATTTAGAGTGTGAAGAAAATACTCATCCGTTGTGTGGTGAGACAACCCCTTTAATTTATAGGGCCAGCAGAATACCAAAACTCAAACCAAAGTAGTGGGAAAAGGGAGTGAAATTCTTTTTTTCTGGACATCACAGAATGAGGCTGATTACAATGGTTAAGGAAATTAAATGACCCGATTAAATGCAAAAATTTGGTATGATCAAGTAGGTTAACAGAAACCAGGGGCACTGTTCCTATATCTACAGAATGTATAGCAATGAATATGGCTAAAGAACCGAATAAAAAAAAAAAAGTTATTTTATAATGTCTATATTTAACGGTGTTCCATTAGACTAATAGCATCTGTCTTATACTGGCACCGGCAGCTGGCACTGAAAATTAAACATTAACAACTTTTTCCTTGTGCAGACTGGCACCGCTGTTTTCCCAAAGGTATATGTTTAAGACATTTTGCATATGGTAATTTGTTGCCTTTGGATCCAAGGACTTTATAATCACATTTTTGGGAATTTCCACATAAACTGTTTGGAAAATCAGCTCATTGTCTGTCTAATTGTATGCACAGTATGTTTCCATAAGGCTCATATCCAAGACGGGAAGACATTGTAAACTCTGCACCATGCTGGCTTCTCATGATAGCAAAAGGTTTTGTAACAGGGAATCAGTGCAAAGTCCATGCAAACAAATATTATTCTAAAGAAAGATATTATTATTATGTTATATTAATTTCAGGAAAATAATGGTCTATAATATTTAGTATGTGTTAAAGGGGGTGGGGTAATAGCGGGATTCACTGGTTAGTGATACCCACTATTACTACCGCCTTTATAATCAGGGTCACTAGGGTTATGCCTAGTTCCCCTACCTTTTCCTTATACGAACGTCGATCTAATTGCTTTAGCGGCTACTCAAGGGAATAAGACCGTATAGTAAATAAAGGTAATATTTATTAACATACAGTAATCACACTCATATGTATAATACAGTAACTAATCACAGTTTAGTATAAACACGGTATCATAATATTATACCGCCACCCACTTACCTAAACATACACAGAATACAGTTCCGTTACAACACAATACACATAAGTTACTTGTGATTCTCACACGCTCTCTATCTCTATCCCACTCCCTCCTAATATAACTTTCCCTATACACTAAGGGTTAATACAGGATAAGGAGGAACAAGGGGAATGGGTTACTGTGTAAAACAGACAGCAAGGGTTAACTCAGGGACTCTGGGACAGCAAGGGTTAACTCAGGGACTCTGGGACAGCAAGGGTTAACTCAGGGACTCTGGGACAGCAAGGGTTAACTCAGGGACTCTGGGACAGCAAGGGTTAACTCAGGGACTCTGGGACAGCAAGGGTTAACTCTGGGACTCTGGGACAGCAAGGGTTAACTCTGGGACAGCAAGGGTTAACTCTGGGACTCTGGGACAGCAAGGGTTAACTCTGGGACTCTGGGACAGCAAGGGTTAACTCTGGGACAGCAAGGGTTAACTCAGGGACAGCAAGGGTTAACTCAGGGACTCTGGGACAGCAGGGGTTAACTCAGGGACTCTGGGACAGCAAGGGTTAACTCTGGGACAGTAGGGACTCAGGGAGAGTAAGGGGTTAACTCAGGGAAGCAAGGGTTAACTCAGGGACAGTAGGGATAGTACTCAGGGAGATCAAGGGGTTAACTCAGGGAAGCAAGGGTTACAGCAGGAGGAGACAGGGAGAGACAGGGTTAAGTGTAGCTGCTGCTACACTTGATACTTAGCGTGACTTTGTGGAGCAGCAGAGGCAGCAGCAGGAACCCAGGTCTTTGGAGGAGAGAGAGAGGTGAGCCCTCGGTGGTGTATGAGGCAGGCAGGCAGCTCTCAGCTGATCGTAGCTCCAGCTGGCTTCGGTTCCTGAGCTCGGCCCCTGAGCGTACCGACGCAGGGCTATTTAACCCTGTCGGTACGCTCACAGCGGGGAGTGTGGCGCTTGCCCCAGGCTAGCATGGGTCGGCATGGTGATAATGTATCACCAGCCGACTCATGAGAGCCCGCACGAGACAGTCCGTGCGCGCGGGAGACTTGAAATGGAGACAGGGGATAACTATCCCTTGTCTCCATGGTTTCCTAACAAAGCAGGGACATGCTAATTGTCCTGCTCTGCTTCCAACCGTATTCATGACCAGGGCTGTTGTTAACAGACATTACAGCCAAGACTAAGGACGCAGAAGCATCCGAAACGCGTAGGCTCCGAGGACATCACCGCCCGCTTACCTTCACACCAGGACTATATACCTCTGGACTATTTCTTTTAAACTAAGAACATTAAACTTGGAAATCCGCTTCCATTTTAAACTCCACGCAGCGCTGGATCAAAACACTCCTCTTCCTTCCCAGGGCTGTTGTTGTTACAGCCCTGGCTCATGATACATTATATGTACTATACATACACATATATATTATATATATGTGTATATATATATATATATATATATATATATATATATATATATATATATATATACACATACACTGTATACATACATACTATATATATATATATACATATATACATATATACATATATATGGACACTTCCCTTTACAGTATGTTTTGTTAAATGGGACCTCAGCATAGTAAGGCGGAAAATATATATGTATAATTTTTTTAAAGTGTCCGGCTTAGTGATGGATTGTTAGAAGCTCCCTATCAGTCATGGTGTTCAAAATATAACCCACTGATGTAGCCAAAATGAGAAAGAAGATTTCAAATAACACCAATATCAAGTGTATCTATATAGAGAGTTCATGTTGCACTTCCTGATCGGTGCTGGTAGTCCGTTCCCCAGTGATTTGATATTGATGACCTATCCTAAGGCCTCCCAAACACGAGCGTGTTTGGTCCGTGATATACGGTCTGTATGTCGGTCGCATTTCCCGGACCGAACACACTGCAGGGAGTCGGGCTTCTAGCATCATATTTATCTATGACTCTAGGAGTCCCTGCTCGCTGCGGGAAAACTGTCCCGTACTGTAATCATGTTTTCAGTACGGGACAGTAGTTCTGCAGGGAGGCAGGGACAGCTAGCGTCATAGATCACTATGATGCTAGGAGCCCGGCTCCCTGCAGTGTGTTCGGTCCGGGAAATGCGTCCGGCATGCGGTCCGTATTTCATGGACCGAACACGCTCGTGTGAATCCGGCCTAAAGATAGTCTATCAATATAGAAGTCCGGGAGAAAGCCTTTCACCTTGTCCCCTGTGTTTGGCATTAGAAAGATAGATAGAAGATTTTATTCATCCCCAACGGGGAAACTATTCTGCCACAACATTACGTAATCATATAAAAAACATAATACAGAAAACTTAAAATCATTAAAACATGACATAACAGACAATAATGCAATAAAAAATGTGCCTGCCTAGAAGAAACACCAGCAATACTTATACTATCTATGTCTATAATATTAACAATTCCGACGTCCGTCTTTCCCTGCCAACAATTTATTGTAGAGGCCTATGGCAGTGGGCTGAAATGACCGCCGACAAGTGTCCTGTGAGGTTCATACATTAAAACTGCTCTAAATTGTGTCAATTTGCGCCAAAATTTGGCACATTTTGCAATACTTTCTAGAACCTCAGTAGTACATCTGCCCATTGTGATCTACTAATTGTCATGATCCGTTTGCATGTGGACCCACTAGGCCACACCACCGTAGCGGAGTAGTAGCTGGCCAAACAACAGTCCTAATACAATAGTACCGTAAATAGTCCAGACAGTAATGGAGGCTCGGCACAGATGAATTTGTAGACGCCAGACGTGGTATATATCAGCAGGTGTGACCGGTGGCACAACACGTCTCCAACAGGTTAAGGCACAGGAACAGATATAGCACGGGATACAGGATACAGGTAGTAGGGCACGGGAACAACGGGAACAGGATAACAATAAGGGACCATTTGCTAAAATTAACATGAGTAGACACAACAACGCTCAGGCAATGAGTGAAATGGCGGAGCCCTTTTTATAGTCCAGGGTGATCATGGGCTAATTACAGATCTACTCATGTGTGTGCACTGGCCCTTTAAGGCCGGACGCGAGTGCGCGCGCACCCTATGGGAACCAGTGCAGAGATGCGGAAGTGAGTGCCGGCGTCTCTCAGGAGGGAGATGCTGCCCGACACTCACTCGTCCATGGCCGCAGCCGTCGGGGGGCAGGTAAGAACGACGGTCCGCGGCTGTGGACGTTACACTAATATCATTCCCATGTCTCACTTTATCTTCTAGTTTCCAAAAAGTTATCATGTAGACTCCCAGCCTATTCATTGGTATATCCTATCCACAACTTTCTCATCTTTAGTCTCCAGCTGGCTATTGGTTGCACCGACCTTCTTATTCTAATACTTTAATCATCTCAGAAGCATCTGCATGAATGGATCAAAGTGACCTCACAAGACAGAAGCCATTTACAAGGCAAAGACTAAGCTGTGGTTAATGACTTGGTAGAAATCATTTTTCATTGGGGAGGGAATGTTTGTAAATCCTTTGTCTGCCTTCCTTCTACCCTCAGCCATAACAAACAGCAATAAGAAGAAAGCCAGGCAAGAGGCAAGAGTGACAGCTCAGCCTGGCCTTTCAGAATCATCTGTCTGGACTGTTTGGATTTGCCCGTCTCTGCGTTTTCCTGGAGAACATTGAATAACTGAGAACTGTTGCAGAACAGAGGCAATAATGTAACACTGAATAAACACAGGATAGACATCATTCAGCAAATACATAGAACTCTATGAGCTACATCTCCTCTAAAAACAATATTTACATTGAAAATGAATGAGAAAAGTTATTTAGGAACTAACAATGACACAAACACCATATGGTTCCTTTAAAGACAAAAGTCCCTATAGTATAGAGGAGTGGTTGGGTGAATCTTCTGTAAACACACATATATAGAGATGTATACAATTAAAATGATCAATTAGTAGGTGAACAAATTGTTTATTTTACTATAATAGGAATGCACCTGTTTATGTTCCTTACAGGGTTTATCGGAGACTTTTATATTGATAGCCTATCCTTAGGATAGGTCATCAATATAAGATCGGCGGGAGTCTGACTCCTGGGACCTCTGCCTATCAGCTGACTGAAGGGGCTACGGCGACGAAAGCCGTGGCCGCTTTAATGCTTACTATACACTTCCGTAGCGGCTGTGCCTGGGATTGCAGCTCAGTTCCATTCACTTGAATGGGAGCAGAACTGCAATCCAAGGAAGGCCGCTACTGAAGGGTACAGCGTTGAACTGTGAAGAGGCCGCGGTGTTGAGCTCTGCAGCCTCATCAATCAGCTAATTGGTGGTGGGTGTGATCGGAATCGGACCCCCAGTGATTTGATATTGATGAACTATCCTAAGAATAGGCTATCAATATCAAAGTCCCGTAGAAACACTTTAACCTTGTCCCCTGCCTTTGGCGATAGATAGATAGATAGATAGATAGATAGACAGACAGACAGACGGGGAAATTATTGTGCTGCAGCATTACGTAATCACATAAAAAACATTACAATAAAACATAAAAACAATAAATAAAAGACAATGATACAATAAAACATGTACTATCTATGTCTATAATATTATTGATTTCCACGTCTTTCCATCTTTCTCTGCCAACGATTTATTGTAGAGGCCTATGGCAGTTGGCCGAAATGACCACCAACAGCACTCCTTCACACAACGTAATTGTACAAATCTATGGCTAAATGTGGTGCGCTGTGCCTCAGCCATTTTAAAAAAATAAATTGATAAGAGTCATTCTCAATTAACGCTCTGAACCGAGATAGTGTCCTACTCCCAACCACATCAGCAAAAGAGGCAAACTTACCTGGCATGCTTTCTTAATTAATTTCTCTAACTTGTTAGAATCTGCCATCCTGACATTGTTTCCCCAGAAAAAATGGTACTCGCAACAACCGACTCATCAAAGATTGCCAGAAACTTGTTACACACCCGAAGCGAGCGCAGTTTTCCCACTTCTCATCGGCATTTGGCAGTGATAATTTTAAACCATATATGTGGTCTGTTTCTTGCTATACGTAGCCTAATAAAAATGTAAAAGTGTTAACAATTTATTTTCTATTCCTAAATTGGGTAGTCAGGAAAAGGGTTCTGTTTGCCTGCAGGCATTCCTTCTTTTGACTATATATATTGCACCTGCTGACTACCCAGGGTCACAATTTGCTTTTCTGTCCAGTTTTCATAGAAAGTATAGCCACGATATGCCCTTTTTGTAGATCTTTTCTACATTTGTACCCCAATCAAGCTTCATGCCAATATGGCCACCTAAGTAGTTGTAAATGTCCACACTCTCCACATCATGGCCACCTATAACCACCGACGTGATATCCCCACTCTTCCTGCCCAAAAGCATGATCAATTATTTTGTCTTTCAACGATCAAAATATGCTCGTTGGCGGCACCCCACTCAACAAAATTCTACACAAACTGCCTATACTCCTCTTCATTTCCATTCCGTACACATCCAATCACCACAGTGTCATCAGAAAACTGACCAATTATCGTCCAATTTATCTAAATAAAGGGGAATAATAGAGGGTGGTCCAACTGTCAGTTTTAGAAAATGTGCTGCTTTTGTAAGGGTGCGGTAACATTTGCAGGACTCTTCACCACTAAATTTTTTTGATGGATTTTTAGTTCCCCTATATCCTATGTATATAGTCCCTCATCTTTGGGAAGACCACCCCTATATCTAAAATTATAGTGCAAGTAAGTCCAGAATATTTTTCAAGTGACTTATAAGATATTTGGACTTCTCACTAGAAGAGTGAGAGAAAGACAGTGAGGGAGATTTATCAATGCAGTTATGCATTACACTAAAATAATAAAATCCAGAATAAACGTATGAGTTTTTGAAGAACTTATGAGACATAGAAGATCTACAACTGATTTAAGAACGTTTACCTGCCGTTATTTAATACTGTGAATTAAAATTCACTTGTTCCTGATGTAAAACTTCACTACTATTGTTTTGAAGTAGAAATGTCTATAAGCTACAATACCGCAGCAGAAAAGTGGTTGGCCACGCAGGCTTTAAGATAAGTCCACCAAGAGTTAAATCACATAGTCTGTCCTTGGTACCAGTACTTATTACCAAACTTCAAAAGCAATATTAGCACAGTAGCTTTCCATCTGGAGCTTCATAAATTGAGTTTTCATAGCCGAGCAATTGCACATAAGCTAATGATGATACTCAATGCCAAGTGTCAACTGGAGTGGTGTAAAGCACTTTCATATTGGAGCAGTGGAATAATGTTTTTTTGGATTGATGAATCATGTTTCACTCTATGGAAGTAATTACTGTTTCAGCATATCATGACATAGCAGAGAATTGTGTGTTTTCAACTTTGTGGAAACAGTTTAGGCGATTCCCTGTCCTGTTTATAAAGCGAAAGCCATACAAAAATGCACTGGCCTGCACATAGCTCTAACTTTAATCCCGGAAATGCTTACTATGAACTAGTATTAGCATTACTGCAGGGGCGTAGCTAGGGGGGGGGGGCAGGCGGGGCATGTGCCCCGGGATCAACTTAGAGGGGGGCGCCAGCGCCACCTCCTCCTGCACTATAATTGTACCTGTGTCTATAGGACACACGTACAATTAGAAGCAATGAATGGCCGGGTACGTTCCGTGCCCGGCTATTCAGCTCTTTTGTACCAGTGAAGCGACATCGCGGTTCCGTCGATGAAAGGCACTGACTGACTGACAGGGAAAGTCACCCTGCCGAGCCAATCAGCGCCTTTCATAGATGCTCCGTTCAACCCCCAGGAGACCAGCGCAGAGCAGGTCTCAATTGCTGCCGGCTGGCGTGGGAGCGGGATTAAGGTGAGTTTAAATAGTTTATTTTATTGTAATAAAAAGTGTGTGGCTTTATCTACGGGGGTGGCTTTATCTACAGGGGGGGCTTTATCTACGAGGGGTGGCTTTATCTATGGGGGGCTTTATCTACGGGGGGCTTTATCTACAGGGGGGGCTTTATCTATGGGGGCTTTATCTAAAGGGGGCTTTATCTACGGGGGGGCTCTATCTACAGGGGGGCTATATACTGGGGTGGGCTATCTATGGAGCACCATATACAGGTGTGGGCTATATCTACAGGGGGGCTATATCAGGGGTGTGCTAACTATGGAGAACCATACACAGGGGTGGGCTATATCTACAGGGGGGCTATATACAGGGGTGGGCTATCTATATAGCACTATATACAGGGGTGAGCTATATCTACAGGGGGGCTATATACAGGGGTGGGCTATCTATGGAGCACTATATACAGGGGTGGGCTAAATCTACAGGTGGCTATATACAGGGGTATGCTATCTATGGAGCACTATATACAGGGGTGGGCTATGTCTACCGGGGGGCTATATACAGGGGTGGGCTATCTGTGGAGCACTATATACAGGTTGGAGTATATGTGGAGCACTATATACAGGCGTGGGCTATATCTACAGGGGGGCTATATACAGGGGTGGGCTATCTGTGGAGCACTATAGGGGGAGCTATTTGTGGGACACTATATACAGGGGTGGGCTATATGGGGGCACTATCTATGGGGGCACTATCTACAGGGGGCTCTATGGAAGGCACTATCTATAGGGGGCACAGTGTGTGTATGTATGGAACACGGTGTATGGTGCTATTATAATTAGAGGTGAAATGTATGGTGCTATTATATTTAGGCGTAGTGTGGGGTATAATGAGAACTTTATCTTTATTTATAGGTGTAGAAATGTTGGAAAAGTGAGAAGCTGAAGACATCTGAGCAGCAAACTGCAGAAATGGTCTGTGACCGGGAGAAGTCATCATAGAGGTCTGGACCGGATGGAGAAAAAGAACTAGAATCTGAGACGTCACTGGTGAGTCACTTAATGTAAATGTTTATTCTGCCTCTAATCAGTAATGTAGTCACTGTATGATCTGCAGCGAGATGATGGTGGTGTGATTATGATAGGATTTATTTTTTGTGAAACAGCATCTCCCAGCATATCCTCACCATTGTTCGGGCCATGCTGGGAGCTGTAGTTTTACGCCGTACATAACTATACGCCAGGGGTTGCACTAAATTGAGTTGTATTTTTGCTGGTGTTGTATTTATGTACTGAGCTTGGTTCTGGTGTTGTGTATAGAACTATATTGCTTGTAAAATGTGCAAATGTTTTTATGCTCGAGTTACATAAAAAGAAATGACACGTCATTGATTGGTAGAGAAAACAATCACGGCGAGGGGGAAGGAGATGTCGGGAAAGAGGTTGGGGGGGGGGTAAACTGAATCTTTGCCCTGGCTGCTGGAGAACCTAGCTACGCCTCTGCATTACAGCTTCACTTTAGTGTATGTTCTTATGGCTAAATGGATGTGAATTCCTGTATCCATGTTCCAAAATCTAGAATGCCTTCCAAGAAGAGTGGAGGCTATTATAGGGTGACCAGCTCCATATTAATGTCCATATGTTTAACAAGCATATTTGGACGTGTCCAGGCTCAGCTGTCCATATATTTTTGGCCATGCGGTGTGTATCAACCAGTGCTTTGACTCAGTGCCAAGTTTAGCCCCAACTTCAATTATGAACTTAGACGTATGTACTGTACATTCCAATCATCTTGGAGAATATAAATGCATACTTTATTTATGAGTAGGTCTCCTACATTTCAGAACCTAATATTAGTTTCCACATATTTTATCAATCTTTAAAACTTTTAAGTGATGAGAATTGGAAATAAAGTATTCTGAGACCAGCAAGAGAGTCCTGCCAACAGCAGATTATTACACTGCACCAGATACCTGCTGTGCACTTGATGCATCTCCAAGTAAGTGATTGAGCAGAGACCAAGGTGAGCTATAGTAGACAGCAATTCGTTTTGGGATAGCCTGTTGGCATCATCACTCAAGTCTTATTATACATGGATTTATGGGTGAACTTGGCAGCCTGTCCCGTATTGGATAATGGACATGACTGAAGCCTGTGTCTCGTTTTTCTTATGTTACAAACACGGCAATGTTGAGCTTATACAGTGAATTTATGTGAAATAATTCTCATTTCGAAGAGGTGAAGAATGCCCTGGACAGTCATTAATCTTTCATTTATATATCAACTAATGTTCCCAAAATTTTTCCCAAAATGTTTTTAAAATTTTGTTTTTGAAATTTAAAAAAACAGACAACCACTCTGTAGACCATTTTTAGGTGACTAGACTGGTTGTCCTGGTTGTGGGTGTTGAGGGTGAAGACCAGGCGATCCATTAGACTCTGCACCCTACATTTCCTGTACGTGACCGCAACTTAACTCCAGACAGAAAACCTGGTCAAACGACGCTGAACTTGAAATAAAGTCAAATAGTAAGTTTAACAAAAATACGGTTTATAATGCACTGCTGATATTTTTCTTAAAGTGGCCAACTACTTGAATGATAGGACAACTGTCACGAAGGGTCTGTGGACCCACTGGGTCGTACCGCCTTGGCGGTAAGGCAGCTGGCCAACAGGGAGCAGGTGAGAGTCTATAGTTCTATAGGTACCTGTGGCAGCTCAGACAGCAGCAGGGCGGGCTCGGCTGGGACTAGGTAGCAGGCGAACGTCAGGCAAGGTGAAGCAGGTCAGACATAGATGCAACACAGCACGACTTTGGCACAGCTCAGTGCTAGACCAGGAAGGTATGGAATGCTAGGGACTGGAACAGGGACTGGAACAGGTAACACACTAGGAAGCCATCACACAGACAAACTAGGCAACACAATAATGCTCAGGCATCGAACTAGGGGGCTGGACCCCTCTTATAGTCCAGGGTACTCACGGGTCAAAGTTCATCCACAATGTCCGGTGCGCGCGTTGTCCCTACGGGATCCGGCTGAGGTGAGTGGACGCCAGTGCTGGCGTCTCCTGATGAGGAGGCTGGGGCCAGCGCTTGCCGACTCATGGCTGCGGCTGTCAGGAAGGGAACGCAGCTACAGACATTACAGTATCCCTCCTCTTACGCCCCCTCTTCTTGAGACCAGAGCGAGAGAGAAACTTCTTCAGAAGAGTAGGAGCATTGAGGTGCTCCTCTGGCTCCCAAGACCTTTCTTCAGGACCAAACCCCCTCCAATCCACCAAATAAAAGGTCTTTCCTCTCACTCTATTGGTGTCCAGGATCGCTTGAACCTCAAAGGTGTCTGAAGGACCGCTGGAGGCAAACACAGGGCTAGGAGTCTTGGTGTAGCGGTTCAGGACCACCGGCTTCAGGAGGGATACCTGGAAGGAGTTGGGGATCTTGAGGGTAGGAGGCAGCCGAAGCTTATAGCCGACAGGGTTGATCTTTTGCAGGCTCTCAAAGGGACCGAGGAACTTGGGAGCAAATTTGCATGATGGCACCCTTAGTCGGATATTCCTGGAAGACAACTAGACCCTCGTACCAGGAAGAAACTGGGGAGGTTCTCTTCTCCTTGTATCAGCCTTCAGTTTCATGCGGTCGACTGCCATTAGGATGGAGGATCGAGTCTGCTGCCAGATCTGCAGAAAGTCTCTAGACGTGGAGTCAGCCGCTGGTACCTCGGAAGTATCAGGCATCGGGAGAGGAATTCGTGGGTGTTGGCCGTAGACAATGAAGAACGGTGTATTCCTTGTGGACTCGCTGGTGTGATTATTGTATGAGAACGCTGCCCATGGGAGCAACTGCACCCAGTCACAATGTTGCTTGGAAATGAAGTGGCATAGGTAGTTCTCCAAAATCTGATTAATCCTCTCGACCTGACCATTGGACTGAGGATGGTAGGCTGATGAAAAGTCCAATCTCACACCGAGGAGTCTGCAGAGGGCTCTCCAGAACAGCGGGTTTCCCATTACAATTAATGGGAGGAGGTTTGTGGACGGATTTCACTTGAATTTCAGTGTCGGAATCCAAGTGAAAAAACTCAGTGTGAACACAGCCAAATCAACTAACACCCTGCACTTCAAATTTGCCTACACCTAGCCATGAACAAGTTGATAAAGCTGAAGACCCCTGTGCTGCTGTCAATATAATCTCACGGGATATAGGCTAACATATCGCTTTGAGGAATGGTGATGGTATTTATTTATTTCCTGTTGATTATATAGCACCAACATATTCCTTAGCGCTATACAGAGATTGCAGTCATGCTCATTAGTACTTGTACCTGTCCTGTTACAAGCTGAGTTCACACAATAGAAACAATTTTAGAGAAAGTGTGGAAGGAAATTAAACAACCTGGAAGAAATTCACAAACTCCTTGCAGACACTGCCAGATTCACACCTAGGACCACAGTGCTACAAGGTAACAGTGCTGACCAGTAGGAGTTACTGGGTAAGAACTACTGAAAAGAAGCAAAAACACCCCCATTGCTTACTATTGTGAATCTGGATTTATGTATATCATTTATATCATTTTAGCTACTTTTAGGATAGTTGGATGGCAAGCCATATTCTTGGCATTACGACTTCTGCAGGCGTTGTCCTCCACATTTTGTATAGTTCCTGACACCAAATAAGCAGAAACATCTTTATCTAGTGACACTACAATAACGTTCTATAACTAGGCAAATTTGGACACCAGGAAAGCTAAGTAAGGCCTCATTCACATCTGCGTTGAAGGCACTGTTAGGGGCCTCCGTCGGAGATTCGGCCAAGAATGCCGAAACAATAGCTGCAATATTGTTTCTTGTAAAACCATGGACACCCTAATGGAAACCTGATGAAACCCATTAAAATAAGTGGGTTCCGTTGGCGCCCGTGGGGTCCGTGGTGCAACCTTGTTCTGCTCCTCTGATCCGCCATCACTTTAAATTTGGTGGGGGGCTGACCTCTGAACCCATGTGGATCCAGAGACCAAAAAGCCCCTTTGGCAGTTTTTATACACAGCTTGGGTCCCCCTCACCTGCTATGCAGGGAATTGTGACACAACTCCATTTAAGTTAATGAGCTATGTTGCTTCTCCATGCATAGAGGGTGGAAGGGAGTGTTGTTGTGCAGGACAAAACTGTGGCACTACAGAGCTCAACTAGTACTGTAGCCTTTTCATCCAGATGATTGCTGAGACCTCATCGTTAAGGAAGTGATGGCATCTTCCAGTAATATGTCACTTCTTCTGGCGGGAAAATTCCTTTATGCAAGGGTGTACTAGTATGTACTGTAGAGGAAGAAAATGCAACAGCTTTAATGCCCTTGAAGAGAGGGGACCCAGATAAGGTTGGTCCAATTTAATTAGGTAGCAAGAAGCAATGCATATCTCCCCTTTCCAAAGGAAGTGGCATGGGTTGGGGAATCGGCCCAAGGTTAACGTGAAGGACATGGGGGTATGAAAGAAAGTCAGGCACTTCTGTCCTGGTTAGCCAAACCCAGCACTATAATGGGGTTCCAGAGTAGCAGACAAGTAGTCTGGCACACATTGCAGTTAAAAACGCGTTTCGAACCATTCGATTCTTCTTACTCATACCTGCACTTCCAATGAAGGAGATCCGGTTTTTAAACCAGGTGCTGCAAAAATATGTGATCTTTGGAAGGGGAATAAACCCTTTCCTGTCAAGGTGGTGTGTTTTGGATCTACTATTAATAAGTGATCACACTTGGGGGTTTGTAAACTGTAGCCTCTATAAGAAATCTGTTTCAGGTAATTCAGTATTGCGACTAGCGATCATCCCAAACATGTTATCAAAAATCTCCCTATAGGTGAATCAGACCCAAACGCATATGCACAAGTAACGAAGGTGATTTACTGCAATGCGAAACTACAGACACAAGAGTACGAGCAAGGGGCTAGTCCACTACAATTTTGAACAGGGCAAAATCCATTACAAATACCAAGAGCAGGCAGCATTGTATCAATAAAATGCAGTATCGTTTTTAACTGCATTGTATGCCGGACCACTTGTCTGCTAATCTGGATTCCCACCTACCTCCGACGTAGGATTTATGTTCGAAGCATGGATCAAACACAGATGTGGTATCTGAATCTTCATATGTGGTGAGCGGACCAATTTGTTCTTTTTTTTTTACTATAATTAGGGGCCTAGTTGGATCTTTTCTTCTTCTACTTCTCTTCTGTGTACGCCTTTAAAGTGTAACTAAACTTTTACAAAACTTTTAATATGTCAGACGTTTTGATCAGGTTCTGAGCACTGAGACCCCTGATGATTGCTAAAACTAGGCCAGAAAGTCGAGCAATCGAGGTACGGGCTCAATAGAATATCTTTGAGTCTGTACACCGCTTGCTCGGCTTTCTGAGGAAAGTCGAGCAAAGTCGATCAGAAACGGCGTTCACAGAGCTCGGATGCCCACTGATTAAGACCTCTGACATGTCACTATTACATGTCCACATTTTTTTTTAAAAGTATAGATACACTTTAAGCTAATATCCAATTGATTATAATAAATACCATCACATGATTAAGTAAACTTCACAGATTTCCTTGGTGTTTCTAAATTTTTCCTTAAGCTTTTACACCCAGATTAATATAATCAATGAAATCCTTGCATCAGACTTTACAGTACATCAGTTAAAGCAACAGGCAGGAAACAAGTCCTCCTAAGAGAAAGACTTTCCCAGGGGAATACTTAGGAGATAAAATCCATCTTGTTAATCTGTAAAAGAATAACAAAGGAATACAATAAAACCAGTATACAAGTCAGGGAACATAAACATTGTAATATTTGGCTTTTAAAACTCCACTGTATGTTCTATAGAGAAAAATCTGTTTATTTTACCGATTTTTTTGTACAGAAGAACTTTTTAAACTGCTGTCTGTAAAGATATATCACGTATATCACAGACTTATCCTTTTTTAGTATTGAGGACGCCAAAACGCAATTAAAAGATTATAATACGTGCACTGTCCGGTTCTCGGAACGCTAATGTCTGCTCAAAAAAGATAAATGTCCTTCCATTAACTCATGAGTGTTCCGGAGCAGAATAAAACCTACTGTTTCTAAATCTAAGCTCAAGGCACTGTATGGTATTTACACTATGAATATATATCTTCATGAATGATGTCCATAATGGTTTTGAACTTAGTGGAAATACTTAAGCACCTTTCATTGAAATGATTGTTTCATAGCCGGTAACAATTTGTTACAATCAGGTCCGCAGAATCAACCCTGATGGATTCAAAATACACAAAATCACAACGTGCGGCTTGGAAAGACAGGTCATTTTCAGTTGTGTTTATGTAGAATTGGAAATCAGATTAGACATTTCATTGTGTAATTTAAGGTAATGCGAATCGTAAAAAAAATTACAACTTAAAGGGAATGTGTCATCAGAAAATGCCCTATTGTTTAAAGCAAGTTTTTATGCGAGCATATTTTTAAGAATTTTTGGTAATTTTTGTACATTTTCTATGTCATTATAGAATTAAAAAAATAATCTTTAAATCTTGCAGTTTTTAGTCTGGCCACTAAACCTCACAATAGACTAGGGGCCTCGTGCACACTTCCATCACCGATTTATCCGTGTCCGTTTCCGTGTGCACTCCGTTTCCATTCCGTGTTTCCGTTTTATACAGACGTGCTTCTGTTTGGCTTCCGTTTTTCCGTTTCAAAAACGGAAGGTAAACTTCATTTGAATTTGTCACATGTCCCAGGAAACACCCATAGAAAGGTTACAAGAAGTTTTTGGTGCTGTTTTCTGTCGCTTTCAGAGCATAGAGAACAGTTTGAGATTACTCTGCTTGGCTTACTTTTGTTTTTTTGGAGTGAAATGTGTGCATTTACTTACTTATTTTGTGACGCTGGGCACTAGTTCCCTGCTGCCATCTGTGCGTCAAAAGCTCCTTGGCAAGTTCCTCCCACACGGCGTCCTTTTTATAGCGGTCATGGTAGCATTCTGCCCGCGTATCCCACAGTTCTGGGTGATCATGCTTCAATGCTATGAGTCTCTCCACATCCATCTTCAGGAATGAATGTGTACTGTAGTCTGTGAACTTTGGCTCACCCAGCCGTTGCTATGGCAACAGATCCGTCAAAAACGGACGGCACACGGAAGCCTTCCGTGTGCCATCCGTTTTTTTGACTGACCCATTGACTTCTATGGGCCACACGTACACTGAATCACTGACCAAAGTAGGACATGCTCTACTTTTGACGGAACAGAACAACGGATCCGTTTAAATAACTGAAGTGTGCATGGGCCCATTGAAATGAATGGGTTCAGGGTGCTATCAGTGACAAAAACGGATAGCACCCTGAAGGAAAAGACTGAAGTGGGCATGAAGTCTGACACTTCCTGTTCTGTAGAGATCACTTCTCATCCATCATCTAATTATCATCACAGGCAGGATTACACTGACAGGTAACACCTCTATATAGATAACACAGGATCCACCATTCACAATAGACTGATCCTTCCTGTTCTGTAGAGATCACTTCTCAGCAGTCATCTCATTATTATCACAGGCAGGATTACAAAGACAGGTAACAACTCGTTATCTACAGTATATAGATAACACAGGATCTCACATTCATAATAGACTGATCCTTCCTGTTCTGAAGAGATCACTTCCCAGTAGTCATCTCATTATGATCACAGGCAGGATTACAATCAAAGGTAACAGCTATATATAGATAACACAGGATCCACCATTGACAATAGGTGATGGACACAGCTCCCCTCCGCCCCCTACCTGCACAATGACCTCTGTACAGGTCACAGAGTATGCCTAGAAAACTCTCCTATAGAAAATAGGTCCCCTCCTGTTCACGGGTTCCTATGTTCCATGTGGCTGCTGTAAAGCATATCTCTAAATGCTCCCAACAGCAGTTGAAGCAAGATGGCTGTCCCATGATCTTGTACAGAACGTGAAATATAAATATTTACCAGCAAAAAAATTGGGTTTTAGTATCTGGTTTTAATTAGATTTGATTAGAAATATATATAATATATATATATATATATATATATATATATGAAACATTCCCCGGTTGCTGGCACAGAACGAGAATGCTCGTCCTGAGCGGCGAGTACTTCGCGCATTAGGACGAGCATTCTTGTCCTGTGTGACAGCCGTCTGTGCGCGCGATCGAGAGTGGGGCAACGGCTGTAATGCACAGCCACGGCCCCGCTCTGACAGCGTAGGGGAGAGAAACATCTTTCCGCCGTTAACCCTTTGAATGCCGCGATGAAAGCTGATTGCGGCATTCAAGGAGGGGGGACTGCACTTTGATCGCATCACAGAAAATAACTGTGACGCCATCAAAGCCCACAACTTGTATGGCCAGACAGCCCAGGGTCCATTGAAGGACCCCAGGGCTGTCTGAACATATTTCCTGTTGTTAGAACATACTGAGGTATGCCCTAACAACTGCCTGTGTACAATCAGTAACAGGCTAATGTACTGGCATATAGATCTATGCCAGTACATTACAGTTACAAAATAAAAATCAAAATGATAAATCCCTTTATGGGATTAAAAAAAAAAAAGTTAAATGAATGTAAAAAAAAAAATGAACGATAAATAAATAAATAAAAAGTAAAAAAAAATACACAAACACACATTTTTATATAATAATCTTTTTAAGTTAAAGTCCCAAAACATGAAATAATATAGACATATTTGGTATCGCCACGACCGTAACAACCTGTACAACAAATGTATAACATTATTTATGATTATCGGTGTATGGTGTAAAAAAAATAATATTAAAACTGCTGCGGAACTGCTTTTTTTCTGCATTTTCGCCAAAATAAAAATTTAGAGAAATTAAAACGATACCTACATAAAGTACAACTCGTCCCGCAAAAAACAAAGTCTCATACAACTACGTCGTAGAAAAAATAAAAGAGTTATGAGCGTCGGGATGCAAAGAGAGAAATCTAAAAAAGTTGTTCTGTCCTCAAGTCCAAAATTGGCCGTGTCCTTAAGGGGTTAAACTTAATTGCATAAATTTCGATTTTATTTTTTTTCTTGCATTTCCAATATGAGTTCTACGTATCATTCTACATAGTCACCAACTTGATATGTAATTGAACCTCTATATATTGCTTCTTAAAATGTAGGTAACTGTGTTGTAGCAAATATGGATGGCAGAGGTTGCTATCACATATGGGCCCCTATATCTGAAGCAAGGGTTCCCCTGTCACATAAAGGACAACAGCTATAGTGGTTAAAGCTTAATTCCTCCACAAAAGCTCCCCTTTACCAATGCAACAGAATTCCCATCTATGCGTCCTCCAACTTAGCCCAGGACTGAGAGCCATCTTCCATAACTGGTTCTGGCTTTATGAGTGGAGCCTATCTTGTTTTCTCCCAATCCTCTATTTCAATTATTGCCTATGACCATGACAGTCAGGTCTGTTAGGTCCCTAGACCCGTGATCACTGAGACAGGAAGTGGTGTCATGTTGACATGTAGAAAGGAGGCATCAGAGGTTTTGCAAAGACCTTCAAGGTTTACAGTAGCTCTGGGAAGAGGAAATTTGAAGTATAACAGAGGCTTAAAAGTTTTCTCTAAATAAAGATCTTGTAAATTCCTGGTATATTTGCGCTCATCCCAAAAATCGATTAGTTTAGGCTCTGTTCGCATCTGCGTTGGGGTCCCGTTCTGACGTTCCGTCTGAGATTTCCGTCAGAATGGGACCCTGAACAGACACAAACGGAAACCAGAGGTTTCTGTTTCTATCACCATTGATTTCAATGGTGACGGATCCGGTGCCCATGGTTTCCGTCTGTGTCAGTTTGTGACTGTTCAGGGTCCCGTTCTGACGGAAATCTCAGACGGAACGTCAGAACGGGACCCCAACGCAGATGTGAACAGAGCCTAACTTCTTTGGTGTGCCCTTTATTGAGATCTAACAATGTGACAGCTATAACGTAAACTTGCCACCATGATTATCCGGTCCAAATACAAATCATGTATTTATGTAACAATTTATGCTATTTAGTTATGTGTTAGTTTAGGGCTCATATCTGCAAACAAAAATCAACACACTTTATATGTACATACATGTATTTTTTAGAACAGGGTCCGATTTTTATTGGTACCTCACTTGAACTGAAATGCACAAGTTACGATGTCATAAATAACCTAAAAGTAAAAAAGACCCAAGATTTCATTATACAACTAGCAATAACTGCAAAACAAGGTGGGCCAAACTACTATATGTTTTTAAAAGGCAAAACTCATAGTCAACTGATTTTATTTAGTAACATTATTACTCACCAATAACACATATGTGTATATTATGAACAATTTAGCATTGGCACAGACCAAAATAAATTGATGCGAAAATTGGAAATCAAAATAAAACGCACACGCACACGCACACACACACGCACGCACGCACTCTACCTTTGATACTATCTCTTACAAGCTATGAAGCAAAATTATTAAAATTACGAGACAGAAGTCGTACTTTGCAGCTACATTCTCACACAGGTAGGGTTTAACAACTAGAGATGAGCAAATTGAATCTAAACAAATCAAATTCAGTCTGAATTTCCCAAAAGTTTTGAAACGGGCGAAATCCAAAACGTTCGGGGTTCGCAGCGCACGTATCTGCTAAATAGCAGCCACAATTTTACAGATTACAAAAAAGAAGAGGGCAGAAGATGAGATTGAAAAACAAAATACATTAGTCCCCTGGTCTCCCGTAGCAATGCATCCCTGCTGGCCTTCTGAGATGACGTTGTTCTATATTCACAGGCTACAGCAGTCACGGGACAAAACTACATAATCTCAGGAAGCCAGCAGAGACACATCCCTACAGAAGACCAGGGGTGGTGAAAATGTTATTTTTTTAAATTTTAGGGTTTGAATCGCAAGTGACCTGATCAGTGTTCCCTATAAGGTGCGAGACTGAGCGGCCGCGCACTAAAGTTTAAAGCCCGCGCACTGTCACGGGCGGCGGGCCGATGCGGCGGCATCGCTAGCACCGGTAGCACCGCTAGCAACAGCCACATTCACTTGTATGTGCGTCCTCAGGACCAGATACAAATGAATACTATAGGCTGCAGGCCTTTACAGGAGCGTAGCTAGGGGGGGCAGGCGGGGCATGTGCTCCGGGCGCAACTTAGAGGGGGCGCCAACGATCCGTGTCAGCGGCCTGCCTTCTAGGTGAGCTTCTGGCCTCAGGCGCAGGGCACAGTAGCTAAGAACTGCCGCCTCACTGTAACAGCAGCTGTAGCCTGTGCTGCTAACAAATCTCCCCCTCCAGCCCCCCTCCCTACTCTTTACATCTCTCCTCGGGCTGCTTCTCTTATCATTCAGGACTTGAGGGAGAGGGAGGGGAGACTTTCTGCGGCACTGTGTCGGGCCATCAAGCTGCAGAAATCCCTTCACAATTATCCTACATAAAAGGTAAGTGCATGTGAGGTTAAAATGTGTGCTTTATATGTGTATAATGTGTGCATGTAATGTGCATATTTGTGATGTGTACAAGTGTGTGTATATATAGTTTATGTGATGTGCACATGGGTATATATAGTGTGTGATGTGTGCATGTGTATATATAGTGTATGTGATGTGTGCATGTGTATATATAGTGTATGTGATGTGTACATGTGTATATATAGTGTGTGATGTGTTCATGTATGTATATATAGTGCATGTGATGTGTACATGTGTGTGTGTGTATATATAGTGTGTGATGTGTACATGTGTGTGTATATATAGTGTGTGATGTGTTCATGTCTGTATATATAGCGTATGTGATGTGTACATGTGTATATATAGTGTGTGACGTGTTCATGTGTATATATAGTGTGTGATGTGTTCATGTGTGTATATATAGTGTATGTGATGTGTACATGTGTATATATAGTGTGTGATGTGTTCATGTGTGTATATATAGTGTGTGATGTGTTCATGTGTGTATATATAGTGTATGTGATGTGTTCATGTGTATATATAGTGTATGTGATGTGTACATGTGTATATATAGTGTATGTGATGTGTTCATGTGTGTATATATAGTGTGTGATGTGTTCATGTGTGTGTATATATAGTGTGTGATGTGTTCAGGTGTGTATATATAGTGTGTTCATGTGTGCCTATGACTTTCAACAGAATTTACTGCAGAAATTTTTTGCAGCAATTCTGTTGTGTGTGTGGACAAACCCTAAATCCGCAGTATAAGAGCTTCACAACACGTATTGGAATTGCTACAGAAAATTTCTGCAGCAACTAGCAGAAATTCTGCTGTGGAAAAATAGCACCATCTCAGCACAAATTCAGTCCACTTTCCGCGGCAGGAATTGACATGCTGCGGTACGAAAAGTACGTACCACAGGTCAATTTCTGGTCAGAAATTTTAAGCAGCGTGTGGATGGGATTTGATAAGTATCACCCACTTTGCTGCTACTGTATTTTGCTGCGAATTTGAGTACGCTGCAATTCCGTTACGTGTGGACAAGCCCAAATGCAGTAGCAACAAAATGGGTGAGATTTGAACAAATCTCACCCACACGATGAGCGGGAAAAAGGCTCAGTAATTGACCTGCAGTCCGTTTTTTTAATACGCACCATGTTAATTGTATTTGCGTAAATGCTGCTTATTTGTTTAGGGTTTTCCCCATTTAATTCAATGGGGAAGTAAAACTCGCAACAAATAGCAGATGTGTTTTTCGCGGCGGAAATGCAGCGATTCCGCCGAAAAAAACGCAACTCAGGAAAATTTTTAATCTTACACTACCTAGAATTCTGTTTCTTTTTCCGGGCCGGCCTCCTGGGATGATGTTTCATCCCATGTGACCTCTGCAGCGTCAGATAGGATTGACTGCAGCGGTCAGATAGGGTTGAAACATCATCTCAGGGCTGCAGGAAGTAGGAGGGAAATGTCGGCATGGTAAGTATTCTTTTTTTTTTCTGCTAATTTTTCCGCAGCGGCCATTAATGGCCAAAAACCTGCACCACAGGGCAGTGCTTTTACACAGCGTATCTGCCCTGTGTGAACATACCCGTACAGTACATAAATATAGTAGCTGCTGTCTTACAACGATACAGCTGCAAACCGCGCCAACATGTTGCATTCCCACGAGTCAGTGCAGTTTTCAAATGATTGTTAATGTCCATGGAGTTTTTTTGCAGAAATTAACAATCATTTAAAAACTGCACCGACTTTTGGTAAAACTGCATGTGCTACGTGTTGTACAGGACAATGGTTTTTACGATCTGATTGTTTGCATTAAAGGTTATGTACACCTTTGAAAAGGATTTTTTTTAACAGTCAGTCAGTGTGTTTTGTACAACTTTATAATTAGTTTTTATTAAAAAATCTTTTTACTTTTTGAGATACAGCTGCTCTGTATCCTTTATTCCAGGGGTCTCAAACTCGGCCAGGTAAGAGGGCCGCATATAGAAAAAATGGGAAGTTGACGGGCCGCATTACTTTCAAATTTAATACAACACAAAATTATTGTTAATAAATTACTTATTTGAACTAATATAACACTATATTACTATAATAATAATAGTACTACATTACTATAAAATTAATACTACATTACTATAATAATACCGCTAGGTTTAAAATTTGAGATATTTCTCCACGTGCTTATTTCAACAATCCAGTTTTCCAGTTTAAGTGTCGCTAAATGCAGTCCGGCGGCTCAGTTGGCTTTAGATAGTGCCACTGTGCCCTCTGTAGAGGCTGCCGCAGTGCCCTCTGTGGATGCTGCCGCAGTGCCCTCTGTGGATGCTGCCGCAGTGCCCTCTGTGGATGCTGCCGCAGTGCCCTCTGTGGATGCTGCCGCAGTGCCCTCCGTAGCCGCTTCTAGCACTCTGCCTGGGATTCCAGCTCTGCTCCTGACATCACTGTATATATATGGACAGAGATGTCAGGGGCAACCCCAGAGCTGGAGTCCTGGGCCGAGCGCTAGTAGGCTCTTCCTGGGACTCCAGCTGTGGTCCTGACATCACTGGGACTCCTGCTCTGGGGAATTCCACAGAGTCCCGGAGCAGAGCCTGTACTAGCGCTCTGCTCAGGACTCCTCTCTGGGGAAGACCCTGACACACTGTCCATATATGGACAGCGATGTCAGGGATTTCCACAGAGTCCCGGAGCAGAGCCTGTACTAGAGCTCTGCACTGGACTCCGGCTCTAGGGAAGCCCCAGACATTGCGTGTTCAAACATGGACACAGATGTCAGGGAATTCCACAGAGTCCCGGAGCAGAGCCGATACTAGCGCTCTGCTCGGGTCTCCGCTCTGGGGAAGACCCTGACACACTGTCCATATATGGACAGCTATGTCAGAGAATTCCACAGAGACCCAGAGCAGAGCCGTTACTAGCGCTCTGCTCGGGACTCCGCTCTGGGGAAGACCCTGACACACTGTCCATATATGGATAGCGATGTCAGGGAATTCCACAGAGTCCCGGAGCAGAGCCTCTACTAGCGCTCTGCTCGGGACTCCGCTCTGAGGAAGACCCTGACACACTGTCCATATATGGACAGCGATGTCAGGGAATTCCACAGAGTCCCGGAGCAGAGCCTCTACTAGCGCTCTGCTCGGGACTCCGCTCTGGGGAAGACCTTGACACACTGTCCATATATGGACAGCGATGTCAGGGAATTTCACAGAGTCCCGGAGCAGAGCCGATACTAGCGCTCTGTTCGGGACTCCGCTCTGGGGAAGACCCTGGGGAAGACCTGACTTTGCAAATGATCTCTGTACTGAAATGTATTTGTACTGAGCTTTGTTCTGGTGTTGTATTCATGTACTGAGCTTGGTTCTGGTGCTGTATATGTATATATATATATATATATATATATATATATATATAATATGAGCTTTGTTCTGGCACTGTATATATGTAATAAGCTTTGTTCTGGTGTTGTATATATGTACTGAGCTTGGTTTTGGCGCTGTATATATGTACCGAGCTCGTTCTGGTGCTGTATATATGTAATGAGCTTAGTTCTGGTGCTGTATATATGTAATGAGCTTGGTTCTGGTGTTGTGTATAGAATTACATTGCTTGTAAAATGTGCAAATGTTTTTATGCTCGAGTTACATAAAAAAAATGTGGAAAAGAAATGACACGTCATTGATTGGTAGAGAAAACAAACATGGCGAGGGGGAAGGAGCTGTCGGGAAAGAGGTTGGGGGGGCACCAAACTGAATCTTTGCCCCGGGTGCTGGAGAACCTAGCTACGCCTCTGGGCCTATATATACAAGGGGATGGCCTATAAGGCTCTGCAAAGACTCCCATGTCACATCATCACGCCAGTCTGCGCATGCGCCCCGCCCAAGAGGCAGTGTAGCGCTCCGTCCATCGCGGGAGTGGTGCAAGGTACGTACAAGTTTTTTTGAGGGTGCTGTGTGGTAATATACAGGGGGGGGGATTGTTATGTGGCAGTATATAAAAGGGGAGAGGGGACTGTGTAGCACTATATACAATGGGAGGGGGGATTGCTGTGTGGCAGTATATACAAGGGGGGGGGGTTGAAGTGTGGTAATATACAGGGGGCGATTGCTGTGTAGCACTATATACAAGGGGAAGGGGGAGGAGTAGCAGTATATACAAGGGGAAGGGGGGAGGAGTAGTAATATATACAAGGGAAAAGGGGGGCTGTGTAGCACTATATACAAGGGGGATTGTTGTGTAGCATCATATACAAGGGGAGGGGGGATTGCTGTGTGACAGTATATACAAGGGGAGGGGGGATTGCTGTGTGGCAGTATATACAGGGGGGATTTTTGTGGTAAAATAAAGGGGGGGATTGCTGTGTGGTAATGTACCTGGGGGGATTGCTGTGTGGCACTATATACAAAGGGAAGGGGGGCTGTGTAGCACTATATACAGGGGGGAATTGCTGTGTAGCACCATGTACAATGGGAGGGGGGATTGCTGTGATGCAGTATATACAAGGGGACGGGGAATTGCTGTGTGACAGTATATACAAGGGAAGGGGGGTTGCTGTGTGGCAATATATACAAGGGGAGGGGGGATTGCTTTGTGACAGTTTAAACAAGGGGAGGGAGACTGTGTGGCAGTATATACAAGGGAAGGGGGGATTGCTGTGTGGCAGTATATGCAAGGGGAGGGGGATTGCTGTATGGCAGTATATACAATGGTATTCAGGAAAACAGCAGCACAGCCACATGTATACATGTGCTTGACTTAATCTCACTTTGTTTACATTTTAAACTTTTTCACTTTGTAGGCTCCCGATTTTCTGCACAGAAAAATGGTTAAAATGGGTCTCTAGGATTTTACTTTATTGAGCTTAATTTGCCTCATTATTCGAGTGGCAAATACCTGAAAATCTTTTTATCACTGGCTTTTGAGCTACTGTAGTTTATAATCATGCTATCATTGTTTGTGCTTGGCTTGTGCTTATACACATCAGCCAATCTGGACAACCAGAGCTGCAGTGTAAAGTCTGGGGACAAAAAGACCGGGTCTCTAGAAGTGGGTTACAGACTACCTCAGACTCCTATTGGACAATGCAGCTAAAGATAAAGCCTCAGATAAAGAGCGGCCAACCAGACGACACTATAGGAAAAAAAATAGTTGCCCATTTTTAAGACCCCCAACTGAACATGTACTCTCATTTATAGGACATTCCTGCACTCCATAATAATGAGAATACGATTACATGTATATAAATAGTTAACCGAAATAAACCTTACAGGCCCAGGTCAGTCTCATGCATTTCATAAGTTAGGTATGTAATAATGGATATCAGTCTATAAGAAGATAAAACCCAGCTTATAGTGAACAGTATTCATTTAATATTTTGACATGCAGCTCAGACTTACACAATTGACGGTAACGTAATCCATGGAACCATGATATAACAGCAAATAAATTATTCAGAAGAAAAGAGAGGGAAGATAAGGAAGGACTATTTAAAATATTATTTTCGACAGTGGGATTCCCAGTCTTTTCTACTGCAGTCTCCAAAACAAACATGCACATAGGAACGAATTTGACGACTGCAGATAACGAAAAGTATGTAAGTATGCCTAAGAAACATAAAACGTATTTGCAAATATTACGCCACTCAAACCCTTGCATCCTAAAAGGTTTTTCTTAATGCACGGATAACATTGAGCAACAGGTCTATAAAAGATCAACCCACATAAAAAGCATAGAAACATCATAGAAACAGCCCAGATGCCTCTCTGCCCAAATAATGAGGCTTTACAGGTGCTCATAAATATTCCTGCTCTTTAAAAGGGGTTGTCCAGGATTTAACATTGATGGCCAGCCCTTCATATAGACCATTAATATATGATTGGTAGGAGTCCCACCCATGGAACCGCCACAGATCAGCAAAAGAAGGGGGACCATCACGTACCATCAGCGGTGCTCAATGCTTCAGAGTCCATACATGACTCAACCTGCCTGATTCTTTTGCGTTCCATGAGATAAATGTGTTACTTATCTCCCTTCCTTCATAGATATAACATGTAAAGCTGATTGGGCATGTTAAAACATGGGCTGTGTAAACGAGCGCTGATCCAAAAGACAGCTCGTTAATCGGTGCTCGTTTGTTTCTTTCACAAGGAGCAATGCATGGGGACGAGCGATCGCTACTACGATCGCTCGTCCTCATACATTTCCATCATGTCGAACGATAATATTTATTGCTGCATAGACAAGCAGGTCAGTCGAGAAACGAATGTTTTCCCGTTTATCGACTGATTTTTGCCCAGTTTACACAGGACAATGATCGGGAACAATCGTTAATATGAACACTAGTTTGATTGTTCCGTGTAACAACAGGAAAAAGGAGAAGTGTTGCCAAAATAATGAAAATGCATGGGGACGAATGATCTTAGTATCGATCGTTCATGCTCATGCTTAACGATCATTGTTCTCTGTGAATGGAGCAAACGAATATTGGTCGATGAGCTGTATTGTATAAAGTTGGTTGAACACGGGCGATATCTGTCCGTGTAAAACCGCCTTTACTGCGGACAGGAAGTTGCAAATTTAATTGTTCCAGTGACCCAGTCACTTAGCTGCAGGCCAATAAACATAGACCCTTACTCAGTTCTCCCTGCTCTCTCTCTCAATGTCTATCAATCTTGCATATATTAATCCCATAGTAATCTCCAGTGACTTCAATGCCGGATTGGAATGATACAACAGTCGTGGGCACTCCTATAATAAGATAGGGATATTCACATAGTAGCCCACGTGCACCATGAAAGAGAGAAATCCTTATGTCTTTTCTTACGGTTTGCATTAATTTGCTTGGAAGTCGCTGTAATGATAAGGCATAGACCTTAGTGCCAAGATATTGGCTCCAAATGGGGTTGCCTTCTGCTGGACCTTTTTGGGCCCATTATTGTATTAGAGCGTGGGCCCATTGGAGGATTGTCTTGTACTTTGGTGTGTCAGTTCGACTGTGTATGCAATTTTGGATTTGTTTGAAAAATTAGGCATATTAGAGATATGGACTTATGTTACTTGTGTTATGATGTGAGAATAGTAGTCTAGCCATAGACTGAGAATTAGATACTAGGAAAACAATTGTAAACTTGTTAATTAAATTCCCAATTTGAGCGGAGTGGAAGGGCCCATGCACACGGCTGTACTATAGATCTGTGTTGTAAGACTACTATCTTTCCCACACTGTCCTCTGCATGCCTGTGATATTACATGGAGACACAAGGAGGAAAACATTGCTTGGGTTTCGTCAGGCATCGTTGGTGTCTGTCATGTGACGGATCCGGCGCTTCTATTATTTTCATTATTCTGTTCCTACGATGGTGCAGAATAACAGAAATACGAGCACAGATGTGAACAGAGCCTTAGTGTGAGCATAATCTGACATTGTTTTTATATGAGCTTGCTTGCAGGGTTGGATTGTAGAGAGGACACATTCCCTAGGCCCTACACCACTCTGGGGAACTAGGACGGTTCTTCTGATGTAGTTGTTAAAATAATAACCAGGAGAACCAGTTGTCTGGTGGATGCAAGTAGACTTTGGCTCCCTGTCATTCAAGTTACCTTGTGGGTCACATTCTAATTTTAGTATGTGGTCCACCAGGTGCCCACGGTAATTGAGTTCTATGGGGCCCTGCACCACATCTCAATCCTGATGGTCCTTGATAATTGTTCGTCAATCCTATCCAGCCATGAAGAGATAAAGGAGGCTATGCATGCATGTGGCTCTCTTCATTAAAGTGTAAGGGAGTCGCTAGCTTGACTATCTCCAAATCTCGTATAGACTACAGTGGTGAGGGCGACATGAGTCCACATTCAAATCTTCCAAGTCTAGTCAGTCATTGGGTGAAATAGCTTAATTATACAGATGTATACTTTTTTTTACCTTTACTCGTATCTCAACATATCGTGAGATTTGTGGCACGAGATGACCAGCTTTATAACAAAAACATGATTTTGCGATACTCTGTCATGAGATGTCTATACTATATGTGTCTATGTATATCCACCCAGCGGTTGTAATGTGAATTGCAGACTGCCAAGGGTTTTGCTGGCATGTTGCATTATTGTATTGAATTTCTTTCATGAGAACTTGGAGTCCTTAACTAAATTCAAGGTAAGGTAATGGGGGACACATCTGAACTTGCACTGACAACTAAATTATGCCCTGTAGTTGCCCCCACTTCATTACTTGTTCTGTTGAAAACTTTGTAAATATGTCAAACACAAATACTTTTAGGCCGGGTTCCCAAGTAGCGTAAACGCTGCGGAATTTCCGCAACAGAATTCTGTGCGGAAATTCCGCAGCTTTTACAGTAGCAGCAAAGTGAATGAAATTTAGAAAAACCATACCGCACACATGAATAAATTGACCTGCGGTGCAGTATTTTTATCCGCAGCATGTCAATTTATGATGCGTTTTCGTTGCTTTTCTGTTGCAGGTTTCCCCCATTGAATTCAATGGGGATGCAAAACGCAAAACAGAAAGCCAAGTGTTGCGACATTGGCAGCAGAATCGCAGCGATCTTGCCGCAAAAATCTCAACTCCCCGCTTCTTCCTGCAGTCCGGCCTTCTGGAATGATGTTTCATCCAATGTGACCGCTGAAGCCAATCAGAGGCTGCAGTGGTCACATGGCCTGCAACTTCATCTTATGAGGCCGGACTACACACAGAAGAGAAGGAGGAGGTAAGTACAAACTTTTTTTCTGCTACGCTACTTTCCACAGCAGAAATTCCGGACGATAATCCTCACCACAATGTGGTGCAGTTTTTCGGACAGGATGTGCTGCGTGTTCCAGGTCGGATACGCTGCGCATCCGACCTGGAATCCGGCCTAAATGCATATACAATCAATGCTAGTATACCTATCAATGTTTATCCATCATCTGTTCAGACCATTGATGCACTGCTATTCCCACAGAGCGTGGCACAATCCACGGACTGACCATAGAGTTTCTTGTTTATATGCACAACTACATTAAAGTGCCACCCTGCAACTTTTTAACCTACAGCAGCCGAAAGCTTTGTGGTCTTAGACAATACATGTTTACTCAAGTAAGATTAATAGATCAACCTGCGCTGGCAGCCAAGCCGGAATTTGTTATGACACAATGACTTTGAGATGACATGTTGAAGAGGAAGACAGAGGTTTCATATTTATACTGAATTCCTAATGGAATGTTTGTTGAGAAATCTTCAAGTGGTAAAATGCATTAGTTCTTGTTGTGCCTTCCCAGTTATCAAAACAGTTGCAGCCAAGCTTCTGTGTTCTTGTGAAACGCTGTGTATATACGGAGAGGGCATCTCAGAACTTCGCTTCATAAAGCTGAAATATTTAGATAAAATATATCCAAACTGAATGTTGCTCTTTTTGAAACAGCTGCGGAGTGGATATAAATTACTTTTATGGGACCTTCACTTATAAAGAGAAAAAAACACAGGAAATGTAATGACATGCCAGCTGGAACGTATCCCTCGGTCTTGCTCTGAACTGCTTACCCTTTGCACATCTCAAGTCTTGCTCAGTCCAGTGTGAATGTAAAGTGGTTTATTGGGTTTAATTAATTCTTAAAACGGTTCCAGGTGAACAATAATAAGATAATTTGCTCCCCGAAAAAAGTCCCATTGTTTGTAGAGGTACTTAGATTAGTGTTAGCTACAAGAATACTATATCCAATGGCACCGAGTGCTGCCTAGGTCCAAATACGGCCTCATGAAAGGCACAAATATGGATAGAAACAGCACCACCGTCACTTTAAATAGGGATGGGACACTAAAAAGATTTGCTTTTTTGCAATGCTGACGTCATGGCTTCTTCTTCCTGTAAATCCTGTATGGTGGCATTGGTGTTGTTCTGTATAACGGACCTGTAGGCATTCTGTGTGGCACCCTATTCTAACCTAGACATTATTGCAATAGCTCCATAATATAGCATGCATCGGAAAGTGCCATGCGAAATACATCTGTTTGCCATTACAGTATGGGCCCATAGATTTCTATGGGCGGTGTATTCGGATTCATAAACATAGATCCGTAATACAGCCATCTACATGAGCCCTTCCTTAAAGGAAGGTCCAGTAATGTAAAATAATTTGCTTTGGAAGACAAAGCATGTAATCACCCATCACCTCAGGGTCTGTGACTCTTGAGTACATAATAGATCGATCGATCGATAGATATGTGAAGAAATGATCGCAGCACTCCAATAGGTTGTTGTCAAACAAAAATGTGGTTTATTGTTCCATGTTTCAAAGGATAAGCTACGTTTCAGTCCTCTCACAGGACCTTTTTCAAGCTGAAAGCTCAGCTTGAAAAAGGTCCTGTGAGAGGACTGAAACGTAGCTTATCCTTTGAGACATGGAACAATAAACCACATTTTTGTTTGACAACAACCTATTTGAGTGCTGCGATCATTTCTTCATATGTCTATAGGACTGTTTTGGATTAAGGTCAGGTTCCCATAGCACCAACCTATACAGTCACAAAGTGCTGCTTTTTTCTTCTACTAGATAGATAGATAGATAGATAGATAGATAGATAGATAGATAGATAGATAGATAGATAGATACATAGATCCTTAAAGAGGACGTGTCACTAGGTCCTACATAGTGAGTTAGTAGTCTCACCTAATAGCCGCTGTGTCTGTTGGTCCAGTGGTGTTTGTCCTGTACTTGTGCGTCCCCCCGTTGCGGCGGAGCTATGGACCCCTCTTTATTTAGCAACCAATATGCATATGGCCCACTGGCTAGCCAAGTGGGTTTTGCCGCCAGCGATTCCCAATGGGCGGAGCTACCACTGAGCCTCTGACACTGACCTATCATCATGAGCCTGTTTCCTCCAGACACTCCTAGACCAGCGTCATCGCGTGAGACTCAGCAACGGGGGGGCACACAAGTATTGGAGAAACACCGCTGGACTCACAGACACAGCGGCTATTAGGTGAGACTACTAGCAGGACCTAGTGACAGGTCCTCTTTGAAGAGGCTCTGTCACCACATTATAAGTGCCTATCTCCTACATAAAGAGATCGGCGCTATAATGTAGGTAACTGAATTTTTTTTAATTAAAAAAACCGATCTATTTTCACCACTTTATTAGCGATTTTAGCTTTATGCTAATGAGTTTCTCAATGGACAACTGGGCGTGTTTTACTATTGACCAAGTGGGCATTGTACAGAGTAGTGTATGACGCTGACCAGTTGTCCATTAAGAAACTCAATAGCATAAAGCTAAAATCGCTAATAACGTGGTGAAAATAGATAGTTTTTTAAATAAAAAGCACTGCTGTCACCTACATTACAGCGCCAATCTCCTTATGTAGGAGACAGGGCACTTATAATGTGGTGACAGAGCCTCTTTAAAGGACACAACCTATGGACAAATGTGCTGCTATCATTCAACCCCTATAAATATTAATCCTGTAGAACAAAGCCTGACGGACCTTTACCATGTACAACTCTAAGATAAATGTAATTTATGCCTACATTTTTACCCATTCATTTATCATCTTCACAAAAGCATTAAAATAATTTAGAATCCAGATTTTTGGCTTTTCAACATTGAAATCTCAAATGCCCTTTAGGTCAATACTTGTGATTACCCCATTACCTAATGCTGAGGGAAAACATCCACTTGTGCCTAAAGGGGTGGAGGACTAAGTCCCTTCACAGTAATTTCTCATTGTCATGCTTTCTTTTAGGCCTCATGCACACGAACATATTTTTTCCCTCACGTAAATACTGGCGTAAATACGGGTCCTTGGTCACACGTATTCGACCCATATTGCACCAGTATTTACGGACCCGTGCCCGTAAATACGGGTCCGGTGTCACCAGTATTCCACCCGTATTTACGGGCACGTTTTCGCTGCAAAATTGTACTGCACTAATCGGCAGCCCCTTCTCTCTTATCAGTGCAGGATAGAGAGAAGGGGCAGCCCTTTCCGAGGTAAAAGTAAAAGAAATTCATACTTACCCGGCCGTTGCCTTGGTGACACGTCCCTCTCTTGACATCCAGCCCGACCTCCCTGGATGACGCGGCAGTCCATGTGACCACTGCAGCCTGTGATTGGCCTGTGATTGGCTGCAGCGGTCACATGGGCTGAAACGTCATCCTGGGAGGCCGGACTGGAGGAAGAAGCAGAGAGTTCTGGGTAAGTATGAACGTCTTGTTTTTTCTACAGGTTGATCTATATTGTGAAAGGTAGTTTCTGTCCAGGGTGCTGAAAGAGTTACTGCCGATCGTTTAACTCTTTCAGCACCCTGGACAGTGACTATTTACTGACGTCACCTAGCAACGCTCCCGTAATTACGGGTGCACACACGTAGTCACCCGTAATTACGGGAGCCCCATAGACTTCAATGGGCCTGCCCGTGCCGTAATTACGGCCTGAAATAGGACATGTTCTATATTTTTCAACGGCACGGGCACCTTCCCGTGTGCATGGGGCCTTATATGTTGTTTTTTTGGGGGACGGGGATTTCTGTCAAGGTTGCCATCCTCCCTTTTCTGTTTTAATGAACAATTTAGCCAAAAATCCCAGACATACAAATATTTTACAGACAAACTGGAAAACTAAATGTGAATTATAATACTGGAAAAATGTATTAATACTGTCCTAAATTTAGACAGAATAAAAATAGATCAGACAGTCAGAAACTAAATGATAGATGCCAGAAACTGCAATAAACAATGGAAATTTCTAGGATGACGTCTCTGACACATGGGGTAGTGTTGGAGCATTAGTTATAATTTTTCACACCAAAGCGCAGGGGACCCGCAAGGAACTTTAAAACAAAATACTTGAATTTTTGTTGTTTGATTTATTTTTTTGTGGTTCAAGAAATGCACCATATATTTGGATTAGTGCTCTGTTTTTTTCCACAAGGTTTAAAATCCCCTTCTTCACTTCACACAGAGAGAGCGTTAAATGACAAAATTCTAGTAGTAGGCCACAGCCATTAGAGGGCGCTTACTGTATATGAAACTATACAGCTTTAATTGATCTATGTATGCAGTGAGCTCCCCCTAGTGGAAGCTGCCAATAGCCAGAATTGTATCAGTTAGCTCTATGACGAAATGCATGGAATTTGGAGCTCCCTATAAGAAAAATGGAGCTCTAACCCCTTTATAAATATAAAGAGCAGTTTCTGAATATAAGCGCCTCTAATGCTCTAAGCCCTTAAATAGTGTCAGTCAGCTCACGTTAAGAGCTATATTAAGCATGCCACTTGGCTGTGATAAAGTTCAAGGATGCACAGCAAAGATACAGTAAAATTTATCCTAGTTCCCCTGAAATACCAGTGTAATGTTAGCGATTACTTCAAGGCTGAATACAACCCCACAGCTGATTGGCAGACGGACAGGGAAAAGAGATAGGCTCAAGGTAAAATAAGAACCGCCCAGAAGCTAGAGAAGTCGTCATAGCGACCTTAAGGGAGCAGGTGTTTTCCTAGCAACCAGCAGATTATATAGGCCACCCACAAGGTCAGTTTGTCACCAAGCAGTCCACAATTATGAAAGAGGTTGTCAAAATCTAACCTTCCCCAAAATACTCTAAAATTACAATAATTTAACTGTATTTTGGGGGCTTCTTGCATTTAGCTGTACTGTTTTATAAGTGGTAAGGAGTATACTCATGTATTTATATACCAAATATCTCTAGGTTTGTTCATATATGAACACATATGTGTGACTAGTTTGTATACAAACACATGAGCAGACATTGTGCACATTCACAAACTACAACATTTACACTGGTTAACAATGTAGAAAACTACCTACAGCCTATTGTGGTCGTTGATACTTTCTTATGTTTGAAAATGCCTGGAGATACAGATGTCTATAGACAAAATAAGTGATTCAACCATGGATGATGTCCCTCGATCATTTGTCATCATCTCACACAATTCTGTACATTTTTATTGTATTTTGTTTTCAACTTTTTATTGTTTGTTTTGTTTTTGTTACATGTATTTGGGGTTGTTAATGATTAATTTAATTATGGGTCACATTGAACCTACTGGTTGTAGAGTCAACTATCAAGAATGTTTAAAAATCAGCCATATTATTATACAAAATCTTTATTCTTGAGATATTTGGTCATTGTTAAAGTATTTGAGAAATATCCCATTATTTATAAAATTGCTACATCTGTAACCAGAATAACAAAACAATATCTCTAGGTTAAAGCAGTTCAAAGTAGGCTACATTTATTATCTTATTTACTGACATTTTTAGTATTCTTTATAGACTGTAATTCCCGATTACTTATCTGAAATTGTAACTCATGTAAGCTCTGTTCACGCTGGCATCAGGTCTTCAGTTTTAATACAGGTTTTATAACAAATATGATAGCTCCATTATGATCTATCATGGTTGCACCCTACTCTCCACCATTAACCACTCTTAATTGCTTTACCTGTTGTTTCAGTTGTCTTTTAAGAATAAGCTGTCATATGTGTATTCATAAGTAATAATACTATTTCTGACCATTATATGACTTGTAGCCTACATTTTTAAGCAGTTATCCCCTCTGCAGGCTCTATGTTTTATTCTCTGTTTCCTATGAGCTAGTGGGTGGAGGCTAACTGCTATAATATCTTCTATACACTGCAAAAATAGAAGAGGAGAATTCTGCTCTTCTATCTCTATCTACCACATATATAGAAGCTGTAGCAGCATTGAGGAGATTGTACAGCAGTAATGAGCAATGTAAATCCAGCATTGGAGTGAGATATAACACTTACTAAGAAGCTGCAGCAGTGTCTCTGTTTCTCTCTCTCTCTCTCTCTCTCTCTCTCTCTCTCTGCCTTTATCTCCCTCTGCTTCTGCCCCCTCCCCTCTCTAAAGATTTTTATGGGCAGCTGTAACCTGATCCTTCAGTGAGCTAATAGTCCGTCTTGTCTTGAGATGATGTTAAAGCAGTAAATTCAGAGTGATTGAATAGATAGGAGAGGAGAGAAAAGGAGCCTGATAAGTTTAGAAAGGCATTTTTATGTAATAAGTTTATAAACAATAAACAAAGTTTTGTGTATTCACTTGTACTCTTAATTTATGCAAACATTTTTCAAAGAACAGTGCTATGGAAACCTTTGAAGAATTTTTTTTACTAAAACAATGTATTATAATGTTTAGTGCAACTTTGTGATTTGTTTTTATTAACAAAAAAAAAAGTACTTTTTGAGATACAGCTTCTATGTATCCTGGATACATTGAAGCTGTATCGTGTGCTGAAACCTGAATCCGTCAGTTCAGAAGTTTTGCAGTGGTCCATGCCAGAAGCAGATGGCTCCGTACACTGTATAGCAAACGTGCTGCAGTACTGCAGCTCTGCTCCTATTCATTTGAATAGGAGCAGAGCTGCAGTACAGAAGCACGGCTGCTATACTGTGACCGTAGCCATCTGCTTCTGACACAGACCTTTGCATAAAATCCGGTGCCCGGAGGCAGCTGGAACAGCTGATAGGTGCGTGGTCTAGGTGTCGGACCCCCACGATCATATACTGATGACCTATCTTGTAGATAGGTCATCAGTATGAAAAACTGCCCAGTGCCCCCGGTTAGCCACAGGATCTATGCAATAATGTAAAACATACACACTTTTTGAATCATTAGCAATTCATTGCAATTCATTGCAGAGGTGTACCTTGAATCTGTAACAAGGCCATCCAACTAGCACTAGACCTTTTAGGCTTCCCCAGGCTCCAGGTGCGACAGCAACTACTGCACCCTCTATGGTTACCTGATCCAATGTCAGTAAATTGGTGAATTACCAGTTTAAGGATGTTTAAATTAGAAAAACAACCCAATTAGCCGCAAGAGAACATGCTAATTGACCATCCCGTGCAGATAAATAGACAATTGGGACCATGTTACTGCATCTATCGTACCTTAAATGTAAAAAAAAACTGTCTGGATACGACCACATGGTCCTGCTTTGCTGATTAGCTGATAATTTGGTCGATGGGTCATTCACTGTTTGGTTTTGTTAACTTTTCTTCGATGTCCTAAGCTGAAGTAGTCTATCCTGGTGACAGATTTCCTATAATAATCTGATCATAGTCATATCCTCTGAGAACAAAAGTGGTTAAATTATTATATCTAAAATCTCTATCAGTTATTAAATGCTACGATTGCAGAAACAACAACTAGCAACTGAGACAGCTTTCGTTCGAATAGCTCATTATTGGTCAAATTTGGCAGACATTCGGTGTGTCTATGCATATTAAAATAGTTTTGTTGCATTGTACAATACCCACTTCTACAGAAGGTCCCTTGACAATAAGCTGATCAGCTGGGATCCCCAATGATTAGCTGCTATCAGTAGGGAAACCTGGCAGCAAGTGCTCAATTTCCCTGCAGCGCCACCAGTGGGGAAATTAAGCATCACACAGTACACTTTCAAATCAATGGTCAGTACAGGTCCCCCAGAGTAAGAGTTCTTTGTAGTGGCTCTAAACACTCTGGCCGGGACTCCCCTCTTTCAACTCAGAATTCCCTATTAGGGTATATTAAAATGGATTTTCTGAAGTGGACAATCCCTTCAATCCTTTTGTTCACACCTTTGTTTAACAACGATTTTTCACACAATATAATAAATATTGGTTTATATTTCTAAAATGTAAGCTTACACCTTACTATGGTATTAATTGACACCACAATGACTAAAAATATGCAGACAGCTCTTCTAATTAGTGGGTTGGATCATTTAGTCGATTTATCAAACTTTTACTACTGGCTGAACAGCAGCATACCAGAGGACCATGTGCAATTTGAGACATCAGCATGGGTGGAATAAAGTCATTGGAGCAGTGGAAACACGTTCTCTACTTTTGATGATTCACGCTTCACCATCTTGCAGTATGATGGACAAATTCGGGTTTGGTAATTACCAGTAAAATACTTTCTCCCTCAAAAAGTATAGTACCAACTATAATGGTTAGTGGAAAATAAATAATGGTCAGGAGCTGTGTTTCAGGATTAGTCACGATCTTTGGGCACCCTAGTCCAATTGAAAGGACGTCTAATAAAAATTGTGTGCCTCTAACCTTGCGGCAACAGTTTGAGGATTGGCTTTTTTCTGTTTCAGCATTACATAGAGGTGGACAAGTGAGGTCTGTAAAAATGGTTTCCCGAGTCTGTGTGGAAAAACTTCCCTGGCCTGCAGAACCCTGATCTCAACTCCACTCCATCTTGTTGACTTTGGGTAGTTGGATTTTGGAGTGCCAACTGTGGGTATGACCTTATCACCCAACATCAATGCCTGACCTCCCTAACATTGTTATGGTTGAATGGACCCATCAATATTTTACAAAAACAAAAGACCTTCTCAGAGGATTGGAGTTTCTTATGGCAGCAAAGCAAGGAGCAACTTCGTATAAAGGACCATGCTTTTCGAATAGGACATTTTGCAATATAGTGTATTGACCTGCTTTATAGAAAGTGCCGGATTTACTAAAATATCTCAGTCCAAAATGTGCCGATCAAACAAGTCCCAACTAAGGTCTCCCATCAGAGAAATGTTAACCAGTAATACACTAAACACTTAATCTTCACACTTACCAATATTTCTCCATACTGCGGCCATGACATTTCTTGACTGGAGTCCAACTGACTGAAGAGAGTTGTTGAATAATTTTTTAATTCGATACCTCTCAGTAAAACTTCAACATTAGTTTGTGAAGTGTCCTCTTGTGTAAATACAACCAGTATAGTTCTTTGAAGCTATTATCAAAAGATAGCGTCAGTGTCCAAGATGCCACACTAGAGTCTTACAGCTCATAGTCAATAAGAATTTCACTGTTTCTACTTCAGAAACAATTTTTCAAAGGATATTTCTGTAAATAGATCTGGTTTAAAGAGCAGTAAATTATTCAAGTGGAGCACTAAGGAAGTTTACAAATGCTCTAAGAACAAAGATCTGCTGTTGCAGTCTTCATTAAGGCACAATACTCCTTTTAAGTGAAGGTCTTGTGAAACTACAAGCACTGGTATAAGCCGTGGAGATGCTGTGAGTTTTTTTTTTTTAAATTTACTTTAGATGAATTAATTTAGATTAAATTTACTTTCGATTGTGACATCAGAAGTTTTGATTGATGGGGGTGCGAGCACTGAGACCCCCACCAATCGCTCAAACGAAGCGACAGAAGACCTCGTGTGAGCGCTCAGCCGCTTTGTGTCTGTTCGGCTTTTTCCGAAAATGTATGTATCGGAGTATGGACTCAATAGAAAGTCTATGAGCCCGTACTCCACTACATCGGCTTTCTGGGAAAAAGCCGGACAGAAACTAAGCGGCTGAGCGCTCACACAATCGCTTCTGCCGCTTTGTTTGAGCGATTGATGGGGGTCTCAGTGCTCGGACCCCCCACCAATCAAAACTTCTGACATGTCACAATGACATGTCAGAATTTTGTCAAACGTTTAGTTACACTTTAATATATGGTTATTATAAAGATAAAAAAATTGAAATATACAACATAATATTTAGGTTTCTTTTACTGATGTTAAAAAAAGGACAGGGAATTTCACTGCAATAACCATAAAAAGGAGGTCTTATAAAAAACATTGATGACATCGCTAGAATATCCCATCAATGTGCAATCGATGGGGTCTGACCACTGTGACCCATGCCGATTGCTAGAATGAAGTGTGAACCGCGAGGCTTCATGGTCGGCCTTTGACTATAATGGACTGACCATTCAGCCCCTGTTCTAACGATCGACAGGTGTCACAATGGTTCGGACACCATCATATCCTAGTGATATACCATCATTGTTTGTGCTGACATAATCCTATTAATGGTTCCTAATATATATGGATAATTGAATAACTTTGCCGAGAAACATCTCAGGTTTCAACATAAGAAGATTAGTCGGGAGTTGAGCCTCATGCAGACAGCATAGCCTTGTCAATGGAGTTTGTAAGGAGCCAAACGATATCCTTGCAGCTACGATCCACGGAGCCATAGGCACTCCAAGTGCCATTCCCAGTACAGCTCCATATTTCAGAGCACTGCTTCTTGGGGAGAATAGCTCTGTAATGCAGCATCCAATGGCGCACGCCGCATTTTTCATTTCTGGCCGATCTATACAGAATCTGCCAGACTCTATATGAAATTGGAGGTATACAGAGGGACAGTAAGACAGCTAAAATTTTTACATTTGCAGCAAAAAATCTACTGCAAATCGGCAGCATGTACTAATTTTTCTGCTATGTTTGAATGCGGGTTCAAATACCCAATTCACATGTATTGGTCTGTATTTTGTTGCCAATTTTCAGTGTGGAATTAGTTTAAAAAATCTTCAAAAAATCCGCCACATCTGATCGTAGCCTCAGGGTGCTCATAGGGGAATTTATGGTGCTACCTCCAGTTTTAGACAAAATTTACAAGCATGTAGATCTTACTGCACATTGTTTAGTCCCAGCCGGAAGAAACAACGGAAACTTTTTAAAGCAGTACCTTGCAGTGTGCCATTACTACTGTATACAATGCAATATATTTCCAAATGCATTTATTCATTCTTTCATTTATTTAGTGTTGACGAGATAAGTGCTCAGATACCTTGCCTCTCCGAAAGAAGAATGCCATCTCATCCATCCGCATATGTGCCATCCCTTAGGAAAGAACTGCCAGAATTATAAGGGTTAAAGACCAGGTGTGGAGAGAGCTTTTCTTTTGTTTATGATTTAGGATTGGCAATGTAAGAATGAGGAAGATCCTAATATGATTTCAATTACCTCAGCGAATGTAGCATCTGCTCCTGGTTTATTCTGATGAGTGACATGACCTAGTAGATGGTGGAGCACAGGGCTGTGGCCTTCATTTCTACAGTGTTCTTCTTTGACTCGTAAGGTATGGTTTAAATGGTGAGACAAGACAAGGACAGTAGCTACCTAAATATACACAATTGTACGACTTTCACCATCTGTCAGTGGCAGAAATGTATCCCATCAAGCATTCTGGTAATTGGGGATAAGTCAGTGAATAGCACCACTGCTTGATCAAAAATTCTAGAAGACCAGATTGAAAAAATCCTCTAGATTTACTTTTCAACTCCATCTACAACCATGAGAAAGAATTTGTCATCTTGGACCATTGTAAAATGCAACATGATTTTTCATCTTTGTATTTCTTCATAAATCCATCAAGATAAACAAATTTTGACAGAGTTATCCAAACTCCTATTTTATAGGGGGAATTTGATATGGAGTCTCTTGTCTCATAAAACGTGATGGAGGGGTCCAAAGCCAGGGTCATTCTAGGTAATACCCTGAAATGGAGGACTAGATACACAATCGGCCAATGTTCTAAGTTTAATCTTTTTTTTTTTTTATATTTCAAATTTTTTATTTTCAAGAAAAGAAATGGGGATACAGAAAAAGAATAAAGGGGTGACATGGGTACAGAAAAATGATAAGACAAAGAAACAAACACGGCGCCACATAGTGTGAGTAAGCCCAATCAGACAGTCAGGGAATGACGAATGGATGCTTACCACAGATGGATAGGTCAATCACTTCGAAATGGATGTAGATCGTGAAGAGTGCTGCTGCTGAAATCCCAAACGGTCATACCAAGTGTAACCGTACAATAATGGCAATTTTGAGGTAGAAAAAAGAGGGATATAACCACGGCGCTGCTACTCAATGAAAATGCAGAAATTAATGATAGTATTTATTAGTAGGCTACGCGTTTCAATGCCGCACCGGCACCTTCCTCAGGCCATATGACCTGAGGAAGATGCCGGTGCGGCATTGAAACGCGTAGCCTACTAATAAATACTATCATTAATTTCTGCATTTTCATTGAGTAGCAGCACCGTGGTTATATCCCTCTTTTTTCTACCTCAAAATTGCCATGGGTACAGAAAAAGCCCACAAGGGCTGGACATTTCAACCTTTATTCTACAACAATAAGTAGATATACAATCAAGGTCCTCTCTGCATCGCCCGATCCATGTGCAACAAGCCTAAACATATCAAGAGAAGACTGTCAACGTTACGCCCTCATCCGCCCCTCCATACCCACATCAGTAGTAATTCTCAGTAACAATAGATCCAATTGGGAAATTAGACGAAAGGTAGACAGAGTAAAAAAGCAAAAGCGAAAAAACTAGGTGGGGGGGGGGGTGAGGAGAGGGGCGGGGGGGAAGAGTATAGGGAAGTCTTAAGAGGGAGAGGGGGAGATGTTCTCCCCCCACTCCCTCCCCCACAGCACATCACAGACAAGAGAGAACTCAAAAGCTCCCTGAATCTCCACCAATCTGTTCACCCACAGCCCTCTTATATCTGTCCGACTTGCAGAAGTCAAACCAGTAGTACCAAGTTTTCTGAAACTGCGTTGCTCGTTCAGGTGTAGACTGGAGCAACTCCTCCATTCTCCGAATTTCGTGGATGCGCTCTAGCCATTGTCTAATCACTGGAGGCTCAGGGGACCTCCAACCCACTGGGATACATGCCTTAGCTGCATTCAACAAATGTCTCACTAGCATCTTCCTGTAACACCCCACAGGAATATCGTGGTGATGCAGCAAAATCCAAGCCGGGTCATCTCCCAACGAGATTCCTGTGATCTCCAAAATGATTTCTTGTACCTCTGCCCAGTAAGTGCGGAGATTCTCACAACTCCAGAATATATGCAAAAGTGTTCCCTCTTCTCTGCCGCATCTCCAACATAAGGAAGAAACCTCCGGGAACATTTTATGTAATACATGTGGAACTCTGTACCATCGGGATAGTATTTTAAAACGAGTTTCCTGATAGGCATTACTAATAGACGCCTTATGCGTGAGGAGCATTATCTTTTCCCTTTGCTCTCGAGTTAGTGTAATCTGAAGATCTCTTTCCCACTTCGTGATATATGGTGGGACGAAATCCTCAGCAGGAGTGAGCAGCACGCCGTAAAGACTGGACAGGACCCGTCTCATATGACCAGCTTGAGAACACCAGGTTTCAAAGGGAGTTAGAACTCGCTCATAGGAAGTCGGTGTCGGTAGACTCGACAGGTAATGAGTCAGTTGTAATACCTGCCATTGGGACGCTTCCGGGAAACCCTCTGGTTGGGAAAGCTCTGTTCCGCGCAGCCAAGCACCACCCCTGTAAAAATGACTTACTCTACAAAGCCCCCGCTGTGTCCACATCTTAAAAGTCTGGTCTGATAGACCCGGGTCAAATTCCGGATTACCTAAGACTGGCGTGAGGGGTGATAACAGTTGCGATATACCCTCTCTACTTCGAACCTTTCTAAACACCTGTAAAGTTGGATATATGGTAGGGTGATCACTTAGCAATCTCCAATGATTCACAGCCAACCAAGGTAGACCTTTCAATGGGATGTTAGTAAAACCTTGTTCCACCGCTATCCAATCTTTAAAGGGTTCATGGCGACACCAGTCTACCACTCTAGTCAAATGAATGGCGTGATAATATTGCTCCACATCAGGCAGCCCAATCCCCCCGTGACGTTTGGCCCGTACCAGGATTTTCCTCTGAAGTCTAGGGTGTTTGTTGGCCCACACAAATGAAGTAAAATATTGGTATACCATTTTAAAGAAGGAAGAGGGTATCTTAATTGGCAATGCCTGTAACACGTATAGAAGCCTAGGTAGAACATTCATCTTAATGATGCCCACTCTTCCAAACCACGAGAAGGTTCCCTTTGTCCACCGGGCCAAATCCCCCTTCAACACCTGCAGAAGCGGTGGGAAATTGAGCTGAAAAGTCCGCTCCACACTACTTGGTAGCCTGATACCCAGGTATTTAATCGAGTCACTTGTCCACCTGAAGGGAAAGTTAACACCCAAAACCTTCTCTTGATCTCGTGGAATGTTTAAAGGCATCGCCTCAGACTTCTGGAAATTAATTTTAAAATTGGACAATGATCCATATATCCGAAATTCTTTCATAAGGTTGGGCATAGAAATATGGGGAGAAGTTACAAAAAATAGTAGATCATCGGCATATGCGGCCACTTTTACAGATTTATCCCCCATATTCAAGCCTTGTACATTAACATTACCCCTGATCTTGCATAAAAAGGGTTCCAGCGCTAGTGCAAAAAGCAGGGGTGACAATGGGCAGCCCTGCCTCGTACCGTTAAGAATCTGAAAGGGAGAAGAGTAGGTACCATTCACCCTCACAGAAGCCGATGGCGAGGAATACAAAGCGCCCACCCAAGTTCGCATGTTGGGTCCCAGACCCAGGAATTCCAGAGTTCCAAACAGGAAAGGCCACCCGACCCGATCAAAGGCCTTCTCTGCATCTGTAGATAAAACAATCGTAGGAGTTTTCCGCGAGTTGGCCCAGTGGACAAGATTAAGCGCCTTAGTCGTGTTGTCTCTCGCTTCCCTAGTTGGAATGAAACCTGTTTGGTCTCCATGGACTACTGTGGTCATCAATGGAGCCAACCGGTTGGCCAGTATTTTGGAAAACAATTTCAGATCCACATTAAGCAAGGATATTGGTCTGTAACTAGTACAAGAGGAGGGATCCTTCCCTTCTTTCGGAATGACCACTATAGTAGCATTCAAGGAATCTGAAGGGACTGAGCTGCCCGATGATATAGCATTGAGAGCCCCCAGAAGTCTGTCCGCTAGTTGAGCCATGAACGTTTTATAATAGCTCACCGTCAGTCCATCTGGGCCCGGGGCTTTCCCAGGTTTGGTGTCATGCACTGCCCTCGAAAGTTCTTCAAGGGTTATCTGATGATCTAATGCGGCACAATCATCAGAAGACAGTTGAGGAAGGCCCGAGGAGGCTATGTATTCCTGGATAGCTACGCTAGTGGGTGGAGAGTGTGGCTCGAGCTGATAAAGAGACGAATAAAACTCCCTAAAGGAGCGTGCAATATCCCCCGGAGAAGTAACCTTCCCATCCGTACGTGAGGTAATCTGAGGAACATATGTGGATGCTCTCTGGACCCTCAAGGCATTTGCCAGAATCTTCCCTGGCTTATTTCCACACTCATAGAATATTCGACGGCATTTAACCAGTGTGGCTTTAGCTTTTACTTCATATAGTGACCTAAGCTCCTCTCGAAGGGACTTCAGAATTCCCCTATTCCCCGGCGTCTGACTCTGTTTGTGTTTGGTCTCCACTTCACAAATCCTAGCCAACAGATCGCTCGTCTTTGCTAGTCTCTCTCTCTTGAGCCTCGCCCCCCATTTAATGAAAAAAACCCTTATGTAATATTTGTGAGCTTCCCATATCATGAGCGGATTTGACACTGAACCATCATTGATAGCGAAGTACTGCTCCAGCTCACTGCGTATTTCTGCCTGTGCTTCCGGGTGGTGAAGCAAAAACTCATTAAGTTTCCAACGACCATGCGTCTGGGAAGGTGGAGCAAAAGAGAGAGAGAGCGAAATGGGCGAATGATCCGATATAGGGGACGTATGAATGTCCGCCCTCGTCACTCTGTCAAGATGAAAATGGCTTATGAAAAAATAATCTATCCTGGAGAACATATCGTGAGTTGCCGAATAATAAGAATAATCGCGTGATCCCGGGTACAGAGTCCTCCATACATCCACCAACTGATGATCATGAATCGTTTTTTTTATGGAACGGAGCTGCGAGAGAGGGAGATGCGACGCTCCTCTGGAAACATCTAATTGTGGCTCCAATGCTACGTTGAAGTCCCCTCCAACTACAATTAGGCCCTCCCCAAAAGACTGAAGCTGTTCCATATAGGCAGCAATAGCCCCTGATTGCCCTACGTTTGGTATATACAAATTAGCCAGTGTGACTTTCTGTGAAAAAAGCGTGCCCTTGACTATTATAAATCTACCCTGGGGATCTGCTAGAGAATCAGTGAAGACCCATGGTACATTTTGTGCTATAAGAATGCTCAATCCTCTTGACCTAGAATCCTCTGAGCAACCATGATAACAATATGGGAAGCGTCTATTGGAGAGTTTGGGTACCTTATCCCTTCTGAAGTGCGTCTCCTGAAGGAATGCCACCTGAGTTTCAAGTCTCCATAACTCCGCGAGGACCACTGAGTGCTTCTCGGGGGTTCTCAAACCCCTGAGATTATAGGAGAGGAGCTTTACATCAGTGTTCATGGTCATCGAGTGCTGCGAGGGGAGAAAGAGAGGGGAAGACTGGAAAGAAAGCTAAGAAAGAGAAGGAAAGAAGTAGTAATAGTCAAAAAGATAGAGATAAGAGAAAAGTATTAAATACTCTAAGGAAGTCCTAAGGATTCAAAGAGGCTCGACCGGCGAGACTCTTCGAGGGATATACCTAAAGAGAGAGTAAGTAAGGTATCTAAGGAAGTGGAGACCACCTCCCGTGTAATTTGCAAAAAGTACAACCAGCAACAAACAAAAACCCCCCAAGGGGGTCAACCTTAATTCCACTTAACTAACACCTGTAAGTGGGGCCGAGGCGAGCTTATATGTCACCAGGTGCATAATCTACCCTTTTTCCTAAATCCCCTATGAAGGTTACCGACATTTAAGAATTTGCCCCCGTCATTTCCGGACACGCTGTGAGAACTGGATAGTAAACCTACGAGGCCCTTTCTTCCCCCCCAAGTCCCCTGTCCATCAGACCGTCTCCCCTATCCTCCACACTCCCCAACCCCCCACAGTCGCCTCCTCGTTCGCAGCAGTTCCTAGGTTCCTCCCCCGTCAGTTTCCCGCTTTCCCCAACCTACATGTCATTGTCTAGTTACCATACATGTAACCCGAGCCCACTCAGTCATTCCCCCTGTGTCCCCGTCCAGAAACTGCCCGAGACATTCTGTGATATGCCTGTCGTCGTCCCCCCGCATTATCAAGGGTATAAAACTATAAACTGAGATATTCGTGGTCCCTGCTCTATACACTCGTACTGAATTATCTTACAGCTCTATCCCTTCAGAACAGCAGGTATAAACATTCTTGTAAAATGAAGCCAGTCAAAATTATACTCTTCAGGCCATCAATCCCCTTTCCACCTTAAAAAGATCCACCCCTCATTACCTCCCGGAACATAACTGCTGTTCACTCAAGATTCTCACAGCCACTTAACAAATCCAACGCAACATTACATTTCTGTTCAGCTTCTGGCTGGAACTACCCCTATAACCTGCTCAGAACTGTTGATATCAAAGATCTGTATAACAACAATCTGCAATACATGTATACATATGTTGCGGAGCCATAAAAAAACCTGACCACCAGCCCCAAAAAACACTTGCTATTAATGTTGAGTCCCATTTATGGTTGTAGCTGCCTCGCCGGTCTGATGCGCTGCGGTCTGGGTTGAGGTGGATCCCTTGGGCGATGTCTTCCGCGTCGAGCTGGCTGGTAATTCAGGGATGCAGAAATCCAATCTGGGATGATGCTTGGTGGAACATCCAGAAAAACAAAAAGCGCGGGCAAATCTTGCGGGGAGTGAATGGTAAACACCGAGCCCTGCTTTCTGACAATAAGGTGGAACGGAAATCCCCACATGTATGTCGCTTCAGCCTCTCTGATTATGTCCAGCAACGGACGTAGGACACGTCTCATGTGCAATGTACGAGCCGATAAATCAGGCAGAATGTGAATCTCAGCACCTCGGAATTTCACATGGCCCAGGTTGCGCATTTTGCGCATTAAGGTGTCTTTAACGGTAAAATAATGGATTCTGCAGACAATATCTCGAGGTCTCCCCGGATCTTGTGACATCGGCCCCAATGCTCTGTGAACTCTGTCCAGTTCAATATGATTGTCTGGAGGTTCCCCCAGAATACCATTAAACAGTTCTGTCACCACGGCCCGGATATTATTTCCCTCTTTCTCTTCAGGCAGTCCCCTGATACGCACATTGTTGCGCCTGTTCCTATTCTCTAAGTCGTCATGTTCCAAGGCCATAGATTGCATTAGCGACTGTTGAGACCGAATTTGATCCTCCAGCCTATCTAATCTGTCCCCATGTGAGATTGCCTGCTGTTCAATGGCCGATACCCGTGAGCACATTTGTTCCACTGTGCGATTCACCTCTTCCAGACAAGTGCGTTGCATTTTTTCCATCCTGCCTAACATATTATCAAAGAAGCTCTGGGATGGTAAATGTTTAAGGGCTTCAGATAGATCAAGTCTCGTCAATGGCGTCTCAGATAACATCGGGGAGACCGGGCTAGATGACCCTGCGGCCTCTACAGGGGAGCTCTCGGCTTCATGTCTACTGGCTGGGGTGTCCGCAACGGAGTAGACGCACCTGTAGTGATACCAGGACGGGGCTGCGGGATCACTGCCGGCCGCTGTGGAGTCACGCAGTGGGCCGCGGTCGCCATGATGGATTCCTCCTGCCTCTGTGAAGCGCGTGGCCTCAAGAAACGGGACAACGAGGATGTCGGCGTGATCTTCTCCGGTGGCTTGAGGTTCTTCCCCCGGGGCATACCTCAGTGTATCGGAGGTTTGTGAGTCGCTGGTGCAGCTAATATCACGGTTTTAGTCACGGTCGGTGGGAGCTCCCTAGAACACGTCTTTCTTCCACACATGCCGAGACCACGCCCCCCTAAGTTTAATCTTTAATGCTACACAATATATAGTAAGTCAGAAATGGGACAATCTTGGCACGTGTCATTTCTGTTGGAAAATGGAGTAGCTAGGCAGGGCTGGATTAAGGTTGGAGGCCCCTGAGCAAAAAGTATTGTGTAGGCCCCTCATCCCACCTGACCCCTTATAACAGCCACACGCATTTCTCTCTCCACTGAATTTAATGGGAGTTATGGAGACAGTTAAGCCAGTGATTCTCTTAAAAAAGGTTTTCCCATTAGGGACATTTATGACATATCCACAGGATATGTCATAAATGTCAGATAGATGCGGGTCCCACCTCTCGGACCCAGCCGCACCTATGTCTAGAACGGGTCTCCCTAAATCCTGTTCCGTAAGTCCCCTAGAACAGAATGGTAGTTATGGAAACAGTGTAACTCAGCGAGCTACACTGCTTTCTTCTTCATGGTCGGAAATCACAGGCTTCAGGCACAACACTGGGAGGTAGAACTGGGTTTAGGGGGCCCTGTTCTAGATATAGGTGCAGCCTGGTCCCAGAGGTGGGACCCGCATCTATCTGACATTTAGATGTAGATAGATAGAACATGGATGGGTGGTGGAGGTCCTCTAAGACCCCAAGCTACTGGAGACCCAGGGACACGTCCTCCTTGTGCTTTAAGCATTGTGCCCCTAGGGCACTGTTACCCTGCACTTAAGCAGAAGGGCCATTTTAGAGAACCATAATGGCAGGGGCCCGAGCTATTTGCTTGGGTGACACATGGTCGCACGAATCGCAAAAATATGTGTTAATGGTATTTATGTCATTTAATTTGTATGGTTTTTGTGTTTGTGTATTTCTCTCTCCCTTTCCCTTCTTTTTTCCATATGTAGTAAAATGGTACTTACCTTGTTGGCGTCCCCTATGTAAGCTGTACAGGTGGTACGAGCAGTTTCCAGAGGTTTCTATCTAAGGACAGCTAATTGGTCATTTGAAGCCTAAATGGCGGGAATCTGAGCTATAAATAATCATGTTTCTTCGTGGTCAAGCAGTCGTCTGGAAGCACGGACCGTCGCTCACCCACCCTCACTCTTATGTTGAATTTCCTTCCTGTCGCAATGTTTATTGGAGGGGTTTTGTCACCCAGCTAATGCTGGGCGGACAAGGTCTTTTATTAGTTAAATGCTGGATTTTTTATTGGTTTTCATGATTTTAATTTATGGTTATTTACTGTATATATTTTAATTATTATTGATTTTGTTACCCTTAATAAACATCGTGGCTTTTATCATTCAAAAATTCTGTGGTGTGTGTTTATTTATTGGTTTATTATTTTGTGGGGTTTGTGCTACCATGCTATGAATCATCTTTACCCCTAGGCCTATAAGATGTGTCACATGAACTCCCTGTGAACCCTATCAAAGACTTTTACATTGAAAATATGGTCTTTTCACACTGGTGTGAACAGGGCGTAAGACATCAATTCTCATGTATGATAGTAGCATTTGGAATATATTTAGAATATTGCTGCAGAGATAGTGATTGTAGAATCCGGGTTATAAGTAGGTTTGTGTTCCGGTTATTTAGCACCTCCAGTCAGGAGGGTGGTCCGATGAACTAACAATAAAACTCAGCCTTATAAAGACTTAACCTGACACAAAACACATCGTCTTGTGAATATCGCAAATTCTCCTTTCTTAGAATAACATCATCACCTCATTATTACAGAATCCTTTTACTCTTGGGGGTAAATGCATCACTTGATTCATCTGCAGGTTTCTTTCACGTTAGTAAATGATTGTTAGCGTCATCCTTATTGTGTGCCAGGCTGCCACGTCTCAGTACGCTCATGGGATATGTACGAGCCTGAGCATAATTAAGGAAGAGCTTCCGCGGGATGTTACAATGATATATTGGTATACTGGTCCGAAAGTCTTCAGTGTAATAACAGTTTGGATGCTGGAAACATTTTTTTCAATGGAAGTTGCATTGACTCTGAAAAATGATGAAACAGAATTGTAGTTTAAAAGGGTTGTCCACCTTCTGACAACTGATGACCTATCCACCGGATAGGTCATCAGTACATGATCTGTGGGGGTCCGACACCCGGGCCCCGCACAGATCAGCTGGTCCGATGCCTCCGTGCACCGGACGTACATGCCGGAAGCAGTTAGCTCCGGCCACGGAATAGCGGCCGAGCTGTAGTACTGCAGCTCTGCTCTTTTTTAAGTGAATAGGAGCGGACCTGCAGTTCTGCAGCACGGCCACTATGCTATGTACAGTGCCAACTGCTTCCCGGCTCCGTACATAGCATTATCTGCCATAACATCCGTTGCACACAGGCCACCAGAGCGGCTTAACCGGGGGATAGGTTATCAGTTGTCAGAAGGTGGACAACCCCTTTAACATCTACAATGAGACCTTATTTCTGGATTACTCAGACTTTACAGTCTTGCCACAATACAAGCAACAATGCTGCTCTGTCCTTCAAAGAATGCAATCCTAAGCATGAAATCTTATTTAATTCATCTTTGATTCCATTACAAGGAACTGATAGAGATACAGAACTATTGTAAAGTCGTTTTGTAGATAGAAGTGCCCAATGTTAATTTTTTTTGGAGAAATAGTTCTTGCTTCCACTTTGTCTTGGAGACCATAATTTCTAAAAGCACATCAGATTAAATTATAAATTAAATCCCACAATTGAATATTATATTTCTCTGTTAGCTCATGTCAGAAATAATCATTTTTCAATTGGAAATTGTAAAAAAAAAAAAAATACTTGTTATGGCGTCCCCTGGTGTTCTTTTGATTCCCTTCTCAATGTGTCCATCTAAGAATATGTTCACACCTGCATCGGGGGTTTCGTTGTTCTGTTCCGTCAGAGGAGCAGAACAAGGGAAAACCCGAAGCGACGGTTCCTTTGCACCATGGATACCACCAGCAGCAGATGGAAACCCATACAAATACAAACAATAGTGCTGCATGCTGCGAAGGCCTCCAATGTAGATCGAGGCCTAATGTGTCCAGTAGCTCAGTCCTACTGCCTGGACACCAGAGACAAAGCCCTTGGACAGATGGTTGGTTCCATTAATTTTCCTATCCGGTGGCGAGAACCTGTTAAAGAGGAGCTGTCAGCTCCCTTGATGTCTTTTTTTTTTTGTTAAGAAAAAAACTTGTATTCCCCATTAAATAACAATTCTACAGCATCTTTTGTTAGAACTCTGCAATGTGCCGCTCCTCTGCTATTCCTCCTGGAACTGTATAAATAACTTGACAACTGCATGTTACCATTCCCCTTGTCAATGGTGGTGTGGCCCTAAAAACTCTGACTCTGTCCAATCAGTGCAGACTGAGTAGGGACACATCATTTTGACAAGAGGAAAAGAATCACCTAGTAGTCAATTTATTCCGATATTTCCTGGAGGAGTAACAGAGGAACAACATTGGAGAATTCTAATACAAGATGTTCCAGAATTGTTATTTTTATGGGGAATACAACTATTTACTAAGACAGACATGTCAGGAGAGCTGATAGGTCCTTTCTAAGGGATTTCAAACAAGAATGAGGCCATCATTTGTTACCACACATGATCATCATAAAGTTTGATGAAGATTATTGAAAGATGAAATATATGAAATCTTTTATTGTTGCACTTTGTTTTAATTGGAGAGTAAAAAGGTTGAGTATGAAAGCCATCCGCACACACATCTGTTTCAGTTTTGGAGCACTGGAGCATTGCACATTTGTACATCACTTTGGGATTAATTAGTGAGAGTTTTATAACTTCCTTATCTATTAGGAAAACACGATCATACATAAGTTTGGGTAAAAAAGATCACTAAGTTCTTTTGTTGCTTTTCTAGGTTTTATAAAAGTCAAGAAACTGTTTTTCTGATGTCATCTTATAGAGTAATGACATCACATAAAGGTTATTCTTTTATTAAAACCTTAGACGATGGATCTAAACATCTACTGGAGATAGCAGAACAGAAGAAAAACTGACCATTGCCAGTTTATTGCCAATTCAGTTTGATCATAAAGAAAAACTCCATGAAAAACTGATGCACTGTGTAATGCCTAGTGTAGGGCCTGAAGGGGTGGTTCATGAATTCAGGCCCTGTACTAGGTATAACACAGTGTATCAGTATTTCCTGGAGTGTTCCTTTAAAATCGGAGAAACCTTATAATCTTGCACAGATTAGTTGCTAGGGATAGATAGATAGATAGATAGATAGATAGATAGATAGATAGATGCCAACATTTGAATTTTTTTCCAGGGACACTTAGGGTGTGGCGTCTTTGGTGGCTGGGATGAGTGGGGGTGTGGTTTATCTTGTGGGTGTGGTAAATGGGCGTGGCTTTCCATGATTTCTGCATACAAAAAAAAAACAAACAACATTTTTGCACTAGTTTGGCTGACAACTGCTATAATGGCGGGTAAATCTCTGGTTATTTGGTTGTTTACAAGCAGCTGCTCCCTGCAGATATTTCCATGCACTGCTCCCTGTAGATAGTTCCACATGGCCCCCTGTAGATAGTGCCACATTGCACTCTAAAGATAACACTACAATGCCCTCTGTAGATAGTGTTACAAAGCCCCCTGTAGATGCCACATGAACCCCTGTAGATGCCGCCACACACATCCGCTGTAGACGATGCCACACACAGCCCCCCTGTAGATAGTGCCACATACTCCCCCTGTAAATAGTGCCACATGCTCCCCCTGTATATAGTGCCACATACTCCCCCTGTAGATAGTGCCACATACTCCCCCTGTAGATAGTGCCACATACTCCACCTGTAAATAGTGCCACATGCTCCCCCTGTATATAGTGCCACATACTCCCCCTGTAGATAGTGCCACATACTCCCCCTGTAGATAGTGCCACATACTCCCCCTGTATATAGTGCCACATACTCCCCTTGTATATAGTTTCATATACTCCCCCTGTAGATAGTCCCCCCTCCCTGTATATAGAGCCATTGTGGCTCCCTCTATGAGCAGAATCCCCGGTCAGGTGTCGGCAATGCTCTGGCCGGGGATTCCACTGCAGGAGGTGCCCCTGACGTCACTGCTCTTATATGGACAGTGAAGTCATGGGCACACTCTGTGAGCGAAATCCCCGACCAGGCGTCAGCAAAGCTTTGGCTGGGGATTCCGGCTCTCCAGGAGGAGCCCCTGACTTCATTGTCCATATTTGGACAGTGACATCGTCAGTGGCTCCCTCTATGAGCGGAATCCCCGGTCAGGCATCGGCAATGCTCTGGTCGGTGATTCTGCTTCAGGAGATGCCCCTGACGTCACTGCACTTATATGGACAGTGAAGTCATGGGCTACGCCTGGAGGGCCAGAATCCCCGGCCAAAGCGTTGCTGACACCCTGACCGGGAACTCTGCTCATAGAGAGGGCTCTGACTTCACTGTCCATATAAGGGAAGTGACGTCAGTGACAACTCCTGCAGCGGAATCCCCAGCAGAGTGTCGGCAATGCTTTGGCCGGGGATTTCGCTCCAGGAGGAGTGAATGGCAGAGCAGGAAGCGGATAGTTTCCTGATCTGCCATAGTATTCAATTTACGTCCTGAGGAAACAGATACAATTGAATGTAGCAGACAAGTCCTGGGACAATAATTTGCTGGTGCTGTCTCTGTAAATTCTGGACAGTCCTGGCAAATTTAGGACAGTTGGCAAGAATGAGATAGACAGACAGACAGACAGACAGATGATAGATAGATAGATAGATAGATAGATAGATAGATAGATAGATAGATAGATAGATAGATAGATAGATAGATATACATATATCATATACATGCCATACATTATTATGAATAGATTTCACAGTATGGGTTTGATGGTACTTAGATGTGTAGATTTGTGTAGAAGTTGGCCCTACTAGTAGCATTGAGGACATTGAGCAGAGAGGAAGATTTTCAATGCAAAATGAGAGTATCCAGTTCCCTTATAAATAATACATCAGAGTAGTAGACATTATTTTAACCATCAATAAATCCTTCATGTTGCAGCTTTTTCTTTTACCCGTAGCTGTAATTTTAAATCAAGTGACACAAAAAAAAGATGAAATACATGTTTCAAAGAAGAATGTGCACATTACGCAAACACTTTTGAAGTTTGACAGTCAGGGAAACCAGAAGACGATCTGCCTTGTGGCTAAGGCTCCTAATTTCCGTAAATGTTAAAATATGCACATATTAAACCGGACTCAGCTGAAGAAGCAAAAGTGAAGCGAAAATAGGACTCACAAAACTCCCCACAATGAGAACAAAACAACATGAGGCTTTACTGTAGCAGATAAAAGACAATTCACATCAGGCTTTCCTTCTAAATATAGTCATACTTTCCATATTGTGGCCTTCAAACTTATGTGATAGGTTTGTACGTACCACCATATCCCCAAATAAATACATCTCATAGAGGCAGACCATGTGGCTGCAACACGGCCCCTTTAGAAAAGTGGCCCCAACCCTTGTTTGTCCCATCCCATTTGCTACTTGCGCTTAACTCCCCTCTCCAGATGAACCGTGTATTTTGGTAAACATGGGGGTATTGGCCTAAAGGTCATGGAAAGACTGTGGAGGGGAAAAAAAACAACCAGACCCATCGGTTTTGGGTGACAAAATCCATCATAATGGAGGCGCAGTTTGTTCTTTGATATGGGGCCTCTTCTTTTCTTTGTACGCCACTGTACTCCACATTTTCATCAGCTAGTCAATGAGAAGGAGTAGACAGCTGAGGGGCTCTCTGCAAGAGCAGTAAATTGGCCCTAAAACTCCAACAGCTAATTTTCCAAGAGCGGGCTGTTTGTCTTTCCTTCATGACTCTCTAGCAAATCCCACCCTGGTGGGCCAATTACCTTGGTGGATAGAATTCTTGAGCACCTATTAGCCGTGGGAATTATTAGCATAGTCCCTGAAATAGAATTTGCAAGACACTGAAAAGCAATGTTTCCTATTTAAGGTTGTGTTGGGCCCCTTTGCCTACAGGGCATTGCGTCGCTGTGTCCCGCTGAGTGGAGGTCTGAGTGGTGGGATTAACCCCTTGATGGAGAGTGAACGTACATGTGCAGCCACCCCTCCTTCTGGAACAAAGGATTCGACACCCCAGGATCAGACATTTTTGCGTATTCTATCAATATTCTATAAATAACTCTCATAGGTCGTCCCTTCAATGGAAAGAAACATTAAATTTGACAAGATGCAAATGTACCGCTTGCTCTGGGGTTGCTATGGTATCTCCAACGGGTTTCTATAATTGCACTTCCTGTCACATGACCTCCTCTCATAATACCACATAAGAGTGGGTGGCACTCTTTGTCATATTGACATTAGTACAGGTTTATATTAGAAAAATGACATTATTTTCAGGTGAAATCTATTGAGCTACATTCTTAAAAGTACAGAACCCCTTAAAGAGTTCATTATAATCATATAGGAAGACCCCTTTAAGGCTATGTAGGTTTAAGGTAAGGTCACATTAGTACTTTATAGGTGCCCATGTGTCCTTTTTTACAACTGACCCAAGATGATTGAATTAGTAATGCATTCAATCTTATCAATTTTGCACCAGTTTTTCCATTGAATTTTTTTGATTCAAAAATTCAATTTTTTTTGATTCAAGAATTAGTTGAATTTAAACTGAGATTTTTGTTTTCCTTCTTACACACACTTTTTTTTTTAACTGATCCATTGGTGGACATCATTTAACTTTCATGAGACCAGCACTAATGAAAAATGGAAACAAAAGCTCCAGTGTGGGCAGAACCAAGCCGTATTTTTGGGCAAACAGATGCTGACTGAATTAATACAAACTTTTGCAAACTGATACGTGTCCACAATGGTTTGCATTTCATTTCCATCAAAATATTTGTAAATATATGAAGGGAAACACTAATGTGAACATAGGCCCATCTGTTTATAAAAGATTCTTATATTTTTTTTTTATAGTTACCACCACTAGAGGGAGTCTGGAAAAATAAGATGGAAGGGCATTAATTTTTCTTTTTATTGCATGAAGCCTTGGAGCCACACTCTTTACTGAACATAGATTGTCATTGTAGCTTTTATTATGAGCTTCTTTGAAAAGTTAATTTTTAACTTTCCAGTTTTATACATAGACACAGCCTTAGAATAAAAATAGCCCATAGGCAAAATAGGTGGGTATAGGTGTGGGGGGGGGGGGGGGCAAGAAAAAAACTCACACGGAGATAAAGATGGGATTCCAGTTAGTGAACTGTCACTTGGTCCAATGTAAGTAGTTTCTTTATGACTGGGAGCGTGCACAAGTTTGTAAAAGTCAAGTAATTCAACTATTACATTTAAACTTATAGGAGCATAAGAGCATAAATGGTCAACATTTCCCAAAAGTTGTCTGTACTGGATTTTTTTGACCTGCATCTTGGAAGTAAGGATTCATGGTTATATGAAATGTGGTGAATGTTGGGGTGTAGCTATAGGGGGTGAAGAGGTAGCAATCACACCTGGGAGCTGGGGCCTGGGCATGTTTAAGGGGTAACTAAATGTTCAACAAACTTCGTACATGATTGGTGGGGTGAGTGGGGTGAGTCCCAAACCAATCGCTAAAACGGAGTGGCAGGAGCGCTGAGCCGCTTAGTTTCTGTTCAGCTTTTTCTGGCTACATCCATTTCAGGAAAAAGCCGAACAGAAACGAAGCAGCTCAGTGCGTCTGCCGCTTCGTTTGAGCTATTGGTGGGGGTCTCAGTGCTCGGACATGTCAGAAGTTTGTTGAACGTTTTATGATCTTACAGTACACTGATATTTGGTAGAAGTGAAACTATTGGACTGGAACTTTTTTTTCAAAGAATTTTACAGTCATACGGAAATCTTGCACAATCCTGAGGACATACGTGCTGCAAAGCAGCTGTCTATGTCCTGCAGTGCACGATGAGCAAACTTATTGCTCCTGGCAGCTCCTTGCTCTATATTAGTCACTGCTGGATAAAATACTCTGGACATGTCTGGCTAGTGGTGACTGGAAGCCAGCGCCAGTGATTTATTACACAACATTAGAAATAGTTTCTAAAGCGGCGTCCTGCAGGTATGACTTTTTCTTCTTGCAACATAAAAATTTATTCTAGATATAAGTGTAAAGGATACATCAGGAATGGAACAGGGAATATCGCCAAAATGTTAACTTAAACTTATTCTTTGAAGTTCAGTTTTTCAAAAAGACAACTTATTTATATTATACCATGCCATAAAAAAACACATATAAAAAGAGAAAATGTAACATAAATGAGTATATAATACTATGTAAACTACTGTCACTTCAATTCTTCCATGCTTCCAAAAGCTACAGGTTAGAGATATGTCCTCCCTATAAAAAGTGTTCCCACTTGTATCACTGGCATTGTGTTGTGCTTCGAAAAGACTCTTAGACTTCATGTCCAAGTAGGACATATGGACATTATAGAAAGGGTGCCTCAGATTCAGGACACCACCTCTTCTAGCGAGAGCTGCTAGAAAGACTGCCACCCTCCCACCCTGGTGGACTGTATTATGTGGTCCCCCATTCATTGGAATGGGCACCATGTAATGCTATATTTTCATCTGCAGTAGCCACTGCAAGGCAAATGAGTGGCCGCATATCGCTTACCCAAGCAATGTCAGCTGATTGCCAGGGCGACTTCATTGACCAGAGACTGGGATTAACAAAACCGATGTTAAGTCACTGAACTGCTCTAAGACGTAATAGGGCACCCAAAGAGGTGGATGGGGCCTTACTATACTTCAGCATACCTCCGAATATGACATTAAGCACCGAACAAAGCATTATACGAGGGCACACGGAGTCCATGTGGCTTCCTGGTACGGAGCTAATAATATAGCGCTTTAATGACAGCATGGTAAAACGAAATATGTTCTTCATATATCTGCTTGCCTTCATTTTATGGAAACGTTCTGCATATAATGACCAGCTGTGGAGCCAACTAATATCTGCTAGTGAGTCAGGTAATTCTTTAAATTCACTTCAGTAAAACGTGCTGTTTTATGAGTGTACCTCATAAATTCCACCGGAGTGTGACATGCCAGATACCTCCTCAGATCAGGAAAATATTTTTACAGCACATCTCCCATGCTCCCGGAGCTATGAATTTTATTCTCAAGGCTATAGGTTCTGTGAATGACTCAGGACCCAGAGATGTATAAAGTGAGTTCTTACTAGATTATTTTTTTCACATTGCGTAATATAGTCTTATGTTTCAAATCCAAATCATTTTTGCAGATGTTGACAGTAGTGGTTTACTAATTATCATCTGTACAAGAGATCTTTTTTTTCTGAATATATTAAAGGGAATGTATTATCAGAAAATGACATATCAATTGATTCAGGTTTCCTATTTTTAGTGGTGTTTTTTTTTCAAAGTTATTATGCGACTAACCGCATAAAAAAAATCTTTAAATATTGCAGTTATCACACTGGCCCCTAGAGCAGTCATAATAAGCTCCTACTTACTGTTTTTTGTAGCTCACTTGTCAGCTTTGCTGTATAGACTGGTGCAGAATGAGGAGTCATCTCATTATAATTAGAGGGTGGCAGATTTCATTTATAGAAGTATTGGCTAGAGACTAATGCATCAACTCCCGCTGCATCAACTTCAGTATGGCACTCCCCCTGAAAATAGTCGCTATCCCTAAATAGTCATCAGGAGATTACAATACCAGTCATTGAAAGGGGTTGCCTCATCAAGATCCTATCAGGACCCCTCCCCCCCCCCACTATAAAGAAGAGCAGGAAGCTGCTAAATAAGAGCTACCCCTGCTTTAGAGGACACAACCCATACATGTATTACATGGTCAGCCATTCATTTTAGTGGCTGGAATGTAATACTAAATTTCCTCTGTAGTGGCCACTGCAGGAAAACTTCCTGATCAGATGGAACCTCCTGATCAGCTAATTCCTGATTAGGGAAGGAATTCCTCCCAACCGCCCCGAAAACCGCGGGATAGTCTCAGATACTGGGCATTGTCCTGGCATCATATCACAGTAGCTGGCATCATATCACAGTTTCAACTGTATCTGCGTCTTCAGGACGCAGATACAGTTGAATCCAATGGTTGGGTAGGGATCCGTCAGCTCACTGCTTCACCATTCAACTCACCTGCCATGAGCGACTTGGCACAGACAGACGTGATGCGTGGGCTTCATCATGCCTGTCTGCTTCGAGCCACAGCACAGCCCGGAGAAGACCTGCAGAGGGATCTCCTCCATTCGTCGTGGGAATGGGGCTAGGCGAGTATTTATTTTATTATTTTTAGGAGGCACTATGTCAGTATTATACTTTGCATAATGAGGCTCTATGAGAGCATTATACTGTGTGTGGGGGCACTATGGGTGCATACCACCCCTGTGTGGGGGCATTATGGTGGCATTATAGTGTGAGTGTGTGTGTGTGTGTGTGTGTGTGTGTTTTGGAGTGCACTATGGGGCATTATACTTTGTGGGGGCACTGTGGGGGCATTATGGAATGTGGAGGGCACTATGGGGGTAATCCACTGTGTGTGTGAGAGGGCACTATGGAGGCATTATACTTTTTGTAGGAGGCACAATGACGGCACTATACTGTATGAGGGGGCACAACGAGGGAATTATACTGTGTGTGGGTCACAATAGGGGCATTATACTGTGAGTGGGGGCACTATGGGGCCATTATGCTGTGGGGAGGTACTATGGGAGCATGATATTGTGTAGGGGGCACAATGAAGGCAGGGTACTGTATTGGGCCCTATCCTATGTGGACAAGATATTGTGAGGGGGCACTACTAGGGCGTGATTCTGTGTGGGGGAACTCTGGGAGCATGATACAGTGTGGTGGCCCAAATGGAACTGGGTGTGTAGACAGGGATTAGACAGGGATTAGACAGGGATTATGCAGGGTTAAAGGTGTTGCTTAACGTCAAAAATATTTGCTGCATATGTTGTCCCTCTTTACCATTATTGAAAGTTGGGATGTATAGAGAAGCAATTGTCTTTGACAATGACAACCCCTTAAAAATGCAGAGATGCCACAAAAAAGATTCAATCCAAATCAACCATTTTTAGAAGAAAAAACAGCAGGAGATTTATCTATAAAGTTGACAGAGACCTATTCTGAAGTAATGACCTGATGCATTCTGGGGGATTACTCTTAGGTGTCATGCACAGATATAAACTGTCAGTGAGTTATGGACACGCGTTCAGTCTATTGCCCCCGGGATGTCTATGAAATGAAACATCTCTGACATATAATCACAGAGAAGTGTTTTGGAGCTGCTTGGTTCAAGCCATTAAAAAGTATGAAATGTGGAAGCAATCACAGTAGTAGTAGCACCGCTGACATCATTAGTGGCTGCAAACATTAGATTGTCGCAATTGACTTTAATTCTGTTTACATTGCTATTTGTGTTACAAGCGACTTGTGGAAAAGTACATGATACACGGCTTTCACATGACAGATCAAACCGAGAAACAGATATTTTCTCCAAGATAATGTCAGTAAATGATTCCCCGGCTCTCCAGGATAACAGGCATAGAGTGATTTGTCTGAACTCATAAATAATGCAAATTCCTTCTTGCTAATAATGTATGGCTACAGTATAAATCCAGCAAACATCACAAGGCTGGGGGGGTAATTCTAGAAAAGAATAAACATTTAATAGATTTTAGGGAAATCAGAGCAAAGAACAAATGATAATTACATGTATACATCTAAGCAATTAGTCTAAATATATGGCTGCTTTGTGATGATCATCATTACTTATTCGTGAAAGTTGCTAAATATTTTTACAATACAGCTCAACCCCTTAAGGGTTCATCTAAATCTGTGTTAATAAAGGTGGGGGGCCCTATCCGGGGCCCTGATCTATTAGTCAGCGTAGTGTGTGGCTATAAAGAGCATCTGTCACTCTGGAGGACCCGGCTCTATGACAATTCTGTAGTGCTTCATTTCTCCTGTGGTGGCGCTGCAAGAGAATTAAACACAAGGCTCCCCCACAGATTACAGCTGATCCCTGGTGATCCCAGTAGTGTGGCACCCTGTGATTATTGTTAGGAGGCCATCAAACAAAAATAAATTGGCTAAAGCGAACTGTCTATAGGAAGTTTTCGACTTTTGCCTCTTCTTATCCTCTAATCATAAATTTTTGACCTTGATTTTTGTAAAAAATATTTCCATAATTTTGATGTACACATAAATTAGCATCTATGTTAAATTTGTTTTTAAATAATGCCAGAATGCATAAAGAAAACATTTACAGCATAGTTCTTTATTTTTTTGTATTTTTTAGATCGCTAACCATTCACCTTAGTTGGTATGATAGCAGATTACATGGAGGATGGAGATACCAAATATTTATGTTTTTTCACTGTTTTGTGATTTTAGTTTACTAAATTTGAAAAAAAAAAAATATTTTTGCATTTCCTCTCATAAGATGCTATAATTTCATTGTTTTATTTATTTTTTGTTTTGTTTTGGTCGTGATAGGGGACTTTTATCTTGTTAGTCGCAGTCAGGCAGAGTAAGTTGATGGGTGCTATTGCCCCTAGTGATCAACCCCCCCCCCCTCCATTTGAATTCCCCATATAAAGGGAATTTTACATTCATTTTTAAATTTCAATATACTGGCCTACGTATATAGGCTCATATAATGTGCCTGTGCACAGGCACATATTAGGACATACCATTGTTATGCCCTAACTGTTTTTTTAGTAGTGACAGCCCTGGAGATTTCTGTCTGGTGCCAGGCTAGGATAAATGGGGTCCACTATCCACTAGTTTACTGTTATCAGGGCTTCTAATAGATGCCCTAATGTGTCACCCTAAAAGGTGACAGATACTCTTCAACCTTAGCCCCCCCCCCCAGTAAATCTACTACACAAAGTAAAAGGGGCCGCAGATAGAAAAGTAACATATGACTCTACGATCAGACTACACACAGGGTTTGTTTGTAGTGTGAAACAGTAGGGACACATAGGTTTTTCATAGGTGCTGTATACAGAGAATGGTTGTATATTTTTTTAAATGTAAATAAATTAAAATATATTAAAATTCGAAGCAAAAGTGTACATGCCCTTTAAATATTATACAGAATAAATATGATAAAACAACAAAATAAAAGCTAATGTATATTTTATCATATTAATCTTACTGTTACATTGTATATGTGGAATCTTTCTAACTGGGGACCATTTGGCTTCTTATGTTATTTGTGTGATCGAAATAAAACCTGAATTGGTTGGAACATGGAGGGTAATCTGCTCCAGGCATGGACTTCTTCATCTGATTAAACTGTCAACACCTCCTTGGACCTTGTCCGTTGACCCCGTCCTTCTGATGAATTGTTTAGCTCCTATCTGGAATGAACTTATTGAATTGATGCATCTGTTCACCCTTGTCTTGACCTGTTCATTTACTTCTGCAATCCCTGTTTACTTGGTATCTGCAGAACTAATCTACTGGCAACCTCAACTTCCCCTCAAAGGTTTACCTACTAATTATTATAATGTGACTACTTCATGAGGCTTTTAGCGCTAGTGTTTTCTGCGCTGCTACGCAGAGGCCGATGTATTTTACTACTGTCTGGACCTGAATTCATTGTCTGTATCTCCTATAATCTGTGATAACATCACTATATCATTATATTCAAAGTGGAAATCCATCAAGACAATAAATGCAACGGACTTTTCATCGTCCATGAGTTGAGGTAAAATTGGTGCACTGATGAAACTTTAGTGTTTCCCAATGGAAAACAAGGTGGCAGGAGACATTGCAACCATCACAAAAAGTCTGACCTGGTCCATCAATTTCTTAGGACTGGAAAACCCCTTTAAAGAGGCTCTGTCACCAGATTTTCAAACCCCTATCTCCTATTGCAGCAGATCGGCGCTGCAATGTAGATAACAGTAAAGTTTTTTTGTTTTTTTTAAATGAGCATTTTTGGCCAAGTTATGACCATTTTTATATTTATGCAAATGAGCCTTTCTTAAGTACAACTGGGCGTGTTTAAAGTTATGTCCAACTGGGCGTGTATTGTGTGTGTGTACATCTGGGCGTTTTTACTTGTTTTACTAGCTGGGCGTTGTGACTAGAAGTGTATGATGCTGACGAATCAGCATCATCCACTTCTCTTCGTTAACACCCAGCATCTGGCAGTGCAGACACACAGCATGTCCTCGCTCATCCGACGCGATGAAGTTCCTGTGGGAGGAAGTGAGTGACGTCACAGCGTGATCTCTCGAGAACACGCTGTGTCTGTGCACTGCCAGAAGCTGGGTGGTAACGAAGAGAAGTGGATGATGCTGATTCGTCAGCATCATACACTTCTAGTCACAACGCCCAGCTAGTAAAACAAGTAAAAACGCCCAGATGTACGCACATAATACACGCCCAGTTGGACATAACTTTAAACACGCCCAGTTGTACATAAGAAAGGCTCATTTGCATAAATATAAAAATGGTCATAACTTTGCCAAAAAGGCTCGTTTTTGAAAAAAACAAACACGTTACTGTAATCTACATTGCAGCGCCGATCTGCTGCAATAGGAGATAGGGGTTTGAAAATCTGGTGACAGAGCCTCTTTAAGTTTAGATGCAGCCTCTGTACATGGGTGATAATCATACAGATACAGACATTTTTAATGGAGGTGCAAACTAATAATAATGATAATAATAATAATAATAATAATAATAATAATAATAATAATAGTAATAATAATAATAATAATAATAATAATCTTATATAGCTGGGGATAGGCCATCAATTTCTTAGGAATGGAAACCCTTTTTTAAATAAAATACAGTCTGCTCTTGGCGCTATAGCATGTCTTACGTTACACAATGTATAGTATACATGTTTAATGCACTAGAGAATTAGAGAAATAATTTTTGGGATAAATATTATTTATTGAACAAACGACCTCAAACAGAACATGGAAATACTGAGGAAAATATTATTTTTTTCCAGCTTTTGACCATTTTTTCCTAAGCAGCTCCAAACGTAAATAATAAGAAAGTATAATGTGATCCACAAAAAAATGAAACAAAAAATGTTGGGGTAGATTAATAAATAAATAAAAAATATATATCTTTACAATGGAGCATTCCAAAAGGTGAAATCTTGCTCTGGCCCAACTGCCTGGTCATGAAAGAGTTAACCACCTTTTATTTATTTTGTAATGCTTTTTAATGTAAGCGTGGCGTGGCACAAAGTATGAACGTGGACTAATCTAATATAGTTAGGTATTAGTATTATTATGACTGTGTGCAGGTAAGTGTAGAATTATGAGCCCGGTATCAGAAAGACATTGTTAGATCCCTTTAACCCGCACTGAATTAGCTTGCGTTCACACCTGCGTTAGGCTTCCGTTGTTCTGCTCCACCAGCAGAACAACAGAAAAAACAGAAGTGCCGGTTCCGTTGCTCAACAAACACCACCGGCGGCTAGCGGAACCTATTGTCTTTAATGGGTTCTGTTCGGTTTCCATCGGGGTATCCATGGCTTTACCGGAAACAATATTGCAGCCTGCTGCTGTATTGTTTTTGTTATTCTTAGTTGGATCTGCGATAGAGACCTCTTCAACGCAGATGTGAATGAGGCTTTGAGAACCAAATTTGATAATTAAAAAAAATATGTCTAAATGATCGCTACGAAATATTGAGCACGACGTAAATTGCATTACTTATAAATAATGTGTTTGCTTTTTATACGTAGGGGACAGTTAAACGGTAACTCAACAAACTTCTGACAAGTCATAGTGACGTGTCAGAAGTTTTGATTGGTGGGGGTCCTAGCACTGAGACCCAAACCAATCGCTATAATGAAGTGGCAGAAGTGCTCATGTGAGCGCTCAGCCGCTTAGTTTCTGTTCGGCTTTTTACAGAAAGCCGATGTAGCAGAGTACGGGCTCATAGACTTTCTATTGAGTCCATACACCGATACATTGATTTCTGGAAAAAGCCGAACAGAAACTAAGCGGCTCAGCGCTCACACGAGCACTTCTGCCGCTTCGTTTTAGCGATCGGTTGGGGTCTCAGTGCTCGGACCCCCACCAATCAAAACTTCTGACATGTCACTATGACATGTCAGAAGTTTGTTGAACGTTTAGTTACCCTTTAAGGTTTAAAATTTAAAGTTAAATCTGGTTTATTTCACTACGCTGTCATTCCTTTACTCTACATATTTTACATATTTGCTTTGTACAATATTATTTCTCCATCACGATCTGCAATCCCTTCCTGACATGTGGACTTTACACTTGTCAGCTCCCCATTAAATTCCCTTCCTCTGTGCTCAGCGTGTAACTCCTGAACTTATACACAGCGGGTGGATCCTGCTATCATTCCAGGATCATGGGAGCATGAAGACATCTCTCTGCATGAACACTATGGAAGAGTTACATGAGATTTCACAACACCTGTGAACGAAGCACGTGTGCCGCTAATTGAAATTTCATGCAGAGCAACGCACTTTTATTATCCAAATGCACCTGCCGAGCTTGGCGGGGTAAGATTATACACTTAGATTTTATGGAGTTGATTATATATTTATACACGGTCACCCTTATGTTGGATGATGCCCTCTGAGATATCTTCTGTTGGCTCCCTCCATATGGTGTATGGGCATACAGTGTACAAATAACCAAAACATACAGTGTCTAATTAAAAGTGTCATAAAGTATGATGCCCAAATAAGAGTGCCATAAATTGGCCACATAACACTTTTGAAATGTTGCCTAAAAAACAATTCTATACAGCAGTGGTTCCCAAACACCGGGACGCAGACCAGTACCGGGCCATGGATCATTTGGTACCGGGCCGCACAGAAAGAGTAAAAACATTTTTATTTTATTTCCATTTAATTGCAGTCTGTAGAGTATTTTATTGACCACTTCCGTCTGTGCCTCTTTACCGCACTATCTCAGCTTATAAAAGAGTTTGAGCATTACTTTCCAACCACAAAAGACCCGCCAACTAGAGAGCAATGGATCCAACACCCATTTGTGAACAAGCTGGGTGAATCGACCTTGTCCGTTCTGGAAGAAGAGCAACAGCATGAGAACACAAACGATAGTGGTCTTAAAAGTATGTTTAAGACTTCAGGTCTCCCAACGTTCTGGATTAAAGTCAAGGTGGAATATCCTGAGATACCCACTGAAAACCCTGCTTCCATTCTCAACATCCTATCTTTGTGAAGAGGATTTTTCTGCAGTGACAGCAACAGCAACCAAAATGAGATTAAATTCCTGTAAGCAGAAGTTCTTCAGTTTTCCTCTTCTGTCAAGATTAGGCCTAGTTCACACTGAGTTTTTTTTGCAGGCATAAAAGTTTTGCCGCAATTTTTGCCGCCTTTTTTTTAGGCGTTTTTCGACGCGGTTTCCCCATCAAAAAACGTGCCAAAAAAACGGTGTCTTTTTAGTCATTTATTTTTTACATTGTTTTTTGGAAATCTGGGTGACAGGCCGTATAGCAGTTACAGGATTCACTCAGCTTTTCCAGACTTTTCAACAGTACAATTTCCAAGTTAAGCAATGATACTATGGCAGTGGATGCATTGTTGTATAACTAGAAGGATTTGACATTCAGGATTCATAGCGTTATTCCCATCATAGAAAGCGAATCGCTACAATATGCCATTACTTCCTGATCGGTGGGGATCCGACTGCCGGGACCCCACTATCCAGAGAATTAAGGGGCTGCAGCAAAACTTTGGCACGCGGTTCCTTAAAAGTTTTATCCTGCTCAGCAGCGCTCCTGGTCACCGGCTCTGCAGGGAATTACAGTCCTGCTCCATTCACTTACAGTCGGACTCTAGCAATATGCCATCACTTTCTGTTATGGGAATAACCTAGTGACAACCTCTGATGGGGATGTAAAGGTGTTCATATGTGTTGGCAGCTTTTCCATAGGGCCCCATAGCAATACTCAGAATGAGCCCCATTCCTGACTGAGAGTTCTGCCAAATGTACTGTTCTTCTGTTAATGTTAATTCAATTTTAGGTTCAAATTTCTAAGCTGATTAATTTCATAATATATCTGCACAGAGGAGCTCTGTTTTTCTGATTTGATAAATTATATAATTCAGACTGCCAGCACCCACCTATACAGCTAGTAGTGAACTCAGTCTGAATGTTGCGAGCTCCCACTAGTGGCGGTCGCAGGCAGCCGGTATGACAGTGTAAATGTAAGCAGGGGAAGAAGTTCAGTGCCAGACCACCTCCAACCATAAAAATCATGTACCCTGCCTCTGTGGTATGTATCCCACCTCATTTAATATTGTACCCATTAACTCAAACATTTAAACCTAGGCTTTAAATTTAGGAGCAATGCATTGCCTTCTGCAAACCTATGTACAATCATCCTGTTCCTTTGACTGTGCCCCCAACCAGTGTCATACTAGATGTGATCAGATCACCTTCTGCCATCCAATATACACCCCACTCCTTCCTCTCCCTAATGCCATGTTCACAGTCACTTAGACCATGTCCTTTCCCAATTTTCAAGTATAACTGAATATATATAGAGTACTGTGCACAAGTTTTAGGCGGTTGTGGAAAAATGCTGTAAAGTAAGAATACTTTCAAAAATAGAAGTGTTAAAACATTTTTTTTTAGCAATTAACAAAATACTAAGTCAATGAACAGTAGAGAAATCTAAATTAAATCAATATTTGGTGTAACCCCCCCTTTGCCATCAAAACAGCATCAATTCTACTCAGTAAACTTGCACAAAGTCGTGGATTTTGTAGGATTTTTGTCAAGTGCATGATCAAACAAACAGGTATAAGGATCATCATTTTCATATGTAGGTTGGAACACAGTCATTAACTGTAACAGAAACAGCTGTGTAGGAGGGTTAAAACTGGGTGAGGAACACCCAAACTCTGCTACAAAGGTGAGGTTGGGGAAGACAGTTTCATGTCATAGAACCACATATATAAAAATTATGTGCAATGGGGTTACACACTGTTTAGTCCGGATAAAAATGTACACGTGATTTTAAATATTTATTTAATACTTTTTATTCTGTCACTTTATATGAAATAAAGATTTTATCTGCGCTATGTTTGTCTGCTTTTATCTTTTGCTGAACCACTTTATGTGATGGTTGGGAGACCAGGCAGTAGAAACACCAAGTGTGTTCTGATACTTCATCTACCACATCTAAACTCCTGAATATTGGGGATTTTTATCTGGACTAAACAGTGTGTAGCCCCATTGCACATAATTTTTATATATGTATTTCTGAGTGGATTGCTGGACTTTATTCACTGCAATTGGGTGCTCCACTGAATACAGATGAGTGGAAACCATATGTCAGTACATTATATGTCATAGGACCACCGTGGAAAGACTGAGCACAGCAGCAGAACACAAGATATTTATACTGCATCAGCAAAGTCTCTCCCAGGCAAAGATTTAAAAGCAGACCTGGGTATCAAGATGTGCAGTTCAAGCTCTTTTGAAGAAGCATAAAGAAACAGGCAATATTTAGGACCCTAGACACAGTTGTCGGCCAAGGAAGCTCAGTGCAGCAGATCAAAGACACATCATGCTCGCCTTCTTTCTAAATCAGAAGATGTCCAGTAGTGCCATCAGCTCAGAACTGGAAGAAACTAGTGAGTCCCAGGTACACCCATTTACTGTTCAGAGAAGTCTGGCCAGAAGTGATCTTCATGGAAGAATTGCGGCCAAAAATCCATACCTTTGACGTGGAAACAAAGTCAAGCGACTCAACTATGTTCAAAAACATAGGCACTGGGGTGCAGAAAAATGGCAGCAGGTGCTTTGAACTGATGAGTCAAAATTTGAAATATTTGGCTGTAACAGAAGGCAGTTTGTTCGCTGAAGGGCTGGAGAGCTGTACAATAATGACTGTCTGCAGGCAACAGTGAAGAATGGGGGAGGTTCCTTGCACGTTTGGGGCTGCATTTCAGAAAATAAGAGTTGGGAATTTGGTCAGGACTAATGGTGTCCTCAATGCTGAGAAATACAGGCAGATACTTATCCATCATGATATACCATCAGGTTGAGGCGTCTGATTGGTTCTGCAGCAGGACGACAACCCCAAACCTGCAGCCAATGTCATTAAGAGACATCTTCCGTGTAAAGAAGAACAAGGAGCCCTGAAAGTGATGATATGGCCCCTACGGAGACCTGATCTCAACATCATTGAGTCTGTCTGGGATTACGTGAAGAAACAGAAGGATTTGAGGAAGCCACATCGACAGATGATCTGTGGTTAGTTCTCCAAGATGTTTGGAACAACCTCCCTGCCGAGTTCCTTCAAAAACTGTGTACAAGTGTACCTAGAAGAATTGATGCTGTATTGAAGGCAAAATGTGGTCACACTAAATATTGATTTGATTTAGATTTCTCTTCTGTTCATTCACTTTGCATTTTGTTAATTGATAAAAAAAAAAAGCTATTAACACTTCTATTTTTGAAAGAATTCTTAATTTGCAGCATTTTTCCACAATTGCCTAAAACTTTTGCACAGTACTGTATACATATTCACTTACTAAATTGAGGTCTCCATGTCGATCATTATTTAGGTGCTTCCATCATAGGGATAACATTATTGGTTAGTGACAAACATATCCGCAGGTTTAATACATTTCACGCCCAATGGAACAAGGATTAAGACTGGTGCTACATGGTGACATTTGATTGCACAGTCGTGGTACAGTCACAGGATAACCGCGACTACGACCGCAGTGCTTCTCTTTTGAAAACAAGATCACGGCGACTCTGCAAGCATCGCAAAAAATTCAGTTGTGCAACAATGACTAATGTTTGGTTGAGTAATACATAAAATCACTATGTACAAGGGGAACTATAGGTCATTTTGGAATTAGTAGAAACTGATATTAGCAAACAAATCATTAAGCTCATCATTAGCTGTAGTATCTTTTCTGGACCCATTAACCATTGATTAAACAGTCCATCCAGCACGAGAAGCTGATATCTCTCCAGTTACGATGCATCCGTAAACACAATTATTTAGCCTTCTGAGCACTTCAGCTAAATGACAGATACAGTATCAGAACAATTGTGTCACCAAAGAGTTTCCAGGGGTTATCCACTGGCTAATAGCTCTTTAAATCTCTTCTTTTCATAAAACAATGATGAAAGACCTGGGTCATAGATAAAGCTGATGATCTGAAACATATACATGCAAGGTTCACTGATAATAGTGGGAAGGATTATTTGTTAATGATAGGGAAAGGAATGACGAAAAAAAACATAGGATTTGATGAAAAAGACACACAATGACCTAATGGATGAAACAAAGTACGTTGGACGTCCTAGGTCCTGGTGCAAAACTTATACTTGGTCCTCCACCGAAACGTCAATGACTTCACTAGTCACTGTATCTAATGATGATATGCTATATGTATAATACTTTATAAAATCGAATCAATTACATAGTGAGATAGCTCCATCTAGCATGGTTGCAGTATTGTGTAATAAGATGTCATTACAATGTTGGCGTAGAATTTTTGGTTGAGTACCTGGTCCTCATGGAGTGCGGGTACATCTGTTATCCAATGTGGCCGATAAGGGACAACCTTTTTTTTTCAGGTACAGTGGCAAGTAGATTGACATGATGAGGCTGGAGAAGAAGGGTCAGGGTCAGCAATATTTCCTAGGTATGTATTAAAGGGGTTGTCCGGTTTTAGCAAATTAATTTTTTGTAGAATTACAAGTTATATAAATTTTCCAAGAAACTTTCTGTATTTATTCCTCATGGTTTCCAAGAACTCTGCTTGTTGTTATTCAGTACGAGCATTCTCTTGTTTACTTCCAGTGGATACAATTCTGTCCATGGTCATGTGATGGACACACAGGTGCACGGCTTGTTAAAGTACAGTATTTGTATCAGAGCTGTGCTTCTAGCGATCCCTGCACCTATGTGTCCATCACATGACCATGTAACAAGCCCAGCACCTGGGTGTCCATCACATGCCCATGTATATATATATATATATATATATATATATATATATATATATAAAAGCACAAAGACACATTCACAAACAGACCCATATATACTCAGTACAGTTAATGTCGTAGATTTCATGTGCAGCCCTATGTAACACCACAGATAACACAGTGATATCTCTCTGAGTACAGATAATGTAGTAGATGTTACCTACAGTCCTATGTAACACCACAGATAACACAGTGATAACTCTCTGAGTACAGATAATGTAGTAGAAGTTATCTGCAGGCATATATAACACCACAGATAATACAGTGATAACTTTCTGAGTACAGATAATGTAGTGGATGTTATCTGCAGTCCTATGTAACACCACAAATAACACAGTGATAACTCCCTGAGTACAGATAATGTAGTAGTGTTACCTACAGTCCTATGTAACACCTCTGATGACAGAGATAACTCTCCAGATAATGTTGTAGATGTTACCTGCAGTCCTATGTAACACCACATATAACACAGTGATAATTCTCTGAGTACAGATAATGTCGTAGATGTTACCTGCAGTCCTATGTAACACCACATATAACACACAGTGATTACTCTCTAAGTACAGATAATGCAGTAAATGTTATCTGCAGTCCTATGTAACACCGCTGATAACACAATGATAACTCTCTGAGTACAGATAATGTAGTACATGTTACCTGCAGTCCTATGTAACACCTCTGATGACACAGAGATTAACCACATATATAGACACGCTGGAACATATATACTGTACATACATAAAGACAGATATTTAGGCATACAGGCAAATATACATACATACATACATACATCTGTAATATATACATACAGGTAAATATATAGATGTACAGACACATATACACATACCGAGAGATAAATACACAGACAGGAACATATGCAAATACTTAAAAGGCACACATATATATATATATATATATATATATATATATATATATATATATATAAAAGCACAAAGACACATTCACAAACAGACCCATATATACCCAGTACAGTTAATGTCGTAGATTTCATGTGCAGCCCTATGTAACACCACAGATAACACACAGTAATAACTGAGTACAGATAATGTAGTAGATATTGCTTGCTGTCCTATGTAACACCACCGATGACACACGGTGATAACGCTCTGAGTACAGATAATGTAGTAGACGTTACCTGCAGTCCTATGTAACGCCACAAATAACAAAATGATAACGCTCTGAGTACAGATAATGTAGTAGACGTTACCTGCAGTCCTATGTAACACCACAGATAACACAGTGATATCTCTCTGAGTACAGATAATGTAGTAGATGTTACCTGCAGTCCTATGTAACACCACAGATAACACAGTGATAACTCTCTGAGTACAGATAATGTAGTAGACGTTATCTGCAGGCCTATATAGCACTACAGATAATACAGTGATAACTTTCTGAGTACAGATAATGTAGTGGATGTTATCTGCAGTCCTATGTAACACCACAAATAACACAGTGATAACTCTCTGAGTACAGATAATGTAGTAGTGTTACCTGCAGTCCTATGTAACACCACAGATAATACAGTGATAACTCCCTGAGTACAGATAATGTAGTAGTGTTACCTGCAGTCCTATGTAACAACACAGATAACACAGTGATAACTCTCTAAGTACAGGTAATGTCGTAGATGTTACCTGCAGTCCTATGTAACACCACATATAACACACAGTGATTACTCTCTAAATACAGATAATGCAGTAAATGTTACCTGCAGTCCTATGTAACACCGCTGATAACACAATGATAACTCTCTGAGTACAGATAATGTAGTAGATGTTACCTGCAGTCCTATGTAACACCTCTGATGACACAGAGATAACTCTCTAGATAATGTTGTAGATGTTACCTGCAGTTCTATGTAACACCACAGATAACACAGTGATAACTGTCTGAGTACAGATAATGTCGTAGATGTTACCTGCAGTCCTATGTAACACCACATATAACACACAGTGATTACTCTCTAAATACAGATAATGCAGTAAATGTAACCTGCAGTCCTAAGTAACACCGCTGATAACACAGTGATAACTCTCTGAGTACAGATAATGTAGTAGATGATAACTATACCCACAGACACATATAAACACACACACACACACACACACACACACACACACACAGAGACATGTATATAAGGGGCAGCAGGGTATAAAAGGGCAGCAGGGTATATAGGGGCAGCAGGGTATATAGGAGGCAGCAGAGTATATAAGGGACAGCAGGATATATAGGGGCAGCAGGGCATATAGGAGGCAGCAAGTTATATAAGGGGCAGCAGGATATATAGGGGTCAGCAGGGTATATAGGGGGCAACAGGGTATATAGGAGGCAGCAGAGATATCTTTGTTTTATCTGTTCTACTTTAATATTGAACACACACTTTTATAAAGAGACATAAACACACACACACACACACACACACATACAAACACAGAGACACATACTGTATACCCACTACACACACACACACACACACACACACACACACACACACACCGTAACATATACAAACATAGAGACACATACTGTATACACACACAGAGACACACACACACTGTAACATATACACATACAAACACAGAGACACATAACACATACTGTATACCCACTACACACACACACACACACACACACACACACACACACATAGACACACAGACACTCACCATCTCTCCATGCTGACAGGATCACAGGATTCGTGCAGGACGGGCTGTGGGCGGAGCTTCCTCCTCTGCTCTCTCTTAGTTACTCCGTGTGTGTAACTAAGAACAGAGCAAAGAGTAGAGGCAGAGCACAGTGGCGCCCCCTACATGCTCGAACAGCTCGCACACCCCTAAGGCCGGCCCTGCGTGCACCTGGGTGTCTATCACATGACCATGGGCAAAATTTTATTCACTGGAAGTAAACAATGAATGTTCCTACTGAATAACAACAAGCAGAGATTTTGAAAACCGTGAGGAATAAATAAAGAGAATACATTGGAAAATTGTATAACATTTAATTATACAAAAAATATAAAACTAATTTGCTGAAACCGGACTACCTTTTTAACTCTCTTTACTATATGGTAGTACTTGGGCACTATATGGCAAATTTAAATCCAACATGTTCGATCCTCATATTCCTGATATCTGCCATCAGGGGACAGTCAGGAGGCCGGCATACACATTAGATTGTTGGCCGTTCCCATCTGGATCTGCTCTCATTCATTTATTGTGTATGGGCAGGTTTATTTGTGCACAGTGGGGTCATATTATTCCAGTAATTTATATATTTGAGTATTTGGACAAATTATTGAAGTAATTAGCGATTCTTCACTTACTGAGATGCGTATAACATTCTCCCATGTAACATAAATGTCCCTGGAAATTTTTCTACAATGTTAGTGACTATACATGTTGCAAAGAGTATCCTTTTTTTTTTTTTTTTTTGTAAAGACTATGTATGTCATACATTTTTTTTTTATTCGGGATTAAGTGCAGTAACTGGAGGAGGGACTTGGGTCCTTTCAAATACTAAATAAAATAAAATAAAACAAAATCTTACTGAAACATTATCACCCCTTAAGGACAGCAAGAATTTTTTGCCTCCAGCCATAATATTTTCAAGATTATAGTATCTCTACTTAATTGATTAGGCATCATTATGGGGTACATATAAGCCAGTGTTTAATTTATAAAAAATTTTTCAAAATGGTGGAATGCAGAAAAAAACTATTCCACCATTGTTTTTACTTTTTTTTAAATTTACCGTTTACTTTAAAAGATACCAGAACTTTATTTCATGGGTTTTTGCAAGTATGGGGATACCAATTATGTCTTTTTTTATTCATTTTGGGTACTTTAATTCAATAAAAATTATTTATTAAAAAAAAAATGTTTTTTTGTTTTTTTTGTGACTTTTTTTAACTTTATTTAACAAAGAAGGTATACCCCAGCCTGCCAGTGTATGATTGGTCAATCACATCCACTTTTCTGCGGCTGGGCTCTTAGGCACAGTTCCTATGCCTGCAACCCCACCACCATCACATATATGTACATGAAGATGCGGGAAGGGGTTAATGATGACCCTAGTGGTAGAAATATATTTTTCAAGTTAAAATTCTCTCATTAAAAGCGCTGTAGATCAGAAGCTAGAATATCTACATATGTTTATAGTTGTTACACAATTTTCTGATATTTGATGCAATCATGTTTAAAGAAAATATATGTATAAATAATAATAATAATAATAATAATTTATTATTATTATTATTAGTAGTAGTAGTAGTAATACTCCAAAGGGAGAATACCTCCGTGCATACAGGGTCTGATGGAGCATGCTACAATTTATTCCATATGTAATCTGATGAGAATCTCTGTATGTCTCATAAAAATCGAACGCATACATATGTACAGAAGTCGCCATAAATAGTTGGATACAGCTCAAATGTGTATTGAGCCGTAATACGGCCATGTCCATGTTGCCTGAATGATTTCACCATAATGGTATTATTAATGATAATATTTGTATCACTGTAAATCTGAGGTTGTATTTATTGTTACTACCATCATTATTGCGACAACCATCTCATGCCATGACTATACTTATTTTGGGACAGTCAGTCGAGCTTTGATTTGCATAGTAAATGGCAGAAAAGAGCCGATATCTAGGTAGTAAGTGGAAACTTTTGAAAGAACTAGGACATCTGGTAACCCTTTGGATGTATAAATGCTTCCTCCCTCTGAGAGTATCACATTGTCTTGTACTGTACAGATGAATAACAATAAGTGAAGAGAGAGTGTTCGTAACGTTCTGAGTTGGAGGCCGCTTCCCACAAAGTTAAATGGTTGAAAATTGAAACAGTTGCAAGTTTCCTTTTTTCTTGCTTCAAGCTTATACAAGGATACATCCAAAGCAATTAGAAATACAGAGGAACTGTAACAAAGCGGCCTGAGCCGTGGAATGTGAAGAAATGATCAGAACGCTGATTACATAACTCTGATTGTCTCCTGAGTATTGTTTACAAGAAAGTTGACCAGCAATAATGGCACCAGACCGGAGAACTTATCAGAAACAGACTGCTCCAGAAGACGTGAGATTGATAAAGCGTAAGCAATATCAATCAGGGGAGGCAGCATGGAGGTATGGGTCTTATCTCCTCTGACATTTGCCATTAGCTATTTTGCAAAGCTGTCACTGAAAAACCATGTAACTCTATGTAACACTTGATAACACACTACAGTCAATAGCCACTCAATGTACCAGAGCTTGAAGAACACAGAGTTACTTTCCACAAATAGACCAAGTCACCTGGATAATTAGACTGAATGGATTAAGCCTGCTATATATGGCTGGATATGACAACTGGGCTGGAAACCGACACTGTAGGGAGAGATAGAGAGCAGGTCTGAGGATCACAGGTGTTTGGCTTTATGTGGTGTGGGTCAATAAAGGGTCTGAGAATGAGGGATTGTCTCACCAACCAGTTTTGATGTCTAAACTATAGCCACCCTTACTGCTATATCTCACATAAAGATTAACATAGTTAGAATTGACATGGTCAATAAGCATCTGCCCATACACATGAGTAGCTGACAAGCGCTTGTTCGCCAACATCTGTCTCCTTCAACCTTGGCCAGGCAGGCATGTTTATTTCAATGTAAGGAGTCGCTGACAGAGACTTACAGTTAGGTCGAGAATTATTTGCACAGTGACACAAGTTTTGGCATTTTAGCTGTTTACCAAAACATATTGAATATATAGTTATACAATCAATTTGGGCTTAAAGTGCAGACTCTCCACTTTAATTTAGGATATTCACATCCTAATTGGAGGCAGGGTTTAGGAATTACAGCTCTTTGATATGTATCTGCCTCTTTTTCAATGGACCAAAGGTAATTGGACAATTATCTCAAAAGCTATTTAATGGGCTGCATGGGCTATTCCCTCGTTAATCCATAATCAATTAAGCAGGTAAAAGGTCTGGAGTTGATTCCAGGTGTGGCATTTGCATTTGGAAGCTGTTGCTGTGAACCCACAACATAAGGTCAAAGGAGCTTTCAATGCAAGTAAAACAGACCATCATTAGACTGAAAAAATGAAGAAATCCATCAGAGAGAGATGCACAAATGTTAGGAGTGGCCAAATCAACAGTTTGGTACATTCCTTGAATAAAGAGCGCACTGGTGATCTCGTGAACTCCAAAAGGCCTGGATGGACGTCCACAGAAGATAACAGTGGTGGATGATCGCAGAATCCTTTCAAGGGTGAAGAAAACCCCTTCACAACATCTACCCAAGTGAAGAACACTCTCCTGGAAGTAGGTGGATCAGTATCTAAGTCTACGATAAAGAGAAGACTTCATGAGAGCAAATGCAGAGTGTTCACCACAAGGTGCAAACCATTAATCAGCCTCAAAAATAGAAAGGCCAGATTAGACTTTGCCAAAAAACATCTAAAGAAGGTGCCCAGTTCTGGAACAGAATGAAACTAAGATCAGCCTGTACCAGAATGATGGGAGGAAGAAAGTATGGAGAAGGCTTGGAACGGCTCATGATCCAAAGCCACCACATCCTCTGTAAAACATGGTGGAGGCAGTGTGATGGCATGGGCATGCATGGCTGCCAAAGGCACTGGGTCACTAGTGTTTATTGATGATGTGACTGAAGACAGAAGCAGCCGGATGAATTCTGAAGTGTTCAGGGATTTACTTTCTGCTCAGATTCAACTAAATGCAGCAGTTTGATTGGACGTCGCTTCACAGGACAGATGGACAATGACCCAAAACATACTGCGAAAGCAACACAGGAGTATATAAGGCAAAGAAGTGGAATATTCTGCAATGGCCAAGTCAATCACCAGATCTCAACCCGATCGAGCATTTCACTTGCTTAAGACAAAACTTAAGGCAGAAAGACCCACAAACAAGCAACAACTGAAGACAGCAGCAGTAAAGGCCGGGCAAAGCATCACAAAGGAGGAAACCCAGCGTTTGGTGATGTCCATGGGTTCCAGACTTCATTGCTTGCAAAGGATTCTCTACAAAGTATTAAAAAACCCAAAAACATTATATTTATGGTAATGGTAATTTGTCCAATTACTTTTGAGCCCCTGAAATTAGGAGGCTGTGTAGAAAAATGGTTGCAATTTCTAAACGTTTCACAGGATATTTTTGTTCAACCCCTTGAATTAAACCTGAAAGTCTACACTTCAATTGCATCTCAGTTGTTTCATTTCAAATCCAATGTGGTGGCATGAAGAGCCCAAATCATGAACATTGTGTCACTGTCCAAATAATTTTGGACCTAACTGTATTTCCTGGCAGGATTGTGCATGATGGATCCCTGACATGGGGACAATCAAGAGGTCTCTCACTAGACACTTTTAAAAAGTCTCTAGAAATAGGGGCGTGTCTTAGTTTGGAAGGGGCAAGGCTTAAAATGCGTCAAAATGCACTAAAATGCGCCAAATAAAAACTAAGCCAACCATGAGTTAGTATAAGAGGGAAAAAGTGCAATGCATGTCTAGCAAGATGCGCCAAATTTATCATACAGTGTGTGCCACTGCAATCAATTTGGCCCATCATCAGACTGCCTGGTCTGTTTATGCTGTTTAAATAGACAGTTTAGGCTAATTTCACACTTGCGTTACATAATCTGTTACTTTCATCCATTTTTAGATTCGATTAGGATAAAAATGGAGTCGTTAAAAATCCCATTGAATCCCGAGTGTCCACTCCCATCCGTTATGTTAGTCATCCGTTTTTTTTTGACAGAGATAAAAAAGTGCAGAGTATGGGACTTTTTCTCCGTTCAGAAAAACAGATGTCTACAAATGGGTAATTTTTATCATTGGTGTCAATGTAGAAAAGGATACAAAAGAATTGTAATCTGTTTACATCCATTATTTGGATTTCAATGGAATTTTTAACAGATCCGTTTTTATACTTATTCTGATCTAAATATGAACCAGCGTAATGGATTATACAATGCAAGTGTGAAGTTAACTTACGTAAATCTGGCCCAAAAAAGTCTGAATTCAGAGAAGAGAAGGGATGCACCAATGTTCCCCAAACGTCATAAAACATGGAAAAAAATTATTCTGATTAGAGATGAGCAAATTTCCCAAAATAAATTTTCCTGTCTGATTCGGTCAAACCAGCCAGCAGAGTCAATAGAATCTAAATAAATGTATTGTTAGGAAATGTCTGTTCCTTTAAGATCACCATGACTATTAGTCTAGCTTCTGGGCGGTTCTGATTTTACTTGTTGAGCCTATCCCACTTCTCTGTCTTTCTTCCTGTCAGGTGTAAGGGTGGAGTATTTATACCTGGCTTCCTCCCCCTTTTCTTTACTTGTGAATTTTCGTGTCTTCATGTGTTTTGATCAAGCTACTGACTATACCCTGTACCTTTGACTTCTTGGACTTCTTAAAAATAGACCTCGGCTTGTCTCTGGCTGGTTCTGACTTCTGCTATTCCTGACATCCATTTGCTTATTGATTTGTTTACCCTCTGGCTGTCTTGTTATCTGTTCTGGTTTTGCCTGGATTGCACCTCTTATCCAAGACTGAATTCTATTAAAACAACCTGGGTTCTATGCAGCAAAAAACCAACATGCCTTGCGGTGGGCTCTGGCGAACACCATAGAGTAGCCTTAGATTCTGTTGATCAGAGTTGTGACGGATTTTGGGTTGCGGATTTATTTGCACGCTCACTCCCGACAGTCTCCAGTAGCCTTTGGGGAATCGCTCACCAAGCAATTCCATAAATGGACACACTGGGAATTGCTCAACTAGTGATTACATAACATTTATCTCTGTATTTTAGTATCTCTCACTCTCTGTCTGACGTCCTTTCTCTCCTATCTGTATCTCCACTAAGCAGCAGCATTGCCTGGTTTGGATGTTTATAGTCACTATGTCCCATATGACTGTCATCAGTGCTTCACACCTATACCCCTCATAATTGGCTGTGCTAGAGGGAGGACTGCCTGCAAGGCATTATGGGGAGTTTTCTTGTCTTCCGATCTGTAAAATGGTGGCTGCTATTTTGAACGATTCGTGCGGGATGAATCCCAGAAATGTAGGATTATAAAAAATACAAAATTCATGGGAAATTCTTAACAAAGTCGATTTGTGTAAAATCAATTTGCTCATCTCTAATGCTGATACAACTGAGATTTGGAGTATTCCAGACAATGAGAATCTGTCCTGATCATACAATAGACACACAGGTGCTCGGCTTGTTACATTACAGTTATTAGAGCTTTCTCTTGTAACGTGTCATGCATCTGTGTGATAATATGACCAGGACAGATTTTCATTTTCAAAGCAATGAAGGTTCCTTTGCAATGACTACAAGCAGAGATCTTGAAACTATGAAAAATGGATACACAAAGTATACTAGAGAATTGCAGAACTTTCCATTATGCAATAAATATGCATTTTTTGGTTTAACTAATCTCGAAAGATCAGATCCATCGCTGCAGTGGGACCAGTGGCGTAACTACCGCTGTAGCAGCCATAGCGGCTGCTATGGGGCCCGCAGCATGAGGGGGCCCATGCCGTCCGCCGGCACGGCCCCCCCATGGCCGGAGGCTCCGCTAGCAGCCGCTATGGCTGCTACAGCGCGACGCCACTGAAGGGGTTGTTCCTACAAAAGACATGCATCCCCTATCCACAGGATAGGGGATACATGTGGGAACGCTGGGGCGCCCAGCGATAAGGAGAACGGGGGACCGAAAGTCCCTCGAAGTTCTCCATGACAGACCTCGGACTTCCGGAGTCTGTCGGCAGCTCCATAGAAATGAATTATGCACCGGTCGCGCTTGTGCGCATGCGTGACCAGCACTCCTTTAATTTTTATTGAACTGCGCAGACCCCGGAAGTCCGAGGTTTGTCATGGAAGAACTTTGGGGGACTTTCGGTCCCCCGATCTCCTTATCGCTGCCAGCAATCACACATGTATCCCCTATCCTGTGGATAGGGGATGCATGTCTTTTGTAGGACAAGCTATAGGCCGTTTTTTTTTTGGGGGGGGGTTGGGGGCTGCATAGCGTTACCTACAGGGGGGTTTAGGGCTGTATGGCGTTATCTCAAGGGGGGGTTTGGGGCTGTATGACGTTATCTACAGGGGAGGGCCGTATTGCGTTATCTACAGGGGGAGGGCTGTATGACGTTATCTACAGGGGGAGGGCTGTATGGCGTTATCTACAGGGGAGGGCTGTATGGCGTTATCTACAGGGGAGGGCTGTATGGTGTTATCTACAGGGGGAGAGCTGTATGGCGTTATCTACAGGGGAGGGCTGTATGACGTTATCTACAGGGGGAGGGCTGTATGTCGTTATCTACAGGGGAGGGCTGTATGGCGTTATCTACAGGGGAGGGCTGTATGGCGTTATCTACAGGGGGAGGGCTGTATGGCGTTATCTTCAGGGGAGGGCTGTATAGCGTTATCTTCAGGGGAGGGCTGTATGGCGTTATCTACAGGGGAGGGTTGTATGGCGTTATCTACAGGGGGAGGGCTGTATGGCGTTATCTACAGGGGGAGGGCTGTATGACGTTATCTACAGGGGAGGGCTGTGTGTCATTATCTACAGGGAGGGCTGTATGGCGTTATCTATAGGGGAGGGCTGTATGGCGTTATCTACAGGGGAGGGCTGTATCGTGTTATCTACAGTGGGGCTGTATGGCGTTATCTACAGGGGAGGGCTGTATGTCGTTATCTACAGGGGGAGGGCTGTATGATGTTATCTACAGGTGGAGGGCTGTATGGCGTTATCTACAAGAGGAGGGCTGTATGGCGTTATCTACAAGGGGGCTGTATGACGTTATCTACAGGGGGGCTGTATGATGTTATCTACAGGGGGCTATATGGTGCTATCTATAGGAGGCGCTGTGTGGCGGAATCTATAGGGAGGCACTATCTACAAGGGGGGGTTGTGTGATGCCCAGGGGAGGGGGGGCCCCAGTCAAAAGTTTGCTATGGGGCCCAGTCTTTCCTAGTTACGCCCCTGAGTGGGACATGACATCACTATTGATGAAATTATGTGTAATCACTATGATGCTTTCTAAACAAGGATCTGCAGGTGGTCAAGGAGACTAATGGTGTGGGAACTCTGCAAAATGGGTAAGATGAGTACATATGGATAAAAGTATGTGGACATCTTAACATCACACCTATATGTGCTTGTTGGACATTCCATTCCAAAACCATGGACACTAATATGAAGTGGTGCCCCATTTTGTACCTTTAAAAGCCACTCTTCTGGAAAAGCTTTCTAAAGTTCCCGGAGTGTAGCTGTAGAAATTTGTGCCCTTTCAGCCAAAAGAGCATTTGTGAGGTCATGTACTGATGTTTGACAAGAGCTTGTGGCTCGCAATGGGCTCTCCAGTTCATCCAAAAAAATTTGGATGGGGTAGAGATCAGGGCTCTGTGCAGCCACCCGAGTTCCTCCAGACGAAACTCCTCACACCATGTCTTTATGAACCTTGTTGTGTGTGCACTGGGGCACAGTCATGCTGGAACATGAAAGCCCAAACTGTTACCACAAAGTTGAAAACATACAATTGTGTAAAATGTCTTTGTATGCTGTAGCATTAACATTACCCTTCCACAGAAAAAAATAGGGGGCCCATACCAGCCCCAGACCATTATCCCTCCTCCACCAAATGTTACTGTAAGCAATATGCATTCTGGCATGTAGTATTCTTCTGGCATCCACCAAACCCAGATTCCTCGATCAGACGGCCAGATAGTGAAACATGATTCATCACTCTAGAGCAGGGACGGATATACCATTGCTGCCTAGTAGTTTAAGGGCCCACTGTCACCTTAAAGCTAAGGTGACTAAGCTCTTATGTCTGTTAGATTTCATGTAATTGCCTGAGCTAATTAATTGTATAGCTAAAAATTACTGATAGACTAATAAAGAGACATAATGGGGTGTTCTATGATGATACATTGAAGAGCAAGGAGCCCATATACTGTTCTTTGCACAGACACAGCTGTCTGTGTCCGCCCCTGCTCCAGAGAACACGTTTCCCCTGCTCCAGAGTCCAGTGGCGGCGTGCTTTACACCACTCCAGCCGACGTTTGGCATTGTGCTTATTGATCTTAGGGTATGTTCACACGCTGAGCCAAAAACGTCTGAAAATACGGAGCTGTTTTCAAGGGAAAACAGCACCTGATTTTCAGACGTTTTTTGAGCAACTCACGTTTTTCGCGGCGTTTTTCGCGCCGTTTTGGCGCCGTTTTTTCGTCAGTTTTTGGAGCTGTTTTCAATAGAGTCTGAGAAAACGGCTCCAAAAACGTCCCAAGAAGTGTCCTGCATATAATGTATATAAGTGTCCTGCACTTCTTTTGACGAGGCTGTAATTTTACGCGTCGTCTTTTGACAGCTGTCAAACGACGACGCGTAAATTACAGGTTGTCGGTACAGTACGTCGGCAAACCCATTCAAATGAATGGGCAGATGTTTGCCGACGTATTGGAGCCGTATTTTCAGGCGTAAATCGAGGCATAATACGCCTCGTTTACGTCTGAAAATAGGTCGTGTGAACCCAGCCTTAGGGTTGTTTACAGCTGCTCAACCAAAGAAACCCGTATTATAAAGCTCCCGACATGCAGTTCTTGTGCTGATGTCACTATCAGAGGCAGTTTGGATCTCTGTAGTGAGTGATGCAACAGAGGATAGATTATTTTTGTCTATGGAGATTACATGGCAGTGTGCTTGATTTTATATACCTGTTTGCAATCGGTGGGGCTGAAACACCTGAACTCGATAATTAGAAAAGGTGTCCACATAGTTTTGGCTGTACAGTGTATATTAGAATTATTTAAGCATTTATAAGACCTTTACATTTATTTTTGTCTAAGGGTATGTTTACACGATGTGTTTTCAGACGTAATTCGGGCCGTTTACGCCTCGAATTACGCCTGAAACAACGGCAACATTACGCCGTAAAAAGACGCCGCATCAAAAGAAGTACAGGTCATTTCTTGGGACGTTTTTGGAGCCGTTTTTCATTGACTCCATTGAAAAACAGCTCCAAAAACGTCCGTAAAATAAGCCGCGAAAAAGGCGAGTTGCTACAAAAACTTCTGAAAATCAGGAGCTGATTTTGCTTGAAAACAGCTCCGTATTTTCAGACGTTTTTGAGTTTGCGTGTGAACATACCCTTAGGGTATATTCACACAGAGTGTTTTGCAGGCAGATAATTCTGTCTCAAAATTACGTCCTGGAATTTTGAGGCAAATTTTGATCTGCCTGCACAACGTTTGTCGCGTTTTTCTCCCGTGGCCATTGAGCACCGCAGACAAAAAATGCCACGAAATAGGCTTTCTCTGCCTCCCATTGATGTCAATGGAAGGTCAGAGACGTAAACGCCCGGAGATAGGGCATGTCGCTTCTTTTTCCCACAAGACGGTTTTTCCACTCGCGGGAAAAAAATCCTTCCGCCACCCATTGAAATCAATGGGAGGCATTTTCGGCCGTTTTTTGGCGCGTTTTCCGACGCGGTTTCCGTGTCAAAAAACATGTAGAAAAACACTGTGTGAACTGGCCCTTAAAACATTTAGAATTCTGCCTTGTATTTACATTATTCTGGCTTTAGTTTATAATGCGGTTGTATTTATAACACTATCATCATTTGCAATTGTTTTATAATGCTATGCTGTACAGTCATCAAAGGATATACTGAAATATACAGCCCTTCACTAAAGATTATCGACCCTAATTTACTGTATGTAATTTAGTCTAATATTACGCTTCAAATTATTTTTAACATCATTTTTTTTTATAGCTTGTCATGCTTCACTTGACAGCAGAAATATTGTCAATAAATATTTGGTACAATTTTTGTGACCATCCATTTATTTGTTGAAAACATTTTGAAATGTATATTAAAATTAGAATTTAAAAGAATGATAACCAAGCAAGATAACATGGCAACTAATAAAACCCAACAACAAAACGTATATATAGAAAGCTGAGAATTCTCCATGCCAACAAGAAACAAGACCTATGAAATGGAAGCTATACATCTCTTGGCAAATATAAACACAAGCCTTCGAACAGAGAGAGGTTCTTGGCAGCCATGTTAAATAAATATTATGAACCATGTGATTAGGCAGCACTGACTGCCTCGCCTGCTTTTAATTACGCTTCCCTTAGTCTGGAAAAAAAGGCTAATGAAACTTTCTAACAGGGGTACATGTGCGGCACTAAAAGCTGCTGAGAAGTCTGATCTGGTAATGCTCAATTCAGATGTTCTTCCGACTCAATATATTAAACCAACTTATTTGCAGAATCTTGGATCACGCTTCTTTATAGATATACATGTCATGAGGAACGCAGTTAAAGAGCCTTTTTGTTCTGAAAGTATAAATAAGTTTTGATCCGTGGGGTCCGAGTACTAAGACCCCCACCGATCAGTAAAACGAAGCGGCAAAAGCAATCAGGTGAGCGTTGTTCTGATTATTATACCCCACAAGCTTTTCTGCCACTTCGTTTTAGCGATCGGTGGGGGTTTCAGTGCTCGGACTCTATGACGACATGTCAAAAGTTTTTGGAAAGTTTAGTTACCCTTTAATACCTTTGTTAGAATTTTTCCTACAAAATTCTTCTGACATTCTTTACCAATAGGAATACTTTGTGTCTGTTTATCCCCATGTAAGGCTTTGAGGATGCCCAAGGAACGACATGAAGCTGCATATTCGGTGGGCATATCTCAAGATGCAGAAACTCTGGATTAGGATTTATTCCTTAATTCAATAGCTCCCAATCTTCTTACAATGGAGGAAAATGTAAAAAAAAATGACCCATTCTAGAAAACAGCTACTCTATCCCTGGCATAAAAGTGACAACTCTGGTTGGAAAACCCCATAGCCAGTTTCCAAGAAACCCTAGGGTTCCACAGAACTTGGCTGGGAAACATTGCCTTCACTAATTCAATCAGTGCTTAGAATATTCTCAAAACTCTTTGAAATCTTTTGACTTCCAAAACATGATATGAGAATGCCGATCTCTTTTCTCATTTTGGCAACAAAATAGACTATTGTTTAATTTGGAAAAGCCCTCTGAGCAAACAGAGACTTTCTTGAATTATTGCACAAAATAATTTGATAGCTCTTCTGAAAGACCAACATCCCAGATTCCTACGCACAACCCAAACTTTCTTCATGATGACCATAATGTCCTTTTGACTTGCTTATTATCCATGCCGACTTCTTCAAAAGTTGATCCTAAGTTCCTCTCTTGGGTGCCCTTGTCTTTCTCCTTCCAACGACTCCTTTCTTCTCTTCTTCCTTTGTCTATGTTGAGATGTCTTCTTTTTCCATCTTTGACGTTCTTCCTCTTTACTATGTTACACGTATTGGATATAACTGTTATTTTTATGTATTCCGCTACATTATGGTCATAATACCGTGACACCATGGGATTATAAATGTTGATATAATGCTTATGGACCTATCAGATACTCATAAAGAAAGTCTAGCAGATTGCATGTTTCACCTATAGGTTCCACTTTTCCCATAGACTTCTGTTATGGCCACAGGTACAAAACTTACGTATGAAACTTACTCTCTGAATAACTTTGGCTATAGTATCCGAACATAATTTTACTCACTAGAGATAGTGGTGCCTAGTAGTGGTGTTATACAGGCTCATCGATCACACATAGTCCAGGCAGTATAGGCATAGTTGTAAAACAGACAATCAGTCGACATCAGAAGATAGTGGCCCAAATTATCAGGGTGTCGGTGAGGTGGAGAGGTCCAGCAACAAATGGTCTTGCAGGCTACCAAGGAGGAGACAGAGGAGAAGTCAAGGCAGGTTGGGTTAGACTAAGAAGTCAAGGGTTAAACATAAAAAAAAAACACGTTAAGCAACAGAGTATTGTAAATGCTGGAAAATACTATAGAAAAGATCTATCAAAACTGGAACAAACAAGAAGTTGAGGAGTTGCTCATAGTCACCAATCAGATATCTTCTTTTATTTCCAAAAGGGCCTCTGAAAAATGAGGTCTGGAATCTGATTGGTTGCTTTAAGAAACCGCTCCACTTTGTTTTCAACAGTTTTTATAAGATCTTCTCTTTTCCGTCTTCCAGTATTCTTCGAATAACATGAATGTATTACAGATACCTATATACATACATACAAACATTTATCATGAATCCTCATCCTCTAGTATTTTACAATAAAATATAAAGCTGCTACATAAATACAAGTACAAGTTTAAATCGTACTAGTTTCATATTTTCATCCACGCCTCATCATCATAAAATTATAACTAGGCCCCTGAGATCCCACTGCCAATGGTTGCCATTTGTGCAAAAGAATGAACAGAGAGAACCAAGCATAGCCGAAAAAGTCGTTTTCTTTCCATAGTGATGTGTATTTCATAAATGACTTATTTAATAAGCCCTTTATGCATTAGCCCTTGTCTGGCTATCAATGAAAGATGCATTCTCATACAAGCATATGTTTTGGCTGCACACCTCTCCTCATGGGAACAGAGAACATTTTCATAATAAAATTCTCAAAAATAAGCAACCTAAAAATAAATCAATGGAAAAACCTGGATCTATGTAGTGGCTGATGAAAAAATACTATTTAAGTAGGAATCTGGTTGCATTAGTCGACTCGTGTTGGGCAGTAAAAAGAGGACTGTCTATTTTTTACTCACAGCTTTATTGTTTCTGCTGGATAGAGTGTTTGGTTTGTCTATCTGAAAAGCATATCCACTACTGTGAGACGTCTGAGACTCACAATTGACAGAGGTCTAATAAAACTGACTGTATTTGTCGAATCGAAGCACACGAGAGGCCACTTTCAGCTACAAAATAATCAAATGAGTTGCGAAATTCTATGAAGGCCTCATACATATAGCAGAGCTGTGTGCACGGAGCATATGAGAGGCACGCAAAGTCCCTAGACTTTAGTACTATGGAGCCATTGGCACTCTATGTGTCGCTGTATGATGCTGCCATACAATTCTATATAACGGATATATTCTCCCTAAGCCTCTATTCACACTGCGCATTGGATGTATAAGCTGGAAAATATTCCAAACTTATACCTCCAACCCTACGATTGATGTTTTATTTTTTTGCAGGATGTCTCTGTATTAAATAGTGTTATTCAATACAGTAAAAATTTTTATAATTCCCTATAAAACCTGAGCTATACTAAAATAAAACGTAACTTTTATTAGTTACCAAAAATAATTAGTGCCCTTTTATTAAAATGGGCACTAATTATTCCGATCTTCTGTACACCATAACCTAACTACTGGGGGTATACTCCCTGACAATAAGACTAAGGCTAGATTCACATGAACCTGTCCATTTTGCGCCCGCAAAAAACGCATTGTTTTTCATGCGTTACAGTTCCGTGTGCCATCAGTGTGGGTTCCGTGTGGCATCTGTTTTTGATGTCGGTGTTGGTGCACATTTTTATTATTTTTTTTTATTTTATTAATTTTTTTCTCTGCTTTTTTTTAGCAACTGGTGCGTGAATCATGGAAGCACACGGATGACGTCCGTGTACTGGCAGTGATTTTCACGCCCCCATTGACTTCAATGGGTGCATGATCCGCAAAAGTGCACCAGAATAGGTAGTGAATTTCACGCAACGGAAACACGCTGCATGAAAAATCACATATGTCTGAATAGCCCCATTGAGTTGCATAGGTCCGTTGTTTTCACTGACAGCACACGTACCTATACAACGTTCGTGTGAATCTGGCCTAAGGGTCCTTTTACACTGGCCAATATTGGGCGTAAAAACGTGTGCCGATCAACGAGACAGCGCCTGTTTTCTCCTTTCACAAGGAGCAATTATCAGCACATGGTGCTTTTCTGTTTTCAATCATACTTTTCACTGCTGTTGCGCGAATCACGCGTGTCCCACGGAAGTGCTTCCGTGTGGTGCGCGTGATTTCCACGCACCCATTGACTTCAATGGGTGCGTGATGCGCAAAAAACGCAGAAATATAGGACATGTCGTGAGTTTTACGCAGCGGACACACGCTGTGTAAAAATCACTGACTGTCTGCACGGCCCCATAGCTAACATAGGTCCGTGCGAGGCGCGTGAAAATCACGCGCGTTGCGAGGACGTATATCACGTTCGTCTAAATAAGCCCTAAGGGTCAGTTCACACATTGCGTAAATACTGCAGATTTTCCAAAATAGATTTTGTGTCGAAAAATCCACAGCATAATACAGTGGCAGCAAAATGGATGAGATAAAACAAATCTACACCACACTCTGCGTAAATACTGAGTGGAAAAAAGCACTCGGAAATGAACATGTGGTGCATTTTTTTTATTCCGCAGCATGTCAATTGTATTTGCATAATTACTGCTTATTTGTTGCAGGATTTCCCCATTGAATTCAATGAGGAGGTAAAACCTGCAACACATAGCAGATGTTGCATTTTTTGCAGGGGAATTGCAGCAATTCCGCAGCAAAAAACGCAACTCAGAAAAAATTTTAATCTTATACTTACCCGGAAGTCTGTGTTTCCTCCTCCAAGCCGGCCTCCTGGCATGACGTTTCATCACATGTGACCGCTGCAGCCAATCACTGCACAAAGATCAATGAGCAAGACTGTCAATATAATAGACAGCCAGGAAGAAACGGGAGTGGGAAGAAAAAGCTTTATTGGATCTTAATGTATTTATGATTTATGTCCAAATAGATTAATATTTTGGCTTTAAAGTCTTGTGTCCACAGATAATCACTTGCTACGGTATTATCAGATGAAAGGGGCCACTGATAGTTTTATTCTATTTTTCTTTGGATGCACCAATGAATAGAAAAAATGATCATAAGATCTTTTCTGTTAGTTTAATTGTAAGGCTATGTTCACACGCTAAAGTAAAAACGGCTGTAAAATACAGAGCTATTTTCAAGGGAAAAGTCTTGATTTTCAGACGTTTTTTAAGCATCAAACGTTTTTGATGCGTTTTTTTGGAGCCATTTTTTGAGACACAATGAAAAACGGCTCCAAAAACGGCTCAAGAAGTGACATGCACTTCTTTTTACGGGGTGTTCGGAATGAAATGCAGTTTTTCCCATTGAAATCAATGGGCAGATTTGGATGCGTTCAGCTTCTGTATTTGAAGCCATTTTTTGGTCCGTTTACGTAAACATACCCGTGTGAACCGCGCTGCAGTTCCGCGTGTCTAAGTGTTTGCTGCGTGGCTGCGTGATTTTTACGCATATGCCATCCTCATGACACACGGTTTTGATGCTTAGAAACTGCAAAGAATTTTGTATTTTTTTTTTACTTAATTTCTTTAACGAAAGTGCGTCCGTGTGCCGTGCACGATTTTCACGCACTCATTGACTTCAATGGCCAAGTATAGGACATGTCGTGAGTTTTACGTAGCGGACACACGCTGCATGAAAATCACGACCTGTCTGAACGGCCCCATTGACTAACATAGGTCCGTGCGATGCGTGTGATTTTCACGCGCGTATCACGGAATTGAAGTACGTTAGTGTAAATAAGGCCTAAAAGGGGACGCTTCTGAGCTGCGGCTTAAGCATAAAGATAACTGGCTATTGGCCTATTTTTCACATATAACATGACAAAAAAATTCCTATTCTTCATATATATTATGACAAAAAACTGGCCATTAGCAGGCATCTATTTTTTATTTTAATTACACATAATATGACATAGGCATTGACATCCCGGTGTAGCGGGGGAATATCTACATTTTATAAGTCCTTTTCTGAATCTGTTTCATTGGTCAAATCTTCCCATATCTTTATCTGGGAGAGAGATTTTAAAGTCCTATTTTCTTTGCTTGACGGGAAGCATGCTCTGTCTTGGGTAAAGAGGGTATCGCATGGTATTAATCATTGGGAAGTGGCACAAAAATTGTTCCTTCGTTGGTATTTCACTCCTGTTAAGGCTTGCTCAAATGGATAAATCGTATTCAGAGATCTGTTGGAGGCAATGTGGGTTTAAAGGTACCAACCGTCACATGTGGTGGTCATGTCCGGTAATTAAACCATTATAGGATTTTATTTTTACATTGATTCATACGGTCACTACCCAAATGATTTCTCCGGAGCCATCCTTGGCTCTGTGTTTTCTGGGAATGGAGCATATTCCAAGAGATCTGGCAGTGGTTGGTAGTCACATTATTCTTGCCACGAGGTTAGTAATAGCCCGGCATTGGAAATCATCCACCACCCCCTCAAAACGGAAAGTGATTAACGAAGTTACCCATTCTTGTAAGATGGAGCAGATGTACTGTGCCAGATTCCCTGGAGGTCGTTCACACTCAGTTCTCTGGATGCCATGGATTTCGTATCAGGCTCTTATTTCCACGTAGTTCTCTATGTTATTATGTGTCTTAGTTGTTATTTTATAACAAGCCTGTCATCTGAATTTATGAAGAGGCTAATTGTACTTTAAAAATTAACCAATTGCTTATTTTGATCACTGATATTGCCAATGATGGTAGTTTTATATCTATATTTAATGCATTCAGGTATTTTTTTTTTTTTTTTTGTATGTATGTGTTTTTTGTTTTTTGCCTGTGTCTTTTTACCCCCCTTTTTTTTTGTAAAAAACAAATAAAAAATTCAATATCGAATATGACATAGGGACGGTTCTGAACTGTGTCTTCAGCAGAAAGATAATTAGGAAGCCTATTCTTCATATACAATATGACAAAAAAGCAACCGGCCTTTTCTCAGGCCCAGTTTAATTTGTGTGATACCTCAAAGGGTGAGTATTGTAGGTTCAGCATCATGTGTGGACCTAAGGCTTTGTTCACACAGTGTTTTTTGCAGGCGGAAAAATCTGCCTTAAAATTCCTTCAGGCAGAACATTTACCACATTATTTCGCAGCATTGTTCGCCCGCAGCTATTTAGCGACACGGGCAAAAGCCGCCGCAAAAAACGTCATCTCTGAACCCCCCATTGATATCAATAGGGGGGTCAGAGATGGAAACACCCAAAGAAAGGGCATGTTGCTTCTTTTTCCTGCAAGATTTTTTTACTGCTCGCAGGAAGAATCAAGGGCCGGCGAATTCAGGAATTTTTTGGCGCTGTTTCCGACATGGTTTCCACGTCAAAAACTGTGCCAAAAAACTCTGTGTGAACTAGCCCTAACGTGTCATTAGATTGGACTACCTACCTGATTATTGATTGTGCTTATGTGCTTAGATATTTGGCATACAAACTCCTAGATTGTCTTTCCTACATATAGGACAGCTGGAATGACGGCTTCGGTGACAGCAGGTCCTGCATGTCTCTGACACGCAGTATCCACCAGTATCCATCACAACTACCTTATGAACTGTTACCGAACCCATCAGTACTGCTGCACAAAACACTAAAGTACCCTGTCTGGCCCTGTTCACGCAGAGTTTTTTTGCAGCAGAAACCGCGTCAGAAAAGGCAGCAAAAAATCTGCCGAAATCGCCTCCTAATGATTTAAATGGGAGGCAAAGGCGTCTTTTCCCGCAAGCGGGAAAAATAAAACTACGTGCCCTTTCTTTGGCCGTTTCTGTCTCTGACCTCCCATTGACATTAATGGGAGGCAGAGAAAGCAATGGCCGCGGCCGAAAACCGCTGCAAAAAAGGTGGCAAACGGCGTGCAGGCAGGTCAAAATCCGCCTCAAAATTCAAGACAGCATTTTGAGGCCGATTTTTCTGCCTGCAAAAAAATCTGTGTGAACAGGGCCTTTTAGTAACATAATAAAACGGCTTCAAAGGTTTACATAGCCTTTAAATACACAATATTCTAGATCCCAGAATCCTACAGTCTTAAAGGGACACACATTTGGGTTTAAATTTTAAAACATACCTATTATACATAAACCGTAAATTATACATATTCCATATTGCCTGTCTCCTTTACAAACATAAAGGAGCTTACAATCTCCATTCCCATAACCAAATCATACAAAAGGAAGATAAATCTACTTTGTTTGGCTGCAGATCTGCCTGACCTGCTATTAATCAAGTGCATCCTATATAAACCCAGCGCCCCCTCCATTCAGGTCCAGTCACATGAGGTAACGCTGGGTGTCAGTGGGGGGATGCGGAGTCAGTTTGTCTGTAGAAATAATAGTAGACCGAGGCAAAGGTTTGCTGGCCAGCGGGTGAAGACGGGCAGAGAGGTATACACGCAGACATACAAACAAATTCACGATTCATCCCTCAACAGGGGTTCAATACATTTTATTAATTTCGTAATGTATACTATATTATAATTTGGTCACTGGCCACTGGTCCTAAAAAGTTTGTCCAGTTTCAGCAAATTAATGTTATTTTTTTGCATTATTATTAAAAGTTATACAATTTTCCAATATACTTTCTGTATAAATTCCTCACATTTTTCAAGATCTCTGCTTGTTGTTGTTCAGTAGGAACACACAGGACACACAGGTGCTGGGATCGTTTCAGTATGTGTGAGGGTAAAGCCACACGGAGCGGCCCTGACACGGTCGCAACGCAGCCAACAACCGCGCTGGCACTATGTAGGCGCGGCTGTCAAATACCTTGTTAAGGTGCATTCCGGTTACATTGGCATGCGCACTGCCGCTCCATTCATTCTCTATGTGAGCGCCGGAGATAGCCAAGTGCAGTGTTCAGCTTTTTCCGGCGCTGCCATAGTGAATGAATAGGGGGTTAACTTGTTGTAACTTGCAAAATCGTGCGGCCATAAAGGGTGTATTCATTCATGGCCGCACGATTTTGCAGATAAAGAGACCATTTACCCGCATTAACATGCGGCCGCTAACAGGCTATTTGACAGCCGCACTGAACATGGTGCCGGCACGGTTGTTGGCCACTTTGCGCTGTGTCTTCTAACGAGTCATGCACCTGTGTCCATCACATGACCATGGGCAGATTTTTATCCACTGGAAGTAAGCCATGAATGTTCCTACTGAATAACAGTAAGCAGAGATCTTGGAAAATTCCATTACTATTGATTACACAAAAAAATAATTTCCTGAAACTGGACAACTCCTTTTTAGGCTACATATTTGCGAGGGAACATTTATTTCTGTATACTTGCCTACAAAGAATTATGTGGACATGTAAATCATCCATAAAGATCAGGTGCATAGTCCATACCATTTTATGAAAGATGTATGTAAGCCAACAATTCCCCTCAAATGATCTAAGCTGCAATACCACAAATGACCTGTGGAAAGGTGTGGCGCTGTTTCTGCAACCAAATTTTAACAGTATATTAGAAAGTGTGGCTGAGTCTAATTCTGTTATTAGAGCCCTATCTGATGCATTGTATAGGACGCTTCTCATTTACTCTTTGAGTGATACAAATCTTTAGTGACGGCACAACATTTTTGGGACATGAAGTAACTAATGAAATAGAAATATAACATACAGTATTTTCAAAAAGTAGCATTACACGATTCAGTGGCAGCTTATACGATACCTTGCATATCATCTGGGTGGTATCAGACTGCACGTTAAAGAATATCGTTTTTTACTACTGCTTAGGATATTCCAGTGAAAGTTAACCCCTTCCATTTGTATAGTTGTCTGCCAGATGAGGGCAATGTAGATATTGCCAAGTTTTAAACAGATCTGTCCGGTGAGCCGGCTCAGGAGGCATCTATCTGAACCAGAGCACTGCAATGTTCCTGTTGCGGAAGGATGTAGAGTCTTGTAGACTGAGAAATGATTCCAGCTCAGGACTAGAGTTACATTTTTATGAATAAATTACACATTCATGGGTGAAGGAATCTCCTTGTGGTTTTAGCCATGGTCTGCACAGTGGGAGACCCAGGCTGCAAGCCAGATCTATCTTTATATAACGGAGCTCTGCTTAGGTTCAATTATACAAACTGTTGTGCAACCACTTTGTCGAGAAAATGGCCGCATGGGGTCAGTTGCTTGCAGGGCATTGCTATTTTTGAAATATTTATAATCTGTATTTGGACAAACACGAATAAAGATTTATTACCACCGATATACAATTAATGCGTTCTACGTTTACTTTCTTAGTATCGTCATACCAATTCCTTACTAGAAAAACATAAAAGACCTAAACCTAATTAGAAAAGCATGTACAGGACCGTAACAGTAGTGGATACAGAGGTAGTGATCATACCCTAGCCCTGGTGCCTGGGGGTACCCAATGGTCCCACTGTCACATAAGAAATCACCAAAATAAAAAAAGGTACTTGGTAGGTAGAGGGCCCTGTTTCAGATTTTTTATTGGCTTAATTGGGGAAAAGTAGATGGGTGCCCCAATCCCTAGTCAGGTATTAGGACTAGGCTGCTAATGAATTACCTGTATAGAATAAAGGGGCACAGTGTGGGGGGCAAATCATTGCTGATGTGTCTACACGGGGGCAGTGAGTAACAGATGGGTAGAACGACATCGTTATGTCCAGTACCATTTAGAAAAGCTCTGGTATAGGTAGAACTGTTGTTCTGTATAGTTAGAGCACAGCCGGGCAGGTATGTGTTTTGTTTTTTTATTGCCTAACCTGTAAAAGTCTTTTTATTTTTTTGGGGATGTTAAGTAAACAATGATACTCTCCCATAGAAGTAATTGAGTTATTACCTGATTTAGTTTAAAGAGGTATTCAAGCCTAAGGTATTTTTAATCTATTCACTGGATAGGGGATAAATGCTAGATCGGTAGAGTCTGACTGCTGGGACCCTCACCAATCACCAGAATGGGGGCCTAGTCCCCCATTCTGGCGATCGGTGGGGTTTCCAGCAGTTGGAGCCCCACCGATCTAGCATTTATCCAGTGGCTAGGTGAAAATGCTTTAGGTTGAAATACCTCCTTAAGTGCCTGCTGTTAAGTAAATCTCAGAAGCTGTTGTTGCACCTACTCAAGTAAAATGGTATTCCCCATAATCTACATGCAATCAGGAAATAAAAACACATTTAGAAAAATAGAGAGAATTTCAGTAAAGATTTTTAATTAGTGATACATTCCCTTAAAGGAATAAATTCACCTTTAAGAATTATATATGAGAAAAAAATGGTTATATAGTGAATTTTTTATAATAAACTAAGGTCAAAGTAGTTCTAATTTCTAAAAAGTTGTACAAAAAACTACTATTACAAGCTATCTGTAGTAGATGCTGAAAATGAGTCATTGATATAAATGAGCGAATTTCCGGTCCGATTCGGTCTAACTGGCTGCCAGATTTGATTTGGTCCAAATAGATGTGAATCGAAAGTGCCCTGATTTCCCTGAAAAATCGTGTAGACACCCTGAGGTCTTCTAGGACTGTAATCAACCACTTTCGAGCTCTTCGTCAAGCTCTAACATCAAGACAGCATTAGAAATGTCAATGTGATAAAACGGCGCTGTATAAATGCCTGACGCAGAATAATATGCCATTTTTTAGTGCCACTATTAGATATATGCAAAACAAGTGTGACATCATATCCATGACATCTGTAACAGCAGGCAGCGGCACGCTATTAAACCAGGATTTATAGTATAATTTAAAAAAAATTGTGAATGATGTGATGAAGATTGGTGATTCACTAATTAGTGTAAGAATTGTATAGCTGCTCCAGCACTCACACACAGCAATAGCTGCTTGTGCCTGCCTAACTAACACCCTAACTGACTCCCATCTCTCTCTAAAATCTATCTCTCTATCAAACCATATTGAGTGATTTGTATTGAACGAAACCCAAAAGTTTCGGATTCACTAAAATCTGAAACTTTTGGGAAATTCGTAATGGACTCAATTTGTATAGAATTGTTTCGCCCATCTCTAATCATTGATCCAGAGATTTATTCTGATTGCTATAGAATTGGGAAAGTATAAGGACAATTAGCAACTACCCCATAGGGTAGAACTTTGTAACCACCAATCGTGAAGGAGAGATGCCAGTAAACCGCCCCCCCCAACCATTTTCCATAGGGGAACCCCGTGCAGGTTCACATAGTCCAAAGTGGGGATAGAACTAACCTTAGAGCAGTTGCATGAGTTGCTTTATGTTATGTACCTCATTGTTTAATGTATAGGATGGGGTACCACATAAGATAGTGGGGCTTCACTCGTAATAATCTTGATGCTAGTTCAGGCCTTCAGTCTGGAATAGTGGCAGGAAAGGGGCCTGGTGCATAACTATTTCTTCCTCCAATTCCTGGGATGCCTAAAGGTTTCCAACAGCTGGAGAACCTGATGTAGGAGACCCCCTGTTCTTAGCTACCTTACTGCATTATTAGATAAGATAATGCCAATCAATCAATCAATCAATAAATCTAATACACATTTTCTGGAAAAATTTGTCTTCCATAGCCTTTAAATTTCATATAAAGAAGTAATGAGCATGAACGATGACATCACAATCATAAAAAAATGGACTTCCAATGATGCTTTTCCACAAACAGCAGCAAAGCTTGTATTGTCAGCAACAAGTACCTTTATATTACTCTACTGAAGAAGTCTGAATCTTTTGTAGGTTGAAAACCACATTTAAATATGACAGATGATGTTGAGATACACGAAATTGTGAAATTGAAGAATCCGACTAAATATATGGCGTAGTGTATGGTTTTACACTGGTTTTATCTGTCAGTCATTTGGTTTTGACCCTAGTCCTAAGTTCTAGTAATTCTGTGACATCCCTGGTGCCACTAGTGCACAAAAGTTCCTAGAGCTGCCAACAACTGGGGAGCAACATGTAGGTGGCACAAGCCACTGGTTGGGAAACACTGCTCTACTCCATGACGTAAGTGAGACACCAAAAATAAACTTTAATGAATAGATACCGTATGATACATATGGGACATAATTAATTGTAAAAATATTAAGAGTACAGAGAGCAATGCATGAATTAACATATTTGGCTCAGATAAACCATAGGACTCAAAAAGCTATACATTCTAAAACGTTTCTGGCGCCTAACTTTTTGGGTTATTTTATAGAGATCTCTAAGGATACAACAAATTGGCTGTGAGTGAAAAAAGTTAAACTATGTCATCACCCTTTTTGGCCAAATCTTGCATTTATAGAAATGTGTTTGCGGCTGCAAAAACTGTTCAACGTGATTTTATATGATGGTTTTAATGGTCTAGCAGTGGTGAGGAACCTGTGTGAGGTTTTTGAGTGCACACCAGAGAATTCCAAGCCAATAAAGACCTAAGAATACATAATCAGGTTACACTGAACCGAGATGCCCCCTGGATTTTTATTACAAGGTGGTAGATCTGTAGCACGATGTCACTTGCTGTGAGTGCACCATTGTTAGAGAGTTTGGAATTTGATACAGACTAATTATATTGGTGAAATCACTCGAGCATGGAGATAGGTTGAGTGGGTCACTAGCTTTATTTTAATCCCACAATTGTAGGCTCTTGTACCTTTTGATTCAGAAAAATTATTGGGATGAAATGTGACAGTGCAGAGTTTGCAAGTCTAGAGGAGACTTGAACATTTCAGGAATAAAATTAGAGCAAGAGAAAACCAACTTTATGGTGAACCCTCGTAGAGAGAGAAGAACATTAAAAACAACAAAGTGTGAGAAGAACTATACATTTTATTTCAGCATTTATTTATTTTCCACTATGTATTCACAATTGGAAATGCTTAGAGGTTAAGTAGAATTTTTAAATTCAATTGGTGAAGTAGATTTGCACTAGTTTGACCCAAAATTGTTGTCCCCTCAGATGCCTTCAAGGGCATACAAATTATAGACACAGCTCATGTAGCTATTATGAGTCGGCCTCATCCTTTATTTTAATGGGCTGAGAGCACTTATTTTGGGATCCCCTCTCTCTGCACAGCCCCTTCAATGTTAGCAATCAAGGGTGGGGGGAATCAACCCAAGGATTATGTAAAAAAGAATATCAAGTGTAGCAAGTCTCCCTGTCCCATGTGGTTATGAGTATCAACCAGCACCAGAAAGGGGCTCCAGTTTAATGGGCTTTTCCCATCTTAGACACACAGTATAGACTACAGGATATGCCATAAATGTCTAAATGGTGTGGGTCCTACCTTTGGGACCCGCACCTACCCTCAACCCCTGTCCTTTTTAGTGAGGTGGCTGCAGGTGGAGAATGAATGAAGAGGTGGCCGCACATGTGCGTGACTCTCTTTACTAATTTTTCTGGTATTTACGGAGATAGGTGCTGGTTCAAAAGTTGGGACCTGCACATTTCAGACATTTATGACAAATCCTGTTGATATGTCATAGCTATGTAAGATGGGAATTACTCTTTAATATTTGCTTTTGGGCCTTCTCAGCTCTATGTACACTATGTCTATGGATGTACTGATTATCCATCTGTTATCCATCTGACCCATCATATAGGCAAAATGATCACATTGGGACAAATTAACTATTGTTGTTGTGGCAGAATTCTGGCCTAAGTTTCATCTTATTTTTGGCGCAAATCAGATTATACAAATTTATCAATGAAATGCGCTAAAAAGAACAGATGGTGCTTAGCTTATTTAAGGTGGCTGTTTCCGCCTACGGGGTCAATGTGCGGTCTACAGCCCATTGAAAAGCGGTGCTGCTGTAGTGTTAGTGTGGCACAAATAATGCGTAGTGCCTGAACGGCACGTGAGAGCCCTGGGAGCTGTCGAGGGTTCATAGAGATTGGTGGGCCCGAGAGTGTGGTCCTGGAGCATGCTGCGTGAGATAAATAGGAGCCTACCCGTGTTGGTGTGCAGAGTAGTCTGAGTAGCAATGAGTGGGGGGGCTGGAGCCTTTCCAAGAAACAGTGTGCAGCCAGTTACGGCCTACTGGGCCTAACGTATTGCCAGACGAACTCCTGCCTCAGGAAGTGTCCCTGGCTCTTCTCTGCAACAGTGAGTAGCCAGCCAGCTATCATACACCTGCTTGAGCGGTGTAATAAGAATTGTACCATTTAAGACCTCCTGGTCTTCAAGCCATCTTTACCTGCAACATCCTTGCAAAGTTATCCACAATTTTACCCCGTTTCCATCCCCAATACAACTGGACCAAGGCACCGTACTTACATATTACTGCAAAACTTGTTGCCTGTAAACCATGTGATCCTATCTATATACAAAACTGCAGTAGCTTATTCATCTAGGATCTATATGAAAGTACTGTGCACAGCCATAAAGCGAGATGGTGTCACAGATGGAGAAGCAATGCAGATATTCACATAATTACTCAATTGCAACTGTGTCATGACCAGACGTAAAGACTCCAATTCTTGAAAGTCTCACAATTAGCATAGAGTACACGCAAAAAACATTCTCTGCTTTTTAGTTGAACATCTGAATAAAGTTGGTCTGTTGGGTGGGTGGCCTGTACAATTCAAGTTATACTGCTGCATGGTTGACCAAGTAAATATTCTTAATATGAAACATCCATGAAAGTGATATCATCTGGGTGGCTTTTATTCAGCTTTTCAATAACATAGACCAACAACTGGTTAATACAAAGTACCTTAAAAGTTTACAGATAATTCAAAAATCTACACTGTATTTATTTTAATGAATTAAATGGTTAAATATATAACATGTAATGGGTTTTTATTTAATGTATTTATGGAATTATCAACCAAGGATGCACGTACCATGGATGCAGACTTTGGTTCGATCTCCTTTGATATTGGGTGATGGGATCCGGTGTAGGAGCCCTCTTCCCAAAGGAACTGAATTGTTAGCAAACAACAGGGTGGGGAATTGGTTCAAGGGTCATTGAAAGAGCCCCGAGGAAGAAACAGGCATCAGGTCCTTCTGTCCTGGTGACAAAACCTAGCACCATAATGTAGGGCCCATTTTGATTGCCCTCTCTCCATATGTACGCCACTGGCATCAACCATGTACAGATGTACCATTATGATTTATTTTTTTTGTAGATTTGGGCATGTCTTACATAAAATAGTAATACCTGGATTGTTTTTTTTTTACTATTGCTACCTCTCTAAGTTTAACCCTCATCCTACTTTAAAAATATATATTTTTTTGACTGTTATTCTGACCAATAAGGTGGGTCAAAGGATCAAATGTTGGGGGTAAAAAAAACAACTGATCCACTTTTTGCCACCATAAGCAGATGCTGGCAAATGACATTACCAGCTATGCCTGCTCTCTCCATTCTGTAGAGGGGCTGATGTCAAGTTACAGACGTCAACAAAGTATGGGAAAGTGTCTTAGACTACTGCTTCACCCATAATGCCACTAGGGCGAGCCATAGACTGAAGGTCAAGGCAACATCCAAAGGCATGACCACCGCTTGGATTGCGCCAGTGGCTAAATGCCGCCGGCAATACTCTATTGAAGGAAGACTGTCAGGGATGAATATATCTTTCCCACCAGACAGTTCCTTTAAGTAAAATAGATTTTACATTGACAATTCCAGAGTCTTCAGATCCAACTAGCATTTCCTTTTAATATTGGAGTTCTGGTTGTTACATTGTGAAATATCTGCAATAAATTGGAATGATTTTTCATAATGTTGTCTATAGGCACATTAAGTTGAAACCCTCCCTCCCTAACACTTACTGGGGCATCCAGCAAATCTTTCCCCAGAATATTAGTAGATCAGACATTGCGTATTTTATTAAACCTTTTATATTTGGCTGGAATGTTGCATTATTCTGGGCAATATGTATTCAAATATTTTCATTGTTTTTTCTAAAAATGAACACGTTGTCTGGTTTGTGTCAGGGAATCATGGCCCTACAGTTCTATTTTCGTTTTAATTAACTCAAGTCTGTTAAAAGGATTGCCACATATGAGGTCAGACATACAGTATGTCCGAAAGACAAGTGATTCCAGATAAACACCTGCCAAAAGATAATAGTTAATAAAACTAAATTATTTTAGAGACTATAGACTCATGGGGCGCTACATCTGATGTTCCATGTATTAATATTATATTTACCTGCTCAATATCAATACCCATATGTGTGTAAATGCCTCTGAATTCTCTCAGAGCTGGAGATATATGAGATGAAGTTGTGATCACGATGGATGAGTTTTCTTTGTGGACTTCCTCTCAGAAATCCCGCTCTTTAGACATTTATCAGTTTCCTTAAAAGGTAACTAAACTTTCAAAATACTTCTGACAGGTCATAGGGACATATCAGAAGTTTTGATCGGTGGGGGTCCGAGCACTGAGACCCCCGATTGCGAATACGTAGCAGCAGAAGCTCTCAGGTGAGCGCTCCTGCCGCTTCGGTCTAGCGATCAGTGGGGGTCTCAGTGCTCAGACCACTGATCAAAACTTCTGACATGTCACTATGACATGTCAGAAGATTTTTGTAAGTTTAGTTACCCTTTAAAAGGTAGAGTATCACTTTAAGGTTCCATTTACATGTCACTAAGTAAAATTAGAAACATATTTAAATTAAAGGTCCCCAAACTTTGGTTGCTCATAAGCCACAGGTGGAGTTGAACAATGCAGAATATTTAAAGAGGTATTCCTATTAAAGACAAGTTCTAGTAATGCTATGACCTCCATGGTGCCACTAGTGCACAATAGTAAGCTCTGTAGTGTAGTCACAGGCATAATGATGGGAGCCCATTACAAGGAGAGCAGTTGCTTCAATTTTGGAATATTAAATTAAGGGATGGTAGTGTGAGGGTTAAAGTTAGATAAGGTGTATGTGATAGGGTGGGAGCTCTAGGAAGAAATACAAAGGAGGGCCATAGAGGGTAATGGTCCTTTCGCCTAAGAAACCACAAGAAATATGTTTACCGCCCATCCACCCACCCAGTACATTAGGTAGTGGCAACCAGGTTTCCCCTTTTTACCCTTTTTTAAATATTGGTACAGCATCAGCAATTCTCCAATATTGTGGTACTGACCCTGTTACAAGAGAATCTCAGAAGATGAAATATAACAGTCTATGAATTTCTGAGCTCACGTCCCCTAACACACATAAATGAATATAGGTTGGGCGCTGAGTTTTATGACTATTTAATTTAATCAGACGCAGCTGTACTTTCTCTTGTGTTAAGTAAGTTAGGCTTCGTTGACATCTGCTTTGGGAATCCGTTCATGGGTTCCATCGGAGCTTTCCGTCAGGGGAGCCCATAAACAGAATCCAAACTGAAACAAACTGAAACCGTAGGTTTCCGTTTGCATCACCATTGATTTCAATGGTGACGGATCCGGTGCAAAGGGTTCTGTCGTTTTGACGGAATGAATAGCGCAGTCGACTACAGTGTTGATTCCGTCAAAACGACGGAACCCTTACACAACCATGACAAACGGAAACCATTTGCACCGAATCCATCACCATTGAGATCAATGGTGATGTAAACGGAAACCTATGGTTTCCGTTTGCTTCAGTTTGGATTCCCTTCATGGATTTCCCTAATATTGTGCGTAGAACCTTTATTACTGTTCCCTAGAATTTAACATCTCTGTCTTTTCTATGTCCTCTACAATTATATTTATATAAAGTTGTGAAATTTGCGGAATCCTAAACTTTTGATAAATTCGGACCGAATTTGATTTGTGCCGAATTGGTTCGCTCATATCTAATCTGGAGTCCAGGCTGTTTGGATCACAGAGAATTGCCCAAACTGGAAACAATTGAGAGCAGGATTGGTTCTGTACGTAGTCTGCTGCCTCTTATGTAAACAAGAGTGTTCTCATTCACTGAAAGAAAAATATATCTTGAAAATGATGAGGAATTGAAACACAAAATATGTTAAAAAGTTGCAAAACTTTTTGCTTATAAAGCGATTTAGCATTATCTATGTAAAACCGGAAAACCCCATTAAAGAATAAACCTTTTAATGTGGAGAAATAAATTGGTTTCATTTTTTGTGATGCCATTATTTACTTGCTTTTCCATACTGACATCTACACTTGTATAACCACTTAAGAAAAGTCAAAATGTTTCGTAAGGATCTGTCTTTGAGTATAATGTAGCAAAATCTAAGACAAGTTTCTTATTTTCACTCATTTGTCTGCAAATTCAGCTCAATAATAGTTACATTTCTGCCAGTCTTTATCTAGGGATATGGTGACAAGCCAATGCTTGAGTTGTTTTTTTTCTGGTCAGGAGGATACGGCCATTTTGAAAAGGGTGGGATAACGTCAAAAGAGGTCTTTCAGCTGAACGATCCTCTTTGCTTTTCAGCGCAGCTCCTGGGATTTGTTTGGTCTGACTTGATATAGTTTACTTTCTCTTTTCATTGTTTTGAACACAAAGCTGTCTGAAACCTTTCACTGTATTTCTAACCGGTTACAAGGAAGGGAATACGAGGAATTTAAAGATCAAGAGCTAATACTGTCAACAAAGAACATTGCTCAGACCTAATTAGCCTTTTCAAATGTTTGTAAGCTAAAAGTGCATCACCGGGCCTCATTTTAAGGACCACCTCTGAGAGGAGTCAAGACAGGGACCATAAAAAAGAAAACTTATACTGAGTCTTACAAAGTTATTGCCTTTAATTTAGATGGATAAAAATCCACCATCAATAATATAAAGTCATATGGATGTTTAAGGGTAGCTAAACTTTTTAAAATCTTTTGGCATGTCATAGTGACATGTAAGAAGTTTTGATCGGTTGGGGTCTAAGCACTAAGACCTCCACGGATCCCTAAAAGGAAGCAGCAGAAGCGCTCAGATGAGCGCTGTGCCACATCGTTTCTGATCGGCTATCCTCGGAAAGCCGAGCGAGCGGTGTACGAGCTCAATAGAAAGTCTTCTGCCACTTTGTTTTAGTGATCGGTGGGGGTCTCAGTACTCGGACCCCCACCGATCAAAACTTCTGACATGTCACTATGACATGTCATAAGTATTTTAAAAGTTTAGTTACCCTTTAAATCTAAAAACGCTGGATCAGCCTTAGAAGTGTGCGATCTCTCTGGTTGCACAGAGCGCCGCATCTATCACTACTCAATGTGGCACAACTGGCTCTGATAGCCTAGGCACCTGGAGCTTGCACCCCAGATCCCATACTTCATTGCCGAAGTTATGTGAAATCAGCTGTACAGGATGCAGCTACATTCCCTAGTTTATTGAGCCAACTTTCTGTCAGTGCTATTTGGGTGCCTTATAGCAATATTATGTGGATATTGCATGACTGTATAAGTTTGGAGCTACATGGTAAGCCATAAAGGGGGGTGTCATTATAAAGTTCTGCACAGAGAACCAACCAACCTTAGGACGGCCCTGGTTACAGACCATCCTACTTTTTGGTTGCCCAAATGCATTATAGCTGCCCCCAAATGGATTACTAGCCCCACTTCTAGACATAAGGGGAGAATACCTCTGCAATACTGCATGCTATGAAATATCCCAGTAAGTTTGTTCAATGGATTCCGTATAAATCATAGATGCAAATTAACTTAGGTTGAAAAAAGTTATATGTTCATCAAGTTAAATTATTTCCATAAAATAATTATGTATAATTCATTGATAAATTAATTATAACCGTCATTTGTCATTAGATAAGCATCTAGTCCAGTTGCGGACATAGGTAGCAGAGGGCCCCTGTGCAAGAACAGTATATGGGCCACTTGCTCTCTAATCAGAAATTATGAAAAAGCATCTCTCTTTTGTCTCTCCATCAATCCACCAGTAATTGTCAGCTATGAAATGCATTAGCTAAGTCCCTCACATGCAATCTAATAGACAGTAGGATGCTGCTAGTTTCATTTAAGGTGGCAGAAGGCCCCCTTACATGCCGGGCCCCTGTGCTATACTGTAATGTCGGGGTAGGGAGACAGACAGGTGAGCCCTAATCTACCTGCCACTCAGTCCCTGCCTACTTGCACGGCCCGTCCTAGGCGACGGCGTACAACTGGGCGACGGTCCCTACGCTCAATAAGTGCACGACAGACAAACAGACAAGGGTACACAGAAGCTAAGGGAAATGGGGCAGTTGCCCATGGCAACACCGTGATCAACTAGAGTAGTGAACGAGCCGAGTCAAACCAGGAGTGTACGAGGTACCAAATGCAGAGCAGGAGAGTAGTCAGTAAAGCCAGGGTCAATTTGAAGCAGAGGTCAATAGTACTAGCAGGAACAGCAGAGCCAGGAAACCAGACAGAATCACAGGCAAAGGAAGAGCAGGAAATGATATATATTCTGAGTCTCCTTTCCTCCATATGTAAAGAATGTCCTCTGGTCCTTTGTACATTTAGTGGAATGAATAAATAATGTGCTAGTTCTTTGTATTGACAACACATATACATGCTTATAAGATCACCTCTAAAGCTCTGTTCACATTGTGTTTGAGCCTTCTGTCAAAAGTAGGTTTTGGCCATAGAATCCCACACATATTTTAACTGTATGCCTGTGCATAGAATAACGTAGTCTACTATGCTACTCTCTACAGTGAAAATAAGTATACTAACACATACCGGCCCAGCGTATGCGGCATGTCAATGGGGCTCTATGGATATGTTCAGTGTATGCGTCAGGAGCATTTCGCGAACATAGTGGTAAAACATAATGTGAACATAGCCTAAGTCATGTTTTTTTAAAGCCGGCCTCTCATTGTAGTAGTTTTCAGACACTGATCTTCCATCCATGCTCTACATACATGCTGTGGGGGTTTTAATTTAGTACTGACTTAACACCATCAATCACTGCCAATGACAGTCAAGGAACAGAGGTCAAGCTGAGGTATCACACTGCCCAGTGGAGCAGGAAGCAGTCGGCAGGTTTACTTAGTTCAAAAATAGTTTAAACATCCTTTTTAGGCCTGTGCTATATAGCAGATAGGACAATTAACTCTTTTATAGCCAATGTACTTATCATTGATAATATCATCTTTCCATTGAATACTATATTACAAAAATAAATTTGATCTTTTTGACTTTACTGCATTATGATGTCATAAGCAAAAAAAAAAAAAAAATACAATAATTTACAGTCTCATTTCTCCAAATTGCATTAGTGTTATAAATGGATTCCAAGAAATAAACCCACCATACTCATAAGATAATGATCATCATTGGGATTGTTCATACGAACGATCCAACGAGCAACAGAAGAGAAAAAAATTTGTAACACATAAAAAAACAAAACAATTACTATACTTACCTTTCCTGGAACCGCAATGTCGGGGAGCTTGGCCCTATATCCAATCCTATCATATGTGATACTGTCTGCTGAGCCACTGTATCATATTCTATCCATAGCTATAGGGTCAGAGTGCTACATATACGCTGCTGCATATATATATATATATATATATATATATATATACATACATATATATATATATATATATATATATATATATATATATATATATATATAAAAGAGAAGGCAGCAGCACTCACAAAGAAATCGATGACCAGGTGCCCAGCAAAACGTCCCGATCCCTGGACGGAATGTCAGATATAGCAAAAGAAAATTTGCAGCACTCCAATATGAAAAAAGTGGTGATTTATTCAGTCCAAATACAACAGCAACGTTTCAATTAAGCCTTGATAAAGATCCTATTGTAGGATTGAAACGTTGCTGTTGTATTTGGACTGAATAAATCACCACTTTTTCATATTGGAGTGCTGCAAATTTTCTTTTGCTATATATATATATATATATATACATATACAGACACACATACATATACACATATACGCACACACATTTTTTTGGGGGGGTGGACATAAGTTAGTACAAGGATACTTACTGCTGGGGCCCTGTATCTAAGTCTACCATGTGTGATACTGACTGCTGAGGCACTGTATCTAAGTTTATCATGTGTGATACTGTCTGCTGGGCCATGTATCTAAGCCTATCATGTATGATACTGTCTGCTGAGACAAGGTGGGCATGTGGGACTACCTACAGGGGACTGCATGGCACTGTATACAATGGGGATGTAAGGCAGGGGGACTGTGTGTGGAACCATACAAGGGGGTTGTGACACTATGTACAGGGGGCATTGTGTGGGGAACTCTCTACAGGTGTTTTTTATTAGAGCCCCGAGACATAACTTTGCTTTGTGCCCCAGAAATGCCAAATTTGCCCCTGAGGGTTAGTACAAGGATAATTACTGTATCTAAAGCTACATTTACACGAGCGTGACAGATTTACTCGCGTAAATCTGGTTGTGTGTGTTGCGTTCTGCATCAGTGTGCTTTGCGTGTGGCATGTGTTTTTCACGCACTTGTAAGCACTTTGTTTTTTTTCAATGTAATTGATGCGTAAAACACGGAAAGCACACGGATGTCGTCCATGTGCTGTCCGTGGTTTTCAGGCACCCATTGACTTCAATAGGGCGACTAGGTGCGTGAAAACGTACTTAAATAGATCATGCAGTGAGTTTCACGCAACGGACACTCGCTGTGTGAAAACTCACGCATGTCTAAATAGCCCCATTGAAATCAATGGGTCCGTGTGCTGTGCGTTGTTTCAACCCACAGCGCATGGACGAGAATCACGCTCGTCTGCATGAGCCCTAATCCTATCATATGTGATAATGTCTGCTGGGGCCATGTATCTAAGCCTATCATGTATGATACTGTCTGCAGAGACAATACATCTAATTCTATCCAATGGTGTAGCTATAGGAGCCTTAGTCTTATAGATTGCTATCTCCGATAAAGATGTAAAAATAATATATATTTTTCGGGGGGGGGGGGGGGTAAATATATGTCTCGGGGCTTGCGTCCCTGATCTTTTGAGACCCTAGCAATACCCCTGGGGCGCACTGTGTGGCGCTATCTACCGGGGGGGGGGGGTTGTGTGGCGCTATCTACTCGGGGGGCTGTGTGGCACTATACAGGGGGAGGGCTGTGTGGCGCTATCTAATAGGGGGGCTGTGTGGCACTATACAGGAGGAGGGCTGTGTGGCACTATACAGGGGGAGGGCTGTGTGGCACTATACAGGGGGAGGGTTGTGGGGCACTATCTACTAGGTGGGCTGTGTGGCACTATACGAGGGCGCTGTGTAGAACTATATGAGGGGGCTGTGTGGCACTATACTGGGCGCTGTGTGGAACTATACGAGGGGGCTGTGTGGCACTGCCTACAAGAGGAGGGCTGTGTGTGGCACTATCTACAACAGGGGGCTGTGTGTGGCACTATCTACAAGAGGCGGGCTGTGTGTGGCACTATCTACAGGGGCAGTGTGTGGCTCTATCTACAAGAGGGAGGGCTGTGTGTGGCACTATCTACAAGAGCGGGGCTGTGCGTCGCACTATCTACAAGAGAATGGGCTGTGTGAGGCACTATCTACAAGAGAAGGGGCTGTGTGTGGCATTATCTACAAGAGGGGGCTGTGTGTGGCACTATCTACAAGAGGGGGACTGTGTGTGGAACTATTATTATTGTGGGGCCTAAAGAGGGTAGTATTATAGTGTGTGGCACTGAGGGGGCATTATTTCCTTGTGGGGCACTATAGATGGTGAGGGTTTTGTAGAGGGTGCGGAGGTGCTACAAAAGCGAGAAGCCAAAGAGGTTTGTGTTTTAAATTCTGCAGAGGCATCAGGGAGATCTGGACCGGATGAAGAAGAAAAGGAAAAGTGAGCGACTCCAATCTGAGAACACGTCACTGGTGAGTCATGAGTCACTGGATTTCACTGTATTGTATTAAAGGAGTTTTCCCATCTTAGACATTTATGGCATATGCACAGGAAACGCCAAAAATGTCTGATAGATGCGGGTCCCACCTCTTGTACCCGTAGCTATATCGAGAACTGACCGCAGAATGCAGGTGGAGACCAGTAGAGTGAGGGTCGCACATGCACGCAACTCTCTCCATTCTGTTGTATGGTTGTTATGGAAACAGACGAGCAGCTCTTGCTCGGCTGTTTCCGTAACTCCTTATGAACAGAATAGAGAGAGCTGCGCGCACGCTTGACCCTCATTCCACTAGTCTCCGCCTGGATTCTGCGGTCAGTTCTAGATATACCTGCGGGTACCAGAGGTGGGACCCGCATCTATCAAACTTTTTTGGCATTTCCTGTGGATATGCCATAAATGTCTAAGATGGGAAAACTCCTTTAAGTTATATGGTTTGCAGAGCGCATGTGTAGCACTGGTGTCTACCACTATATGGTCACTATGTGGTGGTAATATTGGTCTTTGGTTTTCTACACATGTTTTACTACACACTTAAGAGTGTTCACATTATTTCAATATAGCTTACAAGTGGGCCCCAATAATTATTTCTTCTGGTGGGCCCAGGGTAATCCAGTCCGACACTGCATACACATGTAGTTTCCGACCACAGATTAAATTTCCAACCTGGCCGATCACATTTTCGGAAGACTGAAGTCTGCCGTCTGCTATTGCAAATGATAGTTTGCGTTCATTTTCAAATGATGGACAGACGAAATGGCCAAAAATTGTCATTTTGGCCGACTTTTATCTCATATGTTTGACTAGCTTAAAAGTGTAACAAGCCTGACACTAGATGTCATTACCTGATGCCTATTCACAACCAATTATGTGACCAAGGTGACGTCTTTGGGAGAAACTAATTACGGCATGTTTATGTGTCATGGGGTCACAGAGGATCTATTGTTTGTGTTCGGTCTTTAGGTGCCATTATGTCGGTTAATTAAGTGACAATTATTTTGCACTCTCATTCACGTAGTCTATTAATAGTATCAGTAGACAACAGACACAATGAGATTTATCAAAACATATGACCCATGCCATTGCCCTGTTATATCAATCTTGCTGATTAATGTTCATCTAATGAAAATGTGCAAGTACAAATAGTTAGCAAAATTTGCCTAAACATGTAGCGATAAAAAAAGTTGTGAATCAATAATATACCAGGGTATACTGTGGGCATCATGTATAGAACGCATTCTTAGGTTAGCCCACAGTAACCAATCACATGTCACCATAATTTTTTGCAGAGCAAGTTTTAGAAAAATTCAAGCGATAGTCAGATTGGATGATATTGGAAACACGGTCCCCGAGGACCGCTATGTTTGAAATCATACATGCAGTGTGGGTACATTTGATTCCACTTTATGTCCCTTCATATAGAAAGTCAGGGAACCAAAAGTGACTCCTTACCCCCCACTTCCAATTTGTTAGGATGTTACTTGGGATTTAGGACTGTGGGTAAGTGTGACATGTTATCTACCCTTCAGCAATGACAAGTTTCCAACATTCATCAGGATCAAGTTCCAGATCCCTGTTGTGCCTGCAGAAGCAATAATCGCGCCTGCATAGTAAAAAAATCTGTTATTGGCCGCTTCTATTTTCTCCTAATGGGGTAGGAAGGATACGTTGGAGTTTGCAGGGGTTAGTGGCTGGGACTCTATTATGGCTCTTTGGCGGGCACTGTATGAAGGATCTGTAGCGGACACTATAGGGAAGGTCTGTGGCTGGCAATATATAGGAACTCCTAGGGCCAGTTCACACTGAGTTATTTTACACGTTTTTTTTTTACGCATAAACCGTGTCAGAAAACGCACCAAAAAACTTCTGAAAATGCCTCTCATTGATTTCAATGGGAGGCAGAGGCGTTTTTTTCCCGCGAGCGGAAAAACTGTCTCGTGGGACAAAGAACCGATATGCCCTATCTTCGGCCGTTTACTTCTCTGACCTCCCATTGACATCAACAAGAGGCAGAGAAAGCGTATTTTGCTGCGTATTTTGCCCGCGGCGCTGAATGACCACGTGCGAAAAACGCAGGAAATTTGAGGCAGAATATTCTGCCTGCAAAAAAAACTGTGTGAACATACCCTTAGGCACTGTATGGGGGTACCAGGGCTTTCACTATATGGTGATCTGTACATTTTACTATATGAGGGTGATGTGACTGATAATATATGAAAGTTGTGTGGCTGGCAATATAGGCTATAGGTAGGCTTTGTGGCTGGCCCCTGTCAATGCTCTGTAATGGCTGACTATGTTAGGGGGTACTGTAGTTTACATTACAATGTAAAGGATACACTGAATATGGCTAATAATGATATGGGGACATTGACTGTGGGTAGCAAGTGCCTGCATGAGTTTGTGTGCCTATGAACTTCTCCTCCTGACAATATCCTGAGTATGCCTGTATGCAACAAATGTCTTAACTTTATATAATTAGCATTAGGGTTAATTGTATATGTGCATATTTTTGATATCTTATATAACACGGCACTCCGAGGTGAAAGTAGGTACCCAAACCAGTTGCAACGTATTTCAAAAACTTTGCACCCTCTAGTTGTATATTTTTGAAACCTACAAATCTTTTTGTAGGTTTGTTCTCCGGCTGCTTTTATAAGTTCAAGGTTTTGCCTCATGAAGAAAATTAAAGCTAGCCCCATGATCATCTGATCGCCATGGATCAAGTTTCAGAAAGCCCCAGTCATCAGCTGTCATTGACGAGGGAAGCTCCAGATGGCCATGCATTTGTTGTATTACATGATAACCATCCAAATGAATGGCCATCTATGTAATACATGAACAGGTCAAGTCTAACAGAGCAAAAGGGGCTTTATGTTGGCAGCTCTCCACTCTGGCTCATAGAGAGCGGGTCTGAATTGGAGGACCCATCTTGATGATGTCCATATGCCCTAAAAGGGTTGCGGTGATGTGACAACCACTGAAAAATTTGAGGTACTCTGGTTTCTCCCATAGGCTGAACACACATTGATCGGTTAATTGGCTTCCTAATAACATGATCTGAGAGTGTGGTGATCTATTGGCTGTTTTATACCATGAAACTTCCAAAAACAGTGTCTGTACATAACAGCCATACAGGGACAACCAATAATACTGTGGGTTGGAGGTCATCTGTAGAGGTGATATCTTAGAAACAGGATGCATTTCAATGAAACGTGTTTTAGCTACTGGATAAGTAATTTCATTGTTGTCAGAAAGGTATCACATTGTAACCGGTAGATTTAAAAAATACAAGCTGCCAAACAGGTCTGAAGCCGGCGTCCCGTGCATTCATGAAACCTCTAGTGCCTGCTGAATACATCAGTCCTTATTGACAAGTCTGGTTAAATTATCAAGTTGTATTTAATTTTGTACAAGCTTAGGAAAATGAATGTTACAGCCAAGACCTTGGTGTTTTCTTTTCCTGAAATGATGATTTATACGTCTTGGCTTCAATAGATAGGGTGTCAGGGAGACTTTATACCTCTCCCTCTCTGACACATGAAGCACTTGGTTTCCAGTTGTAACTTCCAACCTCAAGCATGTTTCCCATTATACACATCCAAGTGACTGCCATGCACACTGAGCTGTTTTACATTTTCACTAAATATATATCCCAATCAAAATAAAATACAGATGGTGTCACCCCTAGCAGAGTTCTGTATACTCACTGTTTCCTTTATTCCCCTTGATTCTCCTTATACACATTGGTTTAAAATCTTTGTCACTAAACCCCATTTTAAAATGGACACAATTGAATGAATGCTTTATCCGTAATTAAAAAGAGTTGTCCGGGACTTAAAAAAAATAAGCAAGGAGCCGGAAAGTATATAAACAAACCAAAAAACAATGCTCGTCTATTTAATCCCCCGCAGCTCTAGCACGGCTACTCTGGTGTTCTTCGCCGGTCTCTGTTGACTTTCCTGCAGCGAAGACGTGCCGTTCTTGTACGTGATTGCTGCAGCCAACCACCGACCTCAGCGGTGGTGCTGGTAAGAACGGCATGTCACCGCTATGGCCAGTGATTGGCTGCAGTGGTTATGTGCAAGAACGGCACGTCATCACTTCAGTGCAGTCAATAGAAACCAACAGGCACCACCGGAGTCGGCGCTGGAGCGGTGGGGGAATAAACATGTGAGTAAAGGTTGTTTGTTTTTTTATACACTTTCTTGTACTTTGCTATTTTAGTTTAACTTAAACAATGGTTATTGGGAATACAATCTCAGCAATATAATGCAAATAATGTGTTCCCTTAGGGTCAGGACTATATTTACCATATGGATTCGCTTAGCACATGCCTAGGTCAAAATAGTTATGGCCGTATAGAAATAGATTAGTGTTCTTCTATCGGTGAAACAATACAGAGCAAAAATAATCTATAAAGGTTTACTGACATGCATTGGACCTAGTAACGTCAGTAAATATAGACCCTTCTACTTTGTAAAGCATGTACGGTGCCACGTGGGGTCCTTACAGTCCCATACTAAAGATCCATAGGGCCTCCACGTGCCATTGTGTGGCGCCTCTGTATGACACTGTATTACAAGGATGTTTCTCCTAGAAGCAAGCATGCAATAGAAAATGGGACAATTCTCATTCTGTTGGATTCTGAATGATTTTGAAATAAAAACCTCCATATGAAATTGGAGGCATACGGAGGTACAGTAAGTCCAATAGATTTCAATGGGTCTTGTTTTATGTCTCCATATATCACAACTTGTACGCAGCTGTAATATGGCAGTGTGAATGAGATCTTATGAGAAGTAAATGATATGGCCCAGACAACACAATGTCAGGCAAAATAATGAGTTGTACAAAAAAATGGGACATAGAATATAATTAAAACCACAGAAAAAGGCCATACTCACAGATTAGGTGGTGGGTAAAATACCCGTTCCAAACAGGACGCAACCAGGTCAGAGAATGCTGTTGATGGGAAGTGCCCAGGTGTGTTTAAATAATGATAGCCACTCCCACTAACCTTGAGGGGAGTGGTGTGTTGGGCATGGAAGTAAATGTGTAGTAATAATAAATAATAAAGTACTGTGTATAGTGCACATGTGAGGTATAGGGGACATGACTAAGTGTAGTGTGTAGAGATCAGGGCTGTGAGTGAAACAAAAACGTGAGTGTAGTGTGTAAACATGGAGGCATAGTGTTTGGATAGTGAGGCACAGCATATATCGCCGAATAGCAGCCTATTTATAACGCCCATATTGTAAGAGAGCGGGCTGCCCTGCATGCAGTGCCAAACATCCGCACACCAGGCTATCCCAGCATCATAAGACCTGGGCGCGTCCTGAAAAAAAGTATATACAATGTAAGTAACCATGAGAAAACATGGGGTATTAGTTGTTGTTTTGGCCAAAAAAACGCAAGCTCGCAATCCACGTCACGGATCCCCACACTTGCGAGTCCCTACCTGGAACTTTTCGTTCCAAAATCTAAGATATACAAAAAAATGGGACATAGAATATAATTAAAACCACAGAAAAAGGCCATACTCACAGATTAGGTGGTGGGTAAAATACCCGTTCCAAACAGGACGCAACCAGGTCAGAGAATGCTGTTGATGGGAAGTGCCCAGGTGTGTTTAAATAATGATAGCCACTCCCACTAACCTTGAGGGGAGTGGTGTGTTGGGCATGGAAGTAAATGTGTAGTAATAATAAATAATAAAGTACTGTGTATAGTGCACATGTGAGGTATAGGGGACATGACTAAGTGTAGTGTGTAGAGATCAGGGCTGTGAGTGAAACAAAAACGTGAGTGTAGTGTGTAAACATGGAGGCATAGTGTTTGGATAGTGAGGCACAGCATATATCACCGAATAGCAGCCTATTTATAACGCCCATATTGTAAGAGAGCGGGCTGCCCTGCATGCAGTGCCAAACATCCGCACACCAGGCTATCCCAGCATCATAAGACCTGGGCGCGTCCTGAAAAAAAGTATATACAATGTAAGTAACCATGAGAAAACATGGGGTATTAGTTGTTGTTTTGGCCAAAAAAACGCAAGCTCGCAATCCACGTCACGGATCCCCACACTTGCGAGTCCCTACCTGGAACTTTTCGTTCCAAAATCTAAGATATACAAAAAAATGGGACATAGAATATAATTAAAACCACAGAAAAAGGCCATACTCACAGATTAGGTGGTGGGTAAAATACCCGTTCCAAACAGGACGCAACCAGGTCAGAGAATGCTGATGCGTGGAGCTTGCCAACAGGGAGCAGTACACAATGTCTGACACGGAAAAGAACAGCAATGTCCTGGGCAGCAGATACCATGCATAAGGTTGGGTTGCTAAATATATATATTTTTTCAAGTAAATGGCCACATCTTGTAGGTTGCACTAAGGATATCACTTTTGTATTTTTTTTTTTGTCTTGAAAACCCTCTTAAGGTGGTAACACACATTGTTAGTCTCTGCAAAATAGTAGCCCCTAGAATCATGCGGGAGTTGCATCTCTTCATATGCTGCACTTCATTGGTGCCACCATGTATCTTAGGCCCCATGCACACGAACGTGCTTTTGCGGGCACAATTCCCCCGAAAATCCACTGGAGAATTGCGACCCCATTCATTCCTATGGGTCCATGCACACGACCATGGTTTCCACGGTCCGTGCATGGCCCAGGAGCCTGGACAACAGAAAGAACGGACATGTCTTATTATGGCTGTGTTCTGCGGTTCAGGCTCATAGGAAATAATGCACACGTCCATGTGCACGAACCGCGATTTGCGGGCGGCTCGCGGGTGTCACTCCGTGGCCGGCCGACCAGAAAATCATGGCCGTGCACATGGCTACGGTCGTGTGCATGAGGCCTTATACCTTAAAGATTTACGTTCTCACAACCCATCTGGTCCCGGGGCCTTGTGCACATTTATTTTATTTAATTTAGCTTGGACCATCTCTACATTCATCCAATTCAGTATATCAACTGATATATTAACAGCACTGGCAGAGGCTACATCAGCTGCTCTTTCTTCAGTTGTATATACAGAGCTAAAGAACCCATTTAGTAACTCTGCCTTCTCTTGATCCCCTGTGATCAACTCCTCATTACCATTATCTAGGGGTCCTACATGTTCAGACCTTGGCTTTTTAGCATTTATATACTTGAAGAATTTTTTGGGATTTGTTTTACTATCCTTGGCCACCTGCCTTTCATTTTGTATTTTTGCTAATTTTATTACATTTTTACAGATTTTATTAAGCTCTTTATATTTTACAAAGGCTACAGCTGTACCCTCAGATTTGTATTTTTTAAATGCCCTTTTTTTTGTCATGTATTGCCCCTTTCACAGAAGGTGTAAGCCATGTGGAGTTTAATTTGAGTCGTTTATACTTGTTACCTATAGGAATAAATTTTTCACTATAATAACTCAAAGTAGATTTGAAAATCTCCCATTTATCATTTGTCCCATTATTTGACATTAGTTCTTCCCAGTCCATATCCTGAATTGCAGCCCTCATCCTGGGGAAATTGGCTTTCTTAAAATGAAATGTTTTTGCCCTCCCAGCCTGCGTTTGTTTTTTACAGTATAGGTAAAATTTAACTATATTATGATCACTGTTACCGAGGTTTTCACAAACATTGACATTCCCAACAAGATCTGCATTATTAGAAATGACCAGATCCAACAGAGCTTCACCTCTAGTCGGGTCTTCCACAAACTGGCCCATAACATTTTCCTGCAACAGGTTGAGGAAATGTCTCCCCTTTGCAGTTGAAGCCGAACCATGACACCAATTAATATCCCGGAAATTAAAATCTCCCATTATCACTACAGTACCCGCCTGTGCAGCCCGCTCCATCTGTTTATATAGCTGAACATCCATCTCCTCAGTTATATTGGGTGGTCTATAGATTACACCAAAAGTAATTTTTTCAGTGTTTACCTCCCTTTCTAGTTCCACCCACAAGGTTTCAACCTCCTCACAGTCTTCACCCACTATTGTCTCTTTCACACTCGCCTTCATATCATTTCTCACATACAGACATACACCACCACCTTTCCTATTTGTCCTGTCTTTCCGAAAAAGTGTAAAACCCTGTAGATTTACAGCCTAGTCATGTGAAGAGTCCAGCCATGTTTCAGCAACACCAACTATATCTATATTTTCTTCCAGTATCAAGGCCTCCAGCTCCCCCATTTTGCTTGCTAGACTTCTGGCATTTGTGAACATACACTTTAACTTGCCTGTCAGTTTTTCACTTTTATTATCAGAAATGTGATTTGACATTAATCGGGCCTTTTTATTTACACTGATGTTTTGTAACGAAAGGATCTCCTTATCTTGTTGTCTAGTCCTCTCCCCACATTCTGTTTCTCCCCCCACCAATATAGTCTGACCCCTCTCTAACCTGGCTACCCCTTTTTTTTCTACATTGACCTCCCTCCTCAGCCCTAGTTTAAATACTCCGCCACCCCAGCTAGAATTCTCTCCCCCAGCACAGCGGACCCCCTTCCATTTAGGTGCAAATCATCTGGCATATTAGAATAGAGAAGTGCTGGCAAATTAGAATGAAGAAGAGCTGGCATATTAGATTGGAGAAGAGCCAGCAAATTAGAATGGAAAAGAGCTGGTAAATTAGAATGGAGAAGAGCAGGCACATGAGATTGGAGAAGAGCTGGCATATTAGAATGGAGAAGAGCTGGCATATTAGATTGGAAAAGAGCTGGAAAATTAGAATGGAGAACAGCTGGCATATTAGAATGGGGAAGAGCTGGCATATTAGAATAGAGAAGAGCTGGCATATTAGATTGGAGAAGAGCTAGCATATTAGATTGGAAAAGAGCTGGAAAATTAGAATGGAGAACAGCTGGCATATTAGGATGGAGAAGAGCAGGCATATTAGATTAGAGAAGAGCTGGCATATTAGATTGGAGAAGAGCTAGCATATTAGATTGGAGAAGAGCTGGCATATTAGAATAGAGAAGAGCTGGCATATTAGGATGGAGAAGAGCTGGCATATTAGAATGGAGAAGAGCTGGCATATTAGGATGCAGATGAGCTGGCATATAAGGATGGAGAAGAGCTGGCATATTAGATTGGAGAAGAGCAGGAATATTAGAATGCAGAAGAGCAGGCATATTAGATTGGACAAGAGTGGGCATATTAGATTGGACAAGAGGGGGCATATTAGAATAGAGAAGAGCTGGCATTTTAGAATAGAGAAGAGTTGGCATATTAGATTGGAAAAGAGTTGGCATATTTTAATGGAGATGAGCTGGCATATTAGAATAGAGAAGAGCTGGCATATTAGATTGGTGAGGAGCTGGCATATTAGAATGGAGCTGGTATATTAGAATGTACAATGTGAATTGAAGAATGGGAGTTACTTAAACAACATACCGTATGTGTGAGTATATAGTGTGTAGATGTGCTAGCAGGAATATATGAGATTTAGAAAAAAACATAGGGTGAGGTAGAATCTATCACCACGTGGGGTCTGGGTGTTTCAGCTGAAATAAGGTTGGTAAAAAGTGCCTATATGTCAACTTTATTAAACCAGTCTAACTCTTCTTTCAAGATAAACCTACAATCATATTGAACTAACTGCTCTGTTTGAATCTGCAATGTATTGGAATATTTTATGGGACTTCATTATGGAGCATGGAACCTGTGAACCTCTATCGGTTGTTGGGTCATCTCCTCTCTTATTGTCCTTATCTGTATTTACAATACTATTGCCCACATTTACTCACAAGGCTCTACTGTAAATTCTGGATGTGGGGTGAAAACGGTCTAATACAACTTTATGTCCGTTTCTCTAAAGACCGAAGGAGGGAGGTTTGGTATATCTCATGTGAAAAGTAACTTGAGTACCATTTGTGCCTCTCAAACCTATTCTTATGCTCCTTTGTACAAGGTAAAGACATTTTTTTTAAGAACATACGAAGTTTGAATTCAGCACTTTGCCTATTTTATATCATGATCCCAACTAATTTTAGGGCAAATATTCCAAAAATACATGTTTGGTTATTTTGAAATTAAGTTCTTCCACTCACTAACAATTGCTATTTAGACAGAAAAATGTAAAATCTAACAACTTTGTATTATATCACATAACTTTCATAGATGTTTTAAGTTACTGTTCCTATTTTGTCATGTTTTACTGTGTGCAATAATAATAAAAATAGAATATCCATCAACAGCATCTTGTTGATATTTTCCATATGGCAACCCGAGTTTTTGCTCTACAATGCACAGTGAAATACACAGTGAATGGGCAAAGAACATAGTAAGCCCGCTGGTCGGGACCTGGGAGTCTTGGACCTAGAACAAACCTCACAAGCGGCGACGTAGGCCTTAACGTCTTTAAGCAACACAGGCCACCAGTAGTTTCTGGCAATGAGGTGCTTGGTACCCAGGATGCCTGGATGGCCAGATAGTGCAGAGTCATGATTTTCCCTAAGTACCCTTAGCCGGAGTTGCAGGGGAACAAACAGCTTGTTCTCAGGAAGGTTCCCGGGAGCTGAAACTTGATCAGCCGCAATTTTGGAAACTAAATCAGAATCAATAAAGGAAATGATTATACCTGGAGGCAAAACACAAGCAGGATCCTCCTCCGAAGGAGGGCTGGCCATGAAGCTACGCGACAGTGTGTCAGCCTTAATATTTTTATACCCAGCCCTATAGGTGACCAAAAAGTTGAATCTGGTAAAAAAATAACCCCCATCGAGCTTGTCTCGGGTTTAGCCTCCAGGCAGATTCTAAGAAAACCAGATTCTTGTAGTCGGTAAGGACCGTTACCTGGTGCCTAGCCCCCTCCAGGAAGTGGCGCCACTCTTCAAATGCCCATTTAATGGCTAAGAGTTTGCGGTTGCCAATATCATAGTTACTCTCAGTGGGCGAAAACTTCCTGGAGAAGTAGGCACAGGGACGGAGATGGGTGAGGGACCTGGTACCCTGGGACAAGACAGCACCCACTCCCACCTCGGAGGCATCAACCTCCACAATGAATGGCTCCATTTGGTTGGGCTGAACCAGCACTGGGGCCGAGATAAAGCACTTCTTAAGGACCTCAAAAGCCTGAACAGCCTCAGGAGGCCAGTGGAGGAGATCAGCACCTTTGCGAGTGGGATCCGTAAGAGGCTTAGCGATGACCGAGAAGTTAGCAATAAATCTCCTGTAATAATTAGCGAATCCCAGGAAGCACTGTAATGCCTTCAGGGAGGCAGGTTGGACCCATTCCGCCACAGCCTGGACCTTGGCGGGGTCCATGCGGAATTCATGAGGAGTGAGGATTTGACCCAAAAATGGTATCTCTTGCACCCCAAACACACATTTTTCGGTCTAAGCAAACAGTTTGTTTTCCCGAAGGACCTGGAGCACCTTCCTGACATGCTCAATGTGGGAGGACTAGTCCTTGGAAAACACAAGTATGTCATCAAGGTACACTACAAGAAATACCCCCAGATAGTCTCTTAAAATCTCATTTATGAAATTCTGGAAGACCACGGGAGCATTGCACAACCCAAAGGGCATGACGAGGTATTCGAAATGACCTTCGGGCGTGTTAAACGCAGTCTTCCACTCATCCCCCTCTTTGATGCGGATAAGGTTATAAGCCCCCCGTAGATCAAACTTAGAGAACCATTGGGCCCCCTGAACCTGATTGAATAGATCAGGAATCAAAGGAAGGGGGTACTGGTTCCTTACAGTGACCTTATTCAAGTTCCGGTAGTCAATGCACGGCCTAAGACCACCATCCTTCTTCCCTACGAAGAAGAAGCCAGCACCTACCGGAGAAGTAAAGGGGCGAATGTAACCCTTGGCCAGGCATTCCTGGATATACTCTCTCATGGCTTCACGTTCGGGACAAGAGAGATTGAATATCCTACCCTTAGGGAGCTTAGCTTCTGGTACCAAATCGATTGCGCAATCGTATTCTCTATGAGGAGGTAACACTTTGGAGGCGTCTTTAGAGAAAACATCAGCAAAGTCCTGAACAAACTCTGGTAGACTGTTCACCTCCTCAGGGAGAGAAATAGAATTAACAGAAAAACATGACGTCATGCATTCATTACCCCATTTGGTAAGATCCCCAGTATTCCAGTTAAACGTGGGACTATGCAACTGCAACCAGGGAAGGCCTAAAACCAAATCGGACGATAATCCCTGCATCACCAGTACAGAGCACTGCTCCAAATGCATGGAGCCAACAAGGAGTTCAAAAACAGGGGTATGCTGTGTAAAATAACCATTAGCAAGAGGAGTGGAGTCGATACCCACTACCGGGACAGGTTTAGGCAAATCAATCAATGGCATAGCTAGAGACATAGCAAATTCCACAGACATAATATTAGCAGAAGACCCTGAATCCACGAAGGCACTGCCGGTAGCAGACCTACCACCAAAAGAGACCTGAAAGGGAAGCAAGATTTTATTAGGTTTCATCTTTACGGGAAATACTTGTGCGCCTAAGTGACCTCCCCGATGATCACTTAGGCGCGGAAATTCTTCCGGCTGCTTATTCTTACGCCCAGGACAGTTGTTCACTTGATGCTTGTCATCCCCACAGTAGAAGCAGAGACCATTTTTCCTGCGGAACTCTCTACGTTGTTGGGGGGACACGGAGGCCCCGAGTTGCATAGGTTCATCCGAGTTTTCCGTGTAAGAATGAAGCAACGGAACTTCGGGAGCCATCATGGGGGAGTCAGAGGAGAAGGCACAAAAACGTTCAAGTCGTCGTTACCTGAGACATCGGTCAAGTCGTACCGCTAAAGCCATAACCTGATCTAGGGAGTCAGCAGAGGGATAGCTAACTAGCAGGTCTCTCAGGGCGTTCGACAGACCCAATCTAAACTGGCACCTCAAGGCAGGGTCATTCCACCGAGAAGCTACACACCACTTCCTAAAGTCAGAACAATACTCCTCTACAGGTCTCTTACCCTGACATAAGGTCACAAGCTGACTCTCGGCAAAGCCAGTCTTGTCAGTCTCGTCATAAATGAGCCCGAGAGCAGAAAAGAAAAGATCAACGGAGGAAAGTTCAGGGGCATCAGGAGCCAAGGAGAAGGCCCATTCTTGGGGTCCGTCCTGGAGCCGGGACATAATTATACCCACCCGCTGGCTCTCAGAACCTGAGGAGTGGGGCTTTAAGCGAAAATAGAGCCTACAACTCTCCCGAAAGGAGAAAAAAGTCTTCCGGTCCCCTGAGAACCGGTCAGGCAACTTGAGGTGGGGTTCAAGAGGTGAGATGGGGGGCACTACCAGGGAAGCATCACGCAGATTGTCCCTCTGAGCCAGGGCCTGGACCTGTAGGGAGAGGCCCTGCATCTGCTGAGCCAGGGTCTCAAGGGGGTCCATAGATGTGTCAGGGACCAGGGTAGACTAGGTATATGGGCCTGTGATTATGTAATGACAGGGTAGGGAGACAGACAGGTGAGCCCTAATCTATCCGCCACTCAGTCCCTGCCTACTTGCAACGACCCGTCCTAAGCGACGGGGTACAACTGGGCGACGGTCCCTACGCTAACTAAGTGCACGACAGACAAACAGACAAGGGCACACAGAAGCTAGGGAAACGGGGCAGCTGCCCACGGAGACACCGTGAGCAACAAGAGTAGTGAACGAGCCGAGTCAAACCAGGAGAGAGTGAGGTACAAAACGCTGAGCAGGAGAGTGGTCAGAAAGCCGAGGTCAATAACAAGCAGAGGATGAGTAGTACAAGCAGCAGCAAGCCAGGAAACAAGAATAGAAGAATCACAGGCAAAGGAGGAACAGGAAAGGCAGGATAAATAGACAGCGGGCGGGAACTAGCTCCGTCTGGCCAGGCTGTGATAGACTCTCCCACTCCTAAGCCTGCCATCCTGAGTGGTGGAAGATGGAGTCAGTCTCACAGACATAGGAGCAGGTGCAGACTGATTGCCCACGGGCGTAGACACAGAAGCTGTGTCTGGCAAATCCTTTACAGATACTATATTTTATATTTACTGACTAAACGCTAAAGCTTTTAGTGAATTTTCACATATGTACGACATTTCATTTTTTTAAAATATAAATAGGTCCAAAAGTCTGCGCTGTGTAATTTCTTAACATTTCTTTTTGAAATTGGATGTCTGTTTTCTCGTACAGAGCTGCAAATCCCCTGTATATACATAGAGCTAAATGATAACATTCTGACTGACCTCAGCCACCACTAGGGGGAGCTTTGGAGTTTACTGCATACTATTTATCCATTGAACTAAAAAATAAAAACAGAATGCAGAATGCACCAAGCTCCTAAGCTCCCCCTAGTGATGGCTGCAGGCAGCCCAAATTTTTATCATTATTAATGTGAAGGACATTTGAAGCTCTTTATAAGAAAAATAGAGTTCTGACCACTATAATGATAAATTTATCTAGCCATACACTTGGGGTATACAATCATGTCATGTTCTGGTGATACACACTCTACTCCACATCCCATTACACATTCACGTATTATTTAACTGTCTTTGTTATACTTGAGAAATTACACATATCCAGGCCAAACCACAGTGTTTAGAAAGCTGCGTACATCTTGCCATCTGAGATAAAGGGAGGAAGTAATGGGCTGATTGTGGTTTACTAGGCAACACGTTTTCATTGTAGGAAAATACTTTCTATTATACTTTCAGATTAAGTTTTCTGTTAGTTTTGGATGTGATCAGCAGCACAGAAGATGGTGAAATAATGACAATATTATTACACAAAATAAATTTTTGTTTTGTTACAGCAATTTGCCGTGAAATTTTTATAAATTCATGTTCAACTTAAACTAGGGATTAGTATTGGGCAGATGGTGACGTCATTCGTAGTGAGTGCAGTGTCCACATCTGTCTACTTGTATATTCAGCAATGGATCCATTCAGCAAGGTCTTATCTTCCTACATTGACAACCAGACCTGTATTCAGCATCACATAATGAAATACGCCGTCTTCATCTCCTGCTTGTGTGTATCTTGCTTTTTGGTAGCCTATGGCTACATTCACACGAGCGTGACAGATTTATGCGCGTAAAAAAAATCTGCGTTAAATCTGTCCGTGCTCGTTGCGTTTTGCATCAGTGTGCTTTGCGAGTAACATGTGTTTTTCACGCACTCGTAAGCACTTATTACAATTGATGCGTCAAACACGGACAGCACAAGGATGTACGTCTGTGTGCTCTCCGTGGTTTTCAGGCATCGATTGAGATCAATGGGCGACTAGGTGCCTGTAAATGCGCCAATATAGGACATTCCATGAGTTTCACGCAACGGACACTTGCTGCGTGAAAAACAATGCATGTGTGAATGGCCCCATTGAAATCAATGGGTCCTTGTGTTGTGCGTTGTTTCAACGCACAGCACACGGACGAAAATCACGCTCGTCTGAATGAGCCCTAAAGTGAATGTCCATCCTTGAGAACCATGTTGTTGTTTTTTCCTATCTAATTATGTCCACAGTTCTTTGCTGATTAATATGTTAATATACTTTTATAGCAGTCAAAGCTTTATTTTCTAATACACAGCTCCAAATCACCTGCATAGACATATATATAAAAGATAAAAGTCTATCCGTCTACAGTCACCACTAGAGGGAGCTTACTGCATACTATTTATCCATCGAACTCCATAACAGGACAGTATGCAGTAAGCTCCTAAACTCCCTTATAATGGACCCTCTCCGGTGCTGGAATTACTAATGCCATATATCAGTAATGTGGGTAACATGCCAATCTGCATTTGTTTGTACGTGTTGCTCACGTGTCGGCAACCTGCCTTGCTATGCAATATCCAAAACACTCAAGTTCTAGCTTGACAAAGTACTGGGCCAAATGATTATTTTTAAGAGATTTTACTTTTCTCCCCACTATTTAACAATTTTTTTTTTATTTTTTTTTTAAAGTATAAAGGGATGCTCCAATAGTCCCAAAAATATGGCAGCAGAAAATAGAATGAAATATATAACAAAACCCTAACTCAAATGCTGCATTTTCTATTACTCCAGTGCTGATGCTCCAGTGGTCCCCAACCAGTTTTTTTTAAATTAGATTTCAGCATCAATGACGTCCCATAGCGACACATCCCCGCTGCAGCCAATCACTAGTTCAGCATGATGCCAGTAAGTACGGCATGTGGCTGCTGAAGCCAGTGATTGACCGCAGTGGTCACTTGCCGATATGGGACGTCATCGATGCTGGAATGTAATAGGAAACCGTCTTGGGACCACTAGAGCATCGACACTGCAGCGGTGGGGAATTTAACAGACGAGTACTGATTGTTTGAATTATTTTATTAACTTTTCTTTTGCCAGATTTGTTTTTGCACTCTTGGACAACCACTTTAATACCACGATATTCTTCTCTTCTTGATACTGTTCTGTCTTATCTCCCAATCCAATGGAGAAAGAAAAATAGAGAAGTATATATGTGTCTTAGAGCTCATTCAGATGAGCGTGTTCCGTGTCCGTGTGCTGTCCGTTGAAATAACGGACAGCACACGGACCCATGCAAGTCAATAGGGCTATTCAGACATGCATGATTTTTCACGCAGCGAGTGTCTGTTGCGTGAAACTCACTGCATGTTCTATTTTGGTCCGTTTTGGTGGATGTTGTCATCCATTGAAGTCTATGGGTGCATGAAAAATACAGACAGCACACGGACGACATCCGTGTGCTGTCTGTGTTTCACGCATCTGTTGCTAAAGAAATGCAGAGAAATATAAATTAGAAAAAAAATATGTGTCAGTATAGATTGTTAATTAGTAAAAAAAATAATAAGGTGATCCATTCCATTGAAAGAAGGACATTGGATATAATATGCGCATACGATTTTACATACAACAATCTTTACATAGATTTAAGCCCCATATGCTGAATGTTAGTACATAGAGATCACATACAGTACTCCCATATGGCTCTAATGATTTCAAGTACAGGAAAAGTGAAGGTCTCCTGACAAAATAAACACATTTAATGCATTGTGAAGGCAGAAGTTACTATTCATAGATGTCTTATGTCACTTTATAAAATTTAATGCAGACACAAGGCAGAAGAAAAAAATTTCAATGATTGCAAAACAGTTCTTGGGGTTGGAACACATTTCAGAATTGATGAGTTAAAGAATTTGCTAAATTATAATATAAATTTTTTAGGTTTAGAAAATAATGAAAAATAATCAGATTGTTATTATAACATATAAAAAATTTTTTTTAGTAGAGATAAGCTAATTTCCTGAAATTCGTTTCTGGTCTGAAACGGTCAAAGGGGCCATCCGATTCGATCCAAATATAAATGCCGTGAATCGCAGGTGCATCGATTGCCCTGAAAACTCATGTTGACTCTCTGATGTCTTATAGGAGTGTATCCGACCCCTCAAGCTCTTTACCGCCAAGCCAGCATTAGTAATGTCAAAGTGACAGCAACATATGTGAGTAAGGGTATGTTCACATGGGCCTATTTTCAGACATAATTCGGGCGTTTTACGCCTCGAATTACGGCTGAAAAGACGGCTCCATTACGCCTTCAAACATCTGCCCATTGCTTGCAATGGGTTTCACCATGTTCTGTTCAGACGAGGTGTAATTTTATGCGTCAAAAGATGGAGTGTAAAAAGACGCCCGGGTCAAAGAAGTGCATGTCAATTCTTTGGACGTTTTTGGAGCCGTTTGAAAAACAGCTCCAATTACGACCGTAATGGACGCCTCAAAAAACGCGAGTACTTGCAAAAACGTCTGAAATTCAGGAGCTCGTAATTTCAGATGTAATTTGTTAAGACGTGTGAACATACCCTAAAGGGAGTGCATTTTGCGAAGTACACACGAGATCATGTGAGCATTTTTCTAATCTGTAAAATGCCGCGATTCGTGCACCGCAAACTACAACATTTTTGGAATTTGCGGAGTACAAAAATGTTTTGTGTTTTTGTGACTAGCCCTATAAAACCAAAATCCTGATGTATTTTAGTTTCCACACTGGTTACCAGATCACATAATGGTGTGATATTTATAACTCTAGCAGAAAAAAATGGGACATAGATAACATCAAAACCACAAAAAAGGCCATACTTACTAGGTGGGTGGGTGGGTGAAAACCCGTTCCCATCAGGACGCAGACAGGTCAAAAAATGCTGCAGAAGGAGGGTGCATTAAATAGTTATAGCCACTCCCACTAGTCTTGAGGGGAGTGGCGAACTAAGTGCTCACAGGTGTGCAATAAATGAGTGTCAGTGTTAGTGTAGTGCTAGGGTGTGAATGGATGGTAAAAAAGAAATGTGTATGAATGGAAGTGTCAGAACTGTGTGATAATGTAATAAAAAATAAATAAGTGTGATGAATGGGGGTCAGTGCTGTGAATAGTACATGGGGTGTCAGTACTATGTGTAAGAATATTTAAATGTTAAGGATAATGCAATAGTGTTTTGCAATTGTTGATTCGTTTTCAGGATTTTTTTTTCGCATATTTTAAATTATCTCACAGGACCTGACCCCTATGTATATATCCAGATTAATATTAGAGGGGGAGGAACCTTACCCTTAAAAAAAGTTAAAGGGGATTTGTCAGCTAAATATGCTGCCCTACGTAAGGGCATCATATTACAGCTATAGGTCCGTACTAGTAGCCAAAACGGCACAAAAAAAGTGTATGCATGCTTGTCAATCACTGGCCTGATGGGCCGCTCTATTGTTTTATAAATGGCACCATTTTTTTTGTGCCATTTTGGCTATTAGGAATATGGCCTTGTACCTGTGTAAAGGGAACTATTTTTAGCTGGCCAAACATGTGAAGATTCCTAGAAGCAATGTGATGAAGCATGCCACAATTTTTTTCCTTCAGGTATTAATACGGAATCTATGAGTAGAAGAAAAAAAAAACCTTCTGTGTAAGTAGGAGATGTAACTTAAAGCTCCTGGGCCAAAATGCCAGATCTGTGCCAGGACCCTACAATCATCCCGTACCATTTATAGTACTGCTGTATTCTGCGTCTCCTCAAGAATTAGGACCCTGGTGCGACTGCACCCTCTACACCCCTGGGGTACCCCTGGTGTACATTGCGGTAAAGTATGGGCCCATAGCAGGCATTTTATTAAACTCTTTATCTTGGATTACAATCATCTGAAGACATTTTTTATTCAAATGGCTGCCATAATATTTCCCTGAGGTCTCCTGTTCTAAATGTAGATTATTCATAAGAAGTAATGTGAAGCTCATCTATCTCATTTAACATTTTGGACGCTCTCAAACAAAGAATTTGGTACTTGAACTTTGGACATGGCTGGGCTGATTTAATTAATAGTCTTAAAATCAATGTATTCCCATAGTGTAGAACTTACTGTGTGTTCTTCATCATAATTTCCTTCTAGTTGCTTTATGAATATATGATAATCGGAGTTAATTTTACTGGCAATTTTCTTGATGTTTGGAGGTCACCTGTGGAGGTGGATCTACTTTCACTTTTTTGGCCTTAGTTGGATCCATGGGACGTTTACGCTTGTTTGACCTTTAAAACATGAACAAAAAAAGTAATTTATCACCCTGAAGTTCTTGAACAATCTTTCTGCAGTCCCTTTTCAACTAGCTGCCAAAATCACGTTTTCTCAACAAATGTTCAATCCCTCCAGAAGTTGCTTTCATTCCCAACATCCTTCAAAAAAGTAGTTTATTTGGAAAGCCCTAAAAATAAAGAACAGATGGAGAAAGAACTGAAGCCTGGACTGAATGTTTCATCAGAAGGCTGCCTACTTCACGAGAATAGTATAAAATGCTGACTTCTTCTATATTATATCATGTTCAATATGAGGGGAAAAAAACAATTAATACAGTAAATTATATTCCAGGCCTGTAAAATTTTAAAAAAATATTACATTTTAACCCCTGGTTTGGAATTAAATATTTTTGTCTGAATTAACGTCTAAAACTATTTTTTGTATACTTATTTGTAATATTTCATTCAGCACTGAGCAATTTAATATAAAATATAAGTATAAAATATATAAGTATAAAATAGTTTAGTACTTTAATATAAATAGTTATCTGGCTGGATTCTTGGAGAAAGTAGTGCTGTACTCTTTATGATTATACCTCGGGATACTGGTTGAGCACACCAAATACTGTTAACTATTTGGATATTGCAGAGGTGGATGTCTCTGTTGTGAGTGGCTGAACGTGGTATGAGGATATACACTATATGAACAAAACTATTGGGACACCTACACGTTACACGTAAAGGAGCTTTTATGACATCCCATTCTAAATTCATAAGCATTAATATGAAGTTGGTCCCCCCTTGCAGCTAAAACAACTTTTACTTTTCTGGGAAGACTTTCTACAAGATTTTGGAGAGTTTCTGTGGGAATTCTTGTCCATTCATCCAGAAGAGCATTTGTGAAGTCAGACACTGATGTTCGATGAGAGGGCTTGGCTCGTAAATTAGTTCATCCCAAAAGTGTTCGATGGGGTTGGGGTTAGGGCTCTGTGGGGGCCAGTCAATAGAGCCCCCTGTAGGTAGAGCCCCTCATAGTGCCCCCTGTAGATAGTGCCCCGCAGAGTGCACCCTGTAGATAGTGCCTCTCAGAGCCTCCTGTAGAAAGTGTCCCTATAGAGCCCACTGTACATAGTGCCCCTCATAGAGCCTCCTGTAGATAGTGCCCCCAGAGAGTCCCCTGTAGATAGTCCCCCATAGATAGTGCCCCCAACACTGCTCACTGAAAAAAAAAGAAAAATATTACATGCTCAGCTTTCCCCATTCTCATGTCGTCCGCCAGCGACGCAGGCCTTCTGACCAGGCCTCATCCAATGGTGGGATGCAGGTGATGCGATGAAGTCATTGCGCCGACTGCATCATTGACAAAGCACTGAATGGCAAGGCACGGGAAGTGATAGTTCCCGTGCCTCGCCAGGCAGCGCTAGACTAATCAATTGTATCTGCATCCTAAGGATGCAGATACAATTGAGTGCAGGGGACAAGTTCTGGGTCCCGCTTCAACCCAGTTCTCTGAAAATTTAATTTTAACAACCAGTTTTCGAGAACCTGGGTAGACCGGCCAGATCCCACCCCTGGGCACAGTCATGCTAAAACAGAAAAGGGCCGAACTCACAAAGCTGGAAGCTACAATTGTCCAAAATGTTTTGGTATGCTATAACATTAAGATTTCCATTCACTGGAACTAAAAGGCCTAGGCCAACCCCTGACAAATAACCATTAGCATTATCCCTCCTCCACCAAACTTTACAGTTGGCACAATGCGGTCAGGCAGGTAACATTCTCCTGGCATTAGCCAACCCCACACTCATCCATCAGACTGTGGCAATGGGACTGAATGAAACACCTGAATTCAATGATTAAGATATGTGTCCCAATACTTTTGTCCATATAGTGTATGTGGTGAGGGTGGATGACATAAATATTACATTTTATTATATGTCTAAGAATAGATTTAGAATTCTGCTGAATTCCAGGGACAGAGCTTTATGGAAACTCATATGACAGTTGGGGCTTAATCATCGAATGATGCTTTAACGGACTCTGTGAAGGGTCCATTGAAAAATAGTACATGTCCTATTTTATTCCGTTTTCACGGATCCGTCCATAGACTTAAGTCTATGAGGGATCCGTGAAAACAGGACCCGCACGTGTGCAACTCGGACGTGAAAAACAGCCGTTTTTCACGTCCGAGTCTGCACTCGTTCGTGTGAGTAAGCCCTTGCTCAGTAAAAACTAAGCTGTTGGGTCACATGTCTGACAGCATAATGGAGATAAACCGTTGTCTGTTTCCATGGGCAATCTGCAGAATATTGAAAGCAGTCTGCAAAAAAGGAATTTATTTGTAAAGCTACTGAAAATTTAAACTTGTGTGAAGTGTCAAAGTGGGTCCCCAGGATAAGCAGTGATGGCATATCAGTAGGATACGCCACCACTTCTTGATCGGTGGGGGTCCAAATGCTGCAAAACCCACTAATCCTCAGAAAGCACTAGTAAGGGTATGTTCACACGGTAGCGTCCATTACGGCTGAAATCACGGAGCTGTTTTCCGGAGAAAACTGCTCCGGAATTTCAGACGTAATGGCATGTTGCAGGCGTTTTTTGCAGCGTCCATTACGGACGTAATTGGAGCTGTTTTTCTATGGAGTCAATGGAAAACGGCTCCAATTACGTCTCAAAAAGTGACAGGCACTTCTTTGACGCGGGCGTCTTTTTTATGACCGTCGGCACAGAACATCGTAAAGCCCATTCAAATGAATGGGCAGATGTTTGCCGGAGCATTGGAGCCGTATTTTCGGACGTAATTCGAGGTTAAAACGCCTGAATTACATCCGTAAATAGGGTGTGTGAACCCAGCCTAAGGCTGGATTCACACGAGCATGTTCGGTTCGTAAAGGATGGAACGTATTTCGGCCGCAATTCCTGGACTGAACACACTGCAGGGAGCCGGGCTCCTAGCATCATAGTTACATACGACGCTAGGAGTCCTAGCCTCGCTGCGGGACAACTGTCCCGTACTGAAATCATGTTTTCAGTACGGGACAGTAGTTCCACGGAGAGGCAGGGACTCCTAGTGTCGTACATAACTATGATGCTAGGAGCCCGGCTCCCTGCAGTGTGTTCAGACCGAACATGCTCGTGTGAATCCAGCCTTAAGCCTCTTCCAGATTCAATCTCTGTCCTAGATCTGGCAGCAGTGATTGGGCTATAAAAGCTCTGCAGAATTTATATATGGAGGAGAAAAATGGAAATGAGGGAAAGAAAATATCCCAGTAATAATTTTATTGAAACCATGATACAATTAAATTTCTTAAAGGGGTTGTGCAGGCACAAGGCAGTTTTTCATACTTTTCGATACCCGGACCCCTCACCAATCAGCAGTTCCGGCTGCCTCTGCGCACCAGATGTTATGCATTGGTCAGTGTCCGATGCACATGGCTGAAAAATCGGAAGCAGAACGCCTACAAACATCTGCCCATTGCTTTCAAATACGGCGTTCTGTTCCGATGGGGTGTTTTTTTACGCCTTATTTTTTTTTAAAAACGTGCATAAAAAGACCCTAAGGGTATGGTCACATGGTTAACTAAATACGGCTGAAAATGAAAAACAGCTCCTAATTTTCAGCCGTTTTTTAATCAAACTAGCGTTTTTCACGGCCGTTTTTGGAGCTGTTTTTCTATTGAGTAAATTAAAAACGACTCCAAAAATGGCTCAAGAAGTGACATGCACTTATTTTTACGGAGCGTATTTTTACGCGCCGCTTTTCAAATATGAGGCGTAAAAAAACACCCCGTCGGAGCACAACGCTGCATTTCCCATTGAAAGCATTGGGCAGATGTTTGTAGGCGTTCTGCTTCCGCTTTTTCAGCCGTGTTTACCACCCAAAATACGTCTGAAAATAGCCTGTGTAAACATATCCTAATTCTAACTTCTAATAATCCAGGATGTCTGATAATTCTGCTCAGACCTTCAATATAATGTGCTATTTTATAAGACTACAGGCAGAAGACTGAGCAGGGACAGCAAACTAGGAAATTCCTTTAATCGCATATTTTCTGTTAATATTTTATTATGGTTTTGCAATGACTGCTTGATAATCCAGAATATTAATGCCAGATTAAATTAATTTCATTATATATAATTGAATAATAAGGAAAATGCTTAGGGGTATGTCCACACGTAAACATGTAGCGAAAATCTGTAGCGTAATATAGTAGCAGCAAAGTGGATGAGGTCTCATCCACAAGCTGAGTAAAAAATATGCTTAATTGACCTGCGGTGCAGATTATTATTTTTTTTTTTAATACGCAGCATATTAATATATGCTTTGAAATTGCTGCTTTTCTGTTGCGGGTTTTTCCCATTGAATTCAACAAAGGCAGAGTGGCAAAACCTGCAACAAATAGCAGATGTTATGATTTTTTCAGCGGAAAAGTTGCGATTCCGCTGCAAATATTGCAACTCAGAAAAAAAAAAAAAAAAATTATACTTACCCAGATCTCTCTGCTTCTGATCCTGTCCGGCCACAGGCAGCAGCAGTCACATGGGATGAAACATAATCTCAGGAGGCCGGGCAGTAGGACATCAGAGGGACGCGTTGCCATGACTACGGGTAAGTATAAACTTTTTTTTTTTTACCCGCTGTTTTCCGCAGTGGAAAAACTGCACCACAATTTTGTGCTTTTCTTCGGCTGGAATTCCCTGCAGGGACCAGGGCGGATACACTGTGTACTTTTGCATTTATCTCTTTAAGGCCTCATTTACACGAGCGTATTATACGCGCGTGCGACGCGCGTGCTTTTCACGCGTGTCGTACGCACCTATAATAGTCTATGGGGCTGTTTAGACGATGCGTAAATTTTGCGCTGCGTGAGTGCGTTGCGTAAAACTCACGACATGTTCTATATTCTTGCGTTTTTCACGCAACACGCACCCATTGACTTCAATGGGTGCGTGAAAACAACGCATGCCACACGGACGGTCCTGCGTTGCATGCGCGAAAATCACGCAAGAGCTGTCAAAAGGATGAATGTAAACAGAAAAGCACCACGTGCTTTTCTGGTTACAAACATCCAAACGGAGTGTCAAATTAGAGATGAGCGCACCGAACTTCACCGGGTTCGGCCGAACTCGTTTTGACCGAACCCGGCAAAAAATGTTCGGGTACGCGACGTCAGGAGACAGTCACTGCCCACGGTGCTCAAAGACTTAAACTGTTTCAGCACCATGGACAGTGACTTTCGATCACAATATACATATACGTGTAAAAAAAAAAAGAAGTTCGGACTTACCGATAAGTCCCGGCTCCTTCCTCCAGTCCGACCTCCCGGGATGACAATTCAGGCCAAGTGACAGCTGCAGGCAATCACAGGCCAAGCACAGGCTGCAGCCAATCACAGGCTGCAGCGGTCTCATGGCCTGCCGCGTCATCCTGGGAGGTGGGGCCGGATGACAAGAGAGGGACGCGTCACCAAGGCAACGGCCGGGAGACCGGACTGGAGGAAGCAGGCAGTTCATGGTAAGTTTGAACGTCTTTTTTTATTCACAGGTTGGTGTATATTGTGTTCGGCATTCACTGTCGAGGGTGCTGAAAGAGTTACTGCCGATCAGTTAGCTCTTTCAGCACCTTGGACAGTGACGGGCGTCGACTACCTCATCTCTATGATGGCGGCTGCGTGAAAATCACGCAGCCGCGCATCATACACGGATGACACACGGAGCTGTCAAATGCCTTTTGCGCGCGCAAAACGCAGCGTTTTTTGCGCGCGCAAAACGCACACGCTCGTGTAAATCCGGCCTAAGGGCTACTATCTCTTTAAGGACTATATTGGTGTTTGCAATGACATTTCATTTACTAGAGGAGGTTTCCTGGCTCCAGAACCATTAAATAGGGAATATAAACACACTTACTTCTTTGTTTTTGACTTCAGCTTAGCAAAGATACATGAAATGTTCCTTTCACGGCATGTAAGATAAACCTAGTGATACATTTGTATTGAACTAAAGTTCATTGCATGAATGAAATTTATTATGTCTCTGACACCTCACTAATCAAAACATGTTCCCCCCTCATAGCTTCTTGCCAAATCATATGGCTTTGTTTGCTCATGTAACATACGAAATAGAGGTTACAGAGCCGAAATCCATCTGCTGTAAGGTGGGAGTGCGAAGGGAGAGTGGGGGGCTAGGGAGTCATTCAAAAATGTTCAATAGCAAATGGTTTCCTGTGGTTTAGGTAAATGTATTTCCCTTAGGAAGCCATTAATAATTGGCTATAGAAATATTTCCTTTATAAGTGTATATTATTTCATTACAAGGCCATGGGTGTAACTTTTGGGGGTGCAGAGGTTGCAAATGCACCTGGGCGTGGTTCTTTAAGGGTCCCAAAGGGTGCTCTGCCACATAAAAAGTACTCTATACGGCATGTCATCATGAAAGAGCCCTGTTATAGATTTGGCATAAACATCAATTTTCTAATACAGTGAAATTCCTTTACTGGAATGCCCTGAAAACTGAATTGGCATCCAATTATCCAGAAAGTCTGATAATGCGGCACATGTTTCCTGGGGACGGGAATGTGGGCGAGGGCTGGGGTAAAGTGCCTGGGTCAATTGTCTGCAGAAGACTCTGGCGTTCTATCCTTTTCTGAACTTAGAGATAGATTTGAGCTGTCGCAGAAGGTCTTTTTCCACTATCTCCAGTTACATCATGCTTGGTTTGCCCAATTTGGTTCTGTATTGCCTCAGTTAGGGTTCTCTAGAGTGGAGGATCTTCTGGGGGCCACGGCCCTTTCAAAGGTTCTTGCTCAAATATACGCCTTATTGCTGTCCTTTGGCCAATGACCTTTTGATAAAGCTTTTACTCGGTGGAAGGGGGATATCCCTGATCTAGAAGAGGAGGAGTGGAGGGAGGTAGAACTGTCATTTTTTGCACACGTTGCATAATTTGATGCGGAAAATCCGCACCATGCCCGCAGCTGTACGCACGTAATTCCGCAGCTAAAACTGCACCTAATGGTGTTTTTTTTAATTTGTTTTTAGGTGCGGTAATTCAATTTTGATGCGGAAATAGGTGATGCGGTTTTATGCTGCGTGTTTTGGTGGGTATTTCTTTTAGGCTGAATGCACACGTTGCGTAATTTGATGTGGAAAACCCATAGGTTTACACATGTAATATGCAGCTAAAACCCGCATCTAATGGTGCGTTATTTGATGCATTTTTAAGTGCGGATTTTACATTTTGATGCGGAAACAGGTGCGTTTTTATGCTGCGGATTTTGGTGTGTTTTTCTTTAAAACTAGGCAGATACAATTCGCAAGTGTAAATGCAAGATAAATTGACATGCTGCAGATTTTAAAATCCGTACAACAGGTCAATTTACATGCAGAAAAAATCTGCACCGTGTAGATGAGATTTCTTGAACTCTCATTTACTTTGCCGGTACTGTATTACGCTGCGGATTTGCAGCATGAAAATCCGCGTGGCAAATGCACATGTAATACGCAATGTGCAATGTGTGCATTCAGCCTTAAACTAGGCAGATACAATTCGCAAGTGGAAACGCAGGATAAATTGATATGCTGCAGATTTTAAAATACGCACCACAGGTCAATTTACGCACAGAAAAAAACTGCACCCTGTAAATGAGAGTTCTTGAAATCTCATTTACTTTGCCGGTACTGTATTACGCTGTGGATTTGCCGCATAAAAATATGCGCGGCAAATCCGCATGTAATACGTAACGTGTGCATTCAGCCTTAGGATGAACTTGCACATGGCACAAAAATGCGCTACAAAATCAGCATTAAAAATCCAACAATTTTAGGGTTATTCCCATCACACGAAATGATGACACTTCACTAGGATATGGCTTAAAGCGGCTCTGTCACCAGTTCCATACTTCCCTATCTCCCACCTAATCTAATAGACGCTGTGTTGTAGATAACTACTGTGTTGTTGTTTTTAAAAAAAACGTTTGTTGGTGACAAAGGTATGAACATTTTAACATTTATGCGAATTTTTTGTAAAAGCCCAAGTGGGCGTTGTAAAGAAAAGTGTATGACGCTGACCAATCAGCGTCATACACTTTTCTTCATTCATGTTCAGCTTTAGTCACAGCACAACGTGATCTCGCGAGATCACGCTGTGCCGTCACTTACTCCCGCAGTTCCTTCACCAGAGTGACAGAAGAATGACCAGACATCGCCTACAGCCGCCTCCTGGCTGGACGCGATGTCTGGTCATTCTCCCAATGGTCCTGAAGGACTTGTGAGAGGGAGCTATGTCACAGCGTGATCTCACGAGATCACGTTGTACTGTGTCTAAGGGCATGACCACACGTGGCGGATTTCCTCCGCAACTGTCCGCATCAATGCCGCACAGAATCTGCGTTGCAGATTCTGCTGCGGATCTGCACAAAATGTGCAGTAAATTGATGCGGACTAGCTGCTGCAGACTGCGGTAAAAGTACTTCCCTTCTCCCTATCAGTGCAGGATAGAGAGAAGGGACAGCACTTTCCCTTGTGAAAGTCAAAGAAATTCATACTTACCGCCCGTTGTCTTGGTGACGCGTCCCTCCTTCGGCATCCAGCCCGATCTCCCTGGATGACGCGGCAGTCCATGTGACCGCTGCAGCCTGTCATTAGCCTGTGATTGGCTGCAGCCGTCACTTAGACTGAAACGTCATCCTGGGAGGCCGGACTGGAGACAGAAGCAGGGAGTTCTCGGTAAGTATGAACTTCTTTTTTTTTTACAGATACATGTATATTGGGATCGGTAGTCACTGTCCCGGGTGCAGAAACAGTTACTGCCGATCGCTTAACTCTTTCAGCACCCTGGACAGTGACTATTTACAGACGTCTCCTAGCAACGCTCCCGTCATTACGGGAGCCCCATTGACTTCCTCAGTCTGGCTGTAGACCTAGAAATACATAGGTCCAGCCAGAATGAAGAAATGTCAAGTTAAAAAAGCAAGACGGATCCGCAGCACACATAACATGTGCATGACAGCTGCGGACTTCATTGCGGAAATTAGAATCTCCATTGAAGTCAATGGAGAAATTCCGCCATGAGTCCGCCACTGCTCCGCAACAGACAGAGCATGCTGCGGACACCAAATTCCGCTCCGCAGCCTATGCTCCGCAGCGGAATTTTACGCCTCGTCTAAACGAACACTGCTAAATTAAAGTGTAAGTCAATGGACAAACGGCTCCGCTGCGGATTAACGCTGCGGAGTGTCCGCAGCGGAATTTAAGTGAAATTCCGCCACGTGTGAACCCAGCCTAAAGCTGAACATGAATGAAGAGAAGTGTATGACGCTGATTGGTCAGCATCATACTCTTTTCGTTATAACGCCCACTTGGGCGTTTACAAAAAATTAGCATGAATGTTAAAATGATCATAACTTTGTCACCAATAAACGTTTTTTTAAAAACAACAACCCAATAGTTATCTACAACACAGCGCCTATTAGATTAGGTAGGTAGGAGATAGGGAAGTATAAAACTGGGGACAGAGCCTCTTTAACTTTGTGATCTGTGTGGGTCCAACTGTCCTGAGATTGAAGGGGATGCAGTGCTGCTTTTGTACTGCGGCCCTTTTCCTGCACAGCGGTGCTCCCGGCCTAGTGAATAGGGCCATGCTTCAGTACCCTGTGGGGGTCCGACTGCAAGGCACCTCACCGATCCAGAGATTTTTCTTATCCAAAATAGGGTACACAACAGAAAGATTTTTCACAGCATATAAAATGACACACAGAAAATGACACCATTGCAAAACAAATTTCTATAGGTCTGGATTATTGTGTATCGGATTAAAGGAATTTCAGTGTACAATGACGTTCCCACACAAACACACATAATCACGATAAAAGCCACATAGCATGTAGATGTTGTTGCATGTGGTAATTTTAATAAATAATATACATTTTAAAATATAATCGTGATACTGCTTTGGGCCTTTTCACATCAGCGTTTGGTTCCGTCGGAGGAACCGATTAACGTAAAGCTGAACGGAAACTATAGCTTCCGTTTGCATTAGCATTGATTTCAATGGTAATGCTTCCGTTGCAGTTGGTTTCCGTTTGTTTCCGTTCCGTAAAGTTTCCTTTTTTTTCACGGAAACAAAAGCGCTGCCGAGTACGCTATTGTTTCCGTGAAAAAAAATGGAAACTTTACAGAACGGAAACAAACGGAAACCAACTGCAATGGAGGCATTACCATTGAAATCAATGGTAATGCAAACGAAAGCTATGGTTTCCGTCGGCTTTCTGTTTATTGGTTCGTCCGACAGAAAGGTTGAATGGAAATCAAACCCTGATGTGAACAGGCCCTTAGAAATAAATATTCAAAAGAAAGACTATGAGGCAACAAATAAGTTTTACTAAACTTTATTTTTATTTTTTTTTAGAAAAATAAACATTTCTAAAGCAGAAGTACAAAAACAATCTGTCTGTACAAATTATAAAACAGTATAATATCAGTGGCAGCTTTCATTGAAAGCAAATACATTAGATACCAGAAGTACCTATTAAATAAAATGACCTTTAGCACCAATAAGGATAAGTTATTGTAAAGGAATACCAAAGAAAAAAAAAATCTGTTTTCTTCACTGCTGTAAAACATAAAATATTCGTCCATTGTAGTGTAATTCACAAGATATAAGGGGTAAGATTTATATAAATTGGTACAAATAGAACAGTGCCCCAACCCATAACAACCAAACCGTTACAACTTTTTGTAAAGAATCCTCAGGGGGGGGGGAGCGGACTTATCAGTTGCTGTTGTCAATTTTTCCACATTTCTTTTGCACAAATTTTTATAAATCTTCCCAATTGTCATTTGCAGAGAGTGTTTAGTCACTGACTAAGACAAAATCATAGGAATTAGCCACAGTGACACCTACAGGTTGTAAAACATAAAAAAATAAGCCAAATTCTTGTGAAAGTAATCCCATAGGTTGACAATTATGACAAAAATATAATTACACAGTAAAGTAATTTCTTAATCAAATAATTAAAAAAAAATGTAAGGATTTTTGGTTATAAAACTAGATAACATTATGGTCAAGACATTATTTGTATCAATTAGGTAGCATTGATTAAATCTTAGATGTAAGTCTCGGTTACATGCAGTAGGGAAGCCATTTTGTATGGTAAAATAGTATTTCGCTTCAGTTGCCAAAACGTAATATTTGCAGTATTTGCCATTGCTATAGTGAAGAGCGGCACTTTGTTGGAAAGTCTCCTTGTGATGAAGTCATTGACCAATAGAACAATATTCAATGCAAAGGCATACAGTAAAAAAATGTATACCACGCAATATAAGTTTTTCTACTATGGGGTCCTATGGGCAATACGTCACAGCTTTCCATCTGAGGTTTACATCTGGAAATCCTGTCATGTGAACAGAGCCTAAGGCCCCCTTCACATCTCAATACTGCCCTACAGTTATTGCATACATAGGGAAAGCTCCTGACGTACACTATAAACATGTTCATAGAGCACCATTAGACCGAGGGAGTCCAAATGAGTGTCTGTCAGTGATGTCAAGTACTTTTCAAGGACCGGAATTCCCTGGTCAGACCATTGGCGATGCCATGGCTGGGGACTATGGCATCGCAAAGCTTTTGACATCATTGTCCATCGATGGACAGTGACAAAATAAGGAGCTTCCACAGTGCCAGAGTCCCCCGATGCAGAACACTAACAGATCCTCTCCCTGGGGACTCCAGCCCTGGGGAAGCTCCTGACGTTACTGTTCGTATATGGAGAGTGACTTCAGGAGTTTCACCGCGGCCAGGTACGGGTGATGTATCCCACAGTATGCCATTCAGCAGGATATGTTTTGGCCTTCCATCAGAGGTATACATCGGGAGTCCTCCAGAGGTATACCTCTGATGGTAGATCAAAATGCGATGTGAAGGGGGACTAGGTCTGATTAATATTAGTTAAGCCCATAAAATGGCTTCCTCTACTGTGTGTGTTTTTGGTGGGCACAGTATCACAACATTAAAACTCTTTAACTTGAACCTATTACTTTCTTTTGAAAGAAAAACCATTGAGTTCTAGCAGCTCACCATACATGCTTGACCTAGAAGAAGACATTGGTCTAGCTATCTTAGGATTGATTTAAAAGAGAGGCATAAATATAGATATAAAAACAGCCAAACTGTTCAGAATCTTTACCATATCAGACACAGGAATAAATTATAAATCCAGTTACTGGGAAAAATGGGGTTTGAGCTACAGCAATAAAACTCTGAATCTATTTTCTAGAAATGAATATATTTTTGGATATTGAATAATTTGACCATTTTTTTTTCTTACATTATTTGGTGGTATTAAATTAATGTGACCAGTACACGTATACAGTATTTGCATAACCACTTTTACTATACTATTTCTGCCAGAATTCCTAATCTTAGGCCATTCTTTGAATATGTTTAAGTTGTCTGAGGTAAATGTTATATTTGGTCATAATAATTCCATGTTAGTTTTGGCTTAAAAGGGGCTGTCTCATCTGGACAACCTCTTTACATATGCCCTATTAGAGCATATAGATGCCCTTCGCTCAGGAATTACCTCTATGAGCCAAGGTTATGGAAGTGAACAATGATGGTGTATCCAGCACTCGATATAAAAGTTAAATTGTTTATTTGGTCATGTTAAAACCAAAGATTAAAATAAAAATCCCGGGACCACGCTTACGCGTTTCAGACCGCTAGGGTCCTTAGTCATAGCTTTAATCTTTTGTTTTAACATGACCGAATAAACCATTTAACTTTTAGATCGAGTGCTGGATACACCATCATTGTTCACTTCCATTACCTTATATACCTGCTGTCGACACAGGACTGCGTTGGGGGTATTTTCGAGCACCTGCAGCATTTGAACCGAATCAATTTGCATCAAATAACGCATTGGAAACGCTCTGGAAACGCGGTGAGCGAACTTTCTGTAATATATTCTTTCTCTTTCTATGAGCCAAGGCAGAGAGTCATTATAAAGAGCAACTCCCGCTCTGGAGGACTCAACACAACCATCAGTTACATGGCCACCCATTCATGGCCTTACTTAGCTGATCACTGGGGGTTTAAGAAGCCAGACCTTTGGCAATCAGTTGACGGCCAAGGAGGCTTCATTCCATGAAGCTGTGGTCCAGATGGGATAGCTTCCCCCTTTCACTTACACCTAAGTAAGGGTATTTTATATTTGGTTCAATACTGGAAACGTTTATTTTATTTGTTTTTTTTTGGTAGAGAATTTTTAGTAGGAAACTATCAACTTTGTAAATTGTTCCCTGTAGAACTCAATTTTTTATTAGTGAGGTCCTTTCCTTAAACAAGACTGATCCATATGGCTTAGTGAGAGAACAAGAGCATTAGGAATTAAAATTAATATAAGCAGAAAATGCTATAGAAAGAAATTCATAATTTATGATAAAGTTCAATAAAATTTACGGTGATTTTGACAATTTTACGCCAATCATGTTTTCCATTATATAACAAATTGCTAAACCTGAAAGACCCCTTAAATAATTAATCCGTAAACTTGAACATGTTGGAAGACTATTATTTCAAGGCCAAATCCCAAAACATTGGTCATAGACTATCCTTAAAGTTGAATGACTATTAAAAATGAATATTATTGGCAAGGAGACAGAAGGATGGACATACCTTGCAGCCTTCAGGAGGGCAAGATGTAAATTGTGAAGAAGGAAAGAAGTGGAACAAAGAAGAAAGAATGATTAGGAGGAGGAGAAAGACGAGAGAGAAGCCGGTTTCAGATAGCAGCAACCTAATTGGTTCTTATCAAACCTAAACCTATGGAACCAACTGGAGAAGTGTTTTCATGAACAAAAATATTCATCAAGACATTTCATACCTGTCCTTTGAGTGCTTGCTAAGTATCTGCAACAACATGTAAGAGTCCATTTGATAAGCACTGGGACATAACACAAGAGTGTTTCGGTCCCTCTGAAATTCTTGGCATTATTAATAGCTTTATACCTTTTTTTTTTTGGAAGTCTTTAAACATATCAGCTATGGCTTTGATTTGCTAGAATCCTCATGGATAAACATCTTAAATTAAGATGTTTTATAATTAAAATCTCATAATTTACAATTAAAGTAACACACATTTATGACATAACAAATAATTAAGTTTGTTTTTATCCCTGTAGAAGAAAAAAAGAAATATTAAACACTGGTCTCAATTAGCCAGTGTACCATTAAACAGTCACACAGAATGTAAAGCCAGCAGCCTACTGACATTGGTGGGCTTGATCCAATCCAAATGTCATTCTTCTTCACTGCAGAAACAGCACTATATACAGTTTCAACATAATCACCATATTCATTAACTTCATTTCTAACAGTGTAGCACATTTTTGTCTTTTAAATCACATTAAAAAAATGCTGAATTATTGCACATCCACCCTGGTAAATTCAGGTACATTTTAACAGCACTCTAGAAAGTAGAATGAATATTAGTGCATTTTCCTCAATTCAATCCATGCTAAATGACTTCAATAGAATCACTTTGGTCAAACTGTCATTTTCAGGTAGGTTATTTTGTTTTGACCAGACACAAGATTTCTGGAGCCTGTTTTGAAGAAGACAAGTTGTCGTCCTAAAAAAAATTGAAAAATGAAACATTTACAAAGCAATACAAAAAGTTAAATATTTTTAGACAAGAAAAACTGCAATAATTAATATTTCGGGTTACAATTTATAACCTTGGCCCTGCCTAGGCATTAAAATCAAAGGCACCTTACCAGTCACTATTGCCATGATACACTTTGAGTTAATAAATGCATTTAGGGAGCACTTATCACTTGCATTTTTAGACCATCAATGTTAGATCGGTGGGGGTCTAACTTACGGGACTGACACCAAGCAGCAAAATGAAGGAATAGCAGCGCTTTCAGGAGCGCCGTGATGATCGTCCCCGGAGGTCGGACCCCCACTGATCAAACATTAACGGCCTATAATAAGAATAAGCCATTAATGTTAAAGTTCCGGAGAACCCATTTCAACTTTAAGGAGTTTTTCGAAATGACCAAGGGGCTTTTGGCTCCATCTGGTCTTCGGATACTTGATGAGTCCTGCCATGCATTTGAGTAAGAAAACAGAGTGATCATTGCAGCATGTTACAGGCCTTTTATTAAGACTAAGCCGAACAACTTGTCTTTCTCGAGGTGCCTACAAGAAGAAGTGTTGCTCTCAATACCTATAGAAGACTGCGAAGACAGCTAGTATATCCAGAAAAATAAGCGACACATAGCACTAATTATGTACCATGACAATAAAAAATAACCTTTATTATATTGCACATAACAGCATATTGGCCATCACAGAAATAAAAACAATAATACACACAATTTAAAAGGAGAGTGTGGAGAAACAACGTAAATAGTCCAAGTTATATGTTACCATAGTATAAACATCATGTGATGTGGTATAGTACAGAAATCTCTATGCAAAAGGATATATCATAAGCCAAATAATTAAACTCAAGAACAGAGAGAATTCTAGATGTAATGTAAACCTGGCCAGAAAGCACAAAATGGGCTAAGAAAAGTGCACAAACCCGTGGATTGCATGATGGACCAAAAAACGGAAGATCTCCCCTTGAGAAAGCTGACGGCGAAACGCGCGTTGGGGGCGGTCTGTGTGGAGATCTTCCGTTTTTTGGTATTGTATTATTGTTTTTATTTCTGTGATGGCCAATATGCTGTTATGTGCAATATAATAAAGGTTATTTTTTATTGTCATGGTACATAATTAGTGCTATGTGTCGCTTATTTTTCTGGATATACTAGCTGTCTTCACAGTCTTCTATAGGTATTGAGTTCTGCTTTGCGATCTGTGTGGACGCATTATTTTTTGGCGAATGCCAATGGTCTATAAGTATATAGGTATTCATCAAGAAGAAGTGTTGGCCTGCTGCTGCTAGGAAAGTAATGATCTTGCCTCTTGTGCCACAGGCTTAAAGTGGATAAAGTGGATGGGGCTGTGCTGCACTACCAGACACATCCTATGGACAAGAGTGCTGCTGTTTCTAAAAAAAAACAAGTTGACCTTTTTTTTCTAATGTTAGACAACAGCCCCTTGACTTTGCAGGCACTATAAGCATTTTGGAGGAAATTTAGAAAATTCAAAACTCTATGGAAGCTTTGTTTAAAGTTGTATTAATCCATTTTAGAAGTAACAAAGCATAACATACAACAATATTTGAAGCCGAAGCCTTTCTGTATTTTATACTTTGGGCATTCTAAAATGGATTAATAAATTTCTCAGGATTTTTGGATTTCTTGACTGCCAAGTATTTGCAAAGTAAATTTGGGATCACTATAGTTACTATTGGCATTCATTAAACCAGCCTCTACTCTCCTATGTAACTAGAAATAATTACTTTCTTGTACCCAGGTGCTGAGAATGGATGGCTTTCTGCTTAGCTTCAATTACACAATCAATCCTTCTTCACATTTACATTCATTTCAACCTATCTTTCAGTAAAGTGTTGTATGCTTTTCTTCCCCAGATACTTCTGTCTGATCTAATGACTGTTGAACTGGGCACTGACTCCATAGTCTCCGTCCAAGTAAGTGACTTATGCAGCAACACGGTGGAATTCTCACCTTTTTTTTATGCAGCTGTTTAACTTTTCATTTAAAATGTTTTGATTTTCAACATAATCCATGTCTACAATATTCTAAAATTTGATGACATCACATTTAGGAAGTACTTGACAAAACCCAACATAGAAATCCAAGCAAAATCAACCCAATAGTTTCTTATATAAGTAAATATATAATTACCAGTCCAGGTTGTCTGATTTGTCCAGATAAAAGCTTTACACTGTGAATGACCTTCACAAACTTCTATTGCTTCATTTATATCAAACACGGACAGGAGACATCCATTATGGTGGTACGATGGCCAACATCTGTAGTCTTCATCAACTATCGAAGCATCTTCTACTTGCCTATATTCTGAATAAATCAACAATAATAAGAGTTGTGAAATTTTTAATTTACGATAAAGCATAGAAATACAAAATTAGAACTTTGCCAAATACATGCGAAATATTTTACAATGAAAATCATGAATACATTTACTTAGAGAAGCATTCGCCGTGAATAGGTAGAAATTACTAGTAGATTACCAATCAAAGGACTAAAGTGTCATATACACTGCTATGTACAAGCCTTGAGTTGTATAAAGCTGCAATATGGCAACCATAGAAGTCTATGAGTCCCTACTGTTCCTCCATCGGTCTCCGACTTTCATATAATAAATAAAAATCATGGCATGTTCGACTGAATGGAAGCATCTAAGGGAGACAACTTCTGTAATGCGGTGCCATATGGCGGCACGATAATATATGTCAGTGCATGGAGTGCCAACATCTCTGTAGTACATGGTCAAACAAGTCTAGAGAGCCACCCTTAATATTAGTCAAGTGAATGGGGCTGAGCTGCAATACTAGACACTATGAACAGGAGTGGAGCTGTTTCCACTATGTTATTCTAATCATGCAACCCCCTTAACCATGTGTATGCTTGAAAAAACTATAGTATGGTGACTCAAATAAGCAAAACACTATGACTAGACGTAACTTTTTAGTTCCATATTACCTTTTAGAGACATCACAAACAATTATTTCAACTACACAAGGTTACATTGTCATGGTTTCCTATTATATATTGTACACGCTACTATGTATCTGCCCGTATTCACTAACTGGTTCTGCCGTCTCAGATCTTCCTAATGCAATTGAGGCTAATTAGTTCAATAGACATACATAATAAATTATCCCAAGCTGCAAATTATCCAAAGTGCTGACATTAAGGCTACATTCAGAGAGCGTAGCTAACCCCGGACGTGAAAAACTGCAGTTTTTCACATCCGAGGTGCACCTGTGCGGGGCGCGTTGTCACGGATCCCATAGACTAGAGTTTATGGAGGGATGCGTGACACGCGGGAAAATAGGACATGTCCTATTTTTTCACTGACCCTTCACATGCTCCGTTGAAACAATGGTCGTGCCAATTGAGTCCATGTGACAGCTGTTGTTTTAACGCTCGTCTGAATGAGCCCTAACTCTAGATATCTTAATGCCTCATAAACAGCCAATGGGCAAAGAAGGTTATTTTTTCGATTTTTTTATTTTATTCCATTTTCTGTACATGATTATGGGGGCTGCCATGTTGCATGAGTTGCTGTTAACAGTATTTAGAGATCATAGAAACTTGTGAACAGGAAGAGACTTAAAGAGACTCTGTCTCCACATTATAAGTGCCCTATTTCCTACATAAGGAGATGGGCGCTATAATGTAGGTGAAAGCAGTGGTTTTTATTTAGAAAAATTATCTATTTTTACCACGTTAGGAGCGATTTTAGCTTTATGCTAATTAGTTTCTTAATGCCCAAGTGGGAGTATTTTTACTTTAGACCAAGTGGGCGTTGTACAGAGGAGTGTGTGACGCTGACCAATCAGCGTCATACACTTCTTCATTTAGTCAGCGCATAGTGACACTGCATTGTTCACTATGTGCTGTCTTATACTGACATATTAACGTTACTGAAGTGTTTAGACAGTGACTAGACATTCCTGTCATTTACAGAGTGATCTCGCGAGATTACGCTTGCTCTGCTGTAAGTACCACAGAAACGTTAACGAAGTGCAGGGATTGTGAACAGACATCCCGTCCTGTCTGGAAGGATTGTCTATTCACTGTCTAAACACTTCAGTAATGTTAATATGTCAGTATAAGACACCACATAGCGAACAACGCAGTGTCACTGTGCGCTGACTAAGTGAATGGAGAGAAGTGTATGACGCTGATTGGTCACTGATTGGTCACTGATTGGTCAGCGTCATACACTCCTCTGTACAACGCCCACTTGATCTAACGTAAAAACACGCCCACTTGGGCATTAAGAAAGTAATTAGCATAAATCTAAAATCGCTCCTAACGTGGTAAAAATAGATTGTTTTTCTAAATAAAAAGTACTGCTGTCACCTACATTATAGCGTCCATCTCCTTATGTAAGAGATAGGGCACTTATAATGTGGTGACAGAGCCTCTTTAACTACTTCAATGAGAGAGTTTCTAGACCTGTAAACTGTGCATAGATCAATGTGCAGGGAGGGGGAAGAGGGAAACCATGTCCATCACCTATTGTCAATGGGGATTCTGTGTTATATATATACAAACGTTCCATTTGATTGATGGATTAAAGCACTTTTTCTATTTTGCTACATCTCTGGAGTGCTACATTTGGGTGACTTTGGTCGTGTCCCTGGCAGGTTTGCACCCTCATCATTACGATTTTCTGACTGTGCGGCTGACATATATATATATATATATATATATATATATATATATATATATATATATATATATATATATAGAGAGAGAGAGAGAGAGAGAGAGAGAGAGAGAGAGAGAGAGAGAGAGAGAGGGAGAGAGAGAGAGAGAGAGAGAGAAAGCTTTTACATTTCATTGTAATACTGCCTGTGATAATGATATGACTGAAAAGGGATCTCTACAGAACAGGAAGGATCAGTCTACTATGATTGGTGGATGCTGTGTTATCTATATATAGGTGTTACCTGCCATTGTAATCCTGCCTGTGATGATAATAAGATGAAGGATCAGTCTATTATTAATGGTGGATCCTGCATTATATATATAGAGGTGTTACCTGTCAGTGTAATCCTGCCTGTGATGATAATGAAATGACTGCTGAGAAGTGATCTTTACAGAACAGGAAGGGTTAGTCTATTGTGAGGCGCAGTGGCCAGAATAAAAACTGCAAGATTTTAAGATTATTTTTTAATATAGATACTGACATAGAAAAAAAAATACATCATTAAAAATTCTTATAAAATATGTTTAACCTAAAAAATAGATTTAAACTATAGGTCATTGTTTGATAACACATTCCCTTTAACTGAAATTGGCTAAAACTTTTTCTCTAATAGATCACGAGAAGGACTCCATGGAATATGTCACTTAGTTTCCTCACTCTCCTTTCTGTATTGGCTAATATATTACCAGACTGTCTTGGCTGCCGTTCAGTCTCAGATGAATTTAAAAGCCACCCTCTTGTTCCCTGTTCACAGCTCCTTCAAGTTTCTCGGCCATTACTGAGCTCCCTTTATTTTCCGAAACCATCAGTGAATTAATCACTTTTAAATATAACAACTTAGCTCATTTATAAACATGCAATTTGGATGTAATAACCCAGTCGGAGGATTCATATATTTCAATTGCATGTAACATGCGCCACGCAAACCACACAGCTAGGAGTTGTGCAAACCCCAAGCAAATAGTTATTCCGGTGAGTTATGCTAGGCCTATGTTTATGAAGGACGAAATTTAAACCCACTACACTGTATGACTCCTTCCTCCAGGGTTTTATTGAGGACTTAGAAACGACTCCAGTAAGACGGTTCTTACATCTAGTAAGGAGTTCTTATCACAACCATGTTTACAGGAATTTCAAGGTGAGCGAGTGAAGATAACATAAAAGATTTTCAGTGACGTAATTTACAAGTTGTACAATGAATAGACTTTTCAACAGATATGTGACTACGTCTCATTGAATATTTACATTTATATGTTAAGAATTTTGATGTGAACTTGTAATATTTTAAAGACTTGAAAGTGTGTGTTTTGTCAAGGAAAATAGAAACCAGTTGTGTTTGCCTCGACAGATGGTTAGCTCTTATGTACTCAATGGCATTTCTGCCGTCACCATTACATCCCATAATAAATAGAAAGATGGTAAAAAAAAAATAAGAAATAAGTCCAAATGGACAGGTTAGCCCATAATGTGGTGCACAATACAGAACAATATTGCGCACCGTATTGTACGCCACATAATTCCGTATGAGGTTTTTATTTGACGGACCGTTTTCTCCTAGATGTGATTTTAGGGATACAGAAGGAACTTGATTAGGGATTTACAGCATATGATGGAGTATACTAAAAAAAAAATTATGCAGACTCCACACAAAAAAAAAAAATCCATATACTATTGGTATTTTTTTATGGTAGTATGCTTGGTCCCTTTAAAAATGTATAAACATTGTTTTTAGGAACCATGATGCACAGGGGCGTAACTAGGAAAGACTGGGCCCCATAGCAAACTTTTGTCTGGGGCACCGCTCCCCTGGGTGTCACACAACCCCCCCCCTTGAAGATAGTGCCTTTTTTACAGCCCCCCTGTAGATAACGCCATACAGCCCCCCTGTAGGGAACGCCATACAGCCCCCCCTGTAGAGAACACCATACAGCCCCCCCTGTAGGGAACGCCATACAGCCCCCCCCCGTAGGGAATGCCATACACCCCCTCCTGTAGAGAACGCCATACAGCCCACCCCCTCCCAAAAAAATCTGACCTACAATGTGTCCTACAAAAGACATGTATCCCCTCTTCACAGGACTGGGGATACATGTGGTATCGCTGGCAGCGATAGGGAGAACGGGGGACCGAAAGTCCCCTGAAGTTCTCCATGACTAACCTCTGACTTCCGGCGCCTGCGCAGCTCAATAAAAATGAAAGGAGCGCTGGTCACGCATGCGCACAAGCGCAACCGGTGCTCCATTCATTTCTACAGAGCTGGCGACACAGACCCTGGAAGTCCGAGGTTTGTGATGGAGAACTTCAGGGGACTTTCAGTCCCCCGTTCTCCCTATCGCTGCCTGCGATCACACATGTATCCCCTATCCTGTGGATAGGGGATACATGTCTTTTGTTTAATGGCAGAGCGGGGAGATACCTCCCTGCTCTGCCGTAGTGTTCAGTGGCGTTTCAAAACATTTTTGAAACAACAGTTACCTATATGGTGCATCATCAGTGGCATAACTACCGCCGTAGCAGCCATAGCGGCTGCTAGCGGAGCCTCCGGCCATGGTGGGGGCCCGTGCCGGCGGGCAACACGGGCCCCCTCATGCCGCGGGCCCCATAGCAGCCGCTACGGCGGTAGTTACGCCACTGATGATGCACCATAAAGGTAACTGTTGTTTCAAAAATGTTCTGAAATGTCATGGTGGGTCATTGGTTGCTGAGCCCTGTGCCCCTTTGGCTCTAAAAGTCTTTTGGACTCTTTATAGAAAATCTATATCCTGCACGCAGTAAACCTGCCCACCCAGTAGAGGTAAAAACAAAAAGCTTACCAGAGCCGAAGGGGCACAGTGCTTAGCCCCATTGTTCCAGTGATTGGTGGAAGCCTCAGCACGCGGACCACCACCAATCAAAACATTTCAGACATTTTTAAACGTTTTTCGGAATGGCGGTGACCCTCTAAAATAATAATTATTTGCATTATTACAACAAGCATAGGGAACATACATAGAAATTAATATCATTTTAAAAATTGTGAAAATATAATATCTAAAACAGATATTTAAAGAATTCAGTAAAAATTCTGCACATTGTTCAATTTATAATAATTATTTATTAATTATTTTTTCCTATTAGAGATCACTCCAGATATGAAATGCTTTGCTTCTCCCTGAACTAATAAGAGCAATAAAACTCCAGAGTTTACAATTCTTTAGCGAATAGCAGAAAACAATCAAGACTCCCGGCTCCTTTTATTTCTTCCTACCGCAGTGAATCTTTGAGACGTCTGATTCTGTTTCTTTTTTATTCTGGAAGTGGAGCTGCAGCTCGGAAATGCTTGTAGATTAGATCAATATTTACCTTTTAATTTTGCCCTAAAGGCTTTTCAAATACCGTATAATTGTTTGATGCCAATTGAAAACTAATTGGAAACAAAAGTCTTGTATATTTAGAGGTACTAGCGCATGCGTCTTCTCCAGCGAGTTTGACTTGTGCTATTTTCAATACAATTCTGAGTTTATATTAGTTATATTATTTTTTGTTTACATTTTTGCAATTACATCAGTAAAAAATGTTAGGGTATATTCACACAGAGTTATTTGACTAGTTTTTTGACGCGGAAACCGCGCCAAAAAAACTTGTCAAAAACGGCCCGAAAATGCCTCCCATTGATTTCAATGGGAGGCGGAGGCGTCTTTTTCCCGCGAGCGGTAAATACCCTATTTTCGGGCGTTTACGCCTCTGAGGTCCCATTGACTTCAATGGGAGGCAGAGAAAGCGTATTTCGTGGCGTTTTATGCCCGCGGCGCTCAATGGCCGCGGGCGAAATGCGCCGCGAAAAACGCAGCAAAAATCGGCGTGCAGGGAGAGGAAAATCTGCCTCAAACTTCCAAACGGAATTTTGAGGCAGAAATTCCGCCTGCAAAAAACTCTGTGTGAACATAGCCTAAGTGTTTTACAAAGTATAAAGGTAAAATGGCTAAATATATATTATTAATATTCCTAACTATTTGCTATAACTGAGATTCGTTACTGGATTTTTGCACATTTAGAGCAGGTGTGTGGGATCAAATAAAAAGCCTGCTTTCTTTTCTAAAAACAGTGTCCCTCTTGTTTATGGATGAAGGAATAGGGATGAGATGCAATGTCAGACAAAACCCATGGACGAAAGTGTCGCTGTTCATGAAAAGAAAGCAGACCTTTTCTTCTAATTCCATATAACCCCTTGAAAATGCATATGTGTTTTGGTAGTAGGGTCCCATGAGAAAAATAAAATTGTGGCTTGCACAAGCTTCATGATTCCGGGCAGTGCTTCAGAACCATGTAATGTTACACAGCCAACATGACGGAGGCAGCAGAGCTGAAATGTCACTCAATTACCAATTTTGAGATTTGTGCCAAGGTTCATTTATCAATCTTTCCACTGCCACCAGGCACCATGTTTTTAAAAGTTATGGTAGGAAAATCTTTTAAAACATAAAAACATAGCTGCTTTCTACAGTAAACAGCGCTATTCTTCTCCATTGGCTGTGTCTGGTACTGCAGCTCAGCCTCATTCACTTGAAGTCTATAGGAGTTATAAAAACAGTCTAGTGCAGAGGCTCGGCTGTTCTTGTAACTCGAATAGACTATATTGTAGAGAGCAGTGCACATGCGCAGCCATCCTTCTCCTTCTCCCTCATACAGGCCACTTTAGACTACTGAAAAGGCATCACAGGACCCCCGTTCTACTGATTTTAGGACCCCTAGCTAGCTTTATTATTTCTCTAAATCCGACATAACCGGTATGTATGGCTGGAGATAAACAAACTTTAAAAAAAAATATGCCTCCAACGGATGCCTCCAATGGAAGTCATCCGTCAGCCATCAGTCGCCCATAGACTCCCATGTTGAAAAACGTAGATACATTTTTTTACAGGGTGGTGGAAGATTGTATTGCAATGGTATTATGACAAATTGTTTAATTTAACAAAATTTAAGAAATAGTAAGAATGGAAACGTGTGTCATACAATTATCACACGTTCTATAGATACACCATGAATGTCTATGGTCAGAATACCTCTTTAACAAACAACATGAGCTGCTCAAGCTTTGCTATTTAGTTTCAATTCAGTCCCTGAACAATGATCTCAGGGACTGCTAATGTCTGCATTTTCTTGTTCACTGTGAATGTCCAAGCATATTTTGCCTTTTTCTTCATTTATTAACATGATATAATTTGGTAAGACACCACATTTTAACGGGTCCTTCCTAGGAAAGACATCCACTCAACTAGGAACTGCAATTTCCCTATTCACTCACATATGGGATAAAGGATAGTGCCAAATTTCATAGGCACCAAAAATGGCAGCCTATAGGCGATGACACAGCTTAGCCCCTGGGGTGGGGGGGACTAAAGTGTGAGTCAATATAATAGTGCGCAATCTTTAAATTTGAGTAGTTTCTCAGTATATTTTTTTGGTCTCCTTAAAGATATATTCTCACCTTAGACATTTATGGGATATCCACAGGATATTCCATAAACATCTGATAAATGCGGTTCCCAACTCTGGAACCCGCACCTATAGCGAGAACAAGGGGTCACACGACCCCCATCCTGCCTGGTGAGGTAGGCAAGCAGGCTTGGCTGTGTCCGGAAATCTCATAGGAATTATTGGAGTGAACCGTGACCCCCGTTCTCGAGATAGGTGTGGGTCCCGTGGATATGCCATAAATGCCTACAGTGGGAGTAACATGGTTCTTGTGTTTTGACAATTCTTTGCAGAAACTGATATTAAAATATAAAAAACTAAGGCTGAATTCAGACGACCGTAGTATACGTCCATGTAACGGCTGCCAAAACAACGGCCGTCATACGGATGCATGTATTTCAATGGGGCCGTTCACACGGCTGTTTCAAAAACGGTTTGTTGAAAAATAGAACATGTACTATTTTTCTTCCAACTCAAGTCTATGGGGATACATAAAAAATGGGACCCGCACGGGTGCAACTCGGACGTGAAAAACTGCGTTCGTGTGAATCTGGCCTAATAGTTTTACAAAAATTTGGTCAAAAATATTTTTTTTCTCCAAGGCACAAAACATTCAGCAGTACAAAATACCTTCACTGTTTTTGTAAACCAAGCCCCACACTGTCTTACAACTAATGATCAAGGCTTTGTCTCCCTAGAAAGGAAGCTTATTTAAATGAAGTCAATGGAATTTGAAGTCTCCCAGCAGTAAATCACATCATCAAAAGGTCAAAGTTCTGGTCAATTTCCAGACTAATGATGTTTAAAACAAATAAATACGTGCCTAATACAAGAAACATAGTCATAAATTTAAAGGTGGCATATGTCAAACTGCGAACATTCAACCAATGAAATATAATAAGGAGAAGAACCGAGATTTGGATTTTTCTTAAGATTTTAAGATTTGGAAAAAAGATGGTAAGCTTAAAGGGTGTGTCCACTGGATTTTAAAAAAAATATTAAAAATAACTAGTATGCGTATGGTCTAAATTAAAAAAAAATCTCTGTTCATTTTGTGTCTACAGCTCCTACACATACCTATGTGTGTCCATGTTTACAATATACAAACAAACCCTGTGTATAGTGGAATCTTGCAACCATACTTCCTTGCATAATTCTTGCTAACCTATCAAATGTAAGTTAGAAAGAAGTAGGGGTTGGAAAAAAGCGAGTATAACGGCAGAATCGAACTACATAGTTAATCATGGAGACACATGGGTCTGCATAGGAGCTGTATACCACATGACAATAGGAGATTGGTAATCAAGACTATTTACTAAGTTGCTTCATGTTAGATGCTTTAGAGCAATACCGAAAAATGGTTGCAAAAATCGCCATACAGAGAGGATGGGAAGTGACAACTGCTCTCAGCACAATTCTCCACTAGGCGCTGGTTGGGTTCGTATTATGGCCGTAACATCAGGACCACCCACGATTTTAATAATCCAAACAGATCACCATAGGACTCTTAAAGAGAATTGTGGGAGTCTGGATGTTGTAGTCATAATACAAACCCTAAAATGATGTATGAAAACAGCTTTAGGTCAGGATCACATGGTGCAGTTTTTAGGTCAGGTTTTTTGATGCAAAAGCAGGAGTGAACACAAAAGAAAGGAGATGTATCAGTCTTTTCTTTATACATTTTCTTTCTTTTGGATCGTCTCCTGGCTTTGGCTCAAAAAACGGCATCAAAACTGTGTGTGTGATCCTGAGATTCGTAATACGGGCACATTTCTGTGCCTGCATTATGGCTGCAAATCTCATCCTGGCTGTGGGTCTGATGACCCGGGCATTATACTGAGCTAAATTGTTATATAGCATCACAGATGGGTAGAAGCTTAATACTATTTCGGAATATTACTTATTGCAAAATGAAGTTCTTCCCCTTTAAGAAATACACAATTTAATAATATAATCTCTAGCCTTCATTTTCCATGCTCTATTTTATGTACAGCGTCCAATAATGAGCCTTTAACCCATTAAATAAATTTTTAATAATACCGTTTTATGTAACTTCTCTCACAGACCTGTACTTTACTCAACCTTTGTTTTCTTTGGTTTAAATATAGAATTTACTCTAATGAGGATTTGTCTCTCAACCAAAAATGCCTTGTGACCAGATTTTCATTGTTCCAAAAAGCTGGAATTACCCTCAATCTGATGTTAATCGCTCTTAATGATCAGTTATTTCAGCCCCAGCAATCCTGACTGGATTTTACTACCAACTTTAGCTACCAACTGGAAGGACGCCCAACGTTCCTTTCTAGCCCTTCAGGTCAGTGACATTGCTATAGCATGCTATTTACTAACCGTTAACACTGTACTTGTCTTTGTGTAAACCAACGCGAGTCCGTGAACTTTTCTTGTCATAACAAGTATTTATCTCTTATCAGAAGTTGTAAAATGTTTTTAGTATCTCAATGTTCATCTACTCAGCACATTCTCATAAGTGTTCCTACTTTCCATATGTATCTGCAGTGTGTTATTCAGAAATATCTCCATGATATAGTTACGGTTATCTATACACTCCCCCATTAATATGCACATTCGGCTCACCCAAGTGCCTCTGTTATTTTAGAAGAGGGAGGGGAATAAGGAGAAACACTGGGGTAGATTTATTAATACTGGCGCAATACCCGAGTGGTGCACCAGTCTCATCCGTACTATATTCATCAACAGGGCGATGTCACTGGTGGATAGGTAGCAGGCCCAGTTATAATGATTGCAACATTTATGCCTATCCATTGAGGGGGTGGGACTAGGGGTAAGCGGAGTAGGTGGAGTAGGCAGTCTCAGGGGGAGGGGTCATATTTCATGTTTTCCTGGGACTATATTAGTCTATGAACACTTATCTGACAACTGAAAGGGTTATCTCATGACTAATTATCACATTTATCTTTTACATCACACAAATAGAAGAAGTTTTCATTTGGAATTATTTAACAAACAATGCTCCCGTGTCTAGATATTTCTGGTACATGCATGTTATAGCGACTTCTGTTTTTTTTTTTTTTTCTCTCCCCTTCCATCTCTTAAAAGGTACTGGTTCTCCTTGCAGAGATCCAGCTGGTAGGGTGTTTAAGGGCTATGCTCCCTGGGAAAAAAAAGTATGCAAAATAGCTCTCCTCCAGAAGGAAGAAAAGTGTTTCTCTCTAGTGCCACCTATAGGTAACTACCCTGTAAGTCCATGTGCGACCCTTTATAGAGCCTTGAAACATGACTCAGGTTATTAGACAAACCAGAGGCATCCATCTGCAGACAGCACTGTTTTGGAGTTGTTGCTCCTCATCAGTATCGGGTAGGGTTCTGGTTGCTTGAATGATATGTCTATTAGATGAACCTGATTCTCCTTGCCTCATACACCTAATGTAACCAGTGCCGATGAAAAGAAGCTGCTTCTAATGCATTTATTCTTATTGACTGGCCTGCACACAAGCAGCTTGGGTACAAGAACATTTGGGCGGTGATACTGAGCCACTGGGCATCTTTGTCCACCGTCACTAGAAACGTTAGGTGGACATTCTAAAACGAAACCAGGGGGTGCCATAACAAGTATGTAAAAAATCAATATCTAGGCACGGGAGCATTTTAGTTTTAAAATGTAATATTGAATTGTTGGACAACCCCTTTTACTTCCATTCATTGCAGCTGCCATAAAGCACACATTTGCTTGAATACAGCATGTAGACCCATACGTATTCTGAAAGTACCAAAATTTTACATGCAAAGCTAAAATTCCTGGATCTTAGAAATTAAACCCATTCTATTGTGCTTGGCATTTCAATGTCTTTATTACAAAGGGAAAATTAACAATAGACTTCCAACTTTCCCCCTGGTAGTTACGTTGTTGGTTCCACGGCGGAGCAGCTATGAAAGCCTCTGAGTACAGTGCGCCAGGGCTGCTGCTGAAACAACGCTCGGAGTACATTAGAATTTAAAGCACTATAAATGTTTTACAACTCAAACATTTTTAAAGCTTAAGACCTACATTTTTTTGTAACCCGATCAGGGTTCACCTTGTTAAACCTGGTTTTATGTGAACGCTGGGCTTCACATGCTGTTTCACTGGATTTTCAGAGTAATTGTTAATATCACTTTTCACACTTGGTGTTGTTCAAAGAAATCGCTTTTTTCCTATCGAAAACAGTGGGGTGACACGTGAAGGGCAACTACTCCATATGTTATACTGCTAGCTCTTTTTTTTTCTCCTTTGGTATAACAGGCATTTTATGAAGGATTAGAAACACTGGAGGGAGGATAAATCAGCCATTTAAAAGGCACGTGTTCTGTTTTACTACAAACAGTTTAATTTCCTCGCTTTACAATTATTGCGTAATATTGATACACAGAGATGTAACTGGGCCCCAATACAGAATCTGTAACAGGGCCCCACATGGGCATATGAGCCAGAAGGAGATTATGTTACCCCTTAGGTTCTAGGGCTCCCCCTATATTTACACCCTATTATTACATTTTGAGTATATTCTGTGACTGATGCCAGGGAAACACCACGGCGACATGCAAAGAAATCAGATTTATTAACTATGGCAGAAAACAAGCTAACAGTTTTGATTAGTTAAAGTAAAAGTCGGTCCACTTTATAGTCATCAAAAGAAGAACCTGTTGCCTTCTATTTCTTTTTTTTATATTTAGCAGTTATTTACAGTAACTTTATATTCAGTTTTACTTTTTGTTTCTAATATCCTATCACAAATATGTAATAGGTGGCACCCTTGTCAAGCCCAGCTTCTTCTCTAGAGTTCTCCCAGTCAGTACAGAAAGGAAAATAATGTGACAAGGCAGGACTCTAGTATTAAAGCATCCTGGGAATGTTAAAAAGCACCTGTCACCTGCCCAAAAAACTGTATCTGACATCTCAATTAGATGGCAGGCGCCTCACAGATTCTGCCGCTTTTTATTCTTTTCTTCAAGCCCCCACCGTTGCTGAGATATCAGTGCTGTTAGTTTTTGTGTTCGATATGCAAATGAGGACTTTGACTGTCAAGTGGGCGGTTACCCCTAGGCAAGTGGGTGGTGTTAACCGCCCACTTGACAGTCAAAGGTCTTATTTGCATATCGGGCACCAAAACTAATGGCACAGATATCTCAGCAACGATGGGGGCTAGAAGAAAAAAATAAAAAGCAACAGAATCTGAGACACCTGCAATTTAACTGATGACGTGTCAGCTGCAGTTTTTTGGGCAGGTGACAGGTCCTTTTTAATATTTCCAGGATGATTTAATACTAAATTTCCTCCTTGTAATGTTATTTTCACTTCTGTAGGGACTGGGAGTATACTAGAGGAGAAGCTGGCCTTGACAAGTGCAGCTTTGGCCCAGCCTGCCTAACATTAATGTATTGACAAGGGTGCCACCTTTAACATGTAGCACATAGGCTTTTACATAATGCATCTGGTAGTTTTCCTTTAAATCAGCTATTACGAAATTGCATAATCAGTCATTCCAAAGGGATTCATAGGCATCTCATCATGCCCTCTGCTTTCTCCATTGCAACACTTCAGCAGCCATAGCATAAATGTCTCCTGTATTCTACTGACAGCACAAGTAGAGCATTTCCTAGAGCTGCTCTGCTCTGTTTCCCAAATTGCTTCTATCAGTACAGCGTTAGACCCCATGCACATGACCATAGAATTCATCCGTAATTACAGACCCATTCATTTCTATTGCCCACGGACACCTTCCCGTATATTTATGGGAAAGTGTCCATGCCGTAGAAAGGCTCCGCAAAAGATAGGACATGTCCTCTTTTTTGCTTTCTATGGACTGTGCTCCCATACATTATATGGGAGCATGGCCCGCAAATGCGGGTGGCTGTCCGTGGCCAGCCGTGGTCCATAATCACGGTCCGTGATTACGGGTACATATTTCGCAGTTAATTAATTGTAATAGAAATTCAAATAAAGTGTCCACAAGGTGGATCTTCACTTTAAACAAATTTTGGGGCACCTTCAGAATTAGGGTGACTGCTCCTTAGATAAACATACTGAGAATTACAGTATGTGGGTTTATTTATTATATTTTATTTTTCATTGAACTATAGTATATTTTATTTGTAGGTCTTTATTTTTTATGATGTTTATCTGTACCTAATAAGACTCATATTCTAAGTACGCACCGCTAATAGACGGGATACAATTATAGCGCCAGCCCTGACTATCTAAACGCTCTACAATGGAATGTTTGTATTATTTTAGCTATGGAAGTCATAATTACACGGTGATGACAGCTATCACTCAGCAGACAATGAAATGAGTATCAGTTAAAGTAAATACTTACCAGCTTTCGGTACATGTGTAACATTTGACAGGTATAAGCCGCTCTTGTATAAGTAAAGGACCTTTTCGAACTGTGCAGCAGTTTCATCGATGCCCCAGCGCAGTTCACCTGAATAAAACGAAAAAAAAAAATAAAAAACATTTCTATTAATCTCCAGTACCTGGAGCTTTCTAAGTAGTCAAACTTAATAACTTGTCCAGATATACAAAAATAAAATATTTTTTTAGATGTCGTTGGGGCACACATATCAATACTGAGTATGGCCAAAAGTGTTAAAGGTGTGACGTAAAAGTGGAGCTTTAAACTTGTGGCATATTTCTAAAGGTTGGGCGCCATATTGTGACGTAGGATAAGATAGGTCCAACATTTGTTTTTCAAGAGGGTGTGGGGTTACTTAAGTGCAAGCCAAGCAACATATCAATGAAACAAAAATGGCAATTCCTTATGGCAAATATAACAGCCTAGAAGGGGCCATATACATGAGTAAGGTATTCCTAAAGGGAATATAAAAATTATGGTTTATTCTCAAGATAGGCCATTAATGTGTCATCTGCAAGCGTCTGACCAATCAGCACAAGGAAAGGGTGGTGGAGTGCCATGGCCCCATCACTGTAGTACACATACACACAGTGGTTCTCTCAAAAATGCGTCTGTGTCTGGTTCTGTAGATCAGCCCTATTCACTTAAGTGGGCCTTATCTATAGTGTCGGGTACAGCCGCATGCACATTGATGGCCCTGTGTCGGGTACTATAGCGAAAGTTGTCATACACTCTGCTCATCGGCAAGGAACCCTGTGATCAAATCCACACATTGAATGGATAATCTTAAGCATAGGCCACCATACAACATGTTCCGAAAACCCCTTTAAAGGTTATGTACACTTTTGAATGTTTTTTTTAATTTAAATGTGTTTTGTGTTTTTAAAGATTTTTTTAATTGACTATTATTACAAAAATATATATTTTTTACGACACAGTTTCTATGTATCCTGTATACATAGATGCTGTATCGTTCTCTCTCAGCCGATTCTGTTAGTTCAGCTGATTAAAACCACCAAAAACATTGATATAATAAAAACAAAAGTCATTCCAAGGTATGAAAAGCTTTTAAATGTCCTGTTACCAGTCTATAAACCCAAGTTAGTCTTCCAAATGCTGTACATCACATTGAGGAATACCTCACAAACAGTGACAGATGTTAGATAAAATATTTAAAAACATTTTTCTGTAAATCATACTCCAATACATAAGAATGAAGTGATAGTAAGGGCCTGTTCACATCAGCGTTGGCTTTGCGTTCAGGGGTTCCGTCAGGTGAACCCCTCAATGGAAAGTCAAACGGAAACCTTAGCTTCCGTTTGCATGACCATTGATATCAATGGTGACGGAAACATTGCTAATGGTTTCCGTTTGTTACCATTCCGGCAGGTTTCCATTTTTTTCCACGGAATCGACAGCGCAGTGGACTGCACTATCGATTCCGTCACAAAAAGTAGCAGGGGCTTTTTGACCCCTCAGTCTCCAGTGTCTGAGTGGCCCAAAAGCCCCTCTGCCACATAAGAAAACACCAATATTATGCATGGCAAATGATACGTGCGGACCTTGCTATAGATTTTGCATTTAGGCCTCTGTCTGGAACCTACCTGTTGCATTCACTATAGCATCCAGCAATGGCCTGAGAGAAGGTGGTGCACTATGAGGAAGGAGGTAAGTAAAGAAAAACCTGAAAAAAAAAATCCACATTTATTAATGGGAAAAAATGATTTATGTACTGTAGGTTTACAACATACAACTAAACCATTTACAATAAAATTCCAACAAGCCGTAAAAGTCTGAACTTTTCAGGAAACATAGCCGTATATCATAATGAGAAAAAATCCATAACTGACCGAAACCCAGCAGTCTGCTATAGCAAAAACAAGGCCGACTAGACACAAAGCTGCCTTGTAATCACCTGTGAAGGCCCCATTAACACAGCAGCTAGCTCTGGAGCTTAGAGGATTGTGGCTATTTGCAAGGATGTCTGGTACTTGGATAAAATTTATGGCATTTGTATCACCAGTGGAAGACGTTTAGATTTTTGGGCGTGTTCCATGACTATTTGAAGCTGTTTGTACCAGAAAACTTGGAAAAGGATATGGAAATTATAAGAAAAACAAGTAAAACACATAGACCAGAAAAAATAAAACATTATAAAAAACAAAAAAACCTTTTCGATGAGACTAGTGTTTTTAGTTTTAGGTGTTTTTTTTAAAATTTAATAAATGGCTATTTTAACAGATTTTAATAGAGGATCATGTCTGGTAGCTGAATAATTTTCAGGAATGTTATTATTAAATTGTATTAAAATGTTTATTTTTAATTTAATTAAAATGTATTAAAAAAATTATTTTATTTATTTTTACCGCCCGCCTTCCAAATTTACCTAAAATACATCAAATTTACTTACATACCTAAAATCCCCTAAAATGTATTTATTTAGTTTATTTTAATGTAGATTTACATTTTGAATTTTAACTTATTTTTAATGTATATTCAACTTTTTTAATTAAATGTAATTATTTTTTTATGTTTTTTTTAATTCAGTTTTCTATTTAATTTAATTTTTTGTTTCATTTAAAAAAAGGTTTTCCATGGAAAGAAAAAAATACAATAAATTGCCCTAAAATATGAAAAAAAAACAAAAAAAAACTTTTTATAATATGCTCAAAATAGGAATTCTTCTCTGTTCCAGTGCCATCGCTGTCTGTCAATCCCTGCCATTTTTCTCCTATAAATAATTATGATAGGTCTTCCATACAGATAAAATGTCACCTGACCACGGTGACCAATTGTGGGCCTGCTCCTGTGATGTGTTGCCAGTATGAGAGACACATCATCAGTTACTACATTTATTTTAGTAATTTCAGTTTCTGGGGAAGTTATAACTTGGTGTCCTGAATGCCAAATCAGCATATCTGTGCGGCTAAATGGTAGAGGTGTTTAGAAGTAAACTTTGGGTACACCCGACAGCAAGTGTACAATTCCTCTGCAGCACCACCACAGGGTTAGTGAAGCATTGCACAGTGCCCATTGAAATAAATAGGCCATCTGTGTAATGCACAGACATGTAGGGTCCTCCAGAGAGAGAGAGAGAGAGAGAGAGAGACACTCTTCGTAGCCACTCTGACTAATTAATAGAGAAATTCTCTCAATAACACTACATTATAGAATTGTTATTCATATTTTTCAATATGTTTTTTTGAACTGTGCCGAATACTTTACTGTAGAGTCACAGGCAGCTGGCCCTTCCGCAATTTTTTTTAGGAGTGTCTACAAAATTAATATAATTTGTTTCTATGAAGTACAGAAATTTTTTACGTAGTTTTCATAAAATATCTTCCATTGCTTTTAAGCCTATTGTTGCCTTCAGTCCGGTTTCCCTTTGAAATAAGTTTGTGTGACGGGCCTGAGTTTTGATATGCCATGACTTGCCAAGTACCCCTATAATCTATTTACTAGCGGTTGGGTTGAGATGAATAAAGAGTTTCCACAAGAAGTCCATTTACTGCAGTTCATTTTCATCATGGACTTTTAGTTTGTTGAAATCATCAACCTTGTCCTAATGTAAAGTGTCATAAATCAGCACACGCTCACTGTCTGCTGAAAGGAAGAGCGAGAATTCTCGCCACAACCCCCTGTCTATGGAACGCTGATTCAGCCGCAACAAGGACAGCTTCTGTTAGTTCAAAGGGGATTGGGAAAACACAGCAGATTAAAAGGACAAGTAAAGGAAAGTTCACCGGGTCGTGTGTTAATCATGAGGTAAAAAATGCAAGGTCAACAGCAGAATCGAAATGACCTCTAAAACTAGAATACAAATTAGGAAGGAAAATAATCTGAATTGTATAGGAATATTTTTTTTCCATGATCATACATTTACCCAACAGAATGTCATACATCCAAAGATATCTATCTATCTATCTATCTATCTATCTATCTATCTATCTATCTATCTATCTATCTATCTATCTATCTATCTAATCTGTGATTGATTCCAACAGAAAAGTTCAGGTCCATCGAATTTAAACATTTATCTCAGTTACATTTCTTTAACTTAGGCCTTATTCACACGAGAGTGAATCACGTCCATGTGCTGCGCATGGAAATCACACGCAGCACATGTACCCATTGATTTCAATGGGGCCCCGTTCACACATGCGTGAGTTTTCACTCAGCGAGAGTCCACTGCGTGAAACTCACTGCATGTCCTATATTGCTGCGTTTTCACGCACCTACGAGCCCTTTGAAGTCTATGGGTGCGTGACAACCACGGACAGCACACGGATGCATAACGCAACATACACGGACCAGATTCACGTGCATTTTTCACGCGCATGAATCTGATACGCTCATGTGAATGAGGCCTTACTATCCTAGTGTAAATAATTACCATAACAAAAAATGTTCTTATCATTACAAGTTTTATGACCTGCAGGACATTTCTTGACGATTCTGACAACTTTTTTGAAGTCAGTTTGTTATGACCATAAACATCTGATGTACCTGTAGGCGTTGTAGAGGTTCCTCTTCTCATTCATGTTTTGACATTTGCCTTCAACAGAACACTGAAGTGTAAAGTTCCTAGCTGGGAATTCCATAAAGCAGTCCTCATTGGTGGTACAAGGTGTCTCCTCCATGCTCGCATCATCTAAGTCCGTCACTTTTAGTTCACCATCAACAATCACAAACTGCCGAGGGCGGAAATCCAGCAAAGTTATGGAGCCAAGAGGAGAATGGGCCAGGTAATGCAAGAGTCGTACTAAGCTGAGGCAGATCTGGAATAGGCAACATTTTGACATCAAACCAAATGAATTACTATTTTCTGTTTTATGATTTTTAGCCTACACTCTATTTCTTAACCCGTTAGTGACCGCCAATACGTCTTTTAACGGCGGTCACTAACGGGCTTTATTCTGATGCCTATGCCTTTTTACGGCGCTGCATCAGAATAAAGTAAACAGAGCAGGGAGCGTCAAATCAAGTAAGTATCGATCTCACCCGTTTAACCCCTCAGATGCGGTGCTCAATAGCGTGCACCGCATCTGAGTTGTTTCGGAGAGAGGGAGGGAGCTCCCTCTCCCACCGACACCCGGCGATACGATCGCTGCGTGTCTGTGTCTCCAATGGCAGCCGGGGGCCTAATAAAGGCCCCCAGGTCTGCCTGGAGCGAATGCCTGCTAGATCATGCCGGAGGCATGACCTAGCAGATGCCTGTCCGTTTTAAACGGACAGCCAGTAATACACGGCAATACAAAAGTATTGCAGTGTATTATAATTGCGATCGCAGAATCGCATATTAAAGTCCCCTAGTGGGACTAGTAAAAAAGTAAAAAAAAAAGTTTAATAAAGTTAATTTCAAAAAAAATGTGAAAAAAAATGAAAAACCCAGCTTTTCCCCATACAAAATGCTTTACTATTAAAGAACCAAAATAAAGTTAAAAAGTTACACATATTTGGTATCGCCGCGTCCGTAACGAGCCCGACTATAAATGTATTACATTATTTAACCCACACGGTGAACGCCATAAAAAATGTAATAAAAAACTATGGAAAAATTGCTGTTTTCTGTGAATCCTGACTTAAAAAAAATTTGATAAAAAGTGATCAAAAAGTCGCATCTACTCCAAAATGGTACCAATAAAAACTACAAGTCTTTCCACACAAAAAAAATCCTCATACAACCGCATCGGCGAAAAAATAAAACTCTTACGGCTCTTCAAACATGGAGACACAAAAACAAATAATTTTGAAAAAAAAGCGTTTTTACTGTTTAAAAGTAGTAAAACATACAAAAACTATACAAATTTGGTATCGTTGCAATCGTGACAACCCGCTGAATAAAGTTATTGTGTTATTTATATCACACGGTAAACGGCGTAGATTTAAGACGCGAAAAAGAGTGGTGAAATTTCAGGTTTTTTTCTATTCCCCCCCCAAAAAAAAGTTAATAAAAGTTAATCAATAAATAATATGTCCCCCAAAATGGTGCTATTAAAAAGTACAACTTGTCCCACAAAAAACAAGACCTTATACAGTTATGTCGACGCAAAAATAAAAAAGTTATAGCTCTTGGAATGCGACGATGGAAAAACGTAAAAAATGGCTTGATCATTAAGGTTTAAAATAGGCTGGTCATTAATGGGTTAAACCAAAAAAAATATCAATCATTTATCATGTGCTAGAGAATAGCTATTGACGATTTTAGTCGAAACTCCCCAGTAAATACAGTGAGCAGTGCATTGTGGGAGTTCCAATGAGAGTTAGAAATAAGGCCACAAGTCTGACAGTGAAGTAGAGATAAAGCGCTGTCTGTTTCCAAGGGCAACCAGCACATTATGTATAAAAATTCATAAAACAACATGAACTAATTCAAAACCAACACATTGTTATCTAAAACAGCTGATATAACAACGTTCTACATATACTGTCTAGATTTCCAGTTGACGTTATCTAAAGCCAAGAGTCGAGTCAACTGGATAAAAAACAAGATATACAGCAAAGCTCCAGATCTGTTTGGTTTGAAGGGGTTTCCTGGGATTTAACATTGACGACATATCCTTATCAGACTTCCACCAATCAACAGGAGTGAAATTTTCTTTAATATTTTTAAATTATTTTTTAATTTTATATATTTATTCAAAACATAAAATTTTAATAAAATAAATAAAGGCAGTTTGCAATGGAAAATTGTATCATAAGTTGCCTATGCAGATGCCATGCAAAAGGAGTGAGCTTTTTTCACTGTAGTACTGTCACCATTCTTGTCCACGCAGCTATATCTGTTAGTGCAGCTTAGACCCAGCTCAGTCTTATTCACTGGGGCTGAGATGCAATACCAGATCTGTGGGGTGGATAAGTATAAGTCGTCAATGTTTAATCCTGGAAAAGCTGCAATACTTCATGTATCCTGTAGGAGCGGTATAATGAAAACGAACTTAAAGAGGCTCTGTCACCAGATTTTGCAACCCCTATCTCCTATTGCAGCAGATCGGCGCTGCAATGTAGATAAGAGTAAAGTTTTGTTGTTTTTTTTAAACGAGCATTTTTGGCCAAGTTATGACCATTTTTATATTTATGGAAATGAGGCTTTCTAAAGTACAACTGGGCGTGTTTAAAGTTAAAGTACAACTGGGTGTGTTTTGTGTATGTACATCTGGGCGTTTTTACTTCTTTTACTAGCTGGGCGTTGTGACTAGAAGTGTATGATGCTGACGAATCAGCATCATCCACTTCCCTTCATTAACACCCAGCTTCTGGCAGTGCACAGACACAGCGTGTTCTCGAGAGATCACGCTGTGACGTCACTCACTTCCTGCCCCAGGTCCTGCATCGTGTCGGATGAGCGAGGACACATCGGCACCAGAGGCTACAGTTGATTCTGCAGCAGCATCAGCGTTTGCAGGTAAGTAGCTACATCGACTTACCTGCAAACGCCGATGCTGCTGCAGAATCAAATGTAGCCTCTGGTGCCGATGTGTCCTCGCTCGTCCGACACGATGCAGGACCTGGGGAAGTGACGTCACAGCGTGATCTCTCGAGAACACGCTGTGTGTCTGTGCACTGCCAGAAGCTGGGTGTTAACAAAGAGAAGTGGATGATGCTGATACAACGCCCAGCTAGTAAAAGAAGTAAAAACGCCCAGATGTACATACACAATACACGCCCACTTGTACATAACTTTAAACACACCCAGTTGTACTTTAGAAATCCTCATTTGCATAAATATAAAAATGGTCATAACTTGGCCAAAAATGCTCGTTTTTAACAAAAAAAAACGTTACTCTTATCTACATTGCAGCGCCGATCTGCTGCAATAGGAGATAGGGGTTGCAAAATCTGGTGACAGAGCCTCTTTAAATGCAAATCATGATCTGATCAATATGTTGCACATTAGTTGTCTACGTGTGTAAGTTTATGTGTATGCATCTGTGTCATTGTTATATCACACCTATCGATATTCATATTAATTTCCCTTTACATATTTTAGTGGCTCTTAAAAATGTTTCATTTTTATTGTCTTTAACAAAAAAGGAAACAGTAGTCATTAAAAATAGTTCACTTACTCTAAATCTGTCTTCCCAAGAAGATTGTAAGAGCTGAATCATCTCCAAAGGGGAACCCAATTCAATGATAGTTGTCAGGGTGTCAGATATGTCATTACTGTCTTGATAACAATATCCGTAAAGCTGAAAAATCAGAATCCAGACAGGAGGAGGGGTAAATAACAGAAATGCAATACTGAGACATCGAAGTGCACCAGTCAAATGTATACAGTAGTGGCAACTTGTAGGCCAGTTTAGTTTCTAGGCTTTTACCTACAGTAATATTTTCTACCTCTAGTTTTAGGAATGGCGGAGCTCTCAAAATATCTGTTTCCATTTTTGGCATGCAACTATTATTGGTGCATATTTCAGCGGCGTAGGTAAAGTCACTTCCAGACAAGAAGCTGAATGTAATCCACCAGGTGTCAATAGGGTACATCCAATGCAGGTACCTAATGGATTACTCCAGACATAATCAAAAATGAAAATCGTGAAAAATCTCTTTGAAGGGCATCCATCACCAGACAGAGTCCTTGTTATTGGGGTACTATCAAATGTCCTGATAAGGCACAATATCTGCATGCAAATGAGCTTTTCTGAGAACTGTCAGCCAATCAGATGACCCAAGGGGGGTCATTCATTCATTCTTAAAGGGATTATCCAATCAGAGACATTCATGACATATCCACAGGATATGTCCTAAATGTCAGATAGATGCGGGTCTCACCTCTCGGACCCGCAGCTATCTCTAGAACGGGGCCTCCTAAACCCCATTCTACTGCTCTGTGTTGTGGCTGAATTGTATGATTTTTTTACCATGAATTACGGAAACAGCATAGCTTGCTGAGCTACGCTGTTTCCGTAACTCCCATAGTAGTGACTGGCAGTTACGGAAGCAGCGTAGCATGCAAGCTACACTGTTTCTGTATCTGCTATTCAGTTCTATGGAACTTCCGGAAATAGCGTAGCTCAGCGAGCTATGCTGTTTCCGTAATTCATGGTAAAAAATCATACAATTCAGCCACAACACAGAGTAGTAGAATGGGGTTTAGGAGGCCCCGTTCTAGAGATAGGTGTGGGTCCCAGCGGTAGGACCCGCATCTATCTGACATTTATGACATATCCTGTGGATATGTCATAAATGTCTCTGATGGAAAAAACCCTTTAAGACTACATGTTAAGATGGCCATAGACATAACAATCCAAATAATGTTATAATCAATAAGGTTTTATCAATGGTACTAAAAATAAGTGGTTCTAACCAATGTAAATTTGCTCTATCGGTCACAACATTTATCATTGGATTTCAAAAATGTTCTTAAAGGCATGGTGTCGCCCCAAAAACATGTTTTTTTTTTAAAATTTAAACATTTAGTGTGTGGGTGATAAAACATTGTTCAAATTTTTTTTATTTTTTTCGCGAGTCAGGAAATATTATAAATTTTTTCAAATTTATAATACTACCCATTTTTGGTCACTAGATGGAGCTGTTTGGAGCTAGTTCCCAAAATTGCAGCATTGCAACATTGGGTTAAAAGCTATCGCTCTAGTGAGCGCTCAGCATCCCCCCCTCCTTTATCCTGGCTAGTGCCGGGATAAACGAGGGGTTTGAAAGGTTTAACCTGCTACACTGTGCGTCGCCATTTTTTGAGGTAACCCACAGTGTAGTAGGTTTACATGCAGTAGTAAACACACACAAACACTAACATACATTGAAATCGCTTACCTGCTCCTGCCGCCGCGGCCCGTCCGCTCCCTTTGCTGCCGCTGTTCCATGTGCACTTGTCCGGAAGCCGCGACCGGAAGTAGTAATATTACTGTCCGGCCGCGACTTCCGGTCCACAGGAAAATGGCGCCGGACGGCGCCAATTTCGAATAGGACTGTGTGGGAGCGGCGCATGCGCAGTTCCCACACAGACGCCGTACACGGCAGTCAATGGGACGGGAGCCGTTCGCAGTCCCTATGGGACTGTGGCTGCCGTATTCCATGTCTGTGTGTGTCGTTAATCGACACACACAGAAATGGAACAAAAAATGGCAGCCCCCATAGGGAAAAAAAAGTGTGAAAAAAAGAAACAGTAAAACACAAACACACAAATGAAAATAAACGTTTATATTAAGGCACTAACATCTTTAACATATTAATAAAATATTTGTGATGACACTGTTCCTTTAAATATTAGTGATTAGCTTACTATAGTCCAAGATACATACATATGAAGCAATGCAAATGCACAATATTCCCCATTATAGGAAGAATTTTAACATGTTGGGGTGAAATAAATTATTTTACATCATGGCCAAATCTTTGTCGATGGCTAGCCATACACTGTGAGGCCCATTCGGGACAGAGACCAATGTGAATGAATACATATATAAATGATCTCGCATCAGAAAAACAGTCTAAAAAAATCTTATCCACATTTATCATAATATTGGGCAAAATTGACTTTCACGTATGATCGGCTGATCCCCAATCTAAATTGTGCCAAATTTATAAAAAGTCACGTAAAATTTAAAAACAGATTCACAATTGCAGCCCTACTTGGCATCGATGCAACAAAAATAAAAAGCCCTAGTACATGACTCCTTTGTGTATAGCGTTGCAAAATATGTCGCCGCTATATATAAATACACGATAATTGGATAATTAAACAAACCCACAAAAAATGCAACTTTGGCAAAACACAGATTTCTTTTTTTCTATATTTTGAATTAAACGTGACAGTACTGAAATATTCCCTTTAGTTTATATAATATGAAATTAATTGCGCAAGTGATGGGCTGCCGGGGATTTCTAGTAACCTCTATTTTTGTTTTTTATATATATATACATCTGTTTTCAGTACTGTTCGCAGAGCAGATGAACACTCTTTTCTTTGGCTAATGCAAGCAGAATTATTGTTGTAAATGTATTTTGAGACGGAACAATAATCACTGTGTAGCGGTTTAACAGAACAAGACAGAACCTGGCACAGTTATTCCCATCATGGTCATTTCTCATTGACAATTATTAATACGTTCTTAGTGAATCGCCATAGAAGTCACTGATGCGTGGCCATAAATGGCTTTTGCTACTGGCACCAAAATGGTCAGAAAGTCATTCAATGTCAGTTTTAATTATTATTTATACTATATGTAAAAGGCCAAGAATGGCTTAGATAGTTTCCAAACTCAATCCAGGTTACAAAACTATGTATGGTGCAGGGGGGCACGACGGCAGAAGTCATCTCTGTCTAAGTGTCATACTGTCAAAGTGTCCTGGCAGTTATACATGGCAGTTGCACAGGGTCAGTGACAGGTAAGCTGCATTACCAAACCAGACAAACTAGCCCACGCTCTCAATATTAGATTTCTAACTATCTGTAAACAAACATGTTTGCCACCGCTCTCATCATTATAGCTGCTCTTGGTTTTCAATCCTATCGCCCATTTAAGACTTGCCCAAAAACAGTCCACATCAGTCCTTCTCTCCTTGCCTCGCCCATGTACAGCTCCCATTCACTATTCACTTTCCTCAGTCAACTTAACCCATCTCATCCCACTGCCCAACATAAAAAACGCTCTCATAAATCACAGAACCATCTGCTGTCTCTCTCCATTCTCCTGCTATTAGCTGCAGGGGACATCTCTCCCAACCCTGGGCCTCCCTTTTCTTCTGCCAAGCTCAACCACTTACCTGCCACACATAGAAACCCTGCAAATCTTCTTACCATTCCTTGTATGTCTTCTCCTGTCTCTTTTAACTGTGCTCTCTGGAACTCTCGGTCCGTGTGCAACAAACTCACCTTTATTCATGACTTATTCCTTTCTAACTCTCTCAACCTTCTGGCTCTTACAGAAACATGGCTACACCTGTCTGACACTGCTTCCCCTGCTGCTCTATCTTATGGTGGTCTCCAGTTCTCTCATGCCCCCAGACCTGAGAACAGGCAGGGTGGAGGAGTAGGTATACTTCTTTCCCCACACTGCACTTTCCAGGTCATTCCCCCGGTCCCCTCACTCACATTTCCCTCTTTTGAAGTCCACACCCTCAGACTCTTTCACCCTTTTCCCCTCCGAGTGGCAGTTATCTACCGCCCACCGGGCTCACCCCGCCAATTCCTGGATCATTTTGCTGCCTGGCTTCCACAATTTCTATCCTCTGAAACACCCACTCTCATCATGGGTGACTTCAACATCCCCATTGATAACCCAATCTCCTCATTTGCCTCCCAGTTTCTATCTTTAACCTCGTCCCTCGGTCTGTCACAACTTACTAACTCTCCTACACATGAAGACGGGCATTCACTTGACCTGGTCTTCTTCCGGCTCTGCTCAGTTTCTGACTTTATTAACTCTCCTCTCCCGCTTTCTGACCACAATCTTCTCTGCTTTACTATCAAATATTCTCTGCCTCCTCAGGTCATCCCTACGTATCAGACATACAGAAATCTGCATGCCATTAACACTGTGAAACTCATAGACAGTCTACAGTCCTCATTGTCCCCTATCTCTTCCCTCTCCTGTCCCAATCTGGCTGCCAAACTTTATAATAACACTCTCAAAAATGCATTGGATGAAGCAGCCCCCACTACACTCCGAACCACCCGACAAAGACGACGACAACCCTGGCACACGCCTCAATCCCGCTTTCTTCAGCGGTGCTTGAGATGTGCCGAACGACTGTGGAGAAAATCGCATTTGGATGCAGATTTCCTCCATTACAAATTTATGCTCAAAACTTACAACTCTGCCCTTCACCGCGCCAAACAAGTCTATTTCACTTCTCTCATCTCCACACTATCTAATAATCCAAAACGCCTCTTTGATACTTTTGACTCCCTCCTTAGTCCTAAAGTTCAGACGCCAATCACAGATCTCAGTGCTGAAGACCTGGCCAATTATTTTAAAGTTAAAATTGACAACATCCGGCATGATATTATCTCCCAGTCCCCTAGTAACATCGATCCCCTTCCCCCCCGCACTCCCTCTTCTTCACTCTCAGCATTTGACCCAATAACTGAAGAAGAAGTCTCGAGGCTCCTCTCTTCTTCTCGTCCTACTACCTGCCCTAGTGATCCTGTCCCCTCACACCTCCTCCAGTCCCTCTCCCCAGCTGTCACTAGTCACCTGACTAAAATATTTAACCTCTCTCTTTCCTCTGGTATCTTTCCCTCCACTTTTAAACATGCCATTATAAACCCATTATTGAAAAAACCAACTCTTGACCCATCCAGCGCTGCCAACTACCGACCAGTCTCTAATCTGCCCTTCATCTCCAAACTCCTGGAACGCTTGGTCTACTCTCGCCTTATCCGCTATCTCTCTGCTAACTCCATTCTTGACCTCTTACAATCTGGTTTCCGCACTCTACACTCCACAGAAACTGCCCTTACTAAAGTCTCAAATGATCTCTTGGCGGCTAAATCGGACGGTAAATCCTCTCTCCTGATTCTTTTGGATCTCTCTGCAGCCTTTGACACTGTAGACCACAAACTCCTACTTAACATGCTCCACTCTATTGGCCTCAAGGACGCGGCTCTCTCTTGGTTTTCCTCCTATGTCTCTGACCGCTCATTCAGTGTGTCATTTGCTGGTTCCACTTCTTCTCCTCTTCCCCTTGATATCGGGGTTCCTCAGGGATCAGTCCTAGGTCCGCTCCTCTTTTCTCTCTACACAGCTCCTATTGGACAAACCATCAGCAGATTTGGCTTCCAGTACCATCTCTATGCTGATGACACCCAATTATATACCTCTTCCCGTGACATCACCCCTGCTCTAATACAGAACACCAGTGATTGTCTGTCCGCTGTCTCTAACATCATGTCCTCTCTCTATCTGAAACTGAATCTTTCTAAAACTGAGCTCCTTGTGTTCCCACCATCTACTAACCTCCCTAAACCTGATGTCTCCATCTCTGTGTGTGGCACTATCATAACTCCTAAGCAGCACGCCCGCTGTCTCGGGGTTATTTTTGACTCAGATCTTTCCTTTACTCCTCACATACAATCACTTTCACGCTCCTGTCATTTTCACCTCAAAAACATCTCCAGAATCCGCTCTTTTCTTACGGAGGAAACTGCCAAAACTCTCATTGTTGCTCTGATTCACTCTCGTCTTGACTACTGTAACTCATTACTAGTCGGTCTTCCCCTCACTAAACTCTCCCCTCTCCAATCTATCCTCAATGCAGCAGCCAGGCTCATCTTTATGACCAACCGCTACACCAACGCCTCTAATCTGTGCCAGTCACTGCACTGGTTGCCCATCCCCTTCCGAATAAAATTCAAACTTATTACTCTCACCCACAAAGCTCTCCACAGTGCTGCACCTCCTTACATCTCCTCCCTCATCTCTGTCTACCACCCTACTCGGGCTCTACGTTCTGCCAACGACCTTAGATTAAAATCCTCCATAATCCGAACCTCCCACTACCGTCTCCAGGATTTCTCTCGTGCTGCACCCGTCCTCTGGAATGTGCTACCCCAGACAATCAGATTAATTCCCAATATCCACAGTTTTAAACGTGCCCTGAAAACACATCTATTTAGACAGGCCTATAACATTCCCTAATCTGACTCCTTTCCATGGCCCTCCATTTAGATTAGTCATCAGAATAAGATTCCCTCACACTCCTTCTCTTCATGTCCGTCATACACGGATACTGGCTGGTGACCGGCTCATGCAGCTTTATGTTACCACCGCATGTGTATAAAAATGGCCGAACCATTGTACAGAACAAACACTATTACACTTTGTGTCTCCCTTATTTCCTCATAGATTGTAAGCTCTTGCGAGCAGGGTCCTTACTCCCCAGGTTTGAATTGTAAATGAACTTTGTCACTATGTAATGTCTGATATAGTTTGTTTCATGTTCCCTCTAAATTGTAAAGTGCTGCGTAATATGTTGGCGCTATATAAATAAAGATTATTATTATTATTATTATTATGATGTATAGGTGTAAATGGTCATTTGTTTAGAAAACTAAACCTCAAATTGGATATATTAGGTCCACAGTGTACTGTATTCCAACCAGGGTTCCATGGGTCTCTGGTGTTCCTTGGAAACTGGTCAGAGTTCCCTGACCCAGAGGACAAAAGCCTTAAGAGTACCCACTTTCTAGGGCGTACATACCATAGAGGCAGACCATGCAATCATATGGCGGCCCCTGGAGAGGGGGGGGGGGATCTGCCCTGTTTGGTTCCATGCTCTTTACTACAGAAGGGGTCCTAATCAGGTACTTGTCACTTGACCCCTTCTTCAGAGAAACTGTATGCTTAGCAAATAATGGGGTGGGAATTTGGCCCAAGGAACATACATAGGGCGGAGTGGGGAAAAAAAGCACCAGGCATTTCTTGTCCTTGTTGGCAAAATCCAACACCATAATTGGGGGCCGATTTTGATCTTCACTATGAGCCCACATCAATCTCTTGTATGCCAATGGTCAGTTTACAGTAGGGATGATCTTAGATGCTTGGTTGGTGCTGGAAATCCAGTCTAAAAAGCTTGTCAAGAACATGGTACTGGCTGAGAATGATTGCGTGACCTAAACGCCACTCTTCTTCAAAGTAGTGGCCTGAATCAGAGGCCTTGGCTAACATGTTACATAGTCAGCAATCTATTCTCTAGATCCAGTAAGGTCCAGAAAGGATGTAAACAAACAACCTGCGATGTGGTGCAGAAATTACGTATTGAGTTTTTTGTTTATTTCTCATTTAACTTCTCACAATACCATTTTTTGTTAGAGAAGTCCACTGAAAATAAGCTTATCCCAGGATGTCCCACTACTGGGAACCCCAGAGATCAGCTGTGATGTGCAAGCAAACCGAGCAGCAAGTGATATATTTTCCTGCAGCAACACCACAGGGCAAATGAAGCATTACACCATGCCCATTGAAATAAATGGGTTGTCCCTGTTATGTACTTATGGGCCAGGTCCTTAAAAAAATACTCTTTGTAGCTGCACTCCACTCTGGCTAAGTGTTCGAGGTCCCAAACGTGTGATCCACCCATCTATTAACTCAGATGCCTTAATGGGGTAACAGGGTATTTGGGGTTTCTAAATATAAACAAAAATCACTCAAGGATTTCAATTCAGGTAACAATTTAAGGGAAAATCATTGCTTTAGAAAAAAAAGTGTTGCACATTACAGTAATTAAAGATATCACAAATGTCATGAAATTGGGCCATCTTTATAGCAAGGCAAATTGAATTGCTATGTGAATAGTATTATGGGTTGACCGAGATCTCACCGCATTGTGTTTGCCCTTCACACTTTTCTAGAAGTAAATAAAAAGCACTTAGTGGCTAGTGAACTACTCCATTAAGCAGTGTTTTATTAGGCAAATAACTACCCATATGGGACAAAGGAGTTTTAGTACTTATTCAAATTGTCAGATTTTTTTTCAGTATACTTTTATAATAGAGAAAAAGAAAAAACATGCCCTGCCTATGGTAATACCCTGTCTGCAGGAAGCCCATATGATTTTGATGGCATGTTGGTCCATTAAATTCATATTTACTCATCCTCCAAGTTGTTACCAGAGTACTTAGGTGACAGGTGCCCTTTAAGATGCTTACTATATAATATACTACAAATGTAATAGGGGTGTAAAAAAACAAAGAAGAAAAAAATATGAAAGTTTAACACACTTTCAGATATCCCTAAGACAGGAAATCTATTATGTAAGAACGTATATCAGCTCTACTTATCATCACAGTGCCTGTCTATAAAACACTAACCAGGAACATAAAAATACAGAGTGCAAACACTGCAGTTAGAATAATAACCAATAACATAATATACACTAAGGACAGATTGCGCCAAGATCCTGAGCAGGCGGCTACAATAAACATATGGCACTTCACTTATTTTCTTCAATGATTTACTGTGGGATGTTATTACTGTAACCAGTTAACTCTACTACCACTCTTATAAAAATAAGTTTCCTGTAAAATAAAAAGTACACTAAATATAAGTGAGTTGTCATTTCTCAGGATGTTAGAAATTCGATTGCACCTTTTTCTAGGAAAGCTGGGTAAAAACCGATATTGGTTCCCACAAGGGTCAGTCACCTTCCTTACACATAAATACATGCACACATAACGTGTTTCCTGACCGCCACATAAACATGCATGCTCGGCTTGGTCGAGCATGCATGTTTATTTCAATGAGGAGAAGGAAATAGGCCACGCCCAGACACCTCTAGCAACAACTGAAATCTAAAGGGTGTAAAGGATAGTGAAACATCTGCCATCTGGGGACTGTTGGGCTGCCCCCATACAGGTTAGATAGTTGGCATCCAACCTAAATCAGCACATTCAGCCAACTTTAATCCAACCTAAATCAGCACATTCAGCCAACTTTAATCTAATGTGTATTAAGCCGGAGTTTTTGACAACCTACTGTAGGTCTCAACATATCCGACCCTGTGTCCACCCTGATCTAGAGCTGTGAATGTAGAATTCAGAAAAATATATATTTAATCCACAGTAGTGACTCAACCTTTGGCGTCTGGTGAACACATCCATATACCTGTTACTGTTTTGTATGTAAGAAATTTTTAAGCCGTTTTTTATGTAAGCAGTTATGTAAGTAATTTGACATAATGTTATATTGTCATTTATATCCATATAATCTGATCTCACAAAATGAAAACAGCTTTTTAATGATTATAATTCCACCAACTAAAGGGCCTCTCTGAGGGTTTACTAAATTTAATCCAGGAAGAATACTGTATTTATACAGCCGTGAATTATTATGCGAAGGTGAGGGTCTGTGGGCTGCATACTGTCCCATGTTAAACTTAATCTAGCTCTGACACAACCAAAAATGATTAGTAAAAACTTCAAGTCCAATATATTATCTATTACCTGGTTAGGACTATAAACTCTCCAGTGTCCTAATTTTCTACTGTTCCTGTCTGGTTTCACTTGTCTGGTAATATGAACATTATAGTTATTATATTTAAGGAATCCCGTGAAGCTCTCCGGAATCTTTTGCTGCTGTATAACTCAAATGTAATAATAGCCTGAAAGCTATTAATATAACGCAAATGTAGTAAAGGAACATAACAACACAGCAATTGTCTGCACAATGTCAATATGCAGCCTGAGTCTAGTACATTTTTGTATTTGCAAATTTTTGCTGTGTCTGCTTTGGCCTCAATTATCTGCTTCAAGACAGCTTCATCGTAACCTTAATTCCAAAGGTTGAACTTAGTTGATCACAGATAATACAAATTAGTTATCTGAATTGATTTTTTTTAGGTAACAAGTTATTGTCTCATATGTCTTCCAGCCGACATAACCAGCCATTTCATGTCAATCCAGCATTCCATATTACCACAAATTAAAATGACACAGCTGCCCTTACATGACAAAGAAAAGCAAAGGTCAGACTCCACACAAAGGGCCAACAAGCCTTTCGAACAAAACACAAAATAGACTACATTATTCAGCTGTCATCGGTTTGTAAGTATATGCAAACGCCGAAATCCCTTATTCCACCAAGTCTGGGGTACGTAGGGATGTGTTAGCTCATTGTGTCTCACTCACTTAGCACCACAACACTAAAGTGCATGAAGTAGCAGCAACAGTAAAAGGTTAATATTTGTCACTGGGTAAAACGCCAAAAGCAAACCTTATTTAGTCAGAATATCTTCACTGTTTACATAGCAATGTGTACACAGCATTCTCTACATGTCCACTGACTATGGACAAGAGCATAGAGCTTTGACAATTTGCAAGGAGAAGCCGACTCAATAATTTTGTCACTATTACTGTATGTATGTTTGTGTAACCATACAATACTAGCTTATGCCCCTACAATTATTTTTACATAATACTAATAAAATATTATTTACAGATACATCATATTGGTAGCTAATTCCCAATTATATAATAATAATAATAATAATAACAATAATAATAACAATTATAATTATTACTATTATTATTGTTGTTATTATTATTAATAATAATAATTTTACTAATAACCCAACACAATTTTACTAATAACCCAACACAATTTTAAACTAAAAGAAAAAAAAGAATCTTCTTATTATTACTATTATTATTATTAATAATAATATTATTATTATAAAAAAATAATTAAATATATTCCCAAAATTTGTAAGTGATCACTTTATCTTATTATTATTATTATTATAAAAAAATAATTAAATATATTCCCAAAATTTGTAAGTGATCACTTTATCTTCCGGGATATTTCAGTGCAAAATTCCAAGCAAACAAACGTCATCGATATATTTTTTCTATTAGGTTGGATGTACACAGTCATTTTTCTTTTATTCACAGCAATGATATAAAGTCATACATCTACAGCCATGCTAACATATGTTTAACTGTTCCAAGATTTACAGTGCAAAAGGCTAATTCGAGAAAGCATAAAGACACACACGACTATATGCTGATTTCATTACAGGGTTTATCAGAAGCTAATCGATAACTGAAATAGAAAGACATGGGAAATAAATGAGAGCCCTGAGGTATCAAGATAGCAAAAATCATAATAATAATAATAATAATAATAAAAATTAAAAAAAATGTACAGATATGGCATAGATAAATAATAATAACAGCACTAGCACTAATAATAAAATTATTAGTAATAATAATAATAATAATAATAATAATAATATATTTAACAAACTGTTTGCATGTACCTCATGTTACATTTTCAAATATAGACGGCAGGGTATACTGGGCAACCAATCAGCAATTCTTTTTAGTTATTGCAGGTCGGGCAGAAAACTTGCTTCGTGTGCACTGTATTAACCCCACCCATGCACATTAGATGACTGTTGGCAAATCCATCAATGATCTAACACATGGGGAGCTGCCAGCCAATACTTAGCTGTCTGCACTTGTTGGAAAAATTTATTGGATTCGTCTTATTTTACTGGCAATGTTTTCCATTGGTAAAATTCTGCAGAGCGGAAGGGCTCATGCTAAGGGCTCATTCATAAGACCGTATTACAGCTCTATGCAACCCCCGAGCATAATACAGCAGTCATAGAGGTGTATGGGCCCTTACTGCACTTCAAATTTCATACACAAATTTTTTTTCTGCATAAATTCAACAAAAAACAAAAAATTGTGGCATGCTCCATTGAATTGCGTATTACAGAAATATTCTCCATTAGAGGCTTTGTGAAGAGTCATTTCTGTAAAAAAATTGCTTTAATTGGTAGTAGATAGCTTGGATGAACATCTGTAGAAACAATGTTCAAAAATGTTCAAAAATCCTCTCGATGGATCGCTCTAATTTGATTGGGTGAAAATAGTAATTTAACCTGTGAAATATTCCATTATCATTAAATTTCATCTGGTGTTGTTCTAGTCACCAATGGGCAGATGAATTAATTCCCTTAACATATAAAGATCTGCTGCTACAAAGGCAAATTATTTCACAATCATCAATGCTTTATAAAATATGTACAAAAAAAATGATATAAAAACATTAAAAAAAATTATACAAAATGCACAGAAAAAATAATGGTTGAATGTTAAACAATATTAGTGTCTATATGTGAGACACATTTCCACATAAAAAACAAAACTAGGCAATGACAAAAATCACAAAAATGTCTACCAATTTGATAGAACATGAAAAAAGATAGACATTTTAAAGCGCAATGTATCAGTAAAGTTTAATATCTGATAATATATTCCATCTACATCCTTGTTGACATGCATGGTTGTCCAAAAAGTTTACTCATTCATCATTGTGGCCGTTCTTTTTGTTGGAAAAACCACATTAAACAGTGATATCAGTTTATCTTAGTGTCCATTTTCTGTTATCTCTGAAGTTTTCCCCAGCTGGTTCCGTCCTTGTGTACAAGCTCTTTATATCCCAGGCCTCTCACATCCTCATTCTGGGCTCTTAACTCAATAGCCTGGACTTTTCCTTCCTTGACATGTGTATTTGTCGTGTATTATCTGTAATCGCAGACACCACTCTCTCACACTTTACAGTCTTTGACATCTAATGCCTCCCTTCTGCTTCCAAGTATTTCCTTGAGCTGCCAATTGCCAGAGAACCCATCACTGCCAGCTTCTTGTAAATGCCACAAGAAGCAGCCCATGTTTTTACTTATTTTTAGAAACTCTCTACTTGACAAGGTGTCTCCTTGACCTCCTTAATATATGAGAACTTTCTTCTTTGCAACCTAATACAAGGTCTCCAAATTTACTTCTGCAGATGCATGAATATTTTGTATTGTACAGAAGTAAATAACAAACAGTTGTATACATACAGTGGGGCATTTTTGGGGACAGAACTGTAGCAATGCAGCCTAGCTACTGTAGATTATCGATTTTGAGGTTAGCAGTGACGTAACTTGAAGCCCCAGGGCTCAATGCAAAATCTGTTGTATCATTTGGGGGTCTTATGTGGTAAAGAGGCCTTTGGCCTGGCTGCGACTGCTACCTCTGCTCCCCCTATAGTTACGCCTCGGGAGGACAGAGTCTCCTGAAGATGGATCCAATGCAAAACCATGGGTGGAAAAAAAGCAGATTTCACACCTACTTATGTTACACTTAGTAAGTTGTTCTTTACAAAAACGAAACATCATTATTCTATATTCTTTCTCATTCTTGGTTTCAGAAAACTAAAGCTAGTCGTAAAGAGGACAAGCTTTTGCCCCATACAGCCGACTCTGGTGATGATGATTGGTTGAGGTGGAATATGCATTGGAAAAATAGTTCAACATTTTTCTCGGATAGTTAAGTCTATAGTTCTAGGAAGGAATTTATTAAGATACTCTACGCCAGTATTCTGGTGTAAAAAAAACTTACAATTTGTACAAATTGTACTCGCTTTTTTCGACCTTTTTCATTTTTATTCCACCCATGCCATTTTTATAACAAGTGGGCAAGGCATAGCGGGAGGGGCAGGGCCACCCGTAGCTCCACAAATGAACTACAATTTATGCCAGATTTCACTTTCTGCTGCACCAACAGCCAGATATGCTCCTAATTTATTAAGATCTGTTTGCCTCTTTAGAAATAATGTGCATCTTACTCCAGAGCATTTTAGATTAGGACTGGCATATGAAATGCCAGTCTTAATAAATCCCCCCCCCCTTAGCGTTTACGGAACTATCGCCATAGAATTCCCACAAAGATGTGTCCTGTAGGCCCTTTTAGGAATGTCAATTAAACTGATCGGAAAGGAAATGTTCACAACAATGGCCAATAATAAAGCCATGAATAGTGTTCTGTTGTGACACCTACTTTTTTTTTTTTTTTAGTTCTGAATACTTAAGGAGGTTTTACACTGGACGATTATCGGGCAGACGAGCGTTAATATACCGCTCGTTGCCGATAATTGCCCTGTGTAAACAGGGGAACGATCAGCAGATGAACGAGCAAACGCTCGATCATTTGCTGGTCGTATCGTTTTAAAAAAGTTAAATATTATCGTTGTCAGCAGCACATCTTGGTGTGTAAACAGGGAGACGCGCTGCCGACATGATAATAATGTATGGGGACGAGCGATCGGAGAAACAACCGCTCGTCCCCATCCACAGCTCCGTGTGACAAGAGCAAACGAGCGCCGATCAACGATGTCTCGTTGATTGGCGCTCGCTGCCCCGACCGCTTATTGACCGGTGTAAAAGGGCCTTAAAGAGGCTCTGTCACCAGATTTTGCAACCCCTATCTGCTATTGCAGCAGATCGGCGCTGCAATGTAGATTACAGTAAAGTTTTTATTTTTTAAAAACGAGCATTTTTGGCCAAGTTATGACCATTTTTGTAGTTATGCAAATGAGGCTTGCAAAAGTCCAAGTGGGTGTGTTTAAAAGTAAAAGTCCAAGTGGGCGTGTATTATGTGCGTACATCGGGGCGTTTTTAATACTTTTACTAGCTGGGCGCTGTGAAGAGAAGTATCATCCTCTTCTCTTCAGAACGCCCAGCTTCTGACAGTGCAGATCTGTGACGTCACTCACAGGTCCTGCATCGTGACGGCCACATCGGCACCAGAGGCTACAGTTGATTCTGCAGCAGCATCAGCGTTTGCAGGTAAGATCGACTTACCTGCAAACGCTGATGCTGCTGCAGAATCAACTGTAGCCTCTGGTGCCGATGTGGCCGTCACGATGCAGGACCTGTGAGTGACATCACAGCGTGATCTGGCAGAAGCTGGGCGTTCTGATGAGAAGTGGATGATACTTCTCGTCAGAACGCCCAGCTAGTAAAAGTAGTAAAAACGCCCCGATGTACGCACATAATACACGCCCACTTGGACTTTTACTTTTAAACACACCCACTTGGACTTTTGCAAGCCTCATTTGCATAACTACAAAAATGGTCATAACTTGGCCAAAAATGCTCGTTTTTTTAAAAATAAAAACGTTACTGTAATCTACATTGCAGCGCCTATCTGCTGCAATAGCAGATAGGGGTTGCAAAATCTGGTGACAGAGCCTCTTTAAGTAAATTGTATGGCTATAGTTTTGTACTAGTCCCATTCTTTTGAGAGAATTAGTCACACATAGGTATGTAAATGTCTCTGAAGGTTGTCACAAGTGGAGATATGGGACAAGGATAGGGATTTTTCGGGACTTCCTGTAAGTAATCCTACTGAAGAACGCTATAGGAAATGGCTGACAACATGGACCAATAGATTGCATTCAACTGAATGATATTGGAGATCAGATAACCTTAAATTAGACTGGGTTTATCGGACCCAGGGAAGGCGTTGGGCGACTAACCAACTACAATAGCCAAGACATAATTGATGTGGGCTAATAAAATGCTTGTGAGGGGGACTTATTAATTGCACTTTACTGAGAACTATAATTGACCAAGGGGATGTAGGCAGCTTTTGATCATGGCCCTTTATGGATTGCCCTAATTCCAAATATTCCAAATTGTCAGTTTGCCCCTAAAAAAATTAAAAAAATCACTTTGTATTATAACATTAGGAAAAATTGCTACTCAGGAGTCTATGAAACGTGGATGACAACCCTTGTGGCATGTAGCTGTCATGGTGCCCATATTAGTGGTCAGATTGCTTACCCATAAACAGAAATAACTAAGAAACAACATAGTAGAGTGATTAACAATTTGAGGATGATTCAAGAACTACGTAATGTCATAGTATCGTATTCTGTTTTTAGACCCTCAGGCACCTGTATGATCTGTGCAAAACTAAATTATATATCAGTGATATTTCTCATTATACGATCTAAAGGAAGGATAAAGCGATATCTCTTTAAGGGGCTGAAATTATGGAATTAGCGGTCCTCAGAAGACGCAAATGCCAAATATGATTACAGTAAATAGGTAACTAATCATATTAGATGTGCTCAAACGATAGCATTACTTCATCCTTAACCTCTTTATTACAAAGGAAATTTTATTCCAAAAACCCAGCGTACAGCTGAAGCCGGCAGACATAGGACTAATATGTAACGGATGAAGGATTGTTTCCTTAACAAAAACATTGCAGATCTGGATGTGGGAACGTTCACTTTTATGAGCATGTCATAACATTTGATGGACAATTACTGCAAGACACAAACATGCACTTTACAGGCAGCTTTTAATGCTTTTTGTGTGTATGCAGGTCAAAGACAAGGTGCGGGAAACAAGGCAAAGTAACTACAGGAAAGGAGGAAGACTTCACCTGCAAATATCCAAACCTGTATGGCAGGCTTTCTCATATAAAGAGTAATTTCCCCTTAAAAAATACACCAGTATATATAAATCCTTGAGGTGTCCTCTTCTGTCATGCTTTCATTATATTCAGTGGCCCCTTAAGAAGGCTTTACACCTGTGGTGCCGCTTATCTTTAGAGGAGCAAGTGATCAGACATGTAAGGCCGGCCATTGCCATTAGATAATTGCACAACTATCTCCCCAACTCCGCCATAAACATGCACGCTCAGATAAGCCGTGCATGCATGTTTATGGCCATAGTGAGAAGCAGGTGTCAGACACCTATTTTGCCGCTTTATCTCCCAGGAGAACAAAGGGTCAAACATGTTAAAATCCAACATGACTGATCCTTGTCATCCATGACAGCAGATATCCGGACCGTTGACAATTTTCTAATACGTTTGGCCAGCTTACGTTAAATCTGTTACTGGGAATACTGGCTGACAACCATTATGACCACCAATAAAGCTCTGATCGTGGTTGGTACCCAGATTGCCTGGAGCCCTAAGGGCAAATTTACCTAGTTAGACAGTGGTGAAATTAGACAATGAACCATTCCATAACGAGACCGAGGTGATACTCAGGGCCAGGAAAGCTAGGTAACAAACCCCAGGACAACTATAATATGGCCATATGGATTGTCAGCCAGTTATCCAAGAAATAAGTCAATAATCATTGTGTGTACTGGGTATAATGATCGGTATAATGATCGGACCGGGTGGATTGAGAGTGATCTGAACCCCCGGTCAATAATGGTCATGGGCCCTTTAACAAGAGCTATGGCTATGGGCCTCGGAGACATTCATAATGCCCAAATGGTCATTAATGTTATTATTACGATTATACTGTGTAAAGATGATTGATCTGGAAATCCCAAATATGAGAAATATTAAAGTTGCTTTGAAGGGCATTGTGTTTGTTCTTAAAGGGGTTTTCCTAGTTTTTCCAAAAAGTGCCAGGTGTGCGAGGGATTACTGATTACTGATCCCCGGGATTCCAGCGCTGCCGCTCTGGTAATCCCTGCCGCTGTTTATTGACATAACACCAGCATTGACGTGCCTGCATACCTACATGATCTTCTGCAGCCAATCACTTACCTTAGCGAGCCTGTGCCGTATACTCGCCGAGACCAGTGATTGGCTGCAGCCATCATGTGGGTATACAAGCAAGTCATCGCTGCAGCTGTCAATACACAGCGGCGGGCAGGACCAGAGCGGCAGTGCTGGAATGCCGGAGATCTGTGAGGTGAGTAATGGCTCAGTTTTAATGCATACCTCCTACCCCTGCGACTCTTCAGAATAACTTGGAAAACCCCTCTAAAAACAAATTAATAGGTGCAATATAAATTATAGGAAGCATTAGTCAGATTGGGCTCCTAGGGACTCATGTGTATAAAACAATAATCTTTATTGGGAAATGACTGCATGGCATTTCAGAATTTTTTGGAGCTTGAACATAATTGGATCCCTTTATGATAAGCCAGTCATACAAATACGGGGTCATGCACATGGCAGAACTGTATTATGGTGTTCGATGGCTCATGCCTTGATTTTTATTTGTAGGGGATTTTATCTGAATCAGACAGAAAAAAAACGACAGTATGGGCCCATAAATTTCTATAGGTGCTGTATTATAGGTCGTGCAACTCAAAGTTTGTATGGCGCTATAATACCGTCATGTTCCTAAACCATAAATGGCACATATCTCTTGGTATTCCAACAGCCTTGCCATGCTCCAATTTTTTGAAAAAATAAACCTATCCAAGCAGTCTGTATTGAAGGGAGAGAGGGGGAACTACACAATAATAAACACGGAGCATATTTCAAATGCCGTATTTTTGACACACTTGTGAAATTAGTTTCTCATACACAGATATAAATACACCCATCCTAAAAAAAAAATCTTCAGCATTTTTTTTACGAGAGTGAATTGAAATATGAACTAATGTCAATATTATTATCCATTATTAACTGACAGCACTGCTCCGGCGCGACGTATAAAATGCCATGATATACAGTACAGCAATGTTATGCACAGGAGAACAGGAGGTATATTAAAAAGTGATGAAAACTTCATGGATGGAAGCGTCGACCTTCCCGTAAAGCTCTAGCGTTCAAATGAAAGATGTCAATTACTTCACAAAGCAGACGTCTGTACTCAGTAATGGGCGAGCATGGTATTTATAAAGTGACTAGACAGATGTCTGTTTTAATCCAGGACACCTAAAGAACATGGCGACTGGCAGATTTCCCTTTAGAAAATGGCCAGTTTGATCATTCTCCGTATTGAATATTTTCATGATGTCGTAGCCAGATAACGGTTATTGGATTTATTAAATTTTAAAATGATCTTGTCAAAATATTTTGTTTTTGTCAAAATAATTAATAGGATTATATGAATTAAAATGGTAAAACACTAATAAGTGCGGGAACAGTATGCCTTTTAATACACCTTTGGTTAATCACAACTCTCCACCGTAGATACGAGAGAATATACATATACCACCATGATAGGAAGGCTGTTCTTCATCATATGGCACCAAATAGGGCAAGCGACAATTTTTTCTCCGTTGGATTCTGTCGGAGACCTACTGATATACGTTATGATACATTACGGACACATAGACTGCTATGGGTGCCATATTACGATTTCAAATAACTTGGGTGCAGTAGTCTGTCAACTTGGGGGTAGTAGTATGTCATAATCACTTTTATCACCAATAACAACCTGCAGGGAGGCAGAAAATTCCAATGTCACTCCGTGGCCTGAAGACCATTTTCCTCTTGCCTATGACCAGGGGTGAGAAAAACTCTGTGTCCAATATGGGTTTAAAATTGCGCCCACTACCCTCATTTCCTGAAGATATGCATGATAGTTATCTGATGGACCGCCATTACTTTAATTTTCTACTGTCACCCACCTTTCCCACCAATCCCTCACATTCTTATTTATATGCATAATCCCCATTTGCCTCTACTCGACCCATACATGTAGGGCTGCCTACCATACCATGTAATTAGGGTCTAACGGTTCCTGCAGGTTCTGTTACCCCACAATGACCACCAACTCCATCTACCACTCTTCCCAGTCCTGACTATAAGGGCATGTTTAGATGTGGCAGAATTTCTCCACTGCAAATGTTGCTGCAGATTCGTTGCGAATTTGCACCAACATTTTCATGTTTGACAGGTAATTTAGACATTGCGGATATCACTGCGGACTTGCCGCAGATTTCAGCCTTTGCATTGCAAAGTCTGAAATCTTCAGGGATGTTCCGCTGCTTCTCCGCAACATAATGTGCATCCTGCGGAGTGAAAATTCTGCACCACAGCCTAAATTCCGCACTGTTATTTTCTGCAACTAAGTTACCTAAAAATGTATAGAAACAAATGTAAAAAATGGCTGCTGCAGAATTCAACAGCAAATCCGCCACGTCTGAATGTGCCTTAAGACTCTATGGTCTGAATGTCCATCACTGACATAAGACTTCCAGTAACAGCAGCCCGTTGACGGATCTTGTTGACGGATTCCCAGAGCAACCAACAGATATTTGAAGCACCCTTCGCCACTGCCCTGCTTTATTTTTGCATAACTCCCGCTGATTCTAGGAGAGATTCGTTAATAACACTATAAGGGAGGATTGATCTTTAAGCTATTACTTTCTATATTCTACTGTGGTTGTCCATCTATGTTACTTCTGATAGATTTTCATTTAAATAATTTAAAAAAGGGTATGACTTTCTTCACCAACGCATCATATTTCACCAATTATAGGCCATGACATCTTTGAACATATTTACTGCAAATATCCCTATTTCCAATGATTTATGTTGTGTACATCTAACCATATGTATTTTTATGTTGGTGCTATGTATACTGCCCTATGTTGTTTAGTAGGAACTCTGCAATCCCGATACAGGAGAATTATATCTGCTTTACATTTTCCATGCTACTGTTTAAATGAGCGATCGGTATGACTTAAATACACTACTTCGATTATTTTTTCCTTGGGTTGTACGTACAGTTCTTTATGGCAATCCCATAGAAGTGTTTAAAAGGATTCTCTTACAAACGCAAGACATGAATGGAGAGCAGATTTACAATGCATAGTCCTTTAACTAATACAAACAGAACAATTACCCTCATAAATTAGAAAAATGTGTCATTTTAAGCCAGTAGGCAATAAAATTGCCCTGTCACATGACTATTCCTTAGAGGAGAGCTCATTAAACAAGAATATAACATAGATAGAAATTTAAAAAAAATAAGAAATTTCTATGATAATATTATTATTTTAATTATAAAACTAAAAACCTACATTTTATATGATTATATTATATATGTATTTATTTATTGAATTTTTGTTGTCTCGCTTGTACCTGTTACTACTCTTGTTATGGTTAGCCTAAAAAAATGTAAATTAGACATCAATATAGACTAATGAACGAAAAAAATATATATATATATAAGCAGTCAGATGGTCACACATGGCCCAATTCGACAATTAGGTGTGAATCTGGGACCATATTGAGAGTTTCCAATATCACGCAGATATGATCTTACAATTTGCAAGCCAATCTTATCTATTCAATTATATATATATATATATATATATATATATATATATATATATATATATATATATATATATATATATCCAAAAAGAAAGTTCAGCAGCACTCCAATGATCAAGGTGAAAAAAAGGTGAAATTTATTGAGCCAACATGGCAATGCAACGTTTCCGTCCCACCTTGGGACCTTTCTCAAGCATAGTGATACATACAAGTTCAGTGATTTATATAGTGTGTATACAATCAGTGTCATCAATCTCATTAGAATAATGAGGTTGATATATACATCTCAAAATAACGTGATATGGTCTATCGGGATCGGGACTATCAGCTGGCACCCTTCATTACTGGAACCTATATACTGAATTAGAGTGCTGCCGTTTTTTCTACTGGTATATATATATATATATATATATATATATATATAAAATTTGTGTTGTTTTTTCTTATTTTGAACATATATTTGATTTTAACTGATTTGCTAAAAATTGAAGAATAGTAGAAAAATAACCAGCTCAGAGTAAATTGACAGTATGAAATATTAGTGATAAGGGTCTATGAATCTATTTCTTTTTTATTTGTAAGTGCTTGACCTACAGGTTGCAATATAATGTGACCTTTTTGTACAAAAAAAAACATATTTCGGGAATTTTGACAAAAAGTTGTGTCTTTAATGAAAAAATTTCAGATAATTAATTCATGTTTAGGACTTGTCTCTGTAAATTGAATGAGACAACTGGATGTTGTAGGTCATTAATGAAGGAGTGGCACAAAAGATTTTTTTTTTCAATTTCTCACCCGAAACACGAGAATGAAAATGACCGTTTAACTTTCAAGTTGGGAAACAAAAGTTCTTCTTGACAGAGGCAACCATCAAGAGTATTTGATACATAGCAACTGGGAGGCAATTAGTGTGCTGCTAAGACTTGTTTTAGAATAAATCAGTGATCCAAATCCCCCTCTTTCCCAAAAGCCCACTCATTATTAAATCTACTTTAATGAACAAGCCTCTCGACCAAATACATTTCCATCTTAATGGGGGCGCACCTGCCCACTACAATGGCTGTTATTTTATTTTTTTTTACAAAGAAATTTAAGTAATAAAAAGAAAAATGGGTGAAGAATCTAATAAAATAGGTTTGAATTTATTCAGAATTTCAGCAGACAATTCCACTTTTTTTCCCCCAAAAACTTCAATGTACTTTCCAGGACACCAAGGTTATGTAGATGTCTCGTCACCTCTGTGAAGTCCATTGTTTCCCTTACTCATTTTACAGTGTGGAATGGTGCAGATTACATGATAATACCTTCTAATCCATCTTATTTTGACAGAAGGAGGTACAGAACATGCTGTGTTAGCAAAAATAGTCAAAGACCTCCAATAAGTCACTTACACTTTATAAAAGTTGTGCCCTATCTTAAAAAGCTTTCTCCAACTTAATCTGCAGACACTAAACAGAGTTATCAGTCTATAGAAATATATATATTTTTTCCTTAAATACACCATTCCAAAGTGACGTCTTTAACCCTTTAGGCTTCACCACAGATGGTAGCTCTATTACCTCCCGAAAATGGACACGTATACACTTTTTGGCCCAGTGAAAGAAAAAGAATTAAACTGGTAATATGTGAACCCTATGTAGTTCTCAGATAGATTCGAGTAGATTTTAAGTTCTTATATAAAAACTACAACCTATATGAGGCCAAGGAAGGAGCGATGCTTAAATCAAGTCAATGTAAAGCAAAAAAAATTAAAATAACTGCCTTAAAATTATGGGGCAATTTTACACAATTTCCACACAGACACTAATTGACAAAAATAAACAAATTTCGGAGAGTAATGTATCAATCTTTATATTAAAAAGAGGGAACAGTAAGTAAAATGAATCTAGAGAGGATGGATGAGTTATTTTCTAACAAAAAGTTGTGTGTAGTGATAAATGACGACTTGTGTTAAAGCTACAGAAAATGTCATATGTTGATTTGATCTTTCAATACTTTTTATACAAACTCTTCTTTTGGGGAAAAAAAAAATAGAATAAACATAGAATTACCAGATAAAGTCTGAAATGATTTTACTTGAGTATATTCACATTTTTGGGGGCATTTTTTTAAAATATGACAGAAAAAATTATTTCCTTTCTTATTCACATAAAACACTAAAAAACCTGCAGAGAAATTACAGAGAAAACATTACGTGTGTACATACCCTTAGAATTTAAGAAAAATGGATATATAATGGGAAGATTGTGCATGTGGGAGGTCATACAAGACATATGCATTTGGGAGTCATATACAATTGAATCTAGTAAGACTTTTTAAATATTCACATATTATAGGGTAAAATACTTGAAAGTAAATTTTTGTAAGATCTTGGATGCAAAAGTGTTCCTAACAATTTCTATTAAAGTATAAAATATAAAAACTTAAAATGTATGCCAAACAATAAAATAAAAAAATTAATTAAAATAGCAAAAATAATAATAATTATTAATATAAAAAAATTGTGACATGTACCATCATTTTAAAGTGGATTTCCTTATGTTTGGGAGACATCTAAAAAAATGCAACAGGCCCCCTACCCAAGTATGATAATTTATAGAGGAATATTTTTTTTAGAATTTGTCTTATTCCTGAGAAAATCAATGCACTAAAACTTCCCAGTTACAACATGATATTTCTAATCTCTGTATTGGCAAACGCTTTTCTTGATGGTTGCCTCTGTAGCCACAGCTCGCATCACCTACACATGGAGACAAGCGGTGATTTGTGACTGCTAATTTATGACATAATTGCTGTGTACTGAGTCCCGTGAACCATAATCTGTTTCTAATGAACCTCTCCTTCATCCATTGGCTGGCAGTGCGGCTGCAGCTCTAGAGGAGATGGAATGCATTGCTTCTGCTAAGTCATGTTTCTCAGGGCCGGCTCGGAGATGGCTATCATGAAAGCCTGTGTGTATCTGTCTGGTTTGTGTTAGTGTGTTGGTGCCTCTCAACAATGACATATTAACAGGCCTGCTTGACGATCCTAGATGCTCGTAATAAGCTCTGTTATAATGTTATTCTTTGCCTGGCTGAATGGAAACCGTCACCATTTTTAAATCATTGCAATCTGCTTCTATTATCAGCCTGTGAGCCGAGACCAAATCACCTTGACACAACCAATTCACTAGTGTTCTTAGATATTGCACAGATAAAATGGTTAAAATGCTAAATTTGTTAGTGGAATTAGAAACTTTACAAACTGGAAGGATTCTAATACAGCAGGACAATGGCAAGAGAATCAGATTCCCCACCACTAGAGGTCCTTCATCCAGGCGAAACAAAAATTCAGTTCACTGGCCTAACCCTCTATCTAAATACCCTGGTTTGTAAGCGCCTCGCCTAGCCCCTTGTACCCAGTGCACAGGCCCCACCAGACCCTTCCCAACACAGGGCTGTTAGCAGAATCCAGACACTGTTTATGGCAGCCTGTATTCTGCAAATGGAGCGGAGAGTCTGTCAATAGTCTATGATTTACCATTCGTTGAACTACTCAATTCTGGCCAGTATATATTAAAGAATTGTTCTTTATTCAATACCCTAAGTAGAGGTAGAGGCTCATAACAAATATTACAGCAGAGTCAGGATAGCATAGTAGGTATACCTGTGATCCTATGTAAAGCCGCAGATAACGTTAAGGAAAAATAAATCCCAATGCATTGTGCCAAATGACAAACTCAGCACTACTACGTTTGATAAAATCAGCTCTGCTGTATTTCTAGTTATTATGCCTAGGAGGACTTTTTTTTGAATATACACCTAAATATATCTCACTTGAGCCCATACGACTTGTTAATTTGAAGATTGCATGTATTTATTTGTGGTTGGCACTAGCACGCTACCTTGTAAATGTTATTTATTATAAGTACACCCCATTATTGCACCTTATTAGTAGGCTGAAGTCTTTACAGTCATGATCTGTACACTTAATAAAAAGAAAGTCTACATGCAGACAGCCCGTAGTAGGTCAAACAGTGTTAACGTTGTAATGAATGGATATTAAAATCATATAAAGTATCACATGTCAGGCTTTGATCTCCAGAAGGTCAGCAATGCGTCTGATCTCCTCTGTGACAACTGAATTACGTTTGTTGTGGTTAATGCTAAATTAGGAAAAGCATGCTATGTATAGATAATCTGAACTATACAATGAAACCATGGAGATTATCTACATAACAGTATCATCGTGATACAAGAACAGTGTTCAGAGATAATCCGGGCACCGCCGTAATACCATCAGGTCATGTGCAGTTTCTCCTGAGCTACTATATAGTCACTATTCACTACAAACACATTAGATTATCAGCCTACTGTACCATATCAGACACCATAATCCCATCATATTGCAATAACTTCATGGCAGTTCAACCAGATTATCCATGAATTGCCAATATCTAAACCTCAATATAATCGCAATACAATCAGATTATACATAGTTCATCTACCTCTACTATACTATCATCACAATACAATCAGATTATCCATAGATGCCCTACCTCTGCTTTACTACCATCATAATACAACCAGATTATCCATAGTTCATCTACCTCTACTATAGTAATATCACAATACACCAGATTATATATAGTTTATCGACAGCTACTAAAGTATCATCATAATACAACCAGATTATCCATAGTTCATCTACCTCTACTATAGTAATATCACAGTACACCAGATTATACTTAGTTTATTGACAGCTACTAAAGTATCATCATAATACAACCAGATTATACATAGTACATTTCCCTTTTCTATAGTAACAGCGCAATACACCAGATTTTACTTAGTTTATCGACAGCTACTATACTATCATGATAATACAACCAGATTATACATCGTTTATTGACAGCTGCTATACTATCATGATAATACAACCAGATTATACATAGTTTATTGACTGCTGCTATACTATCATGATAATACAACCAGATTATACATAGTTTATTGACAGCTGCTATACTATCATGATAATACAACCAGATTATACATAGTTTATTGACAGCTGCTATACTATCATGATAATACAACCAGATTATACATAGCTACTATACTGCCATACTATCAGGATAATGCAAACAGATTATACATAGTTTACCTACAACTACTATATTATCATCACAATACAACCAGATTATACATAGTTTACCTACCTTTTGTATAGTAACATTACAATACACCAGATTATCCAACGTTTATGTACAACTACTATAGTATCATCACCATAAAACGAGCCTCTGCCCGCCTAATCCATACTGCAGTATAATTCATAACCATATAAACCGTATGTGTTATCTAAACTACAATATCAACACAATGCCCAGATTATTCCAGATTCACAATACATCCACAATTTAATCAAGCCTCTACTATAGTATTAAGAAAATCCAATCAGACTCCCCTAGATTATGTAAATTGTATTCTATCCCAATTTAATCACATTGTAATATTAACACGTTCTGACTAAGGCCGAATTCAGACGAATGTGGGGAAACACGGATGTGAAAAACGGCCATTTTTCACGTCCGAGTTGCCCCCATGCGGGTCCCGTTTTCACGGATCCCCAAAGACTTGAGTCTATCGATGGATCCTTGAAAAGGTAACAAAATAGGACATGTTCTATTTTTAAAAGGCCCCTCACACGGTCCGTTAAAACAACGGCAGCGTGAACGCCCCATTGAAATACATGCGTCGGTGTAACGGCCGTTGTTTTAACGGAAGTCACATGGACGTATATTACGTTCATATGAATCCGGCCACATTTTACCAACTAATTGACCAATTTGTAATCAACCATTTATCTAAACTAGCCATACACACAGAGATTTTTTGCTAGGATTGGACCAATTTTTGGAGCAAATTCCTCTCACCATTTACACACTATAATAATTGTGACTGGATGTATTTCGGGGATGAAGTGATACAATTATTTTTGGTCAAATTATTGCGAAAATGATTGCATGCCAAAAATAACAACCCAGTATATAGCGGTTTCCTAGACTACAGTAAAATTCATGTTGTGATCTCAAAGCCCAATGAAATGTGTTAAAGTCGCACAAGGGTGCAAAATTATTGTCATTGTAGTGATAGTTGGTTGTTCCAATCTTATGGTAGGATTGTACAATCTCGCAACGTGTCTTCACGACAATTTTACCATGAAGCTGTAAACCAAAAACATTGTCGTCCAAGACATAGTCATCCTCTAGGATTTGCCATCAACATGTAAGAGTATAACGACATATATATGTCAATAGTATAGTAGATAAACTATAACATCTGTCCTTATTATCTCAAAAACATGAGAAAAAAACATGAAGTGTAGGTAAGGTGTTCACAGAAAATAATCTGATCTGATTGGAACATTGTCGGAGACTTTCTTCCACCACTGAATCAACAATGCCGCACTTGTTCCTCACTAGGGGAAACTGTTCCGCACAATATTTTTTATAATTATCAATAGTGCTAAAGATTCTACACACCGGATTCGTGTTGTTCAGGCACACAGATAGCCTTGTTTTCTCTCTTGAAAGACTGGGCTTGATTTACACTTTTCCTGTTTTAAGTAAATGAGCTGAGGCTCAAACTTCTCACTGCATATAATAAACCTCCACGATTGACTTCTTGTTTCGAGTTTTGGGAGGGGGTGGGGAAATATAGTCCTTTAAAACTCTTGAATTGTTCTTCTAGAGCAAGTTTGTAAACATAGAAAACCTAGGCCATCCACTATTCCCGTACTAATATACCTCAAGACCTATTTACACATAGCGGTAGTCCGTTTCACATAGCTGACGGATGAACATGCACATTTTTATGTACTGATGTAGCCGAGCTGAGTTTGTCAAATGCACCAATGTATTAGATGTGGTGGTACATGGGACTACCAGTAAATCTACTATATCACCCTTTCCATTTTATGTCATTTTGATCACATTTACAAGGGGTGGGAGGAATTATCGCTAGTGCACAATGTAATCATGGTCTTTGGTAAGCTCAAAAGGTGGTATGTTTTCCTTAGCATCCATCCCAATGGGGGCATCTGTATTGTAATGCCTGATATATGCATTAGTTTGCATTTCGTAAGCTTGTCTCCAGAAAACATAAGTCAACAGAGAGAATGTGTTTCATATCCAAGGCATACAGAGAGCGCATCTGGAAAATGCAATAACTAAAAATTTAAAATACATAACTAAAAATGTAGAATGATTTGTGTCATAGAAGGAACAAAAATTTCTGGAGTCCTGTGAATGACTTAGGAAGAAAAAGTCTGCTTGAAAACAAGGCTGTCTGGAATTGCAAGGAAAGAAGGCAGAGCATCTCAGTACATATATAAACTTTCGAGGACCACTGGCAAATCTTCATGGGAAACTCCTTCAAAATGTTTGTTGTTGTTTCTTAGATTTTGTACAATTTTTGAATTGTAAAATTGGAATTCTAAAATTTTACATATTTTTGTCCCAAATTTAAAAGATCCAGCTATATCAAATTAAAAGACCTACATGATTCAATAATTTCATGGAAGACACTGAATAGTTAATACCGCAGATAAAAATGAATTTTTGATGCTCACCACATTAAAGCATGTTGATGCTCAGCCTTACCTGTAGGATGTTTGGGTGCTGAAGTCTTTGCAGTAAGATCATCTCTTTGACAATCTTGAAGGACGCCAACCTATAGCAGTCTTCTAAAGTGCTATAACGTTTAAGGCAATTTTGTATGTCATGTCCCCCAAAATCGACAGATTTCAGTGCCACCGACACCGTGTCATTCAACACCAGTTTATAAACAGCTTTCGTGTAGCCCGAGCCCAGATAACGTACATTGGTTCCTTTACTAATGTCCTGGCAACCCATTAAAGGTGGCTGTAGGGACAGATCTATTTTTGAACTGGGATGTGACCGAGATAATATGTCCTGATCAGAATTGGATCTCTTCGGGCTTTCCCATTTCTGGTTGTGTTCAGATGAAGATTGTTGGGCCAGGTCCATAAGTCTCCTCTCCAAGGGTCTCAGAAGCCTTTCTGTAGCCGACACAGGAATTTGGTGTTCTCTATATCGGATGACCTCCTGATACCTGTCTCGGAGTTGCTTCAGTAGGTCCATATATACCTCGTTGTCTTGCCATGATTGTCCAAGAGGTACAGGAGTCCCCCTATCCTGTAAGTGATGATTATGGTCGAAACCGGGCACGCAGAGTAAATTCAACAAAGTGCCAAGAAAGAAGGACAGACAGAAGCCGCCTGCAAGTACAATTTTCCTTCTTCTCATTCTCAGGTTGTGTCCGGGTCTCCAGCCTTCAGGACTTCTGTTTAGGCGGAAGGATGGAAGCTGAAGAAGTCTTCTTTCACATTGTATTTCTAAATCCTTGCCCTGTTGGACATCCTCACACATGGAAGTCGGACACTTAAAGGATCCCGTTGACCAAACTTTATTTTCTTCCTCTCCGAGCTCTTTGCCTGTTATAATAAGTTGGTGTCTTGACTTCTCTGTGCAGCTCCTAATCCTACACAGAATAGATGTTCACTGCAGGACTGTCAGAGGAGGAATGAGGGGGAAGGCGTGTTTTTCAGACGGATCTCTTAAGGCCAGCCTCTCGCTGAGTGACAGCATCAGTCATTCATACAGGGATAAAACACTTCCCCTTCTCCTGGATTGTAGAAGGTCTCTACATCTGCATCAGGACATGTCTCATTGCATTTTCCTTGTCTCCAAGCTGGAGGATGAGCTGAGATTAGGCTACTGCTTCATATTTTTCTTTCTATCCAAAGAGGCCGCAGTCTTCGAAATGCTAGGAGACCCGAATTACAGATCAACGGGTGCCCCCAGCAGTTTAACTTCTAGTAGAGCAGCCAGGATTTCACACAGGCAATCTCTGTGGAGCACATATGTACAATAAGCAAGGTGTCCCAGCTCGTTGATTACTACCGCACCTCTCTCTGCAGACTGATTCCATTGCCATATTACCCTGGAAAGTATCATATTACCTGGCTATCCCTCACCTCCCTCTCCAGTGTACAGCACTTGTATGTTATTTTACTCACCACAGGGGAACATATTGAATGGGAAACATAGGGAAGAATTAACCCCTATACTCCTGGATTCATTTACTCATCTATATGCCTGGGGAAAGCAGAAAACTGCACGTAAACCTTCACGGAAGACCTTTTTCACCTAAAATTAAAACAAAAACAAAACACAAAAACAAAATAATTTTTTCTTCCGATAAGAAAAATGTATAGTTATGTCTTTGCTGTAAAACTTGGTGCCAACCAATAGACTAGCTGTTATTGTATCCACGTCAATAAGTGACTTTTTACTTCTTGACACGGATTCTGCACAGAAAAGCAGGCGGATTTCCACAGCGGATCAGATCCGTTGAATGGAGCTAATCTGTGTGCGGATCCGCTGAATAACAAAATGCAAAGCCGTGCCGGAAATGTCAGACAAACCTTGGATTTCTGCCGCAGATCCACGGGTAGGATTTACCCATTGCAAATGTGACCCGTGTGAACATAGCCTAAGGGCATGTTAACACGTGGCGGAATTTTTCCGCTGCAAATGTTGGGGCAGATTTGGGGCAATTACGCAACGAATCTGCACCAACATTTGCATATTTGACAGGTAATTCAGACGTTGCAGATATCACAGCGGACTTGCCACAGATTTCAGTTTTTGCATTGCAAAGGCTGAAATCCGCAGTGAAATTCCGCTTCTTCGCAAAATAATGAGCTGCTGCGGAGGGAAAATTCTGCACCGCAGACTGATTTCCGCACAGTTATTTTCTGCAACGTCTGAACTAACTTTCCTAAAAATGTATAGAAACAAATGTAAAAAACGGCTGGTGCAGAATTCCACTGCGGACTGTCCACAGCGCAATTCAACAACAATTCTGCCACGTGTGAATGTGCCCTAAGAATCAGATGAGGAAAAACTCAAGGATTTTTTTTGTTTTATTATAGGTGGAAATGCTTTTGAAGATACCGCAGAGGTCTGGCGATACATGGGAGCAGGATTTTTATATCATTTTCTCAATCATACCATCTGTCTGTCCTGTGTGTAAACAGTTATAGTAAGAGTACATTATCCGTGAACCACAGGTCAGACAATAATATACAGGATTTCTATTAGAACCAGGTACTATGTGAAATATTGATACATGATTGGGATACCTCCCTGGCTTCTCCATATGAGAGCAATAACATTTTTGTCAGCAAGGATAAAATACTTGCAGTGCAGTAAAAGGAAGTTGACTTGTTAAATTGCAGAAGGTAAAGATTGCTGCTGGAAAAGCATTTAGTGTATTTATAGATAGATTTTTAGATTTGATGAATTTTTAGAGATAGATAGATAGATAGATAGATAGACAGACAGACAGACAGACAGACAGACAGACAGACAGATAGATAGATAGATAGATAGATAGATAGATAGATAGATAGATAGATAGATAGATAAACAAATGGATCCAGCCGCACCGGTATGCTGTGGGTGCACGCCAACGGGATAAGACCACAATCCCAGAAAGGCTCCAGTGGAAGGAGCTGAAACGTTGCCACTGTTTATGGGACAATAAAAGTACCCTCTTTTTTCACCTCTACCTGAACGGAGTGCTGCCTATTTTTTGTCATAGATAGATAGATAGATAGATAGATAGATAGATAGATAGATAGATAGATAGATAGATAGATAGATAGATAGATAGCAAAAAATCAGTGAGTGCGCCGTAGAAAAAATGGGGGGGGGGGGGGGTACTTTATTACCCTCAGCATTGACGGTAATAAAGTACCCCCCATTTTTTCACTTTATTCTACGGAGTGTTGCCTGATTTTTTACTTTCTATATACATGGGACATGGGTCTGTTACCCAGGGCTTGCACCCACAAGCCGCTTGTGCTGCTGGACTTATTATTAGAAGATAGATAGACAGATAGATAGATAGATAGATAGATAGATAGATAGATAGATAGATAGATAGATAGATAGATAGATAGATAGATAGATAGATAGATAGATAGATAGATAGATAGATAGATAGAAAAATCGATTTGCTTGGGGTTGAAATATTTATTTTTATAGTTTATTATATTTTTATTATATTACCAAACTGATATAGTTTTTTGATGTTTTACTGCTTTTGCATAATAAAAACACTTTTTTTTTTACAAAATTATGTTTTTGTGTTGACATATTCTGAGAGCCATAACTTTTTTATTTTGCTGTCGACACAGCTTTATGAGGGCTTGTTTTTTTGCAAGAAGACTTGACTTTTTTATTAGTATAATTTTGGGATACCTGTGATCTTTATATTGCTGTTCAAAAACAACAATTCTGCCATATTTTTAGTTTTTGGGGCTTTTATGGCGTTCACCGTGCAGGTTAAATAACTTTTTTGTGTCATTTTTTCTTTTTTTTAAATATATTTTTAAAATTGTATTGAACTTTTAAATGTATAGTACTGAAAAATATAAAAAAATATAAGGCTACGGTCACACTTGCGTTTTGGCTTCCATTCATAACGAAAGCAGCAATGCTCTGCCAGATCCGTTGCATGACAGATAGCCCTGGCACCCGATGGACCCCATTGATTTACAATGCAGTCCATCAGGTTTAAGCATGGTGTCCGTCATTGTAACAGGAAAAATTTCCGTCCAATCTAACTAAATCTGTGATGGAGTCTCTGACTGTAGTGTGTAAAGAGCCTTTAATAAATTTGGTGCAGTTTATATTTTCTCCTTGACACGCACTTTTTTCTAGGCACTGTCAATGGAGGGGTAAAAAAACAGAACAATATACATAATGTAATATAAAAAAGTACAGGAAGCCATTTTAGAACTAACCTAAAAAGTCAGCTAAAACACTATAAACAAAAACACAAATGCCCGAAAACGATTTCTTGAAGAAGCAGCAAAATGGCAAAAAATATAAATGAATAAATAAAACTACATGAGTTAGAGTTAAAGTAAAATTTTTGGAGATTTTTTTTTCTTTAAATAAGGCCTATAAGAAATAGTGATCTAAACCTGCTTTATTACAAAAACCAATCAGAATCCATGTTCCATTCTTCTCCTTGCACTTCACAGAGTGAGAGCTGAACTCTGATTGGTTGCTAAACAAAGCCCCAGTTTCAATAAACTTTACTTACAATGAACAAACAACAATATAAATATGATTTTTATATACATACATATATATATATATATATATATATATATATATATATATATATATATATATATACCAAAAATAGAGCCCAGAAGCAGCACTCAATAGCAAAAATATGAATTTATTCACCCAACACAGCAACGTTTCACTTCCTCCATGGAAATGGCTTGAAAATGCTTCCATGGAGGAAGTGAAACGTTGCTGTGTTGGGTAAATAAATTCATATTTTCGCTATTGAGTGCTGCTTCTGGGCTCTATTTTTGGTATACTCATGGGGAGTACGTCACTCCTTGATATCTGAAGCTAGCACCAGCCATTTTTGGTTTTTCACACTGTGCTGCTCCTACTATTTGCTTGATCCTATATATATATATATATATATATATATATATATATATATATACATACACATATATATACACATATATGTGCATATATATACACTACCGTTCAAAAGTTTGGGGTCACCCAGACAATTTTGTGTTTTCCATAAAAACTCACACTTATATTTATTCAAATGAGTTGCAAAATGACTAGAAAATATAGTCAAGACATTGACAAGGTTAGAAATAATGATTTTTATTTGAAATAATAATTTTCTCCTTCAGACTTTGCTTTGGTCTTGGAATGCTCCATTTGCAGCAATTACAGCATTGCAGACCTTTGGCATTCTAGCTGTTAATTTGCTGAGGTAATCGGGAGAAATTTCACCCAATGCTTCCAGAAGCCCCTCCCACAAGTTGGATTGGCTTGATGGGCACTTCTTGCGTACCATACGGTCAAGCTGCTCCCACAACAGCTTTATGGGGTTGAGATCTGGTGACTGCGCTGGCCACTCCATTACAGATAGAATACCAGCTGCCTGCTTCTTCCCTAAATAGTTCTTGCATAATTTGGAGGTGTGCTTTGCGTCATTGTCCTGTTGTAGGATGAAATTGGCTCCAATCAAGCGCTGTCCACAGGGTATGGCATGGTGTTGCAAAATGGCGTGATAGCCTTCCTTATTCAAAATCCCTTTTACGTTGTACAAATCTCCCACTTTACCAGCACCAAAGCAACCCCAGACCATCACATTACCTCCACCATGCTTGACAGATGGCGTCAGGCACTCTTCCAGCATCTTTTCAGTTGTTCTGCGTCTCACAAATGTTCTTCTGTGTGATCCAAACACCTCAAACTTCGATTCGTCTGTCCATAACACTTTTTTCCAATCTTCCTCTGTCTAATGTCTGTGTGCTTTTGACCATATTAATCTTTTCCTTTTATTAGCCAGTCTCAGATATGGCTTTTTCTTTGCCACTCTGCCCTGAAGGCCAGCATCCCGGAGTCGCCTCTTCACTGTAGACATTGACACTGGCGTTTTGCGGGTACTATTTAATGAAGCTGCCAGTTGAGGACCTGTGAGGCGTCTATTTCTCAAACTAGAGACTCCCATTTCTCTTTCTACTCTGGTTAGAGCCTGTGTGTGTTGTCCTCTGAAGGGAATAGTACACACCGTTGTAGGAAATCTTCAGTTTCTTGGCAATTTCTCGCATGGAATAGCCTTAATTACTAAGAACAAGAATAGACTGTCCAGTTTCACATGAAAGCTCTCTTTTTCTAGCCATTTTGAGAGTTTAATCGAACCCACAAATGTAATGCTCCAGATTCTCAACTAGCTCAAAGGAAGGTCAGTTTTATAGCTCCTCTAAACAGCAAAACTGTTTACAGCGGTGCTAACATAATTGCACAAGGGTTTTCAAGGGTTTTCTAATCATCCATTAGCCTTCTAAGACAGTTAGCAAACACAATGTACCATTAGAACACTGGAGTGATGGTTGCTGGAAATGGGCCTCTATACACCTATGTAGATATTGCATTAAAAACCAGACGTTTGCAGCTAGAATAGTCATTTAGCACATTAACAATGTATAGAGTGTATTTCTGATTAATTTATTGTTATCTTTATTGAAAAAAAACTGTGCTTTTCTTTCAAAAATAAGGAAATTTCTAAGTGACCCTAAACTTTTGAACGGTAGTGTATATATATATATATATATATAGATATATATAGATATATATCTATAGATATAATTATACACACACAGAGTAGACGACTAAAATAAACCGTTCCATAAATAAACAATGGTGATCATGTTTGCAGGTCCCATTGGGCAGAATAAATACAGTTGATGTGTATAATTAAGCGTGGAGCTTTGTATTTATCCAGCTCTTGTATAAACACCTCCAGCAGGGATGTGTGTTTGGACAAGATTATCTGACCTTTTGGAGATGACGATTATCTGATGGCATTAAATGGAAGGTTCATTTAAATGTTTATATCTCTTTAACTAAAGGCATCAGCAGAAAAGATGAAATTGGCAGGTGAGAGTTGCAGTCAGTCTGTGATATGGGAAATGCTGCACTGAAGGCTGCTTAACCTGGCCATACACTAGAGATTTTGGTTGGCGACCACATTTTCTGCGGACTTTTGGTGACACAAGCGATGTGACAGGCACCGACCGCAGGCAGTGGATCTGTCGTTTTGGATGTATAGTCAACGTATGGGCCATCTATGTGATATTGAACAACAAGAAATGTCATGGTGGCATTGTGATATTTTAGTATTACATACAATATATAAAAACATAGAAAAGAAAATTCTGTATCTGCATCTAGGAAAGATGAGTGATATTTAATATGGCTGTTATTACAGCTTCCCCAGACATCTGGGTGACAATGGAGGATTTAACACTGTATAACTTGGTGGGTTTGCCACTCTGGATTCTGGGAAAGCTGTGTGATAATCCTAGTGAGAGATTTCTTGGTCACGTGTGACCCAATTTATCAGAGTTTTTAGATAGTATCGAGGTTGTTTCTTTGTAGAGAACAATGGAAGCATCGATTTTACCGCAATTTGCTTGCGATATGTCATTGTGTAGCTGAGCCTTACTGGTGATTATTATTATTATTATTATTATTATTATTATTATTACTGTTATTATTATTTTAAAGGGATATGCTCTCAAAATTTAAAACCACCAGCCTACACTCATTCAGCTTCAATTTCTTCTTCAATCTCATTTGAATATGACGCCATGTGTGAATACCTCTGATTCACATATGGCATCATTTTCAAAGTGGAAAAATCAGCTGCGGAAATTTACGACATGTATTCTTATGTGTGGAAAAAAATCAACACATACATGGATTAAATTTCTGCAACATTTTCGGAATGTTTTGCCGATTTCAGATGCAGAATTTTATCATGGACTTCATTGCCATGTGAAATATTGCACCAAAATTTGCCAAATAAATCTGCAGCAAATCCACCACAAATCCACAGTCTGTTCATTTATGTTGCGAAAATGCTGCGGAATTTCAGTCCAAAAAATCCTGTCCGAAATTCTGCAGTGTTTATGCTACATATGGCCTCAACCTTACTGTCCATAGACATTAAAGTTTTTGTTAAAATCACTATTAGATCTATTTGTACTTAATCAATCCGCAAATTAATACAATTTTGGACACATTTGATCAATTACTAAAAATTTTCAGACTGTGTAATCATTGTACTTTACAGAGTATCACCATAATTGGACTTGTCTAATACGTGTCACAATTGCGCCATTCGGATTAACGATAAATCCGAAATGTTAAATATGTATGATACACTGGATTAACAAATTTCCATTTATTGCCTACAATCAGTTACCAGTTGCCGTCTTCGCTATCGCATGGAAAAATAGTTACACCTATAGCCGCCAATTTTACGTTCCCTGGCTTCTGAAGGGTCAATTAACTCACGCTGTTACATTGTCATAAGTTCATTTCTATAGCAGAAAGAAAAGTTGCAGGGCATTAACAGAGGATAATGGAGGTGGAAGGATAAAGCTGTCCTCTTTAAACTAAATCTACAAATCATGGACTCTACATGGGGTAACCCTTGCCCTGCTGGAGACAGCGAATGGCAGGGGTGAGTGCTAATGACATAGTTATCCATCAAGGCCCTATTATACTGCTGTTAGCAACTAATTAAGAAATACAATGGAAGTGGAGAGTTCACAAAGAAAGGAGCATCAACACCAGAGAGCAATAAAAAGTTGGAAGGGAATTCCAAGCTGAAAGTTCACTCTGCTGAAAAGAAGGTGGCAGTGTCCACTGCTGTGCCCGACATGCCCCTCATTCTAATACACATACATAGAAAACACTGCAAGCAGACAATGCTCACCCCGGGCCGCCCACACTCTCATACACTGTTATTATTCATTAGTTAATGCCTTTCTGGTGCTAGTTTAGGCAAATGAGAGCTATCAAAAGCCCGTCAGCGGATGAAATCACGGAGGTCAGGATACATTACACAATTACAGAAGGCACATCCAGAGTCAGCATTGAGGCTTGTGCAATACACATAAGATGGTAATGCCACGTTATCACTCATAAACACTATTCCTGCAGCACAGAGAACGTAACATGAAGCTCTTGGAACCCAATGCAAAATCCGGGACCCCCTCAGTTACCAGGGCTTAGGTGGAAACGCTACCTATGCACCCTTCATAGCTACATCCCTACCAGAGGCATTACTTAAAGCTCCTAGGCCCAAATGCAAAATCTGAGACCCCCTCAGTTACAAGGGCACGGGTGAAACTGCTACCACTGCAGCCCTTATTGCTATGTCCCTGCTAGAGGCATAACTTAAAGAGGCTCTGTCACCACATTATAAGTAGCCTATATTGTACATGATGTGATCGGCGCTGTAATGTAGGTGACAGCAGTGTTTTTTTATTTAGAAAAATGATCATTATTGACTTAGTTATGACCTATATTAGCTTTATGCTAATGTGTTTCTCAATGGACAACTGGGCGTGTTTTACTATATGACCAAGTGGGCGTTGTGGAGAGAAGTGTATGACGCTGACCAATTAGTGACCAGTCAGCGTCATACACTTCTCTCCATTCATTTACACTGCAAATAGCGATATAGCTATATCGCTATGTGCAGTCACATAAACACACTATAACGTTACTGCAGTGTCCCGATAATGAATATACATTACCTCCAGCCACAACGTGATGTCTATTAATTCTCCTGACCACTTGTGTAACGTCTCTGTGAGTTACAGCATAGCACAGCGAGATCTCGCTGTGAATGACAGTTTACAGCGTAATCTCGCAAGACTACGCCTGCTATGCTGTAACTCACAGAGACGTTACAGAAGTGGTCAGGATTCTGAATACACATCACTTCCTGGCTGGAGGTAATGTATATTCATTGTCATGACACATGAGTAGCGTTATAGTGTGTTTATGTGACTGCACATTGCGATATAGCTATATCGCTATTTCAGTGTAAATGAATGGGGAGAAGTGTATGACGCTGACTGGTCAGCATCATACACTCAGCTATATAAAAAACACTGCTGTAATCTACATTACAGCGCCGATCACATCATGTACAATATAGGCCACTTATAATGGGGGGACAGAGCCTCTTTAAAGCTCCTAGGCCCAAATGCAAACTCTGGAACAGGGCCCGCAATGTGTAATTAATAGTACTGGTCTCTTCATATGGGTCGGAGGGATTTTTTGGACCCTCTGATAATCCATGCCCCAGGTGCAACCGCAACCTCTGCAACCCCTATGGTTACGCACATGGTATCAGGGCAATCATAGAGGTACACAGGGCCATACTGTGCTGTAATTTTAAATGGAGATACAAAGAGATTTGATGTTCCTTCGGATGTCATTGCTTCTAGGAGATGATAGATCTGTAACGTAGGACACCCAATGCAGCCTGTAGGACAAGTCAGAGGTCATACCACTGCCATACAGGCTCCGTGCACACTGTTGTACCGTATGCAAGAGGCCTTCTGATGAGAAATATGATTAACCCCCTTCCCAGCCGCCCCACATAAATTAACAGGCTTATGACCATTTTCCCCAAATTAGACTTATAAAATTCAAAGATATCAGATCCATTTTTCAAAAATAAATAAATAAAGAAAACCCACGTGTCCCGTATTTTTAGGGATAAAAGAGGAATGGAAAAAATATATATATCACCTTTAGAGTGTATTGTTTCAAAAGGTGAAATTCTGTTCTGGAAATCAAGGTCCAAAATATCCCCAGTCATAAAAGTTTGAAAGGGGTTTTTCCATCAGGGACATTTATGACATAGCCACAGGATATGTTATATGTCAGATAGATGCGGGTCCCACTCTGTCTACCTCTGTGTGTTGGGTCTGACATGTGTGATTCCCAACCATGAATTACGGAAACAGCTGAGCTCACTGAGCTATGCTGTTTCCGTATGTCCCATAGAACTGAATGGTAGTCACGGAAACAGCGTAGCTCACATGCTGCCATTCACTACTATGGGACTTTCGGAAAAAGTGTAGCTCAGCGAGCTATGCTGTTTCCGTTATTCATGGTCGGAAATAACACACTTCCGCCGCAAAACACAGAGCGGTATAACGGGGTTTAGGGGGCCCCGTTCTAGAGATAGCTGCGGGTCCGAGACGTGAGACCCGCATCTATCTGACATTTATGACATATGCTGTGGAGATGTCATAAATGTCTCTGATGGGAAAACCCCTTTAAAGAGATCCTCCAAGAGATCCTCCAAAATTAGTTTGCGTGCAAGTTGAGGTAAAATAGTTTTATTAAGGAGACACAACCTCAATGTCTTGGACTTTTTACAATGGTTCAAGGTTGCCTGTGACCTTGTTTTTCATGGGGAAACATGAGGTCATGCAGTGTAATAGTCACAGTAATCCCATGATACGATTTTACCGCAACCAAATATCAACGTGTAGGCTCAGTTGTAATCTCAATTGATTAAATGTTTTTATTCTTAATGGATTTAGGATACAGTTGCACATCATCCAAATAATCAAAGCTCATGAATGTCCCAATATAGGGTATCTGAAAATGTTCAGACATAGGGAAATATCTATATGGAGTGCAGAGGAAGCAACTGGGTCCTGGTGTCTAGGGGGGTCCAAAGGCCCCTCTGTAACATAAGAAGACACCAGTATAAGAAGACACCAGCATAATGCAACATGGTAGGTGGGGGTCCTGTTACAGATTTTGCAATGGGGCCCAGATCCTTCAAGTGTTCGCGAGGCTGTAGAAGGGCCGAATTTTAGTGCCCATATTATGGATGTGTCACTCAGACCCCTGCGATTCCTATGGTGATCTAATCTTTTAATATTAAAAATTCAGGTTTGAAATGATATTGCAATTACATTATTCCCTTTTAAGAAGACTTGTTGAAGCCATTGCTGATTTAGGACTCATGCAAACGGCAGCCCGGCGCACGGAGCTTGTACGGCAGTGCAGGGAGGATGTACGGCTTCATGTACAGAGTCATACAGCCTCCATGTGCTACTTCAGAGGATCCGTAGGGAGCTGTAAAACGTGATATGGCCATGTGCATGAGCACCAACTATGAGGCTATGTTCAGACGACGTGGCAGAATTGTCACAAATTTTTGTTGTGGTTTGTGCATAAAAAAACGGTGACAATTTACATTACAATATATGAGTATAGGGGTTTTAAAACCTAATCTACAAGTAGCAGAAAAAAATCTGTGTGGAATTTAGGGCATGATGCAGATTTTCAAATCCCCATGATGTCCATTATGTGCATTTTCACTGCGGATTTGGAAAATTCTGCAAAACAATCGGCATTTAACGGGGTTGGACACTTTATCTTTATTTTCCAGAATATAGTGGAAACAGCAAATAAAGTCACTTACTAACATAATGTTCTTAGAAGATCTGCAACGATGTCTGGATGTGTTTAGTCTCACCCCCTTGTTTAGTCCAATCTTCCTCTCTGACTGTACGGCGCTCCTGTCCCAACATGGCCGCTAATGGAGGGACATGGGACCAGACCCGTCCATCAGCGGCCTCCATTGAATAACACTGCACACGGCGAGGGAAACTAGCGCATGCGCAGTGCGGAACTATACACATCCAGGCATCGGCACAGATCTTCTAAGAACATTATATTAGTAAAGCCCCTTTTACACTGACCAATTATTGGACAAACGAGCATTCACTGATAATTGTAAACTGTGTAAACAAGGCAAAAAACGCTCGTTCATCGGCTGATTGCATAGTTTTAAATGCCAAAACTAATATTGCTGTTGCAGCACATCTCCCTGTGTAAACATGATACGACATGATAAAAATGCATGGGGACGAGTGATCGGAGTACCAAGCGCTCGTCCCCATACTGGCTCCTTGTGAAAGGAGCAAACGAACGCCGATCAACCGTCTCGTTGATCGGCGCTCGTTTACACAGCCCACGTCGGGCCGTGTAATACCACCTTTAGTGACTTAATGTGCTGCTTCCAAGTGACTAAAACCTTCAAAATAAATTTGCACCGAAATCCGTGGCAGAAAAACTCCACTATGTCTGGATGTAGTCGAGGTTTCAGCATGTTGTGTTGCAATTATTTAGTTCATTATTATAATAATTATGAGACTATACGAATTTCTTAACCATTTTTCTTTTCAACTGTACATTTTTATACAAACCTAGCAATCATTCTTATACAATGGTTGTTTTTGCAATGCTGAGATAAACAAATATATGTTTGGTTTAGGGCTTTTAATCAATCTTACTTTATGACTAGGCAGGCTTCATGAATAGCTATTATTTACTATCCAGCTGTAAAATGTGGAGTAAAACAAATCGGGGGATTGGTAACTAGGTGTAAAAGTCAGCAAGATTCCATCTAATGGACGGGACACAAGGGAGGATGAATACACTGCTGTGTCCTAAGCGGAAAACTATTTCATGTATACAGTAGTCCGTGGATCACTTTCAAGTAAAAACCACATTAGAATGGGAAAATCAAGCGATCAGAGCGACTTGGAATGAGGCATGGTCATGGATGATAGACTAGCCAGAATTAGTATTTCAAAAGCTGACAACCTTGTGGGGTTTTCCCTTGCAACGGTGTCGAGGGTATACCGAGAATGGTGTGAACGAGGAAAAACATCCAGCGAAAAGGGAAGTTTGTGGACGTCAACAACTCAACAAAAGGGGTCAGAGGAGGGTGTCAAGAATCGTTCTGACGAACAGGCCGTGCATAGTCAAGAAAATTGCAGCCGAATACAACGCTGATACTCCAACTAACGTGTCCAAATGCACAACTCTTCGCTCCTTAGCACGGGTAGACTATAATAGTATTCGACCAGCTCGGGGGCCATTGCTAAGGGAAACAGAAAGACAAGACTCCAGTGGGCAAACGAGCGCAAAAATAGGACTGAGAAGTGGAGAAACATCACCTGGTCAGATGAGTCCAGATTTCTGTGGCACCATGCTGATGGGAAGGTCAGAATTTGGCGCAAGCAGCATAAATTGATTAACCCGTCCTGTCAGGTGTGAACAGTTCAGGCAGCTGGAGATGAGTAATGGTGTGGAGAATGTTTTCGTGGCACACTCTGGGTCTTCTCATACCTTTGGATGGATGTTTGAACAGTAGGGCTCACCTAAACTTTGTGGCCGACCAAGTTCATCCCTTCATAGCAACTATTTATCATTTGGCAGAATGGGCCAATATTCCTTTCAAACGACTTCAACACCTAGTGAAATCTATGTCAGGACAAATTGCTGCGGTTCTGGAGGCCAAAGGAGGTCAAATGCGCTACTAGATGGATGTCTCTAATAAAGTAGCCTCTCAGTGTACATCTATAGCTAAAATCCATTTAATTTTCTAGACTTGTATATCATATGTCTTTCGTTAAGGGGGAACTACTAGACGATTATAAAAAGGGCCAATTTATTATTATATTACATAACACCTTAAAAAAATGTAAAAAAAATATGTAATACATTGAGTCTATTTTGAGATATGATCAATTCAATTTACAGGCCCCAAGCATGCGTAGTAAAACTTTCTGGTACTGATGACAACATTTCCTGTTCTGATTTCTGTCGGGATCCAAATCACCCAACACATTAATGTTCCCACAAATACACATATAGCTGTCACTGTTAACGGCAGGCAAAATGTTGATCAGCGATGGACATGCCATAGGCAAGGGGGCCCACTACTATCTTATTAAATAATATTGCTATGAGAGCACATGTTAAGGGCTACAGTCCTTTCCATCCTTGTCTCAAAGTTACTATTGGATTGACACACCGATGAGGGAGTTTCTGGAGGACCATGAATGAGGTGATCTATGGCGAGACCCCCTGTCATCCGCAGTCATCAAAACGGCCAATTGAAGTCAAGAGGCTCAGATATTGTTCTTGCTCAGCGGCCCTCTCATGTCAATGTCCTTGATGTAGATATTTTTGTATTTGGTGATTTGGATCCACACAAAAATCAGAAGGGGACATGTTGCCATCAGAATCCCTCTTCAGTATGTGGGCCTGTAATTTTACGTTATCTTATCTCGGCTTAGAAGAAAGATATAAAGAAAGGGTGTCACATTTTTGATGCACACTAAATGACTTTTTTTTCTTCTGGTAGGTCTTCTTTAGTATAAAGATGAATTTTAATTGATTGTGATCATCGTCTTAGAAAAAGCTTAGAAAATAAAACATATTTGCAGAGAAGCACTGTACTAATAGTGGATAAGAGTTTGCATATCTAGCTAATTAATCTTAAGCACATGCCAATTTCTAGGTGTGTCAGCAGGCCCAGACTGGCATCAGGCAATACTGGCAACTTGTCTAATAATCTTGTCTTATCTCCAAGGATGAGCAGTTTATGTTTAGTCAATTTGCTTTTAAAGTGACTCTGCCCTTAAATGTTTTAAACCATCATCCTGTGAAAATCCTCAGTCTTTCAGCCTCTTGGAATGAGCCCCTTCACTGATATTGTGTAAGTTATGACTCGAGCCTGGGACCCTATACAGTAGAGAGACGAGGATCGCCAAATTGAGTCTTAACAGTGTAATTATGACATTAGAGAAGAGATACAGAAAGCTCTGGAATATAAATAATTTTTAGGAATCCTGAAGCTGGCCATTAGAGATGAGCGATTTTGCCAAAATTCATTTCGGGTCCGATTTGATAGAATCGGTGCTTGATTCGATCCATATAAATTCTAGGACTTTATCCAATCCTCTCAAGCTTTAATGCCCGGACATCATTAGTAATTTCATCCACATATATCTCTCATATTTGGCCTTGCTAAAGAGAGGGGCTGTCCCTACACAGACTGCAATGTTAAATCAAGGCTGACAGAGTGAGATTGTGTAGGGACACACCTCTTTGACAAGGGGAAGGGTAACACCCAGTTGTCAATTTATTCATACATTTCTAGGAGGAGTAACAGAGGAACAGCTCAACATAGCATTCTAAGAAAAGATGTTCCAGAATTGTGATTTCATGGAGAATGAAAGTACTTACTAAAATAGATATGTCAGGAGGGGTGACAGGTCATCTTTAAAACCCCACATGAGTTAAATTGGTTCTCCACTTTCTTCTGACCTGTCTCCTTTCAATATAAAGCACAATAGTTCCTTTTAAAAAATGTCTATTGTTAGTTTCCAACAGTGTCTTCTCCATTGCCTTAGAGGTGGATGACAAGACCACAATAGTAAGCATTGTAGGAGAAAAGACAGGAGAGGCTTGTAGTATCAGCTTAACCATTGCAACAATTAGAATAAAATAATAATAATAATAATTAATAAAAAAGCAGGAAGGATTCCCAGTAATGCATTGTCCGTCGAGCAGGTTGCCTATGTTCTGCTTGTCTTATATGAACCTACAACCTAAAATGGGGTTGTCTAAACACAAAAACTATGAAACAGGTATCAGAAAACAGATCAACATGGACTGAAGATGGACACCAGAGAATGAAGAGGGCACTGGGCAATCTAAATATTGTGATATCTATCGACAATGTCCCCGTATACAGTATGAAAGGATGGGGAGGGGGTTGGTCCGCAAGTCTTAGAATTGTTTTCCCGAGAATATTTTTGGTGATAAAGCATTTAACAGCACGGGACAGCTCCTCAGGATGCCTCCTGCATAATTATAAACTCTTCTATTGATGTTACCCAGGGTTATAATTTAAGGATTTGCATAGAGTAATATCAACCTCTGTTTATAATCATCCAAATGCTGTTTACGTTCTTACAATTTCATTTCAGAAATCATTAGTAGGGGATTATTAACTTCAACACAAAGCAAACACAGCTTAAGCCTCTCAATTCAGGTTTCCCTTCTGGAAGATCTTATCAGATAATAGCTCAAGGACACTGTATTTGAAGAATGGAAGGGAAAGGAACACTTGAATTGACACAGGTACTTTACATTACAATCTTACCTGTGGGTGGTTCGGGATTAGGGTTTGTGGAATGTAAAGCTGGTGGTTTCTTAGGAAAGTTTTGTGTGTGTCTCCCTGTCCCCTCACGCTGGGAGAAGAAATTAGATACCTCTTTTCATTATAAATGCTAATGAGACCGACTTCACACCGAGGCATCCTGCAAAAGAAAGACTGTTTCTCTATTTATCTGTTTCTTGTTTGATTTCCCCCCTTGGAGTAGATTCTCAGGCAGACCCCCTGGATACCAAGGCAGGCCAAGCTCTAGGCTACAGCTCCTAAAATATTTACACCTCCTGTCCACACAAGAGTAATCTACAATCTCAATGATTAACCCCTCCGAGTCTACAACCTTTATATTTAAAGGGTTTATTCCAATATTAACATTTATCACCTATCCACAGGATAGTGGATAAATGTCTGATCGTTGGGGGCCCCACTGCTGGGACCCCTACCAATCACTAGAATGGGGGTCCTGAGCCCCAAGTTCCTCCTTATGGCATGATCACAGTAAAACCTTTGAAGGGAGCGCCGATTGAGCAGGTGCGGTGACGATCCATTCAACATCAATGGGACTAACGGAGGCAGCGGAGTACAGGCTATTTCCGTCAGACCCATAGACATCGAATGGTCGACTTCCGCTCCGTTCAAGCTCATTCTCACTCCAGGGAGGTGCAGTCAGAGGAAACAGAGAGCTTGGGAACCACAGGCTAGTGATTGGTGGAGGTCCCAGTAAATCCTGGGATAGGCATTACTGATCAGTTTTAATAGCGCACTGCGATTCCCTGGACCAAGCTGTCGTGATAATAACTTGATAATGTGACAAAAAACTGAAATAATGATGTCATTATCACTAAAATGGCAAAAATGGCACGGAATGCATGCACCAGGTTCCTGAATTCAGAAAAAGATATTTTCCCACTTCCTATAAAAAAGATACATAATAATATAAAGAATAAAACAACAAAGAAAATGAAAGCTACACAGCTTCCAGTGCAGGCACACGTTTATCATGCACCTTTCATCAAATGATTGCCATATCTAGAATGTCAGTGCCCATGTCATAATATGCCCACATCATGCAGAACATAGACTTCTTAAACCCACAAAACAAAAAGCCTTGTCCTCCTTTTTTGCATTTGCTGTTTGTCTCTATCTGCTTTTGCACTCAAAGGGTTTTTCCAAATTCACCAAAGGTGAGAAGGAAGCCATAAAACAATAAAAGAGCCAATACTCACCTGAAAAATCCCGAGGCATTATTGCTGTAGCCAATCACTGGCCTCAGTGGTATAGGGCACGAGACTGTTAAGGCCAGTGATTGGCTGCATAGGTCTTGTGGGTATACGGACATGTCATCGGTGCAGCACTGTTAACAAAGAGCGGCGGGGAGCTGGGAAATTTGTCAGATGATTGATGGCTCTTTTATTGTGTTATGGCTCCCCTCCTTTGCAAGATTTTTGCCGAGCTCGGAAAACTCATTTAACCATGAAATATTTGTTCCTGGCTACTTTACACCCATGTACAGATACCATATATAAGCCAATATATGACAAGTAAAAGCTGATTTTTTCCCCCACTTTTTTAGTTCATTTTTAGTGCATTGTTCCCTATATAATGTTGAAAAACCAAAAAGATAGTGGCTTGATTTTGATGCCACAAGAAAGGCCAATATGTCCTGAAAAACCCAGAAAAAACAACTTTTTGTAGAATATGAAATAAGAAACAATATTCGTATTTAGCATCGCATTATTCAAATGAAAGTGTTTTTTGTTTTTAACATCTTGTGATTCATGATTCTGAATGTCACATCACATGGGGACAAGGACACCCCACCACCCCCTATGTCTTCAACTGATGTATTTCACTGGTGTGTGATCACCTCTACATTAAGATCAATGATTGTTATGGAAATTTATGTAATTTGTTGATCTCATTGTATTTTCCATTGAAGAGATCAACATTTTTGTGCTGATTTCTGCTAATGACCCCTCATCTAGACATGAGGTCCTTAATTACTTACATAATCTGTCTGCCAGCTGCACGTCTTAAGGTGGTTTTACACTGGATGATTATCGGGCAGACAAGTATTCATAGAACGCTCGTTGCCGATAATTGTCCTGTGTAAACAGGGGAACAATCAGCAGATGAATGAGAAAACGCTCATTCATCTAAAACAGGGGAACAATCAGCAGATGAATGAGAAAACGCTCGATCATCTGCTGGTCGTATCATTTTAAAAAAGTGAAATATTATTGTTGTTGGGACGCGCGATCGGAGTAACGACCGCTCGTCTCCATCCATAGCTCTGCGTGACAGGAACAAACGAACGTTGATCGGCGCTTGCTGCCCCGGCCGCTTATCAGCCAGTGTAAGGGCCTTTAAAGGGAAGGCGTCATGAATTTTTTTTTATTATTATTATATTGATTTTAATAAAATATAAACAAAATTTTTATTTATTAGTGTTCTGACTAAACTTTTTACTGTGTTCTTACTTTTACTTCTCTATGGGGGCTGCCATTTTTTTTCATCTCTGTATGTGTCGATTAACGACACATGCAGAGATGGAATATGGCACATACAACCCCATAGAGAATGCGAACGGGAGCCGTTCCATTCTCAGAAGCGTACGCCGTCTATGTGGGAATGGCGCATGCGCCGCTCCCACACAGACCAAAACGAAGCTTCGTTCACATCAGTGTCGGGACTCATTTCATGGGTTCCGTCGGACCTTTCCATCAGGGACACCCATGAAGGCAATCCAACTGAAACAAACAGAAATCATAGGTTTCCGTTTGCATCACCATCGGTTGGTTTCCGTTTGTCACCGTTGTTTAAGGGTTCCGTTGTTTTGATGGAATCAATACCGTAGTCGACTGCGCTGTTCATTCCATCAAAACAACAGAACCTTTACATAACGGTGACAAACGGAAACCATTTACACCAGATTCGTCACCTTTGAAATCAATGGTGATGCAAATGGAAACCTATGTTTGTTTCAGTTTGTATTCCGTGCATGGGTTCCCCTGACGGAAAGCTCAGACGGAACCCATGAACCCATGAGTCCCGACGCAGATGTAAACGAAGCCTTACATTGTCTTTTCTGGGAAAGACATTTTCTTGACAATCTGTATCTAGACGCTTTGATCTTAAAGCACCTTGATCCACAAAATCTGATGACTGTTTTTAATTACATTATATTGTCGTCTGTTCCTGATTATCATACAATCTGCAGGAGGTCTCCGAGTTTTTCCAGAAAATGATCCAGTGTGTGAACATTTTTTGCTGTTCCAGATGTTTGAATAGTAAATGTTCTATTAATATCTTGTTCTCTTATTTTGGTTCCGTTTCGTTTTCAGAGGGAAGGAAACGCTCATTATATATGACACATTACAGAAATTATTCATTATATTTTTTTGTATTCTATTGGTTAAAACTGAAAAATTGAAGAGTGGACCAAAAGTGTCACAGTCACAAGTGATATTAAAAGGAACTGTCAGAAATATATTTAGCTAAATAATTTTTTTTATATTCTGAATTTCATTCCAATCATGCCACAGGACGAAGAACAGATTTCAAGTTGTTTTTAATATGTGCGAATTTTCTCCTGTGCTCATTGACACCCCCTGCTGAGTAATGCATTTCATTGTAAGGCATCGTTCACATCTGCGCTAGGGCTCCGTTCCGACGTTCCGTCTGAGCTTTCCATTTCAGTTTTGAGTATAAATTTGTAATGGAGGAAATCTGCAGCCAAATGCGATTTTCTCCACAAACGTTCGGCACATCTCAAGCACTGCTGAAGAAAGCGGGATTGAGACCTGTGCCATGGTTGTCGTCTTCTTTGTCGGGTGGTTCGGAGTATAACGGGGACTGCTTCATCCAATGCATTTTCTATAGTGTTATTGTAGTGTTTGGCGGCCAGATTGGGACAGGAGAGGGAAGAGATAGGTGACAATTGTCATGGTGCGGGGTGTGGACAGGTATAGTACAGAGTCTTTAGTCCAGAAAGGGTACCTGTGGCAACTCGGACAGTAGCAAGGCAGGCTCGGCTGGGACCAGGCAGCAGGTAGACGTCAGGCGTGGAGTAGCAGAACAGGCGTCGAATACAGCACAGCACAACTACAGCACAGCACGGCACTTGACCAGGATAGCACGGGATACAGGATACAGGAACAGGGAACACTTGGAAACTGGAAGACACTAGGAGACCATTTGCAAGACAAATTTTGGGTAACACACAATGCTCCGGCAAAGAACAAGAGGGCAAAGCACTTTTTATAGTCCAGTAGAATTCTGGGCTTGATTGCAGACTTCCTGCAATTAGGCGCTTACTGGCTCTTTAAGACCGTGCACACGCGGGCGCGCACTCCGGGAGACAGTCTGGATACCAGGAAGTGAGTTCCGGCGCCTCACAGGGGGACGACGCTGCAGGGCACTCACATGTCCATGGCCGCGGCCGTCGAGGGGTAAGTCAGAATGACGGATCGTGGCCTTAGACGTTACAGCAATGAGGACTGTAGACTGTCTATGAGTTGCTGAGGTTTAATGGCATGTAGATTTCTGTATGTCTGATACGTAGGCATGACCTGAGGAGGCAGAGAATATTTGATAGTAAAGGAGAGAAGGTTGTGGTCTGAGAGCGTGAGAGAAGAGTTAATAAAGTCAGAAACTGAGCAGAGCCGAAAGATGACCAGGTCAAGCGAATGCCCGTCTTCATGTGTAGGAGAGTTAGTAAGTTGTGACAGACCTAGGGAGGAGGTTAAAGATAGAAACTGGGAGGCAGATGGGGAGATTGGGTTATCAATGGGGATGTTGAAGTCACCCATGATGAGAGTGGGAGCTTCAGAGGATAGAAATCGTGGAAGCCAGGTAGCAAAATGATCCAGGAATTGGCGGGGTGAGCCTGGGGGGGCGGTAGACAACTGCCACTCTGAGGGAAAAAGAGTGAAAGGGTCTGAGGGTGTGGACTTCAAAAGAGGGAAATGTGAGTGAGGGGACCGGGGGAATGACCTGGAAAGTGCAGTAGGGGGAAAGAAGTATACCTAATACTCCACCCTGCCTGTTCTCAGGTCTAGGGGCATGAGAGAAGTGGAGACCACCATAAGATAGAGTAGCAGGAGAAGCAGTGTCAGACAGTTGTAGCCATGTTTCCGTAAGAGCCAGAAGGTTGAAAGAGTTAGAAAGGAATAAGTCATGAATAAAGGTGAGTTTGTTGCACACAGACCGAGAATTCCAGAGCGCACAGTTAAAAGAGACAGGAGAAGACATACAAGGAATTGCAAGAAGATTTGCAGGGTTTCTATGTGTGGCCGGTAAGTGGTTGAGCTTGGCAGAAGAAAAGGGAGGACCAGGATTGGGAGAGATGTCTCCTGCAGGAGAATGGAAAGAGACAGGAGATGGTTCAGTGATTTATGAGAACGACTTTCGTGTTGAGCAGTGGGATGAGATGGGTTAAGGTGATTCAGCAAAGTGAATAGTGCATGGGAGCTGTACATGGGCAAGGTTAGGAGAGAGGGACTTATGTGGACTGAATTTTCTAAAGGGCGAAATGGGCAGTAGGATTTTAAACCAACAACAGCTACAATGATGAGTGAGGCAGTAAACATGTTGCGATGGTTTGTTCATAGGAAACAGATACAAATTCTAAAGTAATACAGCTTTGTCACTATGCATTGTCTGATATTGTCTGTTTATGTTCCCTCTAAATTATAAAGTGCTGCGTAATATGTTGGCGCTATATAAATAAAGATTATTATTATTATTATTTCCGTCGGCACGGAGCCCTGGCAAACACAAACAGAAACCATAGGTTTCCGTTTGCAACACTATTGATTTCAATGGTGACGGATCCGGTGCCAATGGTTTTTGTTTGTCTCCATTGTGCAAGAGGTCCGTCATTTTTACAGAATCAATAGCGTTCCGACGGAACATCAAAACGGAGCCCTGACGCAGATGTGAGCGAAGCCTAAATGAGTTGTCCACTTTGGACAATCCCTATTCCTTAGAAGAGTGCCCCAAAAATAAGATGATTGAAGAATATCCTGCCCCTGGATCTCTTAGTAATCAGGTGTAATCTGTGGAGTAACCTGACAGAAAGTTTTCACTTTCCCTTCAGTGCCACCACAGGTAAAATAAAGCACTACACAGTACTCACTGAAATCAATAGGATGTCACATAAATTTCACAAACATGCTAGGTCCTCCAGAAAGAGTTGCTCTTTCTCCACTCTGCCTTAGGCCTCATTTACACGAGCGTATTATACGCGCGTGCGACGCGCGTGCTTTTCACGCGTGTCGTACGCACCTATAATAGTCTATGGGGCTGTTTAGACGATGCGTGAATTTTGCGCAGCGTGAGTGCGTTGCGTAAAACTCACGACATGTTCTATATTCTTGCGTTTTTCACGCAACACGCACCCATTGACTTCAATGGGTGCGTGAAAACAACGCATGCCACACTGACGGTCCTGCGTTGCATGCGCGAAAATCACGCAAGAGCTGTCAAAAGGATGAATGTAAACAGAAAAGCACCACGTGCTTTTCTGGTTACAAACATCCAAACGGAGTGTCAAATTAGAGATGAGCGCACCGAACTTCACCGGGTTCGGCCGAACTCGTTTTAACCGAACCCGGCAAAAAATGTTCGGGTACGCGACGTCAGGAGACAGTCACTGCCCACGGTGCTGAAAGACTTAAACTGTTTCAGCACCTTGGACAGTGACGGGCGTCGACTACCTCATCTCTATGATGGCGGCTGCGCGAAAATCACGCAGCCGCGCATCATACACGGATGACACACGGAGCTGTCAATTGCCTTTTGCGCACGCAAAACGCAGCGTTTTTTTGCGTGCGCAAAACGCACACGCTCGTGTAAATGAGGCCTAAAGGTCATTTTACTTGGCCCAATATGGGCCTTGAAAACGAGCACTGATCAACGAGACAGCTCGTCGATCGGCACTCGTTAGCTCCTATCACAAGGTCCTATGATAATTTATTTAAGGGGAAGAGCGATCGTTACTCGATTGTTCGTCCCCATACATTACCACCATGTCGGCAGCACATCTCGATGTGTAAACTGCCGACTACCGACCTCTCTATTGGCCACATAAGCGAGATCAGCCGATGAACGAGCATTTGCTTGTTCATCCGCTGATTGTTGCCTTGTCTACACAGCGCAATGATCGTGACCGAGCGTTCATATGAATGCTTGTTTGCCTGCTCATTGGCCCATGTAAAAGGGCCTTAATAGATGAGGCTCTTGAATGGTGGATCTCAGAATAATGGAGTATTTAAAAATTTGTTTTCCAAACCAAACAAACCCTTTATGGCTCATTCAGACGAGCACGGTTCTAGTCCGTGTGATGTCCGTTCAAACAACCCGCAGCACACGGACCCACTGATTTCAATGGGGCCATTCACACATGCGTGAGTTTCCACGCAGCGAGTGTCCATTGTGTGAAACTCACTGCATGTCCTATATTGGTGCATTTTTACGCACCTAGTCAATGGGTGCGTGAAAACCACGGACGCACATCCGTGTGCTGTCCGTGTTTCACCCATCAATTACATTTAAAAAAAAGTATTTGCAAGTGCATGAAAAACACATGCCACACGCAAAGCACACTGATGCAAAACGCAACGTACACGGACAGATTTACATGCGGTTTTTACACTTGTAAATCTGTCACGCTCATGTGAATGTGGCCTTAAGTTGAATTTCTTAAATACTATCTAATTAGTACTTCGCTTAGTGGACAGGGCCATTGACTGATAGCTGTTGGCTGAATGATCTGTTGGCTGGTAAGGATCCATTGTGTATGGCTGCCCTAAGATTATCACTAACTATGGTGACTGAATTATCTGTGTGTCTATGACCATCTTAATTCATATGTAAATGAGACCACACACCCTCTGTAATTACAGTGCTGCTATTCACAAACCTATTGTATTTACACAACATCATTAGGAAACCTAAATTAGCAAAACTCATTTTCATACAATGAGGCTGCTACTTATCTCACTAATGACGAGGTCAATGTCCATTGAATGTTAAAAGCAATGTTATGATGACCAGATAAATATATCAGGATGTAACACCAATCATGACTATATTTGTATTTTATTTTTTATCCTTCTAACACTCAAAACATATATAGTAATGTAGTAAATGTCTGTTTCTCATTTGTATGACATCATCATAGCACCTATGTACACAGTATTTATACACTATCACTTTTCTCCAATGGGGCTTACAACCTAACTAGATATTTGAAGGATACAAATATACCGGAGAAACCAGAGGAAATCAACGCAAACCTGGTGAGAACACAGAAACTCCACGCAAAGGATGTCCCTGGTCCTATTAGAATGTAGAACCCTAGTGCTGTAAGGTGCTTACAAACATCAGACTGCCCAGTATAAGTACGGTATACCTTTTGGTCCCTGATGGACTTCGGTGTTCATTAAAGAATGATGTCACCCATCGTGAAGCCACCAGCCATACACTGCGAATAAAGTGTCAACTGCAAATATCCTTACTCCTATACCTCAATCAGAGAAGGTAAAGATCCTATTGCAAGGGCCGTGAAAACTATCGCCAATCAATGAGACAGCTCCTTTATTTGGCGCTCGTTTGCTCCTTTCACAAGGAGCTATGATCAGTAATGTATAGAAATGAGCGATTGTTACTACGATCGTTTGTCACCATACGTTTCCATCATGTCGACAGCACATCTCCCTGTTCACACAGGGAGATGTGCTGTCGACAACGATAATATTTCCAGCTACATAAACGAGCTGATCAGCCTATGAATGCTTGTTTGCCCAATCATTGGCCCGTGTAAAAGGGTCTTTATGATTATAATTTGTAACCAGATTTATGTCCTGATAAGCTCTGCTGATTGCTGGAATTGATCGCTATCCCTCCATGGATGACCGCTTTTTGGACGGATCATTTAATTGGGTCAAAATAAAACACTATGCATCGATGGCTTCATATTGTACATCCAGCAGTCAATCACTAAGTACTAATATTTTAAATCGAACAATCATAGATAAATTACCATCCAGTAATAAAAAACAAATGTATGCTAAATAGGTTTCTGTAGACAGTATTGCACTTTAAATATCAATATTATTTATAGATGACAGATATGTATATAGATAGATGGATAAACAGATAGATCAATAGATGGATAAACAGATAGATCAATAGATGGATAAACAGATAGATCAATAGATGGATAAACAGATAGATCAATAGATGGATAAACAGATAGATCAATAGATGATAGATAGAGAGAGAGATAGATAGATAGATAGATAGATAGATAGATAGATAGATAGATAGATAGATAGATAGATAGATAGATAGATAGATAGATAGATAGATAGATAGATAGATATGAGATAGATAGATAGATAGATAGATAGATAGATAGATAGATAGATAGATAGATAGATAGATAGATAGATAGATAGATAGATATGAGATAGATAGATAGATAGATAGATAGATAGATAGATAGATAGATAGATAGATAGATAGATAGATAGATAGATAGATAGATAGATAGATAGATAGATAGATCGATAGATAGATAGATAGATAGATAGATAGATATGAGATAGATAGATAGATGATAGATAGATAGATAGATAGATATGAGATAGATAGATAGATAGATAGATAGATAGATAGATAGATAGATAGATAGATAGATAGATAGATAGATAGATAGATAGATAGATAGATAGATAGTGAGATTATCAAGGGCTGCACCAACCATGTTTGGCTTTTTATTCACTTATTAGGTATTTTTTTCAGATGTTTTTACTTTTTGTCTTGTGTATGGTTATCCATTCAATAAAAGCCTTGGTACTCTTTTTTTTTTTTATCACACACAACCTTTTCCTCTCTGTTTTGGATATTGGTTTCAGGTACGTGGCAATTATTGCAGCGGTGCCAGTCTTTACATTTATTTTTTGTCTACTAATCATACACCTGAAATGGAATGAAGAAGTGTTTTTATTCAGCAAAGGTATCAGATATCTGTTGATATAACTCATCAACATGTTGGGAAATAATTTCATCAAGTGTTTGATTTTCAGTCTCATCAGTCGACAAATGCTCAACTAATTTAAATAAATAAAGTGATTATGGAGCAAATGCAACATCCAGAGATAACAGCTGATCGGCAGCGGTGGTTTCTGAAGCCCAATTGGCTGCGATCAGCTGACCACGGTGCCGGATTTAATTTAATTTGGTGTTGTCTTGATGAGGCAAACGCTCGAATGATTGATCAGTGCACACCAGTTAAGTAATAATGATATAGTAAATTGTGATTAAAGAATCTACAATTTGATTTGATAAAATGGAGTTAACCTATGAATTCCCCCCCCCCCATGACACGTCATTTCATCAGTTGACCTCTATATATTTGTGTAGTGTGCAGAGACAATTTCCTTTACATTCCAATCATATTGTGTTATTGTAAACTCATTGTGCAAATTATCCATCCACATATTGAATCCTTTGTTTCATTTGGATTGCTCTAATTTAGTCCAAGTGTACTGAAATCATAAATTCTATTTAAATTGTATCGCTAAAACAATGGCTTGGTCTGTCCATATGAATATTTATGGAAAATTGGAATTTACCCCCAAAAGTATAACATCCTCTAGGAGGACATCACATGGAGCCACATTTGTTACAAAAATGGAAGGGTAAGGAGAGGGTCTGTCGATGCATATGGGTGCCAGAAGGGGGTTTCCACAAGCTGCTCTACCTTGGCCAGGGTATTTAGAAACAGCAATGAACTCAATCTTTGCTCCAGGTAGAGGAACTGGCTACGACTCTGGCAATGGATGTCCAATAAGCAATATAAATAGGAGCAAGGCGTATCTGAACTGTTGTTCTGTCGTCAGTGTTTACTAGAGAGGGATATGATTAATGATCAAATAAAGATATATTGAAACCATATTTCTTCCCTAAACAAGATAAAGGTTTTGGCAATGTACTGACAGCTCCCGTGAGAGTAACATATTTGCTTCATGAATCAAAGCTTTCCGTGGGAGCTGAGCGACGAGAATAAACTTGTGTTTCAGTGGTTGCAAATGGGAAATCCAATTTAAGCGGCCTATACTTACATTTTTGCAGCAGTAACTTTTACCCTGTTCCAAGCTGCTTTGACATTTGATCTTTGATTGAAACCCTCACTGTTCCGAATTAACATACAAGTGACCGTAAAAACTAAACAGAGCAGAGAGACTTGGCTAAGGTCAAGACAAGTGAAAAGCTATTCCGCTGCATAATACTTTTGTAAACTATACAAAATTAGATAGACTATTGACATATCCTACAGAGCTTACACCAAGTAAAATTGTAACAATTTACAATGTACCCGGTGCCTGAAATCTACATATATGGTGGAAAAAATTGTGTTACAAAATAAAATCATTGAGGACTGCCGTAAAACCATCTTCTAATAATAATAATATTCTTAATTTATATAGCACCAATATATTCTGCAGCAATTTATGATTCAGAGGGAACAGATAATATCAGACATTACATATTAACAATTCAAATAAAATGAGTGTGGGCACTGCTCGCAAGAGCTTACAATCTAAAATTTAAAAAGTGCTTGCTATGTACAATTTCTGCATACAATAAAACGAACAAAATTTCTGCACTAGTTTGGCTAACAACTACTATGGTGGCCGGTATGTCTCTGGTTATCTGGTTGCTTACAGGCAGGTGATGTCTCACTTTATCACTAGGGCCAGGCAATATGTGCTGACCACTACTGGTAGCTTAAAAAAACTGTGCAGATAGTGCCACACTCGTAGATAGTACCCCTTGTAGATGATCCTCCACACTGTCCCCAGTAGATATTGCCACACACTGCTCCCTGTAGATATTGCCACACACTGCTCCCTGTAGATATTGCCACACACTTACCTGTAGATGATGCCACAGTGCTACCTGTAGATAGTTCCACATGGCCCCCTGTAGATGATGCCACACAGAACCCCTGTAAATGATGCCACACAGACCCCCTGTAGATGATGCCACACCCCCTGTAGATGATGCCACACACAGCCCCCTGTATATAGTGCCAAACACCTCCCTGTAGATAGTGCCACATACTCCCCCTGTATATAGTGCCACATACTCCTCCTGTAGATAGTGCTACATACTCCCCCTGAATATAGAGCCATTGTGGCTCCCACTCTGAGCAGAATCCCCGGCCAGGCGTCGGCAATGCTCTGCAGGAGGTGCCCCTGATGTCACTGCCCTTATAGAAACAGTGAAGTCATGCGCTCACTCTATGAGCGGAATCCCCGGCAAGGGATTCCGGCGCTCCAGGAGGAGCCCCTGACTTCATTGTCCATATATGGATAGTGACGTCATCAGTGGCTCCCTCTATGAGCGGAATCTCCAGCCAGGCGTCGGCAATGCCCTGGCCAGTGATTCCGCTGCAGGAGGTGCCCCTGATGTCACTTCCCTTATATGGACAGTGAAGTCATGGGCTACTCCTGGAGGACCGGAATGCCCGGCCAAAACGTTGCTGACACCCTGGCCGGGAATTCCGCTCATAGAGAGATACAGGGGCAGTGTTGTCCGTGGTACCTCCTGCAGCGAAATCTCTGTCCAGGGCGTCGTCAACGCTTTGGCCTTGGGATTTCGCTTCAGGAGGAGTGGATGGCAGAGCAGGAAACGGATAGTTTCCTGCTATAATATTCAATTGTATCTGCGTCCTGAGGGCGCAGATACAATTGAATGTGGCAGTTGCCGGGACAAGTCCCGGGACAGTAATTTGCTGGGAATTGTCTCTGTAAATTCGGGACAGTTGGCAAGTATAGGGTACAAGGAGCATGGGGAATAGTACTGAATGAAGGGGTCAAGTTCTGTTGACTAATGTAAAAGGGGGGGCCAGGGAAAGGTGTCAGATTAGGGAATGTTATGGGCCTGTCTAAAAAGATGTGTTTTCAGGACACACTTAAACTGTGGATTTTGGGAATTAATCTGATTGTCTGTGGTAGTGCATTCCAGAGAACTGGTGCATCACAAGAAAAATCTTGGAGGCGGTAGTAGGAGGTTCGGATTATAGTGGATGTTAATCCACAGTTGTTGGCAGAACGTAGAGCATGGGTAGAGTGGTAGACAGAGATGAGGGAGGGGATGTAAGGAGGTGCAGCACTGTGGAGAGCTTTGTGGGTGAGACCAATAAGTTTACGTTTAATTCTGAAGAGAATGGGCAACCAGTGCAGAGACTGGCACAGGGTAGAGGCATTGGTGCAGCGGTCCAGTGCAGAGACTGGCACAGGGTAGAGGCATGGCTGGTCAGAAAGATACGCCTGGCTGCTGCATTCAGGATAGATTGGAGAGGGGAAAGTTTAGTGAAGGGAAGACCGATTAGTAATGAGTTACAGGAGTCAAGACGAGAGTGAATCAGGGCGACAATGAGAGTTTTTGCTGTCTACAGTGTAAGAAAAGGGCAGATTCTGGAGATGTTTTTGAGGTAAAGGTGACAGGAGCGTGCAAGTGATTGGATATAAGGAATAAAGGAAAGATCTAGTCAAAAATATCGCCAAGACAGCGAGCGTGCTGCCTAGGATTTATGGTAGTGCCACACACTGAGATGGAGATATCAGGTTTAGAGAGGTTAGTACATGGTGGGAACACAAGGAGCTCAGCTTTAGAAAAAATCAGATTCAGTTTCAGAGAGAGGACATGATGTTAGAGACAGCGAACACACAATCACTGGTGTTTTGTATTAGATGAGGGGTGATGTCACTGGAAGAGGCATATAATTGGGTGCCATCAGCGTAAAGATGGCACTTCTGACATGGTACTTGTGGCAGTGCTTCATTTTGGATACCAATGGAGCTCCGACTGTCTACTAGATTGCATGTGGCTTACAATGACTGAAGGATAGTGACCACTAAAATGGCACACTAGTGAAGGATGTGCTAAAGAGAAACTCTGTGATGATCACCTCACTCCAGTAGCGTACCTGCCATAGTGGCAGATTATGTGATTACTATGGGATCCATGGTGAGAGAGGGCCCGGCACTGAACTGCTTCTCCCACTTGCAGCTACCATTAGGGAGATACAAATTTGTACAACTTCCATTGAGTTCAATGCTAGCTGTATAAATCCATATGTAGTAGGCTCCCACTAGTGGTGCCTGATTAGACAACGGTCTTCATATCTAGAGACACCATCAGACACTCCTTGGGTTATCTATTCTTAAGAAAATGTCTCTCTGACAATTAAGGGGGTTTTACATAGGACGATTATCGGGCAGGCGAGCGTTAATATAATGCTCGTTGCCGATAATTGCCCTGAGTAAACAGTGGAACAATCAGCAAATGACCGAGCAAACGCTCGATCATCTGCTGGTCGTATCGTTTTAAAAAAGTTAAATATTATCATTGTCGGAGGCACATCTCCCTGTGTAAACAGGGATATGCACTGCCGACATGATAATAATGGATGGGGACGAGCGATCGGAGTAACGACCGCTCGTTCCCATCCATAGCTCCGTGTGACAGGAGCAAGCGAGCACCGATCATCGATGTCTCGTTGATTGGCACTCGCTGCACCGGCCCCTTATCAGCCGGTGTAAAAGGGCCTTTACTTTCTTCATTGACTCTCAACACCATGATTGGTGCTGTACTGAGAGCAATTCTATACGGAAAGGCCATTTAGATACAAGTTCTTTTGAAGTTTGAGATGTCTGACTGTTATCTCATATCTATAGTTGGCCAAAGTTCCCTTTATGGATTATACAAAGAAAGCAATGAATACCATGGTAGTGTATGTGCCCTATAGCTGTGATGTCAAAACCTTTATCTTAGCCTTGTATCATAAGACAAGTACTCCACAGTGACTTTTGACAACCACGGTATGGAGGAAAGGAAACACTGAGGTCATGCGATCATGACTATTGCGCAACCAAGAGTCACCGTGGAGCTGTAGTTATAGCAACAATGTGTTTTATTTAGGGATCCAATGTACCAATGTGCCAATAGTTTGGGATCTTGATATAGCATCTATTAAATGTCTGATAATATTGTTATGTCCAGCGGGTTGTGGCTTAGGGCCGCCCAACTCTTAGGGTGTTATCTAAATAGCCGCCCCGGTCTTCACCCTTTAACCGGTATACAGGGATCTTGTCTACTCTGCGGTGAGGCTACCAGGTCGCTACCTCATGAAGTAGTCCAAGTGGAGTAGCTGCTGGCCCAGCGGACTGGAAACAGGCTCTGGCAGATGGTACCTTGAAGGATGGAAGATTCAGGCTTGTCATCGAGAGTATTAGGCAGCCTGGCACCGGGCAGCTGGACATGGGCTGATAGCGGATGACTGGGCACAGGCAGGTAGTTTGTAGCTGGACGCAGGCAGGTAGCTGGACACAGGCAGGTAGCGGGTATCTGGACGCTGGCTGATAACTGATATTTGGACACAGGCAGATACTGGATATTTGGAAACAGGTGGGTAACAGGTAGCTGGACACAGGCAGACATCATATAACTGGATACTGGCTGATAACAGATAACCAGACATAGACTGGTAGTGGATTACTGGATAAAGGCTGGTAGCGAATACGTGGAAACAGGCTGATAGCAGACAGAAATAGTGGACTGGACACAACTAGGTTGTTCCAATGTTTCTCAGGCACCAAGTGGATTGTGAAGGTGCCTTAAATAGTCCTGGCGCAATAGTGATTGGATATGTGATTTTTGAAATGTGCGCCCTCAAAGATGCGGTAATAGCACGCACGCGCACTAGGGACATACGGCAGCGAGGCAGGAGAACACATCAGACGCCGGCAAACTTGAACGACAGGAAATGTATGAGACCTGGAGAACCGCCGCCCACGTTACAAATTTATGCACATGTAACAGATTTTAGGCCCCACTTGGGCTTCCAGACACCCTCTTTCAGTAATAGATATTACTTTGATTATTGTCCATTATTTGCATAGTGTTGACATTTTTTGGTTAATAATTTAAAGGGGAGGAACACTTTGGACAATAACTATTTTTGAAGGGTTCTCTGATGATAAGCTGATCTCAAGGAATCCTGCTGCCGAGACTCTCGGTGATCACCTGTAATCTTTGGGGGAACCTAGCAGAGTGTTCAATTCCACTGCAGCGCCATCACAGGCAAAATGAACCATTAAACTGTTCTTCTGGAAATCTACAGTCTGTCCATGTAATGCATGGACATGCAGGGTCCTCCATAGTGATGGATTCTCTTCACTCTAGCTAATTGATGGATCCCAAATGAGCTACTCTTTATCCCCACCCCTCATTAACACAGAATTCCCTAATAGGGTATTTAAAAAAGTTTTTTTTTAAACCAAACAACCCAAAAAAATACATACTGAAATATTTGTCCAATGATCAACACCTGGTAAACATGTGGCCGAGAATTTAGATTAATATAGAAAACAAATTGCGCAATTAAGACGTTAAAATGATCTTCTTGCATTTTCTGTTTACTATGTGATGTTCTTACCAAGTCAGAAGACCTCGATGGCTGCCAGTCCTGAAAGAGAGAATTATGAATAGCTTTCCTCTCTGGCCTGTATCATTGTAATGAATGTGGACAGAAAATTCAGAGGTTATTGAATATAATTATTGCTTGGATTGATTATGGAGATTAGAGAACTCATCTTTACCAATCATGCTGTGATCTGTGGCCTGTTCTGTGTCAGCGCTGTAAGCTTGATCCTAATGTTTTCACACAGCACACAAGGCCTATTTGTTAACTGCACATTGCCAAGTCTGTGATCCAGATGAGGAACCGGTGATCATTGAGACCATTTTATCTACTGTATCTATATCGATTTTCTTTCAAGACTTCAACACTCACCTTTAAATTCTCAATAGTATCATTAATAGTGAAAATGTATCTTTCAACAGCTCCATTATATGGGGATGGAAATTATTGCTGTTGTGGTGTGCACACTAACATCTGTCTTGCAAACTCTTAGATATTGTTAGATAGAGTTTTATTTCAGCTTCTAACTATTCACCTCTAAGATGTTTTCGATACGCCCATAGGATATATTTGACAAATACGCTGCGATCAATTTGGGATCAAAATGTTCCTTATTATTATACATTGTCAGATAATTAAAGGGCTTGTCCAGGACAATAGGCTAAATGGACCATACATTTTAGATAGCTGTCGGCCGAATGCTAGTTTAGCGACAGCTGTTTCTCCCGGCTCCCCAGTACAAATGCACATTCGGCTCAGCATGTGTTCTCAGGGAGAGAGCCGCTACCAGACTTGTCTCGCGAGATTTGGTTTCACTTGCCGGAATCTCACAAAAAAAGATTCAGAAGTGTCAGGATTCTGAGTACACATGACGTCCAGGCTGGATGGTCATGTGTATTCATTATCAGGACACTGTAGTAATGTTAGGGCTTGTGTATGAGGCTGCACATAGTGATATATCTATATCGCTAGTGCAGTGTAAATGAATGGAGAGGAGTGCATGATGCCGATTGGTCAGCGTCATGCACTCCTCTGTACAACGCCCACTTGGTCGAAAGTAAAAGTACGCCCACTTGGGCATTAAGAAAGCTCATCAGCATAAACCAAAATCGCTCCTAACGTTGTGAAAAAAGATCGTTTTTTTAAAAAAAAAGCATTACTGTCACCTACATTACAGGGCCCATCTCCTTATATAGGAGACAGGGCACTTATAATGTGGTGACAGAGCCTCTTTAAACATTCCAGGAAGAGCACACACAATGAAGAGGATATTTACATTTGTTTCTTGCTACTAGCTGGCAAGTTTTTTTTCTTTAAGATACCAATGGACAATAGGATTACACAGTATTATTTATTTAATACAAATTTAAAGATGCCTTATTACTTGTATCCTCCATTGCCTTCCAGTATTTGGCCATGCATTACTCTCATCTTGCAGATCTTTCCATCTGCAAACGTTTCCCATCCTTTTTTTTTCTTCTTTTTTTGAAGTTTCTAGATCTGAGAAAGTAGTTTAATTTTTTTGACCTTGTCAGCCCTGGATTAGATCTGGGTTTCATGAGTAAACAAGAAAATATGACAGAAAACCATTAGATAGTATGATGACATTGGCCATTGACTTACACAATTACATGAGATCCTTTATTTGTAGGTTACATTTCAGAAAACATTGAGGCAAATTTGTGATATTACGATAATTGTTTTCCGAGATTCTTACAGAAATTTTACCATTCATTAATTTGTTCTGCCTTCTAAATGCAAGGGTTCCAATAGTAATCCAGGGAGGAAAAATATTTCCAAATGGTCTAGTAGATAGACCACAGATGAAGATAAGGAGAGTCGCACAGAGAAGGAGAAACAATTCTATATTAAAATGTTCTTAAGTAAGAAATCATTTGTTAAAGATTTAAGCTCAGATGGGTCACAAACACATAACGCAAAATGTATAAAAGTAGGACAATGCTATAAAAAACAAATAAAAATAATGATGGAAATTGTCTAATGAAAAGCTACAGGAAGCACATAGGAAAGCAATGTTGGGTTTAGCTGTACCCAGAGGCATAGCAACCGAAATGACAGCAGACAGAATAAATACCTGGGGGGTTACGAGGTCAACCTTGGCCAATTTTGAGTGGGAACTGCACTTTTTCTGAACTTTTTGACTACTTTACTTTTTTTTTCTTAGGATTCACTTTAAAAAAAACTTTATTTTGCTTGTTCTGTTCTAGGAAGGGTTATGGATAACAGCTACATGGTACTTGACAGCCAAACATCTACTACCAGCCAGTAAGTAGATTCGAGTTTAGTTAAAAAAAAATCTTGCATTTGAGGATTGACTGTTGTCATGTCTGGTGAGAATTTGCGTATATTTTAAAGTTTGATTGCTGTGGTAGAAGAATGTTTTTTGGGTATATTAAATGTGTCACTGTGGCATATTGTCCTTGTTTCTTTTGTGCTCTTATTATATGTATATATCTGTGATTATGTCATAGTGTTAGAGCTTCTGATAATGATTTATTCTAGCTGAAATATTGCAGATATATAGCATATAGTATATAGCAATCTGTCCAATACCACTTCATGAATAAATCCACAATGAAACACAATTTTCTCAAAATTGACTCTTAGCTGTTTAGGCAATTTTGGCTTAAAGGACGCAGAGAATTTTTTCATTTTGCATTATTTTTTTTATTTCTATTAAAGCATAGCTAAACATTTGACAAACTTCTGACATGTCATACTGACATGTCAGAAGTATGGATTGGTGGGGGTCCGAGCCCTGAGACCTCCACCAATTGCTAGAACAAAGCAGCAGAAGTGCTCTGGTGAGCGCTCAGCCGCTTCGTGTCTGTTCGGCTTTTTCCAGAAATAAATGTATCGTGTATGGACTCAATAGAAAGTCTATGAACCCGTACTCCGATGCATCGGCTTTCTGGAAAAAGCCGTACAGACAATAGCAGGCCTCCAGCGTTAGAAATGTACGACACATGACGTTAAGTTTAGAAGGCTTGTCACTCTGTAGCGTACAGAGAGGACATGGAGCCAATAGCAAGGATAAAAATTGCCCATTTTCAGGTTTTGCTTGATACTATCACACTCCTAAACTTCCGCAACCAGAGATCCTTGTGTTACTATCCTACTGACTTGAGTACATTTTCGATTTACTTGATTGCTAAAATTGCAGCAACTGTGGAGAACACTTGTCTGTGGATGTACTCAACACCCATTAAAATTAAAGACAAGACCAACTTTGAATGTGCCTCCTCTCTTTGGGTACCCCATAGCAGCTGTCTTTATGTTACATAGGCACTGGATGTCCCTGGAACTACCAAAACTAGTGGCATCCATAAAATACCCTTTAAAAGTAAAGCTAATGGGCACTAACTGCAGATCAGATGTAACCCAGCTCATCACGCAGCTCACCTTGGCTAGAGTACATTTTCTAGGGCGCAGGGTGGGGGATGGGTTGTAATGTAGCACTTCATCATTTTCCTGCAGAGTCCTGTTATCTATAGTCATGCTCTTATGCTCAGTAACCAAAACAATGTTGCATTTACTTGACTACTTTTAGATTTTAAGAATAAGTCAAGTCAATAAGACAACTGAATTTTTAATCTGTATTGCTAAGAACTAGCAAAGTGATTGAGCAACTATAGAGATCTTGCAGGTCATCCACTGGTCTTATCCATCAGCAAACATGGGTGGGGACGTGACCTCAGTAAAAATTACACAGTTTGCAGTAGGAATTAAAACACATGTTAATATAATTAATGTTGTCAAAACAAAATAAAACCCTCGAGAATTTATTTCTGAATGAATCAAATGTATAAATGCCAAATCGTGTTTTCTTAGTAAAATAAGACAGAGAACAAATGTTCTTGCAATATACCAGCTGCTGTTCTCAACTCATATCTTTTTTGTCGATGGTCAAGGGACGATATCACTTTTTTGTAGCTATTCAAGTAAAAAAATATCTTGAAATATTCCTGTTTTCCCGCTTGCCACTAAAGCAGTCACAATAGGCTGACAGTTCCTGTTTTCTGCAGCTCAATTGTGAGCTTTGCTATATAGAATGGGACAGAGTCAGAAAAGTGCGCAGTATTTAAGTTGTAAACTGAGATGTGATAGTTTACAGGTGGATCCTACGTGTCAGAGACAAGCAGGACCCGCTGTCACTGAACCCATCAAGTTGTTCTATACACACAGATAAGGTTCTGTCTGCATCTCCCCTCTTAAGGCCCTTTTACACACACACACACACACACACACACACACACACACACAACCAATACAGGATGGAAGTGTGAATCTCGAATATCGTCCCCGTCCACCCCAGGAAACAGCTAAAATGAAATACATGATACATTACTTTTTAATCTAAGAGCAAGAATGACTTAAAGAACAATTTTTCATTCATTTTTATTATAGGTAAAAAAAAAAAATTCATAACGTAAAGCAAAGTCATTGTCTCTTTTATTGGTATTTTCCCACTGTTGTCCATTGTACCTATTTTTTTTCTCAAAAGCCGTAGAAAAGGACAGTAGTAGGCAAAAATATTTGTGCACATAAGACCAAAAAAATTTTTAGGAGACAATTTGTTATTAAAATACTTTTCGAGTAAACCCCAGTGGGGATAGGATTTGTGCTGGCGGTGTCCCTAAATAGATTATCTCATGAAAAACCAAGATGGCATATTTCTAGGATATGCCATCACTGTCCAGTGGATGGGGATTCGACCACTATGATCACTGGAATTAAGTGGCACTAGGAAAGTGCCATGACACTTAGTCTCCTGTTGTCCCACTTGGCTGCACGGTCAAACCATTTTATAAGGGGGGCATGAGTTTTTGGGCCCCTCAGGCACTAGGGCTCGGGTGCAAAGTCAATTCCCTCTATAGCAACGCCGCTGCTTATAGGATATTTGTGAATTGATGGGCTTTTAGTAGGCATATAGTTGCTTGGCCCATTTCAAGAGTTTCGACTTATTGCAAGTTCTACAAAAACATTCGCTGTTCAAACAAGCATTTGCTATTGTAAAGAAAAATCTGTATTTCCTCAGTGATAAGGGTGTGAGTTGTGTTTTACTAACACTTCGGGGGAAATTTCTTAATGTTTGCCAATACAAATTTCTTCAACCGGAAAAGTCAATTGATTAATGAAGATTACTTGAGACATCATTTTTCCGTTACATCCTGCAGCTGTGGAGCTACAATTGCATTGTCTCTAATGAAATAAACAGTTTTCAGCTGCTGAAACCTACCGCTTAGACCAAATTGCTCCTGTTAAAAATAGTTTTTCTCCATTTTGTTGAAAATTACATGCCCCTTTGTTTCCTGCCTGCAAACAGAAGCAGATAAATAGTTAGAACTCGATTACTTCAGTTGAAGTCTGGGCTGGGGCTATGTGGTGATATTTGGTTGTGTGTGGGATAACCGCAAATTAACCTCAATGTTTGCCTATGGGAAACAAAATTTTGGGCAAAATTGTAACCATCATAAGTCTCACATGGGTGGATTTTTTTTTTTTTTGCAATGGTCTAAATAGTTGCCTACATAGGGAAGCATTGATGTCACATCTCATAATTGCACATTTTTACCCCAACTCCCGTGCGAAATTTGCAGTAAAAATCTGCAACATTGTTATGTATTTTTGGTGCACATTCCAAACCAATGACAAATTACAGTACAATACATGTAAATAGGATTTCAAAGCCCCATCCATAGGCAGCAGAAAAAAATCTGTGCAGATTTCAGGGTATGCTGTAAATTTTTATTGCGTTATTTTGCAGAATTATCACAGATTTTCTCTGCACATTTCACCCATTTTGCTGTGTATTGGCTACAGATTTGTTACACATTTGTGGCAAAATATGCATCAGAAATATCCTGCAACGTCTTAACCCATATTAATGGGCATGCTGCGGATTTTAAAATACTCAGCATGCCCTGAAATTCATGAACATTTTTTCCGCTATGTGTGGATGGTGTTTTGAAAACTTCGGCCACATGTATTCTACTGTAAATTGTTGTCGATTTTCCAGTGTGTAATCTGCACCAAAAATTTGTGACAAATCCATGACACCTGAACATACCCTAAGAATCGTATCATTTACAATATGGGTACGTTATCCTATATATCAGGGGTACTCATCTAGTTTTAGTAAAGGTTCGCTTACCTTGGTGTGTGGTCAGGTGAAGGTCTGAGCTAAAGTCCAACAGTAAAGATGTTGTTAACGTTTTGCAATTGTTTAGCATTGTAGAACTATTTACATCAAGATTTGTATTATTTTTTAGTGGGAAAACAAGACCAGACCCCTAAATTAATTAAGACCCCTAAAAACCTCAAGATCCACCAACTCATTTAAACCCCAGATCAGACACTTAAACTCATTCAGACCTCGAACCAGACCACTAAAAATAATTTAAAGCCGAGAACAGACCCCTAAAATTAATCAGACCTTAGACAAGACCCCTAAATTTATCAGACTCCAGACCAGTCTTTAATATTCATTCAGACCCCAGACTAGCACCCTAAAATAATCCAGACCCGGTAAAAAAAAAAAAAAAAAAGTACAATATACTTAGCGCTTCTGGTTCCTCTTCCCTTCCAGCGTCAGGACCGTGTGTGCCAACTCCTTGTGATATTTCCACTACTGACGGTAGACCTCCCATCATAGATGCATTGAAGTAGACACTGCCCTCCCCCAATGTCTCTATGATGGCAGGTTCACGCTCCGGATTCGGTGAGCAGTGTCATATATTTAGTATATACTCTATATATTAGATGCTCATGCATTTATAACTACTTCTGACTTGTTACTTATTTATTCTGATAAAAATCTTTAACCATTTATCCTTACTTTTCTTTGATTCTGTGTAAGAGCATTGCGCTGATTACTAGAAACCTTATATTTCGACTTCACATGATTTCTATTTATCTTGTAATTAGCGTCTAATGTAGATATGATAATATGCTTATGGTTATTGACTACATCCTTCAGAGATAGAAACATGATATATTTAATCAGTACCAAACCAGTGATTGGTTATTAATTTAGTTTCTGCAATTATCATATTAAGTAAACTAAGTGTTTGGAACAATGTACAAATTTCCTTCTGGTTCTGAACATAATTATCAGCAATTTCTCAGATGTCATACAGGCGGTTTCCATGTAGGCGGATAACAGAGGCTTCCAAGCCGTTTTCCACGAGCTTGTGGAATTTTTCTTGTATCTTGTACATCCCACAAGACACAAGGTCTTCCCATGAGATCAGGGAAACTTTAAGCTACTGCTTCAATTTAGAAAAATATAGTTCCAATCATCTGGTTTTTATATTGCAAAAAGATTTCGAGCTGCAATGTTGCGGCTTTAATATGCAGAATCTTGTGTGAACCCAACAATTCGTAGATTCACAGATTTGGAACATTTCTTCTGTAAATAGTTTCAAATTCTTTATTAAATAACTTTTTAATGAACTCAGCCGCAGTACCCAGCCTGTGTTTTGTATAGATCGATGGAGATAAGGGTCACAATGTCTGACTGTGATAGCCCACATGGTTTCACATACTTATGGCTTAGTGTGTAAGCTTTTTCTGATTGAAACTCGTCTTTCAAATAAATCAGTAACAGCAGATAACCTCAATATTCCTGAAATTGCTTATTAAATGAAGTGCTTTCAGTTTGTTTTTAAAGAGTGAAAAAATTCCAGAAAATTAAAAAATTCTCTTTTACATAAAAAAATGTAAATCCGCAAATTTTGGGATGCAGTTTTTGGCTGCCTGGCTTGTACATGAAAAGTACATGTTTTACCTGTACAAACCGCACAGATGAAAAACAAATTTCAAAAGTGCATCAATTCACTCTAAAACTGTGTTCTTTTTTCAGATGCAGATCTCGGCCGTGCAGCACACGACCGCTCCACGACCGCTGCGTCTACGCACATCCTTAATCGTATCAATTGTAAGTTATTAACAATCTAGAACTGATTGTAATTAAGTAATTAACCAAGTAAATTGTTTATTTTAGTGGAAATCATGGCACAGTGGGGGAGCTTTATGAAGACTATTATAACGGAAGAGTGGAGCAGCTACCAATCAGGTTGCTGCATTTTTTCAAAGGACCTCTGAGAAGTGAGAATTGGAATTGGATTGGATGCTAAAAAAATTACTCCACTTTTCTATTGCACTACTTTTTGGAAGTCTCCCCCAGAAAGTTCTGTTGCTTTGCAGGGATTGGTACATATTGGTGATTTTGGAGAGAATAATTAACTGCTGCATAATTAGTGTAAGTCAGTGGTCCCCAACCAGGGGCTCGGGAGCTACATGTGGCTTAAAACCCCTACTGTGGCTCACTATAGGAGCCCTAAGTTGTGACCATATGCTCTTGCTACAATATTACATCCACATTAACAACATATTATAACAGAAAAATTATATTGGCAGAAAAGGGCCCATTTGGGTGGTAGAACAGAAGTGCGTTAAATTTCAAACTGAAAAATTTGCCTACAAATCGAAATTTCCTGATTTTACATTTCTCTACGTTCAATATGTTAAAATTGTTGGCTCCTGGCCAGAACTCAAAGTTGAATGTGGCTCACCAGATATTAAAGGTTGGGGACCGCTGGTCTAAGTCTATCGATACTGCCCTCAGGCTACAGGGCCCAGGTGCAACTGCTACCTCTGCACCCCCTATAGCTACGCCCCTGGGCAGTGCTTCTTTAGGAAAATACCTCTGTAATACAGCATGTCTTGGTGCATGGCACTTTTTATTTTCACGGATTCTGTATGAATCTGAAAAAAAAACTTTGTATGCCGTCAATGTCAATCGGAGGCACATGGAGGAACAGTAAATTACCAAAGCAATTTATTTTAATACGTTTTATTATTGCGGATCCGTACAATCTCTTTTATGAAATATATATATATATTTTTTTACTTTTTAGTTGCTCTAAAGATACTAGCAAGTAGCAATAGTAGCAGTCATTGTTTAACTGAACAAAAACCTGAACATGGTCTTACAGAGTAGCTGAATTGCATGAATGTTCATTGACAAATGACTTAAGTGTTGCTTGAAAAATATGTGGAGTCCGGGGGCTTCATCACGAGAGCACAGTGGTCGTATCAGGTTTCCTTGCAATTAAATCTTTCCCCTTGTACAATTATTCATATCTAACCATGATGGGGTTTTCTGAACACGCGAGAAGCTGCTCTAGTTCAGGCGAGGATACAGTTGACTAAGAAGATTGCAGTAAGTCCAGATGTACGTTCTTCTGTGTTCTCCCAAAACCATGATTCATGATAAAGCCTGGTACATTCTCTAGCTCACGTAATTACTACATTGCTTTTTTATATACATATTTAATTATGTCATTATAACTATTATATTGCTCAGGAATACAAAGAAAAGACATCTGGTTTTAGCTTGAAGCTCCTAGGCCCCGATTCAATACCTAGCTCTAACCTGCCAACCATTCCTTGCTAGGGGCAAAAATCAAAATGGGGCCCCTTCTGGTGCTGGTTAACACCATCTCACCCTAAACCAACTTGGACAGGAGGACATGGTGCCTGCTGGCCACCCATATCCTTTCCAGGATCCTTGGGTTTTTCCCCCACAAACTTGTTTGTAGGACCTGTGGAGAGGGGATCCCTGCATACATACTCATCACTCATTCATCATTTGCTAAAATAAGGGATGTATCCAACCTCGACTCGACCCCATCTCTCCAGGCACCCCACAGCAGCCAGATAGACTGCCTGTATGGCGTTAATGTGAATGTATAACCTCTTTTTTAACTTTTTAAAAATCTATACTGACACATACACCTTTTTTTTTATTTTATATGTTTTTCATTTCTAGTTATATACAGCATATTATGTAAAGGACATGCACCGGAAAAGCTCTCGACACATAGGCCTCATTTATCCATAGAGCCCCATTGACCCAACATTTGCCAAAAAAATGTGTCTTTTTGGCATAAGTCATGGAAATATGCGTCGACAAATGTTGAAAAGTGTTCAGCGCAGTATGCTCTACATCTGACAGCAGTCTCAAAAGCAGTGGGAATCAAGCCTAAGGTTAAAAAAAGTCCATCATGTTTAACCACTTGAATGCTGGAAATATAATGAAGCCATTGGTCAGATAGAGCTTGATGATTTCAAATTATTTTCTGACATTGGACATCTGAGTTCTAAGTTGGACATTTTCATTTGTCAAACATTTCTTAATGTGACTTGTTGGTACTTTCGGACCCTAAATAACAATTAGAAGAGGTGATAAAACCCCAGGGACAATTACATAAGCAAAAACAGCGGCAGGAGTTCGGAGACATGCCTACCACGGAGAGTTAGGTCAACCACAAGACATCTTTGGTAGGTGTATTACCGTTCTTCTCATAACTGTTCTAAGACTGTCATCAACTCACCTTCAAAGTCACATTCTACTTCTTTAATCTGGAGGAAAAGTAACAGGTCATCATAGTTGCATACAACTGCTTGCATCTTGCACAACAGCTTGTTGACATGAACTTAGAATTGCTTGGTTCGCAGACATTCAAGTAAAAACAAACTGATAATAAGACTTTATGAAGTTCTGCGCTTACAGTGTCTCAATAGGAACTCAGCAAAAATACAAATCTCACATCTGACTACAATCATTATAATGACTCTATATAGCGGTACAAAGAATGGATCAAAACTTTTCTGCTCCTGTAATTAGACATCAACGCTCAACCGCCTTTACACCAACACAACCATCTGACAATACAGATATTCATGTATCTTTACACATACCACCAAAAAATCCAAATAGTTCGATCAGCACATTCCAGCAAAATGAAACAAAACATGTATACAAGTGCAAGGAAGCCTAAGACTGCAAAGCAATACAATATACAAAAATGGCGACAGCGCTCTGCAAACACTAATGCCACCTAAACACTATAAATAAACAAATATGCATTGCTGCTGAATGTACTTACAATAGGGAGGTTGTTAGCGCACATTTTGATCAAATTTTGTGAGCCCACCTGCCACGACAAGGCGACCTCTAATAAATAATGCATATTTATTTATTTATTTATAGTGTTTAGGTGACATTAGTGTTCGCAGAGTGCTGTCACCATTTTTGTATATTGTATACACATACCACATATATACATCAGGGCTAATCAAAGGTTATAGATTATTTTGGGTTTTTGATATTTGGTAAAATTTTTGGGCCAAATAATAATAATCCTCTATCTCTCCTACTGCACAAATAGTGTCCTCTCCAATTCGCCACCAAACTTAAATTTCAAAAACATCTTTTCGGTTCAAAAAATATTATCTTCTCCTGTCATTCTCATGTGTCCCTTTTCCAGGAGGCTGTGAAAATTGAGCAACAGGTAGAGAAACATTATGAGGTATATGGTGAAGTCCTTCAAATCATTATGCTATAAAACTTGGTGTAGCTGTCATAGAGGCAGGCCATGGTATTGGGGCATAGTAAGCAGGGTCCCAAGGAGAACACAAACTACAGTGGACAAGAATCAATGGCTCGTCGTTTCAATAACTTGCTGAAAGAGAGATATCATCATAGAGCACCTTCCTAGTGACATTCATCAGTGTTTCAATTGAACTGGTGGATCATGAGTCACGACCAGTAACAGCACCTTCAATAAATATCAATGTCAGTAGAAGCACTGTTATGGTAGCATTGGGAACTGTTTCTTACAGTGCCTGATGCAGTTGCACATGTCCGATTATTATCTTAAGCACTGATTCATGATTCTGCAATCTACGGTTTGGTGAAGGTCCTTTGGCTTCCCCTCCTTCATCCAAAAATCTAAAGAACTTCAGAGACACAGGGTTGTTGGGGGACGTTTGGATGTTTGCCCAGGGTGAGCACAGGAAGGGCGGTCTAGATTGTCCAATTGCCAACAAAGAGCAGCTCTCTCTCTGATGGACCCAGCCCTTCCAAGTATTACATAATTGGCCGCGTGTACCCTGAAAAAGGCACGTTAATGGTGATGGAAATGTGTTGGGAATGGACTTGGGAATGGACTTTTTATGTGGACGAATGACTTGGTTGCACTGAACTGTGGATGGTGGTGGAATAACTACTAGGGTTTATTAAGGTTTCAAGGAGGGACAGTTTTTACGATGTCGCCCTTTCTGGGCTGGTGCACCACTGAGGGAAAATAATTCTAGGTGGAATTTAGGAAAAGTGATCCTTGCCACCTCTGTGTCTCACTTTTTCGCCTAACCCTAAGGGTATGTTCACACGCCCTATTTACGGACGTAATTCAGGCGTTTTACGCCTCGAATTACGCCCGAAAAAACGGTTCCAAAGCGTCGGCAAACATCTGCCCATTGAATTCAATGGGTCTTACGGTGTTCTGTGCAGACAGGCTTTTTTTTATGCGCCGCTGACGAAAGACGGCGCGTAAAAAGACGCCCACATCAAAGAAGTGCATGTCACTTATTGGGATGTAATTGGAGCCGTTTTTCATTGACTCCATTGAAAAACAGCTCCAATTACGTCCGTAATGGACTCCGCGAAAAACGCGAGTACGAGCAATTACGTCTGAAATTCAGGAGCTGTTTTCGCCTGAAAATAGCTCGGTAATTTCAGACGTATTTTACGTTTGTGTGTGAACATGCCCGAACAGTAACTGACGTTAAACTAACGAAGTGCTAAAAAGAACATGAACATATGACAAATGTCAACGGGGAAGAGATATTTATAGTATTCATTTTTTGCCATTGCATGACTCTAGCAGTCTTATATATTGTATCCAGAATCTGTGAAGGGGAAATGTATGGCCAGTCCGAGTTATGACAGCAATAATAGTAGATCACAGAGGGTTTCTGAAGTCGCTTCATTCGAAAAAGGCTCTGTCTTCATGAGACAACTTCTTTACGTAACCAAAGTACGATGTCCTACCTTGCAAAGCCTCGGTTTTGTTAACAGGGTAGGAAAATCAACAATATCCATCAGTTTCCAGTTTGAGGGTTTTGCCAAACAACCCCCATACCTCAGCTTCCAGTGGGTATGAAACAGTGGAGAGTAGGATATTGGGGTTACCGGTGTCTGCATTTTCAGATTTTGAAGGAAGTTATTCTGTAAATAGTGTAGTATGCGACGTCGCAATGTAATAGCTGCAAGGTTATTATCCTCTGAAAAGGGTGTTGTGTCCTTCTATTCTAATGTATCCTAATATCCAGCCACAACGCTACAGATATGTGATCTGCTTTTAAACTGAAACCTCATCCATTCTAGCTACGCATGACACAATCCTACAATGTAAGATGAAATACTTGATTGCAGGTGAGATCCTGTTTTTAACATGACAGTCACCCAAACACTCAGTTTCTAAGCTGTGCAGAATTGTAAAGATTAATACCTGATACTGTTCATGGAAAGCTGTTCTCCATATGTACAAATCACAAAAAAACAACCTCCAAATAGGCTTACATGTCTACAAAGTAAGTGATGTTTTTAATTACAATATATTGAAACAATGTTGAATTGTAACTTAAAAGAAATGTACTTATTTTTAACTTTTTTTTCCATGAATAATGCAGTGATATAATCATGTTGTTTGGGGAAATTTTATGGGATGCAGGACAAATACAAGGCAATGACAATTTTCCGCTCTCATTAATCAGTGACTGTATCTATCTATCTATCTATCTATCTATCTATCTATCTATCTATCTATCTATCTATCTATCTATCTATCTATCTATCTATCTATCTGCCAGCTGCTATGCTAACATCAGCTTTATCATAGAGCATCATATCTATCATATCTTATCAGGAGATCTATTTCTATATCAAAAAATATTTAAAGGAAAATCCATTTAAAACTGAAAATCAGCTATCACATATTGTTTGTACGTATTCTCTAAGTATATCTTGTAAAAGCCTTGTGACCCCTGTATTTGTTGTTTCTGTATTGTAACACCAGTTGGTTGTTATCTACATGACACACTCCAGGAATTGTGTCATGATTTTTTTCCCCTGGACCAGTGTCAATTATTAGGTTCACATAGTCATGCTTGAACTAAAAGGGAATGTATCATCAGAAAATGACATATTTTTTCAACCAGGTTTTAATCATAAACATTTTTTTTAAACATCTTTTGTTTTTTATGTGACTAGTCATATAAACGAAATCTGAAATAATCCAGTTTTCCCGCTGGCCACTAGAGGTTACACAATAGGCTGACACTTCCTGTTTTCTGCAGCTCACTTGTTAGCTTTACTGTGTAGACTGGGACAGAGTCAGCAGAGGGCAGGAGATATACAGTAATTACTGCTCTATTAAACCAGAGGCCTAGATAAGACAGTAAAGATCCTCTTACATGGCCTGTCCTGGGCCTTGTAAGCGAGCGCCAATCAACGAGGCAGCTTGTTGATTGGCACTCGTTTGCTCCTTTCACAAGGAGCTATGTAATGGGATGAGCTCTCTTTACTCTGAGCACTCGTCGACATACATTAGTATCATGTCGGCAGCATGTCTCCATGTTTACACCGGGAGATGTGCTGCTGACAATGATAATATTTGACTTTTTTAAAATGATACAATCAGCAGATGAACAAGTGTTTGATAATTTTTTTCTCAAACAGGGCAATTATCGTCAATGAGCGTTCTATGAAAAATCGTTTGCCTGATAATTGGCCCGTGTAAAAGGGTCCTAACACTAAAAACAGATAAGGCTTTGTATTCAGCTTCCCTGTCACGTCCTTGTCTCTTAGGAGGGGCTGGACTTCATCATTTCCTGTAGACTGTAATAATCTATGACATTTTTTTGTCCATTAACTCTCATTCATTTAAGCACAGACACCTAGCTGCAATGTCTATAGACAATACAGGTAGGAAGTGTGTGTGTCTCAAATATGACCGGTCCAAGTTTTTATGTAAAAAAATATTGCTACAATATTTAAAAATAAATAAACACATTCATTTTCTTCTATATAAATAAATTTAATTAATTAAACTAAAATGAAATACATTCCTTGTAGACACTGAACCATTTAGGGAAAGTGTCAGGGACTGCAAGGGTTAAGTAAAGGAGTTAACATATACAAAAAAATGCCCAGGACGAGGATTGGTTTACAAGTGGTAAGAGGGGCGTGGTAAAGGTAATATAAGTGTGGGGTCTGGGGCAGAACGCCCTCTTACTTTCAGCTGCAGCGTGAGGAACACCCGCCCTCCCTCCACTTGTGTTTTTGTTTTTCAGGTTTCTGCTTATGTTCTTGTTCTGGCGACTTATCCTTTCCCCCTGCGACTCAGCGCTGACGCTCAAGCGGCACTCCCGGTAATTGTTTACATGCACGTAGCATGTGACTGCATGAGCCAATCAAAAGGCTGAGTTGTCATGTGTTGTATACTGTCAGGAATATGATTTGTCACCGCTGAGCCCTCTGAATTTCTCCAGCGATCACATGCTCCTTGCACGTAAACAATCAATAAGAGTGCCACCGGAACGCCGGCGCTGGATCGCCAGGGGAAATTTGCTTATTTATCTCATTCACAGCCATTACACCAACATTTTCAGAACCCCTATAAGACTGTCGTTTCATACGCCAGTCTTAATGTAAATAGTGCTGAAGTAAGATGTGCCAAATTTATTTAGAGGGGCACACCTCTTAGTAAATTAGATGCATCTCTGGCTGTTCTTGCGCTAGACAGTCAAATCTATTCCATCTGCCACTAAGCCCCACCCATTTCTTAAGCCCAAATGCATTTTTATTTTCGCAAATTGCGACTTTAAGGTATTTGCAACTTTTCTGCTGCAAAAAGAATAATAAATTCCCCCATTATCTAGCCCAGGCCAAGTCATATTCCAACCAGTTTGGTCAGTTCATGTAACTGTGATCACAGTGATGTGCGCTTGTTTTTACTTGATCCCTGTGGAATACAGCTGTTTATAGTAACGGTATTTTGTTGGAGATTAAGCGTGTAGCATTTAAATTCATTTAAATAATTTATATGCAAATGCAAAACATATTTGTGTTCTGGTTCACAAATGCAACTGACATACTGACGTCAATTTGGCTTCAGCATTACTTGTAGAGTAAAGTAAAGTAAGTATACATTATTAACATGAAGTATCTTTGTAAATTAGAACACTCCAGGCAAAGCATATACACCGTGTTATCCTAAAGTAGGGCCCAAGTAGGCGTTGCATGACACATCGATCACCTCATTGGGGTTCTTTGAATCCCTGTAGCAGGCACTACCCACTAAGGCCTCATTCACACGGTTTTTACTGTCCGCAAATACGGATCTGCAAATACAGATGCACATCCGTAGGCGTCCACAAATGCGGAAGTGCCCATACACTTCTATGGGTGAGTCCGTGCCACAACTGCAGACAAGAATAGTTCATGTTCTATATTTTACATATCATTTCTACAGCTCGGACACACATTTGTAAATATACGGAAAGGTGTCCGAGGCCTATATGAATGGGTCTGCAATTTAATCCTTAATTACCTAATCCCTAATTACGGATGAAAACTACCGTCAAGTTCGTGAAGCCTAAGGCCCTACATGAGGCATAACAAAACGTACTTTTCAAAATGCGCCAAAATTCTGACTTACGTGCCGTGCACCACATTTATTAACCGTTTTAGATTTTTTTTTTTTTACATGCTCTAAAATTTGGCGTGACTTAGTGAGAAAGGGGGAATGCTCTACTGAAAGAAGGGCTTGGCTTAAAATGCAACACCATCTGCCAAAATTTTGACACAAAAAAGTAAAGCCAAACTAATAGGGGATATAAGGAAGTGAAAAGTGTCTAGCATGTACTACTTTGATCAATTTGGCGCATTTTCTGACTGCCTTGTCTTAGACAGTGTTAGTAAATCTGCCCCAGTGTATTCGTTTTGCCTGGAGTGTCCCTTTAATGCTACGAGTATGGATTAAAAGTATATTGCTTGCGGAAAGTTTACAATGGCACTTGGTCAAGAGCTCTTTTACACGGGCCAATTATCGGGCAAACGAGCGTTCACAGGATACTTGTTCCCGATCATTTCTCTGTGGAAAAAGGGCAACAATCAGCCGATGAACGAGCCGATGCTCGTTCATCTGCGGATTGTATTTTCTTTTAAATGCCGAAAATATTAGGATGCCCCCTAAGTGTCACACACAGTATATTGCCCCCTATAATGCCCCTAAACAGTAAAAAATGTCCCCTTAGTGGCCCCCACACAGTATAATGCCCCCTTAGTGTCATACCTTCCCCTTGTAGTGCCATACATCCCCCCACCTCCCCCTTGTAGATAGTGCCATACATCCCCCCACCTCCCCCTTGTAGATAGTGGCATACAGCCCCCCACCTCCCACTTGTAGACAGTGACATACAGCTCCCCACCTCCCCCTTGTAGATAGTGCCATACTGCCCCCACTCCCTCTTGTAGATAGTGCTATACAGCCCCGCAAACAAATAAAACAAAAAAATTGTACTCACCTAGGTCCTGTTCCCACAACGAATGGAGCTGCTCCACAACGGGATGCTTGCGTAAACCAGCGCCCCATGCAAAATTTTCTTTCCGCCCCACCCTATCATAAAAATGCCCCATAAAAAAGTATAATGCCCCCCCACAGTATAATGTCCTTCATAGTGGCCCCCACAGTATCATGCCTCCTTTAGTGGCCCCCACACACAGTATATTGCCCCCCACATAGTATAATGCCTTTAGTGACCCCCATACAGTATAATGCCACTATAGTGCCCCCATACAGTATAAGGCCCCCATAGCTGCCCCATACAGTATAATAATAATATTTAATAATATATTACAACCTCTTTAAGGACACAGTATTTTGTCCTCTAAGTGTGCCCACACAGTATAATGCCCCCTAAGTGCCACACACAGTATATTTCCCCCTGTAGTGCCCCTACACAGTATAATGTCCCATTAGTGGCCTCCACACAGTATAATGCTCTCTTAGTGGCCCCCACTGTATAATGCCCCCTTAGTGGCCCCCCACATTATAAAGTCCCCGCTCCCCTGGATGCCACACACAGCCCTCCCTTGTAAATAGTGCCCCCTGTACATTGTGCCATACAGCCGCCCTGTAGATAGTGCCATACAGCCCCCCACATCCCCTTTGTAGATAGTACCATACAGCCCCCCACCTCGCCCTTATAGATAGTGCCATACAGCCCCCACCTCCCCCTTGTAGATAGGGCAATACAGCCCCACACTCCCCCCTTGTAGATAGTGTCATACAGCCCCACACTCCCCCTTGTAGATAGTGCCATACAGCCCCCCAAACATATAAAACAGGAAAATTGTATTCACCTAGGCCCCGTTCCAGTGATGATTGGAGCTGCCTCACAATGGGATCCTTGCGTAGGCCGGCCTGATCCAGTGACGTCATCACGCCGTCCTGCTCAGGGATCCTGTCCCTGCGCCTGATAGGCAGCAGGCCGAACAGCCTGTAGCCTAGTAAATGGCAGAGCAGGGAGATACCTCCCTGCTCTGCCATAGTATTGTTTTTTTTTATTTTATTTAATCTGCCATAGTGTTCAATAGTATCTGCGTCCTAAGGATTGTGGCATTGCTACCGCTGTACCAGCCATAGCGGCTGCTGCTTACGCCACCGCAGAGAAGGAGCGCACAGGCGGAAAGGCAGCTGCAGAATGGCTGTGCCCGGGCGCTTCAGAAACACAAGCAGGGGAATGGAGCCAGCACAGCACCCCCCTCCACCTGCTGGAGTGATGCGCCCTGTGCGGTGGCACAGGTCGCACACTTCCAAGGCCGGCCCTGCGTCTCGTTGAACGGCGCTCGTTTACACGGCCAAGTTAGGCCGTGTAAGACCACATTAAGAAGTTATTAGCCTTGGAAATAACAAACAATTATAATTTGACCACCAACTCGAAGCAAAACGAGTGTGTGGGTTTGGGGGGAAAATTATCATATTGAGATATCGTTATTTCTATTTCACCTAGATCCATGTGGGGAAAAAAAGCTACGTTTTGCTTTTGCATATATGACCATTATTATCTATTTGGGCTCCAAATCAGATATTTTAACCTAACGCTCTCCACCTGGCACAAAAAGCTCTGATCTGGAATCTCACACGTTCCTATTGCAAATGCTTGAGCTGAATGAGTCAATGCAATGAAATAATTGTGGTACTAAAAATCCTAGTCACTAATGTAATTCACTAATGTACATGTATTAGAGCAACTAAAGTAATAGGGCAGGGGTAATCTACTGCCACATGGCTGCTCTTCCTGGCACCAATACCAGAATACAGTCGCCACTGTGATATAGTCATGTATTTCCCCAAAAATATGGTTTATGTTTAGCTAAGCCTTTACGCCTCTTCTCCGCCTTCATTTCTGTATCAATTCTACCTTTAGCAAAAGATGTGAGTAATCTGAGACTAGTAGCTAGGGACGTGCTGCCTGACAGCTCAATGGTAAAGACTGGTTGTTAGGCAGTCTATTCATAGCAACCAGACTGTTCAATTCACAGTATACTGAGGAGAGCAGAAAAGCAGCTCTGCAGCAGTCGTGCCCCGCCATTTCACATCTCAGGCTGCAGAGTACGGTTTTAGGGAATGGTGAATTTTCCAAATACACATCATGCTCTAGTAGTGGTGTTTTTGTGTCATTTTCCCATCCATGCGTATGAATAGTAACACCAATCAGGAAACAATACATCTACAATTTGTAACTTCAATGTTTTTTAACCCCTTGGCACCACATGCCAGATATTTAGAGCGCTGGAAGCCCGCCATTGAGGACCAGAGCCATAAAAGTACGGCAAAGTGATGACACGGGCACAGAAGCTGTGCCCACAGGAGATGCACGTCCTTACCCGTGGGAGGAAGGCTGTAATTGACAGCTGGTCTCCCGCGGCAACAACCGAGATTGGGGATAATTTTCATCTCAGACATTTAACCCCTTATATGTTGCAATCAGTACTTTGTTTTCTTTCTTATGAACGCCTATTAAAGTTGTTAAAAAAATAAATAAATAAAGAGTAAACTAATGTTTTTCATAAAAATAGCATTTTTTGAGTTTAACCCCTTGGAGACACGGACAATTTCAATTTTTTTTATTTTCCTCCCTGCCTTCCAAAAGCCATAACGTCTTTGTTTTTTTGTATGTAGTTTGTCATGGCACCATTTATTGTACCGTGTAAGGGGTGGTCCTTCAATAATCACAGAGGGCAGCAGTTTAAATGGGTTTTATTTAAACAAGTGGCAAACACCACGAGCGGTCTTAACCCGGGATTGGGCTCTCCACCTTGCAGGAGTTCTATCCAAGTCAGGCTGCGCCAAAGTGACTGAAGGCTCCGCAGCCTGTACCCACCGTGCTGCTACGGGTCGCTGCGGGGCTACCCTCTACCCACAGCCTGACCTGCTACTCCTAGGGGACACCAGTCACTTTGGAGGAATGCTCTGCGCCTTCATGGGTCACGGTGGCTGCTACATCGCTACCTTCACTGATCCCGACTCCCTCAGCTGCGTTCGTGCAACGTGCACGTCGTGTACTGTTCACACAACACTCAGGGAACCGTACCAGGCCACGGAGTGACACGCTCACACAGTTCTAAGTCCAAGTGTTTGAATTGGGTACCGTCTCTTTAAGGACCGCTCAAAATAATTGCAGTTGCTTTACATTAATTCACCCATTGAGAGGTCTCTTCACAATAATGCAGGAGCACAAGCAACAGACATCTCCCCACTTAACTCTTCTGGGGCAGGCTCCAACATGGACGCCACTTTCTAATTCCTCCTAGGCGTCTCCAACTCCTCACAGGGTAACCTCCTTGTTCCCCCACATTCCCTCTCTTGTAGGGAGGACCTGCATCCTGCAGCTTCTTGCCAGGCTCAGGCACTGAGAGGCCATACTCTCTCCCTACCAGGCTGCAGCAGTCCTCTCTGACTTCCGTGTGCTACACACACTCCTTCCTGTTTCCTGCCAGGCAGCTCTTTTTCTATGTCACTCATACTGCAGTGACCCCTAGTGGCTGCACATGACATGGCAGGCATGCAACAGATAACACATAGGTGTAAACATCACCTCACACAGGGGGGAACACACAATGCAGGTAGCAATAAACATGGAGGCTGCACTGGGCAGACAGTTCAATTTAAAGGAGCAGCATCACCCGCTTACAACCGCATAATGTACTGGGAAGCTGAAAAAAATTATTTGTGGGGTGAAATGGGAAAGGAAAAGCAATTACGCAATTCTACAGGTTAATACGATTACAGCGATACCAAATTTATATATTTGTTTCATGTTTTACCACTTTTTAAAAAAAAACTATTTGCTAAATTAAAAAAATTTTTTTTGTGTCGCCATGTTCTGAAAGCCACAACCTTTTTATTTTTCAGTCGATTTAGCGATGTGAGGGCTTAATTTTTGCAAGGCGAGCTGTCGTTTTCACCGATACCATTTTATGGTATATGCGACTTTTGATCACTTTTTATTTCATTTTTTTGGAGCGCTAAGGTGACCAAAAAACATCAATTTGCGTGTTTTGTAATTATTTGTTTTACGGCGTTCACCAACCGGATTAAACAACACTATATTGTGATAGTTCGGACTTTTACGGACGCGGCGTTACCAGTTATGTTAACTTTTCTTTTTTTTAACATTACTTTAGGGGGAAAATAGGCATAGGTTTTTTTTTTTCACTTTTAATTTTGTAACTTTTTTAAACGTAAAAAAACTTTATTCAACTGTTTTTTTACTTTTTTTATTAGTCTCCCTAGGAAACTTGAACCAGCGATCGTTGGATCGCTTGTATGATATACTGCAGTACTAATGTATTGCAGTATATCGTGATACGGACAGTCTCCTTTGAAGCCCTGCCGGAGGCAGAGCTTCAAAGGAGTACAAAGATGACAGACCTGGGGGCCTTTATAAGGGTACGGCCACACGGAGCGGCCCTGACACGGTTGCAACGCAGCCAACAACCGCACTGGCAATATGTAGGAGCGGCTTTAAGATACCTCGTTAAGCGGTATTCCTGTTACACGCTCATGCACACTGCCGCTCCATTCATTCTCTATGGAAGATAGCCGAGTGTAGTGTTCCGTTTTTTCCGGCTTTGCCATAGAGAATGAATAGGAGGTAAGTTGTTGTAATTTGCAAAATCGTGCGGCCATAAGGGGTGTATTAATTCATAGCTGCACGGTTTTGCAGATATTTGTCAGGGCCGCTCCATGTGGCCGTACCCTTAGGCCCCCAGGCTGCCATAACAACCATTGTAAACGGCCGATCGTGCCGCAGGGGGGGCGTGATGGCGTCTGCTGGAGTGAGGTGTTGGCTGTATAACACAGCCGTCACCTGCCAAGTATGGAGCGCGCCCAGCCCATGAGCGCGCTCCAAACTTCCCCCTGGCGACAGCAATGTAATAGTATGTGGCATGTCGCCAAGTGGTTAATTGATCAAATATAAACAACTATACATATTTAGTATCCCTGTAACCATAACATCCCACAGAATAAAGTTTAAAAATTATCAGTACCACATGGTAAAAACAAGAACACAATATTTAAAAGAATACAATGGCCGAATAGTTTTTTGTTTTTTGGCTGCGTATTAAAGGGGTTAAAATACAACGCCAGACCTTTTGTGAATGAACCCAGAAGCATCCAATGTAAATAACATTTGCCCCCAAAAAATCTCAAATCTCAAAAAAGTTTCTTATTCAGTTTTTTAGGAAGATATATTATTAGTTTACCCCTCAGTCACGATAGGAAATAAACTATTTATATTAATAGGAAAAAAAGTTGGTATTTACAAAACCTTTCCAGCTGCTTTATTAAACATAATAGGGCAGATTTATTGAAAAGAGTGCAAAAAAGTGGAGTAGCTGTCCATAGCAACCAATGGACCTAATTGGTTGCTATGGGTAAATGCTCCCCTTTTCCTCTGCACTATTTTTAAAAACCTCACCGCACTGTTCTTGAGAAGGGGGCAGGCAATGTATGACGCCATTGCAATGAAGTATACAATAGCAAATAAGCCTCCATAATGTGTGCAACAGGGGCTTTTCAGAGGCATAAACTAATTAATAGATGTACTCAAAACTTTTAATGCAAACTCAAATAAGTATTGATCCCTATAGAAATGTATGTACGGTATATACCCTTCAACATTCTGAAATACAAAAAAATAGGTGCAGTTCCTCCATGTCGATACTGCAGATTTATCCCATTCATGAATCCCCCATTCTACCAGCCATAGTGCCGCATAGATGCTAACCACACGGACCTTATATGTGCCCGTCACTGTCCCAAAAATGTGGCAACTGTGTCTCCATAAGTCACAACCACATACTTGCCAACAGTCACGATTTTAGCAGGACAGTCTCGAGAATTGGGCCTCAAAAAGGGAGGAGTTTTTTTAAAAATTTGCATGAAAAGTACGCATTGCCAGACGTTTGGGGGCATTCCCGGTTGGAACAGGTACGGAGCTTATGATTTCTCGATTTTGGGGATTTAAATGTTGGTAAGATCACAACCACAGTGTCTGCCAGCCACATCATCCCCCATAAGTAGCAGCCACTTTCCCCACAAAGGCAGTAGCAGTGTCCCCACCATAAGGATATGTTCCTCCACATTTGTCGTGTGATTTCACTGTATATGCTGGGATATCTCCCAACATATAATACACTGAACATATCCATAGCCTATAATGGGCCCAATGTATGCCAAAAGAGAAGTTCTTCTAGCACACATTTAGGCGATATGCTGTTTTTTTTTTACTTTCGTAACTGCCAGCAACAGTGTCCCCATGAATGGCAACTACCTTAACCCCATAAGTCTTCGGTACTGTACCCTCATAAATGTCAGACCTTCCATGCTCACATGCTATAACATCCTGATGCCAGACCATTGAAAATCGGCACTCCACCTCCGAAATAGGCACCCTTGGAAGGGTCTACATGGATAGAAGGATCGTTTTGCACATGATGTCCATGTATGTTGTTACACTCTCCTCCCATAAAAGTTTAGCTCTGTGCAGTTTCCGTAAAAGATCGCTGTCCGGCATACACACAAACATCGGAAATACATAGAAAAACATTCAAAAATCCAATGAGGCCAATTTCATTACATCACATTTCTCTTGTTCTTCACTATCTGCTATTGTTTGCATCCCAAAAAATTGACATCAGTTTCTCGATTGTCTATGGCCGCATGAAATGACAGATTCAGTACCTACGTGTAGAAAGTATGCCCCGTCTCCGTAGGAAGCCAAGTACTGAGCATACGTGGACGCACTGGGAATACACAACATGTTTTGAATTTGCTTTTCAATACAAAACTAATGAAGCAAATAGAATTCAATCCCAGTCTAATTATCGATGTCTTATCCTGCAGCAAATCTCTTCTCCGGTGTTTGTTATCATCCTAAGAGGTCTATTATGCAAGGTCATATTCTGGAAAATTAGGATACTATTGTTTTTTATGTGATAAATTAAACCCATCTGTATTTTATAGTGGGTCAGAATTGCTCTCTGTTTTTATGGTGCATGCTGGGTTACAGGATTCAACAAGACTCCACATTCAGGCCTCATACACACAACTGTAAAAAATCTCCGTAATTGTTGACCGCAATACGGTCCGCAATTACGGACCCATGCAGTTCTATTGGCTGCGGACACCTTTCCATACGGAAGGTTGTCCGTGCCGTGGAACCGTGTCGGGAATTATGGAGCATGTCCTACTTTTTGTTTTTTACGGGCCGTGCAACCATACTTTGTATGGGAGCACGGCACGAAAATTATTACGGGCATGGCTGTGTGCATGAGGCCTAATAGACTGAAAATGCTCAAACCCTTACAAAGAATTTCTCAAATCCTGGGCAAACCCACCACCTTGTATATGTCTTAACATATCCATTGCCTATAATTTTTGTTTTTTTTACTATACTTAAAAGGGTTGTTCGGACATGGACCCTTTTTTCATAATGATGACCTATCCACAGGATATGTCATCAGTATTCGATTTGTGGGGGTCCGACACCTGGACCCGCACCGATCAGCTGTACCAGCTGCCTCAGGGAACTGGATGCTATTCAGTGTTCAGTGCCTGAAGCAAACGACTCCGTACAAAGCATAGCGGCCGTGCTGGGGAACTACAACTCGGCTCCTATTCACTATAATGTGATTGGAGCCATCTCCTTCCGGCACGGACATCTAGTGCCCAGAGGCAGCCAGAGCAGCTGATCAGTGCTGGGTGCTGGTGTTGGACGATCATATACTGATGACCTCTCCTGTGGATAGATCATCAGTAAGAAAAAACAGTCTGTGCCTGGACAACCCATTTAACTCCACATAAGTGTCAGGAACAGTGTCGCTATAAATGTCAGCTACCCTGACGCCATAAGTCTTAGATTATGTACCTTCATAAATGTCAGGCCTTCCGTACTTACACGATCTAACATGCTGATGCCAGACCATTGAAAATCGGTACTGTACCTCCAAAATGAGTGCACTTGGAGGGTCTATGTGGATATAAAGATTGCTTTGGTGCCCAACATTGCATTACAATGGCCTGCACTTATTTAATTGTTGGTTAAAGGGGTTTTCCTGGACTTAGACTAGGCTAGGCCATCAATGTTTCATCGGTAGGGATGGGGTCCGTTTGGAATTTTGGGGCAGATTTTCCTCTGCCTGCACGCCGATTTTCGTGACGTTTCTCGCCCGCGGCCATTGAGCGCCACGGGCATAAAACGCAGCGAAATATGCTTTCTCTGCCTCTCATTGATGTCAATGGGAGGTCAGAGGCGTAAACGCCCGAATATTGGGCTTGTCCCTTCTTTTTCCTGCGAGCCGGTTTTTCCGCTCGCGGGGAAAAAACGCCTCCGCCTCCCATTGAAATCAAGGCATTTTCGGCCGTTTTTTGGCGCGGTTTCCGCGTCAAAAAAACTCAGTGTGAACTCCCCCTTAGAGGGTTTTTTCCAGCTTCCTGTAAATAGGTTCCTAACTATCAGGAGAACGGGGGCCCCTATTGTTTAGACAGCAGCTCCTTAACTTGCAGACATCTATGACATATCCTGCAGAAATGTCTAAAGTTTAAAAACTCGCTTAGTAGTGTGAATGTGAACAATGTTTCATGTGAGTGTATATTAGTGTAGATTCTGAAGCCAGCTCCACATGTCAAACGTCAAGTGACAATAGACATTGATCAGCTTTATGTGAAATTCTACAAAATAACCTTAAATAACACAAGAGCACTGTGACTTCTTATTTGTGGATATGTAAACATACTTCATATGTATATACTTATGTAACATAACACTATTAAATTACCCAATGCTAAGTTTACAGTGGAATAAATCAAGCAGAAAACCAGCAATTATTAGGCAGCAAACTATTTTACCCTCCAAAAAAAAGTTAAGAAATATGCTCAAATAAGAACAGCAACTAAAAATGTAAAAATAAATCATAGAAATAAACACGTCCCTCAACCAAATCCGTATCCTATGCAATAACCCCAAAAGCCTAAACTATGTATTGTATGCTATGAAGATAATTGGGACTTTTGGACACTTAATGTGATTTTAATTTCTAGGAGTAGTAAATAAGCAAAGCTTTATATTTTGATTATATATGTACGCTTTCCGTCTTATAACTATAAGCCCTTAAACCCCTTTTTTTCTCATTCAGGGTCTTTAATAATGCAAACGTAGTAAAACATAAAAAAACTACACATACTTGGTATCGCCGTACAGTAACTGTATAAAAAAAAGTTAACATGTTATTTATATTGCATTGTGAATGGTATAAAAAAAAAATCCCAAAATACAATGGAGGAATTGCTTTTTTTCCACCCCCCAAAATGTTTTTTTATAAAAGTTCAATAATTCAATAATCCAAACGCTATATGTTCCCTAAGATAGTGCCATTGAAAAATACAGGGGGCGCATATGTACAATAGGTAGACAGATTAAGGCCCCATGCACACGACCGTGGAAAAACTCTGTTAATTGCGGACTGCAATACGGTCCGCAACTACGGACCCGCCCGGTTCTATTGGCCGCAGAAACCTTACCGTAGCGCTACGGAAAGGTGTCCGTGCCGTGGAACCGTGCCGGTAAATATTTAGCATTTCCTACTTTTCGGATTTTGCGGGCCGTGCTCAAATACGGGCTGTGATTACGGGCACGGCCGTGTGCATGAGGCCTAAATAATAAGTAAATATAATAATAATAATAGTAGTTATACAGTTTAACCCGTTAGTGACCGGCCCATCGTGTTTCTACGTCGGTCACTAACGGGCCTTATTCCAATGCCATAGACTTTTTACGTCGCGGCATCGGAATAAGTTTACAGAGCAGGGAGATGTCAAATCTCCCTGCTCTCAGCTGCTAGAGGCAGCTGAGGGCTAGGAGCGTCCCTGCTCTGCCGGGTGAGATCGATATTAGTATCGATCTCACACGTTTAACCCCTCAGATGCGGTGCTCAATAGCGAGCACCGCATCTGAATGGTTTTGGAGAGAGGGAGGGAGCTCCCTCTCTCTCCCACCGACACCCGGCGATACGATCGCCGAGTGTCTGTGTCTCTAATGGCAGCCGGGGGTCTAATAAAGGTCCCCAGGTCTGCCTGGAGTCAATGCCTGCTAGATCATGCCGCAGGCATGACCTAGCAGATGCCTGTCCGTGTTAAACGGCCAGGCAGTAATACACTGCAATACAAAAGTATTGCAGTGTATTATAATAGCGATCGCAGAATCGCATATTATAGTCCCCTAGTGGGACTAGTAAAAAAGTGAAAAAAAAGTTTAATAAAGTTAATTACAAAAAAAATGTGAAAAAAAATGAAAAACCCAGCTTTTCCCCTTACAAAATGCTTTACTATTAAAAAAACAAAATAAAGTTAAAAAGTTACACATATTTGGTATCGCCGCGTCCGTAACATCCCCGACTATAAATCTATTACATTATTTAACCCGCACGGTGAACGCCGTAAAAAATTTAATAAAAAACTATTGAAAAATTGCTGTTTTCTGTGAATACTGACTTTCAAAAAATGTGATAAAAAGTGATCAAAAAGTCGCATCTACTCCAAAATGGTACAAATAAAAACTACAAGTCGTCCCGCAAAAAAAAAGCCCTCATACAACCGCATCGGCGAAAAAATAAAAACTTTACGGCTCTTCAAATATGGAGACACAAAAACAAATAATTTTGAAAAAAAAGCGTTTTTACTGTGTAAAAGTAGTAGAACATACAAAAACGATACAAATTGGTATCGTTGCAATCGTAACAACCCGCTGAATAAAGTTATTGTATTATTTATACCACACGGATGCAAAAAAGAGTGGTGAAATTTCTGTTTTTTTTCTATTCCCCCCCAAAAAAAGTTAATAAAAGTTAATCAATAAATAATATGTACCTAAAAATGGTGCTATTAAAAAATACAACAAGACCTTATACAGCTATGTCGACGCAAAAATAAAAACGTTATAGCTCTTGGAATGCAACGATTGAAAAACGTAAAAAATAGCTTGGTCATTAAGGTCCAAAAGTAGGCTGGTCATTAAGGGGTTAAAGGGTAACTAAACGTTCAACAAACTTTTGACATGTTATAGTGACATGTCAGAAGTTTTGATTGGTGGGGGTCCGAGCACTGAGACCCCCACCAATCACTAAAACGAAGCAACAGAGAGCTGATACGCTTTGCTTATGTTCGGCTTTTTCCGGAAATCGATGTAACGGTATACATGAGCCTGTACACCCCTACATCAGCTTTCCGGAAAAAGCTGAACAGAAACTAAGCGACTCAGGTCGCTTTGTTTTAGCGATTGGTGGGGGTCTCAGTGCTCGGACCCCCACCCATCAAAACTTCTGACATGTCACTATGACATGTCAGAAGTTTGTTGAACGTTTAGTTACCCTTTAACCCCTTCCCTCTTCGGCCACTTTTGACCTTCCTGACAGAGCTTCATTTTTCAAATCTGACATGTTTCACTTTATGTGGTAATAACTTCGGAATGCTTTAACCCATCCAAGCGATTCTGAGATTGTTTTCTCGTGACACATTGGACTTTATGTTACTGTTATGTTATGTTTATGTTTGCTCGATAAATTTCATTTTTTGTTGTTGCAGAAATTCATTTTTAAACTATTTTTTTTGTAACACAAAGTTTTACCAAAGAAACGCAACTCAATATTTTTTGCTCAAATTCTGCAGTTTTAGGAAATATCCTACATGTGGCCCTAATGGACTGATACACAGGCCTCATAAGCAAAGGAGCACCTAGTGGATTTTGGGCCTCCTTTTTATTAGAATATATTTTAGGCACCAAGTCGGGTTTGAAGGGCTCTTGCGGTGCCAAAACAGTGGAAATCCCCCAAAAGTGACCCCATTTGGGAAACTACACCCCTTAAGAAAATTATCTAGGGGAATAGTGAGCATTTTGACCCTACAGGTTTATTGGAAGTAGGCCGTGAAAATGGAAATCTACATTCTTTCAAAGAAAATATAGGTTTAGTTAATTTTTTCTCATTTCCACAAGGACTAAAGGAGAAAAAGCACCACAAAATTTTTAAAGCAATTTCTCCCGCGTAAAACAATACCCCATATGTGTTAATAAACGGCTGTTTGGACACACGGCGGGGCTTAGAACGGAAAGGGCGCCATTTGGCTTTTGGAGCCAAAATTTAACAGGAATGGTTTTCAGAGGCCTGGTCACATTTGCAAAGCCCCTGAGGGATCAAAACAGTGGAAACCCCCCACAAGTGGCCTCATTTTAGAAACTACACCCCTTAAGGAAATTATCTAGCGGTATAGTTAGCATTATGACGCCGCAGGTATTTTGCAGAAATTATTGGAAGTAGGCCGTGAAAATGAAAATCTACATTCTTTCAAAGAAAATGTAGGTTTAGATAATTTTTTCTCATTTCCACTAGCACTAAAGGAGAAAAAGCACCGCAAAATTGTAAAGCAATTTCTCCCGAGTAAAACAACACCCCACATGTGGTCATAAACGGCTGTTTGGACACACGGCGAGGCTGAGAAAAGAAAGAGCTCAAATTTAGCAGGAATGGTTTGCGGTGGTCATGTCACATTTGCAAAGCCCCTGAGGAACCAAAACCGTGAAAACGCCCCAAAAGTTACTCCATTTAGGAAACTACACCCCTTGAGGAATTCATCTATGGGTGTAGTGATCATTTAATAAAGAATATTTATAAAGTTACACCAAACACACTGATAAACCTATTTATTAAAAAACAATGTGCCTTTCAAAGGTGTACATTGCCTTTAAAGAGCCAGGGATCGTCGCTGTCTTGGGTAGAGATGAGCTGCAAGTAATATTATAATAATAGTTACAATACTTTATCAATTAAGAATAATATAATATTGATACTAATAATAATGGTAGCAACAGTAACGCCTGTAAAAAAATTCACAATAAAAACTAAAAACACATAAACACTTCAAACTGCAGACATTACAGAAGGAAAGCCTTAGGGCACGTTCAGAGGTGGCGGAATGTTTCCGCTGCAAATGTTGGTGCAGATTCGGGGCAATTACACAATGAATCTGCAGCATCATTTGCATATTTGACAGGTAATTCAGACGTTGCAGATATCACAGCGGACATGCCGCAGATTTCAGTTTTTGCATTGCAAAGGCTGAAATCCGCAGTGAAATTCCGCTTCTTCTCCGCAATGGAAAGTCCATGCTGTGGAGGGAAAATTCTGCACCGCAGCCTAGTTTCCGCAAAGTAATTTTCTGCAACGTCTGAACGAAGTTTCTTAAAAATTTATAGAAAGAAATGAAAAAAATGGCCGCTGGAGAATTCCACAGCAATTCCGCCACGTCTGAACATGACCTTATACCATAAATAAAACAAGGGAAAGTATTAACTAGAACACAAAGAAACTCATGATTTATAACCCAGTATATATATATATATATATATATATATATATATATATATATATATATATTTTTTTTTTTATCTTTTTGAATGGCTTTTGAAGAAAAATAACTTTCTTGATGCTCAGTAAAACGAAATATGTCATTACAATAAACCCATTTAGTTAGTTATAATCCGAGTCATTATAAATCACACCACTTACTGACATCATATAGGACATATGATAGAAATCAAAACACTCCATGGCCATCCTATATTTACCTTGTGCTCCTTACTTTACTTTCATCCAAGATTAACATCTCTGACATTTACAGATGATTTAGGCGAAACTGAGAAGATGATTTTCTTTCCCCAACAACACATGTGCTCGCATACGATCTTAAAGAGGCAGCTGGTGAAACCTTGAACTACTTTCTGTGTCACAACGTTTTATGTGATACCTACTAACACAACAGAAGCGGTAATCTGATGTCATCGGTGGAATTCAGCTATATAATATCAGGCTTATTTTATGTTTATACAAGGGATATTAATGTGCAATATTCCCTGGCACTTCCAATAAAGTATCTTGTGAATCAATACACTCCCAGCATGATTTCTTTTAAAGGGTATTTCCTGCGAAAGGTTTATATACTTAAATAGAAGTATATAAACATCAGTGACTAGAAGTGAATTGAGAGTGATCTGGGGCCCTAGGTAGGGTTACAACGAAAGGTAACGCCTCTTTTATAAAGTAAGGCTGGGTTCACACGAGCATGTTACGTCCGTAAAGGACGGAACGTATTTCGGCCACAAGCAAGTCCTGGACCGTACACACTGCAGGGAGCCGGGCTCCTAGCATCATAGTTATGTACGACGCTAGGAGTCCCTGCCTCGCTGCAGGACAAATCATGTAATCATGTTTTCAGTACGGGACAGTAGTTCCACGGAGAGGCAGGGACTCCTAGCGTCGTACATAACTATGATGCTAGGAGCCCGGCTCCCTGCAGTGTGTTCGGTCCGGGACTTGCGGTCGAAATACGTTCCATCCTTTACGGACGTAACATGCTCGAGTGAACCCAGCCTTAGATAACACAGAATCACATCATTGACAATAAGTGATGGTGACAGCTCAGCTCTTCCTCCCTCTTCCCCTCCCTGCACAGTATCCTCAGCACATGTTGCAGAGCATGCCCACAACACTTTTTTTCATATAAGTCAATAGGTCGCTTTCTCTGTTAGATTTCTTACATCCAGCTGCCTGCTGTAAAACAAATCAACGGAGGTGCTGTTCACAACAGATAAGATAAGAAGACTGCTCCCATAACTATATACATAAAACAAATCTACAATGATGAAATGAAAAGACATTAGAAAGCAAAGAGCATAAGTATATATAATTAGTAAATAAAAAGATCACACATTCCCTGCTTTACCTTTAGGTTCAAGAACAACTCCCCCCCCCCCCCCTCTGCCGAGTCTCAGCCCAGAAATAGAAATCCCCCCATTAAGGGTCACGGCAGGGTTGGGAACATAGGGGTTGGTATATTAAATATCCAGGCAAATGCAAGTTTCCTCTTTTGAAGATACTATACTCATACTATGATGATGATGATGATGACGATGATGATGATTGTAAATTATATAAAGAAGCCAATGACTTAAAATTGAATAATATGCTGTTTTTTTACTTTCTCGTGAATAACATTACTAGATGGGAACTGTTCTCACAGCTGCACGTGACTTTCCTGCATTCATGTCTATGCGCTGCATTGAGGGAGATAGTGTTTTGACTGCACAGGTCATTGACTTTCAGGGAAAGTGCACATTTGCTTTTTAATTTCCTTTGAAAAAAACTCCCATGAAAAACAGTTTACCAAAGGAAGTGTTATAATTAAAATAAGCACAACATTTCCATAGGAAAACAATACGGACGCATTTACAGTGCGGTGAGCGGCCTACCGTATAAAATCATTCACTCATTCCAACAGTTCACCTGTCACCGAGTCTCTAGAACAAGTTAATGTGAGAAAACTTTTGCCTCTCCTACAATCTGAACCAGTGTCGGACTCCAGTGGCGGCGGCTTTACACCTCTCCATTGGACGCTTGGCTTTGTGCTTGGTGATGTCAGGCTGGCATGCAGCTGCTCGGCCCCCATGTCATGAAGCTCCCGGGGCACAGTTTTTGTGTGGATGTTAATACCAGAGGAGGTTTGTATTCTGAAGTTTTTAAGTTAGCAGAGCGTTAGCGACTTTTATGCACTATGCGTCTCAGCACTCGGCGACCCCGCTCTGTAACTTTACGTGATCTGCACTTCAAGGCTGAGTTGCTGCGGTTCCTTCCACTCTACAATAATATCACTCACAGTTGTGGAATATCTAGGAGGAAAGAAATTTCAGGAACTGACTTGTTACATCGGTTGCGTCCTATTACAGGACCGCGCTGGAAGTCAGTGATCTCTTTACAATGACCCATTCTATCACAAGTATTTGTAAAGGCGACTGCATGGCGAGGTGCTGGATGTTATATAACTGTTGCAATGGGACTGAATGAAAAACCTGAATTCAATGATTAAGAGGTGTGTCCCAATACTTTTGTTATAAAGATCTAATATGTTATTTATGAATCAATTCATAAGAAATACACCTGAGTGGCACGGTAACTGTCTCTAAAGTCACCTCCAAATGGGTTTGTCTTCTGATGGACCTTTGGGGTCAATAGAGAGAGAGCCTGGACCCACCCGAGGATTCTCTACTACTGAAGTTGCCCATCCAATTCTGCTCTGAACAATATATTATACTTTGAAAAATGCTCAACATTAAAAATGCTCCAACATTAGTATTCATCTTTTACACTGGAAAATAAAATGGCAGAATATTGGAGAATGAATGGAACCACCAATGCATTTCATTAAAAAAAATAGTACTAAAAAGACATACAATTTCCTAAAGGGCTGTATATGGTTCACATATCTGTAAAACCTCTGGGGCCCTTCTGTACCTCCATATGCCTCTGATTTCATATAGAGAAATGCAGATGTTTTTCTATTATCCATCCCACATTTAAAAAAAAAATTCAAAAAACAATCGAATGCTGTATTACTGAACTATGCTCCTCCAGAGTCCATCTAGAAGCATTGCTTTGGGTGAATATCCCTTAAATACAGCACAGTTTGGATGCATGCAGAGCACCTACAGCTTTGTAGTACACAGAGACTCTATTTGCCTCTGTACATCCTCCATACACTAATATATGCCATGTGTCAACTGCCTGTGTGACCTGTGTTGGGGACATTTTTTATACCAGTTTTTGGTGGGTGGCATCCTACCCATAAAAAACATGGTGCTGTATATACTGTACATGGGCCATCAAAAAATTAGCATTTTACATAAACACCTTGGATCAGCAGGAGCAGATGGGAAGTGAATCCTGGAAAGGGCCAAGGCAGGAAAATACTTGTTCTGGCAGACAAACAATGTAAAAAGTAATTTTGAACAATAAATATAAAGAACAATAAATTAAAATTATTTGATGGAAAAATCATTTATTGTCTTTTCTTTATGTCACAGTTCAGGTTTTTGTTTTTATTCCTTTTGTCCCAGGCGGGCATTCCTTCATATGGCTGATAATGACCATTAACGTAATCAAATCGGCCTCTTGAGAGTGCACAGATTGTAGTCTACTTCACGGTTGTCATTTTGTCCAACTAAATGCATCCTGCTTCTACCTGCTTTATGTCACTTAACTTGCTTTTGACCCTATTACTTATTAGTAAAAAATTTGAAAAAGCCGCTTTGTCCTTTGCAAAACAATTAATCACTGAATCCTAGGGAAATAGCATTCTAGCAGTTGTCAGATTTAATTCTAGCAATGTGAATTTATATTGTACCGTTCCTGGCACTGAAGCTACAAATACTGTATAATCACACAAGGTGAAATATAGGAGTTAATGAATAAGTGGGGGGGGGGGAGCCTTTGAAGGGGAACTTTTATGAAAAAAATAAAAGAAATAAATAACAGTAATACTTCACAGCATGAAAATGGTTCAATCATTGGGGATGGTTCTTTCCTGGAAAATTTCCTAAAATAAGTGGGTCCTGGTGCTCTCTGAACAGGGACATAACAAGTAATTATTGGGAACGAAGAAAAAAAATGATAGTAACCACACTTGGCTATGCCTACAACTAGGAAATAACTTTGGGACATGGGGTAGGTGGAATAGGCAGTCGCCTAGGGCAACATAGTGGGAGGGCAGATCAATTTATGGATTATGGGAGGTGCCCATATAACCAATAAGCGCTTCAGCAGATGATTGAAGAGAGAAAGGGTATGTATTGTATAAAGAGAGGTGAGGGATGATGCTGAGAGAGGACCATATTGCAGACCCGTGGTAGGGTGGTCAGCTAGCCCTGCACTGACAATTGCACAAGTGTGGATGGGATTAGGTAGAGTGAAACTGTCTAGGACAACGTATTAGAAATAAGAACGTGAGGGATTGGTGGGAAAGAGGGGCTACAGGGGGCAAATAAATTAACAATTTTCCATCTGACAGCTATCATGCTAAACTTCATGGATCCAGGGTGGTGTGCACGTTCTGAAACCCCTAGCCTCCAAGAGAGTTTGTCCAATCCCATCCCAACCCAATTCCTGCATGGGGTTATTATGATAGATAAGTACCGTTTTCTTCTACCATCTTTCTGTTCCTTGCAGCTTCTTTTCTTTACCCTTGTTTCTCAGCACTCTACATACATTACTCCTTTGATTCACCTCTTCTTCTCCAGAAAACTTAGTGTCTCATTTTTGTTCTTTCTTGTCTAGTTCTCTGCCCCTTATCTCCATTACTTCTTTCAGTGAGTAGGTAGCCTCCCCTTAGATACTAGGCCCAATAATGCACAACATGATCTAACTTTAAATCCTTTCAAGGAGTTTCAGTTTAAAGAAATGTAATGTAAGTATTTGTAAGTAAGTAACTTGGACATTGAGAACAAAATAAAAAATTGAAAGGCAGCATTAAGCATCAATAAGGTGCTGCAAAGCCTGATATAATGAATACTGTCATTCTTGCTTATGAACACAATTTCTCAAATTATACACTAATATAATTTACAAAATAGGTAGAGTAACTTTATACATTTATTGAATAGATCAAAAATTGCAGCCTTCATTATAGTCCACAGCTGCATTCACAATTCTGCTGCTTGCTGTTGAAATTGCTTTTAGACAGATAAACCTCTAACAGTTTAGTTTAAATCCTGTGATACAGTGGAAAAGTTAATTTTTTTCTAAACTAAATTGTGATCTAGTGACTGGAGAAAGGACTAAACTTCCCAGAATGGAAACCACCAAAGCAAGCTTTGAGCAGACATTAAGCCAGCCGGCTCTTTCTCCAGAATTTCCAGTTTTCTCTTGGGGGTCTTAAAGGGAATGTGTTGCCAGAAAAACATGTTTTTTTTTTTTTAATTAAACATTTAGTGTGTAGGTGATTAAACATTGTTCACATTTTTTTTATTTTTTTCACGAGTCAGGAAATATTATAAATTAATTCTAATTTATAATATTTCCCATTGCTGGTCACTAGATGGAGCTATTCCCAAAATTGCAGCATTGCAAAATTGGGTAAAAAGCCCTCGCTCTAGTGAGCTCTCAGCATCCCTCCCCTCCTTTATCCTGGCTAGTGCCGGGATAAACGAGGGGTTTGAACGGTCTAACCTCCTACACTGTGTGTCGCCATTTTTTGAGCTAACACACAGTGTAGTAGGTCTACATACAGTAGTAAACGTACACAAACACGAACATACATAGAAATCTCTTACCTGCTCCTGCCGCCGCGGCTCCCTCCGGCCCGTCCGCTCCGTCTGCTGCCGCTGGTCCAAGTGCACAAGTCCGGAAGCCGCGACCGGAAGTAGTAATCTTACTGTCCAGCCGCGACTTCCGGTCCACAGGAAAATGGCGCCGGATGGCGCGCATTTCAAATTGGACTGTGTGGGAGTGGCGCATGCGCAGTTCCCACACAGACGGCGTACATGTTAGTGGATGGAACGGGCCCCGTTCGCAGTCCCTATGGGACTGTGGCTGCCGTATTCCATGTCTGTATGTGTCGTTAATCGACACATACAGAAATGGAAAAAAAAATGGCAGCCCCCATAGGGAAGAAAAAGTGTAAAAATAAGAAAAAGTAAAACACAAACACACAAATAAATATAAACGTTTTTAATAAAGCACTAACATCTTTAACATATTAAAAAAAAAATTGTGATGACACTGTTCCTTTAAGGCCTCACAATCACATCTACGCTAAGTCCGTGATTGTATCTGCACATATTATCACCCTCTTTTCTCTTCCAAAACTAACTGCATTTTCTAGGGGAGGAGAGGAGAGAGCCTAGTGTTTGTTTACCCCCTATCCCTTGTAGAAGGGAAGAGTAGTATAGCCTTCAGATCCATCGTCCATTCAGGTTGTGTTGCCTTTGCTGCCATGTCTGTGAAGAGATTGAACATTGTGATAGTTCACACCACCCATGAGGGATGCCCTCCTTCTTTATGAGTCCCAAACCCTAGGCGTTGCCCCAATCAGGGGTGTAACTAGGAAAGACTGGGCCCCATAGCAAACTTTTGACTGGTGACCCCCCTAGGTGCCACACTACCCCCCTTGTAGATAGTGCCTCACTGTAGATTCCGCCACACAGCCCCCTGTAGATAGCGCCATACTTCCCCCCTGTAGATAGCGCCATACAGCCCCCTCCCTGTATATAGCACCATACAGCACCCCCTGTAGATAGCGCCATACAGCCCACCTGTAGATAGCGTCATACAGCCCCCTCACTGTATATAGCACAATACAGCCCCCCCTGTAGATAGCACCATACAGCCCCCTCCTTGTATATAGTGCTTTACAGCACCCCCTGTAGATAACGCCATACAGCCCACCTGTAGATAGCGTCATACAGCCCAATGACTGTATTTAGCACAATACAGCCCCCCCTGTAGATAGCGCCATACAGCCCCCTCCCTGTATATAGCACCATACAGCACCCCCCGTAGATAGCACCATACAGCCCACCTGTAGATAGCGTCATACAGCCCCATCACTGTATATAGCACAATACAGCCCCCCTGTAGATAGCACCATACAGCCCCCTCCCTGTATATAGTGCCATAAAGCCCCCCTGTATATAGCACTATACAGCCCCCCTGTATATATCACCATACAGCCCCCCTGTATATAGCACAATACATCCCTCCTGTATATAGCGACATACAGCAGCCCCCCTGTATATAGAACCATACAGCCCCCTGTAGATAATGCCATACAGCCCCCTGTAGATAACGCCATACAGCCCCCCTGTAGATAACGCCATACAGACCCCCCCCCCCCCAAAAAAAAAAACGGCCTGTGGTCTATGGTTTGTCCCACAAAAGACATGTATCCAATATCCACAGGATAGGGGATACATGTGTGATCGCTCGGACCCCCAGTCATAAGGAGAACAGGGGACGGAAAGTCCCCCGAAGTTCTCCATGAGAAACCTCGGACTACCAGGGTCTGCGTCCGACAGCTCAATAAAAATTAAAGGAGCGCTGGTCACGCATGCGCTCAAGCGCGACCGGTGCTCCATTCATTTCTACGGAGCTGCCGACACAGACCCCGGAAGTCAGAGGTTTCTCATGGAGAACTTTGAGGGACTTTGGTCCCCCGTTCTCCTCGTCGCTGGGGGTCCCAGCGATCACACATGTATCCCCTATCCTGTGGATAGGGAATACATGTGTTCTGTAGGAACAACCGCTTTAATGGCAGAGCGGGGAGATACCTCCCTTCTCTGCCGCAGTGTTCAGTGGCGTCACTCTGTAGCAGCCATAGCAGCTGCTAGCGGAGTCTCCGGCCATGAGGGGGCCGGGGGACCCGTGCTGGCGGCGGCATGGGCCCCCTCATGCCGCGGGCACTGTAGCAGGCTCTATGGCTGCTACAGCGGTAGTTACGCAACTGGCCGCAATGGTACAAAAACTTAAAATTTGGATCTTTGGCATAAACTAAAATACTAATATACAGTTTAGCTTACCACAGCTATAAGAAACTTGCAGTCTGAATACGGCCATACACATTAGATAACCCACGGATTTTGGCAGGATCGGCAAACTATCTAACTTGTATAAGGTCCTCCTGATTGTTTCTTGATAGCAGATGGCAGAGGAAAGAAGGATCAGGCTTGGTGACCGAGCCAAGTATACATGTTCACGGTGGAGTCGGGTGAAATAGTTGACAGTTAACAACTATGGCCAGCTATAGGTGACAGATATTTTCCCCAACTCTCGCATTAATATGGACTTCCAGAAACCTCTTATGTTGGGCTAAACAATAGAACTGGACATGTTCAATCTAACCTGTCCCATCATTGTTTTTCCCAAAGCAAGATGTTGAGGGCCAGTCAAGCTGTCCCCTTAAACATGCAATTGTAGGGATCCCCTGACAAAAATCTCAACTCTTTGGTTAGTAAACTATGACAAAAACTATGGAACTTGAAATTCTCAAACCTGAGAAGGTTATCTTTCAGATATACAGCTTCATCATCTTTAAATTATGGTCATTTTCTCAACGCTGTTTGAAAGATGAAGATTAAATGACTGGTGCTCTCTCATTATCGGGATCACGCACCCGAAATCTGGCAAAGAACTCCGATCCCTTTACATGTAACTTAATACATGGGAAAAACAGTAGCCCTGTTTAGTAGCCGAGATCCTTCTAATGTGTTTAGTCATTAGTAATAAACTAGGGACAATGCTTTTGTTCTTTGTAATTAAAAAGAATGGTTACTTCGTTTTTCCACATCACAGAACAGAGAGAGAGAGAATGGACTTTTGTTTCTCAAAGAAATGCAATGAACAGGAAATGGAAGTTTAAGGAGCAGTCAAGCATTCAGCGTATGAACTCGAGAACATCTTTATTTTTTTCCAAGGTTCTTTAGGAACCTGAGTGACTTGCTATACATTCCATTCAATATCACGTTAACAAAGCTGAACATACGTAGAACCAAACACAATTAGTATAGAAGCGCTGGGCTTTATTATTTTCTTTTCTAGAACATTGATTCAATTTTGGTTAAAAAAAATCCCAATGTTTATCTTAAGAGAGGAGTTGAGAAAAATGTATAAGGTTGTTGTGCGGTCAAAGCATTCTTAATGAACTTTGGAGGAAGTAGAACTTACATTAAATATTTCATCTTGGAAAGGACGCCAGTGAGGGACTGATACTGCTTATCAATGGCATTTAGTTTTAATATGTGATTTACTACTGCACTATTGTTAGCTCTATCTATCTATCTATCTATCTATCTATCTATCTATCTATCTATCTATCTATCTATCTATCTATGTATCTATCTATCTATCTCATATCTATCTATCTATCTATCTATCTATCTATCTATCTATCTATCTATCTATCTATCTATCTATCTATCTCATATCTATCTATCTATCTATCTATCTATCTATCTATCTATCTATCTATCTATCTATCTATCTATCTATCTATCTCTCTCCCTCTATCTATCTCATATCTATCTATCTATCTATCTATCTATCTATCTATCTATCTATCTATCTATCTATCTATCTATCTATCTATCTATCTATCTATCTATCTATCTATCTATCTATCTATCTATCTATCTTTCTCTCTCCCTCTCTCTCTATCTATCTCATATCTATCTATCTATCTATCTATCTATCTATCTATCTATCTATCTATCTATCTATCTATCTATCTATCTATCTATCTATCTATCTATCTATCTCTTTCTCTCTCTCTCTCTCTCTCTCTCCCTCTCTCATATCTATCTATCTACCTACCTTCTATCTACATATGTGTCTGTCTGACCTTTTAAACCCAAAAATATATTTTAAAAAAATTTAAAAAAATAAATATAAAAATAAATAAATAAATATATATATATATATATATATATATATATATATATATATATATAGGTACACAAAAAATGTCAACCGCACAGTCCAGGTCTCATAAAAATGAGGGTGCAAGCCCGCCAGGGATACGGCCACAGTCTCCCAAGGTATATATTTTTCAAAAAACAGGCAGCACTCAAAAAGTTGTAGCAAAATTAGAAAAGGTGCTTTAGTCCATCAATCCAATACAGCTGTATATATGCTTAGCTATATGTCTATCTATCACTACAGATATCCATGCATCAAGAGCATTTTACAGATATTTAAGTTTGTTGTCTAGGATACAGACAGATATTTGAGGAACTCTTTTCACTCTCGTGTCTTTATATGGGGACCATAGACTTATTGAGTTTATAGCGATATAAGGGACATAGATAGATAGATAGATAGATAGATAGATAGATAGATAGATAGATAGATAGATAGATAGATAGATAGATAGATAGATAGATAGATAGATAGATAGATAGATAGATAGATAGATGTAATACATTATAATCTATATATAATAGTATATTACCACCACCCAGTTTTTGAATAATACAACCATACCATGAACAGGCACCATACAGTGATTGAATAATACTACCATGCCAGGGATGCACTGGTGCCCAGAGTACCAGAGGACCCTCAAGTGAGCCACAACTTTGAAACAATAGTGGGCCCCTTGTAGAACAGGGCCCCAACAACAGACAAAGGATCTTTCTGTGTGTGCATTGCTAACAAAAAGATTATAATAAAATTAAAAGTTCACAATTAAATTAAATTAAATTAAACAAAAAATGCACAAGTTCAGTATAAATGGAGGCTGGGCCCTTAGGATTATTACCTCTAGTGGACCCCAGGAACCCAGTTGGACACTATACCGTACTGTTACTAAATAGGTTAGCAAGAAGAGGGTGCAGAGTAAGTGAAGTAAGACATAATTCAAGGATCAGACCACATTCAGGGTTTATTTGTAGTCTGTAAATATAGAAACACATAGGTCTGCATAGGAGCTGTATACACTGGTAATATTTTTAAATGAAGACTGCTTGCATAGTTGTATATTTTTTAGATTTTAGATGTATTGGAGCAATAAAATATAAAGATTGAGAAAGTGTATATACCGTTTAAGTCTTAACATATGGCTGATGATCTATCAACCGATAAGAAGAACGATATGAGTATGAGAAACAGTTCTGAGGGTCTGAGAAATGAACTATAACTGTAGTGCGGTGAACCTCAATTTATCCTGATATTACTAGAATAAACATTGGTTATTTGTGGAAAAACTGCACAGAGGGTGAGACAGAGGCTATGAAATTAAACCCAAGCTACTCCCAACCTTACAATTAGGCATTACATAAAGAAATCCTTTAAAAAACGTACAATTTTATATAGAGTATAATATACAAAGATGTCGCATGAAATGAATGAATTGTATGTCTACTCTTATATAATGTATTTACTTTTTCTATATGTTTTTCTATATGTGTAATGATGTTTTATAATTAATTGCACTTTATGGAAAATTAAGTTCCCGCAACATAAAAAATTAAGCGTTGCATCATAGATGAATAAATCACTGCTTTGAATGAAGGTCTTTCAGAGTGCTGCAATTTTTTTGCTATTTTTTGTAACTTGAACCCGTATCAAGGTCTTGATCACAGGCACTTTACTACAATACATTTCATTGAATGGGCTGCTTCCCTTTGTATATATATATATATATATATATATATATATATATATATATATATATACTGGCACTAGACTTTTAAGATTTAAGTGTCATCATTAACTTATTGGCTGATTCACCACATATGTAGCAGAGCTGGGTTGGTGAGTGCATTAGGCTTGTTATAATGTGTCGTGATATCAAAATGTGTATTATGGTTTTCTATGGGACTGCAGGTTGATTTTCTGCACGATCTTTACTCATTGAGCTATGATAATGATCAAGTAGAAACAGTTCAATTACAAATTCGGATCTGCTACATCTGAAAAAAGATGTGCTCACACTACTTCCCTTTATTCTCTCTCAGTTTGCTGCATTTATATCAAATAACGGGGAGTGGTGTAGAGATAATATCTTTATCCGCTTGTCCCCAGTCACTGGTTTTCTCCTGTACCTCTAGATTTTCCCCCCTGGACTCACACACCCCAGTTCCCAAGATAAAGAGCAATTTTAGTCACTAATGATATTAATATCAAGAACGTTTTCTTCATGTCAGTCTTATCATGCTGTAGGGTGGACCACAGATTTCATGTTCAACTTAGTCGTGGAAGTAGTATCTTTACTCATGGACTGAAAGAGTTTATCAAGCTCTTTGTATAACCTGCAAATGGTTAACTATAATAAGGGGGCACTGCTGCACTGACATTAATACTGGGGAAAGGGGGACACGGATGTAGTCCCATAAGGTCATGACGAACAATAGTTTGATTACTGTTAGGGAAAAACTAAATTGATTGTTTTTAGGGAACTGCTATGACTACTGGAAATGAGAGCCGGGAACGCAGCTGAGAATCATGAAAGAAAGAAGAAGCACTGATGTGAGGACTGGGGGAGAGCAGGTAATTCAGGGCTATATCACTTAGGGGAGCGGGCAGAGCGATAAGATAACTGTTCAGGGAGTTAATCTTCTACTGTCAGAGGGGAGATTTATCTGCAAGTGACATATAAGGCCAGGTTAACAAATCCGATTTCAATGCAACAATTCTAGAGCCGGTGCCTAAGCAGTCAAGTATTCTGTACCTACAATGTCTTGGAATGTACTCCTGGTACTGGGCAGGACTATTTTGTTACGGGGAAACATTGTTAAATCCATGTTTGTGTTCTTCTTCTACTGCCCCCCCCCCCCCCCCCATTGTTGCATTCACCAGTGAGCTCCAAGCTATGGGATTTGGAAGTGTTCGGCCCATTGAGCTCTATTCCTGGCCTCAGAAATGATCTTTTACTGAAGACTTTCTTTCCAGTTACTAAACTCTATCTGCTCTTGAGAGTTTCCTCATTCATGGTCTGATGTTCTTGAGCTGCCATCTTTAAGTCTGCAGTCCCAACATCATTCTTGTACACCATGATAGTCCTGTAAGTCGTCCCTACACTACAGATGCTTCCCGTCCATGAGGATTGTTCACAGAGCTCATTGTAATAGCATAATCATTGGGTATAGGTTGTAAATTGTGAGTGACTGGAAAAAAAATTCTATCATAGGGTACGAAGATTCATGGAGGTATCGAAAAACTAGAATAAGTCCAGGGAACAATCATGGCTGAACTGACCGTATTTGGTGTCTTAAGAGTCATTCGGCAGACATTATACAGAAAATTATTTATCTTTTTGTAATTGGTTTATATGGTCGAATATAAACTTTTTTCCCTACATTAACCCTGTGATCTCTATTGTGTTATCTATTTATAAACACCCCAGTCTCTATACAATCCTCTGTTCCTATTGGTTATCACAATAAAGATTTATGAATGAGATGTTTTATGTAAGGAGAATGAGAACATGGAAGAAAAGGAAGGAGTGGAGAAGGAAATTATAAGGGGAGTATAAATGGGTAAGTATAGCGTTCGCATATAATAAGCAGATTACACACACCTACATCGTATCATCAGAACTCTCTAGTTGCCCATAATAACCAATAATAAATCTGCGCTATGACCGACTGCTATATTAGACTGCACAACATTATAGATATATAATTGTTGTTATTGAAAAAAAATCGAGATATAAAAGGGTATAACGTGGCCACTCATATACCCAGCTATAAACATAGCTATCATTGAAGAGCGTCAGTCATGCAGAATATTGTACTTTATAGTGATGATATAAGAATGTATTAGTGATTGTACCCAGAGATGTCTACTAGGGCATTACCTAAATTGACGGTGTGTCACTACTGAAGGGGAGACAGGAGTGAGGCCCAGTGAAACTTTTGACTTTTGATTGGTTGCACTGGTTTTGATAAACCTCTCTCACTCTTTATAGGGTAATTTACCATTAATTCAACCGTTTATTATTATAAATGAATTTTATACATGTATGACTGCACCATTCATCATTTATTATGGACTATTATGAGTATGAACAGACTTCTTTATAGCACATTATTAGATTGATACATTGTTTTGAAAAATAATTGAACGCAACAAAAAGTTAAAAATATTTATTACAAATATACTAAATCATACATTTGTTGACTATATATACTAAATATACTTTTTTTTCAACATATATATATATATATATATATATATATATATATACTGTATATACTATACCGTGGACAAAGGTGAAGCTAGGCATTAAAATGAAAACAATTCTGGATAAACAGCATTGAAAACTATTATTTATGTTATTTTACAATTTCAGCCTTGAAACTTATACTCATTGTAGAAGAGAAGGATTGTTCTGAGAAACCAGTGTTTCTTTTTTCCTGTGTGAAGCCCAGTTAATGAAATGGTCTGGAGATTTCCGCATTGACCTCATTTTCATATGAAGCTGTCTCTTAAATCCCATATATACTAGTTTGTAGTAATTGAAAACACGAGGGTGAATGAATAACACCAAAAGTATAAAGACGCTCAAAGAGGTAGATTTGATGTGCATTTTTACTTCTCATTCTTTATTACTAAATTGCTATAAATTAAGTCACTCCCATGATTGAATTCAAGGGTCTCATTTCATTGGAGAAACTGCTATGGATGAACCTAAATGTTTAATATAAAGGGGTGGTCTCAACAAGACGACCTCTATAAATATATACAATAAGGGGATAGGGATATCATACACACGGGTCCGTTGTTCGAGCCCCTTTATTGGCCAGAGTAGAGAGCCAGAGAGCCAGACTCCTGCTCATTCATTTGAATGACTTCTATGTAATACTATGTGTCTCCTGTAGAGGCCACTGCAGGGGAAATGTGTGACTGGCCACAACTTTTCTGACTGATCACCAGGATTATAAGAAGACACATCTACGGTGATCAGCTGATTCTTTAAGTAAAAGTAAAAAATACTCAACATACATATCAACAATACATACATCCCCGTCATCTCCACCATGACATAAACTGCATTCTGCTACAAATTTCCCAAATGTCTCTTTTTGAGCTTCTCCACAAAGCTCCCATAAGAGTGAAAGCCCCAGTGCTGATATTACAGTGACAGTCACACTGGACTCATAGTAAAGACAGATACTTTGTCCCACAAAAAAGACAGCAATGCTCCCATTGTGCCTGACAGTGTCCCAGCTAAAGAGTTCCCGTAAGTGTCAGCCTGAGCTCTCATAAGTTTCTGCCACTGTCTTTGGTGAAGCCATAGTTCACCTACAGAGCCCCTACAAACGCACATTGTCCCCATAACAATGACAGCACTAGAGTCCCCTTAACACAGCCAGAACAACATTTTAATAACTTCTTCTGCACTAGGACACCTTATTGGCTGAACTGAAGTAAGTAGTAAAAGCGGTACCACTTGATCTATGAGTCAAACCAGGTAAAAAAGGTTCTTCACCCCATAAATACACAGGGAGGGTCTGTTGATATGTAAATTCAAATAAAACCTTGAGGCCTCATGCACATGGCCGTAGACATGTGCATGACCTGTGATTACGGGCACGGGCGGCCGCGGAGTGTTGTCCGCAATCACTGACCATGCACAGAAAAGCTGTGCATTCATTTCAATGGTGCCGGACCGCAATTGCGGACCGTTAAATGACTTGTCCTGAGTTTTTGCGGTCCACAATTGCGGCCCCCACACGGTCTGTGTAAACAACGGTCGTGTGTATGGGCCCATAGAAATGAATGGGTCCGCAATTCATCCGTGCGTTTGCAGATGCAAAAACACGTTTGTGTCCATAAGGCCTAAGGCCTGGGAGAAATGGTGAGTTGATGACTTCTGCTGTAAAATTCACAATCGGTAATAATTAAAGCTACATGACTTAGTTTTTTGAGTCACATAGAATTTAAAGGGAACCTGTCAGAAGATTCATGCTGCCCTAACCACATGCAGCATGGAACACCGAAAGGCTCCTTCATTACAAACAACTGCGTTTTGCTCAGGCCGAGTCGGTCGGGGAGAACCTGGAGTGGGACCCTTCAGCAGACACTTCTTCATATGTCAGGTCTAAAACTATGTTCTATGTAATGAGTAGTTTTTTTGCAATGAAGAACCCTGTTGGTATTTGATGCTTCAGTAATTACGGCAGTATGAATCTGAAACTCATGAGTTGCAGCCATATCACAGCCACACTCTGCAGATCGACAGGGTGCAATGTCATACATATGACCTTAATTGACGAAGAGCATGCGTAGCACAGACCTTACTTTCATTTTCTAGTTAATATATTTTATGATCATATTATTATTTCCAAAAATTGCACTCATGGCTCGAGATGGCCGAATTAGTGCGAATTTGCCTTTCCGAAGTTCTGTTGATTTTTGTTTATGAGCCATATTTGTGGCATAGAAGACATCTGAGGCAGAAATACAGATCTTTATTCACCCTCCTCTGACTTACAGTATATGCAGCAAATACAGCTGCAAAATACAAAGTATGTCCATCAGCAAAATGAAACTTGGATCCTGGGACAGAAATGTAATGTTAGAGATTTAAACCACATTATACACCTATATATACATATATATATATATATATATATATATATATATATATATATATATTTCTATATATATATATATAGATAGATTCTCTCTCTCTCTCTCTCTATATATATATATATATATATATATATATATTGGAGTGCTGCCTCTTCACTTTGTTTGGATTTTTTTGGGATTTTATATATCTATATATATAGATATATAATAATCCAAAAAATTAGGAGACAGCACAAGATCCCATTGAGACGGATCGAAACGTTGCCTACCTATGGGGTGAATAAACACATCACCTTTTTCACCGTTTTCCCTGGAGTGCTGTCTCTTAATTTTTTGGATTATTATACTAACAAGGGTTCCTCAACCCAGGAGGCTTGCACCCACTGCTGTCGTTGTGCTGCTTTACTCTTTTTTCTATATAGATATATATATATTTCTCTATTATATTTTCTTACACTTTAAAACTTTTACCAAATTTACATTTGATGACATGCTTGTACCCACTCCTTTCTGGCCTCCATGCAGCGCCATATTACAGAGGCAATGCTTCTAGGGGAGAATTACTATGTAACATGGTGCCATATGTAGCACGCCATGATTTTTTTTTCTGTCAGATTCCATATGAAAACGTAGGCGTGCAGTACAGTAGGGTCCTAAAGAGTTCTATGGAAACTGCATTTGGGTTACGTACAACTTGGACAAAACTAAAATATGGCCATGTGCAATGAACCCTTCCATACATAGTGTATAAGTAGGGAAAGAGGGGGAAACAAGCTTGTGCTAATACGTATATCATAGTTAAAAAAAAACTCTTGTATGATTTCCACCTCCTCTCTCTTGCTTTGTGGCATTGGTATCGGTATCACTCACAAAGATAAATATAAGACGATAATATGGAATTCTTTATATGTTATGGGTAAAGATCTAAGGAGTAGTGTTCACCAATTAAGAAAGATAGGAAGCCAGGTCTCTAAATTCTTCAAAGGATTTTAAATACTGTAGGTCTAAGACTTAAAAGAGTTCCAGGGCAGGGCCATTGTCCGAGTCCATTCCTGCTTATTCTCTTGGGAATGCCATATTGCTTGCAGAAAGTTTACAATAGCATTGGTATACTGTTGTACCCTTATGTAAATGGCTAACTCCTTTAATTTCCCTCCCCCGTTAAAAGGGGAGATTTTACCTCCATTGTACTGGCTTTAAGGAGGTTGACCTTCTTTTTTAATTACAAGAGGATTAGTTTCTCCCAGTGGAGGGGATTAGATGTCTTGAATATAAGCATATAGACCCTCAACGACTATAACACTTCTAATTCACAAGAAAATCCTATTTAGTATATTTACATACTGGCCGCTGTGTCTGGTTTGTGCTATTAAGGTTTTGTGACTGTAGATTTAAGGTAAAATATATTTCCACTGGCAATAATATGGGAGAGGCCGTTACAAAAGGGTGAAAATACATAACATTTAAAAAGGGAACAGAACTATGTCCTTTAAGACAGCTGCCATCTGCACATGACATCTGCCAGTCATTGCTCCAGACCTCAGGAGAATGCAGAGCGACAGCAGAATCATACATCTTTAATGGGGTACAATTAACAGCCAATTAAGTAGCAGTTGTAGAAAATGAGAGTAAAAAGTCGTTTAGAGATAAGAAATACTATCAATCAGCCAAAAACATTCCACAATCCTGCATACATTGTTAATTAAGAGACTATGTCCACATTTGCATCCATGTTTTTATTGTTCCAAGGAATCTGAATTTAAAAAATGAAGCAACTTTGTAAATAGTCTTGATTAAAAATATCCCACCGTTTTGGATCTATAGCACCTATGCGGTGCTATGCGTCTCCATGACGACAGACTACAAACAAACCTTGTGTAGTCTGATCCTGCAATCACACTCTTTTCTACCCGTTACCTACTTATAGCTAATGTACAGTTGGTATATTAGGAAGAAGTACGGAAAGGGTTGGATGGGAGTATCATTTCAGTATCAGACTGTACAGGGTTTGCTTGTTTAAAAAGAGACGGGCATATTTGACGGGAAGAATAGCGCAGCATGCAGCACTATTCTTCTGGTGAAAGTAACAGACACAATGACAGAACCCCATTATAGCCAATTGGGTCCGTCGTGCGCTGTTTGTTTCCATCCTGTGACGGATCCGGCGCCTCCAACATGGTTTTCGTTGTAACGGAAACCAGGTCAAACAAGGACAGAGGTGTAAAAAGGAAAAAAATAGAATAAGACAATAAATAAATAATCAGGCCTTCCAATGAATACTGACAAAGCTTCTAAATTAAAGTCCATAAAAGTTCATATAAACCGAACATCACCTATAGCTAAAAACAATAAAATGAAAATAAAAAATATTAAAGGAACATTAAGCCTACTTGTCCGTAATCAGTTTCAAAATCCATTATATGGTCTGGGTATCATATCCTGAGGAAATATAGCCTTGCCATATATCCTTTTCGCTCTCACTGACTTTTCGGCTCTCTCTATGGATACGTTACTCAAAACACCTCACAGGCTGGTTGTAGATCGCTCTGCCAGGCAGGTATTCCAACTGCTCATTCAGGGTGATAAGCTGAAATGATATATGCAACAAATGCTCTTCTGATAGGGTAATATTGTTTATTAAAATGGAAAAAACACTGCACCTTATGCACTTACAAGTGTAACATAAAATCGAGCGTGCCATTGCATCTACAGCTGCCTAAGGAGGAATGGGGATTTTTAGAAGCAATTCCTTATCCTCTACAAATGCTACTCACATGGGTTCATCGAGTTGAAAATCTTAGGCATTCCCCTACCTGTACCCTACAAAGGATCACAACCTCACCTCACTTGTCTAGAGTAGAGTCATGATCTACCAAATCTTTCATCTAAATCAAGATTTAATCGAGTGTGTCACGTGGTAATAAATCGACCAATCACCTGCACCCAATGCATTTCGTCATCAACAAATTTTTGTTTGTGTACCAACCAGATCTTACTTGAAGCAGATTTCTTTGAAAGCAAAAGGAAGTGGTAAGCAACTCTTCCATAGTATTTCTTCTAAAGTTTTCCAAAATGAATACATATAATACACACAAATTCGTTTTTCTCGGGAAGATGGAAAACCAACTCTGTAGCGCCACCTATTAGAGGCAGGTTCCCTGTAAGTCAATGTCCGAGCCATAGAAGAGCCCTGAAACATGATTGGCGCACCCTTTATAATGTTACTTGGCTGAGTAGACACGGCAAAGGGCATCATACATATCAATAGTAACCTTTCTTACACCACAGAATATTGGGTCTTGTAGGACATTGTTAATTAAATAATTAATTTGGCTTGTACAAAAGCTTGAAGGAGTTACCATAACACATAATCACTAAAAATATTCTGCCAAGTTATGAAAATCCTCATTGTGTGTGGCTATAGGGCCGCTGATTGAGAATCTTATAGACGCTCTTAATCAGTGGTCATAATCTATATTAACCTCCAGGTTACAAAACTCTTGAATGACTGATTTTCCTTAAGGGGAATAAGAGGCTTATACACAAGAAATTCTTCGCCACCCCTACGTAATCTCTCGAGGGCTTCCTTTAATTATTTTCCTGCAGAATATTTATATTTAGGTTCATGACCTCCAGATGTGTCAGAGCATCGGAACTTCTCCTTATGATATTTATTTCATATAATTTTGCCTGGGATTTGAGTCTATATAATTATTAATTTTTTTTTGTAGTATTTTGGAACGCATATTGCCTCTAAGACATTTTTGCACATCTATTGGAATATGTAATGTTTTTTTGTGTTGCCAAGTGGCAAAAAGGACTTTAAATAGACTTTAAAAATATATTGAAGTGTCTAACAAGATTTTTCAAAAATGCAGCCAGTAATTTATAATTAAAATCTTAAATGCAAAAGTTAGTTTTATGGTAAGGGTTAATGGGGTTGTCCGGGCACAGGGCGGTTTTTCATATTGATGACCTATCCACAGGATAGGTCAACAGTATATGATCGGTGGTGGTCTGATAGTTCAGCCGTTCTGGCTGCCTCCGGGCACGTAATGTCTGTGCCGGAAGCAGATGGCTCCGGTCACAGTATTCACTCAAGTGAATAGGAGCAGAGATGCAGTACTGCAGTACGGCCACTATACAGTGCATGGAGTTATCTGCTTCTGACACCAGCCACTGCATAACATCCAGGGCCCGGATGCAGCTGGAACAGCTGATCGGTGCAGGGTCCAGTTGTCACACCCCCACCAATTATATACTGATGACCTATGCTGTGGATAGGTCATCAATATGAAATACCGCCCCGTGCCCAGACAACCCCTTTAAAGCTAGGCATTGAAATGTAATTTATACATATATATGATTCTTGTGTTGTTGTTTAATGGGGCAACGCAATGGGCACTGCTGGGGCACATACTGCAGAGAAATACTTGGGTTTGTAGTTCACCAAAGTACTAATATTTTTCCCCACAAAAAAAATCCTGACCACAATACACCACTAATATGCACAGCAGACAATTCCCCTATTCTTCACCTCACCCCCAGACTTGCAGTGAGGATATTCTTGCAAGTTAGCCTAAGCATGCTACCAATGGTTGTGGCTATTACACTGCTTCTGAAAAATTAAAAAATGACGCCATTTTGACAATGATATGTCACAAAGACATCAGAGTTGTGGATTGGTGGGGATCCGGGTGCTGAGGCCCCTACCGTTGCTAAAACAAAGGTGCAGAAGTACTCAGCCGAGCGCCCTGCATCTTCAGCTGTGATCGGCGCTCCTTGTCAATCTGAATACGGCTCACAAAGACGTTCTATGTGAGTCGTCTTCAGCCTAAAAGCCTAAAAGTGAGTGCCAATCACAGCCGAAGATTCAGAGAAATTGGGAGGGAGTGATTTATTACTGGGCCTAGCCTTACCGTAACATACCTATCTAGCAGTGTAAGGTCTGCCTGTCTACATTTGTATAGATAAATTGAACATTTATAGAAATGGTGCAAAAGGAAGGAAAAGATCCAAAATCTGCACACAAAATTTAGAGCTGCACTACATCTAATACACGTCTACAGCTGCCTAAGTGATTGCCATTTTTAGGATCAATTCCCAACCCTCACAAATGCTACTCACATAGGGTTCATTGATGTGAAGATCTTAGGCGTCCCCCCATCTGTACCCAATCGTTTACATTGGGGTGGGGTCAAGATCTTCCATTTACCATCTGCTCAGCAAATTAAGTATATATAAAAACAGATGACCGGATAGATTAGCACAATCCTCCCATAGAAGGTCAGGGACACCCCTAAGATTGTGGAACCAAAGGAATATTGTTTGGGGAGGAGGGATTGCTTCTGAGTTATTCTTTAAGAAAAATAACCCAAAGTCATTCTTTTATTCAGAGGAAATTGAATGTTCTCCTATATGTACTATGATACTCAGGCGACATAACAATCTCTTATTCACATCTCCCCATTATATGGCTCATTCTAATATTACATTGTTTCTCTCTCTCATAATTCTATTTTACAAGTCGTTGACAACATAAGTCCCCAAAAAGTTTGAAATCTTAACAAGAAGTTTTTCTATTTTGCAATAGCCATTGTTAAGACCAGTAATAATAGCGGAATTCACACTTTGACATGAACAGATTTTGCTAGAGGCTATCATCGTTATTACTTCCATTATTCTTTCTGTATAGAGTTTATATACATATGTACATTAAATTAAAAATTGTGCTTGAATTTTCCGTGTCTAGGAACACCCCTGAAACCAAATATTCCATCTCAGAGCAACTTAGTAGAACCTGCTGCCAGATTCCCTGGTCTTTCCCACAAATATACTGTCTGCCCCAAAGTCTAGCTCTGAAAATGTGAAAGGATGATAAGTATTTGTTGTAGAAAAAGATAAATGTACAACAGCTGGAATGTAAAAACTGGCACCAGGGGGGGGATTTACCATCAAGTTAAAGAAAGTGTATGAAGCAAGCAAGAATAAAATAACATACTGTGTCTGTCCGCACATAGCAAAAGCCTTAGACCAACAAACTTGCTCTGATAGATCAGTAATTCATCATCGTAATGAAGGCAGTTTACAAAGAATTCTAGAAACATTGAAAGATATGTAACACGTTGAGTAAACCTTCAAGAAAACATCTTACCGAGAAAAAGCAACCAAGTCAGATAAAAGGTTAATGACCAAATTGTATATATTTCATCAAAAATAGCTGTCAAAACATTTTACAAAAGGCCAACAACAGATATGGGAAAACAATTCTGGAGAATGTTGCCGAAAAGAGGAAATATCGAATCTAAACATTGTAATTAAAACCAAATTTCCAGAAAAACAAGCTTTACTAAAATTAGTGTGTTTTTATTTTTGGAGTATTTTTTTCTTAAATTTTTTTTGTTTTCTTTTTCTTTTTCATAATGTCTGTTACATAATAAATTTCTTCTTAAATTGTTTGTTCTTACATGACTTGTCATAACTGAAATGAGGAAGGAAAAAATAAAGAAAATGGAAACAGAGAAAAGTAAAACAAACCAAATTTCCAGAAAGAAAGCTTTACTGAAATTAGTGGGATTTATTTTTTTTTGAGTATTTTTTTTCTTTTTATTAATTATGTCTGTTAGATAGTTCATTTATTCTCAAATTGCTTGTTTAGGCCTCAAGGACATGACCGTAGAATTTGTCCATTATTGCGGATCGTAATTACGGTCCCAATTCACTTCTATTGACCACGCACACCTTCCGTATATTTGCGGGAAGGTGTCCAGGCTGTAGAAAGCCTCCGCAAAAGATTGGGCATGTCCTATCTTTTGCTTTTTATGGACCGTGCTCACGGGCCGAAAATGCGGATGGCTGTCCGAAGCCACCAGCTGCCAGTCGTGCCTGTAATCACGGACCATGATTACGGGCACGGCCACGTGCATGAGGCTTTATATATTACCTGTCATAATGAAAAATAAAAAAATAAAATAAACAGGCCAACCTCTGGTCAACCTAAATTGTCACTAGTAGAGGAGCTAATTATGTTGAAATTAACCCCTTGAATATATTGTCCATTTTGCCCTTAATGACCCACAAAATGTTTCATTTTTTGCCTCTTGTATTCTGGCGGTTATAACGTCTGATTTTCTGGTGAAAGTGTGAGGCTTGTTTTGTTGTGTGAGAAGTTTAACTTTTTTGGTGCCATTTTGGGGTACATATAAGTTAGTGATTGATATATATTTACTTATATTTTCAGGGAAATGTATAAAAAGAAAAACATCTATATATATTTTTCCCCCAGGATTCACCAATCACCTTAAATTATTTCATGGATTTATTGTACAGGTTGTTTCTGCTTTTTTTTTTCTTTTTATAATTATTTTAGTTAATTTTTAAGACTTTTTGTTATTCCCACAAAAGAATGTTTATGGAGAATCAGATTTTTTTTCAGAATATATATGTATATTTTTCAGAATATATAATGTAAACAGTTCATGATCAAAGAGGGATGCACCGTTAGGGTGGTACTATGGCTGTGTATTACAATGGCAGTGCCCACGCAAACCGTGCAGCGCAGGTTGACCCAACCTTATACTATTACGGCGTGGTTCATCGAGGGATTAATTTCTTCATAATGTAATAAACTGATAATTTATGATTGTTTTCTTTATCTATTCTTTTGAACTTGTATAATGCCGGTTACACAATTTCCTTTATTTTTTCTTGTGACTATTGAAAAATAATAAATGCGTTTATTACTGGCAATATGTCTTTTATCTTCATGTGTATCCGGCTTGGAACACAAATGAAAAGATTTCATAACCAAAAAGATAGTAGCTGCCTGATATTACGTAATGGCATCTGGGTCGGGATAACTTATGTCACAAATGACTAAAACTGATTGTTTTTTTAGCATTTTTAACATTCTTAGAAAAGTTTTTATAGATGGGCCGTCAAAGTGACCGATCCATAGACCAGGAGACCTCTGTCCACCTAGCCCTGTGGGGAGGAGCAGACAATTTATTAATGCTTAAAGAACAACAATGAGATAACGACAATGAGGGATATTTATGAATATGTTTCTGTCTCTCCAACAAACTTTTTAAAATCAGCCTGTCAGGATTTTGAAGAGGGCAACTTCCTTACCCCTTCGATTCACTTGACGTAGGATGTTTCTAATAATAATAATGCAATATGTTAACTAACACTTCAATGCAGATATACAAATGACAATGCTATATACACCGCGTTCCAAATTATTATGCAAATGTTATTTTTTGCTGATTTTCCTAAATAGTCGATGCAAATGACAGTCAGTATAATCTTCAAGCCATCAACCGTTGGAGTATAATGCAAATTTTATTGAACAAATCTTCTAATGATAACAGGTTTTTTTTTAGAAGCAAAAAACTCAGAATGCACTGTTTCAAATTATTATGCACAACAGAGATCAAAACATTTTAAAGGTTGTAAAGAGAACTAAAATGGTAATTTGTTGAATTTGCAGCATCAGGAGGTCATATTTACAGAAATCAAAAGCTCTTTCAATCAAAAAAGAAACTTAACAGGCCAAGTTACATGTTAACCTAGGACCCCTTCTCTGATATCACCTTCACAATTCTTGCATCCATTGAATTTGTGAGTATTTGGACAGTTTCTGCTTGAATATCTTTGCAGGATGTCAGAATAGCCTCCCAGAGCTTCTGTTTTGATGTGACCTGCCTCCCACCCTCATAGATATTTTGCTTGAGGATGCTCCAAAGGTTCTCAATAGGGTTGAGGTCAGGGGAACATGGGGGCCACACCATGAGTTTCTCTCCTTTTATGCCCATAGCAGCCAATGACACGGAGGTATTCTTTGTAGCATGAGATAGTGCACTGTCATGCATGAAGATAATTTTGCTACGGAAGGCACGGTTCTTCTTTTTGTACCACGAAAGAAAGTGGTCAGTCATAAACTCTACGTACTTTGCAGAGGTCATTTTCACACTGTCAGGGACCCTAAAGGGGCCTACCAGCTCTCTCCCCATGATTCCAGCCCAAAACATGACTCCGCCACCTCCTTGCTGACGTCGCAGCCTTGTTGGAACATGGTGGCCATTCACCAACCATCCACTACTCCATCCATTCTGGACCATCCAGGGTTGAACGGCACTCATCAGTAAACAACATGGTTTGAAAATTAGTCTTCATGTATTTCTGAGCCCACTGCAACAGTTTCTGCTTGTGAGCATTGTTTAGGGGTGGCCGAATAATAGCTTTATGTGAGTGAATGAGAATAAGTACACTGCCGTTCAAAAGTTTGGGGTCACCCAGACAATTTTGTGTTTTCCATGAAAACTCACACTTATATTTATCAAATGAGTTGCAAAATGACTAGAAAATATAGTGAAGACATTGACAAGGTTAGAAATAATGATTTTTATTTCAAATAATAATTTTCTCCTTCAAACTTTGCTTTCGTCTTGGAATGCTCCATTTGGAGCAATTACAGCATTGCAGACCTTTGGCATTCTAGCTGTTCATTTGCTGAGGTAATCGGGAGAAATCTCACCCCATGCTTCCAGAAGCCCCTCCCACAAGTTGGATTGGCTTGATGGGCACTTCTTGGGTACCATACGGTCAAGCTGCTCCCACAACAGCTCTATGGGGTTGAGATCTGTTGACTGCGCTGGCCACTCCATTACAGATAGAATACCAGCTGCCGGCTTCTTCCCTAAATAGTTCTTGCATAATTTGGAGGTGTGCTTTGGGTCATTGTCCTGTTGTAGGATGAAATTGGCTCCAATCAAGCGCTGTCCACAGGGTATGGCATGGCGTTGCAAAATGGAGTGATAGCCTTCCTTATTCAAAATCCCTTTTACCTTGTACAAATCTCCCACTTTACCAGCACCAAAGCAACCCCAGACCATCACATTACCTCCACCATGCTTGACAAATGGCGTCAGGCACTCTTCCAGCATCTTTTCAGTTGTTCTGCGTCTCACAAATGTTCTTCTGTGTGATCCAAACACCTCAAACTTCGATTCGTCTGTCCATAACACTTTTTTCCAATCTTCCTCTGTCCAATGTCTGTGTGCTTTTGCCCATATTAATCTTTTCCTTTTATTAGCCAGTCTCAGATATGGCTTTTTCTTTGCCACTCTGCCCTGAAGGCCAGCATCCTGGAGTCGCCTCTTCACTGTAGATGTTGACACTCGCGTTTTGCGGGTACTATTTAATGAAGCTGCCAGTTGAGGACCTGTGAGGCGTCTATTTCTCAAACTAGAGACTCTAATGTACTTGTCGTTGCTCAGTTGTGCAGCGGGGCCTCCCACTTCTCTTTCTACTCTGGTTAGAGCCTGTTTGTGCTGTCCTCTGAAAGGAGTAGTACACACCGTTGTAGGAAATCTTCAGTTTCTTGGCAATTTCTCGCATGGAATAGCCTTCATTTCTAAGAACAAGAATAGACTGTCGAGTTTCACATGAAAGCTCTCTTTTTCTAGCCATTTTGAGAGTTTAATCGAACCCACAAATGTAATGCTCCAGATTCTAAACTAGCTCAAAGGAAGGTCAGTTTTATAGCTCCTCTAAACAGCAAAACTGTTTACAGCGGTGCTAACATAATTGCACAAGGGTTTTCAAGTGTTTTCTAATCATCCATTAGCCTTCTAACACAGTTAGCAAACACAATGTACCATTAGAACACTAGAGTGATGTTTGCTGGAAATGGGCCTCTATACACCTATGTAGATATTGCATTAAAAACCAGACGTTTGCAGCTAGAATAGTCATTTAGAACATTAACAATGTATAGAGTGTATTTCTGATTAATTTATTGTTATCTTCATTGAAAAAACTCTGCTTTTCTTTAAAAAATAAGGACATTTCTAAGTGACCCTAAACTTTTGAACGGTAGTGTATGATATTTGTGTATGTGGGATAAGGGTATATTATTGACTAGCATTTTTATTGTGACTATACTGCGATTTTTGAAAATCTGCTGCAAAACCATGATAAAACCGCAACTCAACTGCAATATGTGCATAAACTCTAATCATAATAGTAGGAGAAATCTACATTGTCTTTGACTCTTTTTTGGGTTTGGTACAGTGTTTTTTTAGGATTGTTTATTGGTATTATTTGAGCTATATATATATGGCAGTTGTCACGTTGGGTACGTAGATCTACTGGACCGTATCGCCTTGACGGTATGGCAGCTGGCCAAGAGCACACAGGTCACAGTCTATAGTTCGCATAGTGTACCTGTGGTAGCTCAGACAGTATCAAGACAGGCTCGGCTGGGACTAGGCAGCAGGCAGGCTCCAGGAGTGGTGTAGCAAAACAGGCGTGGTATACAGCACAACACGACTTCAGCTCAACACGGTACTTGACGAGGATAGCACGGGATACAGGTTACGGGAAACACTGAGAACTGGGAAACACTGGAAAGACCATTTGCTTAGACAGAATAGGGTATGACAACAAAGCTCAGGCATTACAGGGAGGAGCATAGCCCTTCTTATAGCCCAATCAGCTCAATCTCCCACCTTTGTGTGCTTTGGCTCCTTAAAGGAATAGTGTCATCACAAATAATTTTTTTATATGTTAAAGATGTTAGTGCTTTAATAAAGACGTTTATATTCATTTGTGTGTTTGTGTTTTACTGTTTCTTATTTTTACACTTTTTCTCCCCTATGGGGGTTGCCATTTTTTGTTCCATTTCTGTGTGTGTCGATTAACGACACACACAGACATGGAATACGGCAGCCACAGTCCCATAGGGACTGTGAACGGCTCCCGTCCCATTGACTGCCGTGTACGGCGTCTGTGTGGGAACTGCGCATGCGCCGCTCCCACACAGTCCTATTCGAAATTGGCGCCGTCCGGCGCCATTTTCCTGTGGACCGGAAGTCGCGGCCGGACAGTAATATTACTACTTCCGGTCGCGGCTTCCGGACTTGTGCACATGGAACAGCGGCAGCAAAGGGAGCGGACGGGCCGGAGGGAGCCGCGGCGGCAGGAGCAGGTAAGAGATTTCAATGTATGTTAGTGTTTGTGTGTGTTTACTACTGTATGTAAACCTACTACACTGTGGGTTACCTCAAAAAATGGCGACACACAGTGTAGGAGGTTAAACCTTTCAAACCCCTCGTTTATCCCGGCACTAGCCAGGATAAAGGAGGGGGGGATGCTGAGAGCTCACTAGAGCGAGGGCTTTTAACCCAATGTTGCAATGCTGCAATTTTGGGAACTAGCTCCATCTAGTGACCAAAAATGGGTAGTATTATAAATGAGAAAAAATTTATAATATTTCCTGACTCGCGAAAAAAAAAAAAAAAATTTGAACAATGTTTAATCACCCACACACTAAATGTTTAATTTTTTAAAAAAAAACATGTTTTTCGGGCAACACCATGCCTTTAAGTCTGGACTGAGCTCGCGAGAGCATCCTGGTTGTCACTGTGGAACAGGACGGGCGCATGTGCAGAGAAGGGCGTCGACTGGATGGAAAGAGTTCGTGGTCAGCGACCACGGACGTTACAGCAGTATTGTTCCATTACTGTATGGTGACAATTTGCTATCTGTATGATATGTATTTATGTGCACTTTGTGGCGGGAATATAGGTACTCTACGATGACATTATTTATTTGTATAGTATATGTTGGTATTATTTATATGTACAGTATAGGGTGGCATTATGTATGTGTTAAGTATATAGAAACATTGTTTATATGGATGGTATGTATAATTCATGAATTACAGGTATCAGGTATGCGTTAATCTAACTATATATATATATAATATACAAAAATGGCGACAGCGCTCTGCGAACACCAATGGCACCAAAACACTATAAATAATAAATATGCATTGCTGCTGAATCTACTTACAATAGGGAGGTTCTTAGCGCACACTTTGATCAAATTGTGGGAGCCCACCTGCCACGACAAGACGACCTTGTATATGTATATATATATATATATATATATATATATATATTGAATTGACAATAGGGTATATAAAGCTGGATTTAAACCTTACAAGTATTCTTTTAATTCAAGGGTTAATTTTAGACTTTACTTTTTTTAAATTGTTACTGTATTCAAATTTACAGTTCTAAACTTCTGAGAAGTTTTCATTGCGCAAAATACTCCCTCGCTAGGGAGGTTGTGAAAGTCTAAGAAAACATTATGCAATGACTGTATTGTGGCATATTGCTGCACGCTGTTTGTATGCCACTAGATTTTACAGCGTATTAAGTAAATTCTAAAATAGGAATAAAACAGCACATTTATAAGGGCAAATCGGATCTTGGATGAACGTTACAACACTTATGTCATCAAATAAATAGCTCTTCCAATTCTTACTTTTATTCCATCTTGTATTTCTGGGGCAACTAAAGGTTACTTCACAATAGCCAGGTTTATTTTTTTCTAACATTTTAATGAGTATAGATCTCTATGCTGTACCTGCCCTACCAACAAATCACTTTAAATAACACTATATCAGGGCAGACCAACCATAAGATTTATGTACGATACATATGAAGGATTAATTTATACTCACACCGCCAACTTATAACACCAATAACATCTTCCATGGCAGAGAGGCATTGGGACTATTATTTCTTCCCCCACTATTGCACTCCTACTTCAATATATACATAACATATGTATAAATGAGTATAGCTGAAAAGCAGATTGAATGAGAATGTGCAATTTTGTATAAATAAAATCAGGAAAGACTTGTTTATTGGATAGATTACTAAAATCGTAAAGGTTAAGTCCACCTTTGCAACTAAATTTTTATTTCTTCAATCCATCTAAATTAAGCAACTTTGCATTTTGTCTTAATTTAAAAAAAAAATAATCCTACTATTTTGTATCTATAGCTCCTATGTAGACTTATGTGTCTCCATGGTAACAGACTACAAATAACCCTGTGTAGTCTGATCCTGTAGTCATACTCCCTTCCATCTGTTTCCTACTTCCTAACTTACCAAATGTTCATTAGAAAGAAGTTGAGGACAGGTGGATGGCAATGTGACTGCTGGATCAGAATACACAGGGTTTGGTTTTAGTCTTTTATCATAGAGACACACAGATTGTGCAGGAGCTGTAGACACAAAAACATAGGAGATTTTTAACACTATTTGTAAAGTTGTTTCTTTTTGCATTTTAGATGTATCAAAAAACAAAAAATTAGTTGGTTACCTCTTGTTAAAATACATTTGGTAGTCGACTGCGCTATTGATTCCCTCAAAAGCAACGAAACCCTGTCACAATGGTGACAAATGGAAACCATTAGCAAAGTTTCCGTCACCATTGAGATCAATGGTGGTGCAAACGGAAGCTAAGGTTTCCGTTTGCCTTTCCGTTAAGGGGTTCCCCCAACGGAAACCTCAGACGGAACCCCTCAACGGAAAGCAACGCTGATGTGAACAGGCCCTTAGACTGTTTTGACCAGTCTCAATGTTCTCATTCAAGAGCGTTATGTCAAATATTTCCAGAAATATCAGAGTAGTGATAAAGAGGTTTGGCCTCCGTAGTCACTTTTGATGAGGGCCTTAATGGACCTCATCCATATATTACCTGTTATGTCTATATGACATTTCAAGAGCATAGTTTGGTCAAATTGGGAGTGCTATATGAGGCAGATGTAAGTAGGTCAAGTAGAGGTCACTTCAAATATTATATACAATTATTACAGACTTGTCCTTGATTAGAAAAAAAAGGGTCTGCTTCTTTCCACAAATTGCGCCCCTCTAGGCTGTGACTGGTAGAGCAGCTCATCCTCATTCACATAAATAGGGCTAAGCTGCACTTCCACACTCAACACATGAAAAAAAAAGTGATGATGTTTCTAGGGGGGAAAAATGTGCCCCTTTTTCTATTCCTGGCCAACAAAAATACTGAATGACCGTAGTGACTTGCATGGACAAGTTGCAGAATGTGCAATGATTTTAATGTCTTTTCTTTGTAAGTTGTCTTATCATATTGACTGCTCAACTTTTTGCTGTGATTTTTCAACACTAGAATTTATTCATGGTGAGATCCCAGCAAATATCTTTAAGTACACACTGATGTCTGTGTTTGCTAAAGCTGTTAGATTTATTTGGTCAGTGTTCTCAAACCAGAGCAAACAGAAGAGAAAGTCCAGCAGTAACTTCACCTAAAAGGAAATGTAATGCAAGCCCATAAAATGCCCACAGGAGCGTAACTTGTATTATCATTGTAGAAGACACAAAAAGCCTAGCCAAGTAATAGACAATATTTGACATTAGGGTTATGTACATATAAGCATAGAACAATACAAATAAATATATTGCTCACTTCTGCTCCCCTAATCCTCTGTTCTGATGGAATTTTATGTTTCAAAATAATTTATTAAGATATTGGATGTTAAAGGGGCTTTCCAGTGTCATGTAATAAAACTTAATCCAAGGTTAATAAAAAGGTCCTTAACTTTCTCATATACTTTGTAATTCAATTCCTCACCTTTTTAATACATCTGCTTGCTGACACCAAAGGAAAAAAATCTTGTTTACTTTCAGAGGCTTAAAGGCATGGTGTCGCCCCAAAAACATGTTTTTTTTTTTAAATTTAAACATTTAGTGTGTGGGTGATTAAACATTGTTCAAATTTTTTTTATTTTTTTCGCGAGTCAGGAAATATTATAAATTTTTTCAAATTTTTCAAAATTTATAATACTACCCATTTTTGGTCACTAGATGGAGCTGTTTGGAGCTAGTTCCCAAAATTGCAGCATTGCAACATTGGGTTAAAAGCTATCGCTCTAGTGAGCGCTCAGCATCCCCCCCTCCTTTATCCTGGCTAGTGCCGGGATAAACGAGGGGTTTGAAAGGTTTAACCTGCTACACTGTGTGTCGCCATTTTTTGAGGTAACTCACAGTGTAGTAGGTTTACATGCAGTAGTAAACACACACAAACACTAACATACATTGAAATCGCTTACCTGCTCCTGCCGCCGCGGCCCGTCCGCTCCCTTTGCTGCCGCTGTCCCATGTGCACTTGTCCGGAAGCCGCGACCGGAAGTAGTAATATCACTGTCCGGCCGCGACTTCCGGTCCACAGGAAAATGGCGCCGGACGGCGCCAATTTCGAATAGGACTGTGTGGGAGCGGCGCATGCGCAGTTCCCACACAGACGCCGTACACGGCAGTCAATGGGACGGGAGCCGTTCGCAGTCCCTATGGGACTGTGGCTGCCGTGTTCCATGTCTGTGTGTGTCGTTAATCGACACACACAGAAATGGAACAAAAAATGGCAGCCCCCATAGGGAAAAAAAAGTGTGAAAAAAAGAAACAGTAAAACACAAACACACAAATGAAAATAAACGTTTATATTAAGGCACTAACATCTTTAACATATAAATAAAATATTTGTGATGACACTGTTCCTTTAAGAGGCTTTTCCAGGATAGTCTACAGGTTGTGTTTGCTATTGCAGCTCAACCCTATATCAGAGCTGAGCTGCAATACCAGAATCAACCCATGGACAGATGTGGTGCTGTTGTTCAAAGAATGCAGACATGCTTTCCTATTCCTGGATATCCCCTTAAAAGGGGATTTGTTATCAGACTATCCTGCCCTATGTGGGGGCAGCATAGTGTGGAGACAGGTCTGCTCTCCCATTTACCGAAACGGCACAAAAAATATTGTAGCTTTTGGCAAATTGTAGCCATCAAAGAATACAGCGGACGCATAGTCTATAAGTCCAGTGTATTCCTTAAGAAGAGCCGTGTCTTCACCCAGGACCAAGGTTCAGTTTGCTGACCCCATCCCTGTATCTAAATATCCTTGACAAGGCAAAGTCGCTTGTTGACACCCCCTGGCACCCAGCAACCAAGGGCACATGCTCTGGTAGCCCCCTCCTCCTAGTTACACCCCTGCATGGGACGTGTGCATGCTTAACCATCGCTTCATACATTTCCTCTCCCCCATAGTTTATTATTGAAGAAGGAATAGGGGAAAGGGGGTTTCCCGCTTTCTAGCGATTCGTCTGGGTTTCAAAAATCGGACCCCCACCAATCTAAGATTTGTGGATAGATGATAAATGTTAATTGTCGGAAAACCCCTTTAAGCTTTTCCTTAATACATTCTTTCAAGTTTATCAAGAATATGCATTGTAATACCTGTTAGCCAATTGTATGCCCCATCTCATACAATACATGCCATGTTCGAAACTAGGCTTTGATAATATAACATACATTAAAACTAGTTTACTATTGAAAACTTGGCCTTCATCTCAAAGCCAGACACAGTGATGATGTCCATGCAGCCTCTTTTGAAGGTCACTGTATTCTCTACAGTCTGCGTTCTGTTTTGTATGTAACAAACTGACCCAAAGCAGACGAGATAACATTATAAAAGTTGCAACATATCTTTTTGACATAATACAATGACTATTGAATCCGTGATATCATGCTGACTGCATAGTATACAATCCCCTTTTGCATTGGGTGCTTTGGAGATATTAAATGCCTCCTGACAATGGAGTCTTTGTTATAGGATCAATCTTGAAATGTATCCATTCAATGGAGTAATGTCCCTATTTCCAGGGATTTTCAGATGACTATTCTGGATCACCAGATGGTATTACTTTAATAATTTGCAGCTCTACCATTTATTTCAATAAAGAGAGATGTAGGAACCTTACAAGAACCCAGTAGCTACTAAACACGACCATAGAACTTGTCCCTGCACTGGATCGAGTTACACTTCAATTAAGTCCAGCTGCCTCCAAATCTTCTGGAAATGTTTCTTGACTGTACAAGAAAAGAATATTTAATAAGATTTCATATTGTGCAAGATGCGTATAGATGCGTAGCACTCACTCCAACGTGGTGAGGAATTCGACTGTCAGTCTATTAGAATCCCACATCTATAAAAATATATATATACAGTTGGAGCAGGGAGCTGGCGCTGGTGTATCTTATAGCAGCTAACATGGTGTGAATAAAGAACACGTTTTGTAATGTATTTCAAATAGACGGGTAATGAGCCGCGTCCCATTAGACACAGAAGAGCGGCTCGTTCTCAAAATATTTTACGTGCAATTATTGAGTTCATTATAGAGGATAAATATTTGTACAATCTGTTTTATGTAACAGTATTCTGTGAAAGGTGACATTTAGTAAATGGTGCAGGGAGGCATTGGTTACTGAACCCACACATACATAAAAGAAAAACATACAATATCTGTATAGGAGTCACCATGCTGCAAAGAACCCAACATAGGCTGGGGCAGTGACCCGAAAGAAGTACATGCGACCGCCGCACATTGCTGCGGAGACTTTATAAATATTTCTGGAGATGAGCGATCAATCTGTTAAGTTTCAGGACAAAGCACAGATTTTTTTGTAGGCGGAAAATCTGCAGCAGAAGAATATTGCAGGGAAAAATCTCATTCACATGCTCTTGAACATTTTCTACACGAAAATCAGAGCGAGCTGCAGATTATCAATGTGGAAGAGGTGAAATCATTGCAGAGATGCTACAGAAAATCCACTACATGTGCGAGTATCCTAAGACTCATCATTCTCAAATAAATTTGGAAATATTTAAAGAGTAACTACACTTTCATCAAACTTTTGATATGTCATAGAGACATATCAAAAGTTTGGATCGGTGGCGGTCCGGGTGCTAAAACCCCCACTGTTGCTGAAACGCTGATGCAGACGCACTCAGCTGAGTGCTTTGCACCTTGGGCTGGGATTGGCACTCCTAGTTAGACTGAAAATGGCTCTCATAGAACATCTATAAAACCGTCTTCAGATTAACAAGGAGCGCTGATCACAGTCGAAGGTGCAAAGCGCTCAGTTGAGTGCTTCTGCACCATCCTTTCAGCAACAGTGGGGGTCTTAGCAACCAGACCTCCACCAATCCAAACTTGTCATATGTCTCCATGACATATCAAAAGTTTTATGATAGTGTAGTTACTCTTTAACCATGGTCAGGAATGGCTCAATCAGTTCACCAACTTTTTGACCCTCTTGAAATTGGGAAGCTTATCTCCATGAATGGGATAATCCCAGAATTCAAGATCTACAGTGAGTTGGTGCAAAAAATTAGTTGCATACCCAGTCACAATATCAAATAACTTGAGCTAAACAGAACCATTTGAAAATTTTAGCAGATCCCGCCAAGGTCAAAAGGAACCATCAACAGTCACACATGTATTAGGGCCGCCTCACTGTCCATCTATATGTGCTGTTGTGGATAAAAGATTAAGTCACCAGTAAAAATGAATGGAGCAATCCAGTTCTGTGCAATGATTCTTCAATCGTAGTAGTACATTTTAGTAAGAGTTGGATAATCGCCTTGACTTGTGTATAGTCGATTCAGGTATGGAATAACCTTAACATACCCATCTAATAAAGGACCTCATGAAGACTTGGGTTTGGATAATTATGGAAACAGCAGCCATTTTGTTAAGAAAATTACAAACATATTAATAGCACATCACCATAAATAACAAGTGAAACCCTATAAATCTTCATAAATAAATAAGACCCCCCTCTTGGAATCATCAACTCAAAACATAATGAACATATAATCCTCGGAGCTACAAACATATGGGGGTGATCTGCACCACCACATATTTACCTCTAGCTGTAGCCCGGCTTAGAGGCATCATAACCATTGCAGATGCCATGAAGCCACTGACTCCATGGGATACCACCCCACAAAGCACCAAAATCAGACAGATAATCAACTGTAACATATAATTTGTGGGATACATACCCATAATGAATCCTCCCCACCAATTTTGAACACCAACTTCGAGGATGTCCCTCCACCAGCTGCCATAATAACAGATAAATACCCCATTCATTCGAAACACACCCATGATGTGAAACAGCCCCATGCAACCAAAGAGAAAGTTGAGGGCAGACAGGAATGCTGCCCTTGTGGCTGACTACACGCCAATGCTGACTTCCAGGACCCACCACACCTCCAGTACGACCCCCACACTGCTGCCACCGCTAAGGTGGCCCCTACCCAGCAACCCAGCCATGCAGGCCTACCCCATGGTATATACAGTGGCATTTCGATAAGATGACACAAGTTACTTGCCAAGAAATCCCCCCCCCCCCACCTGATAAACATCGTGGTGAGCTGCAATATTGCATTTTATTTTTTTATTATTTTTCAACTGAATAATTAAGTACTCTATTCCTCATCCACACCTGCTCCGATGTCTTGAATCGCAAGTGAGACTGTTGATACCTTACATATATATATATATATATATATATACATATTAGAGACAACTAATTAAAGTAAATCATTATTAAATAGGATGTGATCCTCCAACTCACGGCCAATACATTGCTTAATAGATAGTGAAAGAGTTACATTGTTTTCACTTCCTAATCTTCATCTGGCCTGAGCTGAGGAAGGGTTTGGTAATAAAGAATGTTTACTTCTGCTTAGAAACCCCCTCTATTAACCAGAGTGGAGAAACACGAACAAAGAGCTGCTCCTTCTCTGAAAGGGTGTCATGTAATACCACATTTCACCTGTAGTGGCCACTGCAGTAGAAATGTGTGGCTGCAATTAGCTTTCCCAGGAGGTAACAGATGATCGCCAGTGGGTTCTTATTTACAGAATGATGGAACAACCCGATTAATACATTCAAATTTAGACGGTCCTAATAACACACATCCTACCACTAGAAACTTTCAATTCTAACAGCTTAACCCTATTATAATAAAAAATGGAAGACATTTGTTACAGATGTAAACACTGATATTTCACCCAGCAGCTGGGACTTCTGAGACAATGCTCTAGTGCAGTATTATTCCAGACAGATTTTCCATACTCCTGCCACAGATATTTTACAATCCTGTGTAATGAAACAAGATAGAGATCACTTACATATTTCACAAACAATTTCTCGTCTGGTCTTGTCAATCAATGAGGAAATACCAACGCTTAAACCTTGAAAGTCGCATAAATCACAGTTGACAACTACAATTGCCGTATAGTAAAATTACAGTAACAGCGTATCATAGATGTCCAGATATGGGTAATGAGTTTTACATAAAAGAACCATAGGGGTTTCATTGATTGACATGAAGCCTCTCTTGTTTTCACAAAGAAGTTCTGCAGAAGCTAATGTGTTGTTATTTTACATTACACTGGCCCAGTTGCTGCAGAACATTGGTTAGAAGATAAAGGAGAAGTTTCATGTCAATCAAACAGTTATTAGTAAGAAGGTCCTAACTTTCTCTTAAAACAAGAGGTTCAGTAGCAGCTGAGTGTATTATTTTGCTTTGGAGATTGAGACTAGTCATAGAGTGGATAATTATAGGTAGATCATGAGTGGACTGACCGTTTAGGCAATCGAGTACTGCCAAAGGACCAAGACAAACTAAGGGGTTGTCCAGGCATTTTATATTGATGGCCTATCCTTAGAAAAGGCCATCAATACCAGATCACTGGGGGCCCGACTCCTGGCACCCCCACTGATCAGCTGATTGATGGGTTTGCAGAGTTCGTTGCCGCATCATTTTTCCAGTTTACAAGCACAGTGCCGTACACTTCCTTAGCGTCTGTGCCTGGGATTACAGTTCCGGTGGATGGGACTGAGCTGCAATACCAGGCACAGCCACTACGGAAGTGTACGGCACTGTGCCTGGTAAAAACACTGAAGAGGCTGACGTGCAGGAGCATTGCTAGGGTCTTAAAAGATTAAGGACACAAGCCCCGAGACATATATTTACCCCCCCCCCCCCCCTCAAATTATTATTTTATTTTTTTACATACATAACGGAGATACGGTAGTAAATCTATAAGACTAAGGCTCCTATATCTACACCGCTGGATAGAATTGGATGCATTGTCTCAACAGACAGTATCATACATGATAGGCTTAGATACATGGCCCCAGCAGACAATATCACACATGATAGGCTTAGATACATGGCCCCAGCAGGCAGTATCACACATGATAGACTTAGGGCTCAGTCAGACGAGCGGGATTCTCGTCCGTGTGCTGTGCGTTCAAATAATGCACATCACACAGAACCATTGATTTCAATGGGGCCATTCACACATGCGTGAGTTTTCACACAGCGAGTGTCCATTGCCTGAAACTCACTGCATGTCCTATATTGGTGTATTTCACGCACTTACTCGCCCATTGAAGTCAATGGGTGCATGAAAACCATGGACAGCACACGGACACAAATACGTGTGCTGCCCGTGTTTCATGCATCAATTACACTGAAAAGAAAAAAAGTGCCATTTCTGGGGCCCAAGCAAAGTTATGTCTCGGGGCTCTACTCAAACACACCTGTAGAGCGTACCCCACACAATGCCCCCTGTATATAGTGTCACAACCCCCCTGTATGGTTCCACACACAGCCCCCCTGCCATACATCCTCCTTGTAGACAGTGCCATGCAGTCCCCTGTAGGTAGTCCCACATACCCACCTTGTCTCAGCAGACAGTATCATACATGATAGGCTTAGATACATGGCCTCAGCAGACAGTTTCACACATGAAAGACTTAGATACAGGGCCCTAGCCGTAAACATCCTTGTACTAACATATGTTCACCCCCTTCCACAAAAAATATGTGTGTGCATGTATGTATATGTGTGTGTGTATATATATATATATATATATATAGACAGCATATCTATAGCACTACAACCCTATAGCTATGGATAGGATTAGATACAGTGGCTCAGCAGTCAGTATCACATATGATAGGATTAGATATAGGGCGCAGCTCGCTGACATTGCGGCTCTAGCGCTCGACCCAGGAAAGGTAAGTATAAGAATTGCTTTGCTTTTTTATGTGTTACTAATTTTTTGGGTGTGTTTGAGTTTTTTTACAGGTTCAGTTGTTGGACTACGTCAGATTCGAGGACTACTTCGATTAAGTTTTTTTTATTCTCAATAAAATTGTTAATGAGGGTTGTGTGTTTTTTTTTTCTTTCAATAAAATATTTTTTCTATGTCCTTGTATTTTTTTAAACTTTATTACTACCGTATTACTAATGGCCGCTGGCTGATTGACAGCGTCCATTACTAAGGCGGGGCCTAATGTTAGCCGGTGAAAAACTATGCCTGCTGCTGCTATGCTGTATCTGGCTAGTTATGAAAAATGGGGGGGCACACATAAAAAAAAAAAAAATTACATGGGGTTTCCCTCATTTTTGATAGCAGCACCAATTGCGACCGCTGCCCGGTTGGGCCCCGGAGGCCCGGTGCTAGCGACGTCCCTGCTGACGTTTTCGTCAACGCGGCCCCTCCACTTAGTTGATCACCGGGGTGCCTGGAGTTGGAACCTCACCAATCTGATATTGATGCATTATCCTAAGAATAGGCTAGAAATATAAAATGCCATTACAACCCCTTGAAAGGGAACAACCAAACTGCGCCATATATCTTTATAGGACTCAGAGGGTCATAAAATAATACAATTCTTGCGGCCAGCAAATGTGACTAGGGGAAGCTCACTGCATATGAATTAATAAAGCTCCCTCTGTTATCAAGGGGGTAATGGACCCATCATGAACGTAATTGCCTTAATGCCTGGACTATTTTCAGTCTGATAAAAGTAGGACATTCATAATAGACCTGGGTATAAACTATATATAAAGTACATAAAAAGTATATACATATAACACACATTGTACAATTATGGAAGGACTATATACTCAAAATTTCTATGTTATTTCCTAAGTCTTAATCCTTATGCTGCAAATTATGTAACAGTACAATGGAAATAAATAATTACAGAAAAGTCAACTTCAGAAGATCTGGGAATGACGCCACTGAATGTCCTATGAATGAGACCCTTCTTCTTAATTTTTAAACAGAGCTTTGAGCATCACTTGTGAATGTAGGAGATCCCACAATGTTTCCTTTCAATAAAAATCGGAAGAAAATGTTGGGTTTTATTTTACTCATGTTTTTGAGTCACAGAATTTCATGGTTGTTCGGATGACATAGTGACATTATTCTCTGGAGATGGGGTGCTATATCCTGTATTATGGCTGGCACTGGCTGGTATTGTTCTTACTATATGATAAAGAAGCAAATTATTGGGAATGAACAAGAATTCTGTTTCTTCAATAGAAACTGCAGACGAGCCAGAGAAGTTTAGTTCAGTTGTTATAAAGGAGGTTTGGTCACATGAGGTCAGATCCGTAGGCGTAGTTCTTATGCCACAATGCAAAATCTGCTTGAGAAAGGCTCCAGTGTTCGGGCCAAAACATCGCACCAGTGCGAATAAAAAACTCACTTTTTTCACCATTATTTGGGAGTGCTGCCTACTTTTGTATATTTTTGGATATTGGATAGGGAACTTTGCTCGGATCCCCGAGGTGTACACCCTCCCATTTTAAAAACACTGGTGCTGCTGGACGTTGGAATAGATAGATAGATAGATAGATAGATAGATAGATAGATAGATAGATAGATAGATAGATAGATAGATAGATAGATAGATAGATAGATAGATAGATAGATAGATAGATAGATATGCTGGTTCCTACCATCCCCAGATATATGTAGGCTTAGTCCCAGTTTTGGGTGTATGTGCAGCGTAGATTCCCACCTTATTGAGGACGCCTTGTCGTGGCAGGTGTGCTCACACAATTTGATCAAGATGTGCACTAAAAACCTTCCTATTGTAACTAGATTTGGTAGTAATGAATATTTATTTATATATAGTGGCTTAGGTGGCATTAGTGCTTCCAGAGTGCTGTCGCCATTTTCTTGTGAGATAGATAGATAGATAGATAGATAGATAGATAGATAGATAGATAGATAGATAGATAGATAGATAGATAGATAGATAGATAGATAGATAGATCTGTTATAAACACAAATTAAATATAATTTGACAAATCAAGTAACAGGTTTCCGTACTTTGTTTCTAGTATAATCTTTTCTATGGTTGGGGCCATTCTGAATGAAAATAATGGAGCGGTTGAGCAGTGTAAACAGCAAGTTGAGCTTGAAAATAAATATATTGTTTCTACGTATGCTAATAAGGTTATAAGTCAGGCAGTAATGAAAATGGAAGGAGGTCATTAGGATCAATTAATAATCATTATCCGTAAAGAAAGCATACCGTGCACTTCCTCTTCGCACATTTCCTCCCTTCTGTCTTTATTTTGTTACCATCTTATTGGTTTATAATTAAACCCACAAACGTTAATTGCTTCGTGTATCAGATGGTTTAAAGAGCTTCAGTTGTACAAACAGTACGAGCCCCCGTTCGGCTCCTTCATTTCCCCCATGAGCGATCGCATGTTGATGTAACTCTAATTATCGCTCATGAAATTTCATGGTGTGTTTTATACAGTAAGACTGCGACTGGGTTCATTTTACAGAAGGTCTAATGGAATAGGACATGGTTACTCAGGTGTCTATTAGTTCCTATACATCTCCAACTACTTGGAGAAAAATTATCTCGTATTCTCTTCGTGTAATTTAGCTACAATGTATCACATTCTGTTTCCCAGAACTTGCTATACAAACTTCTAAAATGTCAAGGAAGTGCTGAATTTTGCACGGTAAGTGAGAAATACCATCCCAGAAAAACAACTGCCAGGATCGCTGGACGGTTCACACCAGAAAATCTTACAATATAGGAGACTGGAGTCATTCATTTAAAATTAAAGGGAAACTCCAGAAACCACAGAGTCACTAATGAATACCTTTTGTAAGTGTTATGCACAAGGTCTGCTTAAGGTTGGAGGGGGAACGTAATTTTAAAAAAAAATCCCCACCTTCCACCAATGTCTGCTATAACAACATGTCCAACGCTTTCTTCAACTCGGAGATAAGCGATACTAGATCTTGTCGCTATTCGTCCCCCTGTCCTTATGGACATGCTTGCCCGACAACTAGATTTCTTGGACTTAACATAAAAATCAGGAGAATGAAGCTGCAACACAGACATAACTTGAAGCTCCTGGACCCCAATGCCCCAAATCTATCAAAGTGCCCCTCACCTACAACGGTCCTTTTGTAATACTGGTGTCCTCTTATGTGGCAGAGGAGCCTTTGTGCCAACAAGGCCTGGGTGCAACTTCTACCTCTGCACCCTCCGTAAAGATGCATTTTTTAATTTTTGTTCCAAAGCTTGACAGAAAAGGACAACTTAAAGAGGCTCTGTCACCACATTATAAGTGCCCTGTCTCCTATATAAGGAGATCGGCGCTGTAATGTAGGTGACAGTAATGCTTTTTATTTAAAAAAACGATCTATTTTCACAACGTTAGGAGCGATTTAAGTTTATGCTAATGAGCTTTCTTAATGCCCAAGTGGGCGTACTTTTACTTTCGACCAAGTGGGCATTGTACAGAGGAGTGCATGACGCTGACCAATCGGCATCATGCACTCCTCTCCATTCATTTACACTGCACTAGCGATATAGTTATATCACTATGTGCAGCCTCATACACAAACCCTAACATTACTACAGTGTCCTGATAATGAATACACATGAAATCCAGCGTGGACGTGATGTGTACTCAGAATCCTGACACTTCTGACTCTTTTCTGTGAGATTTACAGCAACGGATACGAAATCTCGCGAGATCACGGAGCTAAACGAGATTTGGTTTCACTTGCTGGAATCTCACAGAAAAGAGTCAGAAGTGTCAGGATTCTGAGTACACATGACGTCCAGGCTGGATGGTCATGTGTATTCATTATCAGGACACTGTAGTAATGTTAGGGCTTGTGTATGAGGCTGCACATAGTGATATATCTATATCGCTAGTGCATTGTAAATGAATGGAGAGGAGTGCATGATGCTGATTGGTCAGCATCATACACTCCTCTGTACAACGCCCACTTGGTCGAAAGTAAATCGCTCCTAACTTTGTGAAAAAAGATCGTTTTTTTAAATAAAAAGCATTACTGTCACCTACATTACAGCGCCCATCTCCTTATGTAGGAGACAGGGCACTTATAATGTGGTGACAGAGTCTCTTTAAGTATATATACTGTATATATTAACTTAGTGATCTTCATCTGTGGCTCTCCGATGGTTGCAAAACTATAACTCCCAACAGCTGGAGAGTCCCAGGTTGGAGAACAATGGGACAGAATTTTTTATTGTCTTTGCATCTCAGTTTTGCCGTTTCGTAATACTTTTTTACTGGCGCATATATTGTTGGCCAAACTCATTAATACATGTGTTAGAAAGAAACTTGATTTGCAATATGCTCACCACGTTAGGTTGCATACAATTACCGGGGATTTGTCGATTCTGGAAATGAGCCATATTTAACATTTGCGTGCTCCACTTTTGTGGTGCAAAATACTAGTCTACAATATACTACCAAATAGTTGAAGAAGGAAGAAAGTGTCAAACATGCACCAAGATGTGCCGAATCTATCACATTATTGAAATATTTGGTGCATCTTCAGCCTAACACCTCTAGCTTTAGGCTATCCATCTTTAAACCAATATTAATAAATCTGCTGCACTGTATTAAAGGGGGATTCAAAGGCCCTTAAATAAATGTGAAATTTCACTCTAGAAAACTGTAGCGAAAACTGTGGTGATAATGTAAATGCCGTATGAGGCTTAAAGAGTCTCTGTCACCAGATTATAAGTGCCCTATATCCTACATAATCTAATCGGCGCTGTAATGTAGATAACAACAGTTTTTGTTTTTTTGGAAAACGTTTATTGTTGACCAAGTTTTTAGTTTTATGCTAATTTGTTCTAAATGCACAACTGGGCGTTTTTTTACTTTTCACCAAGTGGGCGTTGTAAAGAAAAGTGTATGTCTTCTCTTCATTCATACTTTTCACTGCACAGCGGGATATCTCGCGAGATTACGCTGTGACGGAACTTCCTCACACACTAACTTCACCGGAGCAACGGAAGGCTGAATAGACATCGCCTCCAGCCGCTGCAGATTCGGATAAACGTCCTGGCACGGTTGGAGGTGATGTCTGTTGACTCTTCCGTCGCTCCGGTAAAGGACCTGCGGTAGGAAGTCCCATCACAGCGTGATCTCGCAAGGTCCTGCTGTGCTGTGAAACAAGCTGGGCATAAATGAAGAGAAGTGTATGATACTGATTGGTCAGTGATTGGTCAGCGTCATACACTTTTCTTTACAACGCACACTTGGTGAATAGTAAAAAAACGCTCAGTTGGGCATTTAGAACAAATTTGCATAAAACTAAAAATGATCAGAACTTGGTCAAAAATAAACTTTTTAAAAAAACATGCTGTTATCTACATTAAAGCGCCTTTTAGATTAGGTAGGAGATGGGGCAGTTATAAACTGGTGACGGAGCCTCTTTAATAATGGTGTGTCTATGTTCGCATTATGTGGTAATCTTGTCCTTTCTTTTTTTGGTTATTTTTTTTTTAACCATATAAAATTTAAGTTGGGGCCTGGAAATAGCCGAAAAAAACGTACATTGATTGAATATTACATTTAATAATCCTAAAATATCTGTAAAATAAAATCATCTGAGAAATTCACATTTTCTTTTTGGGTTAAAATATAGTCGACTTGTGAAACATAAAGAAGCCACTATTGTAGTCCGTCACTCATACAAATGACACATTCAGAGAGAGACAAATGGGGGCTTGTGAGAGCAGGAATTGTACATGTAAACACGGCTCATAATGTTCCCTAACGTTTTGTTCGTTTTGGTGGGAAAATTGTGATGATTTGATGAAGGTTAATAAGCACGTCCCTAGACAAGGGGTTATTATGTCTCCAGCAACGCATTAATATGCAAGTGAATGACTTATTATTGTTTATAAAGTACTGATTCTCCTTACGGAGATCCAACTGGTAGGGTAGCCACCTATAGATGACACTAGAGAGTTTTTTGCATTGTTTATAAACAATGTTACCGCTCCTTTAACCACTAAAAAACCAACAGCCCTCATTGACTAGAGACTTTTTTGCAATCTTGCACATGTGGCACATGTGTCCTTACTTTCTCTCTAAGGCTCAGCTCACATCTGCGTTGGAGGCAGGGCCGCCATCAGGGGGGTATTACTGGTACTCCCGTCAGGGGCCCGGCCACATGGATGAAGAAAAGGGGCCCGCCGGGCTGCCATTGCCCCCCCCCTCGGACTGTTGCCCCCCTCGGACTGTTGCCCCCCCCTCGCAACGCTCGCGCCCCGCCCCTACTAACGCCCGCGGCACACCCCTAGCAACGCCCGCGGCACCCCCCTAGCAACGCCCGCGGCCCCCCCTGCATACCTGTTGTAGCTTCAGTGGAAGGGGAAGATGCAGCATGTGCTGAAGCTCCATGTGGAGATCCCGCCCCCCAGCTCCTCTACACTGCTGAACGGACCTGCAGGCTGGTGAGTATGTTCCCCTATCCATCCTGCTTCCCATCCCCCTGACCCTATTTGTAGATTGTATAAAGTTGATTAAAATGTTTTTTGGTATTTTTTCGTTTTCCTAGCGTTTTTTTGTGCCGCGATTTTCGTAATCGCGGCAAAAATGGCGCAGTTTTGCCGCGATTATATAAAAATTGCGGCAAAACCGCGTGATTTGTGCCGCAATTACGAAAATTGCATTAAAAAAAAAGGATAAAAGACATGAAAAGTGCTGTTAGGCTATATTCTCACAGTGCGGTCAAATCACGTTTTTTCCGCGATTTTGCAAAAATTGTGGCAAAAAAATGGGATTTCACCGCACTGTGTAACTAGACTAAGGCCTTATTCAGACGGCCGCGTTCGGTCCGTGACATACGGAGAGTGTATCGGCCGTATTTCCCAGGCTGACCACAATTCATGGAGCCGGACTCCTAGCATCATAGTTATCAGTGTTGCTGGTAGTCCCTGCCTCTCCGCGGGTATACTGTCCCATACTGTAATGATGCTTTCAGTATGGGACCGGGGACAGTATTCCCACGGGAAGGGAGGGACTCATATGATCATAGATAACTGTGATGCTAGAAACCCGGCTCCCTGAACTGTGGTCGGTCCGGGAAATATGGCCGATACACGCTCCGTATGTCACAAACCGAACATGGACGTCTGAATAAGCCACTTACTTGCCTCCTATTTTTGGTGCGGATTGCGCACTGAAAATTCACTACAAATTACAATATAAGGCCTTATTCACACGAACGTGTTATACGTCCGTGCTACTAGCGTGATTTTCACGGACGTCGCACGGACTTATGTTAGTGAATGGGGCCGTTCAGACTGTCAGTGAATTTCACGCAGCGTGTGTGCGCTGTGTAAAACTCACGACATGTCCTATACTTGCCCGTGTTTCGCGCAGCACGCACCCATTGAAGTCATTGGGTGCGTGCAAATCGCGCACGGCACACGGAAGCACTTCCGGGTGACGCGCGTGATTCGCGCTACAGCTGGTAAAGAAGAGAAGGGAAACATAAAAGCCGCTCCTTCTTTACTGTGTTGTAACATCAAACAGAGTGGCAAACAGAGAGGCCACACCGAACTTTTGCTCGCGCAAAATGCAGCATTTTTTGCGCGTGCAAAATGGACACGTCCGTGTGAATAAGGCCTAAGGCGATATTCAGACCAACGTGTGTGAAATCAGACGTGAAGAACGGCCGATTTGCAGCCGTGCGGGACCCGTTTTCAAAGACTTGAGTCTATTGAGGGATCCGTGAAAACGCACAAAAATAGGACATGTCTTATTTTTTTACAGGCCCTTCACACGGTCCGTTAGAACAACGACCATGTGAATAACCCCATAGAAATACCTGCAGCCGTGTGACGGCCATTAAAAAAAACGTCCTTCACACGGACGATTAACACGTTAGTCTGAATAAGCCCTAACTCATGTGAATGGGGTTTGTCAAAACCTCATGCACGTGCAGCATTTCACCCCACAAATAATTTTTTTTCAGCTTCCCAGTACATTATGCGGTACAATAAATGGTGCCATGAAAAACTACAACTTGTACCGCAAAAAACAAGCCCTCAAGTAAAAAAAATTATAGCTTTTGGTAGGTGGAGAGGAAAAAACAAAAGTTAAAATCCAAAAAATGGCTGAGAAGGGAAGGGGTTAAATAAGCTGCAATCCTATTAGGGTATGTTCACACAATTAGCAAAAACAGTCTGAAAATACGGAGATATTCAACCGAAAACAGCTGATTTTCAAAAGTTTTTGAAGCAAACTCGTGTTTTTCGCTGTGTTTTTTACGGTCGTTTTTGGAGCTGTTTTTCTATAGAGTCAATGAAAAACGGCTCCAGAAACGTCTGAAGAAGTGACCTGCACTTCTTTTTCGCGGCCGTTTTTTTACTCGGCTGTTGTAAAAAGAACGTCCCATCGGAACACAACGCCGTTTTTTTCTCATTGAAATCAATGGGCAAATGTTTGGAGGCGTTCTGTTCTGATATTTCAGACGTTTATGGCAAGAAAATCGGCAGAAAATAAGCCGTGTGAATATAACCTAATGTTGCAAAATTGTAACGTATTTAATCTTTTACAATGTAAAGGGTTAATTTGCTGTAAATCCCCAGCAAATTCTGTAATGCACACATTGAGGAATTTGGTGCACAAAATCCGTATCAAAACCGCAGGTAATTCCGCAGGTAAAATCTGCACCTAATAGTGCGTTTTTTTCTAAGTTTTTAGCTGAGGTTTTTACTTTTTGATGCGGAAATAGTTACAGGTTTTATGCTGCAGATTTTTTTATTATTTTTTAAACTAGTCAGAAACAATTCGCAAGCGGAAACGCAAGATAAAGTGACATGTAGCATATTTTCAAATACGCACCGCAGGTCAGTTTTTGTGCAGAAAATAGACATGTAAATGAGATTTCTTGATCTCATTTACTTTGCTGGTTCTGTATTACGCTGGGTTCACACGACCTATTTTCAGACGTAAACGAGGCGTATTATGCCTCGTTTTACGTCTGAAAATAGGGCTACAATACGTCGGCAAACATCTGCCCATTCATTTGAATGGGTTTGCCGACGTACTGTGCAGACGACCTGTTATTTACGCGTCGTCGTTTGACAGCCTCGTCAAAAGAAGTGCAGGACACTTCTTTGGACGTTTTTGGAGCCGTTTTCTCATAGACTCCAATGAAAACAGCTCCAAAAACGGACTGCGAAAACGCAGCGAAAAACGCGAGTTGCTCAAAAAACGTCTGAAAATCAGGGGCTGTTTTCAGACGTTTTTGGTCACTACGTGTGCACATACCCTCACACTGCAGATTTGCCGCACGAAAATACCCACGACAAATTCACTTCTTTCTTTTCTCTCGCGGGAAAAAACGCCTTCGCCTCCCGTTGAAATCAATAGGAGGCGATTTCGGACGTTTTTTGCCACGGTTTCCGCTGAAAAAAATGTGGCAAAAAACTCTGAGTGAACAGGGCCTTATTCTCGTGCGGATCTGCTACACGCTTGTAGCATCTGCACCAGGAATCAAAGGGAAAGCCTCCGATTTTTGCTGTGGAAAAACACATTGAACTTTAATGGCAACGTAAGAGCGGAGCATTAGTTCTGCTTACATCCTCACAAGCGCTTCCCCCTCCCTTCCCCCTTCACATCGTGTTGTTGCCCTAAGGGTATGTGCACACACACTAATTACGTCCGTAATTGACGGACGTATTTCGGCCGCAAGTACCGGACCCCTGCCTCGCTGCAGGACAACTGTCCCGTAATGAAAACATGATTACAGTACGGGACAGTTGTCCTGCAGCGAGGCAGGGACTCCTAGCATCGTACATAAGTATGATGCTAGGAGCCCGGCTCCCTGCACTGTGTTCGGTCCGGTACTTGCGGCCGAAATACGTCCGTCAATTACGGACGTAATTAGTGTGTGTGCACATACCCTAAGTTTATCGTGTAGTCAGGAAATCTCCTACCTTACAGTATAAACAACGTAGACGATAATTCACAGGGCTCCTTTATGTTCTTTTAGCCTCCGTCGGGCTGGTGGACGTCGGTTTACCTTATTTTTGAAGGATGAAATGGCGTAGTAGACTTTGTTATTCCGGAGTCCCCAGGCAGCATCACGAGTGCTCTACCCGTGGACTTTATCCCTGGGAAAGCTTCTGACATCACTGTCCATATATGTAAAGTGACATCAGAGGATTCTCTCGGGCCGGAATCCCTGGCCAGAGTGTTGTCGACGCTCCGGCCGTGTACTCAGGCTTTGCAAAGCTTCGGACATCACTTTACGTATATGGACATCAGGAACAGCGCCAGACTCCCTGTGCAGAGCGCTAGTAGAAGGCTCCAGCTCTGTTCATGGGCAGTGACTTCAGGAGTTTCCCCTGGGCCATTCCCCAGGCGACGTATCCCACTGTATGACATACAGTCGGATACGTTTTAGCTAAATAGATCAAAATCCGGAGCATTAACCGGTCACTGCCGGCTCCATGGTCTCCTTCACTGTAAATGACATCGGCACCAAAATCAGTTAATGCGTATAACGTACAAACGTGAGTGCCACAATTTCCGTTGCCCACCCCCGGTAATGGAGGGGGGGGCCCCAGACATCTTGGCTGTATGGGGCCCAGAAATTCCTGATGGCGGCCCTGGTTGGAGGCTACGTATTTTTGCTTGAGAAAATAGCGCAGCATGCAGTACTATTTTGTCCAGCAACATTATAGCAATGATGACCGGGCGGAGCCATTTTAAGTAAATGGGTTCCGCTGTGCACCTTTGGTTTCTGTCATGCGACAGATCCAGCGCTTCCGATTTTCTCATTATTCTGCTCCTATGACGGAGCAGAAAAATGGACTATAGAACGCAGATGTGAACATAGTCTAAATCTGACGTAACCAGAGAGGTATGGCGCGAGATGTGAAACAAACATGTAAAAATATTTTATGCCTCCAACAGATGCAATCCATCCAATAGACTCCCATGTTAAAAAAAATTATACGTCACAGCCATCTAGTAAAAAAAAACGTATACTTTAAACCAATAACGTTTTTCTACATGGAAATCTATGGGTGACGATGGCCGACAGATGGCATCTATCAGAGGAATCTGTTGGCCATCCGTCGCCTATTGACTCCCATGTGTAAAACAAAGTACACCTGTAACGCATACGGATTTACAGATTTTACTGGATGGCGCAAGATTGTATTGAATTGGTATCATCACAAATTGTACAACTTAACTCATTTCAAGAAAAAGTAATGGTGGAGACATCTGTATGTTAGACTTTGTTCACATGTGTGCCTTGGCTTGTGTTTATAATGGAAGCCATGATGATGTGCCAGATCTGTCGTACGACTGATCCAATTGGTGCTCAATGGACTCCGTTGACTTATAATGGGGTCCGTCAGGGTTCCTTTATTTTGAAGGCAAGAATAGTGCTGCACGCTGTCCTATTGTCATCTAAAGTCACAGAAACCCAATGAAACCCATGATACAAAGGACACAGGCAAATATGAACAGAGCCTTAAAGGCCCTAACTTTTTTTGCTTTTGGGTTACTCAAATAATTGTATGACATAAAGGACTGGTTTTATACTCTTTTTCTAATAAAAAATATTTTGTTTTATTAGGGGGTGATTTAGGCAAAAAGTACAAAATCAAAACATTATTTTCAACATAAAATGTTAAATTTGTATTTTTCTTTTTGCCGTTATTTTAAGTAAAATAGTTTTTCTATTTTATTATTGGGTTGGCAGTGGCATTTTTTATTCTGTTTTTTTATTTTATCTATATAAAGCCATTTCAGCTGCCAAAAAATAAACTATTTTTATTATATTGAACAGAAAGTTATAAAATTCAAATATGACATCCAAAAAAGCATGCTTCGTGTCACGGGCGTCTGCGGAACTTGTACAAGGGAGTGGTTGAAATACACACACACAAAATATAGCAAACACACTCACACATACACAGAACACTAACCTTCAGAGCTGACAATCCCTCCCCCCCCCCCACGTGAGTCTTGGTACAGTCAGAGATCATAGGCAGCAGGGAGAAATGCTTAAAGGGATATTTTCATTGTAAGAAGCAATCACATGTTACTAGAATATATCATGAATTTCATGGTGAGGATTGGACTGCTCGGACCCCCACCAATCTTAGAATGAAGATGCTGCAGCACTGCTTTCCCTGCAAGGCAGAACTTCCCAAAGTGACCCACGCTGTGCAGAGAACCTCCCGATGGGGCTTGTGACCCTTCATTCTTGGGATGGTTGGGTGTCCCCGAAATTAGACATAGCAATTATTTTTAAAATACGAATGTCCCCTAAAAGACTAAAGGAAGGTGGTACCAAAACAAGTGTCATGGGTAGAGATGATCAAATCGATTCTACGCAAATTGATTTCAGTCTGAATTTCCCCAAAATTTCAGATTTTACTAAATCAGAAACTGTGGCAAAATGTCAGTTGCCAGCCGCCATTTAACAAATTAGAAAAAGGTTCACATGACTTCAGATTGGCTTCCCTATATTGTCTTACAGGCAGCCTTCCCAAAATGCACTCTGATTATCCATCCAGCCAATCATAAGGGGTTTAGTGGGCTGACATTACTAATGCTGATCATGCTATGTAGAAATTGAAAGGGGTTGGATAGAGTCCTAGAAGACATCAGAGAGTCAGACACGAGTTTTCAGGGCAATCGGGGCACTTGCAATTTCCCGCGAAACTAATTGGACCCGAAACAAATTTAGGGAAATTCGCTCATCTCTAGTCCAGGGCCTACATATAATAGTTAGTGTGGTGGTCTCTAACCTGTGGCTCTCCAGCTGTTGGTAAACTACAACTCTCAACATACCCTGACAGTCGCAGGTTAAGACCACTGAGTTTGAGTTACTCAAAAGTAAAGAAAGGTGAATAAGGACAATTGTAGAAGTCATGCAGACAAATGAGCATTTATAGCTGCCATGTATAGCCCCCTTTTTCCCCTGATATAATGATGTAATATTAACGGAATGAAATGTCCTCTGCAGAGTTTTCAGTCTAATTTCAGCCCTTGACTCATACACGGATAGAGTGACATGTATGTAATTGCAGCCATTACACATTGGCTAACACCCAGCCCCAGTCAGGCACTGAGAACAGTTGACGGTTAGGTAGCGTCTGCCATTAATAGCCCTCTAATTAAACCGACCCTGGTCCAACACACAGATGATAACAGCAAATAGCCCGACTTTGTTACAGCACTTGGAATGAGAGTCATCTGTAACAGCGTTTTCTGCATTCATAGCAACAGCCAAGCACCAAGTATTTGCATTACACACATTGTATCCAGGGGTAACAAATATTTAAAGTGGGGTCATGTTTGTGTCTAAGAGTGATGCAGACAATGCTCTGTAATAATTAGGAGAGTCAATTTGTTACACTTGTGACATGTAGTGGCATAAATATTCTCTGCTAGTAAGAAATGTATAATAAATGTAGAAATATTTTTATATTTCTGTATTCATTCATTTAGTCTGACCTTCTACTAGTTTAAGAGCACCCTTTTATTTCCAACGTTTTCCCTAAAGAACACATTTTCTGAGTTAATAGAAGGATTTGCTTCTGGATAGCCTTTTAATTTCAATGGACATCATGCAATGTCTTATTCCCCCTGTGGTGGCGCTGCAGAGAAATTGAACACTTGCTGCCAGGTTCTTTTACAGATTACAGCTGATCGCTGTGGATCCCAGCATTTGCACATCCTATAATTAACAAATTTTCAGGGCAGCCTTCTAATAAAGAGATATTGTCCAAAGTAGACAACCCCTTTAAAAGGGTTTCCCAGTGAAATGACTTGTTGATATGTCAATCATGTATGTCTTAAATTAAATTAATCTTGAGTATCGTAGTGGAGAGGTGGCTGGGCATGCGCTATTATCACTCTCCAGGGAAAGGTCTGAGAATTGTTACTACTATTTTAGAGTCTGAGCAGAAACCCACACAAACAAGGGGAGAACACATAAGCTCTATGTAGATGTTGCCATGGTCAGATTTAAACCCAGAATTCTAGTGTTTTGAGACAATAGTGTTAAAAGGGTTCTCTAGTTCAGAAAAACAATTTTCAGATACCCTATAAGTGAATTCTGAGCTAATAGATGGAATTTCCAGTTCAGAAACCTCTTGTATTTGCCAGAGGAGGCTACAAAGAGCGTCTCTCACTCTGGAGGACCAGACCTGTCTTTGCCTTATAAGTACAGTCTATTCTTTTCAACCGTAACTGTGTAATGCTTAATTTCCCCTGGGGTGGTGCTACAGGGAAATTGAGCACTTGTGGCCATGTTTCCCCACAAATATAGCTCATTGCTAGCAGCAGGACACCTTGAATGATTATTATCAGGGGAACCTTCTAACCAGATATGATTGTCTAAAGTAAGCAATCCCTTTAACAATTTGGTCAGGGCTGCTCATTTATTTTGACATTGTTTACCATTATTACATTGCTATAATTCAAGAGGTACGACTTTGTTCAAGATGTACCCCTAAATACACGTTCCTTTATCATCTGAACAAGGAAAGTTGAAAATGAAAATCTTTTAAACATTCTATAAGTTCCTAGATCATGTAAGAAATATTGTCTGCAGCAGTGCATGTTGGGATAATATTTTTTTCTACATCACTGTACTTTACATTAAAATCAATCTCAACCTCTTCAGGAGAAATAAAAAGAGTTTATTAAGCCAACGGTCCAATTCTGTGTCACGATGAATTTCCCAGTTTTACCCGTATTGTCCATCTTTTTCCGTGTTTATTGTTATATTTCATGTTTGCGTATCTCAAACACGAGCCAAATGTCCTGGCGTAACTCAGGCATTTCAATTGAATTTTCTTATATTAAATGCTATGTCTACCTCTCCCATCCATTGCACTAAGTGTAGACTTTGCATGGTCTTTGAAATTGGACACAGGTATCACTTTACATGATAGGGCTTATTTTCGATTAACTGTGGCTTTCTTTCCAATCAAAACAGCTCAGTTCAATTAAACCCCGATGACCCCTTTTAACCATTAGATCGTTTTCCATTTAGTTCAGGTTAGCAGAAGCGGCTTCTGTATGGGAACATCTAAGTGCTCTTCCTAAAATGACAGTATTTGCTCAGCGCATCGTAATCAATATAATGAGCTAAGTGAACAGACCTCATCTTTAATTATTTGTGCTCTTCTTTCAACCTTCGCTTATGGATTATATACATCAGCTCTGGTTTTAAAAGTGCTGTACCTTTAAAGCCTTCATACATATTCAATGAAGCAGATGCAATCGTTTTAGCCAGTACCCTCAGGGTTGAAACTTTTCAATAGTCTTGTACCTTTCTTGACATGACACAGGATGGCTACAGTTTCCCACGGAGAATGGCGTAAAGAGAAAAAAAATTAAGCCTCCGAGATACCACTGATGTTGGTCAGTTATGTATGTCTCCTATATTAGAGAGCCATACATTTCTACATTGCATTACTGTATATATATATATCATTACTTGAGAGTCCCAGCTGCATATACAGTGAAGGAAATAAGTATTTGATCCCTTGCTGATTTTGTTAGTTTGCCCACTGTCAAAGTCATGAACAGTCTAGAATTTTTAGGCTAGGTTAATTTTACCAGTGAGAGATAGATTATATATAAAAAAAAAAAAGAAAATCACATAGTCAAAATTATATATATTTATTTGCATTGTGTACAGAGAAATAAGTATTTGATCCCCTACCAACCATTAAGAGTTCAGCCTCCTCCAGACCAGTTACACGCTCCAAATCAACTTGGTGCCTGCATTATAGACAGCTGTCTTACATGGTCACCTGTATAAAAGACTCCTGTCCACAGACTCAATTAATCAGTCTGACTCTAACCTCTACAACATGGGCAAGACCAAAGAGCTTTCTAAGGATGTCAGGGACAAGATCATAGACCTGCACAAGGCTGGAATGGGCTACAAAACCATAAGTAAGACGCTGGGTGAGAAGGAGACAACTGTTGGTGAAATAGTAAGAAAATGGAAGACATACAAAATGACTGTCAATCGACATCGATCTGGGGCTCCATGCAAAATCTCACCTCGTGGGGTATCCTTGATCCTGAGGAAGGTGAGAGCTCAGCCGAAAACTACACGGGGGGAACTTGTTAATAATCTCAAGGCAGCTGGGACCACAGTCACCAAGAAAACCATTGGTAACACATTACGCCATAATGGATTAAAATCCTGCAGTGCCCGCAAGGTCCCCCTGCTCAAGAAAGCACATGTACAGGCCCGTCTGAAGTTTGCAAATGAACATCTGGATGATTCTGAGAGTGATAGGGAGAAGGGGCTGTGGTCAGATGAGACTAAAATTGAGCTCTTTGGCATTAACTCAACTCACCGTGTTTGGAGGAAGAGAAATGCTGCCTATGACCCAAAGAACACCGTCCCCACTGTCAAGCATGGAGGTGGAAACATTATGTTTTGGGGGTGTTTCTCTGCTAAGGGCACAGGACTACTTCACCGCATCAATGGGAGAATGGATGGAGCCATGTACCGTCAAATCCTGAGTGACAACCTCCATCCCTCCACCAGGACATTAAAAATGTCTCGTGGCTGGGTCTTCCAGCACGACAATGACCCGAAACATACAGCCAAGGCAACAAAGGAGTGGCTCAAAAAGAAGCACATTAAGGTCATGGAGTGGCCTAGCCAGTCTCCAGACCTTAAGCCCATTGAAAACTTATGGAGGGAGCTGAAGATCCGAGTTGCCAAGCGACAGCCTCGAAATCTTAATGATTTACAGATGATCTGCAAAGAGGAGTGGGCCAAAATTCCATCTAACATGTGTGCAAACCTCATCATCAACTACAAAAAACGTCTGACTGCTGTGCTTGCTAACAAGGGTTTTGCCACCAAGTATTAAGTCTTGTTTGCAAAAGGGATCAAATACTTATTTCTCTGTGCACAATGCAAATAAATATATATAATTTTGACTGTGATTTTCTGTTTTTTTAAAAAATATAATCTATCTCTCACTGGTAAAATTAACCTAGCCTAAAAATTCTAGACTGTTCATGTCTTTGACAGTGAGCAAACTTACAAAATCAAAATACTTATTTCCTTCACTGTATGTAGATAGATAGATAGATAGATAGATAGATAGATAGATAGATAGATAGATAGATAGATAGATAGATAGATAGATAGATAGATAGATAGATAGATAGATAGATAGATGATAGATAGATAGATAGATAGATAGATAGATAGATAGATAGATAGATAGATAGATAGATAGATAGATAGATAGATAATGAGATCAACCTGTTATCCTTTCACCTCCCCACGATGCGATCGCGGTCTGCCAATGTATTGTTGTAGCAGACAGAGGCCTAATGAAGGCCCCAGTTCTACCTTGTTATTACTTCATAGAAGAACGACAAAAGCACAGTACCCTGCAATACTGCACAAGTATTACAGTATATACAAGCAATCAAACGATCCCCCTAGTGAGACTAAAATATTTGTAAATAAGGCTATATATATATATAAGGCTAAAAGTAAAATAAAAAAACTTTTTCCATTTTTTTCTTAAAAGTAATGTAACCAATAATAATTGGTATTGCCACAATCCGAACTATTAAAATAAAATGTTATTTATCCCACACGGTAAACACGGTTAAGAAAACAAAACAAAAAAAAAAAGAACTGAATTGCTGTTTTTGGTCACCTAGCCTCCCAAAATAAATGGAATAAAAAGTAATCAAGTGACATTTATCCACCACAAGACAGTCCAGCAATCAAGATAGTGGGAAATCCGCATAGTGCAGAAGTCTGTCTAAATCTCACTGGTTGAATTATTGAATTATTTTAGGGCTCAAATAAAAAAAACAAAAAACCTAAGTAACGGGAATTGCCATGACTTGGTGGCTGAAAAAATGTATTTGACCTATTCCAAATAAATAAAGTTGGCATGGACCGACATAGAATATGGGACATAGTCGTCATAAAGCCATCAGAGAATGGAGATTTTTTTTTTCTTTAAAGTTACAGTGCAAATATGATACAAAAATAGACAAAAATTTCATTTTGAAGAAGACATTGATTTTTTTTGAACAATTATACAAGATTAAAATGTTGTCGCACTTTTTTTTCCAGAAGTTCTCTTGTGACATTTCAATGACCTTTAAATATTTGACCTTTGCATATCTCTTTAGTAAAAACACATGCTGAGCTGTCATGCTGGTGCTAATCCCATTGAATAATATTTTTTTTTTCATTTAGAAGTGATTAAACTGGCACTTTTAAAAAATGTAATGATATTTATTGTGAGAATATATTATTGTCAGTTGTTCATATATGAAAAGTTATGTATTTATTTAATAATTATACTGTTTGCATATATTTTACATAGATGTCCATTACATTTTGAATATATTTATTATCACCACTTATATAAAGGCCAACTCCATTCTATACCTTTAAATCCAAGTGTTACAAATGTTAACCCCATTAGCCCCCACCACCATGCCCCCCGCCATCCAAGAATCTGAGATATGGGGAGTTGTTTTGCAGAAGCCTCATGCTGGACAGCCGCTAAAGTGGTCCCAGCCCATACAAAACTTATTATGGACCCCACCCCCACTGAGAACTTCAACAAATATATACATTTTTTATTAAGTCAATGTTCACTGTTCAGTCTGAAAACCATATTTTTCAATCTACTAGTATTTACACCAGATAACTGGCACAGATACATTAATAAATCTCCCCCATTCAGCTCTAAATTTTGCGGAGAGGGAAGCAGTACATAGTAAAACTAGCTGCCTGCAGTCACCACTAGGGGGAGCTCAGAGAATCTGAATTTATACAGCTACCATTAAATGCAATGGCAGCTGTAAAAATCTCAATGAACTGAGCTCCCCCAGTGGTGGCTGCAGGAAATTGCTATGGCTGTATGTTGGGAAGTAGGAGGCGTTCAGAACTGGGTCCCTTTCTCACCACAGGCCCCATAGCAAAGATGGGGTCTGCCTATATGGTGAGTACACCGCTGCCCGTCTGTGACTTAGATAGAAACAATTTAGTCACATGTGGGTTTTATTTCTATAATAAAATGCTGGCCCTACATTAGTGGTCACAATTGATGCTGAGCATCTTTAAAATGTATAAAACGAACGTGCCGCTCTGTTTAATGTACAGGATATCTATACATCACTCTAGATCAGTGGTCTCCAAAGATCGATCTTCATCTGGGTCTCCAGGCATTACTCCCACAATTGCTATTTAACAGTGGCCTCCAACCAGTGGCTGTCCAGCTGATACAGCACTACAACTCCCAACATGCTCAGAAAGGCAAAAGAGTTGTTGTTTGCTACAGCTCTAGAGTAGGGTTTCCACCTTCTCCACCAAAAATACCAACCAGGTTTACACGCGTAAAAGGTTTGTAGTTTTGGGGCCGTGGATTTTCACGGTTTTCTTGACATTATTCATTGGCAAAAAAAATTTGAAATTTTTGTATAGGACTAAACTTCACTTTATAATAAGACAGAGAGAGACCACGAGAGACCACTCCAGAGACAGAGAATCCACTCACTCTCCACCCTTAATACAATGTAATATCTGAACACTGCCTCCAAAAAACAAAAACATGCGGTGGCCAAAATACAGTAAGGACACCAAGCGTGCTCTGTGTGCACGCCTTAATATCCCCTGGACTAGAAAGAGTTGTGGTATTGAATTACTAGGGGGGCTGAGAAAAACCAGTAACCCCCACCCAGGGCTGACTGTGGCCAGGGGCGTAACTAGGAAAGACTGGGCCCCATAGCAAACTTTTGACTGGGGCCCCCCCTTCTGCTGGGTATCACACAACCCCCCCCCCTTGTAGATAGTGCCTCCCTATAGATTCCACCATACACAGCCCCCTGTAGATGACGCCATACAGCCCCCCTGTAGATAACGCCATACAGTCCACCCTGTAGATAACACCATACAGCCCCCACTGTAGATAACACCATACAGAACCCCTCTGTAGATAATGCCATATAGCCCCCCCCCCAAAAAAAACGGCCTATAGTTTGTCCTACAAAAGACATGCATCCCCTATCCACAGGATAGGGGATACATGTGTGATCGCTGGCAGCGATAAGGAGAACGGGGGACCGAAAGTCCCCCGAAGTTCTCCATGACTAACCTCAGACTTCCGGCGTCTGCGCAGTTCAATAAAAATGAAAGGAGCGCTGGTCACGCATGCGCATAAGCGCGACCGGCGCTCCATTAATTTCTACGGAGCTGCCGACACAGACCCCGGAAGTCCGAGGTTTGTCATGGAGAACTTAGGGGGGACTTTCGGTCCCCCGTTCTCCTCATCGCTGGGCATCCCAGCGATCCCACATGTATCCCCTATCCTGTGGATAGGGGATGCATGTCTTTTGTAGGAACAACCCCTTCAGTGGTGTCGCGCTGTAGCAGCCATAGCGGCTGCTAGCGGAGCCTGCGGCCATGGGAGGGGGCCGTGCCGGCGGGTGCCACGGGCCCCCCTCATGCTGCAGGCCCTGTAGAAGTCGCTACGGCTGCTATAGCGGTAGTTACGCCACTGCGTATAGGTTTGTACGGCGTAAAACTACAGCTCCCAGCATGGCCGGAACAATGGTAAGGATATGCTGGGAGATGCGGTTTCACAAAAAAAATCCTATCACCATCATCTCGCTGCAGATCATACAGTGACTACAATACTGATTAGAGGCAGAATAAACATTTACATTAAGTGACTCACCGGTGACGTCTCAGATTCTAGTTCTTTTCTTCTCCCTCCGGTTCAGACATCTATGATGGATTTCTCCCGGCCATGACCCATTTCTGCAGTTTTCCGTTTAGATGTCTTCAGCTTCTCATTTCTGCACCTATAAACAAAGTTAAAATTCTCAACACATCTAAATATAACTGTCACACACACACACACACACACACACACCGTGCCCCCTGTAGATAGTGACCTACATAGAAGCCCCTGTAGATAGTGCCTCACGTATAGCCCACCTCTGTAGATAGTGTCTCACATATAGCTCCCCCTGTATATAGTGTCCCACATATAGCCCACCCCTTTAGACTGTGCACTACATATAGCCACCCTGTTGCTAGTGCCCCACAGGTAACCCACCCCTGTATATAGTGTCCCACACATAGCCCACCCCTATAGAAAGTACCCTAAAAAAATAGCTCCCCTATAGATAGTGCTCTACATATAGCCCACCCCTGTATATAGTGCCCCACATATAGACCCCCCCTGTATATAGTGGCCCATATATAGACCCCCCTGTATATAATGGCCCACATATAGAGCCCCCTGTATATAATGGCCCACATATAGAGCCCCCTGTATATAGTGGCCCACACCCCCACATATAGACCCCCCTGTATATAATGGCCCACATATAGAGCCCCCTGTATATAATGGCCCACACCCCCACATATAGACCCCCTATATATAATAGCCCACATAAAGACGACCCCCCACTATAGATAATGCCATTCACATTTTTATGAGGGAAAAAAAATAAAATTTGACATACTCACATGATCCCGTTCCCACGCTGTTCACTGGCGATGCAGACATGCTCTCTTCTGAGCATGTCTGCAGGAGCTGAACGAGCATCCTCCAATGATGCTGATTGGCGGGGCAGAATGACTTGCCCCGTCAATCAGCACCTTCCAAGCATGGAAGCGGCGCGATGATGTCATCGCGCCGCTAGCCAATCAGTGTCATTGTAAGGCACTGGATGGTCAGGCACGGAACATGCCCGGCCATTCAGTGCTAATACATGTATTTGGCTGTCGCTAGCACTGGGGCCCCCTCCGGTGCTAGCGACACCTACAGGGATGAGAGGGCCTGTGTAAGGCTCGGCGTCGCGGGCCCCACAGTAGTGGCGCTACCGCTGTAGCAGCCATAACAGCTGCTAGCGGCGCCACCGGGCATTTGGGTCGGCTGGCGGCACGGGCCCCCTCAAGCCCCGGGCCCCGTAGCAGCCGCTACTGCTGCTACCGTGGTAGTTACGCCACTGACTGTGGCCTATAGTTCTGTGACAATTATAGGGGCTGAGGACTCCCAACAAGGAAGGAACGTGGACTAAGGGGACATGGCTATTACAGGTTCTGAGGTCTCTCTAGTATTCCCGGGGCCAGTGTGGAGCGTGCATGAGGAGCTACACGTCAAGTACACAGCCACACACATGTCAGCAATGGGAGGCACCTTACTCTCTTCTCTTACTTTTCTCTGGCATTTAACAGTCCGCTCTTTTCTGCATCGGCTGGAGGGGTATAGTGTCCACCACTTTCCACCGCTGCGCGGAATGATGTCACCAGCAAAAAAGATGGCTGAGGGGTGATCTAATAACTATGTACAAATATATTAAAGGTCAGAACAGAGATTTCTCTCATGATCCATTTATACCCAGGACTTTAACTATAAAAAGTGGGCATCCACTACGTCTGGAGGAAGGACGGTTTCTACACCAGCATAGAAGAATATTCTTTACTGTAAGAGCAGTGATTCTATGAAACTCTCTACCAGAGGACGTTATCATGGATAATTTTTTTAAATTGTTAAAAAGGGACCTGGATGTCTTTCTTGAAAGTAATATTACAAGTTAAGGTCACTAGATTACTGTAGATGGGTGATTGGTTCAGGGATTTATTCTGAATGTCAGATTTGGAATCAGAATGAATTTATTCCCTAAGATGAGGAAAATTGCATTCTGCCTTATGAGAGTTTTTGCATTACTCTGAAACAATATTGGAGAATAATAGGCTGAACTGGAGTCTTCAGCTGGAGAAAGAAAACTGGACAATAGTCAGAGTTCATTAATGTAGTTCTGCCCTCTAGTGGCAAAGAACTGTTATAAATTACTCTCTGAAAGGCTTATCCATTACCCTGGTATAACACTCGTAGCAACCCTATAATTCTTTTCTAAAGGAGGACTGAATTGTAAAATGGTGATGAGATTCTGTGGTTTGATAAGATTTATAGGAGAATTTATGATAATGGGAACCAGTCCTTTATGAATTTGCAGTATAAATGTTACTCATTCAATACCTGACTAATGTTACTGGATCATTGGTAGGTTGCAAACTAGTTTAAAACCGTTCTACTATTTGTAAGCATTAGATCCACTTTTTATACCCTTTTATACCACATTTCACACACATTTTTTTCACTGACAGTTCTGCTTGGATATTTATAAATGTTAGGAATCTGCATCTCCCTATTCAACCAATGGAGGGATAAGAAAATTGGGGAGTTTAGGAATTGCCTCTTAGGTTAGGAAAGAGATTGTAGTGAGCATTGCAATTGTTGCCTTTTTTTCAAAATAGTGAGAAATCTGTCTCTCGTGAATACAACCCCCTTTCAAAAAGAAGCCAGCGACCACTTCAGGGGATATGTAACATTACGGCTCTCCGTTCTGGCACATAGAGGAATTCCCGAGTGGTAGACCCCCCCTGTATGATGTCTATATGCCCTAATCGGGACTATGGACAGGGTTTGTCATGGTGAGACAACCATATTAAATCATGATTATCCTACAGGTAGTAATGTAGTCCACTTTTAAACCCTTGCCTACTGAGTCAATGGTGGCCTGTCCTCACCAATACATGATCAATATGTTGTTTTGATAGTCTACAATTGCCGTTCAATGTCCATAGCTCCCTATATCTAAGTTTGCAATATCGGGATGGAGCAAAGTTAAACCATGAACCAGGACTGTCCCATAGAAATGGTGTGTTAGAAGGATAGAGACCCACACATTTCGTCCATATGCCTTGTGGTTTCCTTTTACACAATGTTAAATCTGTAAGGAATTATAATAAATGAATTATGGATATAAGAATACATTTGGCAACAAATTACATGACTTTCAAGAATTTTTTTTAGGTACATTTCAGACAGTCGTTCTACAGCCACATGTTAGGGTCCATTTTATAGCTGCTACGCCCAGACCCTACATGGTTCTACTAGGCAAAACTTAGCACAGTGACCCTGTGCCAGTCACTTGAGAATACAATTTAAACTTATTACTCTCACCCACAAAGCTCTCCACAGTGCTGCACCTCATTACATCTCCTCCCTCATCTCTGTCTACCACCCTACCCGTGCTCTACATTCTTACATCTCCTCCCTCATCTATGTCTACCACCCTACTCGTGCTCTACCTTTTTACATCTCCTCCCTCATCTCTGTCTACCACCCTACTCGTGCTCTACCTTTTTACATCTCCTCCCTCATCTCTTTCTACCACCCTACTCGTGTTTTACATTCTTACATCTCCTCCCTCATCTCTTTCTACCACCCTACTCGTGCTCTACCTTCTTACATCTCCTCCCTCATCTATGTCTACCACCCTACTCGTGCTCTACCTTCTTACATCTCCTCCCTCATCTCTGACTACCACCCTACTCGTGCTCTACCTTCTTACATCTCCTCCCTCATCTCTGTCTACCACCCTACTCGTGCTCTACCTTCTTACATCTCCTCCGTCATCTCTGTCTACCACCCTACCCGTGCTCTACGTTCTTACATCTCCTCCCTCATCTATGTCTACCACCCTACTCGTGCTCTACCTTTTTACATCTCCTCCCTCATCTCTGACTACCACCCTACTCGTGCTCTACCTTCTTACATCTCCTCCCTCATCTCTGTCTACCACCCTACTCGTGCTCTACCTTCTTACATCTCCTGCCTCATCTCTGTCTACCACCCTACCCGTGCTCTACGTTCTTACATCTCCTCCCTCATCTATGTCTACCACCCTACTCGTGCTCTACCTTTTTACATCTCCTCCCTCATCTCTGTCTACCACCCTACTCGTGCTCTACCTTTTTACATCTCCTCCCTCATCTCTTTCTACCACCCTACTCGTGTTTTACATTCTTACATTTCCTCCCTCATCTCTTTCTACCACCCTACTCGTGTTTTACATTCTTACATCTCCTCCCTCATCTCTGTCTACCACCCTACTCGTGCTCTACCTTCTTACATCTCCTCCCTCATCTATGTCTACCACCCTACTCGTGCTCTACCTTCTTACATCTCCTCCCTCATCTCTGACTACCACCCTACTCGTGCTCTACCTTCTTACATCTCCTCCCTCATCTCTGTCTACCACCCTACTCGTGCTCTACCTTCTTACATCTCCTCCCTCATCTCTGTCTACCACCCTACTCGTGCTCTACCTTCTTACATCTCCTCCATCATCTCTGTCTACCACCCTACTCGTGCTCTACCTTCTTACATCTCCTCCCTCATCTATGTCTACCACCCTACTCGTGCTCTACCTTCTTACATCTCCTCCCTCATCTCTGTCTACCACCCTACTCGTGCTCTACCTTCTTACATCTCCTCCCTCATCTCTGTCTACCACCCTACTCGTGCTCTACCTTCTTACATCTCCTCCCTCATCTATGTCTACCACCATACTCGTGCTCTACCTTCTTACATCTCCTCCCTCATCTCTGACTACCACCCTACTCGTGCTCTACCTTCTTACATCTCCTCCCTCATCTCTGTCTACCACCCTACACGTGCTCTACCTTCTTACATCTCCTCCCTCATCTCTGTCTACCACCCTACTCATGCTCTACCTTCTTACATCTCCTCCCTCATCTCTGTCTACCACCCTACTCGTGCTCTACCTTTTTACATCTCCTCACTCATCTCTGTCTACCACTCTACTCATGCTCTACCTTCTTACATCTCCTCCCTCATCTCTGTCTACCACCCTACTCGTGTTTTACATTCTTACATCTCCTCCCTCATCTCTGTCTACCACCCAACTCGTGCTCTACCTTCTTACATCTCCTCCATCATCTCTGTCTACCACCCTACTCATGCTCTAACTTCTTACATCTCCTCCCTCATTTCTGACTACCACCCTACTCGTGCTCTACCTTTTTACACGGCTCGTTACATTCTCATGTGATGAACACACAGGTGCACAGCTCGTTACATGCTCATGTGATGGACACACAGGTGCACGGCTCGTTACATTGTCATGTGATGGACACACAGGTGCACGGCTCTTTACATGGTCATGTGATGGACACATACGGTGCTGGCATCGTTACATGGTCATGTGATGGACACACAGGTGCACGGCTCGTTACATTGTCATTTGATGAACACACAGGTGCACGGCTCTTTACATGGTCATGTGATGGACACACAGGTGCACACAAAAGATGGAAGAAATCGTTAGGATCGTACTTCTTTCCCAACTGATTTAAAAATAAAACGTTCATTGTATTTTGGCCAAATCTTTACATCTCTTGCCAACTTAAAACTGTTCTTGAACAACTAAATCACCTAATGTAGATCAAATGCCAAACCTGAGCAATTTCTGGAATATTCTCAACCCAACAATACTTTGGCATACAACAGTTGTAACACTGTCCATATTATACAGGGAACAAAAGAAAGGTAATCTGTGGCCCAAAAACATGCAGCAATGAGGCCCTTAAAGAGGATTCGTTCCTACACAATGTGACACTGTCAGCACTGACTGCACAGTATCAGAGTGTGCTGGGACCCACCCCATTGGCAAGAGGAATGGTAAAGCTCAGTTGTAAACGCATTCATACATATCCAGGAGGAATAATAGAGGGACAACATAACACAGAGTTCTTAGAACAGATGCTCCGGAATTGTTATCTTATGGGGAATAACAAGTATTTACTTACACAGTCATGGGACAGGAATAGAGGTCAGGAACAATGACAGTGATTTTCTATCCCATCCAAATTATATTGGAAAATAATGCTTAGGAGGAAATGTCAGAGCTGTCCATATCAATCACAATAATATAAAGAGCAGGTACCTTACATTTTACATGTTGTATTCTGCCCCTTTTGTTTTACAGTGACTTCCTCTTCATTTAGTTGTGTTGGTTGTTGTTGGCATTGTGGATTTTTTCTCACATTTTTCCTTTTTGTATTTTTTTGGGGGGACAATATATCCAAATATCACAGGCAGCCAACATTTTTTACGGACAAATTAGAATCATGAAGAATAGAAGTATTTCTTTTATATATATATAAATATATATATGTATATATATATATATATATATATATATATATATATATATATATATATATATATATATATATATATATATAGTATTCAAAAAATAGGCAGCACTCCGTAGTATATGTGAAAAAAAGTGGGTACTTTTATTGCCCCCTGTGCAACGTTTCAGCTCTGTCCTCTAGAGCCTTTCTCAAGCCAGGCTCAAGGCTTGAGAAAGGCTCTAGAGGACAGAGCTGAAACGTTGCACAGGGGGCAATAAAAGTACCCACTTTTTTTCACATTTACTACGGAGTGCTGCCTATTTTTTGAATACTACGTAATTTGGAACTTGGTCTGTTCCTGGGGGCCTGCACCCACAGTCTGCCGCTGCTGCTGGATCCATTTGTTCGTTTGTCTATATATATATATATATATATATATATATATATATATGTATATTTACATACATATATTTATATATATATATATATATATATATATATATGTATATATATATATATATATATATATATATATAAAATTACAATACTAATTAGAACATATTATTGGCATGCATTGTGACTTCTTAAAAGATGCTAATTACAAACCCAATAATTTGTGAAAAAAAATCCCATATTTTAACGGATATTCCAGAAATTTATGAACGGTTGGCAACCTTGCCTATACTTTGTATTATTGGGTGCATAAAATCAAAACACACAGAATAAAAAATGGACCGTATCTTCAAAAATTTGTAACCAATTTGAGCAACTTTGGTTCTGCTATAGATGTTTGCCAGTCTATAATCCGCAACATGTTTATGCCAATGTTTTTATAATAAAATTCCATCCATTCATGAGCATTAGAGTAGATGCGTTCATTTACTTACTTTGGTTTCATTCATTTATTTCCTTAAGTGTTCTAACAACTGAAGTCTATAAATTGTTTCTTATCTACAGTGGAACATTTCAGTCACTGTGCCCATGTTTAAAAGTAATAGTGAAATATATATTGTTCCCCCTATCACACTAATGGATAGAATGTACCGGGGGCCAGACTTGGAATGTCGAAACAGACAGGGTCACTGATTGTTCCTGGAAAGAAAATACACCGCTCTCCACTGACGCATGGGGTTCAGACGAGGGATCATTCTTTCAGGTAGAGGCGTAACAATCTGATATCCTCTGCTTCAGGACACGGTGGAGTGAAGAACGTTAATTCAATACTTTGAATGTTCATTAAATTGCTTTTGTACCTTAAACACTTTTTTGAAAGACATTTATATATATATATACAATACCGTTCAAAAGTTTGCGGTCACCCAGGCAATTTTGTGTTTTCCATGAAAACTCACACTTATATTTATCAAATGAGTTGCAAAATGACTAGAAAATATAGTCAAGACATTGACAAGGTTAGAAATAATGATTTTTATTCCGTAACACAGTTTATCTCTATAGCAACGTGTAAACAGCATAACCATCAGATAGAATCGTTCACATCCCAAACATAACTAACATTCTATGACCTAACAAATAACAATAAAATTCAGATACAACTTGCCCACCCTCCTCCTCCGATGACACTAGCTAACAATACAAGCAACCAAATGTTGCCGTCCTCTACACACGACACAACGTTTTTATCTACCCCTGTATATCGCTCCAAAATCACTCTCTGACGTGACACCCCGTCTTTTATTACGCATATACTTTTATTTGTTTATTTATTTGTTTGTATTAAAACTCATACTGTCATTGTAATAGATCGTTCCATTTGAACTTTGACCCGCCCGAGTTTTTCGCGTTTTTTTTACCTAAATTGATCAGTCTGAACTGGCCCTAACCAGATGGCCTCATTCCTGTATATAAGCATGTCTCTCTTTTTTTCTGTATCCCTATGCCTGACGAAAACGCCAGTTCGACGTTGAAACGCGTTGCAAATTTAGCAATAAAACAGTTTATAAAAACTGGTCTTCTGGATCTGTACCTTGTCCACACCACGCAGCAGCGCCAACATAGATCCCAATTGTTTTTACCTGCACTTCTCGTATTTGAAATAATAATTTTCTCCTTCAGACTTTGCTTTCGTCAAAGAATGCTCCATTTGCAGCAATTACAGCATTGCAGACCTTTGGCATTCTAGCTGTTAATTTGCTGAGGTAATCGGGAGAAATTTCACCCCATGCTTCCAGAAGCCCCACCCACAAGTTGGATTGGCTTGATGGGCACTTCTTGCATACCATACGGTCAAGCTGCTCCCACAACAGCTCTATGGGGTTGAGATCTGGTGACTGCGCTGGCCACTCTATTACAGATAGAATACCAGCTGCCTGCTTCTTCCCTAAATAGTTCTTGCATAATTTGGAGGTGTGCTTTGTGTCATTATCCTGTTGTAGGATGAAATTGGCTCCAATCAAGCGCTGTCCACAGGGTATGGCATGGCGTTGCAAAATGGAGTGATAGCCTTCCTTATTCAAAATCCCTTTTACCTTGTACAAATCTCCCACTTTACCAGCACCAAAGCAACCCCAGACCATCACATTACCTCCACCATGCTTGACAGATGGCGTCAGGCACTCTTCCAGCATCTTTTCAGTTGTTCTGCGTCTCACAAATGTTCTTCTGTGTGATCCAAACACCTCAAACTTTGATTCGTCTGTCAATAACACTTTTTTCCAATCTTCCTCTGTCCAATGTCTGTGTGCTTTTGCCCATATTAATATTTTCCTTTTATTAGCCAGTCTCAGATATGGCTTTTTCTTTGCCACTCTGCCCTGAAGGCCAGCATCCCGGAGTCGCCTCTTCACTGTAGACGTTGACACTGGCGTTTTGCGGGTACTATTTAATGAAGCTGCCAGTTGAGGACCTGTGAGGTGTCTATTTCTCAAACTAGAGACTCTAATGTACTTGTCTTGTTGCTCAGTTGTGCAGCGCGGCCTCCCACAGTCTCTTTCTACTCTGGTTGGGCCTGTTTGTGCTGTACTCTGAAGGGAGTAGTACACACTGTTATAGGAAATCTTCAGTTTCTTGGCAATTTCTCGCATGGAATAGCCTTAATTTCTAAGAACAAGAATAGAATGTCGAGTTTCACATGAAAGCTCTCTTTTTCTAGCCATTTGGAGAGTTTAATCGAACCCACAAATGTAATGCTCCAGATTCTCAACTAGCTCAAAGGAAGGTCAGTTTTATAGCTCCTCTAAACAGCAAAACTGTTTACAGCAGTGCTAACATAATTGCACAAGGGTTTTCAAGTGTTTTCTAATCATCCATTAGCCTTCTAACACAGTTAGCAAACACAATGTACCATTAGAACACTGGAGTGATGGTTGGTGGAAATGGGCCTCTATACACGTATGTAGATATTGCATTAAAAACCAGACGTTTGCAGCTAGAATAGTCATTTAGCACCTTAACAACGTATAGAGTGTATTTCTGATTAATTTAATGTTATCTTCATTGAAAAAAACTGTGCTTTTCTTTCAAAAATAAGGAAATTTCTAAGTGACCCTAAACTTTTGAATGGTAGTGTGTATATATATATATATATATATATATATATATATATATATATATATATATATAAAATCACTCAAGGAGAGGGAAACGGCAAAGTATTTTTTTTTCTCAAAAGTCTACCCATTTTATAACTAAGTATTTAAAAAGTATTTGATTCTCCTTTTATATTTTTGGGGCATTTGACTGGTTTATTTTTTACTTCTCCACTAATTTTTATTTTTTTCTTAAAGAGAACATTTATTATTTAAAAATAACAAGTGAATATAATACAACAAGCCAACCAAAATATTTTTGTTGCTATGTTAGTATAAAAGATTAAAGCTGCCCATACACACTTGATGAAAGTCATTTGAACCTAATAATTTTGGTGGGATTCACCAGTTATCTAATATGTATGGGAAAAGTCTCCCGACATTAGACATTAAAAGGGTTGTCCGGACATATTTTATTGGTGGTCTAGCCTTCAGATAGGTCATGAATATGAGATCTTTGGGGTTCTGACTACCAGTACCCCCGTCGATCAACTGACTAAAGGGGTTTCGTCACCACAGCCTTTCCTAGTTTACAGGCACAGCGCCGTACACATCCGGAGTGACTGTGACTAGGATTGCAGTTCCAGTTCCATTGAAGTGTAAAAAACTGAGCTGCAATCCAAGATACAGCTGCTACTAATGTGTGCGGCGATGTGCCTGGTAAATACTGAAGAGGTCGTGACAAGAAACGCTGTGACCCCTTCAGTCAGCTTAACGCCAGGGGTCCCAGTAGTCGGACCTCTACCGATTCCATATTGATAACCTATCCTAAGGAAAGGCCATTACTAAAAAATGTTCAGACAAGCACTTTAAGCGAAAGAAGGATTCAGTATGTTGGATTTCAACATGTCCAAGTTGTTCTGGTATATAAAATGCTGTTAGAGGTGTATGACAAACATGTGCGCTTGGCCGAGCTGAGCATGCATGTTTATGGTGGAGTCAGGAGAGTTGGTTGTTGGCCAGCAAAACTTTTTTGTGCATGGACTTTCTGTCATGTGACCTCCACTTTTATGAATATGTTCTTATGATTGCAGGTCCCATGACAAGAAGTCCATGTCTATTCAGGTTTGTCGATGCTATCATGGCAGCCGCTAAGTAGTTAGAAGATCAGAAGAATTAGAGAATATCAAAACAATTGTTTGTAAAATACATGACGATGCAAGCGTTGTGCCCCGGTACCAGAAGACGAAGGGATGTTACCACACATGAAAACTAATCAGGGATGGTTGCCTAATCCTTAGCTCAGCACAGGGAACCTGTGTACTTTCATACAAACAATGTCATCACGACAGCCTCCGGCCTCGAGTGATTTTGCCTAAATAAGGGATTGTAAATTAGAATGGGCCAGGTTTTTCTTGCACGGGAGTTTAGGTGTTTTTCGTGCCATGAAATAGTATTTTTCTCACAGAATAATAAACATTTTGCTAGATTCCTAGCAAAGTTTCTACTAAGCAGATTTGCCATTTAGAGCTAGTTAAGGTACGGATTTAGGACATACTTTTTGTTATCTGTAATGGTGACTATCAGTCACAAGTGTGTAACCTACATTTACCGGAAAGGAACTTAAAAATAAAAAATAGATAAATAGTATTTTTTACTACTTGACAGAACATGCCGACTCAAGGAATCTTATGTCCCAGTGACTTTTTAGATTTTAGTGAAATAATTTTTTAAGTCTTTGTCCACTTTGAACAATCCCCAATGATAAACTGATCACACTGCTGGAATCCCCAGTGATCAGCTGTAATCAGAGGAGCAACTGTCTGCAAGTACTCAATTCCTCTACAGCACCACCACAGGATAAATTAGGTATTACAATGTTCCCATTGAAATCAATGTATTGTTTGTGTAATGCATGGCTGTGCCGGGTCCTCCAGAATGAGACGCACACTTTGGGGCCACTCTCTGCTCTTAGAATTGATAAAGGTCTTAAATTAGGGTCCCCATCTACTGACACAGAATTCTCTAATACGGTATAATAGGGATAGGACACCTTTGCATTACAGTGTTATTTTTAACAGCTCTATTTGACTGTAGTACCCCTGGATGTATGTAAGTCCAGTAGACGATGCAAGCCATCGACATCTGATATTACTATCATCTGTTTTTGCTGCCACAACAGAGGTTTGAGCCCCACTTTCTGTTTCCTATACACTTACTAATTTAAATCACATCAAACAAGGAAGTTGCAGTCATCTTACTCCAGCCCAAGACGTCTTTACAGAGGAGTCTTTCCACATCAGAAGATCACACAATACCATTCAACAGCTCATTAATTCTTTTTCTTGACTGAGATCTTGACAAGGAGAAAGCTTTAAAAGTGATCGACCCGATACAGCACTTGTGTTATATGTCAATAGACAACATCTGTTTCCAGCTTCCACTCTATTAAATTGACAGTTTTTTAAGTGTAAAATTCCTTTTATTTCTACAGCTTCCTGCTTTGGTCACATATTTATCCCACTGAGCTTAAATTCACTTTTTTTTTCAACTTGATTAATTAAATGTTCATCTATAAGAGTCCTACGAGAAAGGAACAATCCATACTTTGAAAAGCAACTTCCTATACTTATACAAATGTTTAAATGGATCAAAAGGGAAAAAGTTATGCCATGATAAATATATGTAGAATTGAAGAAAAATGGAATCAATCCCTTAACAATCATCCAAAAAATTTAAATCGGGAAGGGGTGTGTAACCACAGGTCAGAGGCCCTGCTATTAGTTGCAGCCACTGGCGTAGCTATAGGGGTCGCAGCGGTCGCAATTGCGACCGGGCCCCGAAGCCAGGGGGGCCCACAGCCCCCCGCACCACATCAATAAAAAGTTACTATAGTAACTCGGGCCGCAGGCCCCTGTTACTATAGTAACAGACTGTACTTACCTTCCTGGTTCCGGATCGCAGCGGAGGTCCTGACGTCAAGCGCTGTGTGCAGCGCATGACGTCACAGCGCTATGCGCCGCGCACAGCATCGAGAGGACAGAACTATCGCCGCGGCTGAAGAGGAAGGTAAGATTAGCCCTGACTGGCGGGGTCCGACTCCCGGGACCCGCCAATCAGCTGTTTTGAAGGGGCCGCAGCACTCGTACGAGAGCTGTTCCCCTTCATTCCGGTCACACTGTGAATCGGTGTCGGCGATTCACAGTGTGAGCGAGTAGTGAAAGGAAGGGGCCGCAGCTGTCGTACGAGTGCTGCGGCCCCTTCAAAACAGCTGATTTGCGGGTCCCGGGAGACACATCAGCTATTGATGGCCTATCCTGTGGATAGGCCATCAATGTTTAGGGACTGCACAACCCCTAAGCCTACGATGTAGCAGGCTTAGGGGGCCCATGAGACAGGATCACAGATTGTGTGATGCTGTCTGCTGGGCCCTGTATCTAAGCCAATCACATGGTAGGCTTAGATACATGGCCCATGTGTGATCCTGTCTGCTGGGCCCTGTATATAAGCCAATCACATGGTAGGCTTAGATACATGGCCCATGTGTGGTCCTGTCTGATGGGCCCTGTATATAAGCCTACCACACTGTTGGTTTAGATACAGGGCCCCAGCACACAGTAATCTTATACTGTATAAGATTACTGTCTGCTGGACCCTGTATCTAAGCCTATGTTGTGGTAGGCTTAGATACAGGGTCCCACAGACAGTATCACACATGGGCCCTGTATCTAAGCCTAACACATGTGTTACTAATCGTTTTTTTGTGTGTTTTCTTACAGGTTCGGTCGTTGGACTACGTCGGATTCCAGGACTACTTCGATGACGGCTTTTTTTTATTATCAATAAAATGGTTAATGAGGGTTGTGTGTTTTTTTTTTTATTTCAATAAAATATTTTTTCTATGTCTTTGTGTTTTTTTTTAAACTATATTACTACCGCCTTAGTAATGGCCACCGGCTGATTGACAGCATCCATTGCTAAGGTGGGGCTTAGTGCTAGCCGGTGCAGAGGCGAACACTAACCCCCTTTATTACCCCGGTACCCACCGCCACCAGGGGTGCTGGGAAGAGCCGGGTACGATCCAGTACTTGACCATCTGTAGTGATGGTCGGCCACTGGGGTGGCCGCAGGCTGGTATTATCAGGAGGGGAATGGCCAAAAACAGTGGCCCTTCCCACCCTGGTGATGCTAGGCTGCTGCTGCTTTATTGTATCTGGCTGGTTATGAAAAATGGGGGGTGGACCCCAAATCACTTTAAAAAAAATAATTGGAAAGAACGATGTGGGGTCACCCCCAATTTTCATAACCAGCCACATACAACACAGCAGCAGCAGGCAGCATTACCAGGGTGGTAGGTGCCACTGTTTTTGGCCTTCCCCTGCCTAATACTACCAGCCTGTGGCCACCCCGGTGCCTGCCCGTCATTACAGATGGTTGGGTACTGGTTCGTACCCGGCTCTTCCCAGTACCCCTGGTGGCGGTGGGTATCGGGGTAATAATGGGGGTCAGTGTTGGCCTCTGCACCTGCTAACATTAAGCCCCGCCTTAGTAATGGGGGTTGCCAATCAGCCAGCGGCCATTACTAAGGCGGTGATAATAAAGTTTAAAAAGATACAAGCACATAGAAAAAATATTTTATTGAAATAAAAAAACACAACCCTCATTAACCATTTTATTGAGAATAAAAAAAATGCCGTCATTGAAGTCCTCAAATCCGAAGTCCAACAACCGAACCTGTAAAAAAACACAAACACACAAAAATAATCAGCAACACATAAAGAAGCAAAATTATTATTCTTACCTTTCCTGGATCCAGCGCTGGAGCCGTAATGTCAGCGAGCTGAGCCCTGTATCTAATCCAATCATGTGTGATACTGTCTGCTGGGCCCTGTATCTAATCGTATCATGTGTGATACAGTCTGCTGAGCCCTGTATCTAATCCTATCATGTGTGATACTGTCTGCTGGGCCCTATATCTAATCGTATCATGTGTGATATGTCTGCTGAGCCACTGTATCTAATCCTATCATGTGTGACACTGTCTGCTGAGCCACTGTATCTAATCCTATCATGTGTGATACTGTCTGCTGAGCCACTGTATCTAATACTATCATGTGTGATACTGTCTGCTGAGCCGCTGTATCTAATCCTATCATGTGTGATACTGCCTTCCGAGCCACTGTATCTAATCCGATCATGTGTGATACTGGTTGCTCAGCCACTGTATCTAATCCTATCATGTGTGATACTGTCTGCTGAGCCATTGTATCTAATCCTATCATGTGTGATACTGCCTTCTGAGCCACTGTATCTAATCCTATCATGTGTGGTACTGTCTGCTGAGCCACTGTATCTAAACCTATCATGTGTGATACTGCCTTCTGAGCCACTGTATCTAATCCTATCATGTGTGATACTGCCTTCTGAGCCACTGTATCTAATCCTATCATGTGTGGTACTGTCTGCTGAGCCACTGTATCCAATCCGATCATGTGTGATACTGTCTGCTCAGCCACTGTATCTAATCCTATCATGTGTGATACTGTCTGCTGAGCCACTGTATCTAATCCTATCATGTGTGATATTGCCTTCTGAGCCACTGTATCTAATCCTATCATGCGTGATACTGTCTGCTGAGTCATTGTATCTAATCCTATCATGTGTGATACTGTCTGCTAGGCCACTGCATCTAATCCTATCATGTGTGATACTGTCTGCTCAGCCACTGTATCTAATCCTATCATGTGTGATACTGTCTGCTCAGCCACTGTATCTAATCCTATCATGTGTGATACTGTGTGCTGAGCCAATGTATCTAATCCTATCCATAGTTTATAGGGTCGTAGTGCTATAGATATGCTATGCTGTCTCTTATACACACTTGTTTTTTTGTGTGGACACATATGTATTGGGGCTATTTCCCCTGACATTTTAAGCCCTGAGGGTATGTTCACACGGCAGCGTCCATTATGGCTGAAATTACGGAGCTGTTTTCAGGAGAAAACAGCACTGTAATTTCAGCCGTAATGGCATGTGCAGGCGTCTTTCGCTGCGTCCATTACGGACGTACTTGGAGCTGTTTTTCCATGGAGTCCATAGAAAACGGCTCCATTTACGACTGAAGAAGTGACAGGCACTTCTTTGACGCGGGCGTCTTTTTTACGCGCCACCTTTTGACAGCGGCGCGTAAAAAAAATGACCGTCGGCACAGAACATCGTAAGGCCCATTCAAATGAATGGGCAGATGTTTGCCAACGCTTTTGAGCCGCATTTTCGGACATAATTCAATGCTAAGACGCCCGAATTACGTCTGTAAATAGGGTGTGTGAACCCAGCCTTAGTGACACCCCGGCTGCTAGTGCTGCAATGTTGGGTCACTTAGGAGACCCAGCGATGCAGCTGAAAGCTGCGGGCCGTCGGCCATGAGGAGTTTGCGGGGGGGGGCCCAATAAGAACTTTTGCATCGGGGCCCATGAGCCTTTAGCTACGCCCCTGGTTGCAGCCACACTCCAGAGAAAGAACACTGAGTGTTTTTTTATCACATCTGCCTTCTCGATCACTATATATATAGGTCCATGAGAGACAGTCTATTTTCTCCTGTGGCTGGTGCTTATGTTTGAGTAAGTGTACTGTAAAAATATATGCATACAATGCAGGATCAGCCCACCTGTAAAACACGGTATTAGACTGTAGTTCCAAAAAAATACCTGGATGCAGGTCCCCAGCTTGCGTAGTTGGAACTTGGGTGACGGCTCGGGTATAGTGAAGCAGAGTAGCGGGAACAGACTTCAGTGAGAACATGCAGAATTGGAGAAGGAGTCATGCTCCAGCACAGGAGAAGTTTGGCAGCAAGCAGGTAGAATGATTGACTGAGACCGTTATTGATTTGGTGCATGTAAACCTGGGGTGTAGTCCAAGGATTTCCCCGTTCATTCCCCTTAACCACCGCAAGGAGGTTACGTGCTTTGACCGTTAGATTCCTAGGTTGTGATCCCCTGGATAGTCCCCAATAGAGAGTTGGGATGCAGATAGCGGGTGCGAAATGTCTCGGGGTCAGGCAGATCCAGGTCGGTAACAGGCCAGGCAATGTCAGTGTAATGACGGGGGTGAGGAAACAGACAAGTGAGCCCTAATCTACCCGCCACTCAGTCCCTGCCTACTTGCAACGACCCGCCCTAGGCGACGGGGTACAACTGGGCGACGGTCCCTACAATCAATAAGTGCACGACAGACAACAGACAAGGGTACACAGAAGCAAGGGAAAAGGGGCAGTTGCCCACGGCAACACCGTGAGCAACAAGAGTGGTGAACGAGCCGAGTCAAACCAGGAGTGTACGAGGTACCAAACGCAGAGCAGGAGAGTAGTGAACAAGCCGAGTCAAACCAGGAGTGTACGAGGTACCAAACGCAGAGCAGGAGAGTAGTCAGTAAGCCAGGGTCAATATGAAGCAGGGTCAAATGGTTCAAGAAGCTGCAGCAGGGCCAGGAAACAAAACAAGAAGAATCACAAGCAAGGAGGAACAGGAAAGGCAGGTATAAATAGACAGAGGGCGGGAGCTAGCTCCGTCTGGCCAGGCTGTGATAGGCTCTCCCACTCCTAAGCCTGTCATCCTGAGTGGTGGAAGATGGAGTCAGTCTCACAGACATAGAAGCAGGTGCAGACTGATTACCTATGGGTGTGGATACAGAAGCTGTGCCTGGCAGATCCTTAACAGTCAGGTCCAGTAGTCTGTTTCCGGAAACAAGGTCAGGTACATAGATAATCAGATAATGCAAATTCAAGATGAAAGCTGGGTCAAACACATGAGAATCCCTGGGGAAAAGAGGAATATGGGCTAGGAAATTCACCACTAGGGCTGATAACCAAGCACAGGAATATCGGAGCGACTCCCCTTTAACAACCTGATTCTCCTTTAACAACCTGGGAGAATGACGTCACACGACATGCCGGGTCTTAAACCTATGGCAGGAGCCGTGCATTACAAGCAGAGGAGATCTCTGCCATCCTGTCATCATGGCAACCCCACGGCTTCAGACGGGCCAACACGATGCCCGCCAGGCAAGGATAGACGCTCATGTCGGGCATCTGTTGACACCTCTACTGGCACCACCAGTGGGCCCAGTCTCTGACATAACAGTGGGCTCCAAATGTCCCACAAAAGACAATCCCATTTGTAGCTAACTTTGAAGCCCATCACTCATCACTAGGGTCTATTTCATGTGGGTAATTCACAAATAACCAACCAACCAAAAATTATCTCGTTTTTTACCATTTGTTACAGAATGTTATGATTACCTTTGACCACTTGTCACCAACAATACTATGTCTCCTTTATAAACAGTTTTACCCTTGTAAAGCTCATTTGTCGATACACACAAGCGCATTTGGGAATGATGTGACTGCATTTGATTGGTTCTGTGCATACCCAATGTCAAAATATGGTGGTAAACATATGCATAGTCTGCAGAAAAAAAAATACTTATCTGTAGTTCTATATTTCAAGTTCTCCACTGGAAACACTGATGTTAGTGCTTGTGGAGAAAACCCTAAACTAAGAAACTTAACCATACTGGTGACTAAGTGACACACAATCCGGTGTCTAACTGAAAAAAAGATCACAACAGGAGTTAAATTGATCTTGAATATCTCTAGCAGTGGCCTTTAGGCTCAATTCACACATTCAGTTTTTGATGAGAATTCTTTTCTTTATACCTTTCCTTTTTTGTCGATCCACTCCTGCTTTGCCCAAAAAAACCACAAAAAACTGCACCAATAAAGCCTAATATACTGGCCATAGAATATCTCAGCACTATAAATTGAAATGATTATTTTTTTGTCATGCCAGTGTATTCCTGCCGCTCTATTTCTGCAATTGAGTGATATGGGTAGAATATATTAGGGTTTTGCTACATAAGCAATGCCCATACATAAAGCAAAGCTATATTTGTACAAATATCTAGCAAGCCCCAAAGCAGACAGAATATTCATTACAGCATCCAGTGATCCTGATCTTCAGGGATCAGCTGCTCTGTATATCTGTAGCAGATAATTATATGAAAACTATATGTAAGAAAAAAAATCTCTAGTATCGTCCAAGAAATATGCAAAATGAGTTACTATCAGCATCATAAAGACTCCCCATGGAAGGAGAACAAAATGAAAAAGCACATAAAAAGCTATCCTTGCTCTAATTTTATTAGGAGAGAAGTGATGCTTGGGGTATCATATAAACCGGCTCTGTCTCCGATCTATAGCATTTCCTTGCAGAGGAGGAAAGTCTATTTTATTAGTATCCTGTATTGCTGCTGTTACTGCTCTTTCACAGGGAAAGGTGAGGGATAAATCTTAGTTGAGTTAACGACCTGCAGATTTACATTAAAAACAAGGACAATGACAAAAACATGGAATACAACTTTCTGCACTGTGGCCCCTGTTGATAAGTGATGTTGGCCTACTACCCTGGGGTCCTGTATTAATTTCACATCCATCCAGACCCTCTGCTCCCTTGAACACAGAAACACCATGTTATAGAATAAAAACTTCTGCATTCACTGGTGTAGAGGGCCCAGGCATGATGGGCATTTAATCTCCGCCTGTAGTTTAGTGAGGCTGGGTAGATGGGCCATGGTATAGAGGGGCATACATTTTTAAAACTCGTGTATTGGTCGAGTGTTAGGCCAGTCTGAGGAATCAGTGTAGGGAGCATTGTATTCCCCAACTGAGGAACACCTGTTGGTGAATGTGGCACATGCCAGGCCTCTCCTGCTATTGTCCATTGTTATTTTGTTAGATAAAAAGTAGCAGAGAATTAGAGATGATCGAATAGATTCTGCAAAAATCTAATTTATTATAAATTTCCCCAAAGTTTTGTGAATATGAATCTTTTTGGATTTATCCCACGCGAATCACTTAAAAAGGCGGCCTTCCCTCTTGCACAGATCCGCCCTTCCTCTAGCACAGTTACTCATGAGGGGTATAGGTGTAAGTCACTGATGACTCATATCAGTGGATGGCAGTAATATCAGTCGTAGCCACTATAAACAGCCCAACCAGGAAATGCTGCTGCTTTGTGGGTATACAGATAGGAGAGAGAGGACGTCAGACAGAGAGTGAGAGATAGTAAAACACAGAATACAAATAGATTATGGGTTAGCATCAGCGAGTGTGTTTAACCCCTTCCCGCTCCTTGACGTACTATTACGTCATGGCAGCTGTATCGTTCGCGCTCCATGCCGTAATAGTACGTCTCGGGAGTAACGGCCGTTTCGGCCGTCCTCCCGACACATACAGGAGCTGTGACGCTGCTGTCTTGTTCAGCAGCTGTCACAGCTCCTACAGCGGGGACCGATCGCTGTGTCCCCGCTGATTAACCCCTTAAAAGCCGCGTTCTATAGAGATCGCGGCTTTTTAGGGGTTAAGCTGCCATCGCCGGCCTGCTACGCGATAGCGGCCGGCGATGGTGACTATGGCAACCGGACACCAAACAATGGCGTCCGGCTATGCCATAGACGGAAGCCTAGTGGGTCCTGACAACGTCAGGACCCACTATGCTTGCTGTCAGTGAGTAGCTGACAGTTCTAATACACTGCACTACGCATGTAGTGCAGTGTATTAGAATAGCGATCAGGGCCTCCTGCCCTCATGTCCCCTAGTGGGACAAAGTAATAAAGTAAAAAAAAAGTTAAAAAAAGATGTGTAAAAATAAGAAAATAAAAGTTTTAAAAGTAATAAAAGTAAAAGTCCCACTTTTTCCCTTATCAGGCCTTTATTATTAATAAAAATATATAAACAAACAAATAAACTATACATAATTGGTATCGCCGCGTCCGTAACGGCCTGAACTACAAAATTATTTTGTTATTTATCCCGCACGGTGAACGCCGTAAAAAAAAATATTAATAAACCGTACCACAATCACAATTGTTTGGTCACTTCACCTCCCAAAAAATGGAATAAAAAGAGATCAAAAAGTCGCATGTACCTAAAAATGGTACTGATGGAAAATACAGTTCGTTACGCAAAAAATAAGTCCTCGCACGGCTTTATTGATTGAAAAATAAAAACGTTATGGCTCTTAGAATAAGGTAACACAAAAAGTGAATGATTGTTTACAAAACGTATTTTATTGTGCAAACGCCATAAGACATAAAAAAAAACTATAAACATCTGGTATCGCCGTGATCGTATCGCCCCGCAGAATAAAGTTAATATGTCATTTATAGCGCACGGTGAACGCTGTAAAAAAAAAAGTATACAAAAACAATAGTAGAATTGCTGTTTATTAGTCACCACGCCACCTAAAAATGGAATAAAAACTGATCAAAAAGCCGCATGCACCCCATGAAAACTACAATGGATTCCTCAAGGGGTCTAGTTTCCAAATTGGGGTCACTTTTGGGGGGTTTCCAATGTTTTGGCACCACAAGACCTCTTCAAACCGGACATGGTGCCTAATAAAAAAGAGGGCTCAAAATCCGCTAGGTGCTCCTTTGCTTCGGAGGCCGGTGCTTCAGTCCATTACCGCCCGAGGGCAACATGTGGGATATTTCTCTAAACTGCAGAATCTGGGCAATAAGTATTGAGTTGCGTTTCTCTGATAAATCCTTTTGTGTTATAAAAAAAATGGTATAAAAAGAGTAAATTTCACCTCTACTTTGCTCTAAATTTCTGTGAAACACCTAAAGGGTTCATAAACTTTCTAAATGCTGTTGTGAATACTTTGAGGGGTCTAGTTTCTAAAATGGGGTGTTTGATAGGGGTTTCTAATATATGGGCCCCTCAAAGCAACTTCAGAAATGAACTGGAACCTAAAAAAATAAATAAATGAGGCAATACTTCGCTTCTTACATTATACTGATAATGAGCCGTGCCCACTCCGAGATGACCCCAGTTTTGACCGTTTGTATAAACGGAGACCCCTATTAGACCGTTCCAGTGCCCGGTTTTCCCAAGCATACACCCCAGTGACGTGTTTTTCTATTGATGAGTCCCTGGTACATTTTAAAGGGAGGGTTCAATTCCGCCAGTACCTGCCAGGTAATAGGGCAAGGTATGGCGTGAAGATGTATAAGCTGTGCGAGAGTGCATCAGGGTATACCTACAGGTTTAGGATATATGAAGGAAAGGCCACCCCCAAACCAGACTGCATCCTGGACTACAATAGGTACATGGGAGGGATGGACTTGTCAAATCAAGTCCTGAAGCCCTACAGCGCCATGCGGTGTAGTATAAGAAGCTGGCCGGGCACATCATACAGATGGCTTTGTACAATGCGTATGTGCTACGTCGATGTGCAGGCCAGAGGGGAACTTTCCTGGAATTTCAAGATCTAATCTTTAGGGACCAGGAAGGGGGGGCGCATCGTACCAGGGCAACACTTTCCAGGAGAAGGTCCCCAAACCGGTGGAAAGGGAAAGAGTCAAAAGAGGTGCAGAGTCTGCTATAAGAGGGGGATAAGGAAGAACACAATATACCAATGTGACACGTGTCCCGAAAAACCAGGGCTCTGTATAAAAGATTGTTTTAAAATGTATCATACATCCCTTGATTTTCAATTTACCCTGATGCACTCCGCACAGCTTACCCCCCTCATCTTTCCCTTCTGAGCCCTGCCGTATGCCCAGGCAGCTGATAACAGCCACATGTAGGGTATTGTCGTACCCAGGAGAACCCATATTACAATTTAAGGGGTGTATATCTCCGGTGGCGCATGCTGGGCACACTATATTGGACACTGAAATGGCATATACATATATAAAATTGCAAATCTCACACTGCACCATCTGCTGCGCATTATCTTTTACACAGTACCTGTGGGGTCAAAATGCTCACTACACCTCTAGATGAATGTCTTAAGGGGTGTAGTTTTTAAAATGGGGTCACTTCTCGGGGGTTTCAACTGTACTGGTACCTCAGGGGCTTCTGCACACATGACTTAGCACCAGAAAAGCTCCAGTAGGCCAAATGGTGGTCCTTTCCTTCTGAGCCCTCCCATGGGCCCAAAGGGCAGTTTATCACCACAAATGGGGTATTGCCGCACTAAGGACAAATTGGGCAACAAAATGGGGTATGTTGTTCCTTGTGAAAATAAGAAATTTTGATCAAAAATGACATCTTATTGGAAAAAATATAATTTTTTTCATTTCACAGCCCAATTCAAATAGGTGCTGTGAAAAACCTGTGCGGTCAAAATGATAACAAAAACCATAAATGAATTCCTTGAGGGGTGTAGTTTCCAAAATGGGGTCACTTCTGGTGGGTTTCCATTGCTTTGATACCTCTGGGGCTCTGCAAATGCGACATGGCACCCGAAAACCAATCCAGCAAAATCTGGACTCCAACAAACACATAGCGCTCCTTTCCTTCTGAGCCCTCCCATGGGCCCAAACGGCAGTTTATCACCACAAATGGGGTATTGCCGCACTAAGGACAAATTGGGCAACAAAATGGGGTATGTTGTTCCCTGTGAAAATAAGAAAATTTGATCAAAAATGACATTTTATTGGAAAAAATATCATTTTTTTCATTTCACAGCCCAATTCAAATAGGTGCTGTGAAAAAACTGTGCGGTCAAAATGATAACAAAAACCATAAATGAATTCCTTGAGGGGTGTAATTTCCAAAATGGGGTCACTTCTGGTGGGTTTCCATTGTTTTGATACCTCAACGCCTCTTCAAACCTGGCATGCTGCCTAAAATATATTCTAATAAAAAAGAGGCCTCAAAATGCACTAGGTGCTTCTTTGCTTCTAGGGCTTGTGTTTTAGTCCACGAGCGCAGTAGGGCCACATGTGGGACATTTCTAAAAACTGCAGAATCTGGACAATACATATTTAGTAGTGTTTCTCTGGTAAAACCTTCTCTGTTACTAAAAAAAAATTGAATAAAATTGAAATTCAGCAGAAAAAATGAAATTTGCAAATTTAATTTCCACTTTGCTTTAATTCCTGTGAAATGCCTGAAGGGTTAAAAAACTTTCTATATGCTGTTTTGAATACTTTGAGGGGTCTAGTTTTTAAAATGGGGTGTTTTATGGGGGTTTCTAATACATAGGCCCCTCAAATCCACTTCAGAACTGAACTGGCACCTTCAAAAAAAGGCTTTTGAAATTTTCTTAAGAATATGAGAAATTGCTGTTTATGTTCTAAGCCTTGTAACGTCCAAGAAAAATAAAAGAATGTTCAAAAAACGATGCCAATCTAAAGTAGACATATGGGAAATGTGAACTAGTAACTATTTTGGGTGGTATAACCGTCTGTTTTTCAAGCAGATGCATTTAAATTCTGAAAAATGCTATTTTTTGTAAATTTTCTCTAAATTTTGCAATTTTTCACAAATAACGAGTGAATATATCGACCAAATTTTACCACGAACATGAAGCCCAAAGTGTCACGAGAAAACAATCTCAGAATCGCTTGGATAGGTTTAAGCATTCCGACGTTATTACCACATAAAGTGAAATATGTCAGATTTGAAAAATGGGCTCTGAGCCTTAAGGCCCAAACTAGGCTGCGTCCTTAAGGGGTTAATAGTGAGGAGAAGAGAGAAGAATAGTTAATTTTACAATAATTTGATGGAGAAATAGATTTTAGTGAGAGATAGGAGTCAGTCAATGTCAGTGTGTTAGTTAGGCAGGCACAGGCAGCCATTGCTGTGAGTGAGTGCTGCTGCAACTATACTGTACAATGCTTACATTCATTTGTGAGTCACCAATCTTCATCACATCTTTCACAAATTTTCTTCTGCTGATAGCGTGCTGCTGTCTACTGATACAGACATCAGGGACCGCTTGTTAAAAAAAACATTGCTTTTGTCCGATACCACCATGTGTGTATAAAAACCGACAGCCATCTGCCACCAGAGAGGGAATTTTTTTTAACCATTTTATTATTTTGAGAAGCATAAAAAATCTGACAGTGCAGTGTTTTTTTTAAACAGGTTGCTTGTTACCACCGGCTACCATCCATTTACCCTTAGACAAATATGTTGCTGTCACTTTGACATTACTGATGCTTTCTTGGTGCTAAAGAGCTTAAAAGGGGTTGGATACAGGCCTAGAAGAGTGTCATACATGACTTTTCAGGTCAATCGGAGCCCTTTCCATTCGCAATCAATTTATTTGGACCGAATCTAATCTAATCTGACGTCCGGTTTGATAAAATCAGACACAAAACAAATTTCGTGAAAACTTGCTCAGCTCTGCAGAGAATGCTGAATAGATCTATTGCCTGGACCATTTTGCCTTTGACACAAATTAAAAAAGTTGTATTATGGCCACCATAATACACATGGTATTCATGCAGAGACCCATTATTTTTCCATGCATTAATATCAGGAAATTGGTCTAAATTATTTGATACATGACCCCTGCTATGTAGCACTTAGGAAGAAGAGGGAGGAGGCCAAATAATAAATGACTGCAGATCTTCCACGTCTTACTTCTGTAAATTTTCACTTAGGTTAGCTACCCCTGGTTGCCTACACTTGGTTGCTTTTTTCCAGAAACAGCGGCACTCATGTCCATGGGTTGTGTATTGTATTGCAATTTAGCTCCATTCATTTGAATAGGGATGAGCTGAAATAACAAATGCAGTCTATGGAGAAGAGTGACACTTTTTCTGAAAGAAATATTGGACTTCTCATTGTTTTAGGTGTGAGTGATACATAAATCAAAATGTAACCAGGATCTTTATTTCATCAAAACCTTCATTATATTTGGAGAATGCAATTGAAGGTTAATTGAAGGATCTATGAAACATATTATGCACTGATCATTTTTTCATTGCCATACTATTAATAATAGTTATAACAAATGGGAATATGTGGGCTCTGCCTATTTCATCAATGAAAACATATTTTTGTAATTTGGTAAGAAAATAATTCAAGTGGAGGAATTTAGAAAGAAGGAATGCTTTTACGGTAATATATAGGGCTGGATCAGATGACTTTCCATCTCACGGCACAAATACTGGGAGCCAAGTTAACATGTTACCTTGAAATTACGTATAAGTGTTGGCCAGGTAAGGTAAATCATTGCAGGGTAAGAATTAAATTAATCTCTCCAATTTGTGGTTCTCTATATAGCGTTTGAAATAAGTATATATTCACCTCCGGTCAATGGCAGATTATAATATGGGCGTTTCGGGCGGCCGCCCGGGGCCCGAGGCTGCCAGGGGGCCCATCGCAGCCCGAACCGCACACTATCTTAAAAAACTATGCAGCGCTGCTAGCTGCCGCGCTGCCCGCTTCCAACTGAATCTGCGTCCACAGGAAGCAGATCCAGTTGGGTTGAATTCTGGAGCCTCGCTCCAGCATTCACTCTGCCGTGAGCGGCTCGGTGCAGGCAGGCGCGATGTAGTGACGTCATCGTGCCTGTCTGCACGGAGTCACTCACGGGACAGTGCAGAGGAGGAGAAGGATGCCCCACCGTCGTGGGAACTGGGATAGGTAAGTAATTATGTTTTTTTTATTTATTAGGTACGCACATATGGGGCATTATACTGTGTCACTCACATCTATGGGGCAGTATACTGTGTCACTCAGATCTATGTGGCATTATACTGTGTCACTCACATCTATGGGGCATTATACTGTGTCACTCACATCTATGGGGCATTATACTGTGTCACTCACATCTATGGGGCATTATACTGTGTCACTCACATCTATGGGGCATTATACTGTGTCACTCACATCTATGGGGCATTATACTGTGTCACTCACATCTATGGGGCATTATACTGTGTCACATCTATGGGGCATTATACTGTGTCACTCACATCTATGGGGGTATTATACTGTGTCACATCTATGGGGGTATTATACTGTGTAGCAGCTATGGGGCATTATACTGTGTCACATCTATGGGGCATTATACTGTGTTGCAGCTATGGGGGCATTATACTGTGTTGCAGCTATGGCGGCATTATACTGTGTTGCAGCTATGGGGGCATTATACTGTGTAGCAGCTATGAGGGCATTATACTGTGTTGCGGCTATGGAGGCATTATACTGTGTCGCAGCTATGGAGGCATTATACTGTCTCGCAGCTATGGAGGCATTATACTGTGTAGCAGCTATGAGGGCATTATACTGTGTTGCGGCTATGGAGGCATAATACTGTGTCGCAGCTATGGAGGCATTATACTGTGTCGCAGCTATGGAGGCATTATACTGTGTCGCAGCTATGGAGGCATTATACTGTGTCGCAGCTATGGGGGCATTATACTGTGTCGCAGCTATGGGGGCATTATACTGTGTAGAGGCAGTTATGAAGGGCATTATACTGTGTAGAGGCAGCTATGGTGGGCATTATACTGTGTAGAGGCAGCTAATAAGGGCATTATACTGTGGGGGCAGCTACGGGGGACATTATACTGAGCAATTACAAGAGCTGAAGGTCCAAGGGGGGAGACGCTGTGTAGCACTATATACAAGGGGGGATTGTTGTATGGCACTATATAGAAGGGAGTGCTGTGTATCACTATATCTAAGGGGGATTGCTGTGTAGCACTATATACAAGAGGGGGAGGGCTATGTGATGCTATTTACAGGGGGGGAGGACTGTGTAGCGCTTTTTACAGGGGGCTGTGTGTGGTGCTATCTACAGTGTTTGACACAATTATATTCAGGGGCGCAGTCTATGGTGCTATAATATTTAGGGGCACAGTGTTTGTACTATTTTATTCAGGGGTGCAGTGTTTGGTGCTATTATATTTAGGGGCACAGTGTGTGGCACTATGATAATATTATCTTTGTTTATAGGTGTGGAAATGTTGGAAAAGTGAGGAGCCAAAGACATCTGAGTGCCAAATTCTGCAGAAATGGGTCATGGCCGGGAAAAGTCGTCATGAAGTCTGGACTGGATGGAGAAGAGGAAAAAAACTACGTCGTCACCTGTGAGTCACTAGATTTATAGACAATCTGTCATCTCTACTGACATGTTTATTATAGGAAATCCTTGTATTTCACAAAGTCTTTGTGCAGACCAGGACTGATAGACAAATAAGTGTTACTATTCCCCTTGTCAGGAGAATGTGTCCCTACACGGTGCGATACTGTCAGCGATGGTTGGAGACTGTCAGTATGTGGGGACACAGCCTTTTGACAAGGGGAGTAGTAACACCCATTTGTTAATGTCTGGACAAAAAGGAAGTGTTAACAATAGTTACAGGGCGGCGGTGGAGAAGGGGGGCCCAACTATGGGTAACAGCCCAGGGCCCATGGTCTATTTAATCCGCCACTGCCTCCGGTGGACCTAGACGTATACACTATGGAGATATATAATCAGAAAATTCAGAGTAAATTAAGAATGGATCCTTTTCAAGTGGGAGTAATAGAGTTATAAGCCTTTCATTTCAGTAGAAATGTAGTCGATTTTTACTGCAGTCAATATTTTCCCTATGGAAGAGCAGATACAGACTGACATAAAACAGTAAGTTTTAACTCCTTCCAGTTTCCTTGTTTTATCAGGGACCCTTCAACCTTCCAAAGGGCATGATTCCAATATCATGTATTAATACAGTAATTTCCTAAAAAAAAATGCTATCATAGGAATCGCTCCCTAAATTGGAGGTGTGTATTCGGATAAATTCTACAATTCAGGTTTGCAATGTGAATCCACCACAGTATATGTTCTAGAAGTATACAGCCGATAAAATCGAAAAACAATGCCCATGAAAAGCTTCCATGTGCCTCCGCTTGAAAATTGGAGGCAAGTGGAGGTACAGCAGGGGCACTTAGAATATTATTGGCCGCTTATTCGTGATTCTTATAACACAGATCCTTAATATGCTTGTGTGCATGAGGCCTGAGTTAAAATCATTGCTAAAAAGATGATCCACAGGGTTGAACTGGCCCGCCAGATTACCAGAGGATCCTCCAATGGACACAGAATCTGGCACAATAATGGACTCCAAACTTCCAACAGAATACAACTCCATTTGAAGTGGACATGCAAACTTTCTGTAGAAATTAATGGCAGGCCTCAGAAACATTTCCTCTGGTAACTTCCTAAGGCACATCAGTCTGATACTATGGAATTGTTGTACATGCATCAAATATGTATGTACAACCTCTTGCTCCAAGGGGATTCTCAATACTCTCATGAACGAAACTAACCTAAAAGTTCTAACCAGATAGTATCTCACACCCGATGTGATGTTTTACTACTTCTGTTATATTCTCAAATGTACTTTTTGAAAAATGTTATTAAAAATAATTGTAAATAAAAAATGTCTATGTCCAATATCCAAAAGTTCATAGTCATATTTGTAGGCTGAGAAATAGGTTTGTACTCTCTTAATTCCACATTATATATTTGCTATTTAGAATTATGATTAAAAAAAATAGTTTAGGCAAATTATATATAGTTCGAGCATAGAGTCAAGTACAAGCAAACGTTTCAGCCAAAAAATGTTTCTAAGTTTCATAATGACTGCCTGCTGAGATTAAGATGAAACTTGGCTCGGGTCTGGTTGTTTGCACCAGATCTATGACCTAATGCTAGGGTGATTTTGACTGGTTCCTGGTTGAATTTTGGCTTTAAATGAAAATTAAACCTGCCTTTTCTATAAAGTAGTTAAAAAAATAAATAAAAAGACTTAATGTTAACCTGGTTTTCTTTTGCCTCCCTGCATAAAAGTTGTATATAATATAACAGTTTCTTCTTTGTGAAGGAGCAAAGAAGATTTAAACAGTTATGGGTATGGCTGGAAAAACATGAAAAAAGTAATTGAAATTTTAGGCAGTCTTTTGGTCTATTAATCTTAAACTGAACACCCCGATCAGACACAATATGATGTGACAAGCCGTGCAGGCGCAAGATGTGTTGGATAAATAACTTGGCCAACTGAGGAGCAGAAGGAAGACTGGTCAGAGGAACGAAGTGGGCCATCTTCGAAAATTGGTACACCACTACCCAGACAGCACTGCATCCAGCAGGGAGAGATAAAGTCCATAGCTATATGCTGCCAGGGAGCATTGGGCACAGGCAATGGCTGGAGCAGACCAGCAGGTCTGGAGTGGTTGGCCTTGTTGGCTGCACATACAACACAGGAAGAAATGAAGTCCACAATATCCTTGGGCAGTGTGGGCCACCAGAAATGACGAGCAATCAAATCCCGGGTCTTACGTAACCCAGCATGACCTGCCAGTCTAGAGGAGTGTCCCCAGCGGAGGATTCTTGCACGATCAGCCAGGCGTACAAAAGTCCTCCCTGGAGGAATGTCCCCAACTTGCAGGGGATTGACCGAGACAATGCAAGATCAATTAATAATAATGTTCTGTGGACTCTCTATGGTGTTTTCTATCTCAAAAGACCTGGACAAGGCATCGGCCCTCACATTCTTGTCAGCCGGGCGATAATGAAGCTCAAACTGGAACCTTAGCCTTGCAAAGAACAGTGACCACCTGGCCTGATGAGGGTTCAGCCGTTGGGCCGTCTGGAGGTAGATCAGATTCTTGTCATCCGTAAAAATCAAGATCAGATGAGCTGCGCCCTCTAGTAGATGTCTCCACTCCTCCAGAGCCAATTTGATGGCCAGTAACTCCCGATCCCCAATCGAGTAGTTGCGTTCTGCGGAAGAGAAGAGCTTGGAAAAGTATCCAAATACCCTTGACTTGCCCTTGGGACCTCTCTGGAACAGGAGTGCACCATCACCGACAGAGGACACGTCCACCTCCAACGAGAACTGCAGAGAGACATCCGGATGATGGAGGATAGAGGCTGACCTGAAGGCACTCTTCAGGCTATTGAATGCGGACTCTGCCTCGGGAGTCCACACCTTGGTGTTCATACCCTTCTTAGTAAGGTTAGAGATGGGAGAAGTCAGTAAGTTTGGAATAAACTACCTGTAAAAATTAGCGAATCCCAAAAAGTGATGTATGGCCCTCAAGCCTTGAGGGCGTGGCCACTCCAAGATAGACTTTACCTTTTCAGGATCCACCTCGAGATCTCGATTCAAGACGATGTAGCCCAGGAAGGGTAGAGCATCCTTGTCAAACACGCACTTTTCCAACTTGGCGTACAGACAATTCTCCCTTAACCGTAGCAAAACCTGACGGACATGTCTCTGGTGCATCATAGGATCTGGAGAAAAAATCAAGGTGTCATCAAGGTACACAACAAAAACATAGAGGAGGTCACGGAAAATGTAATTCACAAACTCCTGGAAGACCGCGGGAGCATTACACAGGCCGAAGGGCATTACTAGATACTCATAGTGTCCATCACGGGTGTTAAATGCAGTCTTCCATTCATCACCCTGGCGAATACAGACTAGGTTGTAAGCCCCACGCAGGTCTAGTATAGAAAAAAAAATTGCACCACGTATACGAGAAAACAGTTCAGAGATCAGTGGCAATGGATATTTATTCTTCACCGTGATCTGGTTGAGACCACAGTAGTCGATGCAAGGATGAAGAGAGACATCTTTCTTTTTGACAAAGAAGAACCCGGCTCCTGCCGGAGAGGAAGACTTTCGAATGAAACCCTTTTCCAAATTCTCTTTCACATATGCGGACATGGACAGAATCTCTGGCAAGGAGAGAGGATATACCCTACCACGGGGAAGGGATGCACCAGGAATCAGTTCAATAGGGCAGTCATACGCCCGATGTGGGGGCAATGTCTCCTTCTCCCTCTTGCTGAATATGTCCGAAAATGCAGCATAATGACTCGGCAATCCTGCCAAAGACCGAGGCAGCGAAGGCTGAGCCGAACGAATCCGCACCAAGCAACGACCTTAAAACTCAGGGCCCCACTGGAGAACCTCTCCAGAATTCCAGTCCAGAACTGGGGCATGCAGTCGGAGCCAAGGCAGGCCCAGCAACACAGGGTTAACAGCTTTGGACAGGACAAAGAAAGACAGAAGTTCGTAGTGAAGGGCTCCCACTTGGAGCCTCAGTGGCTTGGTCACAGCTATAACTGGGTCTGGCAGAGGTAGTCCATTCACTGTTGAAACTGTCAACGGCCTCTCCAGAGGGGTGGTGGGCAATTGCAGAATGTCCACCAGACCTCTGCGGATGAAATTAGCAGCGGATCCAGAGTCCAGATACGCAGAGACCTGATGCGTTCTCTCACCGGACACTATGGTCACAGGTATGGACAATTTAGACAGAAGTCCATCTTTACCCAAGGTTGTCATTCCTAGCAACCCTAGGTTTTGGGATCTTTGGGGGCACAGGCGCACAAGATTGCCATCGAGACCGCAATAAAGAGAGTCCAGATGTGCGTCGAACCTCTTGGAGGCATTCACGGATCCGTATATCAATCCGGGCAGACAGAAGGATGAGGTCATCCAGGGTAGACGGCAGATACCGGGCGGCAAGTTCGTCCTTAATTCTGGAAGATAGTCCATGCCAGAATGCAGCCACCAGAGCCTCATTGTTCCATAACAGCTCTCCCGCCAAGGTGCGGAAAAGGATGGCGTACACACTCACGGAGGTGTCTCCTTGGTGCTTGTTAATCAAAGAGGCCGCTGCAGATGAGACCCGTCCAGGCTCCTCAAACACCATGCGAAAAGTCCGGAGGAAGGCAGGGAAGTCACGGGTCTCTGTCTCTCCCAGATAGGGTTCGCCAATGCAAGAGCCGTGCCAGTGAGGAGAGAGTTGATAAAAGCGACCCTGGTGCCATCAGACGAAAATGTCCTAGCATACAGACAGAAGTAGATCTGGCATTGATTAAGAAAACCATGACAGGTACTTGCTTCTCCATCATAGCGGTCAGGAAGTGGCAAAGAAATACGTGGGTCAATACTGCCAAGAGGTGTAGTCTGAGGATCAATATTGGCAGGAGGTGTAGTAGGAGGAACGGCAGCTTGTGTCTCTTGCCGACGTGCAAGAATGTTCAGCGCCTGGAGGAGTTGGTCCTGTCCAGACCGGAGGTCCAGCATATCCGCTCGCATCTCCTGTGACGTTGTCATAGTCTTGAATCGACCAGTAGGATCCAAGGCCTGAGCGTACTGACACGAAGGGTCTGTGGACCCACTGGGCTGTACCGCCTTGGCGGTAAGGCAGCTGGCCAACAGGGTGCAGGACAATGTCTACAGTTCGTATAGGGTACCTGTGGCAGCTCGGACAGTAGCAAGGCAGGCTCGGCTTGGACTAGGCAGCAGGTAGACGTCAGGCGAGGTGAAGCAGATCAGACGTGGAACAGCACGACACGACTTTGGCACAACACAGTGCTAGACCAGGGTGGTATGGAAATGCAAGGAACAGGAACTGGAACACGCACAGGAGCAGGAACTGGAACACACTAGGAGGCCATCACATAGACAAACTATAGGGAACAACAACAACGCTCAGGCACAGAAGCAGGGGGCTTGAACCCTCTTATAGTCCCTACGGGATCCGGCTGAGGTGAGTGGATGCGAGCGCTGGCGTCTCCTGAGGAATAGGCTGGGGCCAGCGCTTGCCGACTCGTGGCTGCGGCTGTCAGGGGGAGGTTGGAGCTGACGGCCCGCAGCCATGGACACTACCAAACTTTATTCAGTATGTGGAATGTGCTACAAGGGGAGACAATACATTAGATTTGTTATATAAGAATGTAAAGAATGCTTATAGTACTAGCATATTACCGCCATTGAGTTGTTCGGACCATAGTTTAGTCTTATGTATGCCGGTATGTTGTCCTAAGGTAAAAGTGAAACCGGAAGAGATAAAAATGGTAAGGAAATGGTCTAAGGAAAACGAGGAGGAATTTAGAACGTGCCTTGAAATGACAAATTGGGACGTTTTTGGATTGGGATCAGATAGAATTGATATAAATGAGGTGGCTGAAGGTATAACTCATTATATTAACTTCTGCACAGACTTGATCAAACCACGGGTGCAGGTGAAGTGTTTTGAACCATGGGTGGGAAAAAACCTGAAGGAATTATTGAATGCGGTTTTTCACCACAGACGTTTGTTGACGCATTTTTTTGTGTGTTTTTTTAATGCGTTTTTCTCGCGTTTTTTTCTTTTTTTTTTTTTTACCCCTTTCTTCAACAGGCACAGGAAAAAGGAAAAAACGCGAGTAGTTTTTGCCATAAAACGGGTCAAAAAAATCCACGGCCATTTGCAGAGTTTTTTTCCATCTCGCATTGATTTCAATGAGATTTGAAAAAAAACACCTACACCTCCCATTAAAATCAATAAGAGGCGATTTTGTCAGTTTTTTGCCGTGGTTTCCGCGGCAAAAACCACGTAAAAAAAACTCAGTGAGAACAGGGCCCATGGTAGTGCAAAAGGAACTAAAAATTAAAATAATGGAAAGTAAGGAGGTTTGGCATGAAATGATGTAAGGGAAGTCTGGTCAGGCATAAAGAGTATAACTGGGTTGAAGGCACGACCGAGGGTTTATGAGGGAGATGAAGAGCATGTAAACTAATTGAATCTCAATTTCAATAGATTCTCTAATGGGATGGAAGTGGAGAACGGGATTGGGGAAAGTGATAAAATTAAAGAGATGGAATATACCAGCATAGAGGAAAGTGATAGTAGGACTGGTTCGAAGTTCACAGTGGAGGCACTAAGAGATCAGTTTAAAAAAAATTATGTAAGGAAAGCATCGGGACCGGATGAAATCAGTTCTAAAGTTCTGAAAATTTGTGCCGATCATTTGTGTTGCCCGCTTTCTCACATGTTTAATTTTAGTTTACAACAACAGTGTGTTCCTGAAGTGTGGAAAACGTCATGTATAGTCCCTATACCGAAGGTTGTAAAACCGTTACTACCGAATGACTATCGTCCAGTGGTGTTGACTTCCCATATTATGAAGGTCTTTGAGAGGCTGGTGTTGGTGTACCTGAAATCAGCGGTGTAAAAATATGTGGATCCATTACAATTTGCTTATAGACCGAGAATTGGAGTGGAGGATGTAGTATTATATTTTTTGCATAGGGCATACTCTTTTCTAGAAAAGAATGGGGTGGTGGTTAGGGTAATTTTTTTTAGATTCTTCTAGTGCGTTTAATTTAATAAAACCGGAATTGATGAGAACTAAAATGGAGAGGATGCACATTGATGGCGAGATTTCCAAATGGATCTTTGATTATTTCACTGGCCACCTGCAGTTTGTGCGTAGTGGCACATGGGTGTCAAGGAAAAAGATTAGTGATATAGGGGCGCCACAGGGTACGGTACTAATGCCATTTTTATTTGCATTGTATATGGCAGATTTTCAGTATATTTTGGAAACTTGCCATTTGCACAAGTTCTCTGATGATATGGTAGTTATGGGGGCCATAAATGATGGTTGTGAGAGAGAATATAAGGATCTGTTAAAGATTTTGTAAGTTGGAGTACTAGTAATGGATTTCAATTGAATATTTAGAAGACGATGAAATTATTATGTGCGGAATTTAGGCTGCGGTGCAGAATTTTCCCTCCGCGGCATGCTCATGACGTTGCGTAGAAGAAGTGGAATTTCACTGCGTATTTCAGCCTTTGCAATGCAAAAACTGAAATCTGTGGCAAGTCCGCTGTGATATCTGCAACATCTGAATTAACTGTCAAATATGCAAATCTTGCTGCAGATTCATTGCGTAATTGCCCTGAATCTGCACCAACATTTGCAGCGGAAAAATTCTGACACGTCTGAACCATGGCCATATTGGTGCAATTGATTGAAGCAAGTCAGGAAGAAAGTTTTTATGCCCTATCTTGAGGAAAATTTGCAAAGGTTGAACTAAAGTAAGCTTTTTTCAATGTAAGGGCACGTTCAGACGTGGCGGAATTTTTCCACTGCAAATGTTGGTGCAGATTTGGGGCAATTACGCAACGAATCTGCACCAACATTTGCATATTTGACAGGTAATTCAGACGTTGCAGATATCACAGCGGACGTGCCACAGATTTCAGTTTTTGCATTGCAAAGGCTGAAATCCGCAGTGAAATTCCGCTTCTTCTCCGCAACTTCATGAGCTGCTGCGGAGGGAAATGTCTGCACCGCAGCCTGATTTCCGCACAGTTATTTTCTGCAACGTCTGAACTAACTTTCCTAAAGATGGATAGAAACAAATGTAAAAAACGGCTGCTGCAGAATTCAACAGCAATTCCGCCACGTGTGAATGTGCCCTTACAGACTAAGTAATTACTTGAACTGCATGGCTCTGTTAAAAGGTATAACACCTGAAAGGCTAAATACATGGGCTCAGTAGCAAAGGGCTGTTAAAAACTGCTCAAAATGCTAAAAACGATATATCAACAGCGATATATAGCCTGGACTAAGAAGGAGAAAGAAAAAACAGAAAGAGAAGGAAGTCACATAATATGGCTAATACGGTGCATATTAGGAAAAATATGATGTGGTGCAAGTTACAACCTTAAATGCATTTTACACTGAAAAACTGTTTGCTTTTAATGAAAGAATTTCCATTTACACCTGGCTACATGCTTTTTCCCTTACACGATTAATGGCTCGATGTCCAAGCTAAGTTGTCTGGCTTGCTCTGAATTCAGGCTTTGCAGTAACTTGAGAGATCATCTAAAAATTCAGCTCAATGCCAGCTGCCTTATGAAAGCCTGTTGCAGCCACTTCAGCCAGGCCAGAAACAGGTGAGTGAGTTGGCAGTGGATACTAGATATATTGTGACTTCACATTTTCCATATATACGGGTAACCTCTTTCCGCAGACTTATTGTCCAGGCAACTACGTAATAAGATCTAATTTCCTAAATTCACTAAGACTGATTCTGAATGAGGTGAATTTAATTTGTAGAGCAATTTCCTATTTACCTACAAAGTGGGAGGTTTATTTTATTAAGTGCCATATAATCAATTTCAGTTCTTGTTGACCAAATAAATAGTGTTCCTCAGAATGTCATTCAATGGCATGTTTGTGATTTCATTTATTGTATTCATTCATCTTAGTTGCCCTCTTTTTTTTTTCTTTAAACTTGTTCAAGTTTTTTTTATTAGTCTCTTAAATATACAGATCAAAAAAACGAACGAAATCAAGTGTTTCCAAATTTGAGAATAAGTATATAAAATAAAATGTTGAAATATAAGGAAAAAAGAGTAACTATAAACACTACATAGTTCGACTAAAACAGGGGCCCTTGAATGCCCAAGAGTAATTATGATTAGAGGACTGAGTCCCGATTGTCAAATAGCATAGTACTTAACCTTGGAGACACGGCCAATTTAAGTTTTTTTCATTTTAGTTTTTTCCTCCCCGCCTTCCAAAAGCCATAACGTTAGTTTTTTTTGTCGACATAGCCGTATGAGGGCTTGTTTTTTGCGGGACAAGTTGTAGTTTGTCATGCCACCATTTATTGTACCGCATAATGTACTGGGAAGCTTTATATGTTTTGTTTTATGTTTTACAGCTTTTTTTAAAAAAAACAACAACAATTTGCTAAAAAAAATAAATGTTTTGTGTCGCCATATTCTGAGAGTCATAACATTTTTAGTTTCATGTCAATTTAGCGATGTGAGGGCTCAATTTTTGCGCGGCAAGCTGTAGTTTTCAGCGATACCATTTTGGGGTATGTGCGACATTTTGATCACTTTTTATTTAATTTTTTTGGAGCGCTAAGGGCAAAGCCACACGTGGCGGAATTGCTCTTGAATTCCGCTGCGGACACTCCGCAGCGTTAATCTGCAGCGGAGCCGTTTCTCCATTGACTTCCACTTCTATTTAGTAGGCTTCGTTTAGACGAAGCGGAAAATTCCGCTGGGGAGCATAGGCTGCGGTGCGGAATTTGGTGTCCGCATCATGCAATGGATGTTGCGGAGTTGTGGCGGACTGGTTGCGGACTCATGGCGGAATTTCTCCATTGACTTCAATGGAGATTCTAATTTCCGCAATGAAGTCCGCAGCTGTCATGCACATGTTATGTGTGCTGCGGATGCGTCTTGCTTTTTTGACATGACATTTCTTCTTTCTGGCTGGACCTATGTATTTCTAGGTCTACAGCCAGACTGAGGAAGTCAATGGGGCTCCCGTAATTACGGGAGCGTTGCTAGGAGACGTCAGTAAATAGTCACTGTCCAGGGTGCTGAAAGAGTTAAGCGATCGGCAGTAACTGTTTCTGCACCCTGGACAGTGACTACCGATCCCAATATACATCAACCTGTAAAAAAAATAGAAGTTCATACTTACCGAGAACTCCCTGCTTCTGTCTCCAGTCCGGCTTCCCAGGATGACGTTTCAGTCTAAGTGACGGCTGCAGCCAATCACAGGCTGCAGCGGTCACATGGACTGCCGCGTCATCCAGGGAGGTCGGGCTGGATGCCGAAAGAGGGACGCGTCACCAAGACAACGGCCGGTAAGTATGAAATTCTTTTACTTTCACTAGGGAAAGTGCTGTACCTACAGAGAAGGGAAGCACTTTTACCGCAGTCCGCAGCAGTTAGTCCGCATCAATTTACTGCACATTTTGGGCAGATCCGCCGCAGAATCTGCAACGCAGATTCTGTGCGGCATTGATGCGGATAGTTGCGGAGGAAATCCGCCACGTGTGGGCATGCCCTAAGATGACCAAAAAACTGCAATTTGTGTGTTTTATAATTTTTTATTTTTACAGCGATCACCGAGCGGGTTAAAAAACGCTATATTCTGATATTTCTGACTTTTACGGACGCAGCAATACCAGTTATGTTAACTTTTATTTTTTTTAACATTACTTTAGGGGGAAAATGGGAAAAGGGGGGTTAAGAAGGGGCCAGCAGGAACTTAGGGAGACTTATAGCAACATGTCTGTTATATGCATAATTATCTTTTCATTGTGGTGAGACTGTTCATAATACTGTATGTCCAAAATTAGGTAAATCCTCAGTCTCGTCCTATGTGCTTCAAGTAAGAATAGGTTTACCCGTGTCCACACCCTTGTTTACTATGTGGGATTGAATTTGTTTTTGTACAATTGCTGAAGGGTTAAAAAAAGGCTATAAAAGTACAACAAGTATTTTGAAGATTTAGCATTATAAATATCTAAAACCACTACACGTCAGATCATAGTTACTGGAGCGTGTAAATAGTTTAGGAATGAACTTAAGAATCTAACCCCCCCCCACCACCACCACCACCACACGCCTAAAGACAACACAAACAATCTTAAAAATGTGTACGTAGTAAACCACAAATAATGTTCACATCTAATAATCATTTGTTTACATGTACAGCATTTCTCACGGCTCTTTGCACAATTACCTATGTTACCACGGTAAATTTGGATCCGTTAAAACACATTGCTCAATTTACTGTAAATGATTAACATCCATGAACGCTTATAAATGATACTTGTGAAAAGTGTGGGAACGTAACTTGGTCCTGGTCTCAGTTTAATCACGAGAGCTTGTGACAGGATCCCTACATTAAGTTTTGTTGGAATATACCATTTGCAGAATGCGCCGAGCTTTCTAGACCGTTTTATCTGATTTTCCATAAATAACAGGAAAACCACAATCTAAGATCTGACTGAAATTATATGCATAAGCAATGGAGAAAATTGTCCTGTTTACATTTATATTTAGAGGACTGTAATTCATTTTTCTTCTTCAATTCTCTTCTAGGTTAAACCTACTACCAGAATTTGACTGTTATCAGCAATTACTTCAAAGTTTTGTATGGTACTTTTATTGTTTATTACATTTATAATTTCTTGGCCCAAATTGTGCTGAGCTGTTATAAAATGGGTCTTATGCTTAGCTGCTTTACGACCTATGACGAATATATCCCTCACGGGCGAGTGCTATTTCCTGCACTGCGATGGATATATAATAATTTTGCGTATACTGCCCCTGTACCTATAAGATCAGCGGCAAGAGGGCGGCAGTAAGGGTATGTTCACACGCACTGTTTTCAGACGTAATTCGGGCATTTTATGAATCGAATTACACCCGAAAAAACAGCTCCATTACGCCTACAAACATCTGCCCATTGCTTTCAATGGGTTTTACGGTGTTCTGTTCCCACTAGGTGTTATTTTACGCGTCGCTGTCAAAATACGGCGCGTAAAAAGACGCCCGTGAAAAATAAGTGCATGTCACTTCTTGGGACGTTTTTGGAGCCATTTTCCATTGACTCCATTGAAAAACAGCTCCAATAACGTCCGTAAAATATGCAGCGAAAAACGCGAGTACTTACAAAAACATCTGAAAATCAGGAGCTGTTTTCGCCTGAAAACAGCTCCGTATTTTCAGATGTATTTTGCTAAGCCGTGTGAACATACCCTAATACACAGTCATTCTGTTCCTGTCGCAACTGCCAGGGTTGGAATGAACTCTAAATAAAAGTTAATCAGTTCTAAATGTGACTCGTACCTCAAAAAATAAGCCCGCATACGGCTACATTGATAGAAAAACAAAAAGTTATGGCTCTTAAAATTCAATGACATAAAAACAATTTTTGCATTAAATTTGATATTATTGTACAAAAGTAGTAAAACACAAAAAAACTACACAATATATATTGCCATAAACTTACCAACCCATATTCATGCAGCAATTGTTTTTACAGACCGTGGCCGGATGTTATTTTTAAATCTATAGTAAAATATTGTAAAGTCTACATACACAACGTTTTTGTAGCATTTTTTGTGTCAGTGGAGTTTTTTTTTTTTCAAACGCAGTATGCTCCAGGTATGGGTTTTTTCATGTGTTTTTTTAATAGCCTACTTTATAGGACAGCAAAAACATCAGGAATGTACAAAATGATGCGTAATACAAAAACCATAAAAAATGCATGTAAAAAACGTCATTAAACACGTAAGAAACACACTGCATTTTTTACATGAGTTTTAAAAAGCTGGGAAAAAAAGTGTGGAGCAGGTTTCAAGCTGGATGCAGATGGAGACAGGTCAGCTCCTCCTCCCCCTCCCTCTACCTGCAGCTGCCATAAAGCGCATACACTATGCTGCACTGTTCATACAAACAATGCAGGAAGAATGTGTGTGCTTCCTATACGGCAGCCCCCCAGGAAAGTTTAAAAAATAAAATAGCTACAACATTTAAAAAAATGAAACATTAAATATAAACACATAATTTTCTTCTACATACTTACATTTAATAAAATTTAATTCATGGAAAAAATACACAATATATTTTCTTTAGTAATGAATCTAAAGTGTTGTGGAGATAGGAGAGACTATGCAGATGTGCATCACGGAGAAAGTAGTGTAGTTGGGCTACTAATGTGTTTTTCTGCTGCACCAAGAAAGCAGGGACTGTGCGGAATAGTGTAGTCACATGTTGGGTGCCAGGCTGATCTCCATATACACCATGCTAAAAAAAAAAGCTTAAAACAATAGCTAAAGTTCTAATAAACAATGAAGAAAACCCTGCCGTCTGTATCAGAAGCCCTAGCCCCACGTTAATCCCTGTAACTCGGCCATGTCCTATATAAAAATAAAAGCTAGACAATAGTCAATACAAATATAAATTCTAGTTTAGGGTTTCTCAAAGCAATTAGCAAACAGGGTTTGAACTTTAAAAAAATAAAAATAAATTAGCACTCTAAAGGCCAGACATGATAAATCTAAAAAACAAAAATGAAAAAAAAAAACTTGTAAAAAAATTAAACGAAGCCTTATCTATTTTAAAGGGAATGTCCTATCAGAGGCATCCACTTCCGGAATGGAGCTGCTGGCTCCTGGGACCCCGATTTTTTTTTACATTTTGTCAGAAAAAGCTGTAGCCAGCCAAGCGTTTCAAATTATAGTATTACATGGCGGCCATTCAAATGAATGGAGATCCATGTAATACCAGGACATCCTGAGTCTTGCAGAGCGTTCTGGCTCATAGAAGGGGTCCTGAATGGGAGACCCTCCCTCTATGACATCCATATGCCCAACAGCGCATATGGACAAGGGTTGTCTTCATGAGACAAACTCTTGAATAACAAAGAAGGAATAAGGTCTATAATATCTGTAAGATCTGAGGCTTATATGTTGTGAATATGTTTGTAATTTACTTGTCACTTGGATACAGATAAAATGCTTATTGTATGTGACTCTTGTGTGGACATATCCTGGCTCGAAAATTTTCCCGTCTTTTATTTAACATGTCTTCGCCTTTCTTTGTACTTGAACTTGCGTCTAACATGTTATTATCGGCTCTGGGATATGACAACTGGACTTTATTCACCACATTGTACGATTTATATTCACTCTTGTAGAATGTCATTTTGATTTTTTGACTAAATTTGCTTTTTCAGCCCTTTTCTTGGCCGTATTCATAGAGTAAAACGTCTTTGTCATCATGTTTGTTGAGATAGATCCAGAGCTTTTATCATATGCAGTAATAACAGCTTCTTGTCTGAGCCAAGGTATAATTTAGAGGTTGATGATACTTAATCTTTGAAGCTTAATATTTATAGTCAGAGCTCGGGCGTAGGACCAGAATCTGGAGCCCATTCCCACCATATCATAAATGAAAGGTAAATAACAGATTTGAAGTTAATGTGTCTGAGTAGATGATTAATTCCATAGATAAATGTCAGGCAACGCCACTGTCAATTTACATGGTACTATTTTAGTTCTGTATTATTTTCTTGTGTACGTCGATACCGAAATCATCGAGAACACATGCTCCATAGATTCTTACTCCACTCCAGAAACAGCTTTCTGCGGATTTAGTTGAATATTCAGTAATACCTAAAAAAAAAAATCAAACTGGGTTTTCCGTTTCCCATTGACTTGTTTGTAAATAATATTTGTATAAACATCACATCCTGATGTCAGAACCTGAGTATTAGGGCACATTATTCTTCTCCTGTAAGGGTATGTGCACACGCTAGCTTCCTTTTACGTCTGAAAAGACAGACTGTTTTCAGGAGAAAACAGCTGCGTCGTTTCAGACGTAAAAGCTCCTCCTCACATTATGCGAGGCGTCTTTGACGCCCGTAATCTTGAGCTGTTCTTCATTGACTTCAATGAAAAACGGCTCAAATTAAGTTTCAAAGAAGTGCCCTGCATATAATGTATATAAGTGTCCTGCACTTCTTTGACGAGGCAGTCATTTTACGCGTCGTCGTTTGACGACGCGTAAATTACTGGTCGTATTGTAGCCGTATTTTCAGGCGTAAATCGAGGCATAATGCGCCTCGTTTACACCTGAAAATAGGTCGTGTGAACCCAGCCTAAGGGCACATTCAGACATGGCGGAATTGCTGTTGAATTCCGCTGCAGACAGTCCGCAGCGTAAATCTGTAGCAGTTCTTTTTTACATTGGTTTCTATAGATTTTTAGGTAACTTAGTTCAGACGTTGCGGAAAATAACTGCAGAATTTAGGCTGCGTGCAGAATTTTCCCTCCGCAGCAGCTCATTTTGTTGCGAAGAAGCAGCGGAATTTCACTGCGGATTTCAGCCTTTGCAATGCAGAAACTGAAATCTGCATCAAGTCCGCTGTGATATCCGCAACGTCTGAATTACCTGTCAAATATGCATATGTTGCTGCAGATCCGTTGCGTAATTACCGCGAATCTGCAACTCTACTTATCTCTTCCTGCTGAAGCAATCAGACACAGATCACTTTGCAAAAAGTTCCCTATTCCGGTGTCAACCATTGATTTACCTGTGAAGCTCCCTCTCTTTAAAAAAGAGGTTCTTCAACAGTTGCAGTGTGTCGTACAATACAGCGCCCCAACTGATATAGAACATCATAATACATGCATGTGATCTCATGCTTTTATATGGTCACAGTATTTCTCAATGACTGCTAATATTATTATATTATATATTATATATATATATAATATATATATATAATATATATAATATATATTATTATAATTTACAATAAAGGGTACATTATATTTAATATATTATATAATGATTGTCATTCCATTATAGGTCATGTTAATAGTTACTGTGGTTTTTGCAAGGCCAGCAGCTGCGGCTTACTTAAAGACTATATCCATATTTGCAATCAATTTTGCATCTAGAATAAAAAATGAAATAATATTACAAATATTTTTGTTTACAAATCTTCTATCATTTTTTGTCTACAGACTACAAACAAAGCCTGTGTAGTCAGATCCTGCAGTCATACTCTCTTTTATCTGCCCCTTACTTCATGCTGCCCTACTTATGTTAGTAAGAAGCGAGGGACAAATGGAGGGAAGAATGACTGCAGGATCAGACTACACAGGGTTTGTTTGTAGTCTGTACCCATGGAGAGATGTAGATCTGCATAGGAGCTGTATGCAGAAAACAATAGTACATTTTTATTCAGGACTTTTTGCAATGCTCCTTCATTTTTTATATAAGAAATAATTGTCTGTAAAGGTGTACATATCATTTAATTAAACAGTTGTAGGGAATGTGGAAGTAATTGGGGAAAATCGATAGTAGAACTGGGACAAACCCACAAAGTATGTGTCCCGCTACAACGAAACATTACAGTTGTGCAGTAAATTACTGCAGTGGCACGAATGCAGAAAAGACCCTTAGGAGCACTACACTAGAAATCAATGTGCATGTCAATTGTTTATGACCTACTAACAGGACTAGGAGATTCTATACAGGCTTTTACTGTCTAAGAAAACGAAAAAATGAACACATAAAATGTATAAAATTAATAATACTTTATTATACTTTATTAAAAATTACTATATTATCATATTTTTGTATTATTAGTTAGTTTTGTTATTATAAAATTAATAATAATAATAATAATAATAATAATAATATCCTTTATGTAGAATTACATTACTTGAAAAAATCTACAAAAAATACAATAAAACATTCTCTAAATTCTTTCTTTTTGTTCAATGCAAAATATAGATTGTTTTCTTTTATTCAAATTCATCTTATTTTAGAAATTATGACATATTAACAGACAACCTAAAAAATTATATTTAAAATCATTATCATTAACAGGGCCTGATTCAGGTTCAGGTTCTGAAGTAGTAAAAAGTCAGATCTAAAAAAAACTGACTGATAAGAGAAAAAAAACCTCCTCAAAATAAAATACTAACATAAAATATCACGTAAAATATAATATAACAAAATATAATACAAAATATAAAAAATACATAAAATTATTAGTTAAATTACTATTATAAAAAAAATCCCCTCAATCGAAAACTCTTTCGTTAAAACAAAATAGATAAATTTAGTCTGAATTTTCTACATAAATGACAATATTTTTGGCCCACTTTCTTTATGTTCATATAGAGCCGGCATTCATGACTCCTTTGCTAACACTATTGCTGAATACCTTTGAATTCTAGAATCACTCATGAGCTGTGCAGATTCTGTGCTGTATATACTGGCACACATCATTATTTGAATACTTTCAGATGTCAGTAAATGTACGAGTAGTGAAAGAGAGAAAAGTGAAAGGGGGAAAAAAAATGTTTCACATATCATTAGAGCCAGGCGTTTCTTAAGGAGGGAGAGGACTTTGAACATCTGCTGCCTCATATTTTATGTCTGGCTTGACAGGGCCAGAGGTTGAATATTCATTTTAGGTATTTTCCCTTAAACCAAAAAAAAAAAAAAAAAAAGGTGTTCTTATAAATGGTTTGTTACATGTAGAAAGATAAAAAAAATATTCTAATGACCAAAAAAAATATATATATAGCTTTTGCTTTGTTACAGAGAGTTTCTATATTTACATTCTTTGTCTCCACTAACTTTTGAAGGTTGGAAAGTTGCCTTGCTGTTAGCAAAAAACTGGCCATATACATTAGATTGATAACGGGCAAACACTCATTTAGCCGGCAGCTGTATCAAACAACCCAATTTTAATCTTTCACTTGTGATATGGTGAGCTTCCAGCCATTAGAATTGTTATCTTATTAACTCTTTGGGCATGACCACACGTGGCGGATTTCCTCCGCAACTGTCCGCATCAATGCCGCACAGAATCTGCGTTGCAGATTCTGCTGCGGATCTGCACAAAATGTGCAGAAAATTGATGCGGACTAGCTGCTGCGGACTGCGGGAAAAGTGCTTCCCTTCTCCCTATCAGTGCAGGATAGAGAGAAGGGACAGCACTTTCCCTAGTGAAAGTAAAAGAATTTCATACTTACCGGCCGTTGTCTTGGTGACGCGTCCCTCTTTCGGCATCCAGCCCGACCTCCCTGGATGACGCGCCAGTCCATGTGACCGCTGCAGCCTGTGCTTGACCTGTGATTGGCTGCAGCCGTCACTTAGACTGAAACGTCATCCTGGGAGGCCGGACTGGAGACAGAAGCAGGGAGTTCTCGGTAAGTATGAACTTCTATTTTTTTACAGGTTGCTGTATATTGGGATCGGTAGTCACTGTCCCGGGTGCAGAAACAGTTACTGCCGATCGCTTAACTCTTTCAGCACCCTGGACAGTGACTATTTACAGACGTCTCCTAGCAACGCTCCCGTCATTACGGGAGCCCCATTGACTTCCTCAGTCTGGCTGTAGACCTAGAAATACATAGGTCCAGCCAGAATGAAGAAATGTCATGGTAGTAAAACCAATACGCTCCGCAGCACACATAAGATCTGCGGACTTCATTGCGGAATTTTGACTCTCCATTGAAGTCAATGGAGAAATTCCGCCATGAGTCCGCCACTGCTCCGCAACAGACAGAGCATGCTGCGGACACCAAATTCCGCTCCGCAGCCTATGCTCCGCAGCGGAATTTTACGCATCGTCTAAACGAACACTGCTAAATTAAAGTGAAAGTCAATGGACAAACGGCTCCGCTGCGGATTAACGCTGCGGAGTGTCCGCAGCGGAATTTAAGTGAAATTCCGCCACGTGTGAACCCAGCCTTTCTCTACAAAGCCCAACTCTTGGCCCAGTTGTCTCATTAGTCTTGAGGATTGGACCATTGCTGGCCACCACCGCAGTTACACTGTTAATAAATATTGTCATGTAAAAAACTGAAAAAAATTAATATATATATACAGGGCCGATTCTACCTTTTCTGCTGCCTGAGGTGAAAATTGAAATGGCACCCCCCAGATTTTGATTGACATCCCCCTGGCTGTTTTACATCACTATCAGCTTCCTCAAACTCATGTGCCGTTGCCTTGTAGTCCCCTGGCATGCGCGGTGCAACAATGAAGCTGGGCAGAGAACACCTTGCTGCACAGTGCGTGCCCAAGTAGTACAAGGCGATGGTGCATCCGAGAAAGTTGTATCGGCCAGGGGGATGTCAATCAAACATGGAAAGGTGGATTTGGAGACAGGACTATCTGACTCTTCCCCCCATGACTCCTTAATAAGTAATTAGCATATAGCGTGCGTCGTCTAAAAAGTTGATTTTATAGATTTTGCTGCATCTGAAAAAAACATGCATTTGGAAATATTGTCAGGTCATGTATTACTGTATGGTGGGGGTTCAAGGGGTTAAAACTACCAGACAAGTTCCCATCAAAAATACAATGAGTCGAAAACAACTCCATCTGCCCTGCAATTTTGTTATTAGAAATATATTTTATATAATTACAGCATCAGAACCAAGCTCTGACATATACGGCTCCAGAACCAAGCTCATTACATATATACAGCACCAGAACAAAGCTCAGTAAATATATGTAACACCAGAACCAAGCCCAGTACATAAATACAGCCCCAGAACCAAGCTCAGTACATAAATACTGCCCCAGAACCAAGCTCAGTACATATATACAGCACCAGAAATAAGCTCAGTACATATATACAACACTAGAACCAGGTTCAGTACATATATACTGCACCAGAACCAAGCTCATTACATATATACAGCACCAGAACATAGCTCAATACATATTTACAGTACCAGAACAAAGCTCAGTACATATATACAACACCAGAACCAAGCTCAGTACATATATACAACACCAGAACAATCCTCAGTACATAAATACAGTAATAGAACCAAGCTCAGTACATATGCACAACACCAGATCTAAGTCCACTACATATATACAGCACCAGAACAAAGCTCAGAACATATACACAGCAAAAGAACAAATACAGCTCAATTTAGTGTAACCCCTGCTGTATAGGTTTGTACGGCATAAAACTACAGCTCCCCGCATGGCCCGAACAATAGTAACGATATGCTGGGAGATGCTGTTTCAGAAAAAAATTATATCATAATCAAACCACCAATCACCTAGCTGCAGATCATACAGTAACTACATGACTGATTAGAGGCTAAATAAATATTTACATTATGTGACTCCCCAGTGATGTCTCTGATTCTAGTTCTTTTTCTCTTTCCTTCTCCATCCTGTCCAGACCTCTAGGATGACTTCTCCCGCCACAGCCCATTTCTGAAGTTTTCCACTCAGATATCTTCAGCTTCTCACTTTTAAAACATTTCTGCACCTATAAATGAAGATAGAATTCTCAACACCCCTAAATATAATAGTGCCATACACTGCACCTCTAATTATAATAGTGCCATACACTGTGTCCCTGATTATAATAGTACCATACACTGTGTCCCACACACAGACCCTGCCGCCTGTAGATAGTGCCCCCCTTTAGATAGTGACCCCCATAGAGCCTCTGTAGATAGTGCTCTACATAGAAGCCGCTGTAGATAGTACCCCACAAACAGCCCCCTGTAGATAGTGCCAACATATGAACTCCAGAGCTGTAAGGTAATAGTGCTAATCACTGAGCCACCGTGCTGCTCTACATATAGCTCTCCCTATAGATAGTGCTCCACATACAGCCCATCTCTGTAGATAGTGCCTTACATATAGCTCCCCCTGTGTCCCACATAGTGTCCCACATATAGCCCACCATTGTAGACAGTGTCCTACATATAGCCCCCTGTAGATAGTGCCCCACAGGTAACCCACCCCCATATATAGTGTTCTACATATAGCCCACCCCTCTAGATAGTGCCCTACAAATTGCTCCCCCTATAGATAGTGCTCCACATATAGCCCACCCCTGTAGATAGTTCCTCACATATAACTCTCCCTGTATATGATATTCCACATATAGCCCACCTATGTAGATAGTGCCCTATATATAGCTCCCCCCGTATATAGCGCTCCACAACGCCCCCTGTAGATAATGGGACTCAGGTTTATTAGAAAAAAACAAAAAAACTTTACATACTCACACGATTCCGTTCCCGTGCCGTCTGGTGTCAATGAAGACCTGCTCTCTTCTGAGCAGGTCTGCTGGGGCTGAACGTCGCAAGCGTCGCGATGAAGGCATCGTGCCGCTAGCATCGTTGAAAGGCACTAATTGGCAGGGCAGAATGACTTGCCCCGTCAATCAGTGCCTTTCAACAACGGAAGCAGAGCGATGACGTCATTGCGCCACTGGCCTCGTTGAAATGTGCCCGGCCATTCAGCACTAATGCATGTAATTGTATCTGCGTGCTATAGATGTAGGCACAATTAGTGCAAGAGGGTGTGGCGGCGGCTGGTTTAGATGGTGCCGCCACCCCCTCAGAAGGGCCGCAGGCCGTCTGAGGCGAGAAGCTCATTTACCCCGCCGAGTTTGAGACCCCCGATGTAGATCAATGTCCACCATTTTACACATAAAGGATAATTAATGATTGCCATGTCTCAAAATGTCTCGCTACTAAAAAGCCTCATGTTGAGCACCTCACTCTAAGGTCTCGTGCACAGTTTCGACACAGTTTTCACGGCCGTTTTTGACGGATCCGTGTGCCCGTTTTAGCGGCCGTGTGCACTCCCGTGTGCACTTCATGTTTCCGAGCGCCGAGCATGGTACTGTCCAGGATGCTGAAAGAGTTAATGGGCTGCATTAACTCTTTCAGCACACTGGACAGTACCATGCTCGGCGCTCGGAAAATACAATATTAATGTAATAATAAAAAAAAATAAGTTCATACTTACATTCCTCCTGTCCGGCCTCCAGCGATGACATTTCATCCATGTCACCACTGCAGCCAATCACAGGCTGTAGTGGCGGTCACGCACGTCAGGATGACGTCAGAAGGCCGGCCTCCAGGGATGACGCTTCATCCCACGTGACCGCCTCTGCAGCCAATCACAGGCTGCAGCGGCCTCTGCAGCCAATCACAGGCTGCCGCTTCAGAAAGGAAGGTCGGACTGGAGTAAGAAGAGGGACTCGTCACAAGACAACGACCGGGTACGTATGAACTGCTTTTTATTTTATTTTTAATCAGCAGCCTCTTTTCTCTATCAGTTATTGATAGAGACAAGTGGCTGCCGATTAGTGTAAGATTTCTGCAATGTTTTTCTGCCCACCCGGCCGTTGCTAGGCAACGGCTCCGTCACACACGGACGGCACACGGATGCCTTCCGTGTGCCTTCGGTTTTTTTGACGGCCCATTGAATTGCATGGGCCTCACGATCACGGAATCTCGGACCAAAGTAGGACATGCTCTACTTTGGATCGGAACGGAGCAACGGGACCGTCAAAAAAACTGAAGTGTGCATGGCCCCATTGAAATTAATGGGTCAGTGTGCTAGCCGTCAGAAGGAAAAAACTGAAGTGGGTATGGGGCCTAAACAAACTCGCTGCTATATGACAAGGGGCCACATACTGTTCTTGCACATGGCTTCTATGCTGTCTATGTCTGCCCCGGTTCAGCTTCCTCTTCCTTCCCTGACCTGGTGATAGAGGTCAGTACAGCGCAGGGATAGAGGGTTGTGAGTGATTGAACGCTTATTGAGTGCTCTGTCTGATTACTATGGGGAAAACTTGGAGAGTCTGCATGGGAGCAGTAATTGATAAAATAATTAAGTTCAATTTAACCAAAAATGAGCATGGCGATCGGCGCTCGTTTGCTCTATTTACATGTAGCAATGATCCCAGGTATGTGGACGAATAATCATTAATACGATTGTTCATCCAAATACATTTTGTATTTTATCGGCAGCACATTCTCTAGGCATAGAAAATGTGATCAATCGACGAACAAGCGTAATAATCTCGAACGAGAATTCGTACAAGCGCTCGTTCGTCAAATCATTGGCCCATGTAAAAGAGCCTTTCGGGTGCATTCACACATAGAGGTAGTTTGCCATGCGATCATAATCCAAAGGGTAAAACCGCGTACAATTTCACTATGAATTACCACAGTTTTCCGCAGTCGCATGGTTTCTACATGATGCCTTCAAAAAGAGGTGTAAAATATTAGATTTTTTATTTCTCCTCCTCTGGATTGAAAAGATGGGACAGAACAAGATCAAGGAAGAGGAGTATATCATACATGCTTATAGAATTTCACATTTTTATTTTTTTTAATCCCTTTTCATTTTATTATTTATTTTTTTGTTCCATATATTCCTCCAACATGTTCTGCAGCGCTGTACAGAGACTGTCATCATCATTCACATCCGTTCCTGTCTCCAGTAATCAACGACAAATTCCTAAAAAGTCAATTAAAGGAGTTTCTGGGATAGAATTTTTTTAAAAACACCCCAAATGCTGAAACAATGAAATTGTCAATCATCACCGCTCCCTCGCCGTCACTTTTCAAGTCCCCGATGCATCTCTGTTTATACTCCTATTCATTTCTGCTACTTATACATCGCCAACATAATATACAGCGCTGTACAGAAGTTGCCATCACTCGTTGTCTCCAATGAGGCTTACAATCTAAATTCCCTATCTATATATTTTTGGAGTGCGGAAGAAACTTCAGTACCAGGAGGAAACCCACGCAAACACAGCGAGAACATACAAACTCTGTGCAGATGTTGTCCTAGGTAAACATGATGCATGATGTTGTGTTGTTCATAGGGGCGACACATCACATGAGCAGGCCAGGTCAGATATGGCCCACGGAACTGACATCACTATGTTTGACAAGTCACTGCAGTGGACTGTGATTGGAGAACTCGGTCACATGACAGCCATCACGCAGGAGTCTAAACAGATCTGGCTGTGGACCTGACCAGGTCATGGTGAAGAATTCTAGAATTTTACCATTTAGGCTATGTTTTTATTTTATTTTTTTGTTTTTTTAATTCTTATAACCTATCACTATGTTTTTAGTATCCTTTTAAAATATACACTACACAGCATATTAAAGTCTTACAACTACTAAGGTTAACTTTTTTCCAAATTACTCCGTAAGAGGTTTGGTTTTCACGGATATGCTGCTTAACACTGCTGATATATAGTGATTACCACCGTTCTTGCCATAGACAACATGAGCTACAGCTTAACCAATGCTCCTACTTTAGCCTTCATAAATTCTCCGGGTTCACCGTAGTCACTAATAGCATGTTCAACCATAAACCTATCAACAGTAAATAAAAAGATTTGAAAACATTCTACAAGAAACTTTATCCCAAGACAGAGTTTGATAAATATCTTACAAGACCGTAAAAATACCAACAATGATCAGTATTTGCTACACTGAATTTTATATCCACCAAACATATTGAAGTTCTATTTAAATATTATCACTCTGATACTTCCCTGTCTGGGCTCGGCAGTTTTATGACTAGAGATGGAAAACAGATTTGGACTATCTCTTCTGCTTGAAACTAAATAAAATATGGTGAGTAAAAATGCTGAAAAAAAATAAATTATAGTCCCTGTGGGTATTTAAACATGCAAAAAAGAGAAACAGGTTAAGTGTTTAATATCAATGAAGGCAAAAAACACATATAATATGTAGACTTTTTATATGAATAATTGGGTCATACCATATACAGAAGAGTTTTATTTTTTGGAAATTTCTGAAAGTGTTCTAATGTTTTATCATTTGACTGCTTAAAAATAAAACTTTTTCAAATACCCCATCAGGACCCTCAATGTAGAAGACATGATACAATCATATATTATAAGGACAGCACGTTCATTGCAATGGGAACTGTGCAATGGTTAATTTCTCCTATTGTGACAGTGCTGCCATTCTCCTCCACAAATTAAATCTTATTCCTGGGGATTATGGGATTAATTTCCCAATATGTGTAGGGATGACTACCACTGGACTGGTGGCTAATAGTTGACCATTTGATCATAAGACTAATAGGGCAACAGTAACTCCCATCAGTATAATACAGCTAACTGCATTGTCTATTGAAGAAAAAATTGTCCAAAATGTTGCCGAAACGTTGGCCATTTTAGAATTTTATGTGATGGACATTTGCACTTTAAGTTTGTTTGGTTGGTTGTGAAAGTATTTTATTTCCTGATACTCATTATTTATGTCCTTTATGTCCACATTCACTTTGAACTTTCAGTGACAGACATTTGTCCTTTCAAATAAAAAACGTTACATAGTCCTAAAATATTTTTACTCTTCCTGCTATGCATTTTAATGTAATTTTCCAAACATAGACATTAACGGGCGATAGGATATGTCATCAATTGCTAAGACCCCCTGGCAATTAAGAGAACGAAGAAGTCAAAGCAATAGATAAAAAACAGCAGCCCTTTCAGTTTCTCTCCCTTGCAGTTTTACTACCAACCTGGTGCTGTGTAGGAACTATGGTCCCTTCATTCTTGGGCACATGGAGGTCAGACATTGATGACATATCCAAGTAGTAATTTGGTTTTGAAATGATAAACTTCATCAAATTGGATTACTTATACATCTATCAAGAGAAGACCTATTTTTTATTCTGCTTTAACAGAAATTAATATCATCTGTCTTGCAAATATAATAAATTAGCAATACAGCCCCAATACCGTCTCCAAAAATGAAACAAAGAGGTGTAACTTCATGATGAAAAATCTAACATGGGCGTACATACCATACAGACAGACTATGCAACTGCTATGGTGCCATTGGAGAGGGGGACCCAGTTGTGGTTGGTCCTATACCATTTGTTACTAGGTGGAAAGAACCTGTGCAGGAGTCCTCACTCCAGAGGAGGTAGGAAATTTTCCCAAGGGTCATGAGAAGGGCTTTAGAGGCCCCTCAGTCTTGGAAGGGAAAAATGGCACCTAAATGGCAGGAGCCTTTGAATCTTGTCTATGAGACCCTCTCTTTTCTATGTATGTTACTGGCAACAGGGCCTCTCAACTATCATGCCTTATTTATAGTACTAGCATCCTCTTATGGAATGAGGTCTTTTGGGCCCCCTTAGGCTCAAGGGCCCAGGTGTGACTGCAACCAAATGCATACATAGAATACCGAGAGCCCCATTACTGGTTCACACCATTAAATGCACCCTACATGGTAAGCATAAAGGGCCCATTGCTTGCTTGCACTATCTCTTCTAGAACAAAAGGGCAGCATGACCCTATGACTGATTTTCCCCCTTTATTTGTTAATATTTCAATTTCCATGGAAAGGTGGAGTCTTGTTTAAATTGTCATCACAGATTGGGAACCAGGATGAGGCAAACGTCAACTGAGACCCCTCTTCTCCATGGGCCGCATAGCAACTATATGGTCTTCCTCTATGGTATATATGCCCTTGACTGCAACATCTGCCCCCTATTATGTCCCTGCATAAACCCTACTTTCTTTACTATGAGGCACTCTGTAGGTTATTATCACTAAGCATCAAACTAAGTATTTAAAGAGTAAAAACGTAGAAAATTAGCTCCCATTCATCTACTGTTCTAGCCAGGTCTACATTGTATGTGTAGTACATACAGTACTGTCTTGAGACAACAGATATAATAAAATGCTTCAACATAAATATAAATAAAAGTATATCCCCCACCAGGACGTTACTCTAAGTTGTTAAGACCCCATCTAAGAGCAATGCATAATAACCTTAATAAACACGTGGAGCTTTGTTTAAACTTAAGTTTAGAAAGTGTGACGCCAGCTTAAGATATATAATCAAACTATTCCTTCTTATTATTGCACTTAATAAAGAGTAATTGTCCTTACCAACACTAAACAGTTCACCTAGTTATGGTGTAACATGATTTTCTACACTGAGTGTTCCTCAATAATAAATCATGCAGGCAATTACAAAGTCATACTTCTGCATTTTATACCAAAAATTGGCCCCTTTTTATTTGATTTGTGGTGCCCCTGGGAGGAATCATTAGGTTTGACTTCTGGAATATGTCTTTTATATGTTAGTTAGATCTGGAATATGTAGACCTTTACCTTGTATTTCAGGAAACAACATGAAACCTATACATTTATCAAGTGAGCAGTCGTGGTCCATGCTGGAACAGTGCTTGCCTTCTGTAGAAATCTGTGATTCCCAAGTTGTGCATTTATCACGAAGGTTCAATTAAGGTATGGATTTAGCTTTCTTTTTTATAATAAAGAATTTAGCCATTTCATATTTTATCAGCCGGAGCTGCACTGATTATGTTAGTAGGATCATTCACCTGTAGAGACAGCTACATTCTGAGCTACATTCATTGGAAAATTACTTGTCTGCATGGGCCAACCCCTTTTTAAATTAAAGCCGGCCCAGTAATCAGATGATTGCTAGGGGTCTAGTTTCTAAATCCCCCTAGAAAACAGTAGTATTACATGTTAACCCTTACAAAGTATGGCCGGCCATGTAAAAAATGGATGGTGTCGGTCCACCAAAGCAAGAGCCACTCTTTGTTAGCGGCTCTCTGCCCTGACTAATAGAGGTACGTTCCAATCAAGGACACTCACTCTATGACGTACATATGCCCTAATTGAGAATATGGAAAATGGTTAGCGTGGTAAAATAGCCCGTTTAATGTGACCTCCAGGAAAAAGCTGAAATTGGAGCTCTTTCCAAGAGGTAAGGCATCCACTCCACCCCCAAAAATATACTTACCTGGTCCTCTCCATTCTGTAAATCCCTGGGGGTCTTCAGATGACCGCTCCTTCAACACAACTGGTCTGTAAAAGGGCGGTGACCAGGTTAATATAGCTTTGGGGGTGTGGTGTGTGCTTTCTTTCCGTGAAAAGATTACATTTTCAGCTTTTCCCAGAGGGTTAATTAAAGTATTAAGGACCTTGTATACGCCTCTGCACACAACGTCCTGACACTGGTCACAATCAGGACCTTGGGAATCAGTGCTCCAGCGGTAGTTATTTTGGGGAATAAGCCCTGCAATATGATGGGTTCCATTCACATCATAGTAAAACTAACTACCACTGGAGATCATTTTATATGGACAGTTGTGGTGGTGGGCATCGGCGGCAGACGTGCGCCATTTTTGTGCTTATGGCGGGGCCCCTGATGGAATTATCAGTCGTACGGCCCTGGAAATATTGCCTCACAACTATAACCTTTTAAAAAGTGGTGTCAGGTAACACGTTCCAAGTAACTACACCATCTTAGATTACTTCAACTTAAGGACAAACTGCTTCTGAGGTGAGGGCATGGAAGCATTTTACCTACATGCCATATTAGTCAGCTTTTTAAAAAAAATTATTGTCATGGATAATGATCCCCATCATCTCATTCGTTAAAAGTAGAGCAGCTTAGTAGAAAGATGATCTTTACATGTAATGTAATACTCATTTGTTTCATTTACGGAAATTTGATGTTTCATACTGTCGACATACACAAATAGAAGCCTCATTAAAAAATAAAACAAATCGTATTTTACCTCCATACTCATATACTTTCTTCAAGTAAACCCTTGACACATTGTAAGACTGCTACCCAGCAATTTCCACTCATGAGCGCCTTCATGCAATTTTGTTTCAAATTGTAACTTTTCCTAAAGAATTGCATATCCAAACATCCAAGTCACAGAGTTGACATATGGCCTGATTATGAGCAGGGGGTGATTAGATGTTCAAATGCTCATCTTCTCACTTCCCTAGTAGACATCTTCCCCCCAAATATGACAGTCAGAATACACATCGTCTCTTATTGGGTATGGGGTGATAACAGACAGTTCCTGTATTATTCCCTGGGGTCACTGGAGGCTGTACAGGGCAAGCGGTGACAGAAACAGCCTGTGATCTTTCTATCCCTCCCTTACCGAGGCACAGAATAAGCAAATAAAACTTTGCATCCTGCTCCCCGAATTTAAATGAGTGCAGCAACACGAATATTGCAACCAGAGCTTTCATCCTGGTATCATTTGAAAGATAAGATTCTAGGCTTTAATGTAATATATTAAATGGGTTATGTGGGGACCGAAAAGTATTAGCAGTGTACTCAATGCAGTATGTGAGTACACTTGCTAATATACATTCCGGTCCCCCGTCACGCTGATCATGATGACACGACTCGGTCTGGCCCCGCTGTACTCTATATAAAGGCTAGAAAACTTAGAGAAAAAGAAGCTATTGCGCCATAAGTAATAAGAAATTACAAATTTTATTGGAACATACAACACAAAGTAACATGTATATAAAATTAAGGAGTTTATTCATGTGAAGCCAACCACACTGCTCTTTTTTAGATCCCCTTAATTTTATATACATGTTACTTTGTGTTGTATGTTCCAATAAAATTAGTAATTTCTTATGGTGCAATAGCTTCTTTTTCTCTAAGTTTTCTAGTACTCATGAAGTATGCTTTGATATAAATATATAGTGGAGGTGCCCAGACACTTGTTATTGGCACCTAACCCGTTACTTTACCTGCTGAGTCTTTATATTTAAATTTACAGGGTGGGCCATTTATATGGATACACCTAAATAAAATGGGAATGGTTGGTGATATTAACTTCCTGTTTGTGCCAGATTAGTATATGGGAGGGGGGAAACTTTTCAAGCTGGGTGTTGACCATTTTGAAGTCGGCCATTTTGTATCCAACTTTAGTTTTTTCAATGGGAAGAGGGTCATGTGACACATCAAACTTATCGAGAATTTCACAAGAAAAACAATGGTGTGCTTGGTTTTAATGTTACTTTATTCTTTCATGAGTTATTTACAAGTTTCTGACCACTTATAAAATGTGTTCAAAGTGCTGCCCATTGTGTTGGATTGTCAATGCAACCCTCTTCTCCCACTCTTCACACACTGATAGCAACACCGCAGAAGAAATGCTAGCACAGGCTTCCAGTATCCGTAGTTTCAGTTGCTGCACATCTCGTATCTTCACAGCATAGACAATTGCCTTCAGATGACCCCAAAGATAAAAGTCTAAGGGGGTCAGATCAGGAGGCATTTCTTCTGCGGTGTTGCTATCAGTGTGTGAAGAGTGGGAGAAGAGGGTTGCATTGACAATCCAACACAATGGGGAGCACTTTGAACACATTTTATAAGTGGTCAGAAACTTGTAAATAACTCATGAAAGAATAAAGTAACGTTAAAACCAAGCACACCATTGTTTTTCTTGTGAAATTCTCGATAAGTTTGATGTGTGACATGACCCTCTTCCCATTGAAAAAACTAAAGTTGTTTCCAAAATGTCTGACTTCAAAATGGCCGTCATGGTCAACACCCAGCTTGAAAAGTTTCCCCCCTCCCATATACTAATGTGCCACAAACAGGAAGTTAATATCACCAACCATTCCCATTTTATTTAGGTGTATCCATATAAATGGCCCACCCTGTATATAAAGGCTGTAGCAGTAGTACAGCGATTGAATAGAATACAGTGGGGCCGGTCACATGACGACAAGTCATGTCATCATAAGGGAAGACTGTGCCGCTAGACTTCCGGTCCTTCGCCAACGTTGTAAAAATCTATTAAAATCTTATAACCAGTGCGACGGGAGACCTGAATGTATGTTAGCAAGTGTACTCACATTCTGCAATGAGTACACTGCTAATACTTTTCGGTCCCCACATAACCCCTTTAAGTCATAACATATTATATACATCGTTGGCAGTAGTAGCAAACCTCCTAACATTTGAATCTAAATTTGCGCTACAAAACATGAGCAAAATCTCAGAGAAATGCCCACATTGAGGAATATTTGCATAAGCTCCACCACTTTGAGATCGGATTCGTGGCACAATCCAGCAAAAAAATGGGACAGTTGGTAGGTATGAGTAAAAGGGTTAAAAATATATTTTTCTTGAATTCCAGTGTTCTCTAATTTATTATTTCAGTGCTTCGGATTGGTAATTCCAGAAACAAGAATCCAAAACTAATGTTTACCTATGTGATACTTCCTTATAGATGTTAGTAATAGGTACATTCAGCTCTAAGCATTTCCCCAAATATTCAATGAAAACACAAACTTCTTGGCTTCCCTCCTTCTGTAACATTATGTGAGTCCTGGACCTGGACCTCCGCCAGCCTTTTCTGTGTGGCATTCCCGCTACAAATAACATAATTGTCTTTTGTCTTGCATGTGTTATTGTCAGCCATTCTAAGGACACGCTACTTTCTACCAAAATGTCTGATTCATAAAACAATCTAGCCTCAGGACACGACTGTACAATTACTTCTACATTTACTTTTTTCTATTTTATAATATATTCATAAAACAAGGAGCCAAGTTCAGCTGAAATCACAGATTATAAGATACGTAGTAACGTATATGAATTTTGCAACATATAAAGTTGATAATAAAAGCCTTACTCCTGGAAATTTTACTACATTACTGTGGGCCGTTGGAGGGCTATGCTGTATTTTCTAGCACATGCCATCGTTTTCTTTGTCTTTATATCCCTCAATGTAGCGCACCAAATTCGGACATTAAAACTCGAAAGGTTTTCAGCAAATAACCACATATTCCTGAATCACTTGGACCTACAAATAAAAAGTCGTCTAGATAATGAATGGCTGAAGAAATACCTGTCTTGAAACGAACCGTCCATTCCAGAAAGGAACCAAAAACTTCAAAATAGTAACATGAGATGGCACAACCCATAGGCAAACACATGTCTACAAAAAACTGCTCATCTAACCGACATCCCAACAAATGGAAACAGGCAGGATCCACAGGCAACAAACGAAAAGCTGACTCTATGTCCGATTTAGCAAGCAAGGCACCTACGCCTGCCTCCCGTACCAACCGCACAGCCACATCAAAAGACGTGTAAGACACTGCAGCCTCATCTCTGGAAATCCCATCGTTGACCGAATCCCCACGAGGGAAGGAAAGGTGATGAATCAACCTAAACTTCCCCGGTTCCTTTTTGGGGACCAAGCCAAGAGGAGAAACCCGTAAATTCGTATAAGGTGGCTCCCCAAAGGGGCCCGCCATCCTGCCTAAAGACACCTCATTCAGCACTTTTTCCCGTGCCAAACACATGTTTTCTTTCACCGATTTTAAATTATCTGACAACATCAAAACCGAAGAAAAAACATGCGGAATGAAAAAACCTTCACTGAAGCCCCGACCTAACAAGTCTGCTTCCTGTCTCTTGGGATACCTGGCGAGCCACGGTTCCATCGCGAGAGCGCTCACCGGAGTTCTCCGCTGCACCGGCAGGACCCACCTTGGAAGGTTGTTTTGCCCGTCGGAAACAGCGAAGCGCGGAATGGGCACCCCCGCAGATGGAGCACTTATGACGAAACTTGCAGGAAGAATAGAACCTGCAATGTCCCTCATTGTAGAGCCAACATGCTCCTGTTGGGCGCTGCGCCGCAATCCCGGGTGCTGAACCAGAAACTGCGACTCCTGCCTGAAAGGGCCGAGCCTGCTTTTGAGCCAAAATTAGTTGTAACCACACATCCGTCGCCTTCGACGCCCAACCAATGTCAGGCGTCATCGCCAACCGACGGCGAAATTCCTCGTCATATCTCCACCAAGCTGCACCTCCGTGCAATTTGTGGGCACTGAATATAGTGTCTACATACACAAACAGCTCGGCCCCTTTTTCCGGAAAACGTTGACAGATGACATGAGCCAAGGTAGAAAAACCCTGGAGCCAATTGCCAAAAGTTTTCGCGACTTTCACCTTTTTCTCCGAACCTCTTTCGAAAACACGCTCCTTATCTATCGTCACATGATCGACCGACACCAATGACCAAACATCCACAAAGTCATGTGCCCATATCTTGTCCTCGATCTCCGCAGACAGGTGAGTACCTAAAGGAGCAACACCACAAAACAGCGAATCACGGAATGCCAAGCCAGACATACTGGCCGCCCGCTCAGGCGGAGGCTGAGCCCCCCCTGGCAAAACCAACGGAACCGAAGCTCCGCCTTTTGTACCCAAACCATCCAACAAGCTTTTTAATGCCGAAACTAAATCAATAGCAGATAAATCACCCTTAGGTAGCCATGCGTTCCCACATGGAGACTCACCGGAGAAGGGCGTCCTCGTCACTTCCGAGGGTGCATCAACTCTCCCAGATACCGGAACCACAGACAGATCCCTACCAGGTGGACAGGCTGAGGCGACTTCTGGAACTGGAACCAGCGAAGACGAATGACGATCCCTGTGCTCCCGCCGATGACTCCTCGTGTATCTCCTTCCCGTGCGGCTGGGTGTACTAGCTCCCGACGACGACTGGGACGGCGAAGAAGATGCTGTACTGGAAGACACACTCCTACTCCGGGAACGGCGACGTCTCTCAACCTGATGGCGTGGACGCCCGTGACCACCACGACGATGTCCTCTTCCATGCCGTCTCCTTCGCGGTCTGCGTCTCGCCGACACCGCACCTGGAAGAGAAAACTCCGAAAGAGAAACTGGCAAATCACGTTGCTCCGCAGACTGCCTGCACGGCAACAGATCACTGCTACCGCACGACAATCCACCCAGCGCACTCCTCTCATTCACAGTGCCTGTGCCTGGTAAAAACAGGCCACTCACCAGCTCTCTCCCCAGCTCTGTGTCATTTTCAGAACCACCAGCAGGTGGCAGCAAATGCACACCTAACCTGCTGGTGCCTGAGGCCTGCGTCTCTGCTCTCCTGAGACCGCCCCCTCCAGCTCCCCTCTCAACCACGGCCTGCTGTGAGAGGGAAAAAGCTGTCGGGCCGGGAAGAAGAACCAGCGGTGCACTAATCACGGCCCTGGCTTCTGCGGCTGCTTGCGGCCTTGCACTGCCTGCAGCCCGGTTGGGGAGAACTGCAGAAGCTCCCCCAGCCAGGGGAGTGGGTGGCACGACGTCGGGACCGGGTGAAGCGGAGAGCAGGCGACGGCGCCTCCGTCCCGCTCCTGACGAGCGAACGGTGCCGGCCCGCCTCTGGGTGGCTGAAGGTGGACTGGGGCTCAAACGGGGAGGAGGCCGAGAAACCCGGCGCGGCCTACCTCTAACTGCCGACGCCGACAGGACTCCACCGCTGCTGACACCGACGACCGCCGCAGGTAACACCTCTTGCCTGCGATCCCCTGCCAGGAACACCTCCAGCCAGCTTGTACCCTCCGTGGCAACCCGCTGTGCCACCTGCCTCATCAGCTCATCCGCCATCTGTACTCCGGAAAACGCCCTGGACCGCAGAGGAAGATCTCTCACAGGACCAGACGTCTGACGTTTGCAGCTCCAGCAGGTAAGATAGTGAACTGCCCTTGACCTCAACTATTTATCTGCTCCTAACCCCTCCTCTATCCCCTTGTCCAACCAATCCCTGCTCCTGATTTTTTCCCGCACTTTTTCCCCCCTTCCATCCCCCTATCACATACAGTCCCAGGCACTTTCTCTATTTGATTTAGTGCCTCAAAACGTACCGCACAGGGCTCTGATTTACATCTCTGTATGATAGACCAAATTCAAGACTAAGGATATTCTTAAGGGCACACTTAAGTTAAACTAAAAGCCGCATTATCCTGCCCATATCCCAAGAATTAAAGGTAGACTTTTTTTAATAATAATATTCTGTAAGTGTACCGCAGCCCTTATTTTTTCCTCTTCATGCTGGGAGGCAGCTTGCTGATTTAGAAACCTTGTCCCACTGCATGTTTGCAATGTTAGACCAGGAAAGCCAATGCTTCCCCTTTATCTAATCCTCGCCTTCAGTCAGCCTACAGCTAAATAAGGAAAGAATCAAGAGGCAATAATCACATTTCTCCATGGAGCTTCCAGAAGGTCTTTACATTCTTTCTTTCTTTTCAATATATTTCTAGGTTTATTGTCCCTTTATGTCTGTTTTTTTAAAACCCCTTTTAGTTATGAGCGTTCCCTGAAAATGATCTGATCACAGGGTCCCCCGCTACTTGGACCCACATCGATCACTTGTAATCTGCAGGGAAACTTGCTAGCGCCACCACAGGGAAAATTAAGAATTAGACAGTCCAAGTTTGTGCTCCGGTTAATTGATGGCGGTCCTAAAGAAGCCGCTCTATTATTACCTAATAGGCTATTGGAAAATGGGTATCCTAACCCAGATAACTGCTTTAACAGATGAGCTGGACCAGATGTAAGAGGGAGCAGCTGATTTCGGAGTGAATAAATAATTAAATAAACTTTAAAAATCATCTCATGCAAAATGTAATCTATGGGGGGAGGGTTTGTCGATTTTGGGAAGTGAATAAAAAAGAAAACATACAAAACATAGCCGGAAACAGACAGGATGTATACTGTGGAGATGGAGATACCTGTCACTCAATGCCTGGCAGGATGCCCGGTGCGCAGCTGCTGGCCCCCGGTCTTGCCACATTGGTAGAATTACAGCTGGCTTATGAAGCAGCAGATGCAACAGGTTGGAATCAGTTTATAAAGCATGATAATTATTTTCATTATCTCCCAGTGGAAAGAAAACAAATGACAGTTCAATGTCTCTTTGTCTAGTAATATATATTCACCGAATGGTCAGCTGGGCTGCAAGCCATAAAGTCTTGTGATGGTTAATGAAAGAACTGGTTTAAGAGGTTTGGCTGCTTAAAAACCTCGATACATATAAAAAGCATGATACATAAGGCACTACTCATCAGTATATATCTGACATATAATGTACCCATTGTCTGGGGGGATTGCTATCTGGCTCCGTGTTTCCATTTTCCCTCAGACTTGGGGGTGTTCCATGCATTGAGGCATGTAGTTTGAATAGGTCACTTCTATATAAAAGCATAAATCAAAAAATGGACAACTGCTTCATGAATAATATAATGCCCAATGCCCAATGCCAAAATACAATTTTTTTTTGTTACATTGACTTTCTCATTGAGTATAAGGAAATTCTGTCCCACAGCAATACCACACTATACTTGTACCACACAGTAAAGTGCACACATAATACACCCACACCCATCATGCCCACACAATGTATGTTATAATGTAATAAATCTAATTTAAATCAACTCTAGTATATAAATAAAGGGGTTATACAGAATTAGAAAAACATGGCTGCTTTCTTGCAAAAACAGCACCACACCTATCCACAGGGATAAATGCAAAGTTTGATCTTGGGCTCATTCAAAGATAGCTGGCGCTGACTGTCTCTTATATTGAGATACTTGCAATGCACGTTGTGGTAAATTTGGACCCATGTTATACAGCAGTACAGGACGGATTGTGAGAAGCTTGTGTTGTACATGCAATAGTCTGATCCGTGTTAGTAGGGGCTCCGCAGACTAGGAAAACTTATTACAGGGGCTACCTTTGGGAATCACTGAAGGAAAGTGATTTAATACTCATGTTTTGAGTATTAAACATAAATATTAAATTATGGCACGCACAGTAAAAACGAAAAACTACACAACATAGTTAGACGCCCTTCACGATCCTTAAATATATATATATTTTTATATCTGAATAGGTAAAAAACTTCTTTGCTAATGAATTTCACAATATATCTTTCTAGTTGCTGGAGCTTGTTTTTTTTCTGATATAAAGCTCCAAATTGAATGATAAATTTCTGTCTGCTTGCATCCACCACTAGAGGGAGCTTAGGAGCTTACTGCATACTGTTCATACACCGAACTTAAAGAGGCTCTGTCACCAGATTTTGCAACCCCTATCTGCTATTGCAGCAGATAGGCGCTGCAATGTAGATTACAGTAACGTTTTTATTTTTAAAAAACGAGCATTTTTGGCCAAGTTATGACCATTTTTGTAGTTATGCAAATGAGGCTTGCAAAAGTCCAAGTGGGTGTGTTTAAAAGTAAAAGTCCAAGTGGGCGTGTATTAGGTGCGTACATCGGGGCGTTTTTAATACTTTTACTAGCTGGGCGCTCTGATGAGAAGTATCATCCACTTCTCTTCAGAACGCCCAGCTTCTGGCAGTGCACAGACACAGCGTGTTCTCGAGAGATCACGCTGTGACGTCACTCACAGGTCCTGCATCGTGTCAGACGAGCGAGGACACCGGCACCAGAGGCTTCAGTTGATTCTGCAGCAGCATCGGCGTTAGCAGGTAAGTCGATGTAGCTACTTACCTGCAAACGCTGATGCTGCTGCAGAATCAATTGTAGCCTCTGGTGCCGGTGTCCTCGCTCGTCTGACACGATGCAGGACCTGTGAGTGACGTCACAGCGTGATCTCTCGAGAACACGCTGTGTCTGTGCACTGCCAGAAGCTGGGCGTTCTGAAGAGAAGTGGATGATACTTCTCATCAGAGCGCCCAGCTAGTAAAAGTATTAAAAACGCCCCGATGTACGCACCTAATACACGCCCACTTGGACTTTTACTTTTAAACACACCCACTTGGACTTTTGCAAGCCTCATTTGCATAACTACAAAAATGGTCATAACTTGGCCAAAAATGCTCGTTTTTTAAAAATAAAAACGTTACTGTAATCTACATTGCAGCGCCTATCTGCTGCAATAGCAGATAGGGGTTGCAAAATCTGGTGACAGAGCCTCTTTAAGAATAAAACAGTATGCTAAGCACCCCCTAGTGGTGAATGCAAGCAGACTGAATTTTATCATTTAACTCTATTTATGCAGTGAAGTTAGAGCTTTAAGATAGAAATACAGGACTCCAACCACAAAAGATATATTAAAAATGAACATGGAATATTATATCTAAACACAGCGACGTGTTAAATGGTGGACAATCACTTTGATAAACTTTGATTTTGATAACTTGAAATCGCAACATATGAAAATCTGTTTCACTTGTGCAATAATTAAGCATGTCTGGCCAGGCCTCTACATCCCGATATCTAAATAAACCACTTATTGTCATTATCTTGCTATGATAAATCTTATCATTTACTTTTGTTCTTTTTTATTTCTTTTTTTATTATGGTAACTTTTTTTTGTTTTCTCTTATTTGTATTGGCTCCATATTTGGAGATGAAGTGCTTTTAAAAAAAAATGGAACAAATTTCGATCATATTTTGTATACATACCTTTGATACGTTATCTGGTTTTATGTAATCAGCTGCAATGTTAATTGTATTACTTGTGTTCACTGATGAGTTACCAGTGGCAGATATTCAGGGGACAGTAATGAAGGGTCTCCACCCCCCAAAGTTACCTAGCTAACACAAAATGAAGTAGAGCTGCGTCTGAGCAAATTAAATATTGATAATGCACCCGGCCCGGACGGCATTCATCCATATGTATTAAGAGAATTGTGCTTGATAATTGATAGACTGTTATATCTCATCTTCTTAGACTCTCTAGGAACAGGGTCAGTGCCACAGGATTGGAGGACGGCTGATGTTGAACAAATATTTAAGAAGGGTAAAAAGGTGGAACCATGTAAATACCTTTCGGTAAGTCTGACATTTGTGGTATGTAATGTATTTGAAGGTATTATAAGAGATGAAATGGCAAAATAACATAGTAGTAAATAATCAGATAACTGATAACCAGCATGGATTTAAAATTAATTATAAATGATACACACTCAAAATAGGCAGAAGTCAGTAGTGGGTTACTACAAGGATTTATGTTAGGCCCAATTATTTTTAATCTTTTTCTGAATGACTTTGTGGATGGGATTGAATGTAAAGTGTCAGTTTTTTCTGATAATACAAAACTTTGTAGGCTACTTAAAACTCAGCTTGATTGTAAAATATTACAGACAGATCTCGATAAGCTGGCAACATGGGCAAGAAGAAGGCAGGTGGTGAAATTTAATGTAGGTAAAAGTAATGTAATGCACCTAGGCCACAGGAATAGTTTTACTGTATATGCATTAAATGGAATAAAACTGGGGATAACAGAACAAGTGAAGGACCTGGGTATTCTGGTTGCAAGAAAGCTAGGCAGCAGTACTCAATGTCAAGCAGCAGCTGCAAAAGCAAATAAGATTTAAGGGTGTATAAAGAGGAAAATTAAAAACCCACAGTCCAAAGGTAATATTGCCTTTCTATTAATCCCTTGTAATACTACATATCGAATATAGCCTTCAGTTTTGGTCTCCACATTGTAAAAAGGATATAGGAGAGCTGGAAAGGATTCAAAGGTGGGCGACTAGATTATTAAATGAGATGCGACGTGGCAGATAGTAACTATGTCAGCATTGAAAAAGGACTAATTGCTTATCCAATAACAAATGGTATTGAGGGTTAAAAATAACTTAGCAATGAATGATGTGTAATTGATCTGAGAAAGGTTGAACATGATGGACCTGTGTCTTTCTTCAACGCTACTAACTATGTAACAATGTAACTATTTAACTTGCCATTGTGTATCACTAGAGTAGGATGTGTGCCTAGCGATGACTTTAATAAAATTTGATAAAAAATTTAAAAAAAGCATGTATAGTTATGGAAACATTGAATGAGATGGATTTTTGCATGCAACCATTCCACGTTACGCTAGTTTACAAGTCAGGGCCTACCACAGCTACAGGGTCTGACTATTCATTCAGGCAGTGCCAGCTCCTAAAACCTTACCAATTTGCCTAAAATTTACAAAATGTACAAAAAATTTCAATTTTAAAGTTAATTTATAAAGTCAGACAATTCCAGTGCAAATCAGAAATCCATATGCAGTAAATAAACACATATAATAGTTGCATTAATATCCATTTCACCTTTAGTTTCACATTAGGAAGCAGATCTTATCCCATGCTCAAGCACAAAGATTTTTATTATGTTGATCATACATTTTTATATATATTTCTTTCAAATATTGTTATCCTTTTAATGTTGTTATAACACTTCAGAAAATCCAAAGGTCTAGAGGGAAGTGTAATGTTTGCTGTTCTGAGATCATTTCAATCCATGCAGGGAATGGGACAAAATCACTTTTAAGTCTGCCTGAAGGAAATCTATCTTGGCAAGTAGACAAGCAGAATTAGTTATTAAAGGCATATCACAAGCATAAAGACATCACTGTAAAGAAAACCACAAATATTTTTACACTTCTATATGAAATATAAAAACATAAAATAGGAACAATGGGTTACAGACAGTTTTTGGATTTACTATGTCACCAACAACCTTTTCCATACAACAGGCCAGTGTAAAAACGAATAGAAATTCTAATCATCGATTAAAACCTTTGTAATTATTTTACTTTTGCAACTTGGTGGCTGTGATTTATGAAGTCATCGAGTATGATAGTGTGAGATTTAAGTTGTAAATGGAGCTTAGCTAAACACTTAAAGGAATTTTCCAGCCTCAGATGACTTTGATTTATTAGCTTGCTCTCCTGTAAGTTTTGTTAAACACCTCTTTGGGAGATTTATTTACAAAAAAAGTTGTAGTGAAAGAAATTTTGATATTTGAAACATTCTTGGTAGTGCGCCCCAAATTTACAAGCCCCGTAACAATAGTTATAATACATTTTCCAAAAGTTCAAAATGTTCAAATGGACCAGATTTATATTTAAAAGGGCTCCAACGAATAGACAAAAATGTCCCGTCAGTTCTCGCTGGGACTTTCACTGAACCCTTCATTAAAATTAATAAATATACCTATATAGCAATCCTGACTTCCACCCGGGGGACCAGTGCCCATTTTTCTTCTCAGTGGGGTTCAGAAGTGATAGACATGTTTGACATAATTGGAGATCGGTCTTCCACATCGCTGTGGAGACATTTGGACCATTAGTATTTACAGAAGTGCCTTAATTCATCCACACTGGAAGGCTTTTGAGTAGGAACTGTTTATTTAAGGTCCTGCCACAGAATCTTAATACGGTTTAAGTTAGGACTTTTACTAAGCCAGTCCAAAACCTTATTTTTGCTACTTGTGATCCATTTAGTGGTGCACTTGCGCCTGTGATTTGGATTATATTATATAATGCTGTGTAAGATTTGCGCCAGATATACAAGGCTCATGTCTTACAAAAAGTTCAACATTCAACAGAGCATTATGCCAAAATGCTTAGGGGTGGTCCAGTTGTTTTTTTCCAAAATCTAAAGTGAGCATTTATGTTCCTCTTTGTTAGAAGTGTTTTTCTCCTAACAACTATCCCATGGATACAATGTTTTCTCATTTTTTTTTCTAATGCTGTCATTATGACTTCTGATTTTACCTAAGGTAAGATGATCAGTGGGGATCCGACTGCTGAGATCCCCACCAATCCAGTGCAAGAATCCAGTTCCATAGATATTCATCTGGGTTCTTTTGTGACTAACTCAATGGGTCTTAGTTACATAATGAATTCATCAAGTTCACTCTCTATACCCCCGAAACGCCTCAAAATCATGCTAAAACGTATTGATGAGGTCAGTGATTTGCTACAGCGATCTCGTGTGGGTAGTAGAACAGCTAAAAAACCAAACAGCATTACCACTGGTGTGCCGGCACTGGAACAGCGGGGAACGTACCGGCAAAGTAATGTTTCTTTTGTTATATTATTAAATTCCCTGCCCTTAGTAATTTTTTGGGGGCACTCGGAAAACCCCTCTATCAGGCCACTCAAGTTCTTCTACATGAGATTTGTCAAAATCATTTGTTTTGGTGCTTAGGGCTCATACATACAACAATGCCACATGAATGGAGTATGTACAGCGGCACTGTCTGCAGTAACGCCTTATCCACCAACATCCGTGTCAAACCTTACCAATACCTTGAAAAGTTAGAGACCATCATTTCATATATTTAACTTCTAGTCAATTTTTTTTATAATTTTCTATGAATTTATGCAGTATACTAGCCTATGTATATGAAGTATTTTATCATACACATATTCTTTTCAATTTTACTGATATGTTTGACATTCAAGTGAATTCTGTGTAGATGTAATGCTCTACGTCCGTGCTTACACAACATTATAAAGTCTATAGATTGATAACAGTGTGGGGTCGTTATTTTTTTTTTCTAATATCCAGAAAAATGTATTGGGAATAATATCAAACATGCCCCCTCTATTTAATGAATAGCGTTATTCATAGGTGTGAAAATATGAGCAAGTGAGGAATTCTCTGAACAAGAGGTGATTCATATAGCACTTGAGGAATGTTTGCCACATTAAAAAAAGATGAGTGCAGTGCGTTTGTGTATGAAAGTGCATTTTATAGCATAATAATAAAAAAAGAAATACGAGTAACATGAATGCAAATAGAAAAATATTGAATATATTAACGATGCAAACATCTATAAGGAGAAAACGAAAAGGTCTTCAGCTCCTTCCCTCATAGGTAAAAATACAATATCTGCACTTTTGTGACATCGCTATGTTAAAATATAAAAAAATATATATTTGATTTCACATATAGTAGTGTAGACTTAGGCACAAGTAACAAAAAAAAGTAAATATGCGTTCAAGAATAATGCACCACTGTTGGCTACAATCATCCATGTTGCTATTTTCGGCTCTTCTACAGCCTCCTATTTCAGCCCAAAAAATTTAAGAATTAGACCCAATAGTCCAGAGCACTTTGTGGCATATTTCAGCCTGTTTTTGTGCATAGGTCTTTTGGCTTTTGGAAACCAAATCTTCCATGACCACCATTTCTGACAAGGTGAGACCAAACTGTTAAGAGTTGTACTTGGTTTCCAGTGGTTTCTGTGAATTTAGAACTGAGGGTACTGCTGGATATTTTGCAGCTTTAATGGAACAGTATGATGTATTTATTGTTTAAAAACAATTTACTGAATAAAAAATGTGCTATGTACATAGCATAGCGGCCGTGCTGCAGAATTGCAGGTCCGTTCTATTCACTTGAAAAGGAGCAGAGCTGCAGTACAGCAGCTCGGCCGCTATTCCGTGGCCGGAGCTACGTGCTTCCGGCATGTACGTCCGGTGCACGGTGGCACCGGACCAGCTGATCTGTGTGGGGTTCGGGTGTCGGACCCCCACAGATCATGTACTGATTACCTATCCGGTGGATAGGTCATCAGTTGTCAGAAGATGGAAAAACCCTTTAAAGGGTTTGACTTTATTAGATGTAGGAAATAGTAAAAAAATATTTACAGAACTGAGTATGAAAAGCATTGTCTCCCTATCCTGGAAAATAATAAACCTTTACATTTAAAAAATTGCAAAGTATATTCAAAAATGCTATAAAATCCCTAGATATGAAATGTTTCATTTTTATGTGTAGAACGAAAATAAGTGAATATTTTTTTTATATTTGTCAGTATTGTATTCTGGGATCCTAACTCATACCAGAGATTATTAAATTGTCTGGGTATCAGATGTCTTTCAGCATACATTCAAACACTTCTAGTCAAGACTTAAATTACTCTCTTGGTTCTACCCTAGAAGAAATATTGATACAACTTATTTTTACTATATGAAGTAATGTAATTTTAAGAGTGGTCATCTCATAGAGATATATATTAGGGTCTTGCATCCTTACTGTGATGCTTTGACATCTACAGTATTGAGTTTTATTTTATGGTGGAAAGTAAAGTTGAGCAAAATATTACAATTTCTCTTTGCCAGCATTTAGTCAAATTGTCTAGGTTTGATTCATTTGGAAAAAAAATACTAATCTGGTAAACATGAATAATACATATGGATTTTAGTGCGTTTTACATTAAGGGGGGTTTACTGTCTTATTTTTTGTCAATTTAGATTTAGTTATTTTAATGTATGGTAAAAGGGGAGGGGGTTCACTACTAAACTAGATGGAGCAATTCCCAAAATTGCAGCATTGCATGTGGTAAAGCAACCACATTGCTTTATGCTGCAAAATTGGGAAAAAATCCCTCGCTCTAGTGAGCTCTCAGAATCCCCCCCCCCCTCCTTTATCCTGGCTAGTGCCGGGAGAAACGAGGGGATTGAACGGTCAAACCTCCTACACTGTGTGTCGCCATTTGTTGAGCTAACACACAGTGTAGTAGGTTTACATACAGTAGTAAACACACTGAAACACGAACATACATAGAAATCACTTACCTGCTCCTGCCACCGCCGCTCCCTCCGGGCCGTCCGCTCCGTCTGCTGCCGCTGCTCCAAGTGCACAAGTCCGGAAGCCGCGACCGGAAGTAGTAATCTTACTGTCAGGCCGCGACTTCCGGTCTACAGGAAAATGGCGCCGGACGGCGCTCAGTTCAACTTGGACTGTGTGGGAGCGGCGCATGCGCCGTACCCACACAGACGGCGTACACCATAGTGGATGGAACGGGCACCGTTCGCATTCACTATGGGACTGTAGCTGCCGTATTCCATGTCTGTATGTGTCGTTAATCGACACATACAGAAATGGAAAAAAAAATGGCAGCCCCCATAGGGAAGAAAAAGTAAAAAAATAAAAAAAAGTAACACACAAACACACAAATAAATACAAAAGTTTTTTTATAAAACACTAACCTCAAACTGATATAAAAAAAATTTTTTGGGCGACACAATTCCTTTAAGCTTGTCCTAAAGGTGTTGCATGTAAAAAGCACTAAAATGAAGTTATTTTTTTTTATTCGTCAGTGCAATGCACTCTACAAATGTCACAGATGAAAAAAATCGGGAATGCTACATGTATGCAAAATTACATATTTTATTATTACATTATTTATGTAATATGTACATTACATGAAAAATACTGCAATACTGCTTATACTGGGCAACAAAATTGAACGACTATTTTCATTTGTCAAGCAGACTTTGATGTTGTCACAGATGAAAAAACTGCTATGTTCATTGTACACTATTTCCTTTATTTGGGATAACATACCTGAAAAATTATTTGAAAAAATTATGGTAAATGATGTTAATTACATCAAAGTTACAACTAGATAATCTGCAAAAAATCTGCCGCAAAATCTGCATGTGTTACGATGTCGGCACACGAGTGGCAAGGAACTTGGAAGATGACTATCCATACTTGTTATTTAAGGCTATATCTATGGGAGCTGAAACATGAATTTGTATTTAGTTTCTTTCTTAAATGGGGGACAATAAGTTTCCATAATAAAGGAAAAACAGAAAAATAACTGGTCTTCAAATTAGCAAACCAACACAAACTTGTGAACCGTGTAATTTTTTTCAGTTCTGCTACATCTGTGTTAGTACCTATTCTACACTATACTTGCATTTCCAATGCAAAGTCTGAATATATAAATATCTAGTCACAAACATGAGGAATGTAAAACAAACTATTGTAACAATAAACTATCTCTAATATAATTAAACAAGGGATAAATTCTAACCTTGGTCTAAATCTAAACTATTTTTCTTCAGCGTTTAAAAATAAATTCGATAATCTGAAAGGACATATCAAGGTTAAGAATCGCAAGTTCTAACGTCAAAGTGAGTTTTATATTGAGAACCTTGTTTATGATCGTTTCGATCTTAGTCCAAAATGGTTTGATAAGGTTGCAATTAAACCAGATATGTGACATGGTCCCCGTTTCTTTCCTACAGCGCCAGCATATTGGGCTTTGGTTAGAATCAATTCTATTCAAGAGCTCCGGTGTCTTATAACAACGTGACACTAATTTGTAATTTAGTTCTTGAATCTTTGTGGAGCTAGAGTAAAAATGAGAATTTTATAAAATTATAAATCTATTATTCCGTATTTCTTAAGTACAGCAAAACTCATAATTGCTCGTCACTGGAGGGAGACGGATTCACCATGTGTTTCAGAATGGAATAACGAAATTTGTTTACTACAGTCCTTTGAAAAAACTAATTGGTCAATAGAACAAAATCTAGATAAATACTTCACGATTTGGTACGGATGGATTAACCCCTTAAGGACACAGCCTGTTTTGGCCTTCAGGACACAGCCAATTTTTTCAAATCTGACATGTTTCACTTTTTGTGGTAATAACTCCGGAATGCTTTTACCTATCCAAGCGATTCTGAGATTGTTTTCTCGTGACACATTGGACTTTATGTTACTGGCAAAATTTGCTCGATACATTAAGTATTTAATTGTGAAAAACACCAAAATGTAGCGAAAAATTGCAAAAATTTGCATTTTTCTAAATTTATATGTATCAGCTTGTAAGACAGATGGTAATACCACACAAAATTGTTGCTAATTAACATCACCCATATATCTACTTTAGATTGGCATCGTTTTTTGAACATCCTTTTATTTTTCTATGACATCACAAGGCTTAGAACTTTAGCAGCAATTTCTCACATTTTCAAGAAAATTTCAAAAGGCTATTTTTACAGGGGCCAGTTCAGTTGTGAAGTGGATTTTAGGGCCTTATATATTAGAAACCCTCGATAAGTCACCCCATTTTAAAAACTTCACCCCTCAAAGTATACAAAACAGCATTTAGAAAGTTTCTTAACCCTTTAGATGTTTCACAGGAATTAAGGCAAACTAGATGTGAAATGTTCAAATTTCTTTTTTTTTTTGCAGAAATTCATTTTTCATCTATTTTTTTTGTAACACAGAAAGTTTTACCAGAGAAACGCAACTCAATATCTATTGCCCAGATTCTGCAGTTTTTAGAAATACCCCACATGTGGCCCTAGTGCGGTAATGGACTGAAGCACCGGTCTCAGAAGCAAAGGAACACCTAGAGGATTTTGGGGCCTCCTTTTTATTAGAAAATATTTTAGGCTCCATGTCGGATCTGAAAGGCTCTTGCGGCACCAAAACAGTGGAAATCCCCCAAAAGTGACACCATTTTGGAAACTATACCCCTTGAGGAAATTATCTAGGGGTATAGTGAGCATTTTGACCCCGCAGGTTTTTTGCAGAAATTATTGGAAGTAGGCCGTGAAAATGAAAATCTACATTCTTTCAAAGAAAATGTAGGTTTAGCTAATTTTTTCTAATTTCCACAAGGACTAAAAGGAGAAAATGCACCACTACTTTTGTAAAGCAATTTCTCCCGAGTAAAACAATACCCCGCATGTGGTCATAAACGGCTTTTTGGACACACGGCGGAGCTTAGAAGGGAAAGAGCGCCATTTGGCTTTTGGAGCTCAAATTTAGCAGGAATGGTTTGCGGAGACCACGTCGCATTTGCAAAGCCCCTAAGGGACCAAAACAGTGAAAACACCAAAAAAGTGACTCCATTTAGGAAACTACACCCCTTGAAGAATTCATCTAGGGGTGTAGTGAGCATTTTGAACCCACAGGGGTTTCATAGATTTTATTAGAATTGGGCAGTGAAGATAAAAAAAATCCTTTTTTTCCAATAAGACGTAGCTTTAGCTCAACATTTTTCATTTCCTCAACAAATAAAGGAATAAAAGAACCCCAACATTTGTAAAGCAACTTCTCTGGAGTACGGCAATACCCCATTTGTGGTCATAAACTGCTGTTTGGGCACACGGCAAGGATCAGAAGAGAAGGAGTGCCATTTGGCTTTTGGAGCACAGATTTTGCTGGATTGGTTTCTTGACACCATGTCACTTTTGCAAAGCTCCTAAGGTGTCAGTACAGTGGAAACTCCCCAAAAGTGATTCCATTCACAAAACTACACCCCTTGAGGAGTTCATCTAGGGGTGTAGTGAGCATTTTGACCCCACAGGTGTTTCATAGATTTTATTAGAATTGGGCAGTGAAAATAAAAAAAATCCTTTTTCTTCAATAAGACGTAGTTTTAGCTGAAAATGTTTCATATTCTCAACAAATAAATGTAAAAGAGCACCACAACACTTGTAAAGCAACTTCTCCTGTGTATGACAATACCACATATGTGGTCATAAACTGCTGTTTAGGCACAGAGTAGGGCACAGAAGGGAAGGAGCGCCATTTGGCTTTTGGAGTACAGATTTTGCTGGATTGGTTTCTGGGCGCTATGTCGCATTTGCAAAGTCCCTGTGGGACTAAAACAGTGCATCCCCCCCAGAAGTGATCCCATTTTGGAAACTACACCCCTCAAGGTATTCACCTAGTGGTGTAGTGAGCATATTAACCCCACAGGTGATTGGCAGAAATTGGTGTGCACGTGATGTTGCAGAGTGAAAATGGTTTTTCAATAGATATGCCAATATCCAGCTTGTGCCACTGGAGACACACACCCTAAAAATTATTAAAAGGGTTCTCCCGGGTATGGCGATGCCATATATGTGGAAGTAAACTGCTGTTTGGGCACACTGTAGGGTTCAGAAGGGAGGTAGAGCCATTTGGCTTTTGGAGCGTGGATTTTGCTTGTAGTAGTTTTGTTTGGAGTCTTACTGGTGTTTCCGTTTATAATGTGGGGGTACATGTAAGGCGGGCGGAGTATATAAGGGGCATAGTCAGGTGGTATAGTGGGGTAAAAAAAAAACAATAAAATAATCCATAGATGTGTGTTATGCTGTGACACAATCCTTTCTGCACAGGCCGGTGTCGCACTAATAAATGGTCTTTACTTATCCCCCTTTTGGTCCGCACTCGGCACCTTTGAAGTTTGGGGAATTTTGCTTGGAAGTGTTGTCCTGGTATAATACGGGCGCCCTCACTTCCAGCAGATATGTTTGGGCCCTCCCCTTCCTGGATCCCTAATTTTAGGGGCCTTGATAATTCGCCACTTGAAACAGAAGAAATGTTCCCCTCGGGCTTGCACAACTGCATATTTTTATTTCCTGGCTTATTGGTGCCTTGAATAATTTTATTTTTTCATAGACGTAGTGGTATGAGGGCTGTTTTTTTTTGCGGGACGAGCTGTAGTTTTTATTGGTACCATTTTGGGGTACATGCGACTTTTTGATCACTTGTTATCCTTTTTTTTTTGGGAGGCAAGGTGACCAAAAAACAGCAATTCTGGCATATTTTTTTAGTTCTTTTTATACAGCGTTCACCACGCATTATAAATTACATGTTACCTTTATTCTGCGGGTCAGTCCGATTCCGGTGATACCTAATTTATAGCACTTTTTATGTTTTACAACTTTTTGCACAATAAAATAACTTTTGTAAAGAGAATGGATTTTTTCTGTCGCCATGTTGTGAGAACCATAACGGTTTTAAATTTTTCGTCGGCGGAGCTGTATGAGGGCTTGTTTTTAGCGAGAGTTATTTTTTTTACGGCGTTCACTGTGCGGAATAAATAACATAATATTTTTATAGTTCAGGTCGTTACGGTCGCAGCGATACCAAATATGTATGGCTTTATTATTTTTTTCAATAATAAATGACTTGATAAGGGAAAAAGGGCGATTGTGTTTTGTGTTATTATTTGAAACTTTTATTGTATTTTTTACAACTTTTATTTTTACTTTTTTGACACTTTTCTTTAGTCCCACTAGGGGACTTGAAGGTACAACAGTTTGTTTGATGTTCTAATACATTGCACTACCTATGTAGTGCAATGTATTAGAACTGTCAGTTGTTCACTGACAGCAAGCCGATCAGGCTCCGCCTCTGGGCGGGGCCTAATCAGCTTACGTAATGGAAGACAGGAGTCCATTGTTAGGGCTCCTGTTGCCATGGTAGCAGTCGCCAGCCTTGCCATCGCGTGGCAAGGCTGCCGATTTGCTACAAACCTCTAGGATGCAGCGATCACAATGGATCGCTGCATCGAAGGGGTTAATGCCAGGAATCGGAGCTAGCTCCGGTTCCTGGCGATAGATCGGGGTGTCCGCTATAACATACAGCGGACACCCACTGCTGATGACGCCGGCTCAGCTTCTGAGCCGGAAGCTGAGCCGGCGCCATCTTGCCGATGGTACCGGAAGCCTCCTGGGCCCCGCCGACGACGGGGCATAGGAGGATTCTGTTGCTGGCGGACCGGGAGGTAAGCATTAGCCCTCCGATCGCCTTTGCAGCCACCGGCAACCCAGCGATCATGTTGCTGGGGCGCCGGTGGCTATAAACTCCTCACATGCTGCGATCGCTATTCAACGCAGCATGTGAGGGGTTAATCGGTCGGATCGGAGGCTAGCTCCGGTCCTGGCCGATACCTCAGGGTGCCAGCTGTAACATACAGCTGTCACCCAGCGGTGATGTCGCTGGCTCAGCTCCTGAGCCAGCTTCATCTCCATGACGTACAGTTACGTCAAGATGCGGGAACAGTCCATCTCCCATGACGTAACTGTACGTGATTTTGCGGGAAGGGGTTAAAGCACAATAATCTGATGATCTCATTAATCTTTTGTGACCGGTGAAGTGTCCATCTCCACTCAAAGTCATAATTTTGGAATATTTTGATGTCAATCAATTCCTTTTTTCTTTTTTAGCTTGTACAAAATAGGTCATACCTTTCTACATCTCCACTCATATCAGCAGAGACAATTGTTAATTTACCCTTTGTTCTCTTATTACAATTTGTATACCTTGTAACTCCTAACCCTCTTCCCCTCCTTTCTGTACTCTCCTTCCAAACCCCTCCCTTCCTATGTTTTAAAAGAAAAACTTAAATAAAGAATTTATAAATAGAAAAATAAATAAAATAAATTAGATAAATAAAAAGAAAGACTCAGTTTGCTGCACTAGCCCTGTATCTAAATCCCCTTACCAAGGCAGAGTGGGTGGATAGATAGATAGATAGATAGATAGATAGATAGATAGATAGATAGATAGATAGATAGATAGATAGATAGATAGATAGATAGATAGATAGATAGAGAGAGAGAGAGAGAGAGAGAGAGAGAGAGAGAGAGAGATAGATAGATAGATAGATAGATAGATAGATTAAAAAATATATATTTTTTTGTGAAAATTAAGCAGTGCACTAAAGTAATACTTTCTGTGTGGAAAAGTACAAGAAAATCTATGTTGGAGACATAAACAGTTTACCCTAGAAGCCGAAACAGTCAGTGTTTTTTTTTTCCTTCTAAAGGGTGGCTTCTGTATTAAGGCACTGTTTTATTTCAACATTTGGACCTAAATCGTGGAGTTATTGCATTTCCATCACTCGGAATATGCTTAATTTCCTGTGCATCCTCACTAAACCAGAGACTAGGGAAACTCAGAAATCCAGCTTGGGCTATTTTCTCACATACCAAGACAGGAAAAGAAGCAATTGAAGTCATACAGCAGATGTAAGCCATTAAGATTTTTTTTTTAATGTTTTGCAGCAAAATTGCATAAGATGAGCCCTTTTTAACGTGCACCCGGACTATGTTTTTATAATGCCAGCATCGCATTCTGAATTACAGTCTTTTTCTTGAACACCTCTGGTTTCGCTTTTTAGCACGAAACGAAGAACAAGTAAGAACAGAAGTTACTTTTATTTAGAGTGGCCTGGAAACAAATTCTGGTAAAGAGAAATCGACTCATGAGGTGAGCTTATGGTTCCTAATTAAGTATTTGTTTTTTCTTTTTATGTTTTGTTTTTTTTTTTTTAGTTTTTTTTTAACTCTCAGACAGACTACTTTGATGAATTCTCAAGGCAAAGTATATTAAAAAAAAATATCCTACAAGTGAATTAGGCCTAATGTAAATTTTCTTAGAGAGTAAATGTTGATATAAAACACATGTGAGGACGACGGGAAGACAATATATTACTGCTATATAATAAACAGGAAAAAATAATATTTGTAACATTATATTTTGAGAAAAATATTAATATACAGATTTAATATATCTATTTTTTTAATTATTTTTTTAGAGGAGAGGAACTGGACTGTACATGAAGGGGTCATCTACATGGCACTGTTGACTGGTAGATGTTTCTGTCATGCAACTTGCATGACCAACACCACAGATATAGATACACTGCTCTCCCCGTTATGTATATAGCACTGTCAGCAGTTTTGAGGTGCAAAACTGCGACAGATTTCCTTTAAATACACAAAATAAACAAAAATTCAAATAGTTAAAATAAAAGAATAAAAGGAATAAAAAAAATGGTATAAAAATTTATGAAAATATTGATAACAACAATAAATTCTATTGTGCAAAATTTAGATCAAATCATGAATCATCTCTACGAGTCTTGAGAAATTATCGAAAAGAAAAGAACACTGAAAACGTATCTTTTACCTTGAAAAACATTTTAAAGCTTATATTAAGATAAATCGCTAACATTACATTACTTATCTTGCATTGCTCCTAAGTTGTCGCCTGTGTTATATTCCAGAGCTGCATTCACTAATTGTATGGTCCTATTGGAACCAGTTGATAGCTGCTGACAGACACATCCCTAGCAGCTAAGCTGAGTTCCTATAATATAAAAAATGTTTCTGTGGCACTGCGTTCTGGGAGAGTTTGTTTTTTCAACATCAGATTACTGTATAGGGCCTCGAGTAAAGTCTACATTGCCCTAAATACAAAAATCACTGTGCAGACACTGAACCAGCAGGGAATGCTGGGAACTTTAAGATCAGTAACCCGGGCTTAACAATAGGGGGTGCAAAAGGTTGCAGTCGCACATGGGCCCTGGTGTCTGAGGTCAACAGTAACATAAGCATCGGGTCCTTCTGAATCTGGAGTGTTTGGGAGCCACATATCGAGCACTGTGGGGTGCCTCACCAGTGAGGCCTGAATCACAGTTTGACAAGCACAGCGTGAGACTGTGCTGGTTGGGCTGTTTTACATGGATTCCCTTTTATGAGATGGAAGGAGTGGGTGAATAAATCTGAATATTTCTATATTCCGAGAGATTTCAAACATGCTCAGAAAATATACATGAAAGATTATTTGAACTTTAAAGAATGTAAAATATGAAGACATAAAAGTAAGTCCCATTTTAATTAATTTCTCCCCAGCCACTATGTCTGCAGAGTGAAATCTCAAGATGTAAAATGAAGAATTGCATATGAAAGTATGTGCATGCAAAGTATGTGTTTGGTATTTTCAAATACAGTAATATAGAAAAGGAGAAAATCAATCACCATATAACGTTTGATCAGTCTTAGTCTGAAGCATGAAGGGCCCACCAGGAAGCCCAGGAACAGGGGCCATGACTGAGTCGCTTTATTAAATACCATGTGGCAAACACAATTTGCAGCATCGATTTTATAATGCATTGAGGCAAATTGAACAATCATTCAAAAATAATATATCTGGACCTGATTTGTAAAACTGTGATGGCTATAGAGTTGCATTTGGTATATCAGCTTGCAGCATTGTTTCTTAAAGGGAATGTATCATATATTTATTTCATGTCTAATTAAATGTAAGTATAAAGAAGAGAAATAATGTATTTTTTTAAATTATTATTAGCATTATTATTATTATTATTATTATCAAATGTTGCAATTATTTATTTTAGTTTTTTTAAAAACTTCCCTGCGGTGGATACACATATTTTCTCCATTGTCTGTCTAAACAGTACAGAAGGGTGTGTGCTTTATGGCAGCTGCAATGAATGGGAGTACATGGTCAGAAAAGTGTCCACAGACTAATACGGTCTCCAATAAGAGATGGAGTACAACCCCTCTCCTCCAGATCCTTATCTGTGGGTATACTGCTTAGTGAGGCTAACCTGCCTTATTTAAAACTCCAACAATATAATAGAGCTGTAATTTGTCATTTAATATCTGACCTCTAATGATATGACTCTGCAGACCCTATCCCAGACTACACAGCAAAGCTGAAAAATTATTTGCAGAAAACAGCAAATGTCAGTTTATTGTTTATGTTCCAATGGCTACTGCAGTAGTATTTGATTTTAATGCAAATTTGCTCACTTCCTGACGCTTTTGCGGTCGTCTCCCCCCCCCCCCCCCCAAATCCAGATCATTGGAAGTATGCCATACTTCTAATAAAGATTTTAATATTTTATAGTATTATAAGGGACTTGGAGGATAAACATGTAGGATGGACATACTGTAATTATTAAAAAAAATAAGAAGATCTTTACAAAATGATGGCAAAACCAAGTTACAATTCACCATTATTTTTATTTTACATGCACCCCAGAATATGTATATTCACTTTGGGAAAACAGACTTAAAATCATAAGAGTGGTTATCCCATATTTTCAGATGTCAGCAGAAATATCAAATGTGCAATTGGTGCAGTTGTACAAAGACCTTGTTAATAAGGGGACTGATGGCCGGCCTTAAAAATAAAAAATATTGGTTCTTCCTGCAGTCTAGTTTAAAGTGTTTCCCAACAGGGTTTCTCGTACTCAAAGATGCTTGGCATGGGGGCATTCAAAGCAGTCAAAAAATCTTGACCAGAATATAAAATGTTTAACCCACACCGAGTTATTTTTATGTAAAAATCAGATTAGGGGTTCCCCAGGATTGAAAAAAAAATGGTTTTCAGCTTTCCCCCTATGGTAATAATGTTGGGAATCACTGATCTATTAGATTACAGGATAAATAATATGTTTCCCATGTCTCACAGTTAGGCTCTGTTCACTGACAGATCTGAACATTGCCTGATGGACCCGATTGACCTAAAATCGGACTGTTGGGATTCCGCCATGCTTTCCATTGATTTAGAATGCAAGAATAGCGCTGCATCCTCTGCAATTTTTCCCTTCAAAGTTGTAAAAATCTAGATGGATCCACTGACGGAAAGCCTCAATGCAACGGACTCCTACTGGTAGATTGCAAAGCCAGTCAGATGCCAGTTTGATTTACTAGAGATCCATGAGGAAGGTGTTCTATGTTGAGTAATTCACTTTTAGAAAATTAGTCATTGGAAAGAAAGGGACCCTCTGCTGTCTATGTCCACTCTTTTTTTTTAGAAGGTCTGAGGTGGTGAGCTGCAAATGCCAAACCCAACAGTCTTCTTTTTAACCTGGATTGAAATTCTCGATTACCATATATACAGTACTTCATTAATTCCCTAGCTTAGGGCACGACAAAAACGCCATTGTTATTATTGTAAAGACAGATTCTGCTCTGCTCCGTCAATATCAGTCTTTTAGCATTTCACTCAATCTTTTAATAAATTGAGTCTTGATATTATGTAACATTACTACTAAATAAACTCCAATGTGTTATTATGTCATCTCCAAGGACCATCCACACGAGGGTCCTGTTTCAGCACATTACAGCTTGGAATGCACATGTACAACTTAAGAAAACATACAGACTAAACTGGGGCATAAAAACAATGGTTTTGGGAGTAAAAGGAGCCAAACAAGGTTTTCCTATAAACAGAAATAGAGGAAAAAAGAAGAACTGTAGGGAAATTGAACAAAAAAAGGCATTGTCTTATAATAAACTGGTAAAAGGGTAATACTGTACGTTGCCTAAAATCATTCCTGTTAGCTTTAGTGGTCCAGGGATACAGATATTTACACACACACATATATATATACTGAGTGTAAGAATGTGCAATGGGAATCATGTATATGATGTATCATACTGTCAGAATAATTGAGTATTATCAAAAAGCTATAGCACTGAAATATCGTATCACACTTATCAATGTATTGAACATATTGGCCAAGTTTCTTACATAAGATGTTAATTTTCCATCAGCTCCATTTTTCACTGACAGAGTTTCCTACGTCAGCTGTAAATTTTGGTCCTGTAAATTAGAAAGCGACTACGAGAAACAACGGACCTGTTATGTAGCAGTAGGCCCCACAAGCTCACAGATAAGACTGCCATAGAAATCATCTCGCCTCGATTTTAACACTCACTAGCAAGTTCCAAAACCCCCTCCTATAACTCCCCCTAAAAATATTTATTTTAATAAATAGAGTGGCATTTAATCACCCAAAATGTTGAACTTAAGTACGATAAGCAAGTTTAAATAGAGTTATGATTATCATGATTTACCAAAGCAGCTAAACAAGGCATAGAACTGGGCCATCCATATGCAAATTGGTTAAGAAAAGGCCAGATAAACCCAAGCATCCCTGGCTACAGCTTAATTGTGTCTTGGACAATGCATTTATTGTCACTGTGATCCCTTTGACAGTGTTACTCACATGTGGTCAATCCAGCCCTACTCTCCCTCTCAAGGCAGCTGGCTCCCTACTGACAGGCACAGGCACATTCTGATGACGTCATGCCTGGCAGCAGATTTGAGGGGATTTTTTTGCAATGAACCACAGCCTATGTCTTCAGGTAGAGTTTCCTCACTATTAGGCCGGATTCACACGAGCGTGTTCAGTCTGTGATATATGGTCCGCATGTCGGCAGCATTTCCCGGACCGAACACACTGCATAGACCCGGGCTCCTAGCGTCATAGTTATCTATGATGCCAGGAGTCCCTGCCTCGCTGCGGAATACTGTCCCGTACTGAAAACCTGATTACAGTACGGGACAGATTTCCCAAAGCAAGGCAGGGACTCCTGGCATCGTACATAAATATGATGCTAGGAGCACAGCTCCCTTCACTTGTGTTCAGTCCAGGAAATGCGGCCATGTGGACCATATATCACGGACCGAACACGCTCGTGTGAATCCGGCCTTAGTCCTTGTCTGTTCTGTATTTTGAATCCAGGTCTTGAGCTTCTCTTCGCCTCTGGATTACACCATTAACTTGCTTCTTCTGGTTCCATCACCTTGTATTGGGTGTCCAATTTACTGATTTGTTACTTCGCCATCTCCTCCTCTGGATTGTCAACCATTGTCCATTCTCCTGCTATCAACCTCTGGCTTTATTCCTAAATTTGTTTCTGCTTCTGCTCAAGACATTCATATCAACGCATCAACCACCAATTGCTGACTACCCTGGGGACTGCGATCTTGAAATCCGACCGGGAAAAACTACACCCCCTTGTGAGGAATCTCGGATGAAGAATGGGGAGAAAGGCTCAGCACCTCAGTTTAACTAGCCCCAAACAAGTTGAGGTACAAGGCTCTATTTCTCCGGTGAAGTCGTAACAGACAGTTTGATGGTATATAGAGCAGGCATTGCAAATAGCACACTGTTTAAAAAAAATTATCTAGAGTGCCTAAAGGCTATGGAAATTTGAAGGATGAGGTTGTCCGCCCACATCCCTGAATTAATCCCTTGTATGTGGGACTTAAAATGGTCAGCAGCATTTCTGTGAGCTCAGAGATGTATTGACACCATAATTTTTTAATTTTTGAGACAACTATAATTCAATACGCTGCTAGGAATTGGGGACGTATGCCAATAATACCCGGCCCCTACATTACCTAGACATCTCTCTGTGGCATAACATAAGAGTTGAGAGTGTAACTTAGTAAACCAACTGAACAAAAAAGAAAAGAAAAACACATCAAAGTAGAATTACTATATGTATAGTCCTGGCCAAAAGTTTTGAGACTGACATAAATTTTGGTTTAAACAAAGTTTGTTGCTTCAGTTTTTCTAGTGCCAATTTGCATTAACTCTAGAGTGATCAAACGAATTGCAATAAATTGCAAAGTCATTCCTTGCCATGAAAATTACCTTAATCATAAAAACCCAATTCCACTGCATTTCAGCCCAGCCACAAAATGACCTCCCAACATCATTTCAGTGATCTCCTCATTAGGTCAGGAGAAAGTGTTAAATAGGACAAGGCAGCTGATATCACTCTGTCATGCTGATTGAATTATAAGAGCAGACTGGTTGATTTAAAAGTGGTTGGAGCTTGAAATCATTGTCTTCTTCTGTTAACCATGGTCACCTCCAATAAAACATGTGCAGTCATCATTGCTTTGCATTAAAAGGGCTTTATAGACAACGACATTGCTGCTTGTAAGATTGACCCTAAATCAACCATCTATCAGATCATCAAGCACTTCAAGGCGAGTGGTTCAATTGCTGTAAAGAAGGCTTCAGGGCGCCAAAGAAAGTCAAGCAAGTGCCAGGACCGTCTTCTAAAGAGGATTCAGCTATGGGATCGGTTCAAGACCAGTGAACAGCTTGCTCAGGAATTGCAGTAGGCAGGTGTCAGTACATCTGCATGCACAGTGAGGCCCCATGCACATGAACATAAAAACGCCCCTAATTACGGACCCATAGACTTCTATTGGCCACGGGTACCTTCCCGTTTGCTTATGGGAAGGTGCCCGGGCCGTTGAAAAATATGGAACATGTCCTATTTCAGGCCGTAATTACGGCACGGGCAGGCCCATAGAAGTCTATGGGGCTCCTGTAATTACGGGTAACTACGTGTGTGCACCCGTAAATTACCGGAGCGTTGCTAGGCAACGTCAGGGGATAGTCACTGTCCAGGGTGCTGAAAGAGTTAACTGATCGGCAGTAACTCTTTCTGCACCCGGGACAGTGACTACCGCAGGAGTTCATAGTATTAGAAGTTAACTTACCCAGAACTCCCTGCTTCTTCCTCCAGTCCGGCCTCCCGGGTGACGTTTCATCCCATGTGACTGCTGCAGCCAATCACTGGCTACAGCAGTCACATGGACTGCCACGTCATCCAGGGAGGTCGGACTGGATGTCAAAAGAGGGACCAAGATAATGGCCGGGTATGTATGAACTTCTTTTACTTTCAATCGCTGCAGAAACTCTGCCCGAAAGGGCTGCCCCTTCTCTCTGTCCAGCACTGATAGAGAGAAGGGGCTACCGATTAGTGCAGAGAAAACGGGTCCGTAAATACAGGTGAAATTACTGGTGACAACGGACCCGTATTTACGGGCACGGGTCCGTAAATACTGGTGGAATACGGGTCGAATACGTGTGACAAAGGACCCGTATTTACGCCAGTATTTAGGGGAGGAAAAAAATAAGTTTGTGTGCATGGGGCCTGAGGCGAAGACTTTTGGAGGCTGGCCTGGTGTCAAGAAAGGCAGCAAAGAAGCCCCTTCTCTCCAAGAAAAACATCAAGGACAGACTGCCCTTTTGCAAGTACAGGGATTGGACTGCAGCGGACTGCGATAAAGTTATTTTCTCAGATGAAGCCTCCTTCAAACTGTTTGGGACATCTGGAAGAATGATTGTCCGGAGAAGAAAAGGTGAGTGGTACCATGAGTCCTGCGTCATACCAACAGTAAAGCATCCTGAGACCATTCATGTGTGGGGTTGCTTTTCATCCAGGGAGTGGAGTCAATCACAATTTTGCCTAAAAACACTTCCATGAATAAAGAATGGTATCTAAACATCCTCCAAGAGCAACTTCTCCCAACGATCCAGGAGCAATTTGGTGATGAACAATGCTTTTTCCAGCATGATGGAGCACCATGTCACAAGGCAAAGTGATAACGAAGTGGCTCGGTGAACAAAACAATGACATTTTGGGTCCAAGGCCAGGAAACTTTCCAGATCTCAATCCCATTTAGAACCTATTGTCAATCTTCAAAAAGCAGGGTGGACAATCAAAAACACAGAAATTGTAATAAACTTCAAGCACTGATTTGGCAAGTATGGGTTGTCATCGTCAGAAGGGTCAACACTGTAAATATTGAGTCTTTGCATAAACTTGGTGTATTTGTTACTAGAAGTTTAAAAAGTTAGGAAATGCTTATAATTGTACTTCATATACCATAGAAACATCTGATAAAAAGATCTAAAAACACTGAAACAGCGAACCAAAATTTGTGTCAGTCTCAAAACTTTTGGCCAAGACTGTAGCACATTCGGTTCATTGTGGGTTTAAAACTTGTTAAGTAACAAAACAATAAAACATATTAAAGAGGGATAACAATGACAGAATTGAGCAAAATAAGCTTGACTTAAATTTATTAAATTAATTCATATATAAAAATTCAGATAAAATGGCAACATTTAGAAAGTTTATGTGCTCCATTTAAAAGGCTGGTCTGATCCTATGTTTTAAAAGGTGCTGTATGCATAAGCCAGCCTGGGCACAATGCCAAATGGTTCATACAGAAATGGGAAATCTGTGATTAGCAGTCTTCCTTGGCATGATTCAGTGCCAACACTAACCTAACATAAAACAAACCTGTAGCCCTTTGGGGCATGCTAGCCACCCAATAAACATGTTTAACTACCATTTATGAAAGCAAGTAATAAAAAGAATAACATGTATAAACCAATTCACAAAAATGGTGTTAAAGTTGTCTTTAAATTTCATTTTAAAGATGTTCATTTCAAGCTTAAATTCAAAAAGAACAAACAAATATTGCATGAGAAAGAAGGGAGAAATACATTTTACCAAAATAAATCGAGTAATAATATACGCACAAGCTTTTAAATCATTGTTAGGTTTCTGAATTCGATCACTGTTTTTAGGGATTTGCGCAGGAAAAATTAAAATAGAGCGTGTATAAGATGCCAGTTGTTCCATTTCATGGTGGTCCTAGATTTAGTATGACAACGCCTTGAATTCAGAACCTCCCAAGTGAACTCAAGATGGTTTGAAGGCCCATAATGACATGTTTTATTACCTGTTATGTTTCTTAACAGAGAAGTCGATCCCATACTGGCGCAGGCTAATCTAGCGTGCATATTCTGAGGATTAGAATTAACTTCACCATTAACCAGCCATGCTATTTTTTTGGGTAGATTATACATTGCTCCTCTCCGGGACCCATACCTCTCAGGAAAATGGGTGTCCTCAAAAGGCCATTCTGTGATCCTATCCAGCCAAGAAGAGGTGGCTAGGCAGGGCCCTTATTAGGGCAGTAGAGCAGTCCTAGACCCAGCATAAATAAAAAAAAAGGGGACTGCTCACCACCGCTAGCCCATCATAGGGCTCGTTCTTTCCAGCATAGTAAAATCATTTAGGCCCGCTGGAGAGAGAAAGATAGACTCACATAGTGCCCATCCAACCAGCCCACCCCTTCTTCTTATCCACCTCATATCCTCCACAACAGCATGATGTGCTTGGGGAAGGAGTGGAAACTTCATTTATAGCACGGCAAAGGGAATTTTTAGCCTGCCTACACCCCCACATAGTGTCTCCTCCCTGACCCCCCACAAAGCCTCTGACCACAGTATCCTCCCTGTCCCTCCACAGAGCTCCTATCAAGTTGCATCTTCCTGCCCGCCCCTGCCCTATTCCATTTCCCCAGCTCTCTCTTCCCCCACAGAACCCAGCCACATATTCTTTCTAAACTGGCCCTCCACAGAGCATCTGTTAGTTTGCTTCTCAACCCTGCCCCACCTACTGCCACTCTTATTAGTGTCTGCCCTTCCAGACAGTGAGGAGGCAAAGAAAAGACTCCTTGGCTGTATGGGGCCCAGAAATTCCTGATGGCACCTCAGTGGCCAGGTATGCATGCGGCTCTCTCCATTAAAGTCTCCATTCCTGAGATTAGTGGGCAATCCCAGCAAATACTTATAATATGTCTAAATGAAAATTCATATATTCTAAAACCTCTTGAATTATGGTAAACAGTGAGTGACAAGAACCAGGTAAGGACTATAGAGAGAACGTCTCATGTTTTATTGAATATATGATTTAGCAGTTCAAGTCAATCTGGAAATGTGATCAAATGTTGAAAAGTTTTAAATATGCTTAAAGATGATTTGGTGGAATATCCAATTTAATCCAGTAAAAAAATAAATTCCTTTAAACCAGGCACAAAAAATTACTCTTGATGTTTTTTAGCCAGAAACTGCGAATAAGTGGTCATGACGTTATGGAAATCTTTGTCACATTATTGCAGTTTATACTGCTCACTAATTTTACAATTTGTTTTCCATTTTCTAAGGTCACCTTGAAAAAACAACTTCGGAACTGGGCACAAACTTGTTTTAAAGTTATTTTAACACACAGAAAGCAGAACCGGTTCATTATGAACTTCGACAAGTTCAGGCTTTAGGCTTGGGAAACTAGAGACACATGCAAACTAAGGAGACAAACTAACATATAACTACTCAAGTGTGTTACCTTTATTATAAAGGGCTAAAGGTTTTATTGCCCTTCCTATTCTTAATGCATGAACCAAATGTTCTCACTGGAGGCTCATTCAAAGCTTTGCCCATTTAAACAAATACAGATCTGAAATATCGGCAACACGGTCGAATTTAACTGCCAAATATAAATTGTGAGATTAGTGGATTGCTAACATCTATTTTCACTAGAGGATCATTTTACAGTGGCAGAAATCCAGTCTGCGTGTGTTCTATTAGGTTTTTAACGGCAATGGAGAGAAATAGTTTCGATATAGGAAAGCGATAATGGTGGAAAATCTAAGTAACTGTATGTAATCTATCATTAAGTCAGCTCTATTTGGCTATGGTGACATACCACATGGAACCCTGGATGTGTAAAGCAGCTCTCCTAGAGTTTAATAAACCATAATTGTAGTCAACTTCGCAAAAAATGTTTAAGAACACCAGACGATCCAAGTTCCAAATTCCAAAATGTTTCAGTCATTTTATTATTTTACTATGATGTGTCAAAATCAAGCACAAAGACCTTGTACAATACCACTCCAATTATTTCTTGAAATATACATTGGGGGTGCACAATTAAATATATGTTGCATTAAAAAATAAAATGTCTTGTGGTATTATTATAGCCATTATAGCTCACTGCGGGAAAAGTATGCAAAATAGCTCTTCTCCAGAAGGAAGATAACCATCTCTAGTGCCTCTTATAGGTGGATAGCCTGTAAGTCTATGTCTGACCCTTTAAAGAGGACCTGTCACTAGGTCCTATAAGTTGAACTGATTTACTGACCTGAATAGCGCTGTCTCGCTGATTCCTACTCCATTTTTTTTTTTTTCCTGGACCCTCCCTCCGTTCCAGAGATATGGACCACTGTTGTGTTGGCTCCCACTATGCTAATATGCTGTTGTTAGCCAACAGGATATGAACTACCCTGAAGCTGCCTCGTGCTGATTGGTCAGCATCAGAGGCAGGGAAACTAGCTCCACCTTGTTGGCTAATTGCAGCAAATTAGCATAGAGATAGCCAACACAACAGTGGGCCATATCTTTGGAATGGGTGGTGGGGATCCAGGAAAGAAAGAAAAACAGTGCTGGAATCAGGGAGACAGCGCTATTCAAGTCAGTTAACCAGTTCAACTCATATGACCTAGTGACAGGTTCTCTTTAAAGAGCCTTGAAAGATGGTTCAGGTTATCAGCCAAATCAGAGACTGTAGACAGCACTGTTTGGAGTTGTTGCACCTCATCAGCACAGAGTTCGGTCCTGATTGGCTGGGTGTATTACCTTAACGATGTCTCCTTGGGTAGATCCAGTTTTCAGCTTAATTCTCCCTGAAGAAACGTATGCCAAATAGCTCACCTCAAGAAGAAAGAAAATGACCTCTCTAGTGCCACCTACTCTGTATTGACGAGGAGCAGCTACTCTGAAACGATGCTCTCTAGAGGTGGGTGGGTGTCACTGGATTGGTTGATAACCTGAGTCGTTATATTTCAAGGTTTTAAAGGCTCAGACATTTAATTACAGGGTAGCTACCTGTAGGTTGCACTGATGAGACAGTTGTCTTCCTCCTGGAAGAGAGATATTTTGTAAGCTGGCTCTATTATAATTACTGATAGGGGGAGAAGAATAGCATTGCTTGCTCCCAGGATGTGTGTATGCTCTGATGAGATCCTTCCTACCTGATTAATCTCATTGATATGGAAGGTACAATGGCTATGGGTGAAAAACCAGTCATAGACATTAGATGTCTTTTTGCTGATCCTATCAATGATATATGCTTACAATCTAAAGCTGGCCATACTTTAGGAAATTCAAGCGGCCGTTTTCTAATCTACTTCCCGTTTATGTTTACTCTGTAAAGGTGGTCACTCTGGATGACAACTTCATAAGTTATTACAATAAATAGCTGACTGATCTCAGCCTTGATCTGTGGCCTGTTCTGGGCTGTCATTGATAGGATGCAGATCTGTCGTTTGGCATAAACGACTTTTAAGAGTGCACCCGACAATGACCGAATAAATCCAACACGGCAGATCATCTTTTCCACAGATTTGATGTCTACAGTTATGCTCATTCGTGGCACTAAAAAAAAATCAAAATCATCCTTTTTGGATGACCAAAGTCTCTAGTGCATGGTCAGTTTAACACTTAGGGGGATTGTAAGATTGACCCCCAATGTCTATCAGGTGAAACAAAAATCTCACAGGTTGGATTTTCACCTGTCAGATCCTTTGTTTCCCCCAGAAATGGAGTGAGAGTCCTATTACAAGGCCTGATGTGGGCCGTGTAAATGAACACCGATCAACAAGACAGCTCGTTTTCTCTTTTCACAAGGAGCTATGAATGAATGGAGACGAGCCCTTGTTACTACGATTGTTCATCCCCATACATTTCTATCATGTCAGCAGCACATCTCCCTGTTTTGCAACGATAATATTTTAGGCTGCAGAAATTATACGATCAGCCGATGAAATAGTGTTTGCTCGTTCATCGGCTAATCGTTGCCCTGTTTACACAGGACAATGATCAGTACGAATGAGCGTTCTGAGGACGCTCGTTTGCCCAATCATTGGCCATGTAATAGGGCCTTTAGAGAAGTCTGGCTTTCTTTTATCTCCTCCTCTACTAAAATAAGATGATTATTTGTCGGAGTCGATTCATATACATTTTAATGGAGGAGTCAGGAGTAAAACCTTTCGGACAAATGATTGTCTGATGTCTATGGGATTGTACAGGATTATAAAAACATGGCTAGTTTCTTCCAAAAACAGTGCAACACCTATCCACAGGCTGAGTATAGTATTGCAGCTCAGCCCTATTCACTTCAATGGAGCTGAGCTGCAATACCGGATGCAAACCATGGACAGGCGTGATGCTGTTTCAGAAAGAAAGTAGCCATGTTTTTTTAATCCCCTATAACTCCTATAATCAAAAATGTGAAACGGGGACAGGTAGGAAAAGATGTCTACATCCTTATATGCAACTTCTGTGACTGGGTGACAAAAGCCGTAGCTTCAAAACTGGCTGCAACTTCCTGTCCCGAGTGACAATAATAAGAGCACCCTGGAGTACAAACTTCTGATCTAAAAAAAAAGTCCAGTTCTGTGCAGGCTAAGGGAGCAGGAATATTCATAAGCACATGTGACTTAGTACTTTTTTATGTGATGATTCTATTTAACTGCTAGAATTTCTCATACATCTTTATTAAGAAAATATGGCAGATCGCATTGGAAACACATTAAGATCTTCTACATAAAACTGTACTCCAAAATAACACAGACAGTCCAAAATTACATATTGTGTAGCCAGTTTTTTTCACTCAAGTAGACATGCTGTATATTGTGTGTGAAGAGTAATAATAAATTATATGGTTTCTATTTATTTGTTGCTATCTTTAGATTATATATATTCGACTTTTCCCGTTATGTTGTGTGGTTATAAAAGATTATATGTCTTACGAAAAAGAGGAATAGAGGAGAGTGAAATATTTGGTTTGGTAAGTGAAAAAATATGATGAGTTTAAAACTTTTGCTATAATAATGAGAGATGAGCAAAGTTTAAAATTTTTCGGCAAATTATCAGCTCGCGAATTGTGAATAATGCATGGTATTTCGTTTTTTGCTCCCCTATTGGTTATGTCTAGAGCCTTATAGCATGTCAGCTAGTTATGCCAAAAAATTGTGGTTGGTGAGAGGTCTAGAACAGGACTGGTGGCCCAAGTGTGAAACTCCATGTAAAGGAATGGGGCAGGGACTGCCTGGTTAATCCTGGATAACCATTACATTAAATTGGTTTTAAAGATTAATCCCTTCATGTGGACACTAAATGGCCAAAAGTATGTGGTATATGGGTATATGGGCTCAAGAGCTCAGTGACTTTACACGTGACCAAGTCCTAGGATGCCACCTTTGCCACAAGTCAGTTCTTGAAATTTCTGATTTACTAGATCTACCCCCCTTTCCTGCCCCAGTGCACAAAGCGAGGTCCATAAAGACATAGTGTGACAAGTTTATTGTGGAGGAACTTGAGTGGCCTGCACAGAGCCCGTGCCTCAACCCGACCCAATGCTTTTGGCGTGAATTGAGACGAATATTGGGAGCCAGATCATCAATACCCGACCCCACAAATGTTTTTTTTGGCTGAATGGGCACAAATTCTCACAGACAATCTCCAAAATCTTGTAGAAAACCTTCCCAGAAGAGTGGAAGCTGTTATAACTGCAACTCCATATTAACACCCATGGTTTTTAAATGTAATGTATAACAAACTCATATAGGTGTGATGGTTATGTGTCCACATACTTTTGGCCATATAGTTTGCATTTATCAGACCCTAACCAGTCTAGGCACCCTATGGTAGACAAACTTGTTCACATACTAAGAATGGGACACAATCTAGCATTGTAAGGCTTTTCTTGGTTCCAGCCGTGACCAAGGCAGTAGAGGTGTAGGGTGTGCCTGAACTCACTAATGTATATGGTTTAAATAATGTTCAGTTTAATGTTGTGTTTAGTAATTTCTCTACAGGTTCGCAAAGAATGTCTGAGCTAAGCCTCTACAATGCATCCAGAGAATTAGGCGGGGAAACATTTGGTTATTCCGGAGTATTGGGCTCTGACGGGATACTGTAAAGACACAATAGGGTCAGATATCAGTTTTCTGTGTGAACTCTATAGTACAGCATTGTACATCTCCTTTAAAAATGGGAGGAGCCTAGTTTATAAACTACTGTCTCTTTGTGCGCAAGAGGATTAACGCAGTGATAGAAGAAGTCAGTTTGTAGGACTAGTAAGTGAGAAAAAGGAGGGCTGCTTATCTGCGGGTCCTGTGAGACAAAAGAGTCGGTACATGACTGGTGGATTGCCAAGCGGGGAGTGAACCACTGTTAGAGAGCCAGGACAGGGCGTGAACTGTTCTCATTTTGAAAACCGGGTAGGGCACAAGCTACCAAGAGATTGATAAGAGACTGAATAGGCTGAGCGGGGTATTGCCATCTCAGAATTGTGTCTGACCGACCGCAGGTGGGCAAAGAACCCCTCCACTACAGCCCTACAGAAAAACGAAACCGTAGCCAATACAGTATCCTGTTCCCATCAGTTATTAATGGAACTGCCAAGCAAAGTGCCTATTTATTTGTGAAACCATCGAGCTTTGGTACCTCCATTGGAGTAAAGTTTATTCAGCATCTTAAACCTCTGTTCTCTGAAGTGATTTACGTGCTATTTCCTCTGCAGGTGGCTACCGCTGAACTACTCACCTATTGATTTCATAGCCGTCTGTTACAGAGTGAAGATGCTGTGTGCAGCACACTGGGAACTCATCCTGACAATCGTCATGTTCTACACAAGCTCTTTGGGCACGGAATCCTATTACTACCCTACTGCAGAAAATTTCTTCAAAATGTGTAACTTTGGCAGCCCTTTGGAAAGTCAAAAAAATTCCTGAGTTTTGTTTCATAGCAAAGGTACAAAATAATCTAGTAGTCATGTCTGTCTTTGTTGACTTGGAAAGGGTTACCACTCTACAAGTAGGCAATCATGAAACCTGCCATGCCTGGCAGAGTGCTCGAAGATACAGTAGTATCACTGCGCTCTCTACTTATTGATATATTAATTAAATAACATTGGACATTGGACAAATGTCTCTATTAGAATCTTTATTTCCCCCGGGAAAGGTTCATATTTTTCCACCCTTAGGGCATGTTTGATGGACCTACAATTAAGGACACTGATGCCTTTTTCCTCAAGGTAAACCTCCACTAGCTTGGTAGGGATTTAATAATGGCTCAAATCTGCAGGTACACATCGCCGAATGTTCACTCTCCTCTTGGGTTCTCTTCATAAGTGTCCGTTGTCTTCACTTTTGATTTGCAAATCAATACAGTTCTTTTCAAATAATAAAATCTTTGAGGATTGAAAGAAGACAGAATGGTCCCTATTACTTTACATTAACCTGCATTTGTGGTTAGCGCTTTTTGTGGGCACATTATTTTCTTGGACAAGTCGTGAATTACCTTCTATTTGACTAACAAGAGACCATAGCAGAATGAACAGCATGATTACTAAGATTTAAAGTCTAAGAGCTCAAAGAATTCTAAATTCCTTTGATACCGAGCTAAACTTCAACCTGTGATGTCAAAAAGTCCAAAAAGCTACTATTGTAACTGAAGAAATTAATTGTCTTACTCAACATGATAAATTTGTTTTTTTTGGGGGGAAATTAAGTTCAGAAAAAGATGAAGTACTTTTTGGAATTTACGAGTGTTTTGATTGACTGGTGGAAAAAAGCCATATAAATCTTAAGGTTCAGGAGAAAACAGATGTTTGCTATAGAGAAATGACAGCTACAAGTTCTCGAGGAAAAAAAGGGTTTGTCCATAAAGATCTTTTTTTTTTTCACTAGTTGAAATTTTTACGTAAAAGCTGCTGTTAGGAAGTCTACTCATGCCCTGTGGTTCAGATGTGTATATCTGCAACAACCTCATAAAACCCTAGGAGTATAATTATCTCACCATAAACACACCTTTACAAGTGCCATATGACAAATTAAGATAATATATGGGTGTCTGACATCTTAGCTGAGCAGACCTTACAACTTTTATTTCATGTGGAAATAGTCACGCTTCTCGATGTGATCATCTTTAGTGTAACCATAGCAACTGCTGACTTTTTACATTTTTTTTCTACATAGTATCTGAAAAAAAAAAAGTAAACTTCAATTGGTTGCTGTGGTCATAGATGAATTCAGCATAACATAATTTGGCCATGTTGGTGGACCTGATGGTAAATAAGAGCATGAACATGGTCACTAACTTTATTGACTCACTCACTCACTATATTAGTTGTCACCCAACTTTTACAGAAATACTCAAAAATGGGTGGATAGTACATTCATATGCCATAGGTAATATCCAATGTGTGTGCAAAATGAGGTGTTCTATCTGGTTATCAATAAAGAACATTTTCATGAATTGTTAAAGGGCTTAAAAGGAGTTGTCACATCTGGATAAACCATTTTCTATAAGAAGACCTACTGACGGTCAGCAGATCACTGTAATGGTTGCGGTCGCGGACCGTTGGAATTACATACCTGCCAACAGCCGAGACCGCAGGCCTGTGAGCTCTTGCCGGCTTCTCCCTCCTCTGAGACGCTGGCACACTAGACTATCCTCGGCTGCTGCACATAGGGTGCGCGCTCCCTCGTGGCCTTAAAGGTCCAGCGCGTGCACCAGAATTAAGCTCCCTATCCAATCCCTACTCACCTTCCTGTATAATAAGGACCCTGCCCTCTATCTCCTTGAACGAGTGTTGTTGTTGTTGGTCTCTTAGTTGTATCCTGTATCCAGTATTCGCATTTCCTGTATCCAATAACTGTGTTTGTTCCAGTGCGTTATCTAGTGTCGGAGTCGAGTGTCATCTGTGCCAAATATCTTCTGTGCCATGTATCATCTGTGCCAAGTATCATCCGTACCAAGTGTCTGCCACGCCATGTGTCTGCTATGCCTAGTGTCTGCCACACTGTTTGCCAAATCAACTATCAAAGTACTCTTATCCTAGAGACTGTTAATGACTTTTGTTTGGCCAGCTGCTACTCCGCTAGGGCGGAACGGCCTAGTAGGCCCACATACCACATAGCCGTAAAAATCACTGTAGTTCCTACAGTTTAATCACCTGGCTATATAATTCATGGTTGCACTAAATCCTTCAGAGAGGAAGTCATTCTTTATAAAGGCTCTCCAGTCTGGCAAAAAAGGAAGGTTAAGAGCAGGGGACCTTCTCCTTATTCCCTAATAGGACATATGAACATGGGTTGGCCTAATGAGATAACCCTTTAAAAATAGGTATAAGGTCAAATACTTGATATCAGTTGACACATCTGAGGTCATCTTAATCCACAAAAAAAACCTAATTATTTTTATTGGGTATAGAAGGAAGAATAAATTAGCCATGAATTTTGCGTATCCCTTGCAATTTAATTTTGTATATCAATGACTGGAACAATTAGATCATTGTTAAGAAGAAAGAAACTGAAGCCAGAACACAGTTCATATTTTCCCAAATGATACAGAGACCTCTGGGCGACCTGTTAGGGTCCTGTTAGGGTTATGTAATATTAAATAATTAAGACTTAAAACCTGTAATGTTGTACTATTTACAGAACTTTTAATACCCTCCCCACCTCAAGAATAGTAAACTGTTTTATCTTTTTATTGCATGTATGCCTTTATTGTAATAGTAGTCTTTTTAGTATTAGTAATACTGTTATTTTTTATTACCCACTAGATACATTAGTAAGCAGATAAAGAAAAATAGTTTTTGAAATTTTTGCGTTCACGCGACTCAAAGTAGAAGGTATTGCCCGGACAAGAACGCTTAAAAAACATTTTTATTTTTATTAATTCTTTAAAGTAGGCTACTAAAACCAATCATTTCTCTGTCTGCGGTCAGATGCCAGAACCGTGCTGTTAGGATAAAAGCTCTAGCAGACACAGGGCTGAAAGACAATACTGCACAAAAAACTGATGTGCTAATCTGCCCTGTCTCAATATACATGCCTATGAAGAAACGTTCTATATAAAACAAGGACGTGGAAACGCGGATGTGGCTGTGAATGCACACTCTTGTTATCAGGTGGACAATATTTATCTGGTGTGAATGGACACTATCAGTAGAGGTGTTACTGAGGAGTGTGAATGCACACTACCTACCTGTGCTGATGCTCATCTTAGCCATAAAGTACTGTGTGTTGTCGATATTGCTGACTAGTGTGAATGCACACTTAAAGGGAATGTGTTGCTAGAAAACAGTTAAACAGTTAGTGTATAGGGGATTAAACATTGTTCTAATTTTTTTAATTTTTTCACGAGTCAGGAAATATTATAAATTAGATTCTAATTTATAATATTTCCCAGCGCTGGTCACTAGATGGAGCAATTCCCAAAATTGCAGCATTGCATGTGGTAAAGCAACCACATTGCTTTATGCTGCAAAATTTGAGAAAACTCCCTCGCTCTAGTGAGCTCTCAGAATCCCCCCCTCCTTTATCCTGGCTAGTGCCGGGAGAAACGAGGGGATTGAACGGTCAAACCTCCTACACTGTGTGTCGCCATTTTTTGAGCTAACACACAGTGTAGTAGGTTAACATACAGTAGTAAACACACAGTAAAACACGTACATACACAGACCTAACTTACCTGCTCCTGCCGCCGCCGCTCCCTCCGGTACGTCCGCTCCGTCTGCTACCTCCGCTCCAAGTGCACAAGTCCGGAAGACCGGAAGTAGTAATCTTACTGTCCGGCCGCGACTTCCGGTCCACAAGAAAATGGCGCCGGACGTCGCACAGTTCAATTTGGACTGTGTGGGAGCGGCGCATGCGCCGTTCCCACACAGACGGCGTACAGCATAGTGGATGGAACGGGCCCCGTTCGCATTCACTAAGGGACTGTATGTGCCGTATTCCATGTCTGTATGTGTCGTTAATCGACACATACAGAGATGGAAAAAAAAATGGCAGCCCCCATGGACAAGAAAAAGTTAAAAAATAAAAAAAAAGTAAAACACAAACACACAAATAAATAAAAAAATGTTTAATAAAACACTAAAAGCAAATTGATCTAAAAAATTTTTTTTTCGTGACACTGGTCCTTTAATATACCCTATTTAGTTGGTGTGAATGCTCACTTGGTATATTATATTCATCTAGTGTGAATGCACACTTAATATACCCTATTTAGTTGGTGTGAATGTTCACTTGGTATATTATATTCATCTAGTGTGAATGCACACGTTTGTTTAAATATACGGTCCCTTGCTAGTGTAAATGCACAATACTGCTTGAGGTTCTGTACTGTTTTTCATGGGTGTTAATGCACAGGGAGGTAGAGACAGCGTTTTTTGCTGCGTTTTTGCCCGCGGCAATCAATGTCCGCGGGCAAAAGACGCCACGATAAACGCGGCAAACGGCGTGCAGGCAGATCAAAATCTACCTCAAAATTCCGGATGGAATTTTGAGGTAGAATTTTCAGCCTGCAGAAAATTCTGTGTGAGCATAGCCTAATAGAGTTTATTGCATAATATGCACACAACTATATCTCAAGCCGCCATATTAATGACTTTTTACTAGAAAAAAAGAATCTGTTTTCCACTAAAGCAGTTGGAAGCAATAAGTTGAAAGTCATTCTTTACTTATAAGAATTTTTTTAATGCCCTGTCTTCTAATATTTTGACCCCACCGCCATAATTTTTAGGATAGTGCCAACAGTAGTCATTTTCTGATCACCTCCTCTGATTGGGGGGGGGGGTGCTGATTGAAAATAAACCTGTGCAAAAGTCAATTTGCCCTAGATATACTGTACCTTGGTGACATGGGCCTTTTAGTACAAAATATATAGTAAATGTGGTACCTCAAAGGACTACAGAATATGTTTATTATATTTGGGTAAGAATGCATCTCCCCTAAAATAAATATCATCACCCGGGGCCAGCTCCTGGTTTATCTCTCTTTTTTCATCCTCCCAATATAATATACAACAAAACGGTCTCCAGTGACATTTTTAGTATGGTTTTTGCTGCATTTTTTTTGTGTTTTATCCAAGAATGCAAAATAAAACAACCATAATTAAACCCTTTTACGGACAGTTTTTGTTCCGTTTTTTTTTTAAAGTAACTTTACTAAAAAAAATGTTTATATTTTTTTTCCACCTATAATGTACTGATATAAAGAGATATATATTTATATACCAGTAAATCATACCCATGAAGAAGAATATTAAGGTATTTAGGTAGAGAAAATCCTCTCATAGAGAACAGTGCAGTCTATGGCTCACTGTTTGGCCTGGGATCACATGGGTCGGATACGCTGCGTAAAACTAAGCAGCACATGCGACCTAGAACCCACAGCACATTCTGTCCAAAAAAAACACACTACATTGTGGTGCGGTTTATCGGGCGGAATTTCAGCTGTGGAAAGCAGCGCAAGGAAGAAAAAAAACGTTCATACTTACCCCGGTCGTAACCATGGCGATGCATCCTTCTGACGTCCTGCAGTCTGGCTTCATGGGATGGTGTTTCATCCCATGTGACAGATGAAATGTTATCCCTGGAGGCCTGGCTAGACGCAGGAGCAGAGAGTTCTCGGTATTAATTTTTTCTGAGTTGCAATTTTTGCGGCGTAATCACAGTTTTTTCTCCGCAAAAATCACAACATCTGCTATATGTTGCAGGTTTTATTTTCCCGCAACAGAGAACTAGCGATTCAGCAGCATAAACTGACATGCTGCTGATTAAAAAACCGCACCGCAGGTAAATTTATGAATGTATTTTCGACTGTTTTTTTTACGCAGCGTGTGGATAAGTTTTGTTCAAATCTCATTCACTTTGCTGCTACTGTAAAACGCTGCAGATTTTCCACAATGAAATCCATTGCCGAAAATCTGCTGTATTTACAGTACATGTGAACCCGGCCTTAGTGTTTCTGCCTTCCTTTCTGCAGTTTCTAAGTTTGACACCCAATAATCTAAGCATGACATAGGAACACAGTACTGTCCAATGTAGTTTCTCCTACTGTCCTGTGTAAAGAAAAAGAAAAACAAGATGCGGTGGGCCCTCCCTCCACCAGTAGACCCCTCCCTCCATCAGTAGGCCCCTCCCTCTACCAATAGATCCCTCCCTCCACCATCAGGCCCCTCCCTCCACCAGCAGGCCCCTCCCTCCACCAGTAGGCCCCTGCCTCCACCAGTAGGCCCCTGCATCTTGACGACCTTCAAGGCGCTGATGCTGGGCCCTGTAATCATCTATAAATTATTTCATCATGTGGATTTTTTCTTATTTGTATACTGGAATAAAGAGCAAAGATTTAATCTCAACTGAGTTGCTGAATCTCCATTCATCATTCCAAGTTGTACGTTCAGTTTCTACGACTCCTTTTGAGCACCTGTTGAGATTACTGCCCATGGAGCGGGCTGGTTTTTGCCATTTGTTTTCTTATTTTAATTGTTATATAGTGAATATTGAAATGACTAAAATAACTTAAAGACAAAGGGGTTGTCTGGTTTAAAAAAACACAGTATTAGGGAATACTATGTTACTATAGGGAGGGTCCCCACTCAGGATCCTGATCTATGAGCCGGAGCAGAGAGTGGCTACAAAGAGTGTTTCTTGCCCTAGATGACTAGGCACATTCTGGAATTACACAGACCTATCGATTGATTTCAATGGAACTGTGTAATACTTAATTGAACACTTGCTGACAGATTTCCCCACAGAATCGGTGCACCCTGAGATCATCAAATTGTCAGGGGACCCCACAAAAAGGCATTGTACAAAACAGATGATGCTCAGAGGGTTCTCCCAACAATAAGAGGATCAGGGTTCTCACTGCTGGAGACAGATACCTTGCATTAATTTTCCCATAAGCATTGAAATGAATGGCCTATCTCGGTAATGCTCAGTACACACTGCTCGATTTTCTAGAGCGAGAGAAAAAGGGTCCCATATATTTCTCCGGGAGTTTGTTGATATAAAGATACAAATATCACCAACATAATTACTGAATTTATTAAATTTTGGTAAAATAATTACTACAGGAATTGAGAATCCTTAAAGGGGTTGTACCTAAATGAGAGAAGTTAAATTCATTCAAGTTGAATGTGGATGAGCTGCAATTCCAGATACAAGCCCTAGTCAAGAGTGGTGCTGTTTCTGGACAAACGCATGCAATAACTTTATTAAATATCACTTAGTATTTTATCTTTTTATGAATATTATGGTTAATCTGAAATAGATTTAATCAGTAGGATGAGATGAATGAGGACAAATTTATGTGTGTTTGCACTTATTTAAATTGGGTGATGAAAATTTACGTACCTTGGAGCACAAGGTTGAAATGCGGTTTCCATTCTATTTTTCTTATTTCTGGTACTCATATCCTTGTATTTTATCACAATGTGACACCATTTTTCCATTGTGTGTAATGATAGGGATATTAGAGATTCATTGTTTATGTGTGAATATTTCGCTTATTTTACTTGTTTACTTTTGTTAGGGTTTCATTTGATGTTGGCCATGAAATTCATTTAAAAATAAAATTACATTAGGATTGTTCATACCAGTAAGCGGTATAACTAAAATGATTGAGATTATTATTCAGTGGGTGGTCCATTCAGCCAAGATCAGGTCTTTCCATTATTTACAGCTGATATTTCACTTCACACACAGGGAAAGTCAATGGTCGTCTTGTACTTCCCATTAGGTCAGATAATGGACTCAGGATGGAAAACATAATTCTTTGAAATTACAGACAGAATATCAATTTAAAACAGTGGGCGACCAACGTCTGGGACCCCCACCATTGTCAAGAATGATGGCACATAGTCCTCGATCTCGGCTGAAGATCAGCACGATTATGTGCTGTCACTCTAAGTGGATTAGAATGGGGTCGTCGGAAATAGCTGAACGAGCTCAATCGGCTATTTCCGACAGTCCCGAGTAGAGATGAGCGAACCGGGACAACCGAACCCGGTTTCGGTCCGAACTTCCGGAAAAGTTCGGTTCGCAGCGAATCCGAACTTCACCGGGTTCGGCCGAACCCGTTTTGACCGAACCCGGTCAAAAACATTATACAAATCGGCAGCCACTTATCTCTATCAATCACTGATAGAGAAAAGAGGCTGCTGATTAAAAATAAAATAAAAAGCATTTCATACGTACCCGGTCGTTGTCTTGGTGACGAGTCCCTCTTCTTCCTCCAGTCCGTCCTTTTCTGACGCGGCAGCCTGTGATTGGCTGCAGAGGCCTCTGCAGCCTGTGATTGGCTGCAGAGGCCGCGGCAGCCTGTGATTGGCTGCAGCGCTCACATGGGCTGCATCGTCATCAAGGAATGTCGGGCCGGATGTCGAGAGGGACGCGTCACCAAGGCAACGGCCAGGAGACCGGACTGGAGGAAGCAGGGAGTTCCCGGTAAGTATGAACGTCTTTTTTTTTACAGGTACTGTGATCGGTAGTCACTGTCCAGGGTACTGAAACAGTTACTGCCGATCAGTTAACTCTTTCAGCACCCTGGACAGTGACTATTTAGGGTATGTGCACACACACTAATTACGTCCGTAATTGACGGACGTATTTCGGCCGCAAGTACCGGACCGAACACAGTGCAGGGAGCCGGGCTCCTAGCATCATAGTTATGTACGATGCTAGGAGTCCCTGCCTCTCTGCAGGACAACTGTCCCGTACTGTAATCATGTTTTCAGTACGGGACAGTAGTTCCACGGAGAGGCAGGGACTCCTAGCATCATACATAAATATGATGCTAGGAGCCCCGCTCCCTGCACTGTGTTCGGTCCGGTACTTGCGGCCGAAATACGTCCGTCAATTACGGACGTAATTAGTGTGTGTGCACATACCCTTACTGACGTCGCCTAGCAACGCTGCCGTAATGACGGGTGCACACATGTAGCCACCCGTCATTACGGGGCCTCATGCACACGACCATAAAAACACCCGTTATCACGGGTCGTAATTACGACCCGAAATAGCGGGCCCATAGACTTCTGTTAGCCACGGGTACCTTCCCGTTTTCTCACGGGAAGGTGCCCGTGCCGTTAAAAAGATAGAACATGTTCTATTTTTTTATTTTACGGGCCGTGCTCGTAATTACGACTCGTAATTACGAGCACGGCCGGCCGGACACGGGCAGCCGGCCGCTTTTGCGAACCGTGCTGTCATTATAATTATAGCAGCACGGCCCGTAAAATAGAAAAATAGAACATGTTCTATTTTTTTAACGGCACGGGCACCTTCCCGTGAGAAAACGGAAAGGTACCCGTGGGTAACAGAAGTCTATGAGCCCGTTATTGCGGGTCGTAATTACGACCCGCAATAACGGGTGTTTTTACGGTCGTGTGCATAATGGGAGCACGGCTCGGAAAAACGAACGGCTGCCCGTGCTCATCTCCTGAAATATTCTGTGCTGCCTTAAACTCTGTGGACAGGTCAGGAGCGTGCAGATTCAGTGCTGCTGCTCTTACCTCTCCTCCACTCCTGTCCTCAAGAACACCTTCACATGATTGGCAAGTCACCACGTAATGGTAAGAGCAGAGTTCACAGCAGCACAGAGTATTTCAGGAGATGAGCGTGCGGATCTTGTGCGTGGTGGTGACTTGCCAATCATGTGAACGTGTTATAGAGGACAGGAGTGGAGGAGATGTAACAGACTGAGCTACGTAATGGTAAGAACAGAGTTCACAGCAGCACAGAGTATTTCAGGAGAGGAGCGTGCAGATTCAGTGCTGCTGTGAACTCTGCTCTTACCATTACGTAGCTCAGTCTGTTACCTCTCCTCGACTCCTGTCCTCAATAACACCTTCACATGATTGGCAAGTCACCACCCCGCACAAGATCCGCACGCTCATCTCCTGAAATACTCTGTGCTGCTGTGAACTCTGCTCTTACCATTACGTGGTGACTTGCCAATCATGTGAAGGTGTTCTGGAGGACAGGAGTGGAGGAGAGGTAACAGACTGAGAGCTACGTAATGGTAAGAGCAGAGTTCACAGCAGCACTGAATCTGCACGCTCATCTCCTGAAATACTCTGTGCTGCCTTAAACTCTATGGACAGGTCAGGATCCTGTTTCTTTTAAATGCTGCACTGTAGCGCAGCCTTATATAGTGGATCGAGCGGGTTCCCCAGCAGCATTTAAAAGAAACCGTGTTTGTGTATGTGTGTGTTTGTGTATATATGTGTGTTTGGGTATGTGACTTTGTCTGTTTTTGTTTTTATATGTGTGTTTGTGTATATGTTTGTGTATATATGGGTGTATTTGTGTATATGTTTGTGTGTAGATGTTTGTGTGTGTTTTTGTATATGTGTGTGTTTGTGTATATGTGTGTATATGGGTGTGTGTTTGTGTGTATATATGGGTGTGTTTGTGTATATGTGTATATGTGTGTTTGGGTATGTGTGTTTTTGTTTGTATATGTGTGAGTTCGTGTATATGTGTGTGTTTGTCTGTTTGTGTGTGTGTGTGTGTGTGTGTGTATATCTTGTTGTGTTTGTGTATATATGTGTGTGTCTGTGTATGGTTGTTTGTTTGTGTGTGCGTGTATATATATGTGTGTAGGTGAGTAGAAGTATTGGTATTGTTCACATTGATAACTGTTTTTTTTATGTTGTTGCAGATTTTGATGTACCGATTGGACTACATCTTCGATTCGTTGGACTACTGCGTAGATCTACGTTTTTTCAAATTTTAATAAAATGGTTAACGAGGGTTTTGTTGGGGATTTCTTATTTCAATAAAAAAGAATTGTCTTTGTGTTTTTTTTTAAACTTTATTAGTGCCTAGATAATGGCAGTTGGCTGATTGACAGCGTCCATTATTAAGGCGGTACTTAGTGTTAGCCGGTGCAGAGGCTAGCACTAACCACCCATTATTACCCCGGTACCCACCACCACCAGGGGTGCCGGGAAGAGCTTGGTACGATCCAGTACCCGACCATCTGTTGTGATGGTCGGGTACTGGGGCGGCCGTAGGCTGGTATTATGAGGCTGGGAAGGGCCAAAATCAGTAGACCTTCCCACCCTTGTAATGCTAGGCTGCTGCTGCTGTGTTGTATCGGGCTGGTTATAAAAATGGGGGGGACCCCCACGTCGTTTTTTTTTTTGAATTTAACAAATTTAGCAATAGACGGGTCCCCCACATTTTTAATAACCAGCCATATACAAGGCCGCAGCAGTCTGGCATTACATGGGTGGGAAGGGCCACTGGTTTTGTCCATTCCCAGGCTAATAACACTGTGTTGTATGTGGCTGGTTATGATAAATTGGGTGGAACCCCATGTCTTTTTTTTAAAAAACTATTTAAATAAATAAATCATTTTAAAAAATGACGTGGGGTCCCCCCCCCCCCCACTTTTATAACCAGCCAGATACAACACAGCAGCAGCAGCCTAGCATTACAAGGGTGGGAAGGTCCACTGTTTTTGGCCCTTCCCAGCCTCATAATACCAGCCTGCGGCCGCCCCAGAGCCCGACCATCACAACAGATGGTCGGGTACTGGATCGTACCTGGCTCTTCCCGGCACCCCTGGTGGTGGTGGGTACCGGGGTAATAATGGTGGTTAGTGTTAGCCTCTGCACCGGCTAACACTAAGCCTCGCCTTAGTAATGGATGTTGTCACTCAGACAGCGGCCATTACTAAAGTGGTAGTAATAAAATTTGAAAAGAAAAAGACAAAGATATAGATAAAATATTTTATTGAAATAAAGCACCCCCAACACAACCCTCATTAACCATTTTATTGTAGAAAAAAAAACGTCATCTAAGTAGTCCTCGAAACCGACGTAGTCCAAACACCAAACCTGTAAAAAAATAAAAAAATGAAATAAAACATGTCGTAGGCTTAGATTCAGTTTAATGTGTGATACTTACTGTTATACCATGTATAGAAGCCTGCCGCGAAGTTGACTTAGATACAGGGCGCCAGCAGACAGTATCACACATGGCCATACATACATATATACAAACATACATACAAGCATGCACATATATACATGCAAATATACATACATGCAAACATACACACATATATACATGCAAACTATCATACATACGTACATACATGCATACACACACACATGAAAACATACATACATACAAACAAACATGCAAAGATACATACATACATATATACAAGCATGCACAAATATACATGCAAACATAAATACATGCAAACATAATTACATACATGCACATATATATAAACATACATGCAAAAATAAAAACATGCAAACATACATACATGCACATACATACATACATGACAACATACATACATGCAAACATACATGCAAACATACATACACACATGCAAACATATATACATGCAAATATACATACAAACATGCACATGTATACATACATGCCAACATACATGCAAACATACATGCACATATATACATACATACATACATGACAACATACATACATGTAAATATATACATGCAAATATACATACATACACACATGCACATATATACATACATGCCAACATACATGCAAACATACATGCACATATATACATACATACATGACAACATACATACATGCAAATATATACATGCAAATATACATACATACACACATGCACATATATACATACATGGCAACATACATGCACATATATACATACATGACAACATACATACATACATACATGACAACATACATACATATATATACACACATGCAAATATACATACAAACATGCATACATACATACATTCATGCAAACACACATACATGCAAACATACATTCATGCAAACATACATACATACAAATATACATACACACATGCACATATATACATACATACATGACAACATACATACATACATACATGACAACATACATGCAAAAATACATACATGCAAACATACACACATGCAAACATACATGCAAATATATACATGCAAATATACATACAAACATGCACATATATACATACATGCCAACATACATGCACAGATATACATACATACATGACAACATACATACATGCCAACATACATACATACATGCAAACATACATACATGCCAAAAAAAAATAATAATACGTTCATACTTACTTTCCTCCTGTCCGGCCTCCAGCGATGACGTTTCATCCATGTCGCCGCTGCAGCCTGTGATTGGCTGCAGAGGCGGTCACGTGGGATGAAGCGTCATCCTGACGTGCGTGACCGCCACTACAGCCTGTGATTGGCTGCAGCGGCGAAAGGGATGAAACGTCATCGCTGGAGGCCGGACAGGAGGAAAGTAAGTACGAACGTATAATTTTTATTTTTTTATTACATTTAAATTGTATTTTCCGCGCGCCGAGCATGTACTGTCAAGGTTGCTGAAAGAGTTAGTGCAGCCCATTAACTCTATCAGCACCCCGGACAGTAGCATGCTCGGCGCAGGGAAGTGACAGGTTCGGTCCGAACCAAACTTTTTTGTGAAATTCGGCGAACTAGCCGAACCGAACTTTTGATAAGTTCGCTCATCTCTAGTCCCGAGTCCCATTACAGTGAAATAAGAGGTCAGACTACTACTGGTCTTACTTTTATAACCTGTCTGATTGACAGGTTATAAAAGTAAAAAATAGGGTTGTAGTGGGACAACACCTGTGGGGTTTATTTATAGAGTACCTATAAAAATAAATTTTTATATCCTGTGGATAAGGCATAAATGTCCAAGATGGGGAAACTCCATTGAGCTAATTCTATTTGTTGGGCCTGTAAACATTAAACATGGAATCTGATTGGTTACTATGATCAACAAAGCCATATATTCTCTGAAATGGCTTTTTATAAGTTAGAAGCTGCTTTTCTCAGCCTGTTGGAGGGTCAGCTTGCTTGCCTGCCCATGTCTAACCTTAGTGAACCTTATATAAGCTGTATGTTCATACAAAGACTGTCACTGTGCTGCCTCTTTGATACACACTTTAAAAAGAAAGAAATTGTATTATCTCTCTAATGACTGAACAAAACTCTGCCTGGAAAAAGTAGGATACAGGACCTGCAGGTACTGTAAGAGGCACTTCGCCTATGCAGCATAAGGATTAGCTTATACAACATGAGTGACACAGGATCTGTTAATGGTGGGGGTAGTAACACATTTTATGCACAGTGCTTGATAAGTGTGGAGGTGGAGTATGAGCAAGTAAACTAGGAGAAGACCTGTGGGAATAATTTTGCCATAGCTACGAGACACAGTGGACTTTATTACACTCATGTTCTACTAATGAAAGGCAAAAATGGCGCAGTTGGCAGAAATGAGGAGAGAAGGGTAAGTCAGCCCCGTTGACACTGTATATTTTAGCTTTTCTTTAACATAGCAGAACAGAATTTTGTTTGCAAGGCCACAGATTGTAATTTTACGAGAAGCTAGAGAAAGCACTGAGACATTTCAATAGTGAAATTACGGGCTGCATTCTCATGAATATTGATGCTGCCCATAAAGTGGTGTTTTTTAGGTAATGGCTACATGTCAAAACCATTACTCTGTATCATGTAAGAAATAATTATTCTTCTGCTAAGCTGCATGCTAAAGGTTTTCACCACAAGAATTTCCTCTGCCGAAATTCTCCTTGTTATTGTCCATTCAGGGTCCCATTAACTCCCTTTAATGTTCTGGTAGTATTTACCCTCTTAATGTAGGTTTTGTCAAAGGTCCTTACTAATGGTAAACTTTTGGTTAAGGTGTATGTACAAAAAGAATGAAATATTTCCACAACAAAGTGAATCAAAACCGAAATGACATATTTCTCGTGGTTTTCCTTGAATTTTCTAAACTCAAGATGTATAAGACGAAAAAAAACACAGGACTCTTTTTATTACTTTTGAATGCAAATGTTTTAAACTCCAGGGAACCCCTCCCTTCCTCCACATTAGTATTTAGCTTGGTTGCCAACAAAATATGATTTCAGATGTGTGTTTTCTTTTCCACGCAGGGAATATTGAATATGAAGGAACATTATTTCAAGCAACATAAGGGCTTTCACTCTGCAATAAAACTAAAAAACACTTCAAGAGGGCGATTTTCCTGGTGGACTGTAATAGACCTTATAGAATCCACATAAATATGAAAAAGATTAATTACAGTTAATACCGTCCCTATAAATTCCAATAAAAATGATGTGAGACAATAATTCTGATTACATCACCACTTCCATAGACTGTGTGCATGTGTTCTTTATTAAAGATACATCTATAAATCTCATGCACCAATACACTGATTTATTTGAAGTAAAAAACTGTGGAAGGATAGAGATGATAGAGATAGAGATAGAGATAGAGATAGAGATAGAGATAGAGATAGAGATATAGATAGATAGATAGATAGATAGATAGATAGATAGATAGATAGATAGATAGATAGATAGATAGATAGATAGATAGATAGATAGATAGATAGATAGATAGATAGATAGATAGATAGATAGATAGATAGATAGATAGATATAGTCCTGCATGTTTACTTGTGAGAAATGTCTTCTGGAGAAAAACATATCTGACACCCTATGGCTATGTTTACACGTAGCGAATTTTCCATCTGGATTTGCGTACTAAAAATATGTGTTATGGTAGTGACAGCTCTTTGTCCCCTCTGCTGTTCTCCTAGCTCCTAGCTGCAGTTCTCCTGCTGTTCTTCTAGCCTCATTTGATGATGCTGCACCCCTTATGACTGCTGCAGCCAATCAAAGCTTGCAGAGGTCACATTGGAGGCAGCGTCATCACAGGAGTCCAGCTGGATGGGGACCAGACTTGAGCAGGGACGGATCGCTGTGGCAATGTTACGGGAGGTCACGCAACGACCATTACGGCCAAAAATCTTCACTGAATTAAACGCAATTTGGTGCAGATTTTCGACAGGATTTCCTGCGGTTTATGAATTGTATATGCTGCAAACGTTTTTGCAGGATATCTGACCTGTGTGAACATAGTCTATGACAGAAAATGTGTATGGCATGTGAAGCACACCACTGCAAATTTTTAAACCTATGTGCTGCCCCATAATATATAAGACACACCCCAACACACGCCCAACAAACCTTAATACATAAGTACAGTTCTGGCCAAAAGTTTAGAGACTGGCACAAATTTTGGTTTTCACAAAGTTCGCTGCTTCAGTGTTTTTAGATATTTTTGTCAGGTGTTTCTATGGTTACTGAAGTACAATTATAAGCATTTCATAACTTTTTTAACTTTTATTGACAAATACCTCACGTTTCTGCAAAGGCTCAATATTTACAGTGTTGACCCTTCTTTTTCAAGACATCTGCAATTCGCCCTGGCATGCTGGATGTCAGCTTCTGGGCCAAATCCTGACTGATTGCAACCCATTCTTACCTAATCAGTGTTGGGGTTTATCACAATTTCTGTGTTTTTGTTTGTCCACCACTTTTTGAGGATTGTCCACAGGTTCTCAATGGGATTGAGATCTGGAAATTTTCCTGGCCATTGAACCAAAATTTCAGTGTTTTGTTCACCGAGCCACTTAGTTATCACTTTGCCTTGTGACATGGTGCTCCATCATGCTGGAAAAAGCATTGTTCATTGCCAAATTGCTCCTGGATCATTGGGAGAAGTTGCTCTTGGAGGATGTTTAGATACCATTCTTTATTCTTGGAAGTGTGATTAGGCAAAATTGTGAGTGACCCACTCCCTTGGATGAAAAGCAACCACACACATGAATGGTCTCAGGATGCTTTACTGTTGGTATGACACAAGACTGCATCAGAGAAAATAACTTTATCCCAGTCTTCTGTAGTCCAATCCCTGTACTTCCTGCAGAATGTCAGTCTGTCCTTGATGTTTTTCTCGGAGAGAAGTGGCTTCTTTGCTGCCCTTCTTGATACCAGGCCAGCCTCCAAAAGCCTTCGCCTCACTGTGCGTGCAGATGCACTGATACCTGCCTCCTGCTATTCCTGAGCAAGTTCTGCACTGGTGTTAAACCGATCCTGTGGCTGTATCCTCTTTAGGAGACGGTCCTGGCTTTTCCTGGACTTTCTTGGGCGCCCTGAAACCTTCTTCACAGTAATTGAACCTCTCTCCATGAAGTTCTTGATGATCTGATAAATGGTTGATTTAGGGGCAATCTTACAAGCAGCAATGTCCTTGTCTGTAAACCCTTTTGATGTAAAGCAATGATGACTGCACGTGTTTCCTTGGAGGTTACCATGGTTAACAGAAGAAGACAATGATTTCAAGCACCACCCCCTTTTAAAGCAACCAGTCTGCTCTTATAATTCAATCAGCATGACATAGTGATGTCAGCTGCCTTGTCCTCATTAACACTTTCTCCTGAGCTAATGAGGAGATCACTGAAAGGATGTTAGCAGGTCATTTTGTGGCAGGGCTGAAATGCAGTGGAAATTAAGTTTTTGTGATTATGTTAATTTTCATGGCAAGGAATGACTTTGCAATTAATTGCAACTCATCTGATAATTTTTCATAACAATCTAGAGTTAATGCAAATTGCCACTATAAAAACTGAAGAAGCAAACTTTGTGAAAACCAAAATTTGTTTAAGTCCCAGAACATTTGGCCAGGACTGTAGAGCACATGAACTGTCCCGAAGGACATGGACAGTTATGTCTTTATGCATGGGACATAGCCTACATAAAGATACCAGCCCCCAGCACCCAGTCTCCATCACCTAGACTATAATGTAGACATGGCAGCAACAATATGTAGCACGGGTAATTAGAGGAGGACACTATATAGGAGAATAGCCTACTCTTCCGGGAGTTCATAGATAAAAATAATGCTTGAAAGAATATAACACAGAATGTAACAGGATATACAGCCTGTTTGCATCTCCTAATACCTTGTCAAGACCTGCAAATAAATAGATAGAAAAATAAAGATAGATAGATAGATAGATAGATAGATAGATAGATAGATAGATAGATAGATAGATAGATAGATAGATAGATAGATAGATAGATAGATAGATAGATAGATTTTTTTTTGCAAAATTTTACCCTTTTCCGCCACTTGTGCCACTTTTAAAAAAGTCGGCAGGGCTTATGGAAGTGGGCAGGCCAACACATTTATTATAATTTATACCAGAAACTGGCAATAATTATAGCAGAAATCTACCCAAGCTTTCTTTTCTGTTATTTCCTCTGATAAAATGAATAGAAACTTTTTTAATTTTTGATACATTTGTAATAATAGATCTCATTTGGGAAAATTAACCTTCAGAAACAGAACAAATTTTAACAAAATCAAACTTTTCAACTGTAATATTCTTTCCTTCTTTCTGACTTCAGCAAATATCAGGGCCTGGGGTGTTCACTACGAACAGTGCAAACTTCTTTTGGCAGATACATCATTAATACAAAAATGATCATACACAGATAAAATATAGATTTACACTTTTGTAAAGTCAGGTCTGCATTTCATTACAGTGCTGATATCCTGACACTATGATCTGCTGAAGTATGAAGTATTAAATGAGAACCAGGGATTGATATTAAACAGCTCCCTTACTATAGGATAAACCAGTAGGAGCCACTGGAAAGACAATTCAAGGTTTATTCTGTACATTTAAGTGTCTTGAGGTATCCAATCGTCAATTGGCTCAATGCGGCTGCTTTCTGGCTTCAGTTCCACAGTCTAATATTAAAAGAAATATCCGCTCCTACACGCTGCAATAGCGGCATCTAGTTGTGTCAATGGACTAGTAACTAGTTAAAGCTTTTTTTCCACTATATAGTTTATACATATATATATATATATATATATATATATATATATATATATATATATATATATATACACTAGTCCTTCTCAATGAATTAGAATATCATCAAAAAGTTAAAGGGGTATTCCGGAACTAAAAAATTACATTTATTTAAATAAAACAATGAAAAAGATATAACTTTCCAATGTACTTACGTTTCATCAGATGGCTGTAGCGTCGTATATCCTCCTCCGTCGCCGTCCCCTTAGCAATGCAAAATCTGCACTTCCTGTGCAGACCCGTCCATTTGGTCTTCTGCCTTGCTTCCGGTTTCCGGCTTTCACACTGTACGGTTACGTCAAAAATGACGTAACCGTACCACGTGCTTCTTTATTGAATTAGAGCATGCGTGGTGAACACACTCCACCGCGCATGCTCTGTGAAATTATGTGGCTGCGTCTTCAGCGGCCGTGTATATTACACTGCGCATGCGCAAGGTTGAAGGTGTGTAGCGGTGTGTATACGAAGTTGCAGGAATAACGGCCGTTTCGGCCGTCTTCCCGACAGGTGCAGGAGCTGTGACAGCTGCTGTCTCGTACAGCAGCTGCCGCAGCTCCTACAGCGGGGACCGATCGCTGTGTCCCCGCTGTCTAACCCCTTAAAAGCCGCGTTCTATAGAGATCGCGGGTTTTTAGGGGTTAAGTTACCATCGCCTGCCTGCTACACGATAGCGGCCGGCGATGGTTACTATGGCAACCGGACACCAAACAAAGGCGTCCGGCTATGCCATCGACGGAAGCCTAGTGGGTCCTGACAAAGTCAGGACCCACTATGCTTGCTGTCAGTGAATAGCTGACAGTTCTAATACACTGCACTACGGATGTAGTGCAGTGTATTAGAATAGCGATCAGGGCCTCCTGCCCTCAAGTCCCCTAGTGGGACAAAGTAATAAAGTAAAAAAAAAAGTTAAAAAAGATGTGTAAAAATAAGAAATTAAAAGTTAAAAAAATCCCCCTTTTTTTCCCTTATCAGTCCTTTTTTATTAATAAAAATATATAAATAAACGATACATAATTGGTATCGCCGCGTCCGTAACGGCCTGAACTACAAAATTATTTCGTTATTTATCCCGCGCGGTGAACGCCGTAAAAGAAAATAATAATATACCGTACCAAAATCACAATTGTTTGGTCACTTCACCTCCCAAAAAATGTATTAAAAATAGATCAAAAAGTTGCATTTACCGAAAAATGGTCCTGATCGAAACTACAGTTCGTTACGCAAAAAATAAGTCCTCGCACGGCTTTATTGATGGAAAAATTATAAAGTTCTGGCTCTTAGAATAAGGTAACAAAAAGTGAATGATTTTTTACAAAACGTATTTTATTGTGCAAACGCCATAAGACATAAAAAAACTATAAACATCTGGTGTCACCGTAAGGCCGAGTTTACACGAGCGTGTGCGTTTTGTGCAAGCAAAAAGCGCGGCGTTTTGCGTGCGCAAAAAGCACTTAACAGCTCCGTGTGTCAGCCCTTTATGATGCGCGGCTGGGTGCTTTTCGCGCAGCCGCCATCATTATGACACTCCGTTTGGATGTTTGTAAACAGAAAAGAACGTGGTGCTTTTCTGTTTTCATTCATCCTTTACAGTGCTGTTGCGTGAATCACGCGCGTCCCACGGAATTGCTTCCGTGCGACATGCGTGGTTTTCACACACCCATTGACTTCAATGGGTGCGTGATGCGCGAACAGCGCACAAATATAGGACGTCGTGCGTTTCACGCAGCGGACATACGCTGCGTGAAAATCACGTACCTGTCTGCACGGCCCCATAGAGTAACATAGGTCCCTGCGACGCGCGTTGCAAAAACGTATAATACGCTCGTGTAAATGAGCCCTAATCGTATCGCCCCATAGAATAAAGTGAATATGTAATTTATAGCGCACGGTGAACGCTGTAACAAAAATAGAATTAAAAAACAATAGAATTGCTGTTTTTTAGTCACCACGCCACTTAAAAATAGAATAAAAACTGATCAAAAAGCTGCATGCACCCCAAGAAAACTACAATGTATTCCTCAAGTGGTCTAGTTTCCAAAATGGGATCACCTTTTGGGGGTTTCCACTATTTTGGTACCACAAGACCTATTCAAACCGGACATGGTGCCTAATAAAAAGGCGGCCTCAAAATCCACTAGGTGCGCCTTTGCTTCTGAGGCCGGTGCTTCAGTCCATTACCGCCCGAGGGCCACATGTGGGATATTTCTACTGCAGAATCTGGACAATAAGTATTGAGTTGCGTTTCTCTGGTAAAACATTTTGTGCATAAACTTTCTAAATGCTGTTGTGAATACTTTGAGGGGTCTAGTTTCTAAAATGTCGTGTTTCATAGGGGTGTCTAATATATAGGCCCCTCAAAACCACTTCAGAACTGAACTGGAAGCCCAAAAAAAATAATTAGGCAATACTTCGCTTCTATACGAACTAGTTAGCGATTCACAGTGTGATGAAGTAAGGGGAAGCAGCGCTTATACGAGCGGTGCACCCCCTTCAAACAGCCGATGACTTTTCAGTTCACAGGTAGCAGAGTTACATGATGGGGAATTTGTTTTCCTGTTGTGTAACTCTGCTACCTGTCAATGGAAAAATCAGCTGCCAGAGTGAAAAATGTTTCCACACAGAGGAGTACCGCAAAGAAACACCTGGGAATCAGACATGATGGACTAACATTTTTCCCTGTGGTGGATGACTTTTCAGTTGACAGGTAGCAGAGTTACATGAAGGGGAATTATTTTTCATCGATGGCTAGTTAGGAGCGCTGCTTCCCTTTAGTTTTTTCTTGCTCACTGTGAATCTCCGACACAGGATGCAGCGGCGATCCACAGGTATTGCTCCTTTTATCCCAATTCACATGTTAGAATTCAATTTTTTTTATTTTATATATATATATATATATATATATATATATATATATATATATATATATATATAAAATACAGTATTTAAAACTAAGACTGTATAAACAGTTAATATACATTTAGAAAACTTATAATTATAAAGACCAAACTTTACGTATCATCATATAGGGTCAGTGTTGTTTAAAAACGCAGATATCCAGTGATTTCAGCTTGTGCTAGCAGTAATAGAATGAGAGCACCAAAATGAAGACTGGGATTGCAGAAGTTAGTAGAGCTGGGTGTAGTAGGCGGAGCAAGTGCACTGCTGCATGCACATTGCATGCTGGGACTAGAGCAGTGCATGCAGGGAGGAGAAACACAGGAAGAGAAGAGGAATGAATTTACTGAGCAAAACAAACCTCTCCAGGTAAACAATAGGGAGTAATGTTACTAAAACCATTTATTATCAAGAAAAAGCTAGACAGAGTGCACTAATATCTTAATAGAGGAACATTGCATTGATTTAAAAAATAAAAAAAAGTATTGGAAAACCCCTTTAATTTATTTCAGTAATTCAATTCAAAAAGGGAAACTCATATATTCTATAGATTCATTACACACAGAGAGATCTATTTCCAGCATTTTTTTCTTTTAATGTTGATGATTATTAATAACAGTTAATGAAAACCCAAAATTTAGTCTCTCAGAAAATGTGAATATTATATAAGCCCAATTTCAAAAATGATTTTTAATACCGAAATGTTGTCCTACTGAAGAGTATGTACAGTATCTGCGCTCAATACTTGGTCGAAGCTCCGACTCTGCATGAATTACTGCATCAATGCGGCATGGCATGGGGGCGATCAGCCTGTGGCACTGCTGAGGTGTTATCAATGCGGCGTGGTATGGAGGCGAACAGCCTGTGGCACTGCTGAGGTGTTATCAATGTGGCGTGGCATGGAGGCGATCAGCCTGTGGCACTGCTGAGGTGTTATCAGTGTGGCGTGGCATGGAGGCGATCAGCCTGTGGCACTGCTGAGGTGTTATCAATGTTGCGTGGCATGGAGGCGATCAGCCTGTGGCACTGCTGAGATGTTATCAATGCGGCGTGGCATGGAGGCAATCAGCCTGTGGCACTGCTGAGGTGTTATGGAAGCCCAGGTTGCTTTGATAGCGGCCTTCAGCTCGTCTGCATTGTTGGGTCTGGTGTCTCTCATCTTCCTCTTCCTCCATAGATTCTCTTTGGGGTTTAGGTCAGGCGAGTTTGCTGGCCAATCAAGCGCAGTGATCCTGTGGTTATTAAACCAGGTATTGGTACTTTTGGCAGTGACTGCAGGTGCAAAGTCCTGCTGGAAAATTAAATCAGCATCTCCATAAAGCTCGCTAGCAGAGGGAAGCGTTGACTTGATATAACACAGTGGACCAACGCCAGCAGATGACATGTGTCCCCAAACCATCACTGACTGTCACTGGACCGCAAGCAACTTGGAGTCACGCCTCTCCACTCTTCCTCCAGACTCTGGGACTTTGATTTCCTAATGAAATGTAAAATTTACTTTCATCTAAAATCAGGACTTTGGACATTGAGCAACAAACCAGTCCTTTTTCTCCTTAGCCCAGGTAAGACGCTTCTGACGTTGTCTCAAGGAATGCAACAGTTGTAGCCCATGTCCTGTATGCGTCTGGGTGTGGTGGCTCTTGAAGCACTGACTCCAGCCGCAGTCCACTCTTTGTGAATCTCCCCACATTCTTGAATGGCCATTTCTTGACAATCCTTTCAAGGCTGCGGTTATACCTGTTGCTTGTGCACCTTTTTCTACCACACTTTTTCCTTCCTCTCAACTCTCCATTAATATGCTTGGATACAGCACTCTGTGAACAGTCGCTTCTTTAACAATATCCTTTTGTGGCTTCCCCTCCTTGTGGAGGTGTCAATGACTGTCTTCTGGACAACTGTCAAGTCAGCAGTCTTCCCTATGATTGTGTAGCCTACTAAACCAGACTGTTGGACCATTTAAAGAGGCTCTGTCACCAGATTTTGCAACCCCTATCTGCTATTGCAGCAGATAGGCGCTGCAATGTAGATTACAGTAACGTTTTTATTTTTAAAAAACGAGCATTTTTGGCCAAGTTATGACCATTTTTATATTTATGTAAATGAGGCTTGCAAAAGTCCAACTGGGCGTGTTTAAAGTAAAAGTCCAACTGGGCATGTATTATGTGTGTTACATCGGGGCGTTTTTACTTCTTTTACTAGCTGGGCGTTCTGACGAGAAGTATCATCCACTTCTCTTCAGAACGCCCAGCTTCTGGCAGTGCAGAAACACAGTGTGTTCTCGAGAGATCACGCTGTGTCGTCACTCACTTCCTGCCCCAGGTCCTGCATCGTGTCGGACGAGCGAGGACACATCGGCACCAGAGGCTACAGTTGATTCTGCAGCAGCATCGGCGTTTGAAGGTAAGTCGATGTAGCTACTTACCTGCAAACGCTGATGCTGCTGCAGAATCAACTGTAGCCTCTGGTGCCGATGTGGCCGACACGATGCAGGACCTGGGGCAGGAAGTGAGTGACGTCACAGCGTGATCTCTCGAGAACACGCTGTGTGTCTGCACTGCCAGAAGCTGGGTGTTAACGAACAGAAGTGGATGATGCTGATTCGTCAGCATCATACACTCCCATTCCTAACGCCCAGCTAGTAAAAGAAGTAAAAACGCCCCGATGTACGCACATAATACACGCCCAGTTGTACTTTTACTGTAAACACGCCCAGTTGTACTTTTGCAAGCCTCATTTGCATAAATACAAAAATGGTCATAACTTGGCCAAAAATGCTCGTTTTTTTAAAAATAAAAACGTTACTGTAATCTGCATTGCAGCGCCTATCTGCTGCAATAGCAGATAGGGGTTGCAAAATCTGGTGACAGAGCCTCTTTAAAGGCTTAGGAAACCTTTGCAGGTGTTTTGTGTTGATTATCTGATTAGAGTAATACCATGAGGCTACAATCTTCAACTTTTACCAAATATTCAAATTTTCTGAGAGATTAAATGTTGGGTTTTCATTAACTGTTAGCCATAATCATCAACATTAATAGAAATGCTGGAAATAGATCACTCTGTGTGTAATGAATCTATATAATATATGAGTTTCACTTTTTGAATTGAATTACTGAAATAAATTAACTTTTTGATGATATTCTAATTTATTGAGAAGGGCTAGAATATATACAGTGCGGCAGGGTGTGTGTGCTTTATGGTAGCTGCCATGAATGCAAGTTAATGGTAAGAAAAGAGTTCATAAACATTAAATAGCTGTCAGACGAACAATCGCTCGGCCCACTCTCTAATGATAATGAGATGACTCTGCTATACCTTTCTAACTCTACACAGCAAATCTGACGATTGTGCTGAACAAAACGAAAAATATATTTGTAATAAAGACATGATTTAAATAATATGTAACTTTTTTGCACATTTTTTATTTCTATTTTAACCAAGTATGAGGAATACAAGGATAAAGGAGTAACAATTTAAAAGAACATTGCAGCTCTCTATAAAAACAGGTTACATAATTTATTATAAATGATCGATATGCCAGAATATAGAGTAAGGGTGAGTACATACGTAGCAGCTACAGTTTGGCTGAAAACCGTGCCGACATGCTGGTTTACCACGAATCGGTACGGTTTTCAAAGTGATTGTTAAGGGCAACGTGGTTGTGTGGATAGAACTTTACAATACCTTCCATCACAGAATGGTTGTCAGAAGTTAATGCAATAAGTTTGTAGGAAATGGTTTGGTTATTTTATGATGATACATTCCCCTTAAGTTTTATCTTCCATTTTTATTCAAGATCAAATATTATGGAGGACTACAGAATCAAGAGACAGGGAAACTTTACTGCCTATTATCTATAATCATTTTAATAACACACAGATTTACACAGAAACTATATTTGCAGAAGCTATATATATATATATATATATATATATATATATATATATATATACACTACCGTTCAAAAGTTTGGGGTCACCCAGAAAATTTTGTGTTTTCCATGAAAACTCACACTTATATTTATCAAATGAGTTGAAAAATGACTATAAAATATAGTCAAGACATTGACAAGGTTAGAAATAATGATTTTTATTTTAAATAATAATTTTCTCCTTCAGACTTTGCTTTCGTCAAAGAATGCTCCATTTGCAGCAATTACAGCATTGCAGACCTTTGGCATTCTAGCTGTTAATTTGCTGAGGTAATTGGGAGAAATTTCACCCCATGCTTCCAGAATCCCCTCCCACAAGTTGGATTGGCTTGATGGGCACTTCTTGCGTACCATACGGTCAAGCTGCTCCCACAACAGCTCTATGGGATTGAGATCTGGTGACTGCGCTGGCCACTCCATTATAGATAGAATACCAGCTGCCTGCTTCTTCCCTAAATAGTTCTTGCATAATTTTGAGGTGTGCTTTGGGTCATTGTCCTGTTGTAGGATGAAATTGGCTCCAATCAAGCGCTGTCCACAGGGTATGGCATGGCGTTGCAAAATGGAGTGATAGCCTTCCTGATTCAAAATCCCTTTTACCTTGTACAAATCTCCCACTTTACCAGCACCAATGCAACCCCAGACCATCACATTACCTCCACCATGCTTGACAGATGGCGTCAGGCACTCTTCCAGCATCTTTTCAGTTGTTCTGCGTCTCACAAATGTTCTTCTGTGTGATCCAAACACCTCAAACTTCGATTCGTCTGTCCATAACACTTTTTTCAATCTTCCTCTGTCCAATGTCTGTGTGCTTTTGCCCATATTAATCTTTTCCTTTTATTAGCCAGTCTCAGATATGGCTTTTTCTTTGCCACTTTTCCCTGAAGGCCAGCATCCCGGAGTCGCCTCTTCACTGTAGACGTTGACACTGGCGTTTTGCGGGTACTATTTAATGAAGCTGCCAGTTGAGGACCTTTGAGCCGTCTATTTCTCAAACTAGAGACTCTAATGTACTTGTCTTGTTGCTCAGTTGTGCAGCGGGGCCTCCCACTTTTCTTTCTAATCTGGTTAGCGCCTGTGTGTGCTGTCCTCTGAAGGGAGTAGTACACACCGTTGTAGGAAATCTTCAGTTTCTTGGCAATTTCTCGCATGGAATACCCTTCATTTCTAAGAACAAGAATAGACTGTTGAGTTTCACATGAAAGCTCTCTTTTTCTAGCCATTTTGAGAGTTTAATCGAACCCACAAATGTAATGCTCCAGATTCTCAACTAGCTCAAAGGAAGGTCAGTTTTATAGCTCCTCTAAACAGCAAAACTGTTTACAGCGGTGCTAACATAATTGCACAAGGGTTTTCAAGTGTTTTCTAATCATCTATTAGCCTTCTAACACAGTTAGAAAACACAATGTACCATTAGAACACTGGAGTGATGGTTGCTGGAAATGGGCCTCTATACACCTATGTAGATATTGCATTAAAAACCAGACGTTTGCAGCTAGAATAGTCATTTAGCACATTAACAATGTATAGAGTGTATTTCTGATTAATTTAATGCTATCTTCATTGAAAAAAACTGTGCATTTCTTTCAAAGATAAGGAAATTTCTAAGTGACCCTAAACTTTTGAACGGTATGAAAAAGTTACTACTAGCTATGAGAGAAAGGTGTCAGAACACGCAGAGCATCGCAGCTTGCTGCACTTGTGGCTGCATAAAGAAGGTGGCCTGGTCTGATGAATCAAATATTATTTTACATAATGCAGATAGACTTTATATATAAAATATGCTTATAGAAAAAAGTTTCACCTGAATAATTTGTGGGCCACAGAATTATTTTCATGGCTACCTTAGAGGGCCTGCCCCATGACTTTTATAATCTATTGTCTTATTGACAGGTCATAAAAGTAAAAGAAAAAACAACTCCTTTAGCATCCTTGTACATATCATGTTCTCCTATGTAAAATATGTAGCCTCGTTTGCTTGTTAATACAGTAACAAATCAATATAGTCAATATTAAAACCATATGGTCCACCAACCTGAGCCATACTCTGTAGGATAAACCTAAAAACTGCATGGTCAACACTAACCTCCATGTCTCAATCATCATTCCATACAGAACAGGCATGGAACCTTGATGTGAACATTTCCTGTCTGGTACTAAAATCCCAAAAGACCCATATTGTAGTTATGATTGACAGAAAGTAATAGACTCCCATGGGTTGTGGGACACCTTAGAAATGTGGTACACATATTTTCAAAAATGTTGACATTTTTGTGTTTGAAACAGGCCATAAATTATTTGTGAAGATTGATCTCTGTGCAACACGGGGGTATATTGCAGAGCACGGTACTATATGTGTGGTCCCAAAAATATAAATAAACATGAAATTCATAATGAAGCAAATGACCTAATATTTTAAGGTAAATTAGTAATTGACATAGCAATTTGCTGGTTCAGTATTTGTTACGTACCTTGTTGAAAAAGAATGTGTCATCCGAAAATGACCCAATCTTTAAATCACTTTTTTATATTAAACCTCTTTTTAATAATTATGGATGATTTTTTTGTATGTTTTATTTCCCATGTCATAAGCTATATTAAAAGAAATTGTGAAATATTGCAGTTTTCACTTTGGCCACTGAGCCTCACAATAGACTGACCCTTCCTGTTCTGTGGAGATCAGTTCTCAGCAGTCATCTCATTATTATCACAGACAGGATTACACTGACAGGTAACGCCTCTATATAGATAACACAGGATGCACTATTCATAATAGACTGACCCTTCCTGTTCTGTAGAGATCAGATCTCAGCAGTCATCTCATTATCATCACAGCCAGGATTATGCTGACAGGTAACGCCTATATATATGTTACGCCTATGGCCGGGGGTCGTCGTTCTGACTTACCCCTTGACGATTCCTGCCATGGACATCTCTCTTCTCGGCGTTCTCTTCCGGGTCCTCGGACTGTGTCCCGCAGGGCGCGCGCGCCCGCGCGTGCACGGCCTTAAAGGGCCAGTACGCGTCCAGCTGCCTAACATCAATTATCAGCCCAAATGGCTGCTGGACTATAATAAGTGGTCCTGCCCACTGGTTCCTTGCCTGAGCGTTGTTGTATACCCTAGTTTGTCTTGCTAAATGTCTCCCAGTGTTTTCCAGTTCCCAGCGTTACCCGTTCCTGCTGCCTGTACCCTGCGTCCTGTGCTATCGTACCTGCTGTGAAAGTCAAGTCGTGTCTTCCCGCTGCATCCGCGGCGTTACCTGCTGTGAAAGTCAAGTCGTGTCTTCCCGCTGCATCCGCGGCGTTACATTCTGTGAAATTCAAGTCGTGCCCTCCCGCTGGATCCGCGGCGTCACCTGCTGTGAAAGTCAAGTCATGCTCCTGCCACTGTCTACATTGCCTCAGGTACCCATTCAGAACTATAGACATTGTTTTGTTCCTTGTTGGCCCGCATGCTACCCCGCTACGCGGTACGGCCCAGTGGGTCCACACCCTGCCCCGTGACAATATAGATAACACAGGATTCACCATTCATAATAGACTGACCCTTCCTGTTCTATAGAGATCACTTCTCAGCAGTCATCTCATTATTATCATAGGCAGGATTACAATGACAGGTAAAACCTTTATTATAAAGCTGGAGGCAGATAACACAGGATCACACCATTAATAGGTGATGGTCACAGCTCCCTTCATCCTTCTTCCTGCACCAATGACCGCGCCAGAAGTCACAGAGCATGTCTACAACAATCTTCTATAGAAGTCAATGGGTGGGCTCCAGACTATTGTTTCCTATGGTCCATGTGGCAGCTTTAAAGCATATCTCTGAATGCGTTAAGAGAGAAGAGCAGCTGCTCAGGCAAGATGGAACATTCTGTTTAAAAGTCTTAGGGTACGTTCACATGGCTTATTAAAACGCCCACGTAAAAAAACGGCCGCGAAAAAGAAGTGCATGTCTCTTCTGCAGCCATTTTTGGAGCCGTTTTTCATAAACCCTATAGAAAAACAGCTCCAAAAACAGCCGTAAATTATGCAGCAAAAATCGCGAGTGGCTTAAAAACTTCTGAGAATGAGGAGCTGTTTTCCCTTGAAAACAGCTCCGTATTTTCAGATGTTTTTGAGTTTGTGTGTGCACATACCCTTAATTTATCAAGACAAAAATAATTTCACATATAGTACATAGGTCTTATCAGAAGGGACACTGTAATCTCAATGAAAATATTTTAGGCTGTTCAAAGTAAAATCCACTTCCATGAGAAAATTTCATGTTTGGTCATGGGAACCGTACGTCTAATATTTATCGACTTTATGTAGACTTGGCTTAAGATTATGTTATAAATAAATAAAAATAATCACGAGCCGACGTCAAAGTAAACATATGTAAATTGTCCCATTTAGAATGAGCAAAGATTAACTATTAATAGAGCATACTTCACATAGTTCATTGTTCCTCTCAGCATTCCCTGAAGGCTTCATGGCCAATAGTTTATCATAATAAATAACATACAAATCATTACTAGTACTGTATGCATTGAGTTTCCATTTTTACTAATGAAGCTTAAAAAAACATTTCACAGTTATTGGCAATGCTTACATGAGCTCTCCTCAGTAATCTGGTTAACCTCTGGGCATTTGGCATTGAGTATAACCACTACATGACTCAGGGGGTAGTAACTGCTTTAGCAGACCAGACGCCATTGGTAGACACAGGTATAATAACTGTGAATTTGTTACTGGATAGGTTGTACAGTAGGTTTTGGTATTTTTTTTCTTACATATAGTGCTTTTTCTATGTATTTTTATAATGCAATATGTTTTTTTCGATCGTTGGGGATAAAACAAAAATCATTAAAAAAAAAATGCCATGATCAAAGATGATTGTGGCAAACAAGGGGAAAAGCAAAAGGGGTAATCCCCTTTGATTGCTTCCCGGGGATGCCCTTTCACGCCCTGTGACACGTTCTATACCCATACCTTGTTTGGATAGCAAGCTATTAAAGATTCCTATGGCTGTCTGTCTACGATGCCTGTTTTTAGGGCATACTTAGGCATGCCCTAACAAATGTCTGTGTACTGATTACTACATAGGCTAATGTACTTGCTTAGGCCTCATGCACACGACCGTAAAAACTCCCGTTATTACGGGTCGTAATTACGACCCGTAATAACGGGCTCATAGACTTCTATTGGCGACGGGTGCCTTCCCGTTTTCCCACCCGTATTTACGCCAGTATTTACGGGTGGGAAAAAATACGGTCGTGTGGATGAGGCCTTATATGTACTTTTTTATGAAAAAATATTAATCATGAAAAAAAACATTCTGGGTTTTAAAACAGTGTTAATAAAAATTAATGAAAAGTAATAGTAAAAAAAAGTGAAAAAAAAATGTAAGCACAATATTTTTACATTTCATACATTTTATTAGGTATTGGCTACAAAACTGCAAATAATATACACATATTTAGCACCACCATGACCATAGCAACCTGTTCTATAAATCTTTAACATAAAGTAATTAATGAATGGCATAAAATGATAAGTAGGGAAAAAAAAATCACTTTTTAAGGTATTTTTCCTTAAAATATAAATTAATATAAATTAAACATTTTTTTAATTTGAGTAATTTAGGTTTCCCAAACCTGGAATAATAAACGCTACATTATATGTTTACATTTCTGAATTTTTACAGCTCATGTCAGTGAACGTACCATGATGAACAACCACCTAGCTGATATCAGATCTAGTTACGCTTGTCTAAAACAATGAGGACACTTCATGGAAAAGTTCAGGATGATAGCACAAACTCCTTAATTATTACAGACCAATTTACTTCCTTGCAGGCAATGAAAAGAATCTTCCGAGATAATCCAGATTTAAATTTTTTTTGACACAGTCTTTAGATCTTTATCCAGCAGACTTTTACAGCTAAATCCCTGTAATTACATTTATTGAAGTAATTTATATCTAAGCAAGCAGTATACATTTTGTAATTAGACTTCATTATGATAAGACTAGTTTGACCTGAATCACTCCGGCTTATTGAAAAAAGACGTTTCTTCAATGTGGAATAAATAATAGCGCACAAATATACATAATTGATTGCTTAATAATATTAACCTAAAACATGGCCTATTTTGAACTTTAAAGAGACAACAATTTTTTGGGGTTTTTCTTTACTGCATTCCAAGAGCTATAATTTTTTCAGTCTATGTAGCTGTATTATATAGTTACATAGTTACATAGTTAGTACGGCTGAAAAAAGACACATGTCCATCAAGTTCAACCAAGGGACGGGAAAAGGGCATGTATTTTGCGGGGTGAGTTGAATTTTTAAAAGATACCTTTTTGGGGTACATAATATATATTTAATAGCTTTTATAAATTTTTAGGGGGATGGGAATGGGGGAAAAAAAAGCAATTCCACCATAGTATTTTTAGAATTTGTTTTTACACCTTGACTTCTTAGGCTCTGTTCACACCACATTTTTTGCATCCTGTTGAAAGGTATCGTACTGTGGCGGGGTGGGGGGGTTCCGTCAAATTTACAGTTAAAACAGAATGCTACAGGACACAAAAATGATGTTAACAAATCCTGTTTTTTGTACAATACAAGGCAATTAACAAAAAAACTGCGATATTGTCATAATATCGTTTTCTTTTAATGCTGTTCACTGTCTGGTCTAAATAACATGGTAATTTTATTGTATGGGTCATAATGATTGTGACAATACCATAAATATATAGTTGTATAGTTGCTATTGACCACAGAGTCAAGGGGCTGAATGGCTAGGATCAGTGCTATCTCCCGTTGTTGCAAAAACTTTCTTTTTCCACTCATGTTGAACTGTAAAGACATCAGGAAAAAAATGTTGCTATCCAAGTGGATATCTCCAAAAGATGTACCTACAGCCCATTCATATTAGTAATCTGTGCAAATCCCAGTGGTTGTACCCCATCAATCATATACAGTACTGTGCAAAAGTTTTAGGCAGTTGTGAAAATATGCTACAAATTAAGAATTCTTTCAAAAATAGAAGTGTTAATAGTTTTTTTTTTTATCAATTAACAAAATACAAAGTGAATGAACAGGAGAGAAATCTAAATCAAATCAACATTTGGTGTGACCAATCTTTGCCTTTAAAACAGCATCAATTCTTCGAGGTACACTTGCACAAAGTCATGGATTTTGTAGGATTATAGTCAGGTGTATGATTAACCATTTATACCAAACAGGTGATAATGATCACCATTTTCATATGTAGGTTGAAACACAGTCATTAATTGTAACAGAAACAGTGGTGTAGGAGGCTACTGGGTGAGGAACAGCCAAACTCTGCTACAAAGGTGAGGTTGTGGAAGACAGTTTCAGGTCACATGACCATCATAGCATTGAGCAGAGCGACAAGACACAAGGTAGTTATACTGCATCAGCAAGGTCTCTCCCAGGCAAAGACTTCAAAGCAGACAGTGTTTTCAAGAAGTGCTATTCAAGCTCTTTTGAAGAAGCACAAAGAAACGGGCAACGTTGAGGACTGTAGATGCAATGGTCAGCCAAGGAAACTTAGCGCAGCAGGTCAAAGACACATCATGCTTACTTCCCTTCGAAATCGCAAGATGCCCGGCAGTGCCATCAGCTCAGAACTGGCAAAAAGCAGTGGGACCTAGGTACACCCATCTGCAGTTCAGAGTGGTATGGCCAGAAGTGGTCTTCATGAAAGACTTGCGGCTAAAAAGCCATACTTTCGACTTGGAAACAAGACCAAGCGACACAACTATGCACGAAACGATAGGAACTGGGGTAAAGAAAAATAGCAGCAGGTGCTCTGGACTGATGAGTCAAAAATTAAAATATTTGGCTATAACAGAAGTCAGTTTGTTCGTTGAAGGGCTGAGGAGCGGTAGAATAATGACTGTCTGCAGGCAACAGTGAAGCATGGTGGTAGCTGAATTTCAGCAAATGGAGCTGGGGATTTGGTCAGGATTATTGGTGTCCTCAAAGCTGAGAAATATAAGCAAATACTTATCCATCACGATGTACCATCAGGGAGGTATCTGTTTGTCTCCAAATTTATTCTGCAGCAGAACAACAACACCAAACATACAGCCAATGTCATTAGGAACTATCTTCAGCGTAAGAACAAGGAACCCTGGAAGTGATGATATGACCCCCACAGAGCCCTGATCACAACATCATCGAGTCTGCCTGACATAACATGAAGAGACAGAAGGATTTGAGAAAGCCTACATCCACAGAAGATCTGTGGTTAGTCCTCTAAGATGTTTGGAACAACCTCCCTACCCAGTTCCTTCAAAAACTGTGTGAAAGTGTACCTAGAAGAATTGATGCAGCTTTGTAGGCAAAGGATGGTCACACCAAATATTGAAAAACTAGTAACACTTCTATTTTTGAAAGAATTTTTGGTTTGCAGCATTTTTCAACAACTGCCTAAGGCTGGATTCACATGAGCATGTTCGGTCCGTAAAGGACGGAACGTATTTCAGCCGCAAGTCCCGGACCGAACACACTGCAGGGAGCCGGGCTCCTAGCATCATAGTTATGTACGACGCTAGGAGACCCTGCCTCGCTGCAGGACAACTGTCCCGTACTGTAATCATGTTTTCAGTATGGGACAGTAGTTCCACAGAGAGGCAGGGACTCCTAGCGTCGTACATAACTATGATGCTAGGAGCCCGGCTCCCTGCACTGTGTTCGGTCCGGGACTTGCGGCCGAAATACGTTCCGTCCTTTACGGCCTGAACATGCTTGTGTGAATCCAGCCTTAGACTTTTGCACAGTACTGTATATGTATATATTTACACGTTTAACCAGGCACCCGAGCATTTTTCCTCTGCCTCTTATTCCCTTTATATGTCCTAGAAATCGAAAAACATGATCATTTGGAAGATGTTACAAAAGGTTACACCATCACACCTCTGCATTGCTTTTTTATAATTCTGCTATTCTATTATGTTTTGGAGAAGGCACAAAAAATCCATACAGGAGGACAACTCAGGAACTGCTTTTCGATTATTTCCCAGATATATACCAAGCATCAACAAAAATATGCCTATGACGGAAAAGCCATTCTCGCAAATTATGAAGGAAGTCATACTTGACTTAAAATGATGAAAAACAAGAGAATAATATAGGCTACAAACTAATACAATGGAAGTGATTAAGTTAAATATATAACATATTGAATGATGCTAAAAAGAAGATTAAAGAGGAAACGTGAAGTAATTTAATACTTTAGCGAGTAAACAGATTCTACAGAATGAAGGAACAGTCTAATTACGTATAGCTGAGACTGAAGCAGACTTCTTTGTGTAGGGATCATCTATTTCTCAGATATTTGTTCTGGCTTTCATACAGCCATTTCACTTGATTCCAGCTTGATTAAACAGATTTTCATTTCATTACTACTCCTCATACATTTCATGCTTCTGATTTATTTAGCTTGGCATTTGGCAGAGTACAATTATCCATGTACGTTGTCAGGCGGATGGTTAGAAGATCCTTTATTGTGTGTGTTCTGCATGGAACAGTTAATGTCATGCTCAGTTCTATTGTGTGAGTTTTTAGGTTCTTCGTCTGAAATATGATGTTCAAATAATTTGTGATTTTGATTTCGGTGAATGATTTCCTTCGATCAGATCTCAATGAAAGAATATTCAGCAACAATACAAAGATCTGAAGTTTGGAAGCTTTGCAAATGATGAGTGTCCTGGTTCAAGATTTCTCAATGTTTCTAAACCAAGTACTGTACCCCCTACTCAAATATATTTGATAAGAAGGACCCCCAAGAATATGATTATACACTAAATATAAGCCCAGCATAAGGAACTCCTAGTAAGTACCCCCTAGAGAGCGAGGTGTAATACTAAAAAAACTTTTATTTTCAATATATATATATATATATATATATATATATATATATATATATATATATATATATATATATATATATATATATATTATTACTTTTTTTTTAAATTCTTCTGTCCCCCACAAAGGTCAGAAAAGACCTAGTAACAGCAGAAAACAGGTGATATTGGTCAAAATCAAAGCCAGCCATCGGGAAGAATAGAGGTAGTGTTGTTGGGTATTCATGCCATGCATGGTATGTATAATATAATAAAAGGTACTGTAGATAACAGTAAAAAAAAAAAAATCTTCCTAGGGTAGGCACTTCAATGTTAAGTGCAAGATTGCTCACGTATAATTTTTAATGCTGCACCAAAAATTAACTATGGCAGTGGTTTAAAGGAGTTGACCGGGCACAGGGTGATTTTTCATACTGATAACCTATCCACAGGATAATTCATCAGTATATGATCGGTGGGGGTGCCTCCAGGCACCGAATGTCAGTGTCGAAAGCAGAGGGCTCTGGTCACAGTATAGCAGACCCCCACCCATTATATACTGATGACCTATCCCGTGGATAGGTCATCAGTATGAAAATCACCCCATGACCGGACAACACCTTTAGGGCATGACCACACATGGCGGAATTCCTCCGCAACTGTCCGCATCGATGCCGCACAGAATCTGCGTTGCAGATTCTGCAGCGGATCTGCACAAAATGTGCAGTACATTGATGCGGACTAGCTGCTGCAGACTGCGGGAAAAGTGCTTCTCTTCTCCCTATCAGTGCAGGATAGAGAGAAGGGACAGCACTTTCCCTAGTGAAAGGAAACGATTTTCATACTTACCGGCCGTTGTCTTGGTGACGCGTCCCTCTTTCGGCATCCAGCCCGACCTCCCTGGATGACGCGCCAGTCCATGTGACCGCTGCAGCCTGTGCTTTGCCTGTGATTGGCTGCAGCCGTCACTTACACTGAAACGTCATCCTGGGAGGCCGGACTGGAGACAGACGCAGGGAGTTCTCGGTAAGTATGAACTTATATGTTTTTTTACAGATACATGTATATTGAGATCGGTAGTCACTGTCCCGGGTGCAGAAACAGTTACTGCCGATCGCTTAACTCTTTCAGCACCCTGGACAGTGACTATTTACAGACGTCTCCTAGCAACGCTCCCGTCATTACGGGAGCCCCATTGACTTCCTCAGTCTGGCTGTAGACCTAGAAATACATAGGTCCAGCCAGAATGAAGAAATGTCAAGTTAAAAAAGCAAGACGTATCCGCAGCACACATGACATGTGCATGACAGCTGCGGACTTCATTGCGGAACTTTGAATCTCCATTGAAGTCAATGGAGAAATTCCGCCATGAGTCCGCCACTGCTCCGCAACAGACAGAGCATGCTGCGGACACCAAATTCCGCTCCGCAGCCTATGCTCCGCAGCGGAATTGTACGCATCGTGTAAACGAACACTGCTAATTTAAAGTGAAAGTCAATGGAGAAACGGCTCCGCTGCGGATTAACGCTGCGGAGTGTCCGCAGCGGAATTTAAGTGGAATTCCGCCATGTGTGAACCCGCCCTTAGCCCTTTTTCTGCCTGGAGAATTTTCACACATTTGACAAACACAAATATAACCTGAATTATAAAATATAAAAATCATATTAAATCCCCATATATTTTCTGGAGGTAGACACCTGGCAGATTGTGAAAATGCCTCCCAGCACTTTACAATCATGGGCGCCTCCATGCAATTTTGCATTAAAGTGAAATATTTTGCAAAAAATTTACGCAATCTGACCCAAGCATAGCCTAAGACGCAGTCAGTAAATGGTCTGATTAGTTGCAGGGGTGATTAGATATGTAACTTCTCATATTCTCACCTCTGTACTTCGCGGGTGGGGGGGATCCTCTGAAAGCACATATCCTCTCTGATCGGTAATATGGCTAATAACATGAAGAAAGGTTCCTGTATCCCCCTGGGGTTACTGGAAGTCTGTACAGGGCGTGAGATGACGGTAAAAGAATTTAAACGAGTACTTCTCCCTGAATATTGCACCTAGAATATTAAGCCTGATATAATTTGAACGCTAAGATTCTGGACTTTAATATAATACCAAGCTCTAAACCTTATATTCTAGCCACAGCAAGCGTTTAAAGTAATTTTTTTGGTACAAGATTCCTAAAGAGAATGGCAATGGTTAAAAAAAAACATGAGTCCTTTTTCCTAAAATAGCGCCACACTTGTTCGTGGGTTGTGTCTGGTATTGCAGCTCGACAAAAAATGGACAGAGGCAGCACTACCAAAAAGAGCAAGAGCTATTTATTCACCCATGCGACGTTTCAGTCCAACTGGACTTTTTTCAAGCAGTCCAGTTGGACTGAAACGTCGCATGGGTGAATAAATAGCTCTTGCTCTTTTTGGTAGTGCTGCCTCTGTCCATTTTTTGTCTGCTTGATATCCAGGACCGTGGACCAGGTCTATTTTGAGGCGTGCACCCACTTGCAGTCCAGTGCTGTGGAATCTTTTCGTTTTGTGGTATTGCAGCTCAGCTCCATTGAAAAGCATATTTATGTATATATGTCAGTATATGTATATTTGTTAGCCCACCTTACATACATATGATCCTTTATATAGTCATTAGTCTATAAGTCTCTACTTTCATCTGATCACCACATAATTGAGTTACTTTATCGGTGATAGGAGAACGAGATCTGGGAAAAATAGACGTATGATACAAATTTTTATGCATAGAACCGAATGAGAAAAAATGTAATAATCTTGATCCCAAAATCGTTTTATAGAAAAAGTCAACAAATGATCCAAGTAAAAGTAAACCATGATATAAGTCATTATAAAATAGTACATCAGAACATTACATGATGGATTTACACAGAGGTTCAAGATGGCGCTTACTGAAAAGGTTGAATTTCAGGAATTTCAGCGTGAGGAATATAATACAATCGGCGGACTGAACACTCGAGACAATACTGTACTCTGCTGGTTTTTCCATTTATATGCAGAGGCCAAGCTTGTTCTGTTTCCTCTTATGATCAGTATGGCTGAGTGTGTGTTAGAAAAACTTGCCATCAAATTGAGGATCAAAACATAAAATAAGACAATGGACTTACAGTGTCAGACGTGGCTGACGCCAGAGAACATGTTCAATGACTTAACCTATTGAGCTGTTGGAATCTACCAATAGTCCACTGCAAAGCCTGTACAGCTGCAATGTTTTAACAGGTGTGAAATGGTAGATTCACAGGGACAAAATCATGATTAGCACTAAGGTTGGACTTAAAAAAATAAAAATAAAAAATAGTCTCGAAAACTGGCTTAACATGTGAAAAAGGTTATACCTTAAGCCTCTGCAAATATGTACTGCAACGTGTACTAAATATTGAAACTTTTTTCTTGTAAAGCATTAGTATAAAACCTTACTGTAACCAGTTAATAGAGATAGGGTTGACATTATTCGGCTAATCTGAGGTAATCCTGCCATTTTGGATATTAAGCAAATGAATGCCATTTTTTTTTATATTGTCCCCCGTGTAGATTTACACATACAAATAGGGCCCCTTTCACCATATTAAATATGTTGCCCTACAAGGGTTTTATCCTGTATATTTTCTATACAGTAATTGATTAAAATTTTTGAACTATGTTTTTATGCGCCGAAAAACATATTTGCTTTTACAGCTGCTGCTTGGCATTGAGTGCTGCTGTTTAACTTACTGTTCAGTAGAATCTGCAAGTCCTTATTTTTCTCTGTGTTCCCCAGTTGTCTTACATTTACATTTGATGAATAGACAATCAGAGAAACACGTATGAATAGCAAAATAGGTTTCTGTGCGCCAAAGGTAGGCCAAAAGAGTGTCGTTTTGGCATAAATTTGACAGGTCAACATCTAGATACTTATTTTTGCTTTAAAGCATAATGTAGGATTTTAATAAATAAATTAAATTATTTAACATATTTAAAAAAAAAAAAAGACACTGCTTTTTATCCACATGTTAATAAAGGGAAACTTTCATTAAGATCATCCTAACTGCGGGCAGCTCGATATTGTGATAGGTCCAATGATCATAGCTTGGGGAGATGTGTCCATTGGGAAGCTCCACAAATTGGGAGAGACCTGACAATTACAGTGAGCCGGACAGGTAAGCCGCCCAGCGGACACTTCTCCGCGAAATCAGCACATAACAATGGCCTTGCCTGTTAAAGGTATTTTTCTTTAAAACTCGTTAACGCTGGTTATAATTGTCAGAGCTGTCAAAAGTCATGCTGCCTGCGGTTAGAGCAGCATAATCTTGGTGGCAGTTCCTAATAATAAAAAAGATTTTAATGAATTGGGCCAAATACAGATTCTTGTTGTTCACTATAACTGAAAAACTACAACTCGTCTTGCAAAAAACAAGCCCTCATACAGCTATATCAACGGAAAAAGAATAAAAAGTTATGGCTTTTGTAATTTGGGGAGAAAAAATAAAATGAAAAAAACAAAAAAAGCTGTGGCGTCAAGGGGTTAAAAAAAGATTTTATGAAATATTCCTAGAAATATTTATATTTAAAAAGCATGTGTGGTGCAACTTCTAAAAAATGTGTTTTAACATGTTTTCTTCAATACTTCATTGTTCCCCATTGATATTGATAGGATAAAAAAACCGCACAAAATTCCCCCAAAAAATTCTCACTGACATGATACTCTTACTAACCTGAACTAAGACTGACAGATTATTGTGCTGCATTGTATTACTGGTTTATGTAACATCTATTACACTTGTCTTCAACGATTTGGTGGTTAGTCACATTCCATATCACTATGTTTTGACTTGAAATTTCTAGATTTTAAAGATTCTAATTTTTTTCTTTATTATTTAATCACAAAGCTGGTACTGACAACAGATCTTACTATTATTCAGTAGAAATTCTAATTTCCTTATAGACCTTAGAGGAGACATAAAATGTAAGTAAGTCTAAACTCACACTTCTCATCAGTATCGCGGTGCCTCTACAATGACATTCATTTCCTTAGAATTAGTATTATACAAAGTATTCCCTGTAAAACATGAAGAAACATAACAAGCAAATAACTTTATGAATTTTCCCTCCCACTCTCTCACTCCCTTCCCTTTCTTCCTTCCTTCGTACCTTCCCTGCTTTCCCTTCTTCATTCTTCCTCTACTAGACTACTACCTTCCTACCTTCCTTTATTCCTCCTCCTTCGTTCTCTCTTTTGCTTCATTCCTATCGTCTTTCCAACATTCCTCCCTTTCTTCTTTCATTCATGTCTTCCTTTTTACCACCTTCCTTTCTTTCCCTTCTTCCTTCCTTACTCACTTCTTTTCTTCATTCATGTCTTCCTTCTTACATCATTTCTTCTTCCCTCCCTCCTCACTTGTCGCTCCTTCATTCTTGACTTCCTTCCTTCCTACATTCCTCCCTCCTTTCTTTCTTTCTTTCTTTCTTTCTTTCTCTTTCTTTCTTTCTTTCTTTCTTTCTTTCATTAATTTTCCCTTCCTTCCTTCCTCCCTTTCATTCCATACCTTCTCTCCCTCCTTCCTTCTTTGCCTCTCTCTCCTTTTTTTATTTTCTCTTCCTTCATTCCATACTTCCTTCCTTCCTTTCATTCCATATGTTCTTTCCCTCCTTCCTTTCTTCTTTGCCCCTCTCTCCTTTTTTTATTCTCCGTTCGTTCGTTCGTTCGTTCGTTCGTTCGTTCGTTCGTTCGTTCGTTCGTTCGTTCGTTCGTTCGTTCGTTCCTTCCTTCCTACCTTCCTTCCTTTCTCCATCCCTCACTCTTTCTTTGCCTTCATTCCTGCCTTCTTTTCTACATTCCTTCCTCCCTTCCTCCCTTCTTCCTTCCAAGGTGCAGTGATAAGCTCCCTGTAATTTCTTACCTTTGCAAAAACACCCCTCTTAAAACATAATCTTAAATAAAGGCCACAAGAATTCATGTCCCCTGCATTTATATATATAACTAGATGCATATTATCCACTGTACATTTCCTGCAAACACTTGATATGCTCTACACAGAAATATAAATGTGAAGTGTCATCGTCTTTGCCATTAAGCAATTTATCACAATTTAAATAGTGAGTTAATGAAAAGTTGTCAATTAAAACCACTCACTGCGATGACCTTTCCTTTAGAGTTTAGCAGAGAACTCTGGAGAAAAGTGAAAGAAAACAATGGAGCATATCCTGAATTGTCAAAGCAAAACAAATATGGGCTCCGCTTTCCTTTCCCTCTCTTCCTGAGAACATTATTGAAGTGCTGATCTTTGGCCTTTTGACTAGGACAACAAGTCAAGTCGACAGACATTCCCAATATTCATTTTGCCCAAAGCTCTGTTCCCTAGATGTTTGGAAGTGAGAACAGAGCTCGCTGGGCTGACCCGACCCATAACTCCATGGAGAAAATATGGCAGTCATTTCAGGGATCATGTTTAAGTGTGCAAGGACATTAAAAACTCATTCCTCTTTGTCTTTTTTCCTGGGTCATGACAGGTTACAGAACAACGTTTCTCATCACATTATATTACAGTTTTGTCATTCACCTCAATTCCTTTTTCAATAATGGGACATTTCCTAATGATATTTTTTTCTGAAAATTATGCAACCAAGAGTTACAATTTAATATTATCCATGTGAATATGCTTATTATCGTTATTTGAATACAGTAAAATTCTAATAATCCGTTACCTGATGGTCCTGAAATCCTGCTAATCAAATATGTTGGATTATCATAAAACTAACCTGATAGTCTGATAAATTGCAAATTAGGCAAAAATTTGTGGTGCAGTTTTTCGGCCAGAATTCCATGAAGGTTTAAATTTTTTTCAAATGCAGCATGTCTTTAGTGAGCTTATAGGCGCCCCCTAGTGTTACCTGCAGGCAACTAAAATTATATCATTTACGTCAACGGCTGTTTGAAGAGAAGCAGGAGATGTTGAGCTTTGTATCACAAAAACAAAGCTCTGATCCCAATAAAGATCTAAAATGAAAATAATAAGGACATCATTTTGGACCTATGTACGTTAAAAAAATGATGCTCAAGGGTGGTCATTGACTTTATGGAAAATATCTAAATAAATAATTAAAAAATAATATATAAGGAAAACATTGGTTTTAACTCTGACTGTTCCATTTAAATTTTTGGGAAACTTACAAGAATAGTTTGGAAAAGGAAATTCTTAACTTCCAAGATGTTGGTAGGTCATCCTTCTACACTGCTGTAGTTGATCATTCAGATATCCCATGCATGCAGCAGCTTGACTCATAAATGGCTAAACAGGAAGAAGCCTCCAATATCTATAATGTACAATAAAATAAACCAAATCATTCTATACCAGTGTGGTAATAATTATAAAAAATGAGATTATAAACTTACAGAACTACTTAATAACAACACAATCATCTCAAGGGCATCAGAAGAAAATCAGAGGAGGCCAAGATATACAAGCAGGTGTTATGATGTAGAAAAAATTACAGAAGAACATCTGCACAAAATGTAAGTAAATAAATAGCTGGGACATACACAGCTACGAATCTGCAGCTGAACAAGCAGCCACGTCATGAGCTGGATTGGATATTAATAGCATGTAGGGTTTAAAGGGAACCTGTCACCAGCATTTCACCTATTGAACTTTACTTATCCCTCACTGGCCGCTGCTATCAAAAGTTCATTGCCGTTATCCCCTCTCCTAAACTCCTCCGACTGTAAATAACGGTCTGAAAACATTTAGCGCCTTTTATCGTAATAATCCGGTGTCCCTTTGTGTGCACACCCCAGAAGAGCACATCAATGCACAAGCGCGGGATAGTGTGTGCTGGGGAAGGCGAGGAGCTGTCAATCAAAAGTAAGGAGGCGGGGTAAACTCGGAAAGACTTGAGGAATGAAGATATGACTCTTTTCAAATGAAGATTTGACTCTTTTATGTTCATTAGCATAAGGTGTGGGAACACTAAAAAACTGAATACTAAAGCTACAGAGCCAACTAAGAAGACAATTATAGGTTATATAGAAATGATTTTTCACCCACTACCACCAGGTATTGCTGGTTTAATAGCTGAAATTCTGGTGACAGGTTCCCTTTAACGGGTTATAAAATAGATCAGAGGAGCGAGTTAAAGCAATAATTGACAAAAAAAATAGAAACATATTTCATACTGACCTAAATAATGCACCTATTTATGTATATATTGTATATAGTATATGTGAATACTGCATCTATACCTCAAGATACAATGCCAGATATTTTTTCGATTTGGTATAAACATAATGTTAAGGATCTGCCAGGCACAGCTTCTGTATCCACGCCCATAGGTAATCAGTCTGCACCTGCTTCTATGTCTGTGAGACTGACTCCATCTTCCACCACTCAGGATGGCAGGCTTAGGAGTGGGAGAGCCTATCACAGCCTGGCCAGACGGAGCTAGCTCCTCCTCCTTGCTTGTGATTCTTCTCGTTTGGTTTCCTGGCCCTGCTGCAGCTTCTGAACTATTTGACCCTGCTTCATATTGACCTTGGCTTACTGACTACTCTCCTGCTCTGCGTTTGGTACCTCGTACACTCCTGGTTTGACTCGGCTTGTTCACTACTCTCCTGCTCTGCGTTTGGTACCTCATACACTCCTGGTTTGACTCGGCTTGTTCACTACTCTCCTGCTCTGCGTTTGGCACCTCGTACTCTCCTGGTTTGACTCGGCTCGTTTACTACTCTTGTTGCTCACGGTGTTGCCGTGGGCAACTGCCCCGTTTCCCTTTGTTCTGTGTTTCCTTGTCTGGTTGTCTGTCGTGCACTTACTGAGTGTAGGGACCGTCGCCCAGTTGTACCCCGTCGCCTAGGGCGGGTCGTTGCAAGTAGGCAGGGACTGAGTGGCGGGTAGATTAGGGCTCACTTGTCTGTTTCCCTATCCCTGTCATTGCATAATCACAAGCCCATATATCTACTCTACCCTGGTCCCTCACACCACTATGGACCCCCTTGAGACCCTGGTTCAGCAAATGCAGGGTCTCTCCCTACAGGTCCAGGCCCTGGCTCAGAGGGTCAACCAGCCTGATGCTACCATGGTAGTGCCCCTCACCTCACCTCTTGAACCCCACCTCAAGTTGCCTGACCGGTTCTCAGGGGACCGGAAGGCTTTTCTCTCCTTTCAGGAGAGTTGTAGGCTCTATTTTCGTTTAAAGCCCCACTCCTCAGGTTCTGAGAGCCAGCGGGTGGGTATAATTATGTCCCGGCTCCAGGAAGGGCCCCAAGAATGGGCCTTCTCCTTGGATCCTGACGCCCCTGAACTTTCCTCCGTTGATCTTTTCTTTTCTGCTCTCGGACTCATTTATGACGAGACTGACAGGACTGCCTTTGCCGAGAGTCAGCTGGTGACCTTACGTCAAGGTAAGAGACCTGTGGAGGAGTATTGCTCTGACTTTAGGAAGTGGTGCGTAGCTTCTCGGTGGAATGACCCTGCCTTAAGGTGCCAGTTTAGGTTGGGTCTGTCGAACGCCCTGAAAGACCTGCTAGTTAGCTATCCCTCTTCTGACTCCCTAGACCAGGTTATGGCTTTAGCGGTACGACTTGACCGACGTCTCAGGGAACGACAACGTGAACGTTTATGTGTTTTCTCCTCTTACTCCCCCATGATGCCTCCCGAGGTTCCGTTGCTTCGTTCTTCCACGGAAGACTCGGAGGTACCTATGCAACTCGGGGCCTCCATGTCCCCCCAACAACGTAGAGAATAAGCAGCCGGAAAACTTCCGCGCTAAGTGATCATCGGGGAGGTCACTTGGGCGCACAGGTATTTCCCGTAAATATGAAACGTAATAAAATCTTGCTTCCCTTTCAGGTCTCTTTTGGTGGTAGGTCTGCTACCGGCAGTGCCTTCATGGATTCAGCGTCTTCTGCTAATATTATGTCTATGGAATTTGCTATGTCTCTAGCTATGCCTTTGATTGATTTGCCTAAACCTGTCCCGGTAGTGGGTATCGACTCCACTCCTCTTGCTAATGGTTATTTTACACAGCATACCCCTGTTTTTGAACTCCTTGTTGGCTCCATGCATTTGGAGCAGTGCTCTGTACTGTTGATGCAGGGATTATCGTCCGATTTGGTTTTAGGCCTTCCCTGGTTGCAGTTGCATAATCCCACGTTTGACTGGAATACTGGGGATCTTACCAAATGGGGTAATGAATGCTTGACGTCATGTTTTTCTGTTAATTCTATTTCTCCCCCTGAGGAGGTGAACACGCCACCTCAGTTTGTTCAGGACTTCGCTGATGTTTTCTCTAAGGAGGACTCCGAAGTGTTACCTCCTCATAGAGAATACGATTGCGCTATCGATTTGGTACCAGGAGCTAAGCTCCCTAAGGGTAGGATATTTAATCTCTCTTGTCCCGAACGTGAAGCCATGAGAGAGTATATCCAGGAATGCCTTGCAAAGGGTTACATTCGCCCCTCTACTTCTCCGGTAGGTGCTGGCTTCTTCTTCGTAGGGAAGAAGGATGGTGGTCTTAGGCCATGCATTGACTACCGTAACTTGAATAAGGTCACTTAAGGAACCAGTACCCCCTTCCTTTGATTCCTGATCTCTTTAATCAGGTTCAGGGGGCCCAATGGTTCTCTAAGTTTGATCTACGGGGGGCGTATAACCTTATCCGCATCAAAGAGGGGGATGAGTGGAAGACTGCGTTTAACACGCCCGAAGGTCATTTCGAATACCTCGTCATGCCCTTTGGGTTGTGTAATGCTCCCGCGGTCTTCCAGAATTTCATAAATGAGATTTTAAGAGATTACCTGGGGGTATTTCTTGTAGTGTACCTTGATGACATACTTGTGTTTTCCAAAGACTGGTCCTCCCACATTGAGCATGTCAGGAAGGTGCTCCAGGTCCTTCGGGAAAACAAACTGTTTGCGAAGACCGAAAAATGTGTGTTTGGGGTGCAGGAGATACCATTTTTGGGTCAAATCCTCACTCCTCATGAATTCCGCATGGACCCCGCCAAGGTCCAGGCTGTGGCGGAATGGGTCCAACCTGCCTCCCTGAAGGCGTTACAGTGCTTCTTGGGGTTCGCTAATTATTACAGGAGATTTATTGCTAACTTCTCGGTCATCGCTAAGCCTCTTACGGACCTCACTCGCAAGGGTGCTGATCTCCTCCACTGGCCTCCTGAGGCTGTCCATTCTTTTGAGGCCCTTAAGAAGTGCTTTATCTCGGCCCCGGTGTTGGTTCAGCCCAACCAAATGGAGCCATTTATCGTGGAGGTTGATGCGTCCGAGGTGGGAGTGGGGGCTGTCTTGTCCCAGGGTACCAGGTCCCTCACCCATCTCCGTCCCTGTGCCTACTTCTCCAGGAAGTTTTCGCCCGCTGAGAGTAACTATGATATTGGCAACCGCGAACTCTTAGCCATTAAATGGGCATTTGAAGAGTGGCGCCACTTCCTGGAGGGGGCTAGGCACCAGGTAACGGTCCTTACCGACCACAAGAATCTGGTTTTCCTAGAATCGGCCCGGAGGCTAAACCCGAGACAAGCTCGATGGGCGTTATTTTTTACCAGATTACATTTTTTGGTTACCTATAGGGCTGGGTCTAAAAATATTAAGGCTGATGCACTGTCGCGTAGCTTCATGGCCAGCCCTCCTTCGGAGGAAGATCCTGCTTGTATTTTGCCTCCAGGTATAATCATTTCCTCTATTGATTCTGATTTAGTCTCTGAAATTGCTGCTGATCAAGGTTCAGCTCCCGGGAACCTTCCTGAGAACAAGCTGTTTGTTCCCCTGCAATTCCGGCTAAGGGTACTTAGGGAAAATCATGACTCCGCACTATCTGGTCATCCAGGCATCCTGGGTACCAAGCACCTCATTGCCAGAAACTATTGGTGGCCTGGGATGCCTAAAGACGTTAAGGCCCACGTCGCCGCTTGTGAGGTTTGTGCTAGGTCCAAGACTCCCAGGTCCCGACCAGCGGGCTTACTACGTTCTTTGCCCATTCCCCAGAGACCTTGGACCCATATCTCCATGGATTTTATCACCGATTTGCCTCCATCTCAAGGCAAGTCTGTGGTGTGGGTTGTAGTAGACCGCTTCAGTAAGATGTGCCACTTTGTGCCCCTCAAAAAACTACCCAATGCTAAGACGTTAGCTACCTTGTTTGTCAAACACATCCTGCATCTCCATGGGGTCCCTGTCAATATTGTTTCTGACAGAGGGGTACAATTTGTTTCTTTGTTTTGGAGAGCCTTCTGTAAAAAGTTGGAGATTGATCTGTCCTTCTCCTCTGCCTTCCATCCTGAAACTAATGGCCAAACCGAGAGGACTAATCAGTCTCTAGAACAATATTTAAGGTGTTTTATCTCTGACTGTCAATATGATTGGGTCTCATTCATTCCCCTCGCCGAATTTTCCCTTAATAACCGGGTCAGTAACTCGTCAGGGGTCTCCCCCTTTTTCTGTAATTTTGGGTTTAATCCACAGTTCTCCTCCGTTTCACCTGGTAGTTCCTACAATCCCGAGGTAGAGGTCGTTCATCGGGAACTGTGCACAGTCTGGGCCCAGGTTCAGAAGAACCTAGAGGCGTCCCAGAGCATACAAAAAACTCAGGCAGATAGAAGACGTTCTGCTAACCCCTTGTTTATGGTCGGGGATCTGGTGTGGCTATCGTCAAAGAACTTGCGCCTTAAAGTCCCGTCCAAGAAGTTTGCTCCCCGGTTTATAGGACCGTACAAGGTCATTGAAGTCCTCAATCCTGTCTCCTTACGACTGGAGTTGCCCCCATCTTTTCGAGTACACGACGTGTTTCATGCCTCCCTCCTTAAACGCTGCTCCCCGTCCTTGGCTCCCTCGAGGAAACCTCCTGTCCCCGTTCTCACCCCTGAGGGGGTAGAATTCGAGGTGGCCAAGATTGTGGACAGTAAGATGGTCCAAGGCTCCCTCCAGTACCTGGTCCATTGGAGAGGATACGGGCCTGAGGAGAGGACTTGGGTACCCGCCCGGGATGTTCACGCTGGGGTATTGGTCAGGAGGTTCCACCTTCGTTTCCCCAATAAACCAGGTCCATCTAGTAAGGGTCCGGTGGCCCCTCATAAAAGGGGGGGTACTGTTAAGAATCTGCCAGGCACAGCTTCTGTATCCACGCCCATAGGTAAATCAGTCTGCACCTACTTCTATGTCTGTGAGACTGACTCCATCTTCCACCACTCAGGATGGCAGGCTTAGGAGTGGGAGAGCCTATCACAGCCTGGCCAGATGGCGCTAGCTCCCGCCCTCTGTCTATTTATACCTGCCTTTCCTGTTCCTCCTTGCTTGTGATTCTTCTCGTTTGGTTTCCTGGCCCTGCTGCAGCTTCTGAACTATTTGACCCTACTTCATATTGACCCTGGCTTACTGACTACTCTCCTGCTCTGCGTTTGGTACCTCGTACACTCCTGGTTTGACTCGGCTTGTTCACTACTCTCCTGCTCTGCGTTTGGCACCTCGTACTCTCCTGGTTTGACTCGGCTCGTTTACTACTCTTGTTGCTCACGGTGTTGCCGTGGGCAACTGTCCCGTTTCCCTTTGTTCTGTGTTTCCTTGTCTGGTTGTCTGTCGTGCACTTACTGAGTGTAGGGACCGTCGCCCAGTTGTACCCCGTCGCCTAGGGCGGGTCGTTGCAAGTAGGCAGGGACTGAGTGGCGGGTAGATTAGGGCTCACTTGTCTGTTTCCCTATCCCTGTCATTACACATAAATTGGAATTGACTGTATGATAGGCGATAGTTCTTTTAATCCATTACCTAATTGTCAGAGCATCATATGGGGCTATTACCCAGTCGTCCAGTATACGATAGAGAATTGTTTCTCAATGTTCCTAAGCCAAGTACCCCAAGGCTATGATCATATAATATGCTGCCTATTAAAAGCCCAGTATGAGCATATTGCGAGTACCCCCTGTGGCTCTCCAGCAGTTGGGAAACTACAACTTCAGTATGCAGACTGTTGAAGCATGCTGGGAGTTGTAGTTTATCAATAGCTGGTGAGCCACAGATTGAATCCTACTGCCTTAGAGACATGGACTGTATCTCCTGGGGTCCACGTATCACAGGTTAAGAACATAGGCAATAGAGGAACTAGTTTGTAAAGTATAAGTTTACTATACAATATATGGATGTAGCCATCTTTATCTTGACTTTTAACGCATTAAACACACAGTGACAAGAAACTTTAACTTGACTTTTTCAATGGCTTTTGCTGTGTGATATCACGCTGCAACGAGTTATCAGAGTCAAGATAAAAATGGCTACATCTGTACTGTAATTCCCTACACTGTCTCTAATGGTTCTGTGTGGTACAACTTGGCTACATCTGTAGTGGTCGCTGGTCAGTCATTGGTGTTCAGAAAACCTTGGTTCTTTTGTGGCAATGCATACTTGTCTTGACTGCCCACTATTTTTATGACTTTTGCAAAAGCAGAAGTATTGTCAATCAATATGCTTACAGTAAATGAAAGGTTTGGTCCAAGAATGATAGCAGAAAATTCTTGGAAAGCAGGAGAAACAAGTTTTTCTTTGTTTAGATTAAGCAATTTTGCAAATAGCCGGGATTTAAGTTCTCCTAAAACAAATATTCACAGCTCCTATGCAAACCTATGTATCTCCATGGTTACAGACTGCAAACTATCCCTGTGTTTAGTCTGATCCTGCAGTCATGTGTTACTCCCTTCCATCCGCCCCCTCTTCTATAGTCTGTAAGTTAGCAAAAGCAGGAGCCATGGTCTGCACATCGTCTCATCGTCCTTTTGATTGTGGTGGTCTTGGGGGCCGGCAGTGCTGGTTTTAGTGTGTGGAAAACTGGGAAATTGCCCAGGGCCCCAGATGTCCGGACCCTTAGGAGCAACTTGAGAGGTGAGCAGAAAAACACCACTGTCATGTATAGTTGTCTGACAATAGAGAAAACTATGCGGATGTTAAATCACAGTCCTCGTCCTCCCGGTCTCCTTCTTTGCACTCATCTATGTTATCCCAGCGGGAGAGGAAGGGTAAACTATTAGAGCAGGACATCACTGGACCCTGGATAGGTGAGATTTATCATTTACCACTTCACTGCCCTAGACCACCAGGGACTTTACCATTAAAGGCTATGTACACCTTTTAAATAAAAATGTGTATCTGTAATGACGGGATAGGGAGACGGACAGTTGAGCCCTAATCTACCCGCCACTCAGTCCCTGCCTACTTGCACGGCCCGTACTAGGCGACGGCGTACAACTGGACGACGGTCCCTACGCTCAATAAGTGCACGACAGACAAACAGACGAGGGTACACAGAAGCTAAGGGAAATGGGGCAGTTGCCCACAACAACACCGTGAGCAACAAGAGTAGTGAACGAGCCGAGTCAAACCAGGAGAGTACATGGTAGCAGAAGCAGAGCAGGAGAATAGTCAGTCAAGCCAGGGTCGATATGAAGCAGAGGTCAATGGTAATAGCAGGAACAGCAGAGCCAGGAAACCAAAGAGAATCACAGGCAAAGGACAAGCAGCAAATTAAGGTATAAGTAGACCAAGGGCGGGAGCTAGAACCGTCTGGCCAGGCTGTGATAGGTTCTCCCATTCCTCAGCCTACCAGCCTGAGTGGTAGCAGAACGAGTCACTCGAGCAGACCTAGGAACAGATGCAGGCTGATTAACCATGGGCGTCGACACAGAAGCTGTGTCAGGCAAATCCTTTACAGTATCAGTGTGGTTATGCAACTTTGTAATTACATTTTATTAAAAATTATTTTTACTTTTTCAGATAAAGCTGCTTTGTGTCCTGTATACAGAGCAGCTGTATCTGGTGCTGAAACCTGAATCTATGAATTAGAAGTGATTGATAACAGCTCGAATCTGTGTGTCAGAGACACACAAAACCCGCTGTCACTGAACCCGTCAGTCCCACGGACCTGACGGATAAATGTTTCAGCGCACGATACAGCTGCTCTGTATACAGGATACAGTTGTATCGGAAAAAATTATTTTTAATAAAATGTAATTCCAAAATGACAGAAATCACACTGATACACATTTTTATTTAAAAAAAATTTTTTTCAAAGGTTTACATAGACTTTAACCTCTTTACTATTTAGACATTGTATGGCCGTATTATTTGTACACTGAATGGCAGCTTTATTTGGTCATTAATCACCACTGACTGTACTGTGTGGGCACTGTATGAAAGTATTATTTGGCATTATATGGCTGTATTTCGGTGTAACATTTTGGGTATAAAGTGCCTGTGTATCTGTGTTTTATCGAACAAGGCACGCCACTTTGCTTGTTGCCCAGGGCCCAATTTTGTATAAAACGATCTCTGGGGGTCAGACCAAGGCACTTGTTTTTAACATGCCGTTTATATGGTATAGCTACAATCTGACTACATTTACAGTATGATCAGTTAATCTCATTACACTCCAATGCTCATTTCAGTGCAGCATACATAAGTTAAAATGGCACCATTTTTTTACTTTCTCTATGCTTTATTTTAGCTGCTTCCTCCAGGTCCAAAAAGCAGAGAGAATTATGTGAAAGGGAGCAGAGAGCTCTCTGTATTAGTAGTATTAGTATCAGTATTATGTACAGAATGCTTGCAGGGGGAGGGCCGAGCAGGAAGTGTGTGAGATAGAGCCTCATCCAATAGCTGCAGAGCAGGAAGTGATGACAGAGAAGGGGTTGTCATTTTTTTTTTTATGTTGTTATTGCCTGTGGTATTATGGAAATATAGTGCAAAGAGTGGAAATTTGCATTTGAAGGACCAGAATGAAAGAGTTAACGACCCTGGTTTGTTACATGACCCTAGTAGGTTTATATTACTAATTATGACAATTTGCCCAGAGTTTCACTTTAAGTACAATATGTTTTTTTGTGTAAGTATAGATTAGTTAAGTAAAGTTTTGGCCCATTTGCTCCCAACCGTTATTTGGTCATTGGGGGAATAGAAAAATGTAATGTATTGGTTATTTGACCTGGATGTTTTCAAAGAAATAATAGCCAAATACATCCTGCTACTATAACGAGGCTTCAAAGGTCTTTTACAGAAGCCCACACAATAACGTGATTGTAGGATAATCCGGAAGAAAAAAATTTCTAAAAAAAAACGAAAAAAGAAGGAATAATGTAGAAACCAGATGTTAGCCAGTTTAGAATTAATCCATCTTTAATCGGCATGAGTGCTCCTCTAAGACAGATACTTGTTTAAGGAGATAAATGATACAGATCATAATACCATGGACATCATTTCCTTCAACAAATCCATGAATACTCTTTTTAATTTGCATTACGGTAACTTTTTTTTTTTTTTTTTACAATAATGCGAACTAAGCAAAAAGCAAAAGAAAACAAAGAAATGGAACAAAATCTAATAGGAAGATTTTTTTTTCACCAAGTGAACCAGTCTTAATTTTGCATGCCATTGGGGTCTTGTCCTATACATTTTATGTACTTTGAACATGCAACCCAGAAATCTTCAATTGTCAAATATTTTTCTAGGATTCTGTTTTTCAAAAACAGGACCAAAGGGTTGCCTTTACAGATGTAGTTTTTGTTGCCGTTTTTTGAGTCTTATAAACTTATCCTAAGGGAGCTTAAAGATAAGTTCAAACGTAACGGGTTTGCTGCAGAAATTTATTACAGTAAGGCCTCATTTACACGAGCGTGTGTGTTTTGCTCACGCAAAAAAACGCAGCGTTTTGCGTGCGCAAAAGGCACTTAACAGCTCCGTGTGTCATCAGTGTATGATGCGCGGCTGCGTGATTTTCGCGCAGCCGCCATCATAGAGATGAGGCTAGTCGACGTCAGTCACTGTCCAGGGTGCTGAAAGAGTTAACTGATCGGCAGTAACTCTTTCAGCACCCTCGACAGTGAATTCCGATCACCATATCGAGTAACCTGTTTAAAAAAAAAGAGAACTTACCGAGAACTTCCCGTCCGTTGTCTTGGTGACGCGTCCTTGGCGACGCGCCTCTCTTGACATCTGGCCCCACCTCCCTGGATGACGCGGCAGTCCATGTGACCGCTGCAGCCTGTGCTTGGCTTGTGATTGGCTGCAGCTGTCACTTGGACTGAATTGTCATCCCGGGAGGTCAGACTGGAGGAAGAAGCCGGGAGTTATCGGTAAGTCAGAACTTTTTTTTTTTTTTACACGTTCACGTATATTGGGATCGGAAGTCACTGTCCAGGGTGCTGAACCAGTTTAACTCTTTCAGCACCCTGGACAGTGACTGTCTCCTGCCGGGTTCGGTCAAAACGAGTTCGGCCGAACCCGGTGAAGTTCGGTTTGCTCATCTCTAAGACACTCCGTTCGGATGTTTGTAAACAGAAAAGCACGTGGTGCTTTTCTGTTTACATTCAGTTTGACAGCTCTTGCGCGAATCACGCAGTTCGCACGGAAGTGCTTCCGTGCGACCTTCGTGGTTTTCACGCACCCATTGACTTCAATGGGTGCGTGATGAGCGAAAAACGCACGATTATAGAACGCAAAATTCACGCATTGTCTGCACTGCCCCATAGAGTAATATAGGTGCGTACGACACGCGTGAAAAGCACGCGCGTCGCACGCGCATATATTACGCTCGTGTAAATGAGGCCTAAACCCGCAAGAAGGCACCAGGAAAATCTGCAGCAGCAAATCCACACAAAATTCTCAGGATTTTGGTGCAGATTTTCCTGTAGGAAAACAGACACGTTTTCCTTGGCGCTCCTGTGGCAACGCTTCTCTGTTCTCCCGCCGGTCTCTGTACACTTGGCCTCCAGTAATGACTTGTCGTTACATGTGACCGCTGTGTCTGTGCTTGGCTGCAGCGGTCACATGTTGACACAACACGTCAAGGTTGGAGATCGGATGTACAGAGATTGGCGGGAGAGCAGGGCAGCATTGCCACAGAAACACTAGGGGAGGTGAGTATAATGTTTTTTTATATTAAGATTTTTTTTTTTTTTTTTACTTTTCAGGACTTGCAGATTTTCCTGACGATTCGAGGGTAATTCACAGCAAAATCTACAACAATAGGATTTGCTTGCGTATTTATTCTTTCCCATTTCTGCAGTAGAAATTGAAATGTTGCGGAATTAAAAATCCACACCACAGGTAAATTTCTGCGTCAAACATTTTCACAGCATGTGGATAAGATTTGTTCAAATCTCATCCACTTTGTTGCTACTGTATTGCGCTGTGGATCTTCTGTCTGCAAATCTCAATGGAAAATCCACAGCAAATACGCTACATGTGAACGCAACCTTATACTTTTACTTCCTTTTTGTTTCAGTATGAAGGCAGCCGAAGGGAACATTTTTCTTGACAACCATATACACACACACACTAGTAGAAGTCAAAGGCAACTACAGCCATTGTCATATGCTACTAACTACTGGTTTCATTGACTAGAGTGATATTTTTGATGGCCCTAAGATCAATTTTTAGTATAATTTTTCTCTCAAATGAAAAACAGTTAGTAAATAAACTCTATACAGCCCCAAAACAAACTGGATCACACTAAGGCTGGATTCCCACGAGCATGTGCGTTTTGCGTGCGCAACAAACGCTGCGTTTTGCGCACGCAAAAGGTCCACAAAAGCTCCGTGTGTCATGAGCATATGATGCGTTGCTGCATGATTTTTGCGCAGCCGCCATCATTATGACACTATGTTTTCATGTTTGTAAACAGAAAAGCACGTGGTGCTTTTCTGTTTTCATTCATAGTTTTGACTACTGTGCGTCCGTGTGCCGTGCGCCGTTTTCACGCACCCATTGACTTCAATGGGTGCGTGATGTGCGAAAAACAGGCAAATATAGAACATGTCGTGAGTTTTACGCAGCGGACACACGCTGCGTGAAAATCACTGACAGTCTGAACGGCCCCATTGACTAAGATAGGTCCGTGCGTCGTGAGTGAAAATCACGCGCGTTGCACGGACGTATTATACGTTCGTCTGAATAAGCCCTTACCCATCAGAGTGCCAAAGGATCCTATGGTGGTCCCAGACTGTGGACAATAAAAAAAAAGGAAACCCAAAGAACCAGCAAAAAACTTTCCCTTTTTGAGCTGACTTTGAAGCCAACTACTGTACTTAGCACTAGGGTCTATTTCTCATGGGATGATAAATATCCTATTAAATTTTATTGATGATATGCCCTGACAACAAAGACTGATATGCAATTAAAATTGGACATGTACATGTTCTGCATAAATGGAGGGTGGTCCTCAGAATTATCTGTGGTGAGTCTAAGAAACCCCAGTCCATATTCTCCATATCTCAGTTTCCTGGACTCCTGTAAGGCCCCATGCACAGGAACGTGCTTTTGCGGCCGCAATTCCCCCGAAAATCCACGGGAGAATTGCGGCCCCATTCATTTCTATGGGGCCATGCACACGACCATAGTTTTTATGGTCTGTGCATGGCCCGGGAGCCCGCACCGCAGAAAGAACGGACATGTCTTATTAAGGCCGTCTTCTGCGGTCCGGGCTCATTGAAAATAATGGCCGCGGCCATGTGCATTGCCCGCGATTTGCGGGCGGCTTAGGGCTGACAGTTCGCTGCCGGCCGACCCGAAAATCACGGCCGTGCACATGGCTACAGTCGTGTGCATGAGGCCTAAGTGTGGCATTGGAAGCAGTGAGATACTGAGGTTAGCTACAGTCCCAGCTCAATTTTCGGGTCGTGAGTGATGTTGGGCTTTGAATGCATTTTTTTACAAATAGAGCATTTACTACAGACTACATATATACTGTATTAATGTTCAATTTTCTTTTATATTTTGTTAACCTAATCAGAACTATTGAGGTTTTCTGGTATATGGGTCATACTCAGGTCACTGGTTGTAGAACATAGAAAATCCAGACAAATTGTGGACTTAGAATAATCTTGATGGCCCCATCCTCATTAATTCTCTACTGAATGTTTATTTAATGACTGGGGATTTCGTCTAGATCTGGTTCGATAATGGATGAATGTCTGGAGAATAAAATATTTTACGCTACTTTACAGTTTACTGCAGTTACTAAATAAAATAACATTGTATTCATAGTATGAACTTTGGACGTATAAGACATGACTATTTTTTTTTCTTGCATTAGTTTGTTATAGACTGATTTGTGTAAATTTTAGACAGAGGTAATATCAATCACATCTGGGCAGTTGGGGAATCTAGGTTGGAAAACGCTTTATAGAAAAGTTAAAGGGAATTCCACATACATGACCACAGCAGATAACAACAATGGGGTCAGCAACTTCTAATCCCCTCTGGCCTCCAAAATGTAGGGGCTGCATGATCACATTGACTATACATTTAGCTAAATATACACGTCAAATAGATAGGGGTGCAGCTGAGGCATAAGACATTATGATACTTATACAGCACTCTGAAATTCCCTCTTCTCAGTATATGTGCGAAAGTGAAGAAAAAGGGAAGAAGTGGCGCTCCTCTGAGGTGATGGCATTCTGTGTATGGTTTATTTACTTTAGAGTAGTCCTTAATCAGCAGACTCACCAGAATGCCTTTCTGTGATAGTGGGCACCCTACCAGAGACCCTTGCAACCGTGAGTCCCTGTGATATCGGTGTTAGCCAGCTGCCACCCACTGCGATCCCTGGAAGGATAAATCCTTGTGGTAGGGATGGAGATACAAGCAGGAAAAAAAATTGTATGAACTTTTTTCTTTTCTTTTCCTGCTCTTCTCAGTATAGCTTGCAAGTTTCATGAAGCAGTATAGCTCTTCTTGAGTCATTTCCTAAGATGTCAACTCTTCGCAACTTGAAGAAAATGCTGCAACACCAATTCTTCCCAGTTGCTAAAGTTTAAACAAACCCATATGGAGTTGGAAAAAAGAAGATAGTCCTATCTGGGGAGATGTAATGGTACCCAGCTTGTGGGTGGGGTGTACTTCTGTCCGACTCGGTCTTATATAGAGAATAAGCAAGTAAAGTTGAGACCTTACAATATTAGGAGATGACCAATTTTAAAGTTGTAATAATCAGTCGGGCTGGTAATGACTTTCCCCTATTCGATGATTGGGCTAATAATCGGGCTGTGTAGGGGGTTGCTAAAGTGTTCTTGATGATCAAAAGTGATCATCATTCCACAAAAGAGATTTGCAACATGTTGTAAAGCTCTGAGGGATGTTAATGATCTTTCCCTGTGTTTCATAGAAAACAGAAGGATGGTGCTCCACTGTGTTGTTGGCACCAGTGGCACAGTGGATTCTGAGCACAGGTACAGACAGACATTGTCACTGAAATATCTGGCCATGTATGACCAGCTTAAAGGGTGTTGTTTAGTTTAGAAAACTAATTTACCCTATTATAGAATTGTGAGTTCATAGTGGGGGTCCTCTGTTTAGGATCCTCATCTCTTGGGCAGAGTGGAGAGCGGTTACAAAGAATGTCTCTCGTCCTAAGGAACCTGTCCAGTCCTGCATTACACAGACAACCCATTAATTTGAATGGTAACTGTGTAATGCTTAATTTCCCCTATGGTGGCGCTGCAGGGAAATCGAATACTTACAGCCAAGTTTCTCCACAGATTACAGCTGATCGCTGGGAGTTCCAGGAGGAGGACACTTTGTAATTAGCTTATTGTCAAGGAATCCTTCTAACAAGTCGGGATTGTCCAAAGTGGTCCTCCTTCACCATATAACCATGTCTTCACTTTCCCAAAGTATTATTCAGTGAGAATGTCTTGCAGTGTTTAATCGCAGCCAAATTATTATATACCATGACTGTCATTATGATCTGTAGGTCAGGATCAGGGGAATTCTAGAATAGATTTTTTGTTTCGTTTTATTTTTTAATTTGTAACAATATTTTTTCATCTTCAAGTTTTTAAGTCTTTCAGTGATTAATTAATACTCGTGCCTTGTCATTATGTCTGTGCCACCATTTATTATCTATGTTTTTATTAGACATACATCATTTATTTTCTGTACGACTTTCACTGTCCATAGTTTTCATACTGTTGTAATATTCTGTTAACAACTAATTTCCTGCTGATGAAAGGCCTGACAAACAAACCCATGGTGGCAACCTAAACGTTTATTAGTGGAAGGTAATGAGATCCATACAAACATTTTCTTGTCAGATAATTCCTAGAGGCAGGTGATATATGTGTGCTTCATTTATGGTCAGATGATCGTGATCACATATTTTAAATATAAAAAAATATTTTTCAAAAATAACAGCTACAGCTAATGTGAAAAATATTTGTAAAGTCTTCAAGAGTTTGTTATAATCTTTGTTAGCAAAAAATTTGGATTTGAGGAAGATGTACCACATTTTATAAATCAATTTCTGTGCAATATCAAAAGACTCAGTTTTGGGTAGAGATTGATTCTCCCAAATTTTTTCCTCAATCTTTCTCAAGTATCGTTATTCTCAAGAAGGAGATTTACTGTAGTCCGTGCAGTTTAACAGTGGTCACCGGCACCTGGATGTAAGCCCGGTTTGCCTAAGTTTGCTTCCATAACCATGCTTCCTGCGTCAATAGACCTCCCAAATTAATTATTAGATGCCCTATTTAAAAATACACCTCGGGCATAAGTTCCATTCTATACAGTAAAGCAGTTGACCGTGCAGGCTTTCAGCATTAGTACCTTTAACCATCGCTTTCCCACAAGACATTATACAACTCCTTGTTATCTGTCTCAAAAATCTTAACTATTGGGCTGCCTATTTCAAAATACAGCTCTGGCATATGTTCCAGTTCATACAGTTAAGCAGTTGACCCATGCAGGCTTTCAGCATTAGTACCCTCTACCATCACTTTCTCACAAGACATTATGCAACTCCTTGTTATCTGTCTCATTGGAGCCCATTGAGCTTATGGAGGGGATGAATAGATCTAAAGCTTTAACTGAAATCAATGGAGACCTATTGATTTCAATAGACATTGTGTAATGCTTCATCTGCTGGGAAGTTGAGCATTTACACAACATTTTAGCCATTGATAGTAGCTGAGCATAAGTGCTCCTAGAAACTGGGCCCTCAACCATCTGCTTCCTATGGACATTAGACGGACCCATTGAGGCATGTTGAGCTTATGAAAGGAATAACCCTATCTGAAGTACCAAAATCAATGGACACCTGGACCTCCACCACTAGAACGTTAAGCATTTAGACAACAGTTAAACCATGGATCATAAGAGCTCCCAAAATCAGGACCCTAACCGTCAGCTTTTCAATGGGAGTCCCCAAGTTCCTCATATATTGTGTTAAGATTTTCTTCCCAAGCACTGGAGCTTGGGTGGAGGAAGGGGCACCATTATTTGTTTGCGTAAGACCTTCCAAGATGCTCTATATGTGGGAAACATTCAAAGAGATCTATATTTATATCCCACGTCTATAACAACCATGTGGATGAGACATATATAAACAAACAATGAAAGATTCCACCCACATCTGAGATCCTTCAGATCTATGCTTGGGAAGAGCAAGTTAATATATTATTTGGTATATTAAGAACTTAAAGTACTATTATGCATTGATATTTTACAACTATTATCCAAAAGAAATAGTATCTTTAATGTTTCAAAAACTGAATGTTAGTTCTGCCATATTGGATCACAATGTGCACGGTACTAAAGTCAATAATGATTTGTGTCTTGATACCTACTACTATGTAGATTCGACCATCTGAATCCAATTAAATATTGTGATGTATTTTACAGCTGTACATAAGTCTGCTGTCCGTGAGGAATATTTTAGGTACTTAAGAAAATCCCTGGGAGTGGTTAAGGTACATATTTTACACATACTTTAAAATGCACGGTTAGTTTAAACTGTTGCTGAACAGTCTCAGATGTGGAACCAAAATCTTCCATTCAGGCACATATTAAAATGAGAACGAGAGTGAACGTGTAGTCTTTCCTCTGAACGGTCCCTGTTTCTGTGGTTTCTAAGAATAAGACGGCCAGGACCACCTATAAGAATGGAAGAAGGTTTTCAATTATTTTTTTTTTAGAAAGATATTTACTAGTCTGTAACAGGTTGTATAGATGTCAGGTTATTTGAATAGGAAATAGTTGGATGGGAAAAAGTGATATATTTTGCTTTTGTGTTTTCATTTTTGGGGGTGGTCCGCTCAGTTTTGGAATTTTAACTAATGCCATACATGGGAATAGCATTACTTGTTCTTGGCCCCATCTCTGTCTTCCCATCCCTTGAGACATTCACCAAATATTATTCTGCAGGATTACGTTTTTTTTTTTTATCTCCCCCAGCTATTTTATTGAGATACAGTAAGTGTTAGCATCATATAATATACTTCTAAAATATAACAATTATTATTATGATTATTATTATTATGATTACTATTATTATTATTATTATTATTAGAAGAGATAAGCAAAGACTTGGAATTTTAATGTGCCGCTGCTTGAACAAATTTAGCTGTCTGGTGCAATTGTGATGCAAGAATTGGCCAGTGAAATGGAAATGAAACATGGATTTTGATACTGGATTTTTATTTTTATCTTTGCTTTTCATTGGTTTGTCTACAGCCAGAAGGGGTCTTTCTCTCTATCAACTCTTATAGGCTATGTTCACACAGAGTTTTTTGCAGGCGGAATTTCTGGCTCAAAATTCCGTTTGGAAGTGCCGTGGGCATAAAACGGCGCGAAATACGCTTTCTGTGCCTCCCATTGATGTCAATGGGAGGTCAGAGGCGTAAACGCTCGAAGATAGGGCATGTCCCCTCCCTTTCTCCCGTGAGGCGGTTTTACCGCTCGTGGGGGAAAACCGCCGCTGCCTCCCATTGAAATCAATGGGAGGCATTTTAGGGCCGTTTTTGACGAGTTTTGCGGCGCTGTTTCCGCGTCAAAAAACTCGTCAAAAAACTCAGTGTGAACATAGCCATAGCATGTAAATTATGTTGGGGTCTAGGAACATGTAGCGAGGTATTATTACACACGTGGCAGTACATCAAAACTTTTCATTGTGGTAAAATGCTGCGCCTACCAGACCTGTCCATGTAAAAGTGCAGATTTATCAGGCCCTTCCTTAATCAACGTGCGGCCCAAGGGTGAACAAGCTATGCGTTGTTAAGTTTTGCCAGAAACAGAATCTGCAGGGGCATCAACAGCTGAACGTGCACCGATCACAGTGACTACACAGAGCACAGTGGCTACATATATATAGCTATTACTGTCTACAACCAGGACCAGGCAAACATGGGCATATGTGAGGGCCCACTGGGCATGGTGGGCCATGGGAATCTGGATAAAAATGCTCAAAGCTTGTTAAGCTAAGGGTGAGCTAGACCGGGGACCTACTGTAGACCAAGGGCCTACACGAACCTAGATTTAGCTCTGTGGAAAAAAATATGTATCTGAATGGGAGAATTTGTTTTATATGTGTCTGGCATTGCTGGAGAAACAAGTAAACATCTGCTCCTATGCATCATATCTCCGTAAAATAACACATGAAATACATAAAAAAAATATTCCTGCCAATGTTGGCAGCAAATAGACTGGTGGTAAATGTTGTTTTTCGCTAAAAAAAAATAGCTTTCTATAGGGATCTGGGGTGTCAAACAACACAGATAAAGGCACACGGACACCCAAGCTCCTTACAACTGGCAGTTGTCATCTTCACTTTCCACTTAGTGGTCTTTCTTGGATGGATTTACAATGCAGGGAGAGATGAAACTGGCAAAAACTTGACTTCCCAATGCCAAAATATAGCTTTTTACTGCTGTTAACGTTCCTCTGACAAGTTCTAATGTGCAGCCCGGATACATTTTTTCCATACTCTTTAATTTCACTTGGATTTGGATGTCAAACTTGTCTTCGCATTTTCTGAGGTTTTTTTTTCTTACTTTTACATTTTTAATAAATACAGTTTTAGCCAAAGTATTCACACAACTTAAATTAAACTAAAATGCAAAATAAGAAGAAAATATTGGGTATCAAATTTAATGTGAATTTTTGGCGCTGTTCTAGATATGAATGTTAATGTTGGTCACAAACTCAGATGAAATTCGGGGACTGAAAGGGAACATTTTGTTTAAAGCCGTAAGTTAGTAAGTTCTTTGAGAAATCGTTTTGGCGTGTTCAGTTTTAGCTAGAGTTTATGCCTCAGCCTCCATAGTTTATGCTTCGGCATCCAGTTTATGGTGTGCTGTAAAAATTCTCAACAACCATGTGTGGGCAAGCGATACTTTCATCAAAAACAGCTTGAAGTGTAACATATGACAAATATCAGACTATGCTGTTATTTTTACATATGAATTCATGTCTAAGCTTCTCTATACAGTTCCCATGCACACTTTATATCATAACTTTCCAATTATTACAGACTCCACAAGAATTCCAATATTCACACTTGTTCATATCCCAAATACATCTTAGTTCAATGTTATTTTTGCTTCTGATTTTATACATTTGTTTGTTTTTTGTACATGAAAGAGAATTTTGTACAAGGGCTGAAACCAATAACCAAGAACACTTCCCTGTGACCACCATGAGAAGAAAGTGAGTTGAGGAAATGGAAAGGTTATAATTGAATGGTCCTCAAGCTATCACATTGGTCTTTTCCTCCCTTCCTTGGCCTTTTAGGACTCTACGTTCCTTATCCAATTACTCTTTCTCACATAATTTCTGTTTAACCTCCATCATCCAGATTCCTACCCTTCTCGATAAACGGTAACATAGTTATGATTATCTGTCCCTCACCTATGAGACGACTGTAACAGTGGAGGTAGACTCCCTCAGCTGCTACATCTGCTCCGCTGGTAATTAGATCCCTACTTCTGAGGATGTGTTGCTTCTTCTGGTTGGTGAATCTGGTTGGAATTGAAGAGTTCCTATGCATGAGATTGGCCTCAGTTATCCACATACAACAATATTTTTTTAGAGTTAATACAACATTGAGAGGTCTAGCTTGAAGCTCCCTTGATCCAGTGCGAAACAGCAGCTGGGTCTACCACCTAACCACTTATGATGTCATGTGGGACCATAAATGGTGACATCTCACTGTATAGGGTCTGAATACATTCTAAAAATATTCAATAATATAGTGAGATAGAGCTAGTGAAGAACTAGCCCACCAGAGAACCAGAGGATCCTCTGTTGGGCCCAGACTCTAACACAATAATGGGCATTAGAGGGCCAGCAGAAGACAGGCCCATTTGAAGCTCTTTGGAGCCAATCACTTGCCACTAGGTTCTATCTCTTATGAGTTGATTCACAAATTACCTAATAGACCTTTTTGATCATATGTCCCGTTGTACAATGATAACAACAAGGACTAAGTTTAAATTAAAAGTGGACATGTACTTGTTCTATATAGATTGAGGGTGGGCCCTCAGAAATATGTCTTTTGGTGGGCCCAAGGAACCCCAGTCCGACGCTGAATAGAACTGTCTACCAAGATAATATTATCATTAATACAATTAGCATGAAATATAGTCATGTATGCACACAATCTATTTATGGCATTTCCCTGTATTTAGTTACAGGGGTTCCTGCAGGTTCACTATTCAAAGATTCTTGGTGCAACCGTCTTGATAGCTGGAGTCAATTGAGCAGAGTTCACCAGGGGTGTTGCAAAGGTCTTAAAAGATCAGGGACACAATCCCCAAGACATATGTTTTACCACGGCAAACAGAGAAGCAAAGCAGGCCTCCTCAACCACATTAGGTCTGCAGTCTATGAGATGGTGATACGGGACCCTTGCATAGACGACACAATGCAGTGACGTTATCGCGTCCACCTGCACAGGGATCCTGTCCCAGCGTTTCATAAAATGCAGGTTGTACGTGGCCTGTAGCCTAGTATTCAATTGTATCTGCGTCCTGAATACGCAGATACAATTAAATGAGGCATTGCCCTGTGTATCCAGGGCACCGGGCCAAAGATCGGGGCTTATGCCCCAAATGACAAGCGCTAGCGACACCACTGGAGTGCACCATTGCAGTTTTATACTGTACCCTCAAAACTAAAGGCCCACTTCCAGTACACAACCAATTACCAGTACCGAGTGCTCAAGAACCTAATTCGCTGGAGTAAATGCCAAGTGTAAATTCCAGGTATTATAAAAATAAATAAAATGTTCATGCATAACATTTTTTTTGATCACCAATCATTTACACTGTGCATACCTCCTGGTGTCCAAGAAGTGACATTTCTTTTGCATTGGAGGTGATTTGTTTTGATTGGTAGCGTCTGTCCATCTCCTGATCATGTGAGCACAGTTTCAGAGCTGTGATAGTACCACATTGTGTGGGAACTTACTCCCACCAGTGCCGTACAAAGATGGCACTGCGTGCCATGAGGTTAAGGACTCAAACAATTTGGGTTTAAGGGACACAAAGTATATTTTAGTCAACCTGCATTTCAAGTGCCCTAACTTGTTTATGTTTATGTCAACGTAGCTGTATGAAGACTTGTTTTTTGCGGAACACATTCTATTTTTTACACCATGTTGGGGGGAAAGCGTTTACTTTATATTAAAATAGGTTATCCCGCAAACCAAATTAACTAATTTATCTATCGGAAAACGTTTAGGATACCTTAAAAACATCCAAATTGGTATCCATTTTTGTAAAAAAGAAAACTTACTTTAAAATTCTTTCATTGTCCCCATGGCTCTTCTATACTCCTAGGTTCAGCACTAAAAATGTGGGTGGGGTTTTCCTTTACCCTTGGCATGCTGCTGTCTTTATTACAATTCCCACACCCACTTTTTTGAGACATTTATTTAATAAAGCTTGTGTCTTTGTTTTTTTTGGGATTTATTCTGGAGTTTTCATTTGCAACATTTTTCAACCAGTATGGAGAACAGTATTTATGGATGAAAAGGATCGGATGTTTCATTGATGCCGGCAGTTGTTGCAGGAAGACGGCTGTCAACTGTTGGTTACGCAATTACCAGGATGTGTATATATATATATATATATATATATATATACACATATATATATATATAAAAGACAGTGCGGGAACAGATCCCTGTCCGTGGCATACATATTGGTATATATATATAGTAAGTCAAGAAGTGTTGAGGGGTTAATATCCACCACTCCAGACAGTTTGACAGCTTTTACACGAATACACTGTCAGCTCAAAAGTGAATGCTCTGTGCACTTGTGCACTTTATAGACGTGTTAAAGTTACACAGGAAACATCTACAATGTCTACATACATACAGGCGGAAAGTTATACAGTAATATTTAATATGTGGTAAACCATAGACATGTAACGCACCGACAGTTATACCTTCCCACTCTGGTTTTATAAGACTCCTCAATGTGCCGTGAATGTAATCATGGATGTTGTTTTCTACCATTGGGTTGCCCGTTTGATGTCTACGAGGTGCCTGACAGACATATTATCCACTTCAGTTTTGAAAACTTCTACACACAGATTCACAAGGAGAAAATTGCACAGTTTAATTTCAGATTTATAGAGAGCTCATTCTTCTGCCATCTTAAGAAATTGCTTTTAAAAAGGCTACTTAGTAGTATCCTGTATTAGGTTGTTAGAATTGGCTAAGATCCTTTGACATTCCTTGGCCAGTGAGGAGGAAAATACATCTAAGGTGTCTTTGTGGGACATCAAGCCTTGACTTGTCCAGTCAGCAATGACAATTTGATAAAAGACCATCTGTGTCAAGTATTTAAAGGGGTTTTCCAGGATTAGAAAAACAGTTTTGTTCTTTTTAAAGAAACAGCGCCACTCTTGTCCATGGGTTGTGTCTGGTATTGCATCTCAATCCTATTAATTACAGTGAAGCTAAAATACCACAAAAGCACAAAAAGAAAAGGCCATACTCACTTGATACAAGGGCAGGTTCAAACAACAATTCCCAACAGGATGCAGACAAGCCACAATTGCTATATAAGGGGACATCCCACAGGTACAAAATACTGATTAAACAGTCACTCTTACGCCTACTATTCATGAGGGGGGTGACTGCCTAGTATTATCACTGCACACCAATAAAGCTTCCACACAGGGGCATAGCTAAAGACTCATGGGCCCCGATGCAAAGGTTCTTCTTGGTGACCCAACGATGAAGCACCAGCAGCCGGGGGTGTCACTAAGGTCTTGAAACGCCAGGGGAAATAGCCCCAATACATTGAAATATACATACAAAAAATTTGCGTATATGTGTATATAGGAGACAGCATATCTATAGCACTACGACCCTATAGCTATGGATAGGATTAGATTCAGTGGCTCAGCAGACAGTATCACACATGATAGGATTAGATTCAGTGGCTCAGTAGTCAGTATCACACATGATAGGATTAGATACAGCGGCTCAGCAGTCAGTATTACACATGATAGGATTAGATACAGGGCTCAGCAGTCAGTATTACACATGATAGGATTAGATACAGTGGCTCAGCAGTCAGTATTACACATGATAGGATTAGATATAAGGCGCAGCAGACTGTATCACACATGATGAGATTAGATCCAGTGGCTCAGCAGACAGTATCACACATTATAGGATTAGATATAGTGGCTCAGCAGACAGTATCACACATGATAGGATTAGATATAAGGCCCAGCAGACTGTATCACATATTATGGGATTAGATACAGTGGCTCAGCAGACAGTATCACACATTATAGGATAAGATACAGTGGCTCAGCAGACAGTATCACACATGATAGGATTAGATATAGGGCCCAGCTCGCTGACATTGCGGCTCCAGCGCTGGACCCAGGAAAGGAAAGTATAAGAATTGTTTTACTTTTTTACATGTTTTACATGGATATCGAGGATTGTCTGGGATTTTTATTTCAATAAAATATTTGTTCTATGTCCTTGTAGTTTTCTAACTTTATTACAACCTCCTTAGTAATGGCTGCTGGCTGATTGACAATGTCCATTGGCCTGATGAAGACGCAAGTCCGGCATTGAAACGCGTAGCCTGTCTATTTACATTACATTATGTACTTTGTTTAGCCCTATCTCGTTATTAGCAGCGCCTTTTGGTCCTCTGTTTTTTCTCTTTTTTATTATTTTCACTTGACAACAAAATCCTTTTGTTGTGTTTTGCAGACCCGGCAGCAGCTTTTTTACTCTTCTCCCCATTGTGACACCTGTCTACAACTCAAGGTGAGCACTTTTTATCAAATTAGTAGCTCTACTTTTATCCATTTACCTGCACTATGTGGCGCCGTGTCTCTTTTACGCTCTCTTAGTTTGCATTACTAAGGCAGGGCTTAATGTTAGACATGAAGAAGCTAACACTAACCCCCATTATTACCACGATACCAACCGCCACCACGAGGAGCCGGGTATGATCCAATATCCGACCATCTGTAGTGATTCTTGGGCACTGGGGCGGCCGCAGGCTGCTATTATTAGGCTGGGAAAGCCCAAAAACAGTGGTCCATCCCACCCTGGTAGTGCTGCCTGCTGCTGCTGTGTTGTATCTGGCTGGTTATAAAAATGGAGATACCCCACATCGTTCTTTCAAATTATGTATTTAATTTTTTTTTAAAAATGACGTGGGATCCCCCCATTTTCATAACCAGTTTCAAAAGAATACAGAGACATAGAAAAAACAGGTTTATTGAAATAAAAAACCCCCACACCACACTCATTAACCATTTTATTGATAATAAAAAAAATACGTAATTGAAGTAGTCCTCGAATCCGACGACCGAAGCTGTAAAAAAACACAAACACAAAAAAAAACATTAATATGGGCCTGTTCACATCACCGCTGCCCTTCTGTCGGAGGTTTCTGTCAGGTAACCCCTCAACGGAAAGGCAAACTGAAACCTCAGCTTCAGTTTCCCTCACCATTGATTGGTTCCATTGTTTTGATGGAGCCAATAGTGCAGTTGGCTGCGCTATTGGTTGCGTCAAGAACATCGGGACCCTGTCACACCGGTGACAAACGGGAACTTTTAGCAACATTTCCGTCACCATGGAGATCAATGGAGAGGGAAACGGAAGCTAAGGTTTAAGTTTGCCTTTCCGTTGAGGAGTTACCTGACAGAAACCTCCAATGGAACGCCGCAACGGAAGGGCCCACGGTGATGTGAACACAGCCTAACACACGGTAGGCTTAGATACAGGACCCAGGTACATGTGTGATATTGTTTGTTGGACCCGGTATCTAAGCCTAAGGTAAGCTTAAATACAGGGTCCAGCAGACAGTAATCTTATACAGTATAAAATTACTGTCCGCTGGGCCTGTATCTAAGCCAGTGGCGTAACTACCGCTATAGCAGCGGTAGCGGCTGCTACGGGGCCCACGGCATGAGGGGGCCTGTGTCGCCCGCCGGCACGGGCCCCCACCATGGCCAGAGGCTCCGCTAGCTGCCGCTATGGCTGCTACAGCGCGACGCCACGGAACACTATGGCAGAGCAGGGAGGTATCTCCCCGCTCTGCCATTAAAGGGGTTGTTCCTACATAAGACATGTATCTCCTATCCACAGGATGGGGGATACATGTGTGATCGGTGGCAGTGATAGGGAGAACGGGGGACCGAAAGTCCCCTGAAGTTCTCCATCACAAACCTCAGACTTCCGGGGTCTGTGTCGGCAGCTCCGTAGAAATGAATGGAGCGCCTGTCGCGCTTGTGCGCATGTGTGACCAGCGCTCCTTTCATTTTTATTGAGCTGCGCAGACTCTGGAAGTCAGAGGTTAGTCATGGAGAACTTCAGGGGAGTTTCGGTCCCCCGTTCTCCTTATCAGTGCCAGCGATCACACATGTATCCCCTATCCTGTGGATAGAGGATACATGTCTTTTGTAGGGCACACTATAGGTCGGATTTTTTGGGGGGGTTGGGGCTGCATGGCGTTACCTACAGGGGGGGCTGTATGGCGTTACCTACAGGGGGGGCTGTATGGCGTTACCTACAGGGGGGCTGTATGGCGTTACCTACAGGTGGGGCTGTATGGCGTTACCTACAGGGGGCTGTATGGCGTTACCTACAGGGGGGGCTGTATGGTGTTACCTACAGGGGGGCTGTATGGCGTTCTCTACAGGGGTGGCTGTATGGCGTTACCTACAGAGGGGCTGTATGGAGCTATCTACAGGGGGCTGTATGGCGTTATCTACAGGGGGAGGGCTGTATGGCGCTATTTACAAAGGGGTCTGTATGGCGTTATCTACAGAGGGGGCTGTATGGCGTTATCTACAGAGTGGTCTGTATGGCGTTATCTAAAGGGGGGGGTCTGTATGGCGTTATCTACAGGGGGCTGTATGGCGTTATCTACAGGGGGCTGTTTGGCGTTATCTACAGGGGGGGCTGTATGGCGCTATTTACAAAGGGGTCTGTATGGCGTTATCTACAGAGGGGGCTGTATGGCGTTATCTACAGAGGGGGCCGTATGGCGTTATCTACAGAGGGGGCTGTAAGGCATTATCTACAGAGGGGGCTGTATGGCGTCATTTACAGGGGGGCTGTATGGCGTTATCTACAGGGGGCTGTATGATGTTATCTACAGAGGGGGCTGTATGGTCGTTATCAACAGGGGGGCTGTATGGCGTTATCTACAGGGGGGCTGTATGGCGTTATCTACAGGGGGGCTGTAAAAAGGCACTATCTACAAGGGGGGTTGTGTGACACCCAGGGGAGGGGGGGCCCCAGTCAAACATTTGCTATGGGGCCCAGTCTTTCCTAGTTACGCCCCTGATCTAAGCCTACCACATGGTAGGCTTAAAAGGGGTTGTCCGGACACTAAACATGGATGGCCTATCTCAATAGCTGATGGGTCGGGGTCCGACCCTCGGGACCCCTGCAAATCAGCTGTTTTGAAGTGGGTTCAGCCGCTCGTACGAGCGCTGCTTCCCTTTCATTTTCCTCACTTGCTCACACTGTGAATCGCTGACATGTCCGTGTCGGTGATTCAGTGTGAGAAAGTGACCGGAATGAAGGGGGAAGTAGGAGCAGCTGCACCTTCTTCAAAACAGCTGATTGGCGGGGGTCCCGAGAGTCGGACTCCGACTCATCAGCTCCAGCAGAGTGGCATTGAACTTACCCTCCCCTTCGGCCGCAGCGGAGCTCCTGACTTCATCCAGGGTCGGGATGTTATGCGCAGCGCAAAGTGTTGTGACGTCATGCGCTGCGCACATCACTGTGATATCAGGACCTCCGCTGCGCTTCGGAACAAGGAAGGTAAGTGCTGTCAGTTACTATAGTAATGGGGGCCCATGTAGTTTATTACATAGGCCCCAGTTACTATAGTAACTTTTCATTGATGTTGTGCGGTCAGCCGTGGGCCCCCTGGCTTCGGGGCATGGTCGCAATTGTGACCGCTGCGACCCCTATATTTATGCCACTGCTTCCACAAGTATGCCAGTCGCACGATAACGTGTAGTGCACCATGCTGGTTTACAACCTATTAGTTACGCCCATAGTATTCCATCAGACTGGCTGCCCAGCACATACTAGGTGCCCCACACTAAGCGCTAACAAACTATTCTCATCCAACATTGCAAGTCCTGACTGCATCCTGAAAAAATATCCATGATAAACATGAGGTATTAGATTATATTTTCACCAAAATCCGCAAGCTCAGAACCCGCGTCAAGGATCCTCACCATCTTATGAGTCCCTACACTAGAACTCTTCGCTCTCTATATTTAAACAAATCACAACAAAGTAGGGACATATATTTACTACAAAAGTACAAAAAGATAAGGCCATACTCACTTGGCTCTATAGGCCAAAATATCAACTAATACCTCATTTTTATCATTGATATATTCTTTTGGGATGCAGCCAGGCTTTGTAATGCTGGGGGAGAATATTTTGTCAGCGCTTAGTGTGGCGCACCGGTTATTGTATCTGTATTCACAGAAATTGGCACATCTCCAGTAATATAGTAGACTGTTTGAGTAACCTCACTGGAGGAATCAATTTAGCAGAGGTATCACTCTCCAACATTTCTGATACCTCAATGGTCCCAAAAATGTTACTGTACTACTATAGGCTTCAATAGAACCGCAAACAATAAGAAATTAATCTACCAATAACACATTTTCCCAGAGGCATAACTTGAAGCCCTGAGATCCAAATTGTAACATTTGTAAGAGAGTCCTGCCACCTACCAATTACCATTTATAACACTGTTGTCTTCTTATGTGGCAAAGGGATCATTGGTACCCCTCATGCACCAGGGCCGGTTGGGACTGCTACTTCTCCACCCCCTATAGCTATGCCCCTCAATGTTCACTGTAAAAATAAAAACTTTATGTTTTGGGTAGAGCTCAAGCTTTATTTTAGACAGGGTCACCGGGTGTTCTTTTTTTATGTGTTCTTCTCACTGTTGATTTTCTGCACAATATTTAGAAATCCCACCCAAAATGTGCGTTTTTATGGTATGTGTTGCAGTTACTTAAAGGGCAGCATATCCAAACCCATGAGGCCCATGTGGTGTGGTACCGGGATGCATTTCCAAAATAATTTGTTATAGGAACTTCATCAATGGAAACACAATGGTAAAATTGTCACCTTTGTACCTCTTGGTCTTCAGCCTCCCAGGTTTTCAACATAATAATGACCATGACTTCATATTGCAACCATCACGAAACATTTGGTATGTGAGATCATGTAAAGGTTATAACAGAATCAGTTGAGGGACATAACCTCATGTGATAGAGACCCTGGGGCCTGTTAAATTGTGTGCATTTAACATGTTGTATTTTTTAAGGGTTTTTGAGTGGTAGTTTCGTGGTAGACTGAGCAACAGTGCCATAATTTATTCCAGCCCCCTTTCAAAGTAGACGCCATTCCATGGCACACCATATTATACTGATCACTAGGAATCAGACACATTTCTCCAGACCACCATACTAAGTATATCCCACCACACCATTATGGACCATCAGAACCTGTAAATGTTAAATAATTACTTATAACTGGACATTAAATGTATCAGGGACCAATCAGAAATGGACATTGAATATACCATTGGCCAACAGGGGTAAGACCTTTTAATGCCACAAGCTATAAGGAACTGTGTTCTACTCTAACTAACAGATTGGACTGTATATAATTCTTTCAAACTAATAAATGGACATCATTTACAAAAAATCTACTGAAATTCATAACACCATTACAGATATACAGGGTGGGCCATTTATATGGATACACCTAAATAAAATGGGAATGGTTGGTGATATTAACTTCCTGTTTGTGGCACATTAGTATATGTAGTACTTGTTATGTTGCCTGATCAAGCAGCGGTATATCCCGAGGGAGAATGGCAGGACATGTGCCCTGATGGCTGGTGCCAGGGAGATGCCAACAAACCACCGTGCTTTGGATAGAGGATTTAGATACAGGACTAAGGCAGCTAAATAAACCTTTGCCCCTAGTGAAGAAAATCCACTCTTGATCAAGAGTGTTATTTGGTCTTCCTGCACCAAACCATAATGTGTGAATGTGCGTTCAAAGGACTTTACTATTTAATATTACATGTACCACTGATATTAAAGGTGTTTTATTGTATATTAGAATGATTGGGACCCCCATTGATTACCACTGCAGCGTCCATACGAGTCTGGTAGTGCCTCGTATTGCAGTTTAGCACATTCCAGCCAATGGAGCTCAGCGTTGTTGAGCTGCAGTACCAGACATAGCCACAGTCATATGAACGTTGCTGTGCCGCCGCTGCCCCTTGTCATGCCCAAGGCCGCGGGCCATCAGGCTCACTCACCTTCTGACGCCCGCAGCCATGGAACTGTGAGCGCTGGTCCCCATCTCCTCCTCAGGAGACGCCAGCGCTCACTTCCGCTTCCCCCGGCTGGGTCCCGTAGCGTGCGCGCGCACGCTCGTGCCCGCTCTTAAACGGCCTGAAATGAAGTACAGAATTAGCCATGAGCCCTGGACTATAAGAGGGGTCCAGCCCCTTCCTGCTTTACGTGAACCTTGTTGTCGTTACCCTAGTCTGTCTAAGCAAATGGTCTCCTAAGTGTTTTCCAGTTCCCAGTGTTTCCTGTTCCTGCTACCTATAACCTGTATCCCATGCTATCCTGGTCAAGTGCCGTGTTGAGCTGAAGTCGTGCTGTGCTGTATACCCCGCCTATCCTGCTACACCACGCCTGGCGCCTGCCTGCTGCCTAGTCCCAGCCGAGCCTGTCTTGCTACTGTCTGAGCTACCACAGGTACACTATACGAACTATAGACTGTGACCTGTGTCCTGTTGGCCAGCTGCCATGCAGTCACGGCGGTACGGTCCAGTGGGTCCACGTACCCAACGTGACACCCCTTCATTCTGCTCATCGGTGGGGGTCCCTGTTGTGGAACTCCTCCGATCATTACATTGGATAAGTTATCATTTTCATATCCTGGAAAACCCCTTTAAAAGGAACCTGTCATGTTGAACATGGCGTCCTATCTGCAGGCAGCATGTTATAGAGAAGGAGAAGCTGAGCATATTGATATATCATTTTGTGGGAAAATATTCAGTATACCTTGTAATTTATTGATCTAAATCCCTGCTTTTTAAATGCTTAGGAGTCCAGTGGGCAGGCCTACTCAGTGAGTGACAGCCTTCTCTGTATAAATGTCCTTACAAAGACAGCTGTTAATCACTGAGTAGGACTGCCCACTGGACTCCTAAACATGCGCCGCTCCCACACAGACCAAAACAAAGCTCCTTAGCAGAGCGAAATCCGGCGCCATTTTCATGTGGACCGGAAGCTGCTGCTGGACAGTCAGATGACGACTTCCGGCCGCGGCTTCCGGCCATATGTTCAAGGAAGCGAAGACGCAAGGAATAGGAGCGGAGGCGGCAGCGGCGGCAGGAGCAGGTAAGTTATGTTTGTGTATGTGATGTGTGTATTATGTTTGTTTGTGTATGTTCGTGTTATACTGTCTGATTAGCACTGTATCTAATCCTCCTACACTGTGCATTCGCTCAGAAAATGGCGGCACACAGTGTAGGAGGTTTGAAGATTCAACCCCCTCCTTCTCCTGGCACTAGCCAGAATAAGGGAGGGGGGATTGTGTGAGGACACTAGAGCGAGTGTGTCTACCCCAAATTTGCCGCATAAAGCAATGAGGTTGCTTTACCACATTGACCATGCTGCAATTTTGGAAACTGCTCCCTCTAGTGCCCAGCACATGGAAATGTTATAAATTAGAATCTAATTTATAATATTTCCTGACTTGTGAAAAAATGAAAACAATGTGTAATCACTTAAATAAAAATTGTTTAACTAAAAAAAAAAAAATTCTAGCGACACATTCCCTTTAATATCAATTGTGGTTATAAGTGCCTTTTGAATGATGTTAAAATAAATATAAGAATGAAGTCCATATAATTATCTCTGACAAGGTGATTTCAGGCTAGAAATAACTGTGAGAACCGTCAGTAGGTTGGCAGATACAGTGGCACTTCCGCCTTCTCTGGAATCCGGGAGCATTCTGGACAAATACGTTTATTTCAACATGAAATATTGGGACACACATGGAGTGGTGTGTGGAGAATCACCCATGACAGCCAAACATCTGTATATGAACATATTTTATATTTGTCCCATGATTTATCACGCATAAGTGTGTAGAACATTGATATAGTACAGACATAGTTCACCCAACCACAAATTTCAACCATATGTCATAATTTCTATGGGCAAATTATTTTGCAAAGGTTGTCACTCAAACATGTGAATTGTGTCATTAGGTCCGACAATATATTATATTTTCTGACCTTCTGTACAAAAGCAATTCATTTAAAACTAGAAAGTTTCTGTGGTGGATGGTTTTTGTTTCTTAATATGTAGCTGCACTGGAAAAGTGTGAATAACATAATACAAATGTAACCCCTTTACAACTAGGGCTATGTAAACCTTTTAACAATTTTTACATTTTTTTATTTTTTAATAACTTTTATTTTAAACAACTTTTTAATAGTTATTTTTATTAAAAATTGTTAAACTTTTTGAGATACAGCTTCTATGTGTCCTGGATACATAGAAGCTGTATCTTGCGCTCAATCCCGAATCCGTGAGGTCAGCACGACTGATGGCTTCAGTCTCTGACGCGCAGAATCCACCTGTTATGGCTCGTCCACACGCAGCGGAATTGTTGCGTTTTCTCTGTCCGGAATTGCGGATGGAAAAAATGCAGCAGAATACAGTAGCAGCATAGTGGATGAGATTCAACAAATCTCATGCGCACGCTGCGTTAATATTCCGAGACGAAATTGACCTGCGGTGCGTAATTTTCGGTCCGAGGCATGTCAATTCCTGCTGCGGAATCTGGACAGAATTGCTGCATTTTTCAGAGGAAATGTCACCATCACCCAGCATTGTGGCAAACGCAGCAAAATACGCACCATTTTCTGCCATAATAAAATGCAGGAAATGGTGCGTTTTTGCCGCAGCAGAGTTTTATCCTCCATGGAATTCATTGGGAAAAACCTGCAACAAAAGAGCAACAATTCCGCAGCACACATTGACATGCTTCCAATTAAAGAACCGCACCGCAGGTCAATTTATGAACGGTTTCTCTGCAGATTTTTTACGCAGCGTGTTGATGAGGTTTATTAAATCCATTCTGATGCTACTGTAATACTCTGTGGATTTTCCGCAATTAAATCTGTTGTGGAAAATCCGCAGCTAACCTGCACTGTTTGAACATACCCAGGGGCGTAACTAGGAAAGACTGGGCCCCATAGCAAACTTTTGACTGGGGCCCCCCTCCCCCGGGTGTAACACAACCCGCCCCCCCCCCTTGTAGATAGTGCCTTTTTTACAAACCCCCCCTTTTGATAACGCCATACAGCCCCCCTGTAGATAATGCCATACAGCCCCCTTTGTAGATATCTACAGAAGGGGCTGTATGGCGCTATCTACAGAGGCGGCTGTATGGCGTTATCTACGGGGGGGCTGTATGGCGTTATCTACGGGGGGACTGTATGGCGTTCCCTACAGGGGGACTGTATGGCGTTCCCTACAGGGGGGAGCTGTATGGCGTTCCCTACAGGGGGGGGGCTGTATGGCACTATCTACAGGGGGGGGCTGTATGGCACTATCTACAGGGGGGGCTGTATGGCGCTATCTACAGGGGGGGGCTGTATAGCGTTACTTACAGGGGGGGACTGTATGGCGTTCCCTACAGGGGGGGCTATATGGCGCTATCTACAGGGGGGGCTGTATGGTGCTATCTACAGGGGGGCTGTATGGCGCTATCTACAGGGGGGCTGTATGGCGCTATCTACAGGGGGGCTGTATGGCGCTATCTACAGGGGGGCTGTATGGCGTTACCTACAGGGAGTCTGTATGGTGTTCCCTACAGGGGGGGTCTGTAGGGAACGCCATACAGCCCCCCCCCCTGTAGGGAACGCTATACAGCCCCCCCCCTGTAGGGAACGCCATACAGCCCCCCCTGTAGGGAACGCCATACAGCCCCCCCTGTAGGGAACGCCATACAGCCCCCCCTGTAGGGAACGCCATACAGCGTCCCCACCTGTAGGGAACGCCATACAGCGTTCCCCCCCCTGTAGGGAATGCCATACAGCGTCCCCCCCTGTAGGGAACGCCATACAGCGTCCCCCCTCCCAAAAAAATGCGACCTACAGTGTGTCCTAATAAAAGACATGTATCCCCTATCCACAGGATAGGGGATACATGTGTGATCGCTGGCAGCGATAGGGAGAACGGGGGACTGAAGGTCCCCTGAAGTTCTCCATGACTAACCTCTGACTTCCGGCGTCTGCGCAGCTCACTAAAAATGAAAGGAGCGCTGGTCACGCATGCGCACAAGTGGGACCGGCGCTCCAGTCATTTCTCCGGAGCTGCCTACACAGACCCCGGAACTGAGTCGACGGATGTTTTTACTGTCAGAGGGGGTCGCCCCCCCCTCTTTCTAAATTTTTTTACGTTTTTTTATATCTTATGTAACATTACTTTTTTTTTTAAATTCATTTTACTTTTTTTTTTTTTAATTCCATAAGGGGATTTTCAATTTTTTGTTTAACATTAATATACTGGCATATATCTATGTACTGATAGTACACAGGCAGTTGTGTTAGGGCATACTGAAGATTGCCCTAAGAACAGGAAATATGGTCAGACAGCCCTGAAGTCCTACAATGAACCCTGGGCAGTCTGCCCTTAGAATGTATGTCACAGGGATTCCCTGTGATGTAATCAAAGGGGGGTCCCCCTCACTCTTTTCCTTTAGAATGCTGCGATCAGCTTTAATTTGTCATTCAAGGGATTAACAGCATAGATCCAAGGTGACTATGATGTCTGCTGTTAGAACAGCCGTTGCCCTACTACCAATTGCACGGGCACAATTGCTCATCATCCGTCGGCAAGCAGCTAACCGTGGATGTGTACATGTTCTGAATAAATGGAGGATGGTCCTCAGAATAATCTCGAATGGGTTTAAGTAACCCAAATCCAACACTATCCACCTATGCTATTTTGGCTCTTGCTTTTCTTAAAAAACGCTTTTACCGACACACATTTCAAGTTATTTTCCGAGATAGATTTACCCCATTTAAGATCTGTAAACAGGAAGATGTTGTATTCAGGTTTCTTGTTGGGGTTTGTGGATACTCCCTGAGAGACGCATTGATAAACAGATCAATCTACATTCATTACATCAGCAACAAATTGAATGCATAACTATCCACCCCCAGGACATTACTAAGGCCATATTCACACCACCTTTGTGTTTAGCCCTTTGTCTGACACATCTGTTTTATATGTAATTCACTACATTTGTGCAAAATAGTTAACAATTACTGCAAAAAGAGGTACATTTCAACACTGTCACAAATATTGGATGGACTTACTCCAGTGTGCCTGTAAAGACCCATTTACGCGGGCTGATGATTGGGCGAACTAGCAATTTTACAAACATTCGTTCCCAAACATTGGCCTATGTAAACATGTCAGTCATCAGGCAACAAACTAGCGTGTCGGCTGATCGCATCTTTTATGTAGCATATAAAATACCTTTTGTCTGCACACATCTCCCCTTGTAAACATGGAATGTGCTGCCAACAATGATGCAAACTGTATGGAAACCGAATGATCGTATTAACGATCCTCCCTCCGTATACAGTTTGCATCGGCTCGTGTAAAAGGGCCCTTAAACAAACGCAGATCGGCTTGTTATATCGGTGATTAGCGCTTGTTAAGGGCAAAAATCTGCCCGGGTAAACCCATTTTAAGGGTACATTCACACATGGTAATGGTGCAGCAGAGCAGTGGTGGATTAAGTAGACCATGGGCCGTGGGCTGTTCCCCAAATTTGGGCCCCCCGTCCCCACCACTTTTTTGGGCGAGCATTGACAAATGGGGGTTACGATTCACCTTGTCAAAGGGCTGTGTCCCTACGTCTCCAACCATCGCTGACAATATCACACTTCCTCTTGACAATGGGAATGGTAACACACATTTGTCTCTAAGGCCTCATGCACACGACCGTATTTTTTCCCACCCGTAAATACTGGCGTAAATACGGGTCCGGTGTCACACGTATTCCACCCGTTTTGCACCAGTATTTACGAACCCGTGCCCGTAAATATGGGTCCGGTGTCACCCGTATTCCATCCGTATTTACGGGCACGTTTTTGGCGGCAAAATAGCACTGCACTAATCGGCAGCCCCTTCTCTCTATCAGTGCAGGATAGAGAGAAGGGACAGCCTTTTCTGTAATAAAAGTTAAAGAAATTCATACTTACCCGGCCGTTGTCTTGGTGACGCGTCCCTCTCTTCACATCCAGCCCGACATCCCTGGATGACGCGGCAGTCCATGTGACCGCTGCAGCTTGTGATTGACCTGTGATTGGCTGCAGCGGTCACATGGCCTGAAACGTCATCCAGGACGTCGGGCCGGATGTCGAGAGGGACGCGTCACCAAGGCAACGGGCGGGAGACCGGACTGGAGGAAGCAGGATGTTGTCGGTAAGTATGAAAGTCTTTTATTTTTATTTTTTACAGGTTTATACTGATCGGTAGTCACTGTCCAGGGTGCTGAAAGAGTTACTGCCGATCAGTTAACTCTTTCAGCTCCCTGGACAGTGACTATTTACTGACGTCGCTTAGCAACGCTGCCGTAATGACGGGTGCACACATGTAGCCACCCGTCATTACGAGAGCTCCATAGACTTCTATGGACTGTCCGTGCCGTTATTACGGCCTGAAATAGGGCATGTTCTATCTTTTTCAACGGCACGGGCACCTTCCCGTGAGAAAACGGGAAGGCACCCGTCGCCAATAGAAGTCTATGAGCCCGTTATTACGGGTCGTAATTACGACCCGTAATAACGGGAGTTTTTACGGTCGTGTGCATGAGGCCTTAGTCCTGGGTACACGAAGATATGTAGAATACAAGGATTTCCTACAACAGACATGTGAGGATCCCCTATAGATCCAGTGACTCACAGTTGATGTCTTCTCTGAAGGGAGTAGTTTTCTTCTCCATCTGACGCAGACCGTTATGGAGACTTCTCCTGATGAGACATCTTTGCTCCTCACTTCTGCAGCCATTTCCAGCCTCTATAGAAAAACACAAATTTAGACACCAAGGCCCAGGACCATACATTAAAGGGATTGTTTGGGCACGGACCGTTTATTATACTGATGGCCTATCGATGTGCACGGACAACCCCTTTTACTCAGACTAATAATTTTGGACCCCAGACTAGATCATAGAATACATACAGACCCAGACCTTCTAAACTATTGCAGTCCCCAGACCAGACCCCCCCTAAACAAATACAGACCCAAGAACAACCACCCTAAATAAATACAGACCTCAGACAGGACGCCTAAATACAGACCCCAGACTTGACCCTCTATACTAATAATGACCACTAACCTGACTCCCTTAATACAGACCCCAGGCCAGACCCCCTAAACTAATACAGACCCCTAAATAAAGACCCATAAACTAATACAGACCCTAGACCAGGCCCCCTAAATACAGACCCCATAATACAGACCCCAGACCTCAAACTAATACAGACCCATTAAATACAGACCCCAGACCTGATCCCCTTACACTAATAATGTCCCCAGACCTGACTCCCTTAAGTAATACAGACCCCAGACCTGACCCCCTACACTAATAATGACCCCAGACCAGACCCCCTAATCTAATACAGACACCAGACCCCTAAATACAGACCCCTAAATAAAGAACCCTAAACTAATACAGACCCTAGACCAGGCCCCCTAAATACAGACCCCCTAATCTAATACAGACCCCTGAATACAGACCCCCTAAATACAGACCCCCAGACCTCAAACTAATACAGACCCCCTAAATACAGACCCCAGACCTGATCACCTACACTAATAATGACCCCAGACCTGACTCCCTTAAGTAATACAGACCCCAGGCCAGATCCCCTAATCTAATACAGACCCCAGACCAGACCCCTAAATACAGACCCCTAAACTAATATAGACCCTAGAACAGGCCCCCTAAATAGACCCCATAAACTAATACAGTTCCAGATGTCAAACTAATAGAGACCCCCTAAATCCAGACCCCTTAAACTAACAGACGCCTAAATATACAGACCCTAAACCCCTTAAACTGATACAGACCTCAGACCCCCTAAATACAGACCCCCAGTCCCCTTAAACTAACACAGACCGCTAAATATATAGACCCTAAACCCCTTAAACTGATACAGACCTCAGACCCCTTAAACTAACACAGACCCTATACCCCTTAAACTGATCCAGACACCAAACTTCTTAAATACAGACCAGACCCCCTAAATACAGTCCTCACACCAGACTCCCTAAATACAAACCCCTTAAACAAATCCATCCCCTTTTACTTACATAGCAGCTCACCTCAGACTTCTCTGTGGAGTCTTGCTGCTGCTGCCTCGGCCATGTGACCAGCAGGTCTCTAAACAGTATTAAAAACTTCAAAGATAAGGTCATGTGACCTTATGTCTAAAGGTCCTTTTGCAGGACATATACAATGCCGTTTCGACACGTTTTTTTTGCGATTGTCCGCCATTGCAGCAGAGAACCACTCGATGACCACACTGTGGCCTTGGTTTTTACATACGGCTAGCCATACAACATTTGTGGGTTTCGGTGGCATGATATATATATATATATATATATATATATATATATATATATATATATATATATATATATATATATATATATAAAAGTAGAGATCTTGCAGCACTCAAAGTGGTGAAAATAAAGTGGTTTATTCAGCCAACAAACAGCGACGTTTCTGTCCAACAATAGGACCTTTATCAAGCATGGTAACATACTGAGTGAGCATGGGCTATAAAGAGTGAAAGAGCATTTGCATAATTAATCTCAATAGCATACATGTGACGTGCAAAGTGCAAGAAAAAAACCAAACACAATGTGTTTAAATAGTATCAAGACTGATCAAAGCATTGACACATAAGAAGCACCAGTGTGAATACATACATAGAATACAAATATCGCATGCAAAAACATATAAATATAAAATTACGGCATAAACATATATGCAACAGTTGTGTTGAACCAGATCACGTTGCTTTTCCTCACCAATCAGAGCTTCAGGACCTTCATAATGCAAACACATACAGGTTATCCAAATAGCAATAATAAATGCACCAAATGTGGTCTTGCAAGATGTGTGAATGTGTGTGTATATATATTGCCAACTTCCGGTTGATAAAACCGGAAGTATTACCATGGCCTAGCAACAGGACGCTGTAGGAACATAGCGGCAGATACGTAATCTCGCTTAAGGCATCCCTCTCGCAGCGCGTCCGTCGTTGCCAGGTAACATCCAATCACACTACTCCATGTGATTGGAAAGGTAAATATAGTGACGCAATCACCATTGTTGTCAAGTGTAGTCCATATAGAAAAAGGATCAAAACTTGATCACAAATATGCTCGTAGGTGTAGTCAGTAATGATGCAGCAGTATTTCTAATAGTACGTATATATCGAAAGGACAAGATACACCACAAAGTCCACACGCGGGTATACCCGATCCCTGGCAACACTTCCGTGGTCAGGAGGGAACGGTTCCCCAGAAACTCCAGAATCACTCCAACCACAACTTAATGTATATGGGGGATCCAAAGAGATCGTGAACGTGTAACGGACCTATATTGTCGATGTAATATCAAGTCCGCAGAAACAATGTCTGTAATAAGAGAATATGAATCTGGATAATCAGCCCAGTATTTTTTACTGACAATCCACATACGAGACAAGAAAAAAATATAGTAAAAGCTATCTTTATATGGAATAGATTGGGACTAAACAAGACAGCAAGAGTACATTATTTTGGCAAGTGCATACAATACAATAGGACTGAACACGGAAGAAGATGGTCCCGAAGTTCTGTTGGGATCTAGAGTGATACAAAACAGAGTATATTAGTAACAGAAAAAACATATCCATATAGTATAATATTTTAAAATCATGTCACCAAATTTAGTGTCCGATGAGAGACATATACAAAAAACCTAAAAAAGGGGGAGAGGGAGGCAAAGCGCTACACAGTGATTCTATCCACATTAAATTCTACATTGAGCCCATTAGGTCTCAATGTGTTAAGTGAAAAAATCCATTTCAATTCTTTCTTGTGCAGGACCATGTGTCTATCACCACCATTGGGTAATGGGGGAACATGGTCCAAGATCATAAATTTTAGATCTCTCTCGGTATGTCCCTTCTCAACGAAATGTTTTGCAACGGGTAGATCTAGTTTTTTCTTCCTAATTGAAAATCTGTGGTTATTAAAACGAGTTTTGAACGTACAAGTAGTTTCGCCCACGTATATTAATTGGCACGGACACCATAGCGAATAAACAACCCAGTCAGAATCACAGGTAAGTGTATGTCTAATATTGTAGTTTCTACCAGTTTGGGGATGTACAAAGACATTACCTCTGCACATGTAAGTACAATTTACACAATGATGGCAAGGAAAATTGCCCACTTTTAGTGGTTGTAATAAAGATTGTGTAATATTTTTACCTTCTTTAACTTTTGTTTTAACGAGTCTATCTCTAAAATTTTGTGTACGTCTATATGACATAAGTGGTCTGTTGTTTAATTCATGAATATGTCCAAAACTATCTCTCAAAATGGGCCAGTGTTTATTCATTATTTTGGAGATATCTCCACTAGCTTCACTATATGTGGAGATAAAAGGAATTCTTTTGGGTCTGTGTGCTTTTGAAGTTTTGTATAATTTCTCTCTTGGTATATCACAAATTTTATCTCTATGCATTGAAATCAATGATCTAGGATATCCTCTCTCCAAAAAATTGGAGGTCAAAATATCCAAAGACTTAGTCAGATCATCATGATCATCTGTAATCCTCTTAATCCTGACCATTTGACTGTAAGGCAGTGACTTGATCATATTTTTTGGGTGGCAGCTTTCAAATCTTAAGAGTGTATTCCGATCAGTGTCTTTCACATGTAGTTTGGTTTTCAAAACATTATCAATGACCATCACTGTAACATCCAAAAATTGGATGGATTCAGTAGAATATACAATGGTGAATTGAATATCGGCATCTAAGGAGTTAAGAAAAAGATGAAATTCTTTTAGTGAGTCTTCAGTATCTGTCCAGATGAGGAAGATGTCATCTATGTATCGCCACCACTTCAGGACCCGTTGGAAGTGGTGGGACACATAGATAGACATCTCCTCCATTATATCCATAAAAATATTGGCGTATGTCGGAGCCATATTAGACCCCATAGCTGTTCCTTTAAGCTGAATATAATACCTCTCATTAAACTAGAAATAATTAGATGTCAAAATAAGCTCAACAAGTGTCATAATGAATTCACAAGATGTGCTATCATAGTCAGAACCAGATAACTTGCGTCTCACTGCCTCTAGCCCTCTATTGTGATCAATTGATGTGTATAGTGCTGTTACGTCAAACGAAACCAGTATTGAGCCTGTAGGTAAAGAGATTGACCTCAGTTTTTGCAAGAAATCTGAGGTATCCCTCACATATGATTTAGCACTAATCGCAAAATCCCTCAAGACTTTATCGACAAAAATGGATATATTTGTTAGGGATCTGCCAGGTACTTCATCTAGCTATACTCCTGGGATTAATCAATCCACACCTGAGGCCAGACCTGTTCGACTGACACCATCTCCCACCAACCAGGGTGGCAGGCTCAGGAGTGGGAGAGCCTATCGCGGCCTGGTCTGTCGGAGTTAGCTCCGCCCCCTGCCCTTTATTACCTGCCCTGTGCTCTCCCTCAGTGCTTGTAATTCTTTTGGATTCCTGGCCCCACTGCTGCTTGCTCCAGCCTGCTTCTGCCGTGCTTCTGCCTTGCTGCAGTTCTGCTTGACCTGCTTTGCTTGCCCCTGGCTTGCTTCTGTCTCCGTGCCCGCTCGGGTGTACTCACTTCGTCCTGGTCCTGACTGTTCGTTCGCCGCCCCGTTTCCTCGTGGCGTTCCGTGGCTACTGCCCCTTCCCTTGCGTGTTCCCTGTTTGTCTTCCTGTGCACTTAGCCAGCGTAGGGACCGCCGCCCAGTTGTACCTCGTCGCCTAGGGCGGGTCGTTGCAAGTAGGCAGGGACAGGGCGGTGGGTAGATTAGGGCTCACTTTCCCTTCACCTCCTTCCTGTCATTACATAATTACAAGCCCTTACCTAGTCTACCATTTCTCCTACGCTGACGCGATCATGGACCCCCTTGAGACCCTGACCCAGCAGATGCAGGGCCTCTCCCTACAGGTCCAGGCCCTGGCCCAAAGGGTCAATCAGGGTGACGCTGCTTTAGTAGTACCCCTCACCTCACCTCTAGAACCCGACCTCAAGTTACCTGACCGGTTTTCAGGGGACCGTAAGACGTTTCTCTCCTTCCGGGAGAGTTGCAGACTGTATTTCCGCCTAAAGCCCCACTCCTCAGGTTCCGAGAACCAGCGGGTGGGTATCATCATATCCCGACTCCAGGAAGGGCCCCAAGAGTGGGCCTTCTCCTTGGCTCCTGACGCCCCTGAACTTTCCTCTGTTGATCATTTTTTCTCTGCCCTCGGACTCATTTACGACGAGACTGACAGGACTGCTTTAGCCGAGAGTCAGCTGGTGACCTTACGTCAGGGTAGGAGACCGGTTGAGGAATACTGTTCTGATTTTAGGAAGTGGTGCGTAGCTTCTCAGTGGAACGATCCGGCCCTAAGGTGCCAGTTTAGGTTAGGATTATCTGACGCCCTGAAGGATCTGCTGGTTAGCTACCCCTCGCCTCACTCCCTTGACCAGGTTATGGCCCTAGCAGTACGACTGGACCGACGTCTCAGGGAACGTCAGCTAGAACGCTTCAGTGTGCTCCCCTCTGACTTTTCTGCGATCCCCCCCGAGGTCCCGTCTCCTCGCCCCTCCACGGAGGACTTGGAGGTACCTATGCAACTCGGGGCCTCCATGTCCCCTCGACAACGTAGGGAGTTTCGCAGAATGAATGGTCTCTGCTTCTACTGTGGGGACGACAAGCATCTACTGAACACCTGTCCCAGGCGCAAGAATAAGAAGCCGGAAAACTTCCGCGCCTAAGTGATCATCGGGGAGGTCACTTGGGCGCACAGGTATTTCCCGTTAATGTGAAACGCAATAAAATTTTGCTTCCCTTTCAGGTCTCGTTTGCTGGCCGGTCTGCCACGGGCAGTGCTTTCGTGGATTCTGGCTCATCTGCTAATATCATGTCTGTGGAATTTGCTATGTCTCTAAAGATGTCTTGTATTGATTTACCTTATCCTATCCCTGTAGTAGGAATCGACTCAACCCCCCTTGCTAATGGTTATTTTACTCAGCATACTCCTGTTTTTGAACTCCTGGTTGGCTCCATGCATTTGGAGCAGTGCTCTGTACTGGTGATGCAGGGATTATCGTCTGATCTGGTTTTAGGCCTTCCCTGGTTGCAGTTGCATAATCCCACATTTGATTGGAATACTGGGGATCTCACCAAATGGGGTAATGAATGTCTTATGTCATGTCTTTCTGTTAACTCTATTTCTCCCCGGGAGGAGGTAAACACGCTTCCTGAGTTTGTTCAGGACTTCGCCGATGTGTTTTCTAAGGAGGCCTCCGAGGTGTTGCCCCCCCATAGAGATTACGATTGCGCTATCGATTTGGTGCCTGGTGCCAAGCTTCCTAAGGGTAGGATATTTAATCTTTCATGTCCTGAACGTGAAGCGATGAGGGTGTATATCCAAGAATGCCTGGCCAAGGGTTTCATTCGCCCCTCGACTTCTCCTGTAGGTGCTGGCTTCTTCTTCGTGGGGAAGAAGGATGGTGGTCTTAGGCCGTGCATTGATTATCGCAACCTGAATAAGGTCACCGTAAGGAACCAGTACCCACTTCCTTTGATTCCGGATCTTTTTAATCAGGTTCAGGGAGCCCAATGGTTTTCTAAGTTTGATCTACGGGGGGCATATAACCTTATCCGCATCAAAGAGGGGGATGAGTGGAAAACTGCGTTCAACACACCCGAGGGTCATTTCGAATACCTGGTCATGCCCTTTGGGTTGTGTAATGCCCCTGCTGTCTTCCAGAATTTTATTAATGAAATCCTGAGAGAGTACCTGGGTAATTTTCTTGTTGTGTACCTTGATGACATACTGGTGTTTTCCAAGGACTGGTCCTCCCACGTGGAGCATGTCAGGAAGGTGCTCCAGGTCCTTCGGGAGAATAATCTGTTTGCTAAGACTGAAAAATGTGTCTTTGGGGTACAGGAGATACCATTTTTAGGGCAAATCCTCACTCCTCATGAATTCCGCATGGACCCTGCCAAGGTTCAAGCTGTGGCGGAATGGGTCCAACCTGCCTCCCTTAAGGCGTTACAGTGTTTTTTAGGGTTCGCCAACTATTACAGGAGATTTATTGCCAACTTCTCGGTCGTCGCTAAGCCTCTTACGGACCTTACCCGCAAGGGTGCCGATGTCCTCCATTGGCCCCCTGAGGCCGTCCAGGCCTTTGAGACTCTCAAGAAGTGCTTTATCTCGGCCCCCGTGCTGATTCAGCCCAACCAAGAGGAGCCATTTATTGTGGAGGTTGACGCTTCCGAGGTGGGAGTGGGGGCCGTCTTGTCCCAGGGTACCAGCTCCCTCACCCATCTCCGCCCCTGTGCTTACTTCTCTAGGAAGTTTTCGCCCACGGAGAGTAACTATGATATTGGCAACCGCGAACTTCTAGCCATTAAATGGGCTTTTGAGGAGTGGCGGCACTTCCTGGAGGGGGCCAGACACCAGGTAACGGTCCTTACGGATCACAAGAATCTGGTTTTCCTAGAATCGGCCCGGAGGCTTAATCCTAGACAAGCTCGGTGGGCACTATTCTTTACCAGATTTAATTTCTTGGTTACCTATAGGGCTGGGTCCAAGAATATTAAGGCTGACGCTCTGTCACGTAGTTTCATGGCCAATCCTCCTTCCGAGAAGGATCCTGCTTGTATTTTACCCCCTGGTATAATCGTCTCTGCCACGGATTCTGATTTAGCTTCTGATATCGCGGCTGATCAGGGTGCAGCTCCCGGGAACGTCCCTGGGGACAAACTGTTTGTTCCCCTGCAATACCGGCTGAGGGTACTCAGGGAAAACCATGACTCCGCTCTATCTGGTCATCCTGGCATCTTGGGCACCAAACACCTCATTACCAGAAACTATTGGTGGCCTGGGTTGCCTAAAGATGTTAGGGCTTACGTCGCCGCTTGTGAGGTTTGCGCTAGGTCCAAAACCCCTAGGTCCCGACCTGCGGGCCTACTACGTTCCTTGCCCATTCCCCAGAGACCTTGGACCCATATCTCCATGGATTTTATCACCGATTTGCCTCCATCTCAGGGCAAGTCGGTGGTGTGGGTGGTAGTCGACCGCTTCAGCAAGATGTGCCACTTTGTGCCCCTTAAGAAGCTACCTAACGCCAAGACTTTAGCTTCTTTGTTTGTGAAACACATCCTGCGTCTCCATGGGGCCCCAGTCAATATCGTTTCTGACAGAGGGGTACAATTTGTTTCCTTATTTTGGAGAGCTTTTTGTAAAAAGTTGGAGATTGATCTGTCCTTCTCCTCCGCCTTCCATCCCGAAACTAATGGCCAAACGGAAAGGACCAACCAATCCCTGGAACAATATTTAAGGTGTTTCATCTCTGACTGTCAATTCGATTGGGTCTCATTCCTTCCCCTTGCTGAATTTTCCCTGAATAACCGGGTCAGTAACTCGTCAGGGGTCTCCCCGTTTTTCTGTAATTTCGGGTTTAACCCAAGGTTCTCCTCCGTCTCCCCTGGTTGTTCCAATAATCCTGAGGTAGAGGAGGTTCATCGGGAACTGTGCACTGTCTGGGCCCAGGTTCAGAAGAACCTAGAGGCGTCCCAGAGCGCACAAAAGATTCAGGCGGATAGTAGACGTTCTGCTAACCCCCGGTTTGTCGTCGGGGATTTGGTCTGGTTGTCGTCCAGGAACTTGCGCCTTAAGGTCCCGTCCAGGAAGTTTGCTCCCCGATTTATTGGACCTTATAAGATCATTGAAGTCCTCAACCCTGTATCCTTCCGTCTGGAGCTCCCCCCATCCTTTCGCATACATGACGTCTTCCATGCCTCCCTCCTTAAACGCTGCTCCCCGTCCTGGTCCCCCTCGAGGATACCTCCTGTTCCCGTTCTCACCCCTGAGGGGGTGGAATTCGAGGTGGCCAAGATTATGGACAGTAGGATGGTCCAGGGCTCCCTCCAGTACCTGGTCCATTGGAGAGGATACGGGCCGGAGGAGAGGACTTGGGTACCTGCCCGTGATGTTCACGCTGGGGTATTGATCAGGAGGTTCCACCTCCTCTTCCCCACTAAACCGGGTCCCCTTAGTAAGGGTCCGGTGGCCCCTCATAAAAGGGGGAGTACTGTTAGGGATCTGCCAGGTACTTCATCTAGCTATACTCCTGGGATTAATCAATCCACACCTGAGGCCAGACCTGTTCGACTGACACCATCTCCCACCAACCAGGGTGGCAGGCTCAGGAGTGGGAGAGCCTATCGCGGCCTGGTCTGTCGGAGTTAGCTCCGCCCCCTGCCCTTTATTACCTGCCCTGTGCTCTCCCTCAGTGCTTGTAATTCTTTTGGATTCCTGGCCCCACTGCTGCTTGCTCCAGCCTGCTTCTGCCGTGCTTCTGCCTTGCTGCAGTTCTGCTTGACCTGCTTTGCTTGCCCCTGGCTTGCTTCTGTCTCCGTGCCCGCTCGGGTGTACTCACTTCGTCCTGGTCCTGACTGTTCATTCGCCGCCCCGTTTCCTCGTGGCGTTCCGTGGCTACTGCCCCTTCCCTTGCGTGTTCCCTGTTTGTCTTCCTGTGCACTTAGCCAGCGTAGGGACCGCCGCCCAGTTGTACCTCGTCGCCTAGGGCGGGTCGTTGCAAGTAGGCAGGGACAGGGCGGTGGGTAGATTAGGGCTCACTTTCCCTTCACCTCCTTCCTGTCATTACAATATTATTCAACAATGACCCTCTACCCGACACTATGGGACGGCCGGGTGGATTTGACAAATTTTTATGTATCTTGGGTAACAAATATAAAGAAGGAATAGTTGGATGTTCCATGATAAGAATTTTTTTTAGATGTTGATCTATAATACCCTCGTCAACTGCATGAGTCAATAGTGATTCAATTTTTTTCTCAATGTCGAATCTAGGATCTCCCCTTAGTACCCTGTAAACATTAGTATCAAGTAGCTGCCTATTACATTCATTAATGTACATAGTAGTATCCATAACCACGATCGCACCCCCTTTGTCAGCGGGTTTGATCGTGAGATCGTGGTTATGGATAAGTTCGTCAAGAGCTGTGATCTCAGAGGATGTCATATTGTGATGTTTAAACAAATCTTTATTCGTCTGCATTTTTAATGTGTTCAAATCTTTTTGAACCAACTCTCGAAATGTCTCGATAGCATGTGACATAATCGGGGGTTGGAACGAACTTTTATTGAACAGTCCTACTTGCTTCAAAGATAATTTAGACGGTATGTCATGTTCCATCACTACCTTAGACTGCATATCAAACCAGACTTTTAATTTAATAGTTCTAATAAACTTGTGCAGATCTAACTCCAATTGAAACCAATCAAGATGTTGATTGGGACAAAAAGACAGACCTTTTGACAGGGTCTGTAACTGTATATCAGACAAATCATGAGTAGAAATATTTACCACTGTTTGGATAGTGCTATCTTGTTGCTGTGATTCGGTGGTCTTTGTCCTCTGTGTTGTACTTGTTTCTGGAGGCGGGTTCTTCCTCCCTCTGTTCCTCCTATGTCCTGCTCGTCTGGTGATTTTCCTTTTGTAATGTCCAATGTGTTCAACTCTAAAAAATCTTCCCGTCCACTTCGTTGTTCATTTTTCCGGACCAATACCTGCGTGCGAGTGTCCCTATTGAGTATCTGAGCTCGAGGTTGTTTATCGTGTCTGGACGATATATAATTGTGATCGTAGGTGTTATCCCACGTATATACACGACCCGCTTGGTAATCCGATTGATCACGGTGCCATTTTCTCTTTTTTGTTTCTTCAATCTCAATTCTTACTTTACCCAGGGTTGTATATAATTTCTCCATGTGCATATTATAATCATCAGAGGAGATGAGAGTCTTTAATGTTTCTTCTAAGCTGTTGATTTTGACCTTAAGTGTAGCCAAATCTCTTTGTAGAAAATCCATATTAAGTAATATAGTGTCAAGTGCATATTTACTTGCCAGTTGTTCATATTTATTGCGAAACTCCTCATGCTGCATGTGCATAGTTGGTTTCAGTTGAGACCTCATGCCGCGGGGAACCATCTTGTTCCTATAGTATTGACCCAGGGTGAGTAAGTGGAGCTCGACATTGATCAGACGTTTAGATTCAAATTCCAAATTGGAGGGGGGCGCATGCGCGCAGCTGAACATGGTGGACGCGTTCTAACCAGGCTCCGCACCTCGTGAAGGCATTCCAGCATATATATCGCTAACAGCAGACATCGAGACCCATAAAAGAAAGGAGAGGTACCTTAGAGGTTCGGGCATCCACCTATGGCCAGAGGGAGTGGAAGAAGGGGTAAGCAAACCCAGGCTCAGAGGTCCGTGGCAGATATGCTGATGGCGGCGCCGAACATGGCGGAGCAAGGCCTGCTGCAGCAGCAGCAGGGGACACAGATAGAATCCAGTTCGGCGGTGTTATCACAGGATTATCCTGTGCTCCTGCGGGAAAATAGCAGCACATCACTATTGCAGGCACAGGAGGATTTACAAGAAGAGGGCCCGATCCCAGACCTGGGACTGCCGCAATTAGCGCCCGTTCACGTCTCACAGCACTCGCCCATGCAGCCGGCCATTACTTCCGGGTTGACAGAGGACGCCATCTTTTCCTGCATATCAAGAGCCATGCAAGCTCAGATGGGGGAAATAAGCTCCAAGATAGCCGCGGTACATCAAGATTTACACAAAGTGGGGGCGCATATGCAGGCTATTGAGACCAAAATGACCTCAGTCACTGCAAGAGTTAACCAGAATACTAGATTTATGGAGGATCTGCAGGAGCAATTGGAGGAAGCGAACACCAGAATTGAGGACCTGGAAAATCGTTCTCGACGCTATAACTTCAGGATCAGAGGGGTCCCGGAATCTCAGACGGAGGTACCGGGGGTGGTTCGCCTGCTACTCACTACCTTGATACCTGATATATCGGAATCACATATGGAAATTGACCGGGCCCATAGAGCTTGGACGGCCATGAGGAGGGATGGACTTCCCAGAGATATTATAGTGAAACTCCACTATTATTCGATTAAGGAGAAGGTGATGGAAAGAGCTAGGAAGCTTCCGGTGATCACCATTTATAATACAGCGGTTCAGATATATGCTGATTTGGCTCCCCAAACCATTCAAAAAAGGCGGATGCTTCGCCCTATTCTGCAGACCCTCAAACACCATGCGATTCCATACCGGTGGGCATTCCCATTTCGTCTCCTCTTCATGCGCAATAATAGGCAATATGGCTTCTCTACGCTACAGGAGGGAGAGGACCTGCTGAGGGACTTACATATTCTACCACCCCAGGATAAAGCCAGTTCCTCCCGACTCCCCATACGGGATCCCCCGTTGTCACCAATATGGCGTACCCAAGGAGGCCGTCCAGAGTTTCCTCGGGAACAGAGGGTGGAATCTCGTCGGCAACAATTGAATCCGACATGACGGAAAGGAGGTCGATTATAGAAGCAGATAGTTTCTTTTTCTTTCTCTTTCTTTATTCTTCATATCGGCCGGAGATGTCTTCAAGCGGCATGGAGGCTGAATTTCAGCCGGATACCGCCATTTGCAGTTCTCAGCGGACTGGGAGCTGGGGATCCATACGTTGGGGGGGATGTGGGGATTTCTTTTGCTTCTCTGGACTCCCACTTATAGTAATGGAAATTTGTTTATAAGCTGACCCGAAAAAGGCGAGGAAGGGTTTGGATGGGTCAAGTTCGCAGTGAGTTGGTACTCTGGCTATAGATATGTTTGTTTTGTTTTTTTTAAAAAAATATGAAAGTTTGCTTTACCTTATATTTAACATGTGAATGCCTATTATGCTCAGGGTTGATATAGGTTAAGGGGTTGAATGTCTGGATATATATTTTCGGAAATGCTGTGCCTTCACGACGGTCTGCTGTCCCCCTGTTAGCAGTCTTCCTTGACTGCCTAGTCGGTAGACTATGTTCGGTACTATTGATACCTTGTGTATGTCTTATTTTTGTTCTGTCTTTTACCCCCTTCCCTTTCCTTTCTTTCCTATTTCTGACCTTTGTCTCTATGGCGGGATCCTAATACGCACATGGTTCTACCTCCTGCTCTATGATGGCGGCCATGGAATCTGCTAAAACCTTTAGCTTACTCACACATAATGTGCAGGGCCTTAATTCCCCGATCAAGCGTCGAAAAGCTTTCTTGTATTATAAATCCTCTCATGTTGATATACTATTTTTACAGGAAACGCATTTTTCTACCTCCTCTGCTCCATCGTACTTTCATAAACACTACTCACAAAAAATTTTGGCTAGTGCCTCTACTAAGCACAGGGGAGTGGGCATATGGTTGTCTCGGTCGGTCCCGTTTACACCTCACAACACGATCTCTGACCCGGATGGCAGGTACATCCTGGTCTCGGGTCTGTTACATGAATCTCCAATAACCTTTATTAACTACTATGCCCCGAACTCCAATCAACCGGCGTTCTTCCAGGGTATGTGGCGCAAGATCCATTCATCGATAGAGGGCCCGATAATCATGGGTGGGGATTCTAATATCGCCTTGGACGCGTCCATGGATAAATCCCACGCATTCAGGGTGCGACTTATACCTCCTACGTCAACCAGCATACAAGTAGCACGTTTCTTCCATTCGGTGGACGTCATAGATGTCTGGCGGGATTTTAACCCCACAGCAAGGGATTATACTTATTTCTCCTCAGCCCATAATATCCACACCCGTATTGATCATGTTATGATGTCAACTAGCTTACTCCCTAAGGTCACGGATGCTAGGATTTTAGCTACACCCTGGTCTGATCATGACCCGATTGTGGTTCGGTTGTCAGATTTATGTGGGAGACCGCCTATCTCCTCTTGGCGATTGAATGAGTCATTACTATCGGATCAGGAGATAGTTAAAGAAATCCAAAGGGAATTGGACACATATTTTCTACTTAATAAGGCACCAGACACCTCAATTATGTCCAATTGGGCGGCTCACAAAGCAGTGATTAGGGGGAAATTCATCCAGATAGCCTCGCGTAATAAGAAACGGTTGAAGGAGGTTCTGGCGTTAAAGGAGAGGAATTTTGCGGACCTGTCTAAGAAATTTAAAACAGACCCCTCAGCAGTTATTAAAGCAAAATTAGCAGAAGCTAGAACAGAATTAAATTTATGTCTGACAAGTTGGGCGGAAAAAAGTCTGCGTTGGTCACAACATAAGTTTTTTACACAAGGGGATAAACCGGGAACATTACTCTCTAGAAGCCTCACGCCCCGATTTAACACCTCAACACCACCGAAACTGCGATTGGCGGATGGATCTTTATCACAGAATCCCACAAAAGTTGTAAAGGCCTTTCAGGATTTTTATTCAGCGTTGTACTCAGCTCCACCTCAGTTTGATAAAAATAAGGCTAGGGTCTTGTTGGAAAAAACATTCCCTACTAAACTTTCCCAAGGGGATAGAGAAACACTGGATGCTGAATTTAGATTGGAGGAGGTATTGGATGTTATTAAAAATCTGAAGGCTCACAAAGCCCCGGGGCCAGATGGGTTTTCCTCAGGTTATTACAAACACTTTAGGGAGGTCCTGGCCCCGCACATGGTTGAATTGTTCAACGCTTATCGGGAGGGTAACAATTTGCCCCCTTTTTCGAATCTAGCCTATATACATCTTATCCCCAAGCCTCATAAGGATCATACAGATCAGGCTAACTATCGCCCGATATCCCTTCTTGATGTGGATCTTAAGATTATGACAAAAATTCTGGCGGTTAGATTGAATTCATTCCTAGCCACATATATACATAAGGATCAGGCAGGATTTATACCCCTCCGCCAGGCGGAAGACCAGACGAGACGGGCTGTGGACATTATCTCAGCGGTTCGTTCGGGGTGGGATGGCACTTCTGGACGTCAAAGTATGTTATTAAGCCTTGACCTCCAGAAAGCCTTTGACTCGCTATCCTGGGACTATTTGTTTTATGTCCTTGAGAGAATGGGCTTCGGTACGGGATTTTTGTCTATTCTTAAGATCTTATATTGTCTTCCTACAGCAAAAGTAAATTCTAGGGGATTTATGTCGGGAGCTTTTCCAATATGCAGAGGAACGCGACAGGGGTGCCCGCTATCGCCTTCCCTGTTTGCGCTGGCTATTGAGCCATTGGCCAACCTCATACGAGATTCTCCCGACATTAGGGGGGTGAAGGTGGGAGGAGTAGAACACAAATGTGCCTTGTTTGCGGATGACATACTGCTTTTCATATCGACACCTCTCACATCATTGCCGAATCTCTTTCATATTCTTGATCAGTTTGGCAAGCTGTCTGGGCTTAAGGTCAATCACTCCAAGTCGGTGGCAATGAATCTTACATTGCCAATAGGGGTAGTGAAGCTCCTAAAAATTAACTTTGATTTTCATTGGGATGCACGTAGATTGACGTATTTGGGTATTAAATTGACACCTACCATAGAGTCCCTTTACGAGGACAATTTCCCTCCACTTTTTCAACAAATAGCTACGGATCTCACTAGATGGTCCCCTCTTAATCTTTCATGGTTTGGCCGCATTGCCTCCATCAAAATGACGATATTGCCCAGATTGCTATATTATTTTCGCACGCTCCCTATTGTGGTCCCTCAGAAGGCGCTTAGACAAATCCAAGGGCTCATCATGGGGTTTATTTGGGGTTCTAAAAGACCGAGAATACAGAGACAAACTTTATTCACCCCTAAAACGGCGGGGGGTCTGGGGGTTCCCAATATCCAACAATACTATCACGCAGCACGTCTGGCGCAATTTACAGATATGTATGCGAGACCATACTGTCCCCAGTGGACGCAAATTGAGACGGCCGCATGTACCAGTTTCCCGCTGGAAACGCTACTGTGGATGGAGTCCTCGGACAGGCCTCCGGTTCTCTCCCCTGTGCTTTCTCAGATGTTACAGCTGTGGGACTCGCTTAGAAAGAGATTCCATATTAAATCACCCCATAATCCGCTCATGACCATCACGGGTAATTCTGCCTTTCCTCCGGGTCTGCGTAGAATGGAATTCCGGTGGTGGCTCAATAAGGGGTTTTACAGGATTAAGGACTTTTTTGTAGGGGGGGACATCAGAACTCTGGATTACTTTAAGGACTCACACTCGATGCCCCCATCGGAGCATTTTAGATATATCCAGATACACCACTTCTTGTTGAACTGGAAATCCAGGAGGGGGGACATCAGCACATTGACCACTTTTGAACGGCTGTGTTGGCTTTCTGGCTTACGACATAAAATTTCCACGATATATTCCGATCTGGTTACTCCGGAAGGTAAACTCCCTTACATGACACGATGGGAACATGATCTAGGTACGGGAGTGGAATTGGAGCAGTGGAGGGAGATGGCATGTACGACCTCAAAACTATCTATCAATACATCCTTGGTGGAAGCGGGTTATAAAGTATTAATGAGATGGTATATGGTCCCTACTCGTATAGCTCGCTTTAACCCATTGGTGGATAAGCACTGCTTTAGACAATGTGGTGCGGAGGGTACACTAATGCATATTCTATGGGAGTGTCCAGTGGTTGCCACATTTTGGAACCAGGTATACCAGCTTATTAACACAGTGATCCAAGTCAAACCCCCCAGGGATGTGATTACGGCTCTGCTATGCGGTCCTATTCCCGAGGTTCGGGCCCCCGCATGTAAATTTCTCCGATATGTGTTTCTGGCAGCTAAAATAACTATTGCTAGGGCCTGGCGAACACCCACGTTGTCTATGGATATGTTGATCGCTAAGATCTCATGGATAATGGTTAATGACCGCCTAACACATCAGCTGGCGGGTACATTAGACAAATTTGATGCCATTTGGGACCCATGGAGGAACCACACATTTTCGTGAATACATAGAGATGGTTAGAAGACCCTTCTACCCTACACCTTTCCTTCCCCCCCTCCTTATCCTTCTTTTGTTTATTGTGTGTGTTTTGTTTTTCTCTCTTATATTTTTTCCTTAGAGGCCATGTTAAGGTACTCTATAAAGCAATGTGATGTCAAGATTGGTTACCTATGTTAGTAATGAAGGCATTTATATACTATATATTTGGCAGAAGTGTTGACATCATGAATAATATATAATGTGAGATTTATTGGAGACCATGTTGGTCTAATACTTTGTTTAATTGTATTATTGATATGCAAAAGTTGAGACTCTGCGAGTCTGTGTTATTATTATATTACAAAAAACTGTTTAATAAAAAACTATTGAAAACAAATTCCAAATTGCGCTTGATATCCGGTGTGGAAGGAATACTGAGGAACGAAATGTCTCCCTCTGCCCCATTTAAAATTCTCGCAATGTCTCGCAATGTCCTCGTCGGAAAAAATTGCAGTGTTGGCTGTAGATAAACCTACAGGTAATTTGGCCTGCTCCATGTAAAAATGTGAAAGATAATCCACGCGGTGCCAGCTGGAGGGATCCAAATATGTAGCAACAAAAGAAAACAGCAGCACTCACTAGAGAAGATGCACAGGTGCCAAGCAAGCCATCCAGATCCAAGGACTAGGTAGTATATAAAAGTAGAGATCTTGCAGTATACAGTATATAGTAGGTAGAAAAAAGCAGCACTTCAGAGAACTCAAGTATCACGGTGCTATGCGTCCTTGACCGTCATCCACACGGTCCTGAATTGGATGCACAAACGAGGAAATAGACGCAGCACTCCAAAAGTAGTTGCAAAGATAGTGGTTTATTCACCCATGTACAGAAATAGCTAAGTTTCAGTCCTCTCAGCAGGACCTTTGTCAAGCAATGGTGATATGTGTCAATCAGGGTTTCATACCCTCCACTTGTGAACACATCATTAGTGATCATTACATCAGAATTTTAACCCTTTCACGCCGCAGCCCTTTTTCAGATTTTCATTTTCGTTTTTCCCTCCCCACCTTCCAAAGGCCAGAACGCCTTTATTTTTCCGTCGATATAGTACTATGAGGGCTTGATTTTTGCGGGACAAGTTGTAGTTTTTCGTATCACCATTTATTTTGGCATATATTGTACTAGGAAAAGGGAAAAAAATTATTTGTGGGGTAGAAAATGAAAAAAAAAGCGATTCCGCCATGGTTTTTTGCACGCCATTTTTACGGAATTCACTGTACAATTAAAACAACATATTCATTTTATTCTATGGGTCAATACGATTTCGCCGATACCAAATATATGTAGGTTTTTCTATATTTTACTACTTTTACAAGTAAAAACCTAAGTGTAAAAAAGAAAATTTATTTTGTTTCGCCAAATTCCGAGAGCTGTAACATCTTTATTTTTCCGTCGATTAAGTGGTATGAGGGCTTATTTTTTGCGGGATAAGCTGTAGTTTTTAATAATACCATTTTGGTGTAAATGTGACGGTTTGATCACTTTTTATTTCATTTTTTGTGGGAGATTAGGTGAACAAAAAATAGAGATTCTGGCGTTTACAATTTTTTTTTTACGGCGTTCACCATGCGGGTTAAATAATGATATATTGTGATAGTTCAGACTTTTACGGACGCGGCGATACCAATTATGTTTATTTATTACATTTTTTACTATGCTCTAGGGGGAAAATGGGAAAAGGGGGTTTTTTTGAACTTTTAATATTTTTTTTTTTTTTACACAAAAAAAACAACTTTATTTAACTCATTTTTACATTTTTTATTAGTCCCCCTAGGGGACTTCAACCAGCGATCGTTAGATCGCTTGCACGATATACTGCAATACTAATGTATTGCAGTATATCGTGATTCTGACAGTCTCCTATGAAGCCCTGCCGGAGGCACCCCCCAGGCAGACCCCCAGGCAGCCGTGTGAACCAACGGCTCCCCCCGATCTCGCCGCGGGGGGGCGTTGAGACGTTACAGGGGGTCGCCCCCCTGTTTTTAGTAATTTAAATGCCGCGATCTCTATTGAACGCGGCATTTAACGGGTTAAACAAGCGGAATCGCGCTAAAGCGCGATCCCGCTCGTAACCCGGAAGTGTCGGCTGTAACACACAGCCGACACACTCGCTCTATGGAGCGGACTCAGCCCGTGAGCCCGCTCCATATTCCCCCACCCGGCGTGCACCGTATATATACGGCGGATGTCGGGAAGGGGTTAAAAAGCATATAAAAAAATGCATTTAAAGTACATTCAAATTGTGCATATGTTACATACATATATCGTATATATAATCAAATAAATATATATATATATCAAATAAAGTGCACAGTGAAAATACATCATATAAAACTTAAAAAATCGTCAATTGTCAGAAAAGCTCATGAATATTCATAAGGAGGAGGAAACAGGAGCCACTCACCAATCGCGTAATCCTGGACAGCGCTGCTGCCTCTGATAGATGCCTTTCAATTAGTCTGTGATTAGGGATATTATTCCCAATATGTGTCCAGGATTACGCGATTGGTGAGTGGCTCCAGTTTCCACCTCCTTATGAATATTCATGAGCTTTTCTGACAATTGACGATTTTTTACGTTTTATATGATGTATTTTCACTGTGCACTTTATTGGATATATGTACGATATATGTATGTAACATATGCACAATTTGAATGTACTTTAAATGCATTTTTTTGTATGCTTTTTACAACTCTGATGTAATTATCACTAATGATGTATTCACAAGTGGAGGGTATAAAACCCTGATTGACACATATCACCATTGCTTGACAAAGGTCCTGCTGAGAGGACTGAAACGTAGCTATTTCTGTACATGGGTGAATAAACCACTATCTTTGCAACTACTTTTGGAGTGCTGAGTGTATATATATATATTGGTTGAACATGTGTTTGAAAATCATTTTTTGCCTTGAAGTTGTTTCTCAAAAGTTCTATGTTTGTTTTAGCGATTGTTTTTATATAAATACTGTAATAGATGGTGCCTACTGTAAAGGATCTGCCAGACACAGCTTCTGTGTCGACACCCGTGGTTAATCAGTCTGCATCTGCTCCTAGGTCTGCTAGAGTGACTCAATCTGCTACCACTCAGGCTCGTAGGCTGCGGAGTGGGAGAACCTATCACAGCCTGGCCAGACGGTTCTAGCTCCCGCCCTCGGTCTATGTATTCCTTCATTTGCTTCTTGTCTTTGCCTGTGATTCTTTCTTGTTTCTTGGCTCTGCTGTTCCAGCTATTACTATTGACCTCTGCTTCATATTGACCCTGGCTTTACTGACTATCCTCCTGCTCTGCGTTTGGTACCTTGTACACTCCTGGTTTGACTCGGCTCGTTCACTACTCTTGTTGCTCACGGTGTTGCCGTGGGCAACTGCCCCATTTCCCTTAGCTTCTGTGTACCCTTGTCTGTTTGTTTGTCGTGCACATATTGAGCGTAGGGACCGTCGCCCAGTTGTACGCCATCGCCTAGGACGGGTCGTGCGAGTAGGCAGGAACTGAGTGGCGGGTAGATTAGGGCTCACCTGTCTGTCTCCCTACCCCGTCATTACAGCTACACTACAACTCTCCCTGGACCTTTTACACAGGGATTTCACAATTCGCACTGTGACTGACAGAGAGAGGGGAGGAGAGGGGAGGGCGGGTATAGCAAGGTCCGGCCCTTTAGTTTGAGAGTCCAAGCAACCCCTTTGTCAAGATTTTTAATATGATAAGCACTTTCTGTTTCTGAATCTGGAGGCAACAAAATTCTGTAGAACAAAAAGACTTCACAAATTCAAGAACACTAGAAACATTTTTTGGCTGGAGTTATACTTCTCAAAAATCTGCACTTTCTTAACACGTCAATGACCCTCACACAGTTCTACAGTTTGTTTGAAAACAGAGCAACCACACATAAAATCGGAAATAAATAAATCTTCATGTGCATTAAATGTTGCCCTCAGACCTCCTAACCTAAGGCTCTGTTCACACAGAGTTGTTAGCAGGCAGAAAAATCAAATTTTGCGGCAGATTTTGACCTGCCTGCACTCTACTTGCTGCGTTTTTCATAAGCGGCCATTGTGCGCCGCAGGCAAAAAACGCAGCCAAAACTGCTTTTTCTGCTTCTCATGATGTCAATGGGACGTCAGAGACTGAAATGCCTGAAGAAAGGCATGTCGCTCGCTACTTTATCCCGTGAGCGGTTTTTACCGTTGCAGGAAAAAAACGGCACCACCTCCCATTGAAATCAATGGGAGGCGTTTTTAGGCGTTTTTTTTTCGCTGTTTCTGACGCGTTCAAAAACAGCGCCAAAATACTCTGTGTGAAAAAGCAAAACAATGTTAGGGTGTATTAAAAGAGACATAAAAACCTATAAAGTGTAACTAAACTTTTATAAAACTTTTGACATGTAATAGTGACATGTCAGAAGTTTTGATCAGTGGGGGTCTGAGCACCGAGACCCTCACCGATAGCTAAAATGAAGTGTCAAAAACGCTCGGGAGAGCAGTGTGTCGCTTAGTTTCTAATCAACTCTGCTTGGCATTGCTTGGAAAGCCGAGCGAGCAGAGTCGACAACAGCGCTCTCGGACCTGATCAAACTTCTGACATGTCAAAAGATTAGTTACCCTTTACTTGTTTATATTGTAAAATCACTTCCATGTTATAATCCGTCACCGACTAAATGTTTGAAGAGCTGCCCCGTCTACAGGCCAGAATTATTGTGCAGACGAGTGAACAACGTGTGAGACAATTTAATCTCCTACAGAGGAATCTGCTGGGTTTATCAGGTAACTTTTCCTAGGATGAAATAACAAATTTGAGTATCGAATCATCAACTATCAATTCTCTACGGGTGTGCAATATGTAGGCCTCTTATAAAAAATGTTACTGGTATTTTTCTCTCTGGCATGCAGATGATGAGGTTGGCAAACATCTTTATTTCAATTAAAATCTAATGAGTTGCTTTTGCTTAGGAATATTTTTAATTAAGACAAGAAGTGCTTAATTGTCTTGATTAGCGGTTTTATGAATGATGAGAGTGGATATTATTAACAGGTTTGAAATGTCATGTTACATTCTATCGTTGGGTTTATTTTGGCAGTGACGATGTCGAGCGTCTCACTATCACGTTTTTGTCTATCTTAGGCGTATCGGATTGGCCTGAGGAAGACGCCGGTACGGTGTCGAAACGCGTAGCCTGTATACAATAAATTCTTTATTTACTTCACCCACTGGAATGGTCATGGATTATCTCTGTTTAAGCAGCGCCGTTGGTCCCGTTTTTCTTCAAATTCAAATCGCACATAATCTGATGGAGAACGGCTGCGGCAGGGGCATCTCACACAGGGGCAGCAGCGGGCAGATCCAGTGACCACTCCTTAGTTCTATCCTCCAGGACATCTGGAAGTCTCCGGCTGTGATGGGAGGTCCAGTGTGTGGCTTCAAAGCTTCTTAGAGACCTGTGGATAGAGGATCAGGTTACATGGAGCAGACAGGTACAGTGGCATTTACACAGAATGTCATATATTCCATTATAAATATTGATTCAACTGGGTAATTCTGGCATTGCACTGCAAAGAAAAAGGGGATCAGGCCAATCGTGTTTTTGAGATTGGTGGGGCTCTCAGTGGTCACCAATCACACTTTAATGGCTGTCTAGTTGTCATCCCATAGTTGTATATCAGTAGAAAACCCTCTTAAAGGGGTTGTACAAGAATCAAAAATTATGATCTATCCACAGAATAGGTGATCATTTCCTTATGGTTAGGGCCCCACCGCTGGGACCGCCACTGATCATTAGAACGGGGATCCTGAATCCCCCGCTCTATTCAATGTCCTCCTCATTGCGGTTGAGCAGTGAGGAGGATATTGAATAGAGCGGCGGTCGAGCATGCGTTCTGCTGCTCCATTCAAAGTCTATGGGAATGGTGGAAACAGCTGAGTGTAGGGCTCAGCTGTTTCTGTCATTTTCATAGACATTGAATGGAACAGGTGGCGCATGTTCGACCGCCGCGCCAATCAAGCTCCTCTACTCTGTGGGGGGTGCAGTGAGAAGTAACAGGGGGTCCGGGAACCCCGTTCTCACATTCAGTGGGGACCCGAAAGCTCATAAGATTTTTTGTGATCATAGTAGCCAATTAAATCAATAAATAATGTGTGCAGAAAAGAAAATAAGACATGAGTAGACTTTGGGCAAAGTAACCAACATGGGTTTTTCCAAAAAATACAACTGCAACGACTACTGTATATAAATATATGTTAGGGCTTATTCAGAAAAACGTGATATACGTCCGTGCAACTGTAATATACAGCTGACATCCCGCTGCAACGGTGGCGATCACAGTTCTCTCAGATCGCCGCCGGTTAACCCCTTAAATGCCGCTGTCAATAGCGACATGGGCATTTAAGTGATTGACACAGAGGGAGGGGGCTCCCTCTGTACCCCGTTGGCCCCCTGCGAAAAATCGCAGGGTGCTGATGGTTGCAATGGCAACCAGGAAGCCCAGCAACAGCTTCCTGGTTGCCAAGTACGGAAGCCTATTACGTCCTGCCCAAGGCAGGATGTAATAGGCTTAACTGTCAGTTGTAAAATGAGAGTTAGGGCTTATTCAGACAAACGTATAATACGTCCGTGCTACGAGCGTGATTTTCACGCGCCTCACACAGACCTATGTCAGTCAATGGGGCCGTTCAGACAGTCTGTGATTTTCACGCAGCGTGTGTCCGCTGCGTAAAACTCACGACATGTCCTATATTTGTGCGTTTTTCGCGCATCACGCACCCATTGAAGTCAATGGGTGCGTGAAAATCCCGCGCAGCACATGGAAGCACTTCCGTGTGACGCGCGTGATTCGCGCAACAGCAGTAAAAAGTATGAATGTAAACAGAAAAGCACCACGTACAAACAGAATGTCATAATGATGGCGGCTGTGCGAAAATCACGCAGCCACGCATCATATGCTGCTGACACACGGAGCTGTTATGTACCTTTTGCGCGCGTAAAACGCTCGTGTGAATCCGGCCTAAGACAAAGTAATGAGACACATAAATCCTTCCCAATTCCACATACCTTGCCAGTGGGATCTGCCGGTAATACCAGGGCTGTTCTTGGATTATGACTCAGGACACTGTAGGTTGGTTCTCTTCTCCACATTTTCATTTGTCCAACGAGCAATTTTTAATTTTTGTTTGTTCTTGAAGTTCGTTTTTAAATATGTAACATGTAATAATTCTCCTCCGTGTAATGTTTTCATTGGTTACAAAAATATTAGTTGGAACATTTTTTCAGCAGGAGCTTTATGGCTGTTACGTTTTTAGGTGGCACATACCTTGCCAGCATTGCGCCCAGTCTAGGGTGTGGAGCTAGACTGCTCAGGATTTGCCTACCATACATCCTGGCTTCGGGGCAGCGGTCCTGTAAAGATTTAACTACAGCCGGTATTGCCCGATCTGTGATCCCTTTTCTACCAGACAGAAAAAAGTCTGGGCCCATTCTGTCCACCAAACCTACAAGATGCTTGACTGTGGTGGATCTGACTTTGCTGTTGTTGTGGCAGAGTCCTCCCTCTATTAGGGCTGTCAGAGCGCGACCTGGGCTGACATTTTCCACCATTGATGTCAGAGCGCTGTCCACTGCTTCACGGATAAAGGTGTTGGATTCCCCGGCCTTGTGTAGCAACACCCGGACAGTTTGCTGGAGGTCGCAGTCCATGTTCGCCTGCAATATTGTGAACATCATGTCCAGGCACTTGATCGCTGCGAGGGACACTGCGGATCTCAGGTTGGTCACTTCCTTCATTACCGCTGTCCTCAGGTCTTGTATTATTAGAACAGCAGCTTCAGGATGGACCGATATCAAGGATGAGATGGTGTCAATGCCTCGAATCTTTTTCTCCCAGTCCTCGTCTTCCAGCAGGATTAAGGCGTCAGCAACGGTCATCTTGGACTGGGACATCTTCTTTGGTTGTTTATTGTGCGTTGCTTTATGGCTTTGGACTGCATGATGACTTGATGATGGTCCTATAGATGGTAATACAGATGTCTTCTTCCTCTCGGGTGCAGGAGGCTCATCATGCTGGTTCCGTTGATGTAAATAGGAATTGTTATACTGCACCGTACTCACAGGCGTTATTTTTGGTAAAGGTTTGGATGGATACGCCTGGAGAGAATTCCTCCCATTGTTCATATTCCTGAGTTCTTCCAAGGTCTTTTCCGCTGCTGCAATATACTTTTTATATCTTGGGCCAGTTTCCTTGGTGACCTCTTTTTCTGTGGCTTTTTTGGGCCTTTTAGGTGGTTCTGGGGTGTTAGGGATTTTCCAACCCAGTTTTTTTCCAAAGTCACCAGATGGCGGATTTTTGTCAGGGATTCTCAATTGAAGATTGCTGGTCAACCTGGCCAGCAGTCTCTGAGCCGCCACATCCCGGTAGTCAGCAAAGTTGTCACCTAGGCTGTACTTCTGATTCATGCCATAACAGATGGGAGAAATATCTGAGAGGTCAGAATCTGAGCTGGATGTTACTGAGCTACTACAGTCAAAGGACTCTTCTGCCCACATCTTCCAAAAAATTATATAAAACACTTGGTGCGCACACCAATATCACTGCTTCTCTCTGTAGGGAAAGTCCAGCAATGTACAGAGCACTCAGCAAGCGAAGTTCTAATACAATAGTTTCACCATGACGCTTCTATGACATCAGCCGGACCTGTAGAACTTTTCCCTTAAAGAGGCTCTGTCACCAGATTTTGCAACCCCTATCTGCTATTGCAGCAGATCGGCGCTGCAATGTAGATTACAGTAACGTTTTTATTTTTAAAAAACGAGCATTTTTGGCCAAGTTATGACCATTTTTGTAGTTATGCAAATGAGGCTTGCAAAAGTCCAAGTGGGTGATCGACTTACCTGCAAACGCTGATGCTGCTGCAGAATCAACTGTAGCCTCTGGTGCCGATGTGGCCGTCACGATGCAGGACCTGTGAGTGACGTCACAGATCTGCACTGTCAGAAGCTGGGCGTTCTGAAGAGAAGAGGATGTTACTTCTCATCAGAGCGCCCAGCTAGTGAAAGTATTAAAAACGCCCCGATGTACGCACATAATACACGCCCACTTGGACTTTTACTTTTAAACACACGCACTTGGACTTTTGCAAGCCTCATTTGCATAACTACAAAAATGGTCATAACTTGGCCAAAAATGCTCGTTTTTTAAAAATAAAAACGTTACTGTAATCTACATTGCAGCGCCTATCTGCTGCAATAGCAGATAGGGGTTGCAAAATCTGGTGACAGAGCCTCTTTAAAGGGCCATTGACTCAAAAACAGACGAATATTTTTAATATTGTTCACAAGTAAAACACCTAACAGGACAAGTACTGGATACAAATATTTACTGTTTTAATTGTTGTAAAATGTTTTGGGGGAAGATTTATTTATTATCAGCCAATATTTATTTATTATCACACATTTCAGAATAACGGAGCTCTTATTGCAACATTTACTATACCTTATTTTTCCTCTACATCTTCAGTGCTGCAAGTAATTGACTTAACCTCTTCCCGCAAATTGGCGTTACTGTACGTCCCTTTTAGCGGTGCATTCCCGCAAATGGGTGTACAGTAACGCCCTGAGTATGAAGCGGGCACAGGAGCTGACATCCCGCTGCAACGGTGGCGATCACAGTTCTCTCAGATGGCCGCCGTTAAACCCCTTAAATGCTGCTGTCAATAGCGACATGGGCATTTAAGTGATTGACACAGAGGGAGGGGGCTCCCTCTGTACCCCTTTGGCCCCCTGCAAAAAATCGCAGGGTGCTGATAGTTGCAATGGCAACCAGGAAGCCTAGCAACAGCTTCCTGGTTGCCAAGTACGGGAGCCTATTAGGTCCAGCCCAAGGCAGGATGTAATAGGCTTAACTGTCAGTTGTAAAATGAGCGTTTAACGCACGACATGTCCTATATTTGCCAGTTTTTCGCTCATCACGCACCCATTGAAGTCAATGGGTGCGTGAAAACCGCGCACAGCACACGGACGCACTTCCATGTGCCGCGCGTGATGCGCGCTACAGTAGTCAAAACTATGAATGAAAACAGAAAAGCACCACGTGCTTTTCTGTTTACAAACATAAAAACAGAGTGTCATAATGATGCCACGCAGCCACGCATCATATGCTGATGACACACGTACCTTTTGTGGACCTTTTGCGCGCGCAAAATGCACACGCTCGTGTGAATCCGGCCTTACAATACACTGCACTACATAAGTACATACAGAAGTAGTGCAGTGTATTGTACTGGCGATCAGAAGATCAGATCTTCAAGTCCCCAAGTATGTGTAAAATAAAAAGTCAAAAGAAGTTTTAGATAAATAAATAAAAGTTTTATGTAATAAAAACAATAATCGCCGTTTCCCTGATCAAGCCCTTTATAATTAGAAAAAAATTAACAAAAAACTGTACATAATAAATAAATATTTATAAAAAAAAGTGAAAGAATTTCTGTTTTTTGGTCTCCTCACCTCCCAAAAAATTGAATAAAAACTGATCAAAAAAATTGCACGTACCCCAAAATGATACTAATAAAAACTACAGCTCGTCCCATAAAAATCAAGCACTCACACGGCTCGTCAACGTAAAAATAAAAAGCTATGACACTCGGAACGCAATAATGCAAAACGACGGACCAGACTAATTTACTAGTGCAGCAGTTCTTCACCTGATAGACCCTGTAAATGCAGCGGAAACAATGACATTTTGGGGTCTGTGATACACATGGGGCTAGTGAAGACGTCAAAGATTAGGCAATGCTGGAGTGCGGATGTTTTGTACAATACCAGGGACCCCCTTTAGAAGTGCGAGTCCTGCACCCAAAAATATGGCCTGTGCATGAAGGATTGATTGAAAGCAGGGGCGTAGCTAAAGGCCCGATGCAAAAATTCTTACTGGGCCCGCCCCCCCCCCCCCCCCGCAAACTTCTCATGGCCGACGGTCCGCAGCTTTCAGCTGCATCGCTGGGTCTTCTAAGTGACCCAAAAATGCAGCACTAGCAGCCGGGGCGTCACTAAGGCTGGGTTCACACACCCTATTTACGGACGTAATTCGGGCGTTTTAGCATTGAATTACGTCGGAAAATGCGGCTCAAACGCGTTGGCAAACAATTGCCCATTCATTTGAATGGGTCTTACGATGTTATGTGCCGACGGTCATTTTTTTTTTTACGCGCCGCTGTCAAAAGGCGGCGCGGAAAAAAGACGCCCGCGTCAAAGAAGTGCCTGTCACTTCTTCAGACGTAAATGGAGCCGTTTTCCATGGACTCCATAGAAAAACAGCTCCAATTACGTCCATAATGGACGCAGCGAAAGACGCCTGCACATGCCATTACGGCTGAAATTACGGTGCTGTTTTCTCCTGAAAACAGCACCGTAATTTCAGCCGTAACAGACGCTGCCGTGTGAACATACACTCAGGGCTTAAAATGTCAGGGAAATAGCCCCAATACATATGTGTCCGCCCAAAAAAAAGTGTGTATATGAGACAGCATAGCATATCTATAGCACTACGACCCTATAAACTATGGCTAGGATTAGATACAGTGGATCAGCAGACAGTATCACACATGATAGGATTAGATACAGTGGCTCAGCAGACAGTACCACACATGATAGGATTAGATATAGGGCCCAGCAGACAGTATCACACATGATAGGATTAGATACAGTGGCTCAGAAGGCAGTATCACACATGATAGGATTAGATACAGTGGCCCAGCAGACAGTATCACACATGATGGGATTAGATACAGTGGCCCAGCAGACAGTATCACACATGATAGGATTAGATACAGTGGCTCAGCAGACAGTACCACACATGATAGGATTAGATACAGTGGCTCAGCAGACAGTACCACACATGATAGGATTAGATACAGTGGCCCAGCAGACAGTATCACACATGATTGGATTAGATACACAGCTCAGCAGACAGTATCACACATGATTGGATTAGATACAGGTCTCAGCTCGCTAACATTGCGGCTCCAGCCCTGGACCCAGGATAGGTAAGAATAATAATTTTGCTTCTTTATGTGTTACTGATTATTTTTGTGTGTTTGTGTTTTTTTTACAGGTTCGGTTGTTGGACTTCGGATTCGAGGACTTCAATGACGGCGTTTTTTTTATTCTCAATAAAATGGTTAATGAGGGTTGTGTTTTTTTATTTCAATAAAATATTTTTTCTATGTGCTTGTATCTTTTTAAACTTTATTATCACGCCTTAGTAATGGCCGCCAGCTGATTGACAACCTCCATTACTAAGGCGGGGCTTAATGTTAGCCGGTGCAGAGGCTACACTAACCCCCATTATTACCCCGGTACCCACCGCCACCAGGAGTACTGGGAAGAGCCGGGTACGAACCAGTACCCGACCATCTGTAGTGACGGGTAGGCACCGGGGTGGCCGCAGGCTGGTAGTATTAGGCTGGGGAAGGCCAAAAACAGCGGCCCTTCCCACCCTTGTAATGCTGCCTGCTGCTGCTGTGTTGTATCTGGCTGGTTATGAAAATTGGGGGGGACCCCACATCGTTCTTTACAATTATTTTTATTTTTATTTTTTTTAAATTACGTGGGGTCCCCCCCATTTTTCATAACCAGCCAGATACAATAAAGCAGCAGCAGCCTAGCATCACCAGGGTAGGAAGGGCCACTGTTTTTGGCCTTTCCCCTCCTGATAATACCAGCCTGCGGCCACCCCAGTGGCCGACCATCACTACAGATGGTCAGGTACTGGATTGTACCCGGCTCTTCCCAGCACCCCTGGTGGCGGTGGGTACCGGGGTAATAAAGGGGGTTAGTGTTCGCCTCTGCATCGGCTAACACTAAGCCCCGCCTTAGCAATGGATGCTGTCAATCAGCCGGCGGCCATTACTAAGGCGGTAGTAATATAGTTTAAAAAAAACCACAAAGACATAGAAAAATATTTTATTGAAATAAAAAAAAAAACCCACACAGCCCTCATTAACCATTTTATTGATAATAAAAAAAAAGCTGTCATCGAAGTAGTCCTGGAATCCGACGTAGTCCAACGACCGAACCTGTAAGAAAACACACAAAAAATGATTAGTAGCACGTGTGTTAGGCTTAGATACAGGGCCCATGTGTGATACTGTCTGTGGGACCCTGTATCTAAGCCTACCACAACGTAGGCTTAGATACAGGGTCCAGCAGACAGTAATCTTATACAGTATAAGATTACTGTGTGCTGGGGCCCTGTATCTAAACCTACAGTGTGGTAGGCTTATATACAGGGCCCATCAGACAGGATCACACATGGGCCATGTATCTAAGCCTACCATGTGATTGGCTTAGATACAGGGCCCAGCAGACAGGATCACGCATGGGCCATGTATCTAAGCCTACCATGTGATTGGCTTAGATACAGGGCCCAGCAGACAGGATCACACAATCTGTGATCCTGTCTCATGGGCCCCGTAAGCCTGCTACATCGTAGGCTTAGGGGTTGTACAGTCCCTAAACATTGATGGCCTATCCTCAGGATAGGCCATCAATAGCTGATGTGTTTCTCGGGACCCGCAAATCAGCTGTTTTGAAGGGGCCGCAGCACTCGTACGAGAGCTGCTTCCCCTTCATTTCACTACTCGCTCACACTGTGAATCGCCGACACGGATTCACAGTGTGACAGGAATGAAGTGACAGGAATGAAGGGGAGCAGCTCTCGTACGAGTGCTGCGGCCCCTTCAAAACAGCTGATTGGCGGGTCCCGGGAGTCGGACCCCGCCAGTCAGGAATAACCTTACCTTCCTCTTCGGCTGCGGCGGGAGTTCTGTCGTCTCGATGCTGTGCGCGGCACATAGCGCTGTGACGTCATGCGCTGCGCACAGCGCTTGACGTCAGGACCTCCGCTGCGATCCGGAACCAGGAAGGTAAGTAAAGTATGTTACTATAGTAACAGGGGTCCGCGGCCCGAGTTACTATAGTAACTTTTTATTGATGTGGTGCGGGGGGCCGTGGGCCCCCCTGGCTTCGGGGCCCGGTCGCAATTGCGACCGCTGCGACCCCTATAGCTACGCCAGTGAACATACCCTAAGGCCCCATGCACACGACCGTAGATTTCGTCCGCAATTACGGTACGTTATTATGGACCCATTAATTTCTTTGGCCGACGGACACCTTCCCGTAAATTTATGGAAAGGTGCAGTCCGGGCCGTAGAAACCTTCCATAAAAAATAGGACATGTCCTATTTTTTTATTTTACAGACCGTGGTCCCATACTTTATAAATGGGAGCACGACCTACAAATGCGGATAAATGTCCATAGCCGTCCGCAGCCGGCCATGCCCGTAATCACGGACCGTGCATGCAAGTGTGAATGGGGCCTAATAGGACAGGCATATGTCAGCTAGTCAGTGCTCTGGCCCCATGCACACGGCTGTAGATTTAGTCCGTAGTTGCAGACCGTAGTTACGGTCCGCAATTACAGACCCATTCATTTCCATTGACCACGGACACCTTCCCGTATATTTGCGGGAAGGTGTCCGGGTCATAGAAAGACCCCATAGACCCATAGAAAGCCTATCTTTTGCCGTAATGACGGACAGTGATTACGGGCACGGCCGTGTGCATGAAACCTTAGGCCCAATGCACACGACCGTAAAAACGCCCGTAATTACGGACCATAATTATGGACCGTAATTACGGGCCCATTCGTTTCTATGGCTGACGAACACCATCCCGTATATTTACGGGAGGCTGTCCGTGCCGTAGAAACCTGGCGTAAAAATAGGACATGTCCTATTTTTTTATTTTACGGACCGTGCTCCCATACTTTATAAAGGGAGCGCAGCCCATAAAAATGGCCGGTTATTCGCGGCCGTCCGTGCCCGTAAATACGGGTTGTAATTACGGGCACGGTTGTGTGCATGGAGCCTAAGTCTGTGGCTGATCACCTTTGATTATATAAACCGGCTCAGAACTGCCACCGCCTTGCCTGTGCAACATGGTTCTTGCTCATTTATGGAGGCATTTGCTATTTTGAATTTGACCCAGACTTTTTCCTGAGTCTGTATCTGCCTTATTGTGTAGCATGAACTATGCCAGTCCTGACCTCAGATTTGTATGACCACACTTCTGTTTATCAACTTCAGTACCTCGCAAGCCATCAGCATTTGCTATTGGAGACTACTCTAAGGCAGAGATCCCACGGGTCGGATACGCTGTGTAAAAACTGTGCAGCGTATCCGACCTGGAACCCACAGCACTTTCCATCCAAAAAACCGCTCCACATTGTAGTGCAGTTTTTCAAACGGAATTTCCGCTGCGGAATGCAGCACTGGGAGAAAAAAAAATTCCATACTTTTCCCCTCCCTTTTTCTGCACATAGTCCGGCCTCCTGCTATGACGTTGCAGGCCATGTGCCGCTGCAGCCTGTGATTGGCTGCAGCAGTCACATGGGATGAAACGTCATACCGGGAGGCAAGTAAGGAGGTAAGTATGATTTTCGCTGCGATTCTGCCGCAAACGTCGCAACCAGTGGCGTAACTATCGCGGTAGCAGCAGTAGCGGCTGCTACGGGGACCGGGGCTTGAGGGGGCCCGTGCCGCCAGCCGACACGCCCTCCCAAATGCCCGGTGGTGCCGCTAGCAGCCGTTATGGCTGCTACAGGGGTAGCACCGCTACTGTGGGGCCCGCGCCACCGAGCCTTACACAGGCACTCTCATGCCTGTAGGTGTCGCTAGCACCAGAGGGGGCCCCGGTGCTAGCGGCACCCAAATACATTTATTAGCACTGAATGGCCGGGCATGTTCCGTGCCTGACCATCCAGTGCCTTACAATGACACTGATTGGCTAGCGGCGCGATGACATCATCGCGCCGCTTCCATGCTTGGAAGGTGCTGATTGGCGGGGCAAGTCATTCTGCCCCGCCAATCAGCGTCATTGAAGGACGCTCATTCAGCTCCTGCAGACATGCTCAGAAGAGAGCATGTCTGCATCGCCAGTGAACAGCGTGGGAACCGGAGAATGTGAGTATGTCAACTTTATATATTTTTTTCCTCGTAAAAATGTGAATGGCATTATCTATAGTGGGGGGGTCTATCTACAGGGGGGGGTCGTCTTTATGTGGGCTATTATATATAGGGGGGTCTATATGTGGTTCAGTAGCTACAGGGGGGTCTATATGTGGGGGTGTGGGCCACTATATACAGGGGGGTCTATATGTGGGCCACTATATACAGGGGGGGTCTATATGTGGGGCACTAGCTACAGGGGAGGTCTGTATGTGGGGATGTGGGCCACTATCTACAGGGGGGTCTATATGTGGGGCAGTATATGTGAGACACTATACAGGGGTGGGCTATATGTAGAGCACTATCTATAGGGGAGCTATTTTTTAGGGTACTTTCTATAGGGGTGGGCTATGTGTGGGACACTATATACAGGGGTGGGTTACATGTGGGGCACTAGCAACAGGGTGGCTATATGTAGTGCACAGTCTACAGGGGTGGGCTATATGTGGGACAATATCTACAGAGGTGGGCTATACGTGGAGCACTAACGATAGGGGAAGCTATATGTAGGGCAGCACGGTGGCTCAGTGGTTAGCACTATTGCCTTGCAGCTCTGGAGTCCATATGTGGGCACTATCTACAGGGGCTTCTATGTAGGTCACTATCTACAGGGGGCACTATCTACAGGGGGCACGGTGTGTGTGTGTGTGTGTGTGTGTGTGTGTGTGTGTGTGTGTGTGTGTGTGTGTGTGTGTGTGACAGTTATATTTAGATGTGTTGAGAATTTTAACTTTGTTTACAGGTGCAGAAATGTTTTAAAAGTGAGAAGCTGAAGACATCTAAACGGAAAACTGCAGAAATGGGTCATGGCCGGGAGAAATCCATCATAGATGTCTGAACCGGAGGGAGAAGAAAAGAACTAGAATCTGAGACGTCACCGGTGAGTCACTTAATGTAAATGTTTATTCTGCCTCTAATCAGTATTGTAGTCACTGTATGATCTGCAGCGAGATGATGGTGGTATGATTTTTTTTTGTCAAACCGCATCTCCCAGCATATCCTTATCATTGTTTCGGCCATGCTGGGAGCTGTAGTTTTACGCCGTACAAACCTATGCGCAGTGGCGTAACTACCGCTATAGCAGCCGTAGCGACTTCTACGGGGCCTGCAGCATGAGGGGGCCCGTGCCACCCGCCGGCACGGCCCCTCCCATGGCCGCAGGCTTCGCTAGCAGCCGCTATGGCTGCTACAGCGCGACGCCACTGAAGGGCTTGTTCCTACAAAAGACATGCATCCCCTAACCACAGGATAGGGGATACATGTGGGATCGCTGGGACGCCCAGCGATGAGGAGAACGGGGGACCGAAAGTCCCCCCTAAGTTCTCCATGACAAACCTCGGACTTCCGTAGTCTGTCTGCAGCTCCATGGAAATGACTTGCGCACCGGTCGTGCTTGTGCGCATGCGTGACCAGCGCTCCTTTAATTTTTATTGAACTGCGCAGACGCCGGAAGTCCGAGGTTAGTCATGGAGAACTTCGGGGGACTTTCGGTCCCCCGTTCTCCTTATCGCTGCCAGCGATCACACATGTATCCCCTATCCTGTGGATAGGGGATGCATGTCTTTTGTAGGACAAACTATAGGCCGTTTTTTTTTTGGGGGGGGGGGGTCTGTATGGCGTAATCTACAGAGGGGGCTGTATGGCGTTATCTACAGAGGGGGCTGTATGGCGTTATCTACAGGGGGCTGTGTATGGTGCTATCTATAGGGGGCGCTGTGTGGTGGAATCTATAGGGAGGCACTATCTACAAGGGGGGGGTTGTGTGATACCCAGCAGAGGGGGGGGGGCCCCAGTCAAAAGTTTGCTATGGGGCCCAGTCTTTCCTAGTTACGCCCCTGGTCGCAACACTTGGCTCTCTGTTGTGGGTTTTGCATCTCCATTGAATTAAATGGGGAAAAACTGCAACATAAAATCAACAAAAACGCAGCATAAATTGACATGTTGTGGATTTAAATTCCGCACCGAAGGTCAATTTATTAACGTTTCGCTGTATTTTTTTTCCGCAGCGTGGGCATGAGATTTTCAAGATCTCCTCCACTTTGCTGCTACTGTAAATGCTGTGCAATTTCCGCACAGAATTCCGTTGTGGAAATTCTGCAGCGTTTACGCTACGTGGGAACCTGGCCCAAGGACATGACCTGGGTACTCGCTGCATAAAGTCTATACCCCCATGAGAGGCATTTAAAAGTGAAGATTGCAAAATCCCATAGACTCTATCCCCCTAGTCTAGCTCTACCAGTAGTGACACAGTGGTTCCCACGCTCCTGTCCCAAGGCCTGACTGTAACAATAACTTTTTTTATTCGCAATAAAATGTGCAAAATATTCAACTTTTACACATTTTTTATTTCTCAGATTTACATTACAATAACATATTAAAATAAGCTTCCCATTTTATTTTCTGCATTTTCATACATGAATCTATAGATGTGTGTGATGAGGGCAGGCAAGTAGAAATGCTTGGGTCGGAGGAGTATTTTTGAAACAAATTTTTGTAAAAAAAAAAAAATCCCCCCCAAGAGGTTTTTTATGACATTTAAACTTTATATTTATTTTTTACTGTGCTGTTTCTCACTGTCACTGTGGCATCCATAGGTATCACAGTTACAGGGTAAAAACGGCCCTCTATGGTGACATTTATCATTTACCATCCACTAGTAAGACATTTGTCATATTAATGACCTTTCATTGATTTTTCATAACACATTCTCAGTTTCTGTTTTACTCCCCCTCCCTAGAAGACCTTTAATAAATCAAAAGACTGCAAGAATCCTTCTTGAACGTTTTTTTTTAATGGGCCATTGGTCCTTTTAATCTTTTTCTTCATACCTTATACAGGAACCAGCTGGTAGAATGAATTGGTTGGCATCTCATAATTCTCTGTTATGGCTTTCTATGTAGACATTTAAAAATATTCTAAAACATTGTCCAAAAATGTTAAAACTGTTTTTAGACGACTAGCTATTATATTGGTTTACCAAAAGAAAGACGTGCAGACAGTGGTGTCAGACAGAATATTGCCCCACTAAGAGCCCCGGCATTAATTTTTTTGTCTGCTTGAGCATTTCATACAGTGTAAAGGCCAGGGGGCTTTCAAAATTTTCATCAATGCTACAGAAAGAATTTGCTTAATGCAGAAAGCAGCTATCTGACACACCATGGTGCATTCATTGCTGTCTACCGGTCTCTAAACCATATGGTTGTTGTCACAGAGGTCATTTTTTCAGCACTGCCAAAATAAGTTTTTGCCTGCACTAAAAGTTCTATGGCTAAACTGACGGTTCTGAATCTACAGGAATCAGTGTACAGTGTAACTGGATGAGTTCAGATATGGCGGAAAAAAAATTCAGAAGATTTTGCTATGAATGCGTGGCAAATCCACAGCAAAATCCATACGTAACATCGACCCGCATATTTCACGCTTTGCATTGCAAGAGTGGCAAAAAATTCACTGAAAATCCACAACATAATAGGCATGTTGTGAATTTAAAAAATTGCAGCATTCCCCCAAATCCGCTGTAGAAAAATCTGCTGCATGTGAGTGGCCTACTGTGGCTCGATGTTGGTTAAAGGACTTGCTAAATATCTGTTCACATTAGCCACATGGATTCTGATCTTGTTCTTCTTCATTATGCTCATCTAATCAAGACGCTGTTTTCACATGAAGACATGTCTTAAACAACGTGACAGCCCCAGACCAAATGATCCATCGAATGCACGTACGCTGAAGAGGGATGGTCCTCAATCCCAACCATGGAATCCAAAAAGAATATAGTAGCAACAGCATCCTTACTCCAAAAAGTTTTTTTATTGTGCCAAAAAATGCATTCAGACAGACAGCAGCCAAGATTCGACCCGAAAAGGGTTGCTACTATTTTCTTTTGGATGTCTTTACTTAAAGGGATTGTCCACTCAGGACAACCCCTATACATACGTCCCTACCTGCCGGAGGGTAGAGCCATTGCAAAAAGCGTCTGTCCCTTTGGTTGACTGAACACCACAATTGCTCCTCAGCATCTCTTCACCCATGGACACAAGTGGACTACATTTGAAAAATGAGTAGTCCTCTTTGGACAACCCCTTTAGGCTGCGTTCACACATATTGGACACAATATTTTATGTCCCATACACATGTAGTGGAAAAAATCCACGCGGAATAATGACTACCCTGTGGATTTTCAAAATCTGTAGCATACTCAATATTTGCGCAGATTCCACACGGAAATGTAGCAGATTAGCTCTATAGAATTATAATGGGGCTCGTCTGCATATGGCCTATCCGAGGATAAAATCTGATTGCCGGCCTCGGATTTCTCCCAAAGATTTGTTTAAAAATCTATGGCAAACCCTGAACATATGAACATAGCCTTAGGTGCTCACACCTACATAGAAATCCCCCAATTCCAACATATCATTAAGAACTCCAGCTGGGTGTCCTAAATTGGTATTTTCGCATTTATGATATAATGTTCCTTCATTACACTTAGACCTCTCATCAATGACTCACACAATGAGAAGGTGAATTATGTTGTAATTAGTCTGAGTCCTCCCGGACGGTCTTTCATGTTCCACTGCCCACACTAATATTTATCTCCATGAATCAATCTTCAAAGTTGGACTGATAAAACAAAATGTTTTCCAAGCGACTTTTCACTCGGTTGGTTCTGGTTCAGGTGATCAATTAATAATAATTAGAATAATTCACCACCTGCTTGGGTTCATGTGAAGATCTCATGTACATACCCTACATACTCCTCCTCCAGGGATAATAGAGAATGCGAGCTTTTCTGTATGGTAATGTAACCATCATTAAAATGATTTCCAAATGACTCTCTCATTATCATAATTATAGCATCAAAACTGTGATTATATTATATTCCAATAATTTGTTTACAAAGTCATGAGTACATCATAATTATTGTATTCATTAACTTTGTACAATGCTTACTTGTTAGAATGGTTCCTTGATAATAAGATGATCACAAAGTGTCGGCCTGCTGGGCCCCCCAGCAATCTGCTGTAGTCGGTAGGAAAAACTGGCAGTAAGTGTTCAATTTCCCGACAGCACCACCACAGGGGAAATTAAGTATTACACAGTGGCCATTCAAATCAATGTGTTGTCTGTGTAATGCAGGACAGGACAAGTCCTCCCAGGGGCGTAGCTAAAGGCTCATGGGCCCTGGTGCAATAATTCAGCTGGGGCCCCCTACCCCTTCCTAACATCACCAGACCCCTGCGCACACCTATGCCCAGCAGCCCTGCCCGACAGACCCCATAAATGCCTCCACAGTATAATGCCCCCCATAGCTGCCCCCACACAGTATAATGTCCTACATAGCTGCCCAAACACAGTTTAATGCCCCCCATGGCTGCCCCCACAGTATAATACCCTGATAGCTGCCTTCACACAGTATAATGACATATAGCTGCCCCCACAGAATATTGACACCCATAGCTGCCCCATACAGTATAATGCTCCCATACAGTATAATGCCCCCCATACAATATAATGCCCCCATACAATATAATGTCCCCCATAGCTGCCCCATACACTATAATGTCCCATACATTATAATGCCCCCATAGCTGACCCATACATTATAATGCCCCCCATACAGTATAATGCCCTCCATAGAAGCCACATACAGTATAATGCCCCCCTACAGTATAACACCTATAGCTGTCCCATAGAGTATAATACCCACCATAGCTGCCCCATACAGTATAATGCCCCCCATATAGTATAATGCTCTCCATAGCTGTCCCATACAGTATAATGCCCCCATACAGTATGATGCCCCCCTTCGCTGTCCTATACAGTATAATGCCCCGCATATAGTATAATGCTCCCTCAGCAGCTATCACATGAGCCCCCCTCCCATACCCAGTATAAATCCCCCATATGTACGTATCTAATAGAAAAATAATAACATAATTACTCCCCGATCTTTCTCCTCCTCTGCACTGTTCTGTGAGTGACTCCGAGCAGACAGGCACGATGACATCACTACATCGCGCCTGCCTGTACCGAGCCGCTAGCGGCACAGTGAATGCTGGAGCAAGGTTGAACTGTATCTGAGGACGCAAATACAGTTGGAAGTACGACCAGTGCAGTCAGCGTTGCGTGGCAACAGGACCTGGTCGCAGTTGCGACCGTTGCAACCCCTATAGCTACGCCACTGGGTCCTCCAGAGCAAGAGACACTCTTTTATAACCACTCTCCACTCTGGCCACGTGATGAGGATCCTGAACAGAGGACCCCCTCTATTAACTCAGAACTCTCTAATAGTATATATAATAATGGGTTTTCTAAACTAGACATCCCCTTTCACGACCTAGGGAGTTTTGGACTCCATGGCCCAAAAAAAAAATGTCTGATGATTTTTCACCTTTCATCTGTACTTAATATTTGCTTGTTTGCTACTTAATATATTCCAGTGCATACTTTGTATTGGGTAATTTAACCCCTTAAGGACGCAGCATATTCTTCAGGTTTTTCTCACCACATTCTGAGAGCCATAATTGTTTTTTTGTGCAAAAAAATAAATCTCGCTGTATTTCTTTTGTACGTCCTAAATTATGGATTACATTTATTTTACAGGTTGCGGCGTTTGGGGCACATTCAGCCTTTGCATTGTAAGGCCTGAAATCCGCTGCTTCTCTGCAAAAGACTGTGAATGCTGCAGAATGTAAACGTCTGCAAAGCTACAGAAACCATAGGAAAAAAGTCTGCAGTGGAATTCCGCAGGAAATCCACCATGTCTGAACGTGCCCTTTTTTTATTACGCCAAGGGCTGTCCCTTAAAACTGCCAGCCCCAAAGATCATTGTCACTGGCAGTGGCGGATTATCATATGGGCGATTCGGGCGGTCGCCCGGGGCCCGAGGCTCCCGGGGGCCCATGGCAGCCCGAACCGCACATTATCTTACAAACCCATTCAGCGCGCTAGCGCTTCTAACTTCCGAAGATGAGGAGGGGAGGAGCAGGGAATTGGCCGGGAAAGGGGTAGGACACGCCTCCCTGACAAGTGCGGGCGCCGCCATGAGTAACAGAACAGCGACGGACGGCTGTTCTGTTGCTCCAAAGCTGCCAGAGAAGACCCGGGCGGGCGGTCACCGGCGCTGAGGTTAGTCGGCTTATCCTCCTGCCCAACTGGTTCCCAACAGCTGGCTGTATTTTTACGGCCAGCGGTCAGGGACGGGTCCTTAAAACCCGAGCCATAGACTTTCTACGGCTCGGGTTTTAACTTGCTGCCCGCGCGATCGGGCAGCTGAATGTCGGGTCTCCGGCTGTCAGTGACTGCCGGGGACCCCGAGGAGAAGACAGAAGCAGCTTTCGCTGCTTCTGTCTTCTCCGATGTCTTCTTACACAGCGTTCAATGAACGCTGTGTATAGGAATAGAGACAGCAGCGGCGCTGTCTCTATTCCTCCCGGTGATCATGTGACTGGTCACATGATCGCCGGGTGCCGTTAGTGACAGACTGTTGCTGGGTCTAACTAGACCCAGCACAGCCCTATTAGTGACAATCGTCACTATGAGAGGGCTGATTTCCCCTGTAACTGGGGCTGCTGTGCAGCTCCAGTTACAGGGGAAAAGATGGTGTAAAAGAAAGAAAAAAATATATAAAGTTCCCCAAAGGTCTTTTTTGACCTTTGAGGAACAGACCATAGTAATAAAAAAATAATAAAGTAAAGTGCAAAAAAAAAAAAATAAATAAATACACATAAAATACCTACCCCCAAAAAAACAGTTCCCCCCGCCAATCATTGTTGTAACGCTAGCACTGACCCAATTACCCTAATATAGACATGTAATATATTAAAATTTACGGTAAACAATGCCGATTACAAATAAAAGGTCTATTTTAGGGTAAAACTATGTTATTACCAAAAAAAATTGCTGAAACGTAAAAAAGCTTATTTTTTTACTATTATTTTCAAACTTTATGAATAAAAATTCTAAAATAGAAAAAAGTGTGCATAAAAACGATAAAAAACGAAACCTGCATTGTCTACGGAAAAAACGTCGCAAAAATCACGTCGTTGTTTTTTTTTTTTTTTATAAAAATGTGTGTTTGGTGCAACTTTGTAATTACGTTTTATTAAAAAATATTTTCACTTTTTGAGATACAGCTGCTTTGTATCCTGTATCCGTCAGGTCAGCAGGACTGACGGGATCAGTGAAACGGGCCCTGTGCTAAATTATAATTTTAGATGTGATAGATTTGAGGTGGATCCTGCGTGTCACTGATCCTGTCAGTCCTGCTGACCTGATGGATACACAGGATACAAAGCAGCTGTATCTCAAAAAGTGAAAATATTTTTTAATAAAATCAATCAATCAATCACACACATACTAATATATATATATATATATATATATATATATATATATATATATATATATAAAATTATGATATAAAGTTTTTAAATGTGTACATAACCTTGAGGCACTATATACAAGGGGGAGCGCTGTGTGGCACTATATACAAGGGGGAGCACTGTGTGCCACTATATACAAGGGGGGGGCTGTGTAGTGCTATCCACAGTGGTATGTGTGTGGCACTCTTTATAGGGGGGGCTTTTTGGTGCTATTTACAAGAGGGGGAGGGCTGTGTGGCGCTCTCTACAGGCGGCTGTATGGCACAATCTATATGGGGCTGTGTGTAACGCTCTCTACGGGGGGATGTGTGATATATAGAGGGGGCTGTGTATGGCGATATCTATGGGGGTGTGTAATATCTACAGGGGCTGTGTGTGGCACTATGTACAGGGGGCTGTGTGTATGTGGTGTTTTACAGTGTGTGGTATTATATTCAGGCGCGCAGTGTTTGGTGCTATTATATTTAGGGGCACAGTATGTGGCACCATGATAACTTTATTTTCGTTTATAGGTGTGGAAATGTTGGAAAAGTGAGGAGACGTCTGAGTGGCAAATTCTGCAGAAATGAGTCATGGCCGGGAGAAGTCGTCATGAGCGCTGGACCGGATGGAGAAGAAAAGAGGAAAAAAACTACTAGAATCTGAGACGTCGTCACCTGTGAGTCACTAGATTTATAGAGAATCTGTCACCTCTCCTGACATGTTTATTATAGGAAATCCTTGTATTTCACAAAAAGTCTTTCTGCAGTCCAGGACTGATAGACAATTCCCCTTGTCAGGAGGTTGTGTCCCTGCACAGTGTGATACTGTCAGTATGTAGGGACACCGCGCTGTGACAAGGGAAATCGTAACACTGTTAATGCTTGCCCAAAAAGGTAGTGTTAAAAATAGTTACGGTGCGGCAGGGCGGCGGTGAGGAAGGGGGGCCCAAGTTTGGGTAACAGCCCAGGGCCCATGGTCTACTTAATCCGCCACTGGTCACTGGGTCTGAATATTGAGGGCCCCCGTCCCTTGTGATGCTGTGATCGCTATTTACAGAAGATGGCATGGAGAGATTAGTAATTTTCTGCTACATTAGTCTATATGTTTATTTTATGATACCGACCAGCAGGGCCACCATCATAGCTGTACAAGGTACACCATGAAAGGGAACAGGCCCCAGATAGTTAACAATCACTGACACTGGGACCCTGCAGCAGCCTGTGAGGTGGAGGAATAACCTGGTGGTGTATGTATGTATGTATGGCTCTTATATTTAGGCGTTGTATATACACTACCGTTCAAAAGTTTAGGGTCACTTAGAAATTTCCTTATTTTTGAAAGAAAAGCACAGTTTTTTTCAATGAAGATAACATTAAATTAATCAGAAATACACTCTATACATTGTTAATGTGCTAAATGACTATTCTAGCTGCAAACGTCTGGTTTTTAATGCAATATCTACATAGGTGTATAGAGGCCCATTTCCAGCAACCATCACTCCAGTGTTCTAATGGTACATTGTGTTTACTAACTGTGTTAGAAGGCTAATGGATGATTAGAAAACACTTGAAAACCCTTGTGCAATTATGTTAGCACTGCTGTAAACAGTTTTGATGTTTAGAGGAGCTATAAAACTGACCTTCCTCTGAGCTAGTTGAGAATCTGGAGCATTACATTTGCGGGTTCGATTAAACTCTCCAAATGGCTAGAAAAAGAGAGTTTTCATGTGAAACTCGACAGTCTATTCTTGCTCTTAGAAATGAAGGCTATTCCATGCGAGAAATTGCCAAGAAACTGAAGATTTCATACAACGGTGTGTACTACTCCCTTCAGAGGACAGCACAAACAGGCTCTAACCAGAGTAGAAAGAGAAATGGGAGTCTCTAGTTTGAGAAATAGACGCCTCACAGGTCCTCAACTGGCAGCTTTATTAAATAGAACCCGCAAAACGCCAGTGTCAATGTAAAGGATCTGCCAGGTACTACGTCTGTGTATGCTCCCGGGATTAATCAGTCGACACCTGAGGACAGACCTCTTAGACTGACCGGTGCCAGGGTGGCAGGCTCAGGAGTGGGAGAGCCTATCGCGGCCTGATCAGTCAGAGTTAGCTCCGCCCCCTGTCCATTTATACCTGCCGTGTTCTCTTCCTCAGTGCTTGTTATTCTTCTTGAAATCCTGGCCCCACTGCTGCCTTGCTCCAGCCTGCTTTTGCCGTGCTTCTGCCTTGCTTCAGTTCCGCTTATCCTGCTTCGCTTTGCCCCTGGCTTGCTTCCTGCTCCGTGCTCTCGTTGGTATACTCCACTACATCCTGATCCTGACTGACTCATTCACCGCTCCGTTTCCTCGCGGCGTTCCGTGGGCTACTGCCCCTTCCCTTGCGTGTTCCCTGTTTGTACTCCCTTGCACTTAGACAGCGTAGGGACCGCCGCCAAGTTGTACCCCGTCGCCTAGGGCGGGTCGTTGCAAGTAGGCAGGGACAGGGCGGTGGGTAGATTAGGGCTCACTTGTTCCCTTCACCTGCCTCCCTGAAGGCGCTACAGTGTTTTTTGGGGTTCGCTAACTATTACAGGAGATTTATTGCCAACTTCTCGGTCGTCGCTAAGCCTCTTACGGACCTTACTCGCAAGGGTGCTGATGTCCTCCATTGGCCCCCTGAGGCCGTCCAGGCTTTTGAGACCCTCAAGAAGTGCTTTATCTCGGACCCCGTGCTGGTTCAGCCCAACCAAAGGGAGCCATTTATTGTGGAGGTTGACGCATCCGAGGTGGGAGTGGGGGCCGTCTTGTCCCAAGGTACCAGCTCCCTCACCCATCTCTGCCCCTGTGCTTACTTCTCTAGGAAGTTTTCGCCCACGGAGAGTAACTATGATATTGGCAACCGCAAACTTTTAGCCATTAAATGGGCTTTTAAAGAGTGGCGTCACTTCCTGGAGGGGGCCAGACACCAGGTAACGGTCCTTACTGACCACAAGAATCTGGTTAAACTAGAATCTGCCCGGAGGCTTAATCCTAGACAAGCTCGTTGGGCACTATTCTTTACCAGATTTAATTTCTTGGTTACCTATAGGGCTGGGTCCAAAAATATTAAGGCTGATGCACTGTCACGTAGTTTTATGGCCAATCCTCCTTCCGAGAAGGATCCTGCTTGTATTTTACCCCCTGGTATAATCGTTTCTGCCACTGATTCTGATTTAGCTTCTGACATCGCGGCTGATCAAGGTTCAGCTCCCGGGAACCCCCCTGGGGACAAACTGTTTGTCCCCCTACAATACCGGCTAAGGGTACTCAGGGAAAACCATGACTCTGCACTATCTGGTCATCCTGGCATCTTGGGTACCAAACACCTCATTACCAGAAACTATTGGTGGCCTGGGTTGCCTAAAGACGTTAGGGCTTACGTCGCCGCTTGTGAGGTTTGTGCTAGGTCCAAGACCCCTAGGTCCCGACCTGCGGGCTTACTACGTTCCTTGCCCATTCCCCAGAGACCTTGGACCCATATCTCCATGGATTTTATCACCGATTTGCCTCCATCTCAGGGCAAGTCGGTGGTGTGGGTGGTAGTAGACCGCTTCAGCAAGATGTGCCACTTTGTGCCCCTTAAGAAACTACCTAACGCCAAGACGTTAGCTTCTTTGTTTGTTAAACACATTCTGCGTCTCCATGGGGCCCCCAGTCAATATAGTTTCTGACAGAGGGGTACACTTTGTTTCCTTATTTTGGAGAGCTTTTTGTAAAAAGTTGGATATTGATCTGTCCTTCTCCTCCGCCTTCCATCCCGAAACTAATGGCCAAACGGAAAGGACTAACCAATCCCTGGAACAATATTTAAGGTGTTTCATCTCTGACTGTCAATTTGATTGGGTCTCATTCCTTCCCCTCGCCGAATTTTCCCTGAATAACCGGGTCAGTAACTCGTCAGGGGTCTCCCCGTTTTTCTGTAATTTCGGGTTTAACCCAAGGTTCTCCTCCGTTTCTCCTGGTTGTTCCAATAATCCCGAGGTAGAGGACGTTCATCGGTAACTGTGCACAGTCTGGGCCCAGGTTCAGAAGAACCTAGAGGCGTCCCAGAGCGTACAAAAGATTCAGGCTGATAGTAGACGTTCTGCTAACCCGCGGTTTGTCGTCGGGAATCTGGTCTGGTTGTCGTCCAGGAACTTGCGCCTTAAGGTCCCGTCCAGGAAGTTTGCTCCCCGATTTATTGGACCTTATAAGATCATTGAAGTCCTCAACCCTGTATCCTTCCGTCTGGAGCTGCCCCCATCCTTTCGCATACGTGACGTCTTCCATGCCTCCCTCCTTAAACGCTGCTCCCCGTCCTGGTCCCCCTCGAGGAAACCTCCTGTTCCCGTTCTCACCCCTGAGGGGGTGGAATTCGAGGTGGCCAAGTGGACAGTAGGATGATCCAGGGCTCCCTCCAGTACCTGGTCCATTGGAGAGGATACGGGCCGGAGGAGAGGACTTGGGTACCTGCTCGTGATGTTCACGCTGGGGTATTGATCAGGAGGTTCCACCTTCTCTTCCCCACTAAACCGGGTCCTCTTAGTAAGGGTCCGGTGGCCCCTCATAAAAGGGGGAGTACTGTAAAGGATCTGCCAGGTACTACGTCTGTGTATACTCCCGGGATTAATCAGTCGACACCTGAGGCCAGACCTCTTAGACTGACACCGGCTCCCACCAACCAGGGTGGCAGGCTCAGGAGTGGGAGAGCCTATCGCGGCCTGGTCAGTCGGAGTTAGCTCCGCCCCCTGTCCATTTATACCTGCCGTGTTCTCTTCCTCAGTGCTTGTTATTCTTCTTGGATTCCTGGCCCCACTGCTGCCTTGCTCCAGCCTGCTTCTGCCGTGCTTCTGCCTTGCTTCAGTTCCGCTTATCCTGCTTCGCTTTGCCCCTGGCTTGCTTCCTGCTCCGTGCTCTCATTGGTATACTCCACTACATCCTGATCCTGACTGACTCATTCACCGCTCCGTTTCCTCGCGGCGTTCCGTGGGCTACTGCCCCTTCCCTTGCGTGTTCCCTGTTTGTACTCCCTTGCACTTAGACAGCGTAGGGACCGCCGCCAAGTTGTACCCCGTCGCCTAGGGCGGGTCGTTGCAAGTAGGCAGGGACAGGGCGGTGGGTAGATTAGGGCTCACTTGTTCCCTTCACCTCCTTCCTGCCATTACAGTCAATGTCTACAGTGAAGAGGCGACTCCGGGATGCTGGCCTTCAGGGCAGAGTGGCAAAGAAAAAGCCATATCTGAGACTGGCTAATAAAAGGAAAAGATTAATATGGGCAAAAGCACACAGACATTGGACAGAGGAAGATTGGAAAAAAGTGGTATGGACAGACGAATCGAAGTTTGAGGTGTTTGGATCACACAGAAGAACATTTGTGAGACGCAGAACAACTGAAAAGATGCTGGAAGAGTGCCTGACGCCATCTGTCAAGCATGGTGGAGGTAATGTGATGGTCTGTGCTGGTAAAGTGGGAGATTTGTACAAGGTAAAAGGGATTTTGACTAAGGAAGGCTATCGCTCCATTTTACAACGCCATGCCATACCCTGTGGACAGCGCTTGATTGGAGCCAATTTCATCCTACAACAGGACAATGACGCAAAGCACACCTCCAAATTATGCAAGAACTATTTAGGGAAGAAGCAGGCAGCTGGTATTCTATCTGTAATGGAGTGGCCAGCGCAGTCACCAGATCTCAACCCCATAGAGCTGTTGTGGGAGCAGCTTGACCGTATGGTACGCAAGAAGTGCCCATCAAGCCAATCCAACTTGTGGGAGGGCCTTCTGGAAGCATGGGGTGACATTTCTCCCGATTACCTCAGCAAATTAACAGCTAGAATGCCAAAGGTCTGCAATGCTGGAATTGCTGCAAATGGAGCATTCTTTGACGAAAGCAAAGTTTGAAGGAGAAAATTATTATTTCAAATAAAAATCATTATTTCTAACCTTGTCAATGTCTTGACTATATTTTCTAGTCATTTTGCAACTCATTTGATAAATATAAGTGTGAGTTTTCATGGAAAACACAAAATTGTCTGGGTGACCCCTAACTTTTGAACGGTAGTGTATATATGGGTATATATACACTGTATAACAGTACACCATATGAGGGGTACCCACAGAAAATAACAAATGATATTATCGAATGTAGGGCCAGATCTGGTGGTAAATTTTGGCTCCAAGGTCTGATTCACATGGGATTGCCTTCTTCTGGACCTTTGGGTTCCAATGTTTAGTCAAAGCCTGGGCCCCATCCAGAGATTCTCTAGGACTCTGATGGGCCAGTACGACCCTGACTTTTTATGTCTACAGGCCGCTAAGATGGTAATCTGGTACTGCTCTTCATGAATCTTAGGGCCTGTTCACATCAGCGTTGGCTTTCCGTTGAGGGGTTCCATCGGAGGTTTCCGTCAGGCGAACCCCTCAACGGAAAGGCAAACGGAAACCTTACCTTCCATTTGCATCACCATTGATATCAATAGTGACGGAAACATTGCTAATGGTTTCCGTTTGTCACCATTCCGTCATTCGGTTTTTTCGACGGAATCAAACGGAAGGTAAGGTTTCCGTTCGCCTTTCCATTGAGGGGTTCACACGACGGAAACCTCAGGCGGAACCCCTCAACGGAAAGCCAGTGCTGATGGGCATTTGCCTGTTATAAAAACATCGTCATTTTGTATCCGTGAACTGCAACATGTTTAATAATTTTCTTTTTCAATTAACCAAAAAAGAAGATTATGTTTGTTTTAGTTTTACTTGTAAAAACGACTTTGGATGGTTGTGGCGTGACTCATGATGTCTTGAATTAGCTGAAATCCTTTTTCCTGGCACTGCAAGAAAGCAAGTTGTGATGTATTTATAGAGACATAAAAATGGCAGGTAAAGAGAGGGTTTAGTGTATATACAAGTCTATCTTATTATATGGGGTCTTGTCAGTCTTTCAAAACCCGCGTCTCTTGTGTTGTTTGTAGAGGTAAATGTGAACGGCATAGCTTTACATAAACCTATTTAAACATACATAGATTTCTATATTACATATTTTATGGTAATTACAGTCTTTTGCTGGTAGGTATTACAAATTGCTTTCATCTGATCTGCTGGAGGTATAGCTCTGGAACATGTTATGTTTTCATTGGCCCCATGCAGCTTGGAGGACTTATGACCTCGCTAACTACATGCAACAAAGTCAATTTTTTTTTCATCCCCAAATTACACAGAACGATTTCAGAAAATTAAACGGTTCTGGTTACAGAAATGTGTATTTTGAATAATGATCTTCAAATATAAAGTAATTTGTTAGGACTGAACGTAAGTATTACATGACAATTATGATTTATCTCAGAACACGGTTCTTAAAAAAAAATCATTATTTTTCTTCGTGCATGGGTGTGCGGTTCAGGAAAGAGAAGGCAAAACCACTAAGTACAATACATGTTTTCAGAATCTTTCCACCATAATATGAATTCAGAGCGTCTAGGAGGACTTTATGATACTACGTGACATGTTTAGAGGGAAATAAGAGTATTACATGTGGAATATATCCATATATTTCGATATAGGGCTGTATTTCATGAGTTTGCCCAACCACAGACCCCCGTGTCCAATACTGGTGGAACATAATGGTTCCCATAACCCATTTTTGGGTGAAAGAAGAGAGAGAGAGATTCATTTCAGAGTTCTGAAGATTGTCAGATGTATTCGTCATCTTTCCTACCCAGCCAGATTCTTCCCAAGTCATCCAATTTGGTTTAACCCCTTTAAGGACCGCCCATCTCATCCTTAAAGGGAACCTCTCAACTCCTATTTACCTAACAAACTGGTCGTAGTGTTTGGTAGGTCTTGTAAAAGGGTGTGCTTACACACCTTTTGTTTGGTTTGTATTACGTTGTTTGTCTAGATAAATGACTTTATTGCCATATGCAAATGACTCTGCAAGTGCTAAACGGGCAGTCAGTTTCTCCACAAGTGCTCCTGCTCTCGCCATTTTAGCCTGCTCAACTCTGCGGCATTTAAAGTGTTAAACAGTCAGGATTGGAGCTATCTCCCATCCTAGCCGTTTCAGTGGGAGCCCAGCTGTCAATGGCGGGATCCCGTGGTAATCGCATGGGCACAGAAGCTGTAAAGTAAACTTAAACTTAATGTAAGCCAATCCATGACATAGGGCTACGTCATGGAGGTTAAACGGGTTAAAGGGGTTGTCTCAGTAATTAATTTTATGGCACATCATTAGGCATATCAATGTACAATTGGTGGGGTCCAACCGATGTGTCGCCAATCATTAGAATGAAGGGGTAGCAGCGCTAGGAAAGTGCTGTGCCCATCATGCTCTGTTGGCTTCCTCAAGAGGCTGCATGCTTGGCCATTGACTATAATGGGCGGCAAATGCACCCTCCCAACTAAGTTTGCTGCACAGTTGTTAGAGACTGCTGGTCACATAGGAGAGAAGACAAACGTGTTTTTACAGCTTCTGTCTTCTTTACATCAATGAGCACCTTGTATAGAATACAGGCAGCGGTAGGACTACCACCTCTATTGGTCCTGACGTGATCGCTGAGTTCCCAGTGACAGGAAGAAGCCGGGTCTAACCGTCTCAGCATAAACCTAACACTGACAAATGTAACATGAACAGACATGTAAAGCATGGCGGTAAACAGAGAAGCAACCTGTCCCCCTAATTTGACAGGAAGTACATAATAGTCCACCTTGAAGGGGTTGTCCGTGACTTTAAAAAAAAAAAAAAAAGGGTCTCCTGTTTTTTTCTAGAAACAGGGCCAAATTTGTCCATTGGCTGTGTCTGGTATTGAAGCTCAGCAGCAGTCAAGTGAATGGGGTTGAACGGTAATAGGAGATGCAGCCCATGGACAAGAATGGCGCTGTTTCTGGGGAAAAACAACAGACCCTCTTTTCTAATCCCGGACAAAACCCTATAAATTCCCATTAGTCAATACAGTAGATCTGAAAAGCAGCTTATTCCAGTAAGTAACTTCACTTCTAGGTGGTACCTAATCCTGTTTGGCCATTAAACTTATTTTCATACTTTAACCCCTTCTCGCCCTGTGTCATAAACATATGGTTCTTGGATTTGGTACTTAACTTCCAGCACTGAACATTTATGGCGCTGTGATTGTGTGGGCATAGGGGTGATGCCCGCACAATCACCTGCTGTGTACAGTTGTGATTCACAGGCACCAGTCCACGGGGTGGCCAGGATCTGAGAGAACTCCTATTCTGGACGTTAAACAATAACATCACAAGGGAGAAGAGGCCCTTTTGCCCTCAAGCATCTGGCCCTAGCAGTTTTAAAGTAACAGCTTTGGGCCTAACAAAGGCACTAATCACTGTCCTATGAGAATCCCTGTTACGGCATATCTGAGGGCATACCCTAACAGCGCAGCCAGTGATGCATTGCATGGTATTCCAATGTATTATACTGAAAATAATTGTTTAATAAAAAAGCATAAAATATAAAATGGCATAAAAAATGTACATGTTAGGTGTCCCCTTAATTTTAATTCAGAGAGTTCGGAAAATTATATAAAACAATGAATAAATAAATGTATTTACAAATCTATTAACCCTTTCATGCCGACAATCTGTATATTCACGCCCTTTTCGCACATACCCCGTGCAGCCAGGGCGTGAATATACAGATCACTGTTCCAGCCGGCATAGCGCTGTGAAAAGTGCTCGGACGCCATCTGTGTCAGTGTCCCCGTCTCCCCAGCAACCTGTTCTCTGACAGCCGAACCGATTGGTTCGGCTGCAGAGAATATTATCACCGGTATTAACCGCTTCCTGACCGCCCACTGTAAATTCACGTCGGCGCTTGAATTTACAGTGGGTGTTAAAAGCGCGATCCGTGTGTCTCATAGTAGTGCTGACACCCAGATTGCGCTGTCAACCCCTGCCTCTGGTCCCGGAGACATGACCGGGACCTAATTGGTTCAGGTCCCGATCATGTGATCGCAGGGAAAGTTTGTTGTAGCAACAAACTGGAAAGTTTGTTGCTACAACAAACTTTCCCGAGGACCGATTGCGGGTGCTGCCGTCAGTTGCATGGCAAAACCGGAGGCCATACAACAGCCTCCGGTCTGCCATTCAAAGAAGCCTATGAGGACCAGCTGGTCCTCATAGGCTTCCTGTCAGTGTGACTGTCAGCGTCACACTGACAGTTTATAACACGTTATACTACCTAAGTAGTGTAATGTATTATAGCAGCTATCAGTGCTGCAGGTCTTCAAGTAAATAAAAATAAAAAAGTAATAAAAATGTTTTATACAAGTGTAAAAACAAGTTCTAAGTTCCAAAAACAAAAAATGCTTTTTTTCCTATAATAAGACTCTTATTATAGGAAAAAAAATAAACCGTTAAAAAAGTACACATATTTGGTATCACCGCGTTCGTAACGCCCCCAACTATAAAACTATAATATTTTTCCCGCACGGTGAACACCGCAAAAAATAATTAAAAAACAATACTAGCATCACTTTTTTTTTGTCAATCACCCCTCCTAAAATATAGAATAAAAAGTGATCAAAAATTCGCATGTACCCCAAAATAATACCAATAAAAACTACAACCCGTCCCGCAAAAAACAAGCCCTTACACAGCTTTTTTTGACTGAAAAATAAAAAAAATTACGGCTCTCAGAATATGGTGACACAGAAAATAAATTATTTTATAGAAAAGTGATTTTGTTGCACAAACGCCACAAAACATAAAAAAACTATATACATCTGGTATCGCCGTAATCGTACCGACCTGCAGAATAAAGTAAAATGTCATTTATAGCGCACAGTGATTACTGTAAAAAAAAGGACAAAAACATTGTATGGTTTTTTTTTGTCACTTTGCTTGCCAAAAAATCGAATAAAAAGTGATTTGGTGACTCAGAATATAGCGACAGAAATTGTGCAGAGTGTCCAAAAGCGGATAAGATTGGGCACCATTTATCAGTGCGACACCGGCCACACATCTATGAATTATTTATTTACCCCCTTATTATGCCCTGATGTACTCTGCCCAGCTTACATATACCCCCACATTATAAACTGAAATACCAGCAAAACCCCAAACAGAACTATTACCAAGCAAAATCTGCGCTCCAAAAGCCAAATGGCGCTCCTTCCCTTCTGAGCTCTGCCGTGGGTCCAAACAGCAGTGTATTACCACATACTGGCTATTGCCGTAATCGGGAGAAATAGCTTTTCAAGTTTTGGGGTGCTTTTTATTCTTTATTCTTTGTAAAAATTACATTATATTTTTCCAGAAAAAAAGCAGATTTTCATTTTCACAGACCTATTCCAATAAATATAGCAAAAGACCTGTCGGGTCAAGTTGCTAACTATAGCACTGGATAAATTCCTTGAGGTGTTTAGTTTCCCAAACCACTTTTGGGGAGATTCCACTGTTTTGGCACCACAAGAGCTCTTCAAACCTGACATGGTGCCTAAAATATATTCTAAAAAAAGGAGGCCCCAAAATCCTCTAGGTACGCCTTTGCTTCTGAGGCCGGTGCTTCAGTCCATTATCATACTAGAGCCACATGTGGGATATTTCTAAAAACTGCAGAATCTGGGCAATAAATATTGAGTTGCAAGTCTCTGGTAAAACCTTCTGTGTTACAGAGAAAAATGTATTACAAATTAATATCGTCCAAAAAAATGAAATTTGTAAATTTCACCTCTACTTTGCTTTAATTCCTGTGAAACGCCTAAAGGGTTAATAAACTTTCTGAATGCTGTTTTGAATACTTTGAGGGGTGCAGTTTTTAAAATGGGGTGATTTATGGGGTCTATCTAGTACATAAGGCCCTCAAAGCCACTTCAGAACTGAACTGGTCCTTGACAAAATAACCTTTTGAAATTTTCTTGAATATGTAAGAAATTGCTGCTAAAGTTCTAAGCCTTGTAACGTCCTAGAAAAATAAAATAATGTTCAAAAAACAATGCAAATATAAAGTAGACATATGGGGGATGTTAATTAGCAACAATTTTGTGTGGTATTACTATCTGCTTTACCAGTAGATTACATTTAAAATTAGAAAAATTATAATTTTTGCAAATTTTCTTTACATTTTGGCATTTTTCACAAATAAGCTATGAATTTATTGACCAAATATTTCCACTAACATAAAGTACAATATGTCACGAGAAAACAATCTCTGAATTGCTTGGATAGGCAAAAGCATTCCAGAGTTATTACCACATAAAGTAACACATGTCAGATTTGAAAAAATGGGGCTGGACATTGAGGCATCAAGGACCCTTGGTCATGAAAGGGTTAATACATTTTTTTTTTTCATTTTTTTTTTTTTTGGCATATTGGCCTAAAAACAAACAAAAACAACAAACAAAAACTAAACCCCAAAATGAAAAAACGAAACAAAAGACTAGAGACCTCACACAGCAACGTAAGAGATTGAACTAAATTAGTCATGGCTCTCAGGGATTCGGTGAGGCAAAATGTCCCAAAGTAGGCCGTGTCCTTAACGGGTTAAGGAATATTCTTTAGCAGCCATGCAGGTTAAATAAAATAATTTCATATGTGGGAATTATATGAAATTTTACATTACACATGTCCTTTTAATGCAAAGACGTGCTTATCCAATGGATCAGAATCACATTGAGGGGAGAAAAGTAAACTTTAAGGTTCTAATGATAGACATGTTTTTAGGATTTCCTCCAAATATTTAAAAGAGGTTGAAACCATAAAGAACATCTGCAGCGTATACTCCTAATAAACACAATCAATGTACCGTCCCATGCCCCGCGCTTTAGGTAATGCACAACAGAGGACGGACGTGTGGAACATGGTCTTCACTGGTAGTTGAAAGACTTGATGCAAAAGGATCTGAAGAAAATCCTGATCTCACAGCGTGTTTCATGTAAATGAAACGCAGACGGTAGTGTGGAAGTGTCTTCAAAAAATGCATTGTGTGAATGTGTAAGTGATTGTGATGTAAAAAAGGAATAATAGGACGAAAAATAGTGTATATAGAAAATATGATAGATCATCTATAGCATAATCATATAGTAAAACAAGTGTACGGTAATTAATATACTATACCTTTTTTATGGTTTAACAAAAAATGGTGCCGTTTTCTAATTTATCACGGTTTTCAAGATCTCTGCTTGCAGTCATTTAATGGGAACTGTCACATAAAACAAAACATATAAATTTGGTATCGCTGTAATCATATCAACCTGTAGAATAAGGTGAATATGTAATTTTTACCGGCTGAATGACACTGTAAAAACAAAACCCCCCCCAAAAATGGCGTAATCGCTGTTTTTTGCCCATTTTACCCATTTAAATTTATTTTTTTCAGTTTCCCAGTACATTATTCGGTAAAATAAATGGTGCAATGAAAAATTACAACTTGTTCCGCAAAAAAAAAAAGCCTCACATGGCTATATTGACGGGAAAATTTACAAAAATTATAGCTTTTGGAAGGTGGGGAGGAAGAAATAAAAGTGAAAATCCGAAAAATGGCTGAGGAGGGAAGGGGTTAACATTTCTAACCCACCATATGCCATTTACAATATTAGTGGAGTCTTCTTACGTGGCAGAGGGGTTTTTGTACCCCTTCAAGCACCAGGGCCTGTAGCCAACACTAGGGGGAGCTTACTACAAAATTAACAGTATGCCGCCAGCTCTTAAGCCCCCCCTAGTGGTGGCTGTAGGCAGCCAGAATTTTATAATTCAACACTAGGTATCCGCAAGTGATTTGGAGCTCTGAAGTACATAAAGGGTATTTGACCGCTATAAAGATTTATTATGAAATTAATCATCAACGAATGCTGAACCTAACAATGACATGGTATTAAAAGAAGGAAATGCTTTCCTATTTTGCATTGAAAATAAAAATCTGATTTTTAAATGACCTGGTTAAACAACAAAGTCCGAATTGGTCAAATAAATAATTATTTGTGATTTGCTGTGCAGGTGGAACATGTAAAATCCTGTTTAATACATAAGAACACGCAGGTGTTACATACATCTAAATTGTCTCCAATCTGTGGTCTATGGAGACTTCAATTCTGAGTCTCCCGTGGAATAAAATGTCACAGGAAACCAGCGAAAGCGGCTGAAAGACTAAATTACAAGCTGCACCCAACATAATAGTATCATTCCCATGAGTGACTGTCCAAAGTCTAGATATGGCTAGAGTGAAATACACGTCTGTTGATCTAGGCTGAAATAGCATCTCCTTATGGCAGCTGCAATACCAAAAGATTATCTTTTCCGCTTCAATCTGCTGTCCGGCGATGGCTGTACAGCGGAGCATCTGTTCTTTACACAGAAAAATCAATATATTTTTCTGTAATTCCACAATCTAAATGGTTTTAAGATTCAAAAATACTATTTATTAACTACTGCTACATGAAGTGTAAAGTGAATCTTTTCTTCCTTTGAAAACAAATTTGTTTTTTAAATTAATACGGTCCAAATTTCGGTACTGATCAATTTCTTAATATCGTTATAGCATTGTGAGCTCTATTTTTCTGATACAGAGCTCCAAATCCCCTGCATAAACCTATAGTTAAATGATATAAATCTGTCTGCCTGCGGCCCCCGTTGATCCCCTGCAGGCAGACTAAGTAGGAAAGGGGGTGTGGAGCGAGCTCACGGTCTAAGCCCGCTCCATACTCAGCAGGTGTTGGCTGTATGTTATAGTCGACACTTCCCTGCACTGCTCGGGATCGGAGATAACTTTGAGACCAGCCACTTAACCACTTAGACACCATGCAGTGCCAGCTTTAGGATAGATAGCGCCCCATTCAAAATTTTCTTTCTCCGCCCCATCCCCGTCATAGAAAAAATTCCACCTAAAAAATGTTAATGTTCCCCACAGTATAATGCCCTTTTTAGTGCCCCCACACAGCATAATGTCCCCTAAGTGCCCCCGCACAGTATATTGCTCCCCACACAGTATAATGTTTCTTTAGTGCCCCATACATTATAATAATATTTAATAATATATTATAACCCGTTTAAGGACACAGTATTTTGTCCTCTAAGTGTGCCCACACAGTATAATGCTGCGTAAGTGCCACACACAGTATATTGCTTCCTGTAGTGCCCCTAAACTGTATCATGTCCACTTAGTGGCCCCCACACAGTATAATGCCCCCTTACTGGTCCCCACAGTATAATGTCCCCCCTACCCTGTGTGCCCCACACAGCCCCCCCTTGTGGATAGTGCCCGCCTGTAGATTGTACCATACAGCCCTCCACCTCCCCTTGTAGACAGTGCCCCCACCTCCCCCTTGTAGATAGTGTCATGCAGCCCCCCACCTCCACCTTGTACACAGTGCCATACAGCTCCCACCTCCCCGTTGTAGACAGTGCCATACAGCCCCCACCTTCCCCTTGCAGACTGTGCCCCCCCCCCAAAAAGTAGAACAAAATAATTGTACTAACCTAGACCCTGTTTTCTCGACAAACGGAGCTGCTCCACAATGCCGACGGGATCCTTGTGAAGGCCAGCATGATCCAGTGACGTCATTATGCCGGCCTGTGCAGAGATCCTGTCCCTGCGCTCGATCAGCTGAGTAAAATGCAGAGCAGGGGGATACCTCCCTGCTCTGCTATAGGATTCAATGGTATGTGCAGATACTATTGAATGTGGCGTCGATACCACTGTAGCAGCCATAGCGGCTGCTAGCAGCGCCACCGGTGGGCGATATGGCTTCTACAGTGGTGGTTACGCCATTGAGCAGAGAAGGGGCACTCGGGCCGAAAGGCAGCTGCATAGTTGCTTCAGAAACACAAGCAGGGGAAGGGATACAGCGCCCCCTTCCACCTGCTGCAGTGATGTGCTCTGTGCGATGGCACAGTTCGCACACCCCAAAGTCTGGCTCTGACGCCATGAATCGAATCCGTTAGAAAGAGGGGGAGTGTCCTTTGTCTCTCCATCACCTCTCACCTCCGACCCAATTAAAGGGTGCTAATGGTTGTCATGGCAGTGTAGGGCATTTTTAGTAATGTACAAAAATAAATTGAAAAAAAAAAACCTATACCCATTTTTCCCCTAAAGTAACGTAAAAACAAATAATAAACATAATTGATATCGCCGCATCCGTAAAATTCTTTACAATATAACATTATTTAACACACAGGATAAACACTGTAAAAAAAAATAAGAAATGCCAGAATTGCTGTTTTATGTTTACCATGGCTCCCCAAAAAATGGATCAAATAGTCACATGTACCCAAAAATGAAATCAATAAAAACTGCAGCTCGTTCTGGAAAAAAAAAAGCCCTCACAACGCTCCATTCCACCCCACAGTGATTTTTTTTTTCCCCGTTTACCAGTATATTATATGGTACATTAAATGGTAAAATTAAAAACTAAAACCTTTCCCACAAAAAACAAGCCCTTACCCTATCAGAACTTCCATACAGGGGATTTGAGTATTTAAAAATGCAGCTCCAACCGCTGTAAAGATGTATTAGTCCTTTAAAGGGGTTTTCCGGTTTAAGCAAATTAATGTTATTTTTTTATATTTAGATAATTAAAAGTTATACAATTTTCCAATATACTTTCTGTATTAACTCCTCACGGTTTTCAATATCTCTGCTTGTTGTTATTCAGTAGAGACTTTCACTGTTCACTTGCAGTGGATAAAATTATGTCCATGGTCATGTGATGGACACACAGGTGCACGGATCGTTACAGTTGGGCCAGATTAACATGAACGAATGCAAACTCGGACGTGAAAAACTGCAGTTTTTCACGTCCAAATTGCACCTGTGTGGGACCCGTTTTCACGGATCCCTCATAGATTTGAGTCTGTTGAGGGATCCGTGAAAACATACAAAAATAGGACATGTTCTATTTTTTCACGGGCCCTTCACACGGTCCGTTAAAATAACAACCATGTGAACAGACCCATTGAAATACATGCGTCCGTGTGGCGGCTGTTAAAAAAACGGCCGTCACACGGACGTATAATACGTTCGTTTGAATAAGCTCTTACAGTACGGGTATCACAACTGTGCCTTCTAACGATCCCAGCACCATATGTATCCATCACTTGACCATGTACTGAGCCGTGCACCTGTGTGTTTATCACATGACCATGTAATGAGCTGTGCACCTGTGTGTCTATCACATGACCATGTAACGAGCCATGCACCTGTGTGTCTATCACATGACCATGTAACGAGCCGTGCACCTGTGTGTTTATCACATGACAATGTAATGAGCCGTGCACCTGTGTGTTTATCACATGACAATGTAATGAGCCGTGCACCTGTTTGTCCATCACATGACCATGTAACAAGCCATGCACCTGTGTGTCCATCACATGACCATGTAACAAGCCGTGCACCTGTGTATCCATCACTTGACCATGTAACGAGCCGTGCACCTGTGTGTCCATCACATGATTATGTAACGAGCCGTGCACCTGTGTGTCCATCACATGACCATGTAACGAGCCGTACACCTGTGTGTCTATCACATGACCAGGACATGGATTTTATCCAATGGAAGTAAACAATGAATGTTCCTACTGAATAACAACAAGCAGAGATCTTGAAAACCATGAGGAATTAATAAAGAAAGTATACTGGAAAATTTTATAACTTTTAATTCTACAAAAATAATATTAATCTGCTGAAACCGGACGGTTACAGTGGTAGCGACGCCGCATTCAATAGTCTATGACTTTTTGATCACTTTTTATTTTGTTTTGTGGGAGTCAAAATGAACAAAAAGTATTGTTATTAAGTTTTTTTTAACGGTGTTCACCGTGTGGAATAAATAACATTTTATTTTTATAGTACGAGATACGAAATATGTATAATTTTTTCTAATAATAAAGTACTTTGTAGGGGGAAAAAAATCTAAAAAAATAAATCTAAAAGTTTTTTTTTACTTTTATTTGTGCCACTAGGTTTCACTAGGGAATACATTTAGATGGTCAGCCCTTTCAGAGCGGGTGCTCTGTGAGGGACAGATCAGGGGTTGCACATAGGGAAAGTAAGGGCATGTAAAGACGTGGTGGAATGGTTGCAGAATTCCACTGCGGACAGGTCGCAGTGCAGTGGACTTTTCTTAATCTGATTTCTACAGCTTTTCATTAAGTAGGGCAGATGTTGCAGAAAAAAACGGTGCCTAAATGGGTTTGTGGTGAGGAATTTACATTCCACATCATGGTAAGTCTGTGTGGAGAAGCAGGAGATTTTCACTGCGGATTTCAGTCTTTGCAATGACGAGGCTGAAACCTGCAGCAATTCCGCTGCAAAATCTGCCACGTCTGGCTGCCTGCTCACATATGCGGATTATGCAGCAAATTCGTTGCGTAACTGCCGCAAAATCCACAGCAGAAATTTTCTGCCACTTCTAAATATGCCGTTACTGTCATCACACCAGAGTCAAATGCTGCACCGCATATCTCTGGAATAATACTATGGATTTCTAATTGAACCAAATAAAAGGTACATTTTAATCAGAATTTTATTTATTTTTTGTGATAGTGGCTTATTAGTGTCCTTCAGCTTTGGTTAATGGTTTTACAAATTGCGCTATCAGTGATATTCTAAAATAAAACAATTACATGGTTTGAAAAAGTTGGAGATTTTTTGTAGATTTTTTTTATTACCGGGTCTGTACCTGTCAGTTAAAGGTGTTTAGTATCTTAGACTTTTCATAGAATATCCACACGATATGTGATAAATGTCTGATGTCCAAGTAGAATAGGGACCACCAGCTATCAGACATTTTTGGCATATCCTGTGACTATGCTATCAATTTCTAGAGTAAGGGAACCCCTTAACTCTATGGCTATGTAAGGAAGCAGTGGATCTGGAGCTCTTTATCAGAAAAAATTCTGCACGGACTTTTCTAAATCTTATCTAAAAATAAATAGTGAACATTCATTAAATTATAACTTGTCATTTTTCATAGATTATTGTAACTTTTTACAGGTTATATACATTGTACAAGAACTGTATAAATCAGTGCAAATAGTCAGATGTAGTAGAGCTGAATTTATCAGCTACTTCTCTCTGGTGGTAATACCCAATAACTGTCATAGTGCGGGAACTGTATACATCACAGGTTGTTAAGGGGTTAAAGACGTTTCCCCCTCATAGACAACCCCTCTAAGACGAGAGCCATCACGGCGATCAGTAGATCGCAGTGGCTCCAGCTTGCAAGACTCCTAGCAGACAGCTGATTTTAGCACTTGCCCCCAGCTAATTATTTCCCAATTATTGGTAACCCAATAATGGCTCGAGTTCTCCATTGCAGGAGCTGCTGCTTATTAGCGACTATTTGCTCTGGCTTATAGAGGGGGTCCCAAGTGGGGGAGCCCCCTCTACGATGTCCAATGTACAATGTTCTGCAGGGACACCTCCTTTCACAGTTGTATAAATATAATTTACAGCACCTTATTATTACATTCTGAAAATAAGATTCCAGCGCTTTTTGTGCTTTCCAAAAAAACATCTATGACATTTCATAGGTTTTTCTTAAGAATTTATATATTTATTTTTTTCTTAAGTCATATGGCAGGAACCTGTCTGATCCCTATCTGTAAAACAGAATATCACACTGTGAACTAAAAACAGTATCTAATAACGTTAATACCAAGATCTGAGAACCTCCAGCGCTCCACATACCAAGCTGCACAGTATATTTTTCTAAGTGATATTATAATCAAGTCAGTATGTCTCAAAAGGTGTTAAAAATTGGGTAGCAGATTGAATTTTCCGTAACCAGTACCAGGCTCGAAAATTCCTACAAATGTGCTTGTAACTGGGAATGAAACATAATCACATTTTTATTCTGCTGTCTACTCCGGAGGAGAGTCTATAATATATACTATGGCAAAATCAACATAACTATGTACTACCGAATTCCACGTAAGACCCAAATACTCATACCATTAAATAAAATTTGAGATAAAGTAGCGATTGTAATAATATTGAAGAATAGTATACTCATCTTCTTCCACAGTCTAAAATGACTGATAACAGAAAGCAGTACATTTTATTTAACTGCACAGAAAATGTAACCCCCCTATCTTATCAGAGGCTTGGGCTTCTTCTTCCCACTGCAGCTCTGCTTATTCAGATTGGCTCTGGTATATAAGCACAAGCTCACCACGGAAATCCGCACTGTATGTACCACAAAATTGTACCATTAAAAAATATAACTTGTCCCGCAAAAAACAGCCATCATACAGCTATGTCAACGAAAAAATAAAAAAGTGATGTCTCTTAAAGTAGTTATGATCGTAACATCAGTGGCATGTTTGAAGATTCTGTATTGCAGGGTTTTTTTTTTACAAACTTTGACCGAAATTATTTGATATGGGCAAGCTTTTAAAAATTTGACAGGTCGATATGCAATCAAGTATTTGAAAAGGGCAAACTTGTAAGGTGTGGAGCAGCCCCTCCCCAGTTAAAGCGTTAATGTTGCTTCAGATGTACAGTGTTAAGCATGTTTATTTGTTTTTTCTTCTCATTCCAAATTTCGCAGAAAGGACTATAGTGAATGCTGCTGTTATTTTCTCCTTATTTGAGGCTCTTTATTCATTAGAAATGCTGTGATATTGCTTTGTTTCTATGACTATGCTGCCACCTAGTGGCCAGGCTGCATTATTACATTATGTGGAACGGTGTTATTATGTGCAAAGGACCTGTGGTCACATGTTTTGATAGCTGACAAGTCCTTAAGCCAGAAAGCTCTCTGCTACTGTCCAGGCAATGGTGGCTTACCCTGTCTATTGTTGGGAAATGGCCCGGATGCCATCTTTGAGTGGATTTTACTGCCCCTTAACTGGTGAGGATGCTTCGTGCCTCATATTAAGGGCGGGACTTAGTCGTTAAAAGGCAGTTGTACCCTCCTAACGGGGTCAGTGCACGAGCTTCGGCCCTGAACGCAGTATATATTTTGCTTTTGGTACTGGCAGACACCAGGGAAAAGACACCGTCAGTGGGGAAATGGGAGGAACCACACCTACATACTGTGAGAGTTGTGGAACCGGGAGCAAGATGCTGTGGGAAGGTAAGCTGGCACCAGGTCCGCCTGGGTGTATGCTTTATCCTGGGTGCCTTCCCATTCAGAAAAGTCAGTAGGTGAAGTTGCCTGGGGCCTCCTCACAAGCAGAGACAGTGAGAAAGCCAATGAGAGTTGCCAGGGGCCTCTCCGTGATTGTGTTGCTGAAAAAGACGTTGGAAGTTGCCAGGGGCCTTCTTGTAATTGTGATTTGCTAAAAGGGCCAGAGGCCTAAAGATAATGAGTTTTAAAAGCCAGAGAGAAAGGGCCAGGATTTTAAGTGGACCTACTCCTTCATCAGGTATTATGTCAAAGTGTTCCTTAAAGGGGTTCTCCACTTTGGACAAACCCTACTTGCTAGAAGAACCCCTTGACAATAAGCTGATTGCAAAGAGTTCCCCTGCTTGGACCCAGCGATCATCTGTATTCTGTGGAGAAACATGGCAGCCTGCAGTGCCCCCAGAGGGAAAATTAAGCATTATACAGTGCCATTCATATCAATGGATTGTCTGTGTAATGCAGGAGAGGACAGGTCCTGCAGAGCAATTATTTTGTTTTAATGAATTTTACAAAAAAAATAATTCTTTTTTTTTTACCATTAAGCGTTCACATAGCGTTATTTGACAAACAGAATTTTTATTTTTTTTTTAAAAACGCAGATTTTCATTTGCCAGCATTTTTTTATGCTTTTTTTTTCCAAGTTTTTTGCGGCATTTTCTGCCCGCAGCCAACAAATTCCGTTGCGGAAAATCCACAGTATTTACGCAACATGTGAACTGGCCCTTAAGGGCTTGTCCACACATAACGGAATTGCTGCTGAAAATTCCTGCAGCAATTCCGCAGAAACTAGCAGTAATTCCCCTGCGGAAAAAAATTAACATTTGCAGTTTTATACTGCAGAAAATGGAGTGGATTTTGCTTATTTTTTCTCAATGTTGGGAGGTGGTGACGTCTCCTCTGAAATACGCAGCAATTTCGTCCACTTTCGACAGCAGGAATTAATGCGTTGCGGTATGAAAAATACGCACCGCAGGTCAATTTCTCGTGAGAAATTTTATGCAGTGTGTGGATAAGATTTGTTAAATCTCACCCACTTTGCTGCTACTGTAGAGATAGATAGATAGATAGATAGATAGATAGATAGATAGATAGATAGATAGATAGATAGATAGATAGATAGATAGATAGATAGATAGATAGATAGATAGATAGATAGATAGATAGATAGATAGATAGATAGATAAATTAGATAGATAGATAGATAGATAGATAGATAGATAGATAGATAGATAGATAGATAGATAGATAGATAGATAGATAGATAGATAGATAGATAGATAGATAGATAGATAGATAGATAGATAGATAGATAGATAGATAGATAGATAGATAGATAGATAGATAGATAGATAAATTAGATAGATAGATAGATAGATAGATAGATAGATAGATAGATAGATAGATAGATAGATAGATAGATAGATAGATAGATAGATAGATAGATAGATAGATAGATAGATAGATAATAAAATAAAAGCTCTTTTATATAAGTCTACACATGGAGGTTGTACATACAATAAAACATTATCTAAAGTAGTGTCCATACGTATGTCAGTCACATTTAACCTGCTGTGGAAAACAGATTATTGACACATTCCGTTTTGATGTGGTTGATGGGTAAATGTTTATTCTATGTGACATCATATTTGACTAATGGGCATCAAAAGTGAATTTAAACTGTCAAATTATGTGCCAACGTCAACATGATATACAATGCTGCTCAGTGTTCACAGTGCTGAGCCTTCAAGGGAAAGCGTATGTGTATGCAAAGCAATAGACGTATTATATTTTTTGGACTTTCATATTTTTGGTCCAATGTTTTATTTTCAAATAAAAAAACATTACACAGTCTTAAAAAATTGGTAGAATATATGCACTTGAAAACATTGTGTGCCGGAGCCGGCTTGTAATGATGTATACCGACCTGTGGGACGTCAATCAAGCCAGGACCGGGATCGTCCACATGATTCTTCATGGGTAATTATCATGCAGCGCCTGCAATAACTTAATGTTGTACTTTATGCTGTAAGGGACAGTATAGACAGGGGCACAATCTATCACCGTAAGGGTATAATGCCAGGTGGCGGTTTAGGTACAGGAAATGTGGAGAAAGGTTCCCTTCAGGAACATTGTGTAGGACAGACCTGTCTATTTACTTGGATATGTGATGTCAAATCAAAATGTGCACATTTTTTTTCTGTCTGTCAAAAAACGCTATGTGAGCGCCTTAAGGTAAAAAAAAATGAATAAATTTTTTTGTAAAATTAATTAAAATTAAATAATATTTACTCTATGTATGTTTCATTTTCCTTATAATGTAAATCTACTACGATATATTTGTCACTACAGACTCCTTAAATGATCCCTGTATGATGTGACCTCTCATCACATATGTTACATAAACTAATTCAAAATGATACCTGATGAAAATTCACCCAAAAAGAATGTAAAACATGCAAGAAAAAGTTCATGTAGGGCAAATCACAGCCGTCTCTTTGAAAATATATCTGACTCCAGAAATTACAGTCAGCAGAAAATTATCCATGAGTCAATCACTGTACGGGAAGAATATGGCTAAGTATGTTAAAGAGTAAAAGTGCAGAGGTCAAGATGGAACTCAAAAACATGAGCTTCAATGAAGATCCCCACTGTGTGACACCAGCAAATACCAGCCATGTCACAACCCGAGGGAAGCATGTCAGCAGCTCAGTAGGGGATCTTCCTTGAACCGTGTGTTGCTTCTCCGCATGTCGTCTCTTAACATTCTAGAATGAACATGATGAGAGAAGAAAAACAAGAAGGGGATGGCTTCTTGTTTATTTGGGTATACAGTATCAGATGTTACCGGGCCCTGTGAGAAGTGGCTACGATCACAGCCGAGAATAAGGCTTCTGACTTTCACGTATATACAGTATGTTGATTGATAGGACACAATGGCACCTATTCATGATTCTGAATTAAATGATCAACTTTGTTCTTTTTCTTGAGTACGAAAAAAATCGGAATTGCTGCTTTTATTATTTAATAAATAAAATAAATATTTCAAAAAAATTGCATCCAAAACTAAAAACTTCTTATGATTAGAGATGAGCAAATCAGTTCTACATGAATCGACCTAAGTCCGAATTTCCCAAAAGCTTTGGAATTTCTGAAACTTTTGGAGTTTCAAATTTCAGCAAAATGTTGTCCGTCGGCGAGCGCCGGCTACTATTTTGGACATTGGAAAAGGATCACATGACCTCGAGCTTGCTTCCCCATAATACCTTGCAAGCAGCCTTTCTAAAATGCACTGAAGTTATCCATCCCTCTACCCATATATGTTACTGTAACTTGTCTACGCGTGACGGATGCGTTAAACGGATGCCTAACGTTTAACGGATACGTCATGAGCTAGGATCATGAGAATATATGACGTGTCCGTTGAACGCATACCATTATAGTTTATGGGTGACAAATGCCACTATTAGGCATCCGTTTAACATATCCGTCACCCATAGACTATAATGCTTTCCCTTTAACGGACACGTCATGATCTCTTATGACCCCAGTTCATGATGTATCAGTTTAATGCACATTGTCAGGCTTTGACAGCCGCATGCAGACGAAACCTTGCCCACATGAGGTGGCGAATAGCCTTTAGCTTTTGCCGATGACGATGTGGTATTTCTTGCAAAATCGTGTGGCTATTGGCCACCATTAAAGTCTACGGGTGACCGATGCCACTATTATGGAATCCTTCAAACCGTGGCGTATACATCAAACGTAGGCCATTTAACATTATGTAAATTAGGCTTGCATGGCGAAAAAGAGCTTTGAAGTGTTTTCATTTAACAGTCCTAGAAGACATCAGAGAGTCAGACACGAGTTTTCAGGGCGCGTTCAATTCGCAACAAATTTATTTAGACTGATTTAACTAAAACAAAAGTGAAAAATTTTGGGGAAATTCACTCGTCTCTACTAATAAATGTGATCTATTAAATAATAATTAGTAAAAAAAAAAATATTATTCTAAGATGAATTCAATTCTTACCACATTTCAATATTTACATCTGAATAAAGAAGTTTAGTAACTGTTCAAACACTTTATTATTTTTGTACTGATTTTGAATTATTTCCCGGTGTTTTTCCCGATTCTTATACAGAGCTGCTGTCTAAATTGTGCCGGCCAACCTTGTTCTCAGACATGTGACCTCAGCTTGGCTCTAAGGCTAGGGCTCCACGGCCACTTTTGGTTGGTAAAATTGAGCATTAACACAACTGGAGGGCGACCTCAATTCTTTTGTATGGTGGAAGAAGTCATGTGCCAGTTGGAATTTTTGCGATTGTTGTAAGTTGCAATTACTTTTTCCCCACATTAGTAAACATTAAGGTCAAGCGACAGTCGTGGTAACGCCCGATTTTATTGTGACTGGCCTGTGACCAAAAGTCATCGTGGAGTCCTAGTCCAAATGCGCTGTGCAATAAATTAGTCTTTGGGCATGTCATATTTTAAATTTAATTTTTGTAACTGTTTTACTTTTATGTAACCTTTTAAGGCACTGTAAAACGGGGTGGAGTAATAGCGGTGTTCACTGGCTAGTGTCACCCACTACTACTAACTCCTTTATATCAGGGTCACTAGGGTTATGTCTAGTTCCCCTACCTTTCTCTTGTATTAACATTAATCTACTCGCCTTTCTACTAAGTAAGTGGATACGACTGTATAGTAGAAATAAAGGTAATATTTATTAACACAAACACACGCTTAGATATAAAAATACACCAAACACAGTAAATAATCACAGTATAGTATCAGTGTATCCCAACATACATAATAACTTAATATGTATTGAATACACTAACACTTCACGTGGTACAGTATAAACAAGGTATCACAATCCTGATATGACGTCACCGGCCGACCCATGAGCACGAGAACACCTGCGTGCGAGAGCGAGAACGTCTCTATAGCCCTGGCTTATGAGACATTACATACACATATATATATATATATATATATATATATATATATATATATATATATATATATATATATATATATAAAATAGGGGACACTTCCCTTTACAATTCTCCTGTTGTTGGGGACTCGACAATGCAATTTGAGGAAGTGTTTGTGCGGTTGTATTTGCCCCCACAACCTCCCATGTTACTGATAATGGTCTGAGATGGAAGGAAGTATACTATTGGCTTAGGTACTTGACATCACTCATCTTCTCAAGGCCACCTTCGCACCAGTCCTCAGACTCAGGAGTCTAGTGTCCATAGCTGCACAGTCCATAGAACGAAATTAAAATGAAACCTCACAGTCCATAGTACGAAGCATCAAATGAACGAAGCTAACATGAAACCTCAAAGTCAACGAACCTCAGAGTCATTGTTCTTTCTTGCTTGGAATTCCTTCCTCCTTAGAGGCGTCAATGGTTCTTTTCAGCGGGCCGATCCAATTTTCGCATGCTGACCCGTGTAAGGCTACTTATGCCCTCACACAGTCAGCCTTAGAATGGCTTAGCCCTTCCTTTTGGTCTCAATACACAGTCCGTTACTTTTCCAACTTTTCCCAGCACCTTGATTGAAGATGAAACAATCTTTGTGGACCGATACCCAGGTCACTATCATGGCAGGTTAACATCCCTGAGGAGGAGGTGATGTCTCGGTGCCTAGGAATCTAATTGTGGGGTGGAGTAACACCTTCCATTTCCCCTCTAACATTGAATCCATCATCAAATGGACCATACCAGTTCTAAGGTTGAGGTGGCAATTACCTACAAGGGTGTGTGTGTACCTTATCTCTTCCTAAGTGTTCCTACACACTACCCAATCATACAAACAAAGTGTAAAATAAACAAACATACAAAAATATTCCCCCCAAACCATAGGTAGATGTACATATAGACTGTAATGACAGGGGGGGTAGGGAAACAGACAGTGAGCCCTAATCTACCCACCACTCGGTCCCTGCCTACTTGCAACGACCCGCCCTAGGCGACGGGGTACAACTGGGCGACGGTCCCTACGCTCAGTAGGTGCACGACAGACAAACGGACAAGGGGACACAAGCAAAGGGAAATGGGGCAGTTGCCCACGGCAACACCATGAGCAACAAGAGAGGTGAACGAGCCGAGTCAAAGCAGGAATGTACGAGGTACCAAACGCAGAGCAGGAGAGTAGTCAGAAAGCCGGGGTCAGTATGAAGAAAGGTCAAATAGCTAGGAGCTGCAGCAAGGCCAGGAAACCACACGAGAAGAATCACAAGCAAAGGAGGAACAGGAAAGGCAGGTATAAATAGACAGAGGGCGGAACTAGCTCCGTCTGGCCAGGCTGCGATAGGCTCTTCCACTCCTAAGCCTGCCATCCTGAGTGGTGGAAGATGGAGTCAGTCTCAGAGACATAGAACCAGGTGCAGACTGATTAGCCATGGGCGTATACACAGAAGTGCCTGGCAGATCCTTTACAGTACCCCCCCCCCTTTTATGAGGGGCCACCGGACCCTTTCTAAGTGGACCTGGTTTATTGGGGAAACGAAGGTGGAACTTCCTGACCAATACCCCAGCGTGAACATCCCGGGCGGGTACCCAAGTCCTCTCCTCCGGCCCGTATCCTCTCCAATGGACCAGGTACTGGAAGGAGCCTTGGACCATCTTGCTGTCCACAATCTTGGCCACCTCGAATTCCACCCCCTCAGGGGTGAGAACGGGAACAGGAGGTTTCCTCGAGGGAGCCCAGGACGGGGAGCAGCGTTTAAGGAGGGAGGCATGAAACACGTCGTGTATACGAAAAGATGGGGGCAACTCCAGTCGGAAGGAGACAGGATTGAGGACTTCAATGACCTTATACGGCCCTATAAACCGGGGAGCAAACTTCTTGGACGGGACCTTAAGGCGCAAGTTCTTAGCTGATAACCACACCAGATCCCCGACCATAAACAAGGGGTTAGCAGAACGTCTTCTATCAGCCTGAGTTTTTTGTATACTCTGGGACGCCTCTAGGTTCTTCTGAACCTGGGCCCAGACTGTGCACAGTTCCCGATGAACGACCTCTACCTCGGGATTATTGGAACTACCAGGTGAAACGGAGGAGAACCGTGGATTAAACCCAAAATTACAGAAAAAGGGGGAGACCCCTGACGAGTTACTGACCCGGTTATTAAGGGAAAATTCGGCGAGGGGAATGAATGAGACCCAATCATATTGACAGTCAGAGATAAAACACCTTAAATATTGTTCTAGAGACTGATTAGTCCTCTCAGTTTGGCCATTAGTTTCAGGATGGAAGGCAGAGGAGAAGGACAGATCAATCTCCAACTTTTTACAGAAGGCTCTCCAAAACAATGAAACAAATTGTACCCCTCTGTCCGAAATAATATTGACAGGGACCCCATGGAGACGCAGGATGTGTTTAATAAACAAGGTAGCTAACGTCTTAGCATTGGGTAGTTTCTTGAGGGGCACAAAGTGGCACATCTTACTGAAGCGGTCTACTACCACCCACACCACCGACTTGCCTTGAGATGGAGGCAAATCGGTGATAAAATCCATGGAGATATGGGTCCAAGGTCTCTGGGGAATGGGCAAAGAACGTAGTAAGCCCGCTGGTCGGGACCTGGGAGTCTTGGACCTGGCACAAACCTCACAAGCGGCGACGTAGGCCTTAACGTCTTTAGGCAACCCAGGCCACCAATAGTTTCTGGCAATGAGGTGTTTGGTACCCAGGATGCCTGGATGACCAGATAGTGCGGAGTCATGATTTTCCCTAAGTACCCTTAGCCGGAGTTGCAGGGGAACAAACAGCTTGTTCTCAGGAAGGTTCCCGGGAGCTGAACCATGATCAGCCGCAATTTCAGAGACTAAATCAGAATCAATAGAAGAAACGACTATACCAGGAGGCAAAATACAAGCAGGATCTTCCTCCGAAGGAGGGCTGGCCATGAAGCTACGCGACAGTGCATCGGCCTTAATATTTTTAGACCCAGCCCTATAGGTAACCAAAAAGTTGAATCTGGTAAAAAATAGCGCCCATCGAGCTTGTCTCGGGTTTAGCCTCCGGGCAGATTCTAGGAAAACCAGATTCTTGTGGTCGGTAAGGACCGTTACCTGGTGCCTAACCCCCTCCAGGAAGTGGCGCCACTCTTCAAATGCCCATTTAATGGCTAAGAGTTCGCGGTTGCCAATATCATAGATACTCTCAGTGGGCGAAAACTTCCTGGAGAAGTAGACACAGGGACAGAGATGGGTGAGGGACCTGGTACCCTGGGACAAGACAGCCCCCACTCGCACCTCGGATGCGTCAACCTCCACAATAAATGGCTCCATTTGGTTGGGCTGGACCAGCACCGGGGCCGAGATAAAGCACTTCTTAAGGACTTCAAAAGCCTGGACAGCCTCAGGAGGCCTCAGGAGGCCAGTGGAGGAGATCAGCACCTTTGCGAGTGAGGTCCGTAAGAGGCTTAGCGATCACCGAGAAGTTAGCAATAAATCTCCTGTAATAATTAGCGAACCCCAAGAAACACTGTAACGCCTTCAGGGAGGCAGCCTGGACCTTGGCGAGGTCCATGCGGAATTCATGAGGAGTGAGGATTTGACCCAAAAATGGTATCTCTTGCACCCCAAACACACATTTTTCGGTCTTAGCAAACAGTTTGTTTTCCCGAAGGACCTGGAGCACCTTCCTGACATGCTCAATGTGGCAGGACCAGTCCTTGGAAAACACAAGTATGTCATCAAGGTACACTACAAGAAATACCCCCAGGTAATCTCTTAAAATCTCATTTATGAAACTCTGGAAGACCGCGGGGGCATTACACAACCCAAAGGGCATGACGAGGTATTCGAAATGACCTTCGGGCGTGTTAAACGCAGTCTTCCACTCATCCCCCTCTTTGATGCGGATAAGGTTATACGCCCCCCGTAGGTCAAACTTAGAGAACCATTGGGCCCCCTGGACTTGATTAAAGAGATCAGGAATCAAAGGAAGGGGATACTGGTTCCTTACAGTGACCTTATTCAAGTTACGGTAGTCAATGCATGGCCTAAGACCACCATCCTTCTTCCCTACGAAGAAGAAGCCAGCACCTACCGGAGAAGTAGAGGGGCGAATGTAACCCTTGGCCAGGCATTCCTGGATATACTCTCTCATCGCTTCACGTTCGGGACAAGAAAGGTTAAATATCCTACCCTTAGGGAGCTTAGCTCCTGGTACCAAATCGATAGCGCAATCGTATTCTCTATGAGGAGGTAACACTTCGGAGGCCTCCCTAGAGAAAACATCGGCGAAGTCCTGAACAAACTCAGGTAGCGTGTTCACCTCCTCAGGGAGAGAAATAGAATTAACAGAAAAACATGATGTCAAGCATTCATTACCCCATTTGGTAAGCTCCCCAGTATTCCAGTCAAACGTGGGATTATGCAACTGCAACCAGGGAAGGCCTAAAACCAAATCGGACGATAATCCCTGCATCAACAGTACAGAGCACTGCTCCAAATGCATGGAGCCAACAAGGAGTTCAAAAACAGGGGTATGCTGAGTAAAATAACCATTAGCAAGGGGAGTGGAGTCGATACCCACTACCGGGACAGGTTTAAGCAAATCAATCAAAGGCATAGCTAGAGACATAGCAAATTCCACAGACATGATATTAGCAGAAGACCCTGAATCCACGAAGGCACTGCCGGTAGCAGACCTACCACCAAAAGAGACCTGAAAGGGAAGCAAGATTTTATTACGTTTCATATTTACGGGAAATACCTGTGCGCCCAAGTGACCTCCCCGATGATCACTTAGGCGCGGAAGTTTTCCGGCTGCTTATTCTTTCGCCTAGGACAGGTGTTCACTTGATGTTTGTCATCCCCACAATAGAAGCAGAAACCATTCTTCCTGCGGAACTCTCTACGTTGACGGGGGACACGGAGGCCCCAAGTTGCATAGGTATCTCCGAGTCTTCCGTGGAAGAGCGAGGCAACGGGACCTCGGGAGGCATCATGGGGGAGTCAGAGGGGAAAACACAAAACCGTTCAAGTTGTCGTTCCCTGAGACGTCGGTCAAGTCGTACCACTAAAGCCATAACCTGGTCTAGGGAGTCAGAAGAGGGATAGCTAACTAGCAGGTCTTTCAGGGCGTTCGACAGACCCAACCTAAACTGGCACCTTAAGGCAGGGTCATTCCACCGAGAAGCTACGCACCACTTCCTAAAGTCAGAGCAATACTCCTCCACAGGTCTCTTACCCTGACGTAAGGTCACCAGCTGACTCTCGGCAAAGGCAGTCCTGTCAGTCTCGTCATAAATGAGTCCGAGAGCTACTTGAGATAGCTGTCAGCTTGTACGGCTAATATCTATTCCTCCCAACTCCACTATATATGTGTAAGCAATCATGATTTTTTTCAAGAAAGGGAGGAAAATAAGCCACTGCCAGACCCCCTCCCACGGGAACAAACGTTTGGGAGTGTTGAAATCCAGTTGGAAGGCCCCAATATAAATTTGGTCGACCCCTCTAAAATCATCGTGTTTAAATGAGTTTTATCTAATGTGTATCGCCAGCTAAAAATCTCTTCTTACCCACACATCACTACATTGGTAAAACAGAGGGACAATCTCTGATAGCAACAAAATAGCACCAATGCAATGGTAGTCCTGTAGGGCTAAGCACCTAAACAGCCAGGTGGGTGGGTTTATACGCGCAGTATTTGCTGTGGTTTTTGTGTACATAATAAAGAAAATACAGTATATACATAATAACCATTTTAGGATTTCATGACAATCAAAATAAATAACATTTTCAAATAATCATAAAGGAAAATAAGGTAATTTTTTTTAAATTATGTTTTACTATATTTTCAAAGTAAAAATTTTCATTTTCTAGTCTTTTTGAAGTGACATTTCGAAACATACATTTTGTTATAATTGTCTTTTAATGACATCATTTATGGTTGTACCGTAGTAAATAAGAATTAAAATATTTGACCCTGTCCTAGTATGAGCTTTTTTCGCTTTTATGTCAAAAATATAAAATGAATTCTGTCAATTCAAAATAATTACAAAAAATGTTAATGGCGGCTTTAAATGTGTCAACTTCAGCTGTCTTTACGTCTTCTAATATCAAGTAGATCTGCAAGCAATTTCCACTTGTTTTCACACAGTGGAAAGACATTCCCTGTGTTTATACTGGAGACAAATTTTCCTAAATTGTTGTAATTCAATTGATTAAATAATGGCTTTCTTCCTCATTTAAAAGTAATTTCAGAATCATATCACGGCAAACAAGAGTTAAGTCATCACTATGTACACTGTGTGAAAGGCAGATTGTCAGGCAAGAATCCTTGGCCTATTGACAAGACCTTTCCAATAACCATTTGAAGTCTCAGTTACAGTGTCTGGGGATAATAAAATGACTGGATGGGGATTTATGGACAGAGTCACGTTGGGGTCTGAGATGTAATGAAATTGAAAACATTTTTAATCCACAAAACGGAATTAAGTCACACATTTTGTAGTTGTTAATTAAACACATATTCAATATTATTAAAAGGGTTCTCCGCTTTGGACAACCCCTACTTTGTTAGAAGGGTTTCTTGACAATATGCTGATCACAAAGTGTCCTCCTGCTTGGACCCCCAGCGATCAGTTGTAATCTGTAGAGTAACCTGGTTGCAAATGTTCAATTTCCATGCAGCGCCACCATAGGAGAAATGAAGCATTACATAGTGGCCATGCAAATAAATGGGTTGTCTGGTTAATGCAAGACTGGTCCTCCAGAGTGAGGGATTCTCTTTGTAACCACTCTCCACTCTGGCCCAGAGATAAGGATCCTGAACAGAGGACCCCCCTGAATTAACCCAGAATTCAATAATACGGTATATGAAAATTTGTTGTTGTTTTTTCAAAAATAAAAATTAGCCCCTTCCTGAAATTTGACGTAAGTATACGTCATGGCTGGGGAGGGGGAGTATGGAGTGTGCTCACGGGTTAAGCCAGCTTCATACACAGCTGTTTTCGGCTGTATGTTACAGCCGACACTTCACTGTAGCGGCCAGGAAGTGATAACTCTGATAACGTCCGTTTAACCACTTAGATGCAGTGGTCAATAGCGCCTGCAGCGTCTGAGCAGTTGAAAAGAGGGGGAGCCCTTCGTCATCCTATTGGCCCCCTATGATGCAATTGTGGGGTGACGATAGTTGTCATGGCAGCCTGTGGGCCTGTGGGGACTAAAGAAGAATGTAAAAAGCAGTTCAATAAAGTTGTTAATGATGTAAAAAATATATATATATTAAAAAAGAAAAACTTTAGTAGTAAAAGTAATGTAAGAAATAAAACATATAAATGTTATTGGTATCTCCACGTCCATAAAAGTCAGAAATATTCTAATATTTTCTAATATAAAGAAATTTAACCCGTAGGGTAAACACTGTATAAGGGCAAAGCCACACGTGGCGGAATTGCTCTTGAATTCCGCTGCGGACACTCCGCAGCGTTAATCTGCAGCGGAGCCGTTTCTCCATTGCCTTCCACTTCTTTTTAGTAGGCTTCGTTTAGACGAGGCTGAAAATTCCACTGCGGAGCATAGGCTGCGGTGCGGAATTTGGTGTCCGCAGCATACAATGGATGTTGCGGACCAGTGGCGGACTGGTTGCGGACTCATTGCGGAAGTTCTCCATTGACTTCAATGGAGATTCTAAATTCCGCAATGAAGTCCGCAGCTGTCATGCACATGTTATGTGTGCTGCGGATGCGTCTTGCTTTTTTGACATGACATTTCTTCATTCTGGCTGGACCTATGTATTTCTAGGTCTACAGCCAGACTGAGGAAGTCAATGGGGCTCCCGTAATTACGGGAGCGTTGCTAGGAGACGTCAGTAAATAGTCACTGTCCAGGGTGCTGAAAGAGTTAAGCGATCGGCAGTAACTGTTTCTGCACCCTGGACAGTGACTACCAATCCCAATATACAGCAACCTGTCAAAAAATAGAAGTTCATACTTACCGAGAACTCCCTGCTTCTGTCTCCAGTCCGGCTTCCCAGGATGACGTTTCAGTCTAAGTGACGGCTGCAGCCAATCACAGGCTGCAGCCGTCACATGGACTGCCGTGTCATCCAGGGAGGTCGGGCTGGATGCCGAAAGAGGGACGCGTCACCAAGACAACGGCCGGTAAGTATGAAATTCGTTTACTTTCACTAGGGAAAGTGCTGTCCCTTCTCTCTATCCTGCACTGATAGAGAGAAGGGAAGCACTTTTACCGCAGTACGCAGCAGCTAGTCCGGAATCAATTTACTGCACATTTTGGGCAGATCCGCAGATTCTGTGCGGCATTGATGCGGACAGCTGCGGAGGAAAACCGCCACGTGTGGGCATGCCCTAAAAAAGGCCAGAGTTTTTTTCACAAATGGTACCACGAAAAACGTCAGCTTGCACTGCAAAAAACAAGCTCTCACACTTCTTCAACAGAAAAAATAAAAAAGTTACGGGTTTCAGAATATGGTGACACAAAAAGTATTTTTTTGAACAATCAGATTTTTCTGTCAAAGTATTTAAACATTAAAAAAATATATAAATTTGGTATTGACCATAATCATATTGACCTACAGAATAAAGTTAACATGTTGTTTTTACCTCATGGTGAATGCTGTACAAACCAAAACCCCAAAAATACTGTCGGAATTCGTTTTTTTTCAACAAATTTTTTTTACAGTTTCCCAGTAAATTAAATTGTACAATAGATGGTGCAGTGAAAAACTACAACTCGCCCAGAAAACAAGCCCTCATATAACATTTATTGATGGGAAAAACTAAAAAGGTAATGGCTTTTGGAAGGTGAGGAGGAAAAAAATTAAATTGCTGCGCAGCAAGGGGTTAAAAAATTCCCATTCTGGGGTAAAGATCTTAAGAATCTCAACAATATCTTTCCCAATTTAAAAGGGTTGTATGTGATTAGAAAAAAAGGGTCTGCTTTTTTTTCCAGAAACAGCTCCACTCTTGTCCATAGGCTGTGTCTGGTATTGCTGCTCATCTACATTTAAGTGAAAGCTGCGATACACGATCGCTCATACACAAGAATAGCACTGTTTCTGGGAAAAAAAAAGTAGACCCGCTTTTTCTAATCTCATAATCCCTTGAATTACCTCCTGACGGAGCACTTTAACAATTAGTATTTTAATCCTTTTTATATGTTGTTTAGTATAATTATGAAATCCTCATCTGTTCTACGGGATGTCACTTTGAAAATCTAAGACTTAATATTTTTTTGGGGCAATTTTTAGTATATGGAACTAATATTCTATTTCTTTCGAACACCAAAATTTATAATTGATAGTTTTGCTATTTTGCTATGGGGTTATTATCATTTTGAATGCTTGGAATCATATAGATCTGAACGTGTTTAAAGAGGCTCTGTCACCAGATTCTCAAACCCCTATCTCCTATTGTATATGATCGGCGCTGCAATGTAGATAACAGTAAAGTTTGTTTTTTTTTTAAACGTTCATTTTTGGCCAAGTTATGAGCTATTTTATATATATGCAAATGAGGTTTGAAATGGACAACTGGGCGTTTTTTTTTCGTTATGTCCAACTGGGCGTGTATGGTGTTTTTAACTGGGCGTGTTTATGTGTATGACGCTGACCAATCAGTGACCAGTCAGCGTCATACACTCATCTCCATTGATTTACACAGCAGCGATGTGCAGATTAACGTTAATCAAGTGTCCTGATAATGAATACACATGAAATCCAGCCTGGACGTCATGTGTATTCAGAATCCTGACACTTCTGACTCTTTTCTTTGAGATTTCTAGCAAGGGAAACAAAATCTCGTTTACCTCCGTAATCTCGCGAGATTTTGTTTCCCTTGCTGGAAATCTCACCGAAAAGAGTCAGAAGTGTCAGGCTGGGTTCACACGACCATGTTACGTCCGTAATGGACGGAACGTATTTCGGTCGAAGTCCCGGACCGAACACACTGCAGGGAGCCGGGCTCCTAGCATCATAGTTATGTACGATGCTAGGAGTCCCTGCCTCGCTGCAGGACAACTGTCCCGTACTGTAATCATGTTTTCAGTACGGGACAGTAGTTCCACGGAGAGGCAGGGACTCCTAGCGTCGTACATAACTATGATGCTAGGAGCCCGGCTCCCTGCAGTGTGTTCGGTCCGGGACTTCCGGCCGAAATACGTTCCGTCCATTACGGACGTAACATGGTCGTGTGAACCCAGCCTTAGGATTCTGAATACACATGACGTCCAGGCTGGATTTCATGTGTATTCATGATCAGGACACTCGATTAACGTTAATCTCTGTGTATGCGGCTGCACATCGCTGCTGTGTAAATCAATGGAGATGAGTGTATGATGCTGACTGGTCACTGATTGGTCAGCATCATACACGTAAACACGCCCAGTTAAAAACACAATACACGCCCTGTTGGACATAACGAAAAAAACACGCCCAGTTGTCCATTTCAAACCTCATTTGCATATATATAAAATAGCTCATAACTTGGCCAAAAATGAACGTTTTTAAAAAAAAAAAAAGTTACTGTTATCTACATTGCAGCGCCGATCACATGTAATAGGAGATAGGGGTTTGAGAATCTGGTGACAGAGCCTCTTTAAACAGGCTTTTAATAGAATAAACACTGGCCAGTGCACAGGATTAAAAAACATGGCTGCTTTCCTTCAGAAACAGTGTGTCCCCCCCCCCCCCCTGTCAATGGGTTGTATCTGGTATTGCTACTTAGCACCACTGAAGTGAATAGGGCGGAGCTTGCAATGCCACATACAACCTGTGAACAAGTGTGACACTGTTTCTGGAAGAAAGCAGACATGTTTTTCTGATCCTGTACAACCATTTTAACTTCTCCCTGTTAGCAACAGTGATCGTAATGATGGAAATGTCAATAATTATTCGGCAATTATGTTGGCAATTATTTTGCAACTCACCAAGCAAATCATTGAATGTAAATGGATGTTAAGAACTTAAAACATTGGTGTGCGCTGTTCTCAAAATAACAGTTTTCTCTGAAGAATTACTCAAGAGAAAAAGGCACTCCAAGAAAATTGTTTCCCCCGTCTGTAATGTAAATGAGGTAAACAGTAGTGCTGTCAATTTTATTATCGAGCACTTTATTCGTGAATAATCAGCTCCGCTCCAGTCCTCCGTTGTACCCCAAAGGTTCGTGCACACGTGGCGGAAAACTCTGCTGCGGACCATAGGCTGCGGTGCGGAATTTGGTGTCCGCAGCATACACTGGCTGTTGCGGACTTGTTGCAGACTTATTGCGGAATTTCTCCATTGACTTCAATGGAGATTCAAAATTCCGCAATGAAATCCGCAGATGTTATGTGTGTTGTGTTGCGGATTGGTTTTACGAACAGGATATTTCTTCATTCTGGCTGCACCTATGTGTTTCGAGGTCTATAGCCAATTAATTATATTCTAACCAATAATCTAAGGGGTTGTCTAGGATTAGAATAAAGGGTGTTTTTTACATGGCATAATTATCACTCTTGTCCATGGTTTGTATCTTAACTTGACTGGGGATACGCTGCAGTTACAGCCCGTGGACAGTATGTTTTGTGCTAATGAATGAAAACATATAATTATTATTTCACAAAAAAACAAATTTCTCTTAAATACATATTTATTTAAGAATTATTATTATTATTATTATTATTATTATTATTATTAAAATCTGTCTAAATAATTTATATTTTTACTTCATTTATTGAGTCACAAAAATTAAACCAATTTAACTATATTTTAACCTATACAAATTAGCTTTGTAATATTGTTATTTTACTCATATAAAATCAACAACCAACGACCAAAAATATGTAAACAATCCTATTTGAGTTTAATCCTCTGGTCATGAAGATGTTTATTACAATTATTAATTAATTAGTTTTTTACTTAATTATAATAGTTAAAATAAGCTTAAATAATAGAAATACTGACAAAAAAATAAAAAAACAACAGTAGATATTCCTTTGTAATTCGTAAAGTGAATCTCTCCCAGTCCTCACAGTTGTCATTAAGTTATCCCAGTTGCCAACTGCGCAAAGACTCCCCTATTCGACCCGATTAAATGACTGTGGTCCCTAAGAGGACATTATGGAGTTGAGTATCATAGCGCCTCTGACCTGGGATCCATGGAGTTTTGCTTGATTTCTTTTCACAGTGAACTCTCAATAGACCCCCTCTACATGTTCAGACATGGCGGAATTTTTCCGCTGCAAATGTTGGTGCAGATTTGGGGCAATTACGCAACGAATCTGCACCAACATTTGCATATTTGACAGTTAATTCAGATGTTGCAGATATCACAGCGGACTTGCATTGCAAAGGCTGAAATCCGCAGTGAAATTCCGCTTCTCCGCAATGTAATGAGCTGCTGCGGAGGGAAAATTCTGCACCGCAGCCTAATTTCCGCACAGTTATTTTCTGCAACATCTGAACTAACTTTCCTAAAAATTTATAGAAACAAATGTAAAAAACGGCGGCTGCAGAATTGCACTGCGGACTGTCTACAGCGGAATTCAATAGCAATTCCGCCACGTGTGAATGTGACCTAAGGGTGTTTTATTCTCTCTTCCTATTATTCCTCCCCCCTTTCCACCCTCTTTACTTACTTTGTTTTTCATATGTTGAAAAAAAATATTTTGGAAAATTTTGGAAGGAATTAAAAAAAAGAAAAGAGAATTATCCAGGTTACAACCTACTAATGAACAAATATGGTGTTCTAGCATTAAATATTTTCTATCTCTTATTTTCAAAGGACTTTATGTCCACGATGTTCTGCAATTAAATGCAAGCGGATGTTCCTGTGTGGCAGAAGCAAGCAGAAAAATACACCCCCGACAGCACAAAATGTTGCTAATTTGCTGATTTGAAGAAGACGTGTGGCGGTATTGACTTGAGTTGCAGAAATCAAATATTTCAATGTATGAAATGCAGATGAGGATGGAAAAATGGTGGAAAGTTTTCACTTTCTGTAACCCACAGTAGCAAAACTCCATATTAAGAAAACAGGCCATTAAAACATCAGAGGACGTATTTCCACATGAATCCCTCTCACGTCTAATTTTTTTCTTATTCTCAGCTTTCCTGATGACTTGTGCACTGTTATTATGACTGAGCGGCTTATATGTAAAGACCTTGAAGTGGCTTCCTGAATAGTTATATGTATTCATTACAAGACATACATACCAAAGGCAGTTGTGGCTTGTTTCATCTGAAATAAAAGCGGATGAATAAAAAATCATTACAGGACTTGTTTTTTGAATATATATATATATATATAACATTTTATTTCTACTTATCCTAAACTAGAAGGAAGATTTTTATTCTGCCATAGCCATGCCATGTCTTTGAAATTCAGGATTATCTGACAAGAAATGGCTGTTCACTGTCTTGTAGGAGAAAGCTTTTCTTTTCGAATGGTAAATAATTGGCTGCAGCGCCTTTAGGTGCCAAGGGTTATCTGCCTGGCGCACTTGATTAAGTCGAACAAGACAATTACGTTAAAGAGTTTGTTAGTGAAGCAATGCTCTTACTAATTATGTTTTTGTGAATCAGACCAATGAGGCAACTGGAGACCCAAGGGCCACATGAGGTTTTTAGGTCCTCATCCTGTGGTCATTTGTTTTGTTTTTCCTCTGTCATCTATTAAACAGATATTAACCATTTATAGAAGAGGTTTACTTGGTAGGAAACTTACTAATGGTTCCTTCACTAAAAAAGTCCCAGACTTAAGGGGTCCCAGACTTAAGGGGTCCCAGTGGAAGTTGTAAAGACTACGTTTCCCAGAAATCAAATCACCAGAGAAAGCTCTGTACAGACAATTTAAATTGGCAAATCATACTGAGAGATTTCAGCTCTGAAGCTTGGAGAATTGTTAATGCAGCTCTGTGCTATAGTACAAACTGTAACTTAGGATCAGTATAAGATAAGTAATGTAATGTATTTACAAAGTTATAAACCTTGCTATGTTGATTCCGGTTAGCATACACTTTACGATTTTTATGTTGTTTTTTTAACTCATTTGTGGAGGGTTTTCATTGAACTGACTAACTTACAAAAATCATTAACCTGCGGTTTACTTGTATTTGTTTTATATTCTCATTTTGTTTTTGCATTGCAAGTTACTAAATTCTAAATAAACATTAGAGAGACCGTGTAAAGATTTGAAATTAAATGTAAAGTGACATACCAAAAACAAGCATAAATACAGGAAAATCTCACAAACTTTTGAGAGCACGGAAATCACATCGTACAGCTGTCAATCATTCCCACTGCAACAGGAAGGAAAGTGAGAACAAATAAACACAGCAATCATCTGTGGTCCTGGAGGGGACAGCGGGATTCCTTTAAAATTATGGCAATATGCAAAGCTGGGAAAGATCGACTTCGGAGCATTCAGTTTATGTTCTATTAAAATTGGTGTCAGACATTGAATTGGCAGCAGACAAAACTTTTATCAACCGCAGCCCTGCCGAAAGAGGCTTATATAGTTCTGTCACATATTAACTTCTTGAGATATCTCGTAACAAAGTGACACCAGATATGGATATAGGTTTACAGCATTCTGTCCTATATACAAACGTAGCAGAGCTGAGTTTGTCGGATGTTACAGTGGTTTGTCATTGGGCAAAACTTCTCCAATGCCCCCTTAAACCTATTTACATTTCTTCCATTTTCTATTTCATTACTTTCCAGCTACTTATTCATTCCAAGGGGGATGTGTCTTACCCTTGAACGCCCTCTTTGTTTTTTTCTCTAAATAGGTTTAAAATTCTAAGCTGATTAATTCCTTAATATATTTTTATAGCAGTCGGAGCTTTGTTTTTCAGATACAGAGCTCCAAATCCACAGGAAAGACAAGGGGGGGATTTATTAAGGGCATAGCTAGACGTGGCGGAAATGCTATGGAATTCCGCTGCGGCCAGACATTTTCTCCATTGGTTTCCACACCTTTTTAGTTAGCTTCGTGCACACGTGGCGGGAAAACTCCACTGCGGACCATAGGCTGCGGTGCGGAATTTGGTGTCCGCAGCATACATTGGCTGTTGCGGATGTGTAGCGGACTTGTTGCGGACTTATTGCGGAATTTCTCCATTGACTTCAATGGAGATTCAAAATTCCGCAATGAAATCCGCAGATGTTATGTGTGTTGCGTTGCGTATTGTTTTTACAAACAGGATATTTCTTCATTCTGGCTGGACCTCTGTGTTTCGAGGTCTATAGAAAGATGAAATAAGATGAGATGAGATTTCACTGAGATGAAATGTTTTAAAAGACAGCAGGAAGTACTCTTCATCTGAATACGCAACGGCTAATCCGCATAAATTTACTGCACATTTTAGGCAAAGCCGTAACAGAATCTGCAACGCAGATTATGTGCGGCATTGATGCGGACAGTGTCGGCAGAAATACGCCACGTCTGGCCATGCCCTAAGACTGGCATTTCATATGCCGGTCTTAATCTACAACACGCTGGAGAAGGATGCGCCTAATTTATGAAGAGATGCACGCCTCTAAAAAAAATTAGATGCATCTCTGGCCAGCCATGCACAAGAAAGTCAAATCTACTCCAGCTACAAGCTGGAGTAGATTTGCCCTATTATTTCAACCAGTTTTTTATGTAAATTATAGTAAATTTATCAGCCGTGGAAGGTCATATCCCTTCCGCTAAGTCCCACACTCATTTTAGTAAATAGGCGCAAATGCCTCAAAAGTCAATTTTGTTTGCGCAAATTGCGTATTTTGAGGTATTTGTGATTTTCTACGCCAGAAAACTGGAATAGAACTAAAAGATAACATGCTGGCTGCCTGCAATCACCACTAGAGGGAGCTAAGAAGTGAACTGAATACTGTTATACATGAAACTCACTAATATGATAGTATTTAGTTACCTCCTCAGCGCCCCCTAGTTATAGAAGCAGGAACCAGCATGTTTTTCTTTTAATCATAATGCAGGGGAGGTTCATTCTGACTCCCCCTGCCTTGTTCTTCCTCTCCTGATTGGCTTACTAAGTAATTATTTTATTGGCTTACTAAGTAATTAGCCTTATGTTGGTCACACACATAAGACCTCATGCACACATACCAAATACTGTTCCCATAGAATTCTCTGATTGAGCATGGAGTTTTTTCTGTGCTCCAACACAGGCCATAATACTGAGGTATTCTCCCTTAGATTTAGCAAAATACCGGGTAGAGAACCATCTCAAGGATCATGGAAAAGAGATGAGCGGCTGATGAGCATCAGACCCTCCTGTCTCAGGTGGTAAGGGGTTTGGCAATGTCAACTAGCACCAAGAGTGCCCGTTTTCTCAATGTAGGCCATGGGTAATTCCTATCTTAGACATTTTCTGGCATATCCAATTGATAAATGTCTAATAGATGTGGGTCCCAGCTCGACACCCGACATCTGTCCCGTCTGGTGAGGGAGATGACAGCTGCTTCATCCAGGTGGAGAATGAATGGAGAGGTGGCTGCTCATGTGCACAGCTCTCTCAGTTCTGTACTATGAGAAAAAGTGGAGACAATCACGTACGCTTTCAGCCGTGTTGCTATATAAGCAATGGGAAAAAAATAAGCAAAATTAATATATGAACGGAATTTCAAAAACCTCAACAAAATTGGGATATTTTAGGTAAAAATTATGTTTAATCATTAAAATGTGAAATTTATAAAAAAAAAAAAATGTCACTCAAATAACTGTAACAAAAATAAATCTAACAGAATGCTTTGTACTGAAAATGGATCCGCTGTGTGATAAAAATAGCTCCAATTTCCAAATGGAGAGAAAATATTCAAAACGACCACAAGAAAAAAGGGGATTGGGGGAGGCTTAAACAAACAAGTCATATTTTTTAATAATAATAAGCATAAATCTTATAAAAGCACATTAAATGTTAACCCGGAGTGTTCTTCTTTAGTTTTGGCATCGCACTAATCCCAGTGGCATGCTTGTGCTAATTAAAAACATTTTTTAAATGAAATCCCATAAATATCTGAAGGGCTGGTAATACAGAGAGCGGGTTTCAGTGTACACAAAGCCTAAGTGTTGGAATATTATTAAAATGATTTTCTTTCACAAGGCTGCCTCGCAGAATAGAAAATAATCCCAGGCAACGATAATGGGGCATTTCAAAATGACACATTCAATGAACATTACATGAAATAATGCCGGGCCGATGCTTGTTATTAAAGAGCTTTGTGTTATATGGTAAAATGCCCTCATTCATTAAGTACACGCCTGATTGACAATCCATGGAAGAAAATAAGCAGAAAAATATATATATTTATACATAGTAATTCTAACTTTTCTAATTTAACTGTATGTTTTACATTTGTTGATACAGAAGAAAGGAGTTTGTCAGAGCAGCAAAGCAGAATATGTCATTGGCTGCAATGTGCCCAATTATATTTGTCTCTGGGTTTTTTTAGGACTACAAGAAAATCTATATTATATTACCTGAGAGAGCATGCCCGTGAATATTTTTTGTTATTACCCAAATGCATTTAAAATACATGTTTTTGAATTTCCTTGATTAAAAATCATCTACCGTGCTGTGTATACAGCTCATATGAAGACCCATTTGATGTAAAAGGGGCTGGGGTAATGGTGGGGTTCACTCACTTGTGTCGCCCACCACTACTATCTCCTTTATAATCAGGGTCACTAGGGTTATGCCTAGTTCCCCTACCTTTTCCCTATATTAACGTTGATCTAATTGCTTTTGCTGCTACTCAAGGGAATAAGACCGTATGGTAAATAAAGATAATATTTATTAACATATAGTAATGACTCTCATATATACTAATCACAGTACAGTATAAACATGGTATCACAATCCTAATTATTCCGCCACCCACCTACCTAAACATACATAGAAGTTACGTTACAATACAATAAACATAAGTTACTTGTAATTCTCACACGCTCACTATCTCTGTCCTGCTCCCTCCTAATATAACTGTCCCTGTACACTAAGGGTTAATCAGGTAAAGGATTAACAATGGTAAGGGTTAAATGTTTCAAGGGTTAACCAGGGATACAACAGGGGATGGCGCAGGTCAGCAAAGGGTTAACTCAGGGACTGCAAGGGTCGACTTCAGGGACAGCAAGGGTCGACTTCAGGGACAGCAAGGGTCACTCTGGGACACCAAGGGTTAAACAGGCTCTGTCACCACATTATAAGTGCCCTATCTCTTACACAATGTGATTGGCGCTGTAATGTAGATTACAGCAGTGTTTTTTATTTAGAAAAACGATCATTTTTGATGGCATTATGACCTATTTTAGCTTTATGCTAATGATTCTCTTAATAGACAACTGGGCGTGTTCTACTTTTTGACCAAGTGGGCGTTGTGGAGAGGAGTATATGACACTGACCAATCAGTGACCAGTCAGCGTCATACATTTCTCCCCATTCATTTACACAGCACATAGTGATATAGCTATATCACTATGTGCAGCCACTTACTCACATATTAACGTTGCTGCAGTGTCCTGACAATGAATATACATTACCTCCAGCCAGGACGCGATGTTTATTCGTTTAAACGTTTCTGTGAGATTTACAGCAAGGCAAGTGTAATCTCGCGAGATTACGCTGTAAACTGTCATTTAAAACAAGATTATGCTTGCCTTGCTGTAAATCTCACAGAAACGTTACCGAAGTGTCAAGATTATGAATAGACATCACGTCCTGGCTGGAGGTGATGTCCATTAACTCTCAGGACACTGCAGTAACGTTAATGTGTGTGTATGCGACAGCACATAGTGATCTAGCTATATCACTATGTGCTGTGCTAATGAATGGGGAGAAGTGTATGACGCTGATTGGTCACTGATTGGTCAGCGTCATACACTTCTCTCTACAAAGCCCACATGGTCAAAAAGTAAAACACGTCCAGTTGTCATTAAGAAAGTCATTAGCATAAATCCAAAATACGTCATAACTCCGTCAAAAATGATTGTTTTTCTAAATAAAAAAACACTGCTGTAATCTACATTACAGCGCCGATCACATTATGTACAAGATAGGGCACATGTAATGTGGTGACAGAGTCTCTTTAACTTCAGGGACAGCAAGGGTTAACTTCAGGGACAGCAAGGGATACTCAGGGACAGCAAGGGTTACTCAGGGATAGCAAGGGTTAACACAGGGCAGCAAGGATAAACAGGGCAGCAAGGGTCAACAGGGACTCAGGGGCAACAAGGGTTACTCAGGGACAGCAAGGGTTAACACAGGGCAGCAAGGGTCAACAGGAACTCAGGGGCACCAAGGGTTACTCAGGGCAGCAAGGGTTAACAGGGGCAGACAGGGAGAGTTAAAAGTGTAGCTGTGGCTAGCGTTTGTTGGGAGCAGAGGCAGGAGCTGGAGCAGGTCCGCAGGACAGATGAGCTGACGTTGGTGGTGTGGGAGGCAGGCAGGTCCCAGCTGTTCTTCGTTGGTGGAGTGGTGAGGTCGTTTCCTGCTAGCTCCAGCTACTGGTACGCAGGGCTATTTAACCCTGCCAGTTCGCTCGCAGCAAGGGACGAGTGGCGCTCGACTCCGGCTAACATATGTCGGCATGGTGATAACATAACACCAGCCAACTCATGAGCGCCCGTGCGTAATCCCGCGCAATTGCGCATGCGCGAGACCATCCGTGCGCGCAGAAAATTTGAAATGGAGACAGGAGATCAAACAGTATCTCCTGTCTCCATGGTTTCCAAACAAAGCAGGGCAATGCTAATTGTGACCGCTGCGACCCGAATGTGGCAGTCGCTGGAGATCCCGGGCACCAGGCCAACGATCCGGAGCTTGAGCCCCGAAGACCCGGTACTAGCGATGCCCCGGATACATGCTGTGTGTGCAGATGTTAGATTTCATGATTGAAGATGACCTGTCACTAGGTCATATAAGATGAACTGGTTATCTGACATGAATAGCGTTGACTCCCTGATTCCAGCAGAGTTTCTTTTTTCCTGGACCCTCCAATTCCAGAGATATGGCCCACTGTTATGTTGGCTTCCTATATGTTAATTGGCTGTAGTTAACCATTGGGGCGTGAACTACCCTCACGCTGCCTTGTGTTGATTGGTCAGCATCAGAGGAAGGAAAGCTAGTTCCAACTCTGGAGAATGAGGGTAGTTCACACCCTGTTGGCTAACTATAGGGTGTCCAGGGGAAAAAAACTCCACTTGAATCAGGAAGAGAGCGCTATTCAGGTAAGAAAAACAGTTTGACGTATATGACCTAGTGATAGGTCCTCTTTAAATTAGAAGAGGATATTCACGTGCTTAGTACTGATGGTGTGTGAGGGCTCAAAATACATCAGTCTAAACCAAAAACTGCAATACATCGAAAGGAACAATAGAAAATGTCCCCAAAGACTAGGTTTATGAACTGGTGCCTTCCTCCAGAATCCATTCCTTTTTTAGACAGAAGGGGACCGGATCCTAGTGAGAACTGAGCCTTCCTAAGATTTTTCTACCCTTCACTTGACCTTGCTAAGACCACCAGGATTCAAGTAAAATATGTGTTTGAGAACCAAACATTGTCATTCAGTGTGAAATTCTTCACGTTTTAAAGAAAGATTCAGCACAAGAGACGTTAAGACGAGAGGTTATCACTCAGTCATTATCAACGTCACGGAGATCCAGATGTGTTTAATTATAAGCAGACATCAGCACATTCTAAAGTCTGGAGGTGTTAAAGGAGGTTAATTGTTATCCAAGTAGAAACTATATATGCAAATACACAAGTTAAATCTCTAGTGTAAGATCTAATCTCGTTGCTTGGTAATTTCACATTTTCTCGAATTATATCATTCATCGGAGAAGGTGTAAAGAAATTGCCCATTTTTTTTCCAACAAATGTGTGAAAATCGAGCTGACATCCTAGGAATAAAATGTCTCCACTTATACTGGGTGACCCATGCACAGCACAGAGTGGAAAATACCCCACTTCAGCCATAATAAACAATAGAATGGGACACTAATTGACACTAAAATAATGTATAGTATAGAAATGGACATTCAAATGTGTTGTAATGTCCGTGGCTGCGGGCTGTCTGCTCCAACCTCCCCCTGACAGCCGCAGCCACGAGTCGGCAAGCGCTGGCCCCAGCCTCCTCCTCAGGAGACACCAGCGCTCGCGTCCACTCACCTCTGCCGGATTCCGTAGGGTGCCGGACTACATGGACGAACTTTGACCCGTGAGTACCCTTGACTATAAGAGGGGTCCAGCCCCCTAGTTCTATGCCTGAGCGTTGTTGTGTTCCCTATAGTTTGTCTATGTGATGGCCTCCTAGTGTGTTTCCTGTTCCAGTCCCTGTACCTATACTTGTTTCCAGTTCCTGTACCTAGCAATCCATACCTTCCTGGTCTAGCACGGAGCTGTGCCAAAGTCGTGCTGCGCTACATCCACGACTGACCTGCTTCACCTCGCCTAACGTCAACCTGCTACCGAAGTCCCAGCCGAGCCTGCCCTGCTGCTGTCTGAGCTGCCACAGGTACCTAGAGCTAGAGCAAAATTCCTAAGTACACAGACCCGCTAAATATGTATATTGCAAACATGAATTAATTGCCTGTGGCTGGCATAGTGGCAATAGGACAGTTCACCCCAGGAAATACCTCGATGCGCGTTTCGCAGCCTATCTTTTGTCTTTTTGCTTTAATACTTAAGCAATGTTCAGGAAAAATATAGATGCACAATAATTATTATTTTTCCACTTGTTTTCTAACATAAAATGTTAAACACGCAGTCATTTTTTACTATGTTAACCCCATGATCGTTCTGGGAAGGAAACATACTGCGAACGTAAAGCCAACAAGCGTGTACGCTATATCCATGTTTATTGGAAATATCGGAAAGCTAGTCCCATCACACTGTGTCTACACAATGCAGTTCTGGGCCAATTTCCATTTTAGATTTTTGGTTAAAAAATATTTTTTTTAGGAAACTGCAGTTAAAACTAAACAAGATAAAAGACATAACTGGCATAATAAGATTCTATAGAAACACTTGGAATGGGTCCCAGAACTCCCTGACCATAGCTGCTCGGACTTTTAGAAGTCCTACAGCTCCAAATGTTCAAATTATGTTCTATAGTAAGAGTGTTGAGGGTAACACGGGTCTCCAACTGATTCTTCATTCACTGAAAACTATTTTTTATGTTTAGTTTTAAGTATCTATTTAATTAATATTATTTATTCTACGGCTACGGAAACACATATTTATTATCTGTTGTATTGATTTCTTTGTTTAGGAATGGATAACAAATGAGTAAAGCACCGATGCATCTGACCAACTGATGCAAAATATTAGCATTGTCAATGGGACAACCTCATTTTTTCTCTCTATTGTATTTTACATAAGTCAATGGAATCATGATATGGAAAAACTAAGCTTAACAAAGAGGACGGAAGGATAGGCGGATAGGTGGGGATCCCTGCATCATTTGCCCCTTTATTGATTTCCATGTACGCATCCAATTTGGAGTGGCAGACATGTAAAATTTTCGATACATCTAACAACATAAAGGTATGTTCTCACGCAAACTCAAAAACATCTGAAAATACGGAGCTATTTTCAAGAGAAAACAGCTCCCGATTTTCAGACTTTTTTATGCCACTCGCGATTTTCGCGGCGTTTTTCGCTGCGTTTTTTACGCCCGTTTTTGGAGCTGTTTTTGATAGGCCCTAAGGATATGTTCACACGCAGTGACCAAAAACATCTATAAATACGGAGCTGTTTTCAGGCGAAAACAGCTCCTGATTTTCAGACGTTTTTGTAGCAACTCGCGCTTTTTGAGGCGTTTTTTACGGCCGTTTTTGGAGCTGTTTTTCAATGGAGTTGAAGATATATTGTATTCATTATGTGTTGGATTATTATAAAGGAGTGTGGTATAACAGGGGCGTAGCTAGGGGGGGGCAGCCAGCGCCACCCTCTCCTGCACAATAATTGTACCTGCGTCTATAGGAAACTGGTACAATTAGAAGCAATGAATGGCCGGGTACGTTCCGTGCCCGGCCATTCAGCGCTTTTCCACAAGTGAAGCGGTATCGCGCTTCCATCGTTGAAAGGCGCTGACTGAGAGGGAAAGTCATTCTGCCCAGCCAATCAGCGCCTTACATAGACGCTTCCTTCAACCACAGGAGACCTGCGCAGAAGAGAGCAGGTCTCCATTGCTGCCGGCCGGCGTGGGAACGGGATTAAGGTGAGTTTGAATAGTTTGTTATTTTATTGTAATACAAAAGTGTGTGGCTTTAACTACAAGGGGGGCTTTATCTACGGGGTGGCTTTATCTACAGGGGGAGCTTTGTCTACAGGGGGCTTTATCTACAGCGGGGTCTTTATCTATGGGGGGGCTTTATCTACGGTGAGGCTTTATCTACAGGGGGGCTTTATCTGCGGGGGCTTTATCTACAGGGGGGCTTTATCTACTGGGAGGGCTTTATCTACAAGGGGGCTTTATCTACGGGGAGGGGCTCTATCTACAGGGGGGCTATATACTGGGGTGGGCTATCTATGGAGCACCATATACAGGAGTGGGCTATATCTCCAGGGGGCTATATACAGGGGTGGGCTATCTATGGAGCACCATATACAGGGGTAGGCTATATCTACAGGGGGGCTATATACAGGGGTGAGCTATCTATGGAGCTCTATATACAGGGGTGGGCTATATCTACAGGGGGGCTATATACAGGGGTGGGCTATCTGTGGAGCACTATATACAGGGGTGGACTATTATATACTGGGGTGGACTATATGTGGAGCACTATATACAGGGGTGGACTATTATATACTGGGTGGACTATATGTGGAGCAATATATACAGGGGTGGGCTATATCTACAGGGGGCTATATACAGGGGTGGGCTATCTGTGGCACACTATAGAAGGAGCTATTTGTGGGACACTATATACAGGGGTGGGCTATATGGGGGCACTATCTAAAGGGGGCTCTATGGCAGGCACTATCTATAGGGGGCACGGTGTGTGTGTGTGTGTGTGTGTGTGTGTGTGTTTGTGTGTGTGTGTGTGTGTGTGTGAGTGTGTGTGTGAGACACAGTGTATGGTGCTATTATAATTAGAGGTGCAATGTATGGCGCTATTATATTTAGGGGCATAGTGTGTGGTATAATGAGAACTTTATCTTTATTTATAGGTGTAGAAATGTTGGAAAAGTGAGAAGCTGAAGACATCTGAGCGGCAAACTGCAGAAATGGTCTGTGACCGGGAGAAGTCATCATAGAGGTCTGGACCGGATTTAGAAAAAGAACTAGAATCTGAGACATCACCGGTGGGTCACTTAATGTAAATGTTTATTCTGCCTCTAATCAGCACTGTGGTCACTGTATGATCTGCAGCGAGATGATGGTGGTATGATTATGATATGATTTATTTTTTGTGAAACAGCATCTCCCAGCATGTCCTTACCATTGTCCAGGCCATGCTGGGAGCTGTAGTTTTACGCCGTACAAACCTATACGGCAGGGGTTGCACTAAATTGAGCTGTATTTGTGCTGGTCTTGTATTTATGTACTGAGCTTGTTCTGGTGCTGTATATATGTACTGAGCTTTGTTCTGTTGCTGTATATATGTACTGAGCTTGGTTCTGGGGCTGTATTTATGTACTGAGCTTGGTTCTGGTGCTGTATTTAACAAAAAGACAGGAGCATGAAAGCAGCACTCACAAAAAAAAAAGTGACGTTTATTCACCCAACAAATGCAACGTTTCACTTCCTCAATGGAAGCATTTTCAAGTGCTGTATTTATGTACTGAGCTTGGTTCTGGTGCTGTATATGTAATGAGCGTTTGTGCTGGTGTTGTGTATAGAACTATATTGCTTGTAAAATGTACAAATGTTTTTATGCTCGAGTTACATACAAAGAAATATGGAAAAGAAATGACACGTCATTGATTGGTAGAGAAAACAAACACAGCGAGGGGGAAGGAGATGTCGGGGGGGCGCCAAACTGAATCTTTGCCCCTGGGGCTGGAGAACCTAGCTACGCCTCTGGGTATACAATTACAGGTGCTGATTTTGCATGGTATACCACGTTATGTACTAAGAGGGACATCGGTTCTTTGGATAGGTTTAATGGCTAGATAACAATGTGTACCACTTGTATGATCCATATCTCCTAAAGGAGCGGACAGGACATCACGTTGAGCTCTTATATTTATTTATTTACTTTTTTAATTGTTTTTAACTAATAAAAGCCCATTTGAATACATTGATGGATTTACATTATATTAGCATTAGATCTTTAAAATTGAATGACCCAATATGGTGGGCGCAATTGGTTTGATTATGTCCTGAATCGACAGTGATCAAGGACGATTTCCATGCATCATTGAGTTATATCTTTCTAGTTATTTGAGTGCTTTTACCTTTTACTGCCCATTCCACTTTATCGCACAGGTATTTGTCTCTATGTATTTCTCTATTTGCTGTTTCTTGAGAATAATTTTGCCTATTGGGATCTCTAAACATTCCTCCAAGGGTTTTTTAGGCTGGCACCGTTTTGTTGATCCCAGAAACATGGACGGTGTTACCAAACATTTTCCCTAAAGCTAAAACAAATATTTAAAAAAACAACACTCATTCTCTGTTATAATTTAGCAAAAAGTTCACAGTGACATTTTATCCAGTCTGCTTTACAAATTAATATTTAGATGTATCAGAAAAAAGAAACGCTCATGGCTGTACATGTCAGAAATATTCCCATCAGTCAGTGCCAACACTAGAGCTAATTAACCTCCATGGTATGGTTTATGAATGGACTGTTTCTACTAGGCCAAACGCAAGATTCCTTTAATGTTCCCAGTTATGGTTTATGAATCCATATATTATTGGAAATTAAATTATTTTCCCATGGCTGCATCTAAAGGACTCGCAATTAGAAGTAAGGAGGTGAACTGCAGATGAGTGGTCAAGATATTAGATGAGCAGCTTTTTCAAATAAAAGTAGATGGTAGTAAATTATCAGCATGGGCTCCCTGTGTGGACCATACATTAAAATATTCCCTAGACAATAAAAGCAACGTGTGCCCTGACGTTTTCTTTCTTTAGGTAGTTTGAAAGCTTTAGGGGTATGTCACTGCAAGTCACCCTCACCTTAGTAATTGTCATGCGACTCTGGAGGAAATGAACAGGGGAGAGTCCTGAGGGGGTCACATTTCTCTGCCCCTTTCAGCATGAACTCAAGAGTACAAGTTTCTCATAGCTGTATATTATTAAACTAACTCTGTATTGTGTCTATGCTGGGAAAAAATCCAAAAAGGACAGCTGCACTTTACCCAGCATTGTGACCCTTCATTCTAGCAGATGACATGGGTCCCTTATTCTAGCAGTTGGACCCCCACTGATCATCATAGTGCCGTGTCCTATCCCCTTTAATTTTATCATGTCTGTTGTAGTTATAATTAGTCCCTAGTTTATCTTCTATAAGATATAGAAAGACCTATAAATAAAATAGCGTCATACAAAGGGTTTTTACAGGGAAGACTATTGCTTTCTTTTGAGTATGTTTTTTAATCCATATATATTCGTAATGGTATATTCATACGGTGCGGTAAAATCATGGTTCGTTGCTGCAATGTTTCAAAAAGTGCAGCCGCGATTTCGCAGTAATAAATCGTGATTTGACAGAACTGTGTGCATATACTCTATGTCAACATCTGGTATATTATTTACATCCATGGATGAGGAATGCATATATAAGACCCTCTCTACACTTATCTCATCCAGGACGATCTCTATTTCAGTGGTATCAAGTGATATTGGAGAAGAACCCATTAGTGATTTAGATGTCGGGTTCATTTTGTGTGAATTTGCCACAAGCTACAGATAAATTGTGGAATTCATATTTTTATAATTTAGATTTATTTAACCATTTTACAACTTTTATCACATGGTCGCCTTATCTGTAGCTATCCATCCTGTAGATATTACATATTTTTAGTAATGGGCCACTATTATAGCTAATTTCCACTGTAAGTTTTTTGTTTTCTCACCTTTTGGTACAAACAATGGGGCATATTTTCTAAGCAAAAAGTACGAGAATTCTTTTGTAGTCTATGCTAAGAATACATGGTGTGCACCAGATTTATTATTTATAGGTTTTAGGAACTTTTTAGGCCCCAGCAGAAAAAAGTGCATGCCTAAGAAGAGTAATAAAAAAAATGCACCAAATTTAGACATGCGCCAAAGTCTGAGATAATACAGAGTGTTTGTGAGTACCATCTATCAGAGCAGAATCCAGTTTATGCTCTGGAGTACCCATTTGTCCATGCTTTACATTGATTGCCTATTGATTTCAATGGGTACCATGTAATGCATAATTTCCCCTGTGGTGGCGCTGCAGGGAGATTGGACACTTGTTGTCGTGCAGATCAAAGCTGATTAATGGAGGTCTGCGCTGAAGGATTCCATGTTATCCATGTTAAAGAGCTCTTCTAACTCCTTTAAATAAATAAAAAATAGGGACATGTCATTTTTTGATCCTACACTTATAAACAAAATTAAATACAGATTTACCTGCCGTATACTTTATTAACCCCAGCAGATATATTTGAACTGTAATTGTCAGTGTTCACATATTTCAGTGCATGATAGCGGCAAAATTCTTTCCAGTAATAAAAATATATATATTACATGGAAACGAGAAGGTTTTCGTTGTGTGCTCCTGGCGTTGATGTGAATAGTTGTGCCTGTGCCATATTTCTTTCATTTTTCCCTCTTTTCTTCGTGTTTGTGTTGGATGTATGCGCATACAAAAGCATTCTACTTAAAGAGCAGTGTTTCCTCTTGTGTTTGGCAGAGATGTCTGAGAAGAAACGCTTTGAACCTTATCAGTGGGGAAATCAGATTCAGACCTTGGATCTCTTAAGAGAGAAAAAATGTTGTGTCTCCCATAACACCCAATTTATAACGAGGGAGAAAGGATTTATAGTTCCCTTGGTCCTTTTGTCTAAGGTCATTTGCATATTTTCCAGGGTTGGAATCTGGTTTATAGGTTCTGCACATAATTCAGTATTCAAGAGTCTGCTTTTTTCCAGAAACACTGTCATCCTTGTACATGGGCTGTTTCTAGTATTGTAGCTCAGCCCCATTGACGTGAATAGGACCGAAAAGCTTCAGTATCAGGAATAGACGCTCATATGGAGGAGTCGCTGTGCCTGTGCAAACAATGAAAGGGACTCAGCGATTCCAATAACACTGCGGCGACTTCGTGCGGATTAGCGGGGTCTCCAAAGTCAGCCCCACACCAATTAAACATTGGTGGACTATCATAAGGATAGGAAATCAATGTTAAAGTCCAGGAGAACCCCATAATATCAATAGTAGAGAAAAATTTCTAAACTACAAGGACATTTTAAAAACAGTTAGTTGTTTTGGTTTTTTTTTTAATTCCCCCCCCCCCATCATGTCTCAAAATAGAACAGAACTTTTATATTGCTTTTCTCCTGAGGTCACTGTGATGCACTAATGCAAAAAAAATGTGTTAAGAGGGAAGTGACATGAAGCTCATGTTTCCAGCGATCCATTGGCCTTACAAACTATTCTAATATAATGCTGCCCCCTATCGACATAAATATGTATCTGAATTATTAGGAACCTTTTACACATTACACTGGAATTTATTTTTTAAAGGGAAGGTCCCCCTACATAGCCAATTCTGTTTATTGGTCCAATACGTCTAAAATGAAAAAAAGAAGCAACTTTGCAAATAATCTTAAAAACAGTGTTTACAGCTTCTATGCAGACCTATGTGTCTCCATGGTAACAGACTACAAACAAATCCTGTGTGGCCTGATCTTGCAGTCATCTTGCCATATGTTCCCTACTGCTTGCTAACTTGTTCAATGTAAAAAGTGGAGGACCAATGGAAGGAAAAATGACTGCAGGATCAGACTACACAGGGTTTGTATGTTATATGTTACCATGGAAACACATAGCTCTGCAGAGAAGCTGTAGACACATAACGATAGGAGATTTTTAAATAAAACTATATGCAAAGTTGCTAAATTTTTCATTTCAGATGCATTGAATGCATAAAAAAAATAAAAGATTGGAAAAGTAGCTCATTAACCCTTTGATATTGACAAATACAAATAGGGTTTTTAATTATATTTGAGACTATTTGCAGATGAAGCTTTGTAACTATTTCCTGCATTACAAAAATTGTCTAACTGTAGGAGGTTGGTTGGCTTCAGCCTATGGTCACTTCAAGCATAGTAATCTGGTCAGATGCCTAGTAGCCCATATAGCCACTGTCCAGAAACAAACCTACATAGTCACCTTGTTATCTTTGTTGAAAGGTTCTGTCCTTCTCGGATTAGTTTTCGGTCAGAGTGATTGAAACAATTTATGATCCATTCCTAAAGGTAAAAAAACATTCCACTGCGACCCCCACTGATCTGAAAAACATGTTGGTTTTAGTCCTGTTCACAATAATGCAAATTTGGCTAAAGCAGCCAGTTCTTGGGATTAGTAGAGGTCCAAATTTGCAGACCCCCTCTGATCAATGATCTATCCAATGTTAGTTGCTGGTGACCTTACAGATCTTGACCTACTACCTTCTATATCGCAAACCCAGCAGCTGATGTTCCATTCTTCCCCTCAGTGCCAGTCTTCTGCTGGTACATATACACTCCTTCCTATTTAAGTTTGTGAGAGGATTAAAGGGGTTATCTGGGAAGTGATTTTTTTTCCTTAGGGGCTGCAAATGAAATAAAAAAAACAAAAAACAGTACTTACCTATCTTTGCCCCGGCGATCCAGCGCTGCGGCTTCGGTGGTAGTCCCGGTGCTTGTTTACTGAAGCCAATCGGAGGGCTCAGCGGGGTTCAGTGGCCATATGTTGTATTTCTAGCATTATGCTAGAAATATGATTTATCACCAGTGAGCCCCACTGAGCCCTCTGATTGGCTACAGCGGTCACATGTTACGTGCATGTAAAGAAGCACCGGGACTGCCGCCTGGATCGCCGGGGGCAAGGATAGGTAAGTGTTTTTGTTTTATTTATTTCATTTGCAGAAAAAAAAATCACTTCCCGGATAACCCCTTTAAGGCCTCATTTACACGAGCGTAATATATGAGCGTGCGACGCGCGTGCTTTTCACGCGTGTCGTACGCACCTATATTACTCTATGGGGCAGTTTAGACGATGCGTGAATTTTGCGCAGCGTGAGTGCGTTGCATAAAACTCACGACATGTTCTATAATCGTGCGTTTTTCGCGCATCCACGCACCCATTGAAGTCAATGGGTGCGTGAAAACTTCCGTGCGAACTGCGTGATTTGCGCAAGAGCTGTCAAAAGGATGAATGTAAACAGAAAAGCACCACGTGCTTTTCTGTTTACAAACATCCAAACGGAGTGTCAAATTAGAGATGAGCGCACCGAACTTCACCGGGTTCGGCCGAACTCGTTTTGACCGAACCCGGCAAAAAATGTTCGGGTACGCGACGTCAGGAGACAGTCACTGCCCACGGTGCTGAAAGACTTAAACTGTTTCAGCACCATGGACAGTGACTTTCGATCACAATATACATATAAGTGTAAAAAAAAACAGAAGTTCGGACTTACCGATAAGTCCCGGCTCCTTCCTCCAGTCCGACCTCCCGGGATGACAATTCGGTCCAAGTGACAGCTGCAGCCAATCACAGGCCAAGCACAGGCTGCAGCCAATCACAGGCTGCAGCGGTCTCATGGACTGCCGCGTCATCCTGGGAGGTGGGGCCGGATGACAAGAGAGGGACGCGTCACCAAGGCAACGGCCGGGAGACCGGACTGGAGGAAGCAGGCAGTTCATGGTAAGTTTGAACGTCTTTTTTTATTCACAGGTTGGTGTATATTGTGATCGGCATTCACTGTCGAGGGTGCTGAAAGAGTTACTGCCGATCAGTTAGCTCTTTCAGCACCTTGGACAGTGACGGGCGTCGACTAGCCTCATCTCTATGATGGCGGCTGCGCGAAAATCACGCAGCCGCGCATCATACACGGATGACACACGGAGCTGTCAAGTGCCTTTTGCGCGCGCAAAACGCAGCGTTTTTTGCGCGCGCAAAACGCACACGCTCGTGTAAATCAGGCCTAAGTGTGAAGAACAGGTAATTCCTTAAACTCCGCTCCCTGGTCTAGCCTACCCCAAACCTGTTAGTAAGCCAGTGGGTCCACCATATGTCTGTTGGCCTTTGTGATGCCTTCAAGTATCCTGAAATGCAATGTGTAGTTTATATAGTAACTAATATATTGTTTTAAAAGATTCCATGTATTATTGTTTTACTAATTAAATATCAAATATTATGAAAAATGAATGCTTCATGTAATACCTTGTAATTCCTTCTGCCAGTTCAAGGAAGACAAATGACCTTTTAATGCTTTTTGCTTTGAAAATCACATTGAGCAGAACTAATCAGTATAAATTAATTTAGAAGGATAACAAGTTCAGTGCATGCTTCAAGTTGTTGAGGTCAGGGCAACGTTTGTCATGAGAAATCTAAGTATGCCTTAAAAAAAATAGAAAAAATGTGTTCCAGTAACCTTTATGCCCTCAGTGGTAAAGATGTGTGACCTAGAGGATACATAGAACATAGATGGGGCAAATGGGCCGGTATGTTATTATTGCACTGTCTTTATATTGAGCAATGTCTTCGTCGTATTATTTAAAACATCTCATACCACTCTAAAAGCCTAAAAAATATCTGAATGGCCAGATTCTACACTTTGGTTAGTAAGATTTTAGGACATCACAATCACATTTTGCATCTGAAATTCCTCGTTTTTGTTGCAGTTGTTCTACCGTGACTATAATAGGAAAAACAGCAGATGAGGAAAACCATATACTGCAATAAGAGTTTTTACATTCTGTGCCGAAGTGTGGTTTGTTTTCCAAAGGAACAGTTCCAGTGTCATAGCAAGGCTTTATTTAGACTGGGGCAAAGATTCAGTTTACTGCCCTAACCCTGTATCTGTATATTCTGGCCAAAGCAAAGTGGCTCATTGGTGCCCACCCCCTTGGCACCCATCTGGGTACATGTCCTGGCAGCCCATCCAATCTAGCTACATCTTTAAGCAGTTCCAAGACCATTTACTAGAACAGTTTATTTTTTTTTAAAAACATGGCTGTCAATTGTGGCAAAACCATGGCAAAACGCATGTATTTTTGTCACCGTTTTTTAGATGTACGTAGTAGTGGTACTGCCTTACTGTATACTACAAATTGTTATAAAACAATTAAACTTTGCACCAGGTCTGACCGTTTATTTGAGTGTTTTGAGTGTTACAGCTTTAATCGGGGCTGGATTATAGGGAGGACAGCAGGGGCAATTCTCCAAGCCACCTAGTCTTCTCCAACAGCCTTCACTAAACTTGGGAGTTTCAAACAATTTAAGAGTAATCTAGTGTTTACAAGTTCCTAAGGTGTCTGTAGCAGTCTCAAAAAAATGGCTCAGCTGTTTGATATGTATGGAGCACTGCAAAAGTTTTCATGTCTTTTATGCCAGTTTTTGCCAGAATTGGCACCTAATGGGCAAATTATTATTAGATCAACTAATTTGGAGAAGTTCCCTTGGTGGACCCAAGGTACATCAGTCCAACACTCAAGGACAACACTCCTGCAGGCATTAATGGTGTTATGAAGCAATACCAATCTTAAGATGTTCACTTTTTAACCTAAGGTAAGAAATAGTTTGTGGGTGTGAGAACCCTCTGTGGAAAAAAAAAGGGAACGTGTTAGCATGTTCCTTTGACCTTGACTACAGGCAGAGTGACATAGTGACAGATGACCTGATTACACTAAATAGGTTTTACTCTAAAGTCGGTCTAGTTTTAGAGAAAACATCATTTTAATAATTGCCAGCCTCCGCGTTCTCCCTGCCTTGCTCATCTTGATTTATGTATAGGCAAAATACACAGTGTACTATGGGACACCTATCACAATTTCATTCTGCCCAAGGTCACGGCTGCATTAACATGCTGACAGGTTCCTTTTAACCCTACCCAAAATTGCCTGGGTAGGGTTGTCCAGTCCCTAAAAATTGGTGGCCTAGCCTCAGGGTAGGCCATCAATATCTGATTGGTTGGGGTCCAACTCCCGGGACTCCTGCCGATCAGCTGGTTTGAAGGGACCACAGAACTCGTACTAGCACTGCTTCCCCTTCTTTCCTTACCTGCTCATACTGTGAAACGCCGACACAGCAGTAGCCGCAGTTCACAGTACTACAGCCTTCTCCCATTGAAGTGAATGGGAGAAGGCTGTAATACTGTGAACCGCCGCTACAATCGTGTCGGCGATTCACAGTGTGAGCAGTAAAGAAAATTATGGGGAAACAGCACTGGTATGAGTGCTGCGGCCCCTTCAAAATAGTGGGGTTCCTTGGAGTCAGACACCTACAGATCAAATATTGATGGCCTATCCTGAGGCTAGGCCATTTAGGGACTGGATAACACATTTTAGGCTGTATTTCACTGTTATGTTGTCAATAAATAAAACTGTTGTAAGGTATGGCAAGTCTATTGGTGCAAGTTTACGTAAAGTAATATTAGTTTACCTACAGCTACACACGACAGCTTGGGTGAGCTCTTGAATCCTTAGGTATAGTAAATCAGCTGCTTGTGTGCTCCAGACTTCTCCTGTCTTTAGTTTCTAGGACACAAAGTAGCTGTCCGACATTATCAGCTACCATTGTCAGCCATATTATCTCTCATAGTGGTGTTTCATCTGTAATCTGGTCTTCCAGATGGTCCTGTCCCTCCCTCTCTCTAATCTTTCTCAGCAAAAACAATGAGTTAACATTTGTCTATTAGGAACGTGTCAGACCGACCAGCCTTACCAGACATCATTTCTCTAAAAAGTAGAAAAACTTGGAATGCAGAGATGAGTAGTTCAATGGTGACATCAGAGAGGGTTGATGTAGCTATCTTCTCCTCCAAGTTGGGTTTAATAGAAATTAATAGAGCTGGCAGTCTGGGCATAACTGGAAGAGGTAATGGAGTTGTCGAGGCTGCCGAACAATAGCTAAGGAGAAGGTGTAAGAAAATCCCAAGTGGTGCCACATCAATGTGATTTGTATCGTTTACAGGGAGACCAGAATTTATCAAATAATTCTCATTTATTATGGAAGATGAGATGATCTTATTTGACACTGGCTTTTTGGACTTGTTTCCATATATATCAAAGGGGATCAGTTTCTTCGCCAAGCTTGCTGGATGGGTACAATGGACCCATATGTGGTGACCATTGTTTCCATTCAGTGGACATTAAAACCAATGTCCTTACTGTCCACCTGACAGCAACATTCCTATCAGGCTGTCCAAACAGACTAAAACAATTATTACCGGACAATTTTGCAGTCAAACCGGGCACAACTGATTCCGATTGCAAACAATGAGATCAGTTGCGCCATCTATTTCCCTTCTACATTTATGTAAAAAGACGTAAGAAACTGAGGTGGACCACCTTATATATGAGAATGAGCCCTAAGACTGTCCAAAATTAATTTGTCGACTAATAAATTTGGAGAAATTTTACAAGAATTTTGCCGAGTTCTTCAAAAAGTTTATTGCAATCAGCTTTATAAATAGGCCTAGTTTTCTAATCAGCAAATATTCTGTTTATATTAGTGGATTCTATGTAATGAAAGGGGGTAGATGTTGGAAATATATCTTGACCCCAACTACACTTCTCTGGACCCGCAGAAATTATAAAGCAGGTCCAGCTGCGTATTATGCCCTGTGCATAGTGTGTCTAAATTTGGTGTCAAATTTCACGAGTATAATAATCCCGGGGACTTCTTTTGTATTTGTCAAACATTGCAGCGATGTGTCATAAATATTTCTGCTTCGGGGCTTTGGTCATGAATTAATAATATGACAAAGTAATTAATTTCCATCATAAGTCATGATCTTGTAAAGTGTTGGTGAAGTTGGGAAAGCAGATGGTAAGACGCGGGATCCTGTGTATGTTTTTCTTATTCCAGCCTTCATAACAGAGGCGTCTGCCAAGTACATGTTAACACATAAACAGATTAAACCTTAAATCTCAGAGAGGTATAATCTATATGCCAGCGTAGCGGCTGCTTTACTGAAAATCTGTGTGTAGATATTTCATAGGGAAAATGTTACTCTCCCGCTGTAAAATATAAGTCCAATAACACTTGTGTGGCAGAAATTCCATCAGGTTTTGCAATAAAAAATTAATTTTGCTGCAGTGACATCACTAGTCTCCAAACAGATAGTTAATTATTATTACCAATATACGGTATGGCAGCAACATCACCAGACCGGTGGAGTTCTTCAAAGCAAAATGCGCCAGATTTGCAAATTGCACCAAAATACTGGCATACATGCCGTGCAGAATACTCAATGTGTTTTAGAAATTTAGAAAAAGTAGTAAAAATTAGCCAGATTTATTAATGGTGTGCGACATTTTTTTTCCAGCAAAATATTGATGTACTGTACACCAGCCTTAAGGTGATGTAAGAAAGAGAAAAGTGTCTAACATGCCTTGCAAAATGCGCCAAATTTATGACCCAATGTGCACCACTGTGATTGATTTGACGCAGTTTCTGCCTGTCTGGTCTAGGTTTATCCTGTCTAACTTTAAAACAGTATTAATAAATCTCCCCCATTGTACACTATTTAGATGACAGGGCTACTTTCCAAACTGGACTCAATTAAGGTTGGTAGAGATCAGTGGGCAAAGAATATGGCGGTAGCCCCCACCCAACCTTTGGGAACCGGACGCTGCCTGACCCCCTTGTGCAGCCACATATAAAATAGGTGGCCTTGCATATGTAAGGCCCTCATCGCTGAAATCAACAGGACCCACAAAAATAACCATTATTATACTTATCTGTCCCGGTTCCCACGTCAGCATCCAACAGTGCAGGCCTGGCCTGCCTGTGTCTCTACACAGGTGGGCACAATGACATCATAGCATTGTGCGGGCATGTGCCCTACAAGGTGAACGGGGCCCAGAGCCGAAGGCAGTCGAGACCACTGGTTCTCCCGATCCAGTTATGTTTTTGACAACAGGATTGGAAGAACCAATATGGGGAGGGAGGGTGGGTGTTGGAGGCCCCCTAAATCCCCATGGTGGTGGAGGCCCTGGGCACGTGCCCCATATACCCTCCTTATATTCTATCCCTGTCTCCAAATAAATTGCATGGAAGTGATATTTAAAGTTCATTCCACATTTGGGTAGGGATGGAGCTAGACTTTCTTATATCTGGGGCAAAGATTCAGTTTAATGCCACCCCACCACAACAAAGTAATACATGCAAATCTCTGTATGCAGGCAAGTATACATGGATCTGTACTTCAGGGGCCTATTTTCAGCCTTCCCTGTGGTCAGTACTGCTACTGCAGGGTGGCACCTTGCTCTCCTCCACCATGCAAAGTGAGTCGGATGTATCCCGGTTATAATTAACTTGTTAATGTCAATGTCGCCTTCACACCCAGCCATGCCAGCCATGTGCCTAAGCCCCTGGTTTGGGTCATAGAGCTGACAGATACACTTAATGAAAAAAAAGTAAATGGTCAAAATCAATGTTAATGTATGTAACTGTATGGCTATAGCTTCTTACATCTACCAATGGCCAATATATAATAAAAAATATGTTGAACATCCTGGTCATGGATGGTGAATATACCATCAAGACTATACGGATTCATTTTTGTTGTTACATCATGTGACACATTTGGGAAACGTGTTTAATATTTATTTACCCTTTTCATATATACTGTATATAGTGTCAAAATATTTTGCAGCACTGTACAGAGATTGTCACCACTCACATCAGTCCCTGTCCCCAATGGAGCTCACAATCTAATTTCCTATCTCAAACACACACACACTAGGACCAATTTCATAGGAAGTCAGTATGTTTTTGGAGTGTGGGAGGAAACCAGAGAGGAAACCTTTGCAAACACGGAGAGACCATATAAGACTTAGAGATGTTGCCCTTGGTCAAATTCGAATCCGGGACACCATTGCTCCAAGGCAACAGAGCTAAAACCCGAGCTGCACAACTCAAAACTATTGTGTTTCCCCCCCAAAAAAATGTTTTAACAAAATCCTTACACCTGTGCCCAGCTAAAGGCTGGTAACCTGAACTCCGGCTGTTTTGATATGGCAATAGAGCCAATCTTCGGCAGACGGGCACTTTATTTGTACAGTACTATTGTTACATCACATATTCAGTAGACACTTAAAGTTCACAGAAGTGCGAGTGAATCACTGGGCATGAAAGACCTCTAGTATAAACACATTCTCGTCATTCTTTGGCGGGCAGCTTACTCACGTTTGGTTCAAATTAAATAACCATCATTATGACACAAATAATGGAAAGGAAAGATGTGAGATTCTTTGAAGTGAATACAAATCAAATTTTAGTGATAATCAGCAACAGACAACTGAGAAATACCATTTATTTGTACACGCGAGATCTCTTGAAAATCGCTTAATGAAAAAGTAAACTTTGGTTACAAATAAAATGTTGATGTATTCCAATGTACACAAGACTGGGATTTTGACTGACAACACAGTGTAAAAAAATATAAAAAGTGTAATCCACATTTTAAGTTGGTTCTGTACAATATATCACAAGTCATATAGCAACCAAATAACTATGGCCAGGTTGTATTGGATCTTTTAGAGTATGGAAAAAAAATGAGACAAAGGTGTTATACGGGGACCGTAAAGTATTAGCAGTGTCCTCACTACAGTATATGAGTACACTCGCTAATATACATTCCGGTCCCCGTTGTGCTTATTCTGAGGTATTCATAGATTTCCTTTTATAACGCTGCGAGGGGACGGGAAGTCCAGTGGCACAGCCTTCTTTGATGATGATACAACTCTTTATTACATGACCGACCCCGCTGTACCCTATGGACTCGCTGTACTACTGCTGCTACTTGTGTACTTCTAAAACTATGAGGCGCCCCAGTTGGTGAGGTGTAGTTTTGAGAGAAGCCATTGTATGCTGCACAGGCCTTTTATGGTTGCATCATTCTATGGTTTTGCAACGTAGGCACTTGCTAAAATAGATACTCAGCAGCTCAAAACGACCTAATGAATCCACAAAGTCAGTCTAAGGGCCTCATACAGAGTTTTTTGCAGGCACAAAAATCTGCCTGCACACCATTTGCCGCTATTTTGCGGCGTTTTTTTGGCCGCGCTCATTGAGCGCAGCGGGCAAAAAACGCCGGGAAAAACACTTTCTCTGCCTCCCATTGGTGTTAATGGGAGGTCACAGACGAAAACGCTTGCGGGGAAAAAACGCCTCCATTTCCCATTGAAATCAATGGGAGGCGTTTTCGGACGTTTTTTGGCACGGTTTCCAATGTGATTTCTGCATCAAAAAATTCAGTGTGAACACCATCTAAGGGTTTGTTCACACGACCTATTTTTAGACGTAATTCAGGCGTTTTACGCCTCGAATTACGCCTGAAAAGACAGACCTATTACGCCTGCAAACATCTGCCCATTTGGGCTTTATGATGTTCTGTTCCCACGAGCCTTTATTTCACGCGTCGCTGTCAAAATGACGGCTCGTCAAAAGAAGTGCAGGACACTTCTTGGGACGTTTTTGGAGCCGTTTTTCATAGACTCCATTGAAAAACAGCTCCAAAAACGTCCGTAAAATACACTGTGAAAAAGGCCGCAAAACACGCGAGTTGCTCAAAAAACGTCTGAAAATCAGGAGCTGTTTTCCCTTGAAAACAGCTCCATATTTTCAGAAGTATTTTGTTAATCGTGTGAACATACCCTGATAGTATCCTTCTCCTAAACGTCTTGAGGAAAGGTAAAGATTCAGTATTACTGGTGTAGCAGATGTCAGTGAATGCTGGGCTAAGTAGTTCTACAGATGTGTCCGGCTCTATCTGATGTAACCATAAGCCTACTAAGAAGGAGACAACACATAGAGTAGCACAGCCAGTAATTTGCAAAAAACACAAGGTTTATTATACTTACAAACAAACTTTTAATATCAGCATATAAAACCGTGGCACGCCAAGTCAGCCCGATCCAGGGTTACGCCGTGTCAGCTTCTTCTGCCACAGACAGACAGACAGACAGACAGACAGACAGACAGACAGACAGATAGATAGATAGATAGATAGATAGATAGATAGATAGATAGATAGATAGATAGATAGATAGATAGATAGATAGATACAGGGCAGCACCGTCCATGAGGCGAGATGAGCATCTCGCCTCAGGTAGCGGCCTGCTACCTCTCTGAGGGGGCGGCTGCGCCACTGAAACCAGCCGCCGCCACCTCCTCCTGCACTATAATTGTACCTGCGTCTATAGGGCGCAGATACAATAAGGGTATGTGCACACGATATCTACAATTACGGCTGAAATTACGGAGCTGTTTTCAGGAGAAAACAGCTCCTGCATTTCAGACCTAATTGCTCGTACTCGCGTTTTGCGAGGCGTCAATTACGACCGTAATTTTGAGCTGTTCTTCATTGAAGTCAATGAAAAACGGCTCAAATTACGTCCCAAGAAGTGTCCTGCACTTCTTTGACGACACTGGTATTTTACGCGCCGTCTTTTGACAGTGACGCGTAAAATTACAGGTCGTCGGCACAGTACGTCGGCAAGCCCATTGAAATGAATGGGCAGATGTTTGCCGACGTATTTGAGCCGTGTTTTCAGGCGTAAATCGAGGCGTAAAATGCCTAGTTTACGCCTGAAAATAGATCGTGTGAACCCAGCCTTACATACATAAGCACTGACATCATCGCGCTGCCTGTGTAGTTGAATGGCAGGGCCAATGAGAGCCCCTGTAGATAGTGCCCCACATACACCTCCCCATTTAGATGGTGCCCCACATATAACCCCCCTCACACTTAACTCCTCTTGCAATGCAGGCCTGCTCTCTTCTGAGCAGTTATGCTGGGGCTGAATGATGCAAGCGGCGCGATGACGTCATCTCGCCTCTTGCGTTGTTGAAAGGCGCTGATTGGCAGGGCAAAATGCCTGGTCATACCTTTCAGCACTTGTTAATGACACTAGCGGCGCAATGGCATCATCACTCTGCTTGCATCATTCAGCCCCAGCAGACCTGCTCAGAAGAGAGCAGGCCTGCATTGCAAGAGGAGTTAAGTGTGAGGGGGGTTATATGTGGGGCACTATCTAAATGGGGAGGTGTATGTGGGGCACTATCTACCGGGTGGCTATATGTGAGGCACTATCTACACGGGGCTCTATGTGGGGCACTATCTACCGGGTGGCTATATGTGAGGCACTATCTACAGGGGGCTCTATGGGGGCACTATCTACAGGGGCTCTAAGTGTCAGATTCACGCGCGTCAAAAATGCGCGTAAATCTGGTCTGTGTGTGTTGCGTTATGCATCAGTGTGCTTTGCGAGTGCCATGTGTTTTTCACGCACTCGCAAAGCACTTCTTTTTTTTATTTTTATGGAATTGATGCGAAAATCACGCACCGCACATGAATGTGCATCCCTGTGCTGTGCGTGTTTTTCACGCATCCATTGACATCAATGGGCGCGTAGGTGTGTGAAAATGCACCAATACAGTAGATGCAGTGAGTTTCATACAGCGGACTCTCGCTGCATGAAAACTCACACATGTGTGAACGGCCCCATTGAAATAAATGGGTCTGTGTGCTGTGCGTGATTTCCACGTACAGCACATGGACGAGATTCAGGCTCATGTGAATGAGCCCCAAGGCTACATCCACACGAGTGTGTCTGAGTTGCGTGCGCAAAAAATGGACTGTATTTCCTGCATTTCATGTCCGTGTGCCATCAGCGTGCGTTCCGTGTGGCATCAGTGTGCTTTGCGTGTGGCATCCGTTTTCCACTTACACTTTTCAGTTGTGTGTATCTAAGGCTCTGTTCACATATGTATCAGAGACTCTGTCGCAAATGTTGACGAGAGGAATTGCGCTGCCTACAGTTAAGACTATGAAAACCACAATAGAGCCCCAGGGCCCCTTAACCATTGGTATTCATCATATTATGTTTTCGGTAGATCGTTGAGATTTCTGTTATAAACAGAAGCCACGACGCAAGTAGGAGCATAGCCTTACAAAGAATTGAAACCAAGCAAAATTACTGTTTCAAATATTTACAATTTAAAAAAGTTAAAAAAGCTGTAAATGGTCATAAAAATCTTTCAAAGCTACTAAAACTATATATAAACTAAACATCTACCATGTATTGATTGTATAGTGCTCTCTCTCCCCCAAGTGGTCATTATTAGAACTGCAGTGCTAGATTTCAAACAGATTGAACATACCCTGTGTGTATCCTTAAAGGGATCCTGTCATCACCATCTTACCTTTTAAAACGTCCTGACCCTGTAGTGCCCGCTGCTGTCCATCGTGCATTGATGTGTTCTTCTCTCCCTTCCTCTTCTTCTTGCCCGAAATATAGCCATTAAACGTTTTCCCGCCTTTTATGCTAATTCATTTTAGCTTTGTGACTCACGATCTTGACTCCACCCACGTACTCTGCCTGTACAGCCCTAATTGCCGAACTCTCGGTTCACATCTCGCGCATGCGTGCCTCACCACACTTCCCTGCTTCATTCATCCTGAAATATTTAACTGCGCATGCGCCGCGCGGGTACACACCCCCCTCGTCGTATTGTATCCATCATAATAAATGTTTTCCAGCAACGAAAGAGGACGCAGGACGCTGGACATCGTTTCCTTCCTGGACACAACATCAACCACAGTTTTTCAGGTATGTAACTCTAAGTCTTGAAGTTCATTTTTGTTCAAATGTTCATTCATGTTGATTTTCCCTGTGTAAATTCTATAGTATGCTTGCCTAGATGTGTATAGGCCTATATATTATGCATTGCTGGTTATGTAGTGATGTGTTGCATTGCATTGCTGGTTATGTAGTGATGTGTTGCATTGCATTGCTGGTTATGTAGTGATGTCTTGCATTGCATTGCTGGTTATGTAGTGATGTGTTGCATTGCATTGCTGGTTATGTAGTGATGTGTTGCATTGCATTGCTGGTTATGTAGTGATGTGTTGCATTGCATTGCTGGTTATGTAGTGATGTGTTGCATTGCATTGCTGGTTATGTAGTGATGTGTTGCATTGCATTGCTGGTTATGTAGTGATGTGTTGCATTGCATTCTTGGTTATGTAGTGATGTGTTGCATTGCATTGCTGGTTATGTAGTGATGTGTTGCATTGCATTGCTGGTTATGTAGTGATGTGTTGCATTGCATTCTTGGTTATGTAGTGATGTGTTGCATTGCATTGCTGGTTATGTAGTGATGTGTTGCATTGCATTGCTGGTTATGTAGTGATGTCTTGCATTGCATTGCTGGTTATGTAGTGATGTGTTGCATTGCATTGCTGGTTATGTAGTGATGTATTGCATTGCTGGTTATGTAGTGATGTGTTGCATTGCATTGCTGGTTATGTAGTGATGTCTTGCATTGCTGGTTATGTAGTGATGTGTTGCATTGCATTGCTGGTTATGTAGTGATGTGTTGCATTGCATTGCTGGTTATGTAGTGATGTGTTGCATTGCATTGCTGGTTATGTAGTGATGTGTTGCATTGCATTGCTGGTTATGTAGTGATGTGTTGCATTGCATTGCTGGTTATGTAGTGATGTGTTGCATTGCATTGCTGGTTATGTAGTGATGTGTTGCATTGCATTCTTGGTTATGTAGTGATGTGTTGCATTGCATTGCTGGTTATGTAGTGATGTGTTGCATTGCATTCTTGGTTATGTAGTGATGTCTTGCATTGCATTCTTGGTTATGTAGTGATGTCTTGCATTGCATTCTTGGTTATGTAGTTATGTCATGTACTGAAATGTTACATTGTGTCCCTTTTTCCAGCTTGGATTCTGCTTACTTGAAGTACAGCAAATCACATTTTCTATCTTAGTTTGAAACTTACAAAAGATAAAAAATAGGTAAGTACTAGTTTTAAAAAAATTTGAGGCTACATTAAAACGTTGGAAAACGTATCAAACATTTTTTAATTGTTATATTAATTTTGTACACTAGGCAATCAATAAATCTTAGGACGTACATTCGTTCATGTGTTGTGGCCTTGGTAAGTATATTCTAAACAATTTTGAATGCAATACTGAAACAGATAACATCGCACATGTCAACCAATCAACTTACCAAGGTAAAAACGTTAACTTATTTTTCTTAAACGTTGGTGTCTTTCTTACAACTAACCGTTTGTGGCCTCATGCACACGACCGTGCTGGTAATTACGAATCTTAATTACCAGCACGGGCGGCCACGGGCAGCCGGTCGTTTTTCCGAGCCGTGCTCCCATTATAAAGTATAGCAGCACGGCCCGTAAAATTAAAAAATAGAACATGTTATATTTTTTTAACGGCACGGGCACCTTCCCGTGAGAAAACGGGAAGATACCCGTGACTAACAGAAGTCTATGGGCCCGTTATTGCGGGTCGGAATTACGACCCGCAATAACGGGTGTTTTTACGGTCGTGTGCATGCGGCTTAATTTGATGGTTTTTTTTTCAATAGATTTCAGTCAATTTTCTTTTTTTTGCGATTACAGATAAATACAATGCCTTCATGCGTTATTAGCAATTGCCTGAGTAAGACAGGCAGAAAGGATCAAAGCATAGCTATCCGCTTGCATTCCTTTCCAAAGGATCCACAACGCATACAACAATGGCTAAATCAAACTGGTCAGAATTTTACAGACATCAACAAAATGATACAAACAATAATTGAAGATAAGTGCCAAAAATTCCGCATGTGCTCACTACATTTCAGCCAAGATTGTTATAAGGAAACCAAACATTGCCAAACACTCCGTCAAGATGCACTGCCTACCATTTTCCAACAAATTCCAGAGGGTAAGTGTTACATAGAAGAGACCCTGAAGAAGGACAGAAAGAAGAAAAAAATGAAGAGACCATTTGATCATGCCGTTGCTGGTACCTCGACCAGTGAAGATCTTGCCTTGGACGATTTTTGCAAAGAAAGTCTCTCTGAGTGTCATCCAAAGCAGTGTTCTGTGTCTACTCAAACAGATTACACCCTATTAAATGCGATGATTTTTTACATCTCTGGAACAGATACATCGAGAGAAATTTCAAGTAACAGTGATGTTCTTTCTCTCTCTCCAATAACTTTAAAATCTAACCCAAATTTTCAAAAAACAAGCAGCCCAAAAACGGTAAGTAGCTCTGAATTCTCTTCTCCCCAAAAAAAAAAGGCACTTATACAGATTGAGACAAAAGAGACTTGCGACTTTCAAGAAGACGACATCAACTTTCAAGACATCATACCACTTTCTCCTATTGAAGAAGCTTTTGGGATACTAGAAGAAAGCATTGACACAGAAAGTGATGCTATTCTGGATAAAAATGATGGCTATAAAGATGAAGACTATCTACCCCAAGATACCAGTATGACAGATTCAGATTAAAATATTAAAATAACATGAACTGTGTCAAGTCTATTATTACTATTAGGTGTAATGTTTCTTTTCTGAAATTGTGTACGAAAAATACGAGTTTCGTGTTGTACATTTGTTTGTTTTTTTAAAGTCTAATATGGTGTATCAAGATTAAACAAAAGAGTACACGTTACCTTACACTAAGGGCCTGTTCACATCAGTGTTGGCTTTCCGTTGAGGGGTTCCGTCGGAGGTTTCCATCGTGGAACCCCGCAACGGAAAGCCAGTGTGAAACATTATCTTCCGTTTGCATCGCCATTGATATCAATGGTGAAGGAAACATTGATAATGGTTTCCGTCTGTCAACGTTCCGGCAGGTTTCATTTTTTTCTACTGAAGAAATTGCGCAGTCGAGGGGGCTGAGCCGGCGTCATCAGCGGTGGATGTCAGCTGTATGTTAAAGCTGACATCCACCTGTAACGGTGGATCCCTGCCATTAACCCCTGTAGCTCCAATCCCTGCCATGAACACCTTTGATGCAGCGATCGTAATCGATCGCTGCATCTTAGCGTTTGCGTTACAAGCCCTGCCGTGTGTCCTAACACCTGTTTATGATCACACGGGGGGTATTTTTTTGATACTGGGAAAAAATGTCTTTCAGAATTTTGTAATGCTTTTTCTCCTTTAGTCCTTGTGGAAATGAGAAAAAGAACTGCAAATCCGAATTTGTTAACAAAAAAATGTGGAGTTTTATTCTCACGGAATAAAAATGTGAGAAATTGCTGATAAAAGACAATTCAGAACTTGTTGCACTTTCGGTGGTAATATGTCAGATTTTACAAATGAGGCTCCTCAGGAAGGTCAATAGTGGCCAAATCAGAAGGGGTAAAACGGCAGGAGTGTTGACGGTCGGAACACAAACAAAGTTCAATAGTTGAAATGCTGTTGACATTTTCACTTTTAATAAAGATTTCAAGCTTTTACAAAGGTTTAAAATGATCAATTGCATTAGCCCTAAACAAAAAAATAATAAAAGTGTATAAAGTGCAACATAATGCTTGAAGAACAGAACGAATTGAAAAATGAATTAGATCACTACTCAAAGGCCATGAATTCAGCTGGAGTATCACTACAAGGAAGGAATCCCATGTATTCTCCATCCAAATCGGGAAAAGCAGCGCGGACTTTGCGTACGACGCAGGACGGAATGGGTCGTCTATTTCCTATACCTAAATAGCCGTGAATCCACGCAGTAAAGGATCTATATGCAGTCTTTCTAAGGTGCCTACAGGTAAATGAACACAAGCAGAACGCAGGCATATCATAAAAATATTTTAGCTATGTCCTTGTATTTGTTTAAACTTTATAACTAATGCTCGAGTAATTTTCGCTGGCTGAATCACAACGATCATTACTAAGTTGGAGAATTAATGTTAGACATGAAGAGGTTAACACTAATCCACATTATTAACCTGCTACCCAGCGCCCCCAGGAAGAGCCGGGTACGATCTAGTACCCAACCATCTGTAGTGACAGAGGGGCACCAGCCGCAGTCTGGTATTAATAGGCTGGGAAAGGGCAAAAACTGTGACCTTCCCACCCTGGTAATGCTAGGCTGCTGTTGCTGTGTTGTATCTGGATGGTTATAAAAATGGGGAAACCCCACATCGTGCTGTGAAATTATTTTTAAAAAAAAATGACGTGGGGTCCCCCCCCAATTTTAATAAACAGCCAGATACAACACAGCAACAGCAGGCTAGCATTACAAGGGTGGGAAGGGCCACTGTTTTTGGCCTTTCCCAGCCTAATAATACCAGCCTGCAGTCACCCCCGTGCCCGACCATCACTACAGATGGTCGGGTACTGGATCGTACCCGGCTCTTCCTGGCACCCCTGGTGGCGGTGGGTACCAGGGTAATAATGGGGCTTAGTGTTAGCCTTTTCACCGGCTAACACTAAGCCCCGCCTTAGTAATGGATACTGTCAACCTGTCAGCGGCCATTACTAAGTTGGTAACTATAAAGTAAAAAAAAAAAATGACGTGGGGTCCCCCCCAATTTTAATAAACAGCCAGATACAACACAGCAACAGCAGGCTAGCATTACCAGGGTGGGAAGGGCCACTGTTTTTGGCCTTTCCCAGCCTAATAATACCAGCCTGCAGTCACCCCCGTGCCCGACCATCACTACAGATGGTCGGGTACTGGATCGTACCCGGCTCTTCCTGGCACCCCTGGTGGCGGTGGGTACCAGGGTAATAATGGGGGTTAGTTTTAGCCTTTTCACCGGCTAACACTAAGCCCCGCCTTAGTAATGGATACTGTCAACCTGTCAGCGGCCATTACTAAGTTGGTAACTATAAAGTTTAAAAAAAAAATGACGTGGGGTCCCCCCCAATTTTAATAAACAGCCAGATACAACACAGCAACAGCAGGCTAGCATTACCAGGGTGGGAAGGGCCACTGTTTTTGGCCTTTCCCAGCCTAATAATACCAGCCTGCAGTCACCCCCGTGCCCGACCATCACTACAGATGGTCGGGTACTGGATCGTACCCGGCTCTTCCTGGCACCCCTGGTGGCGGTGGGTACCAGGGTAATAATGGGGGTTAGTTTTAGCCTTTTCACCGGCTAACACTAAGCCCCGCCTTAGTAATGGATACTGTCAACCTGTCAGCGGCCATTACTAAGTTGGTAACTATAAAGTTTAAAAAAAAAATGACGTGGGGTCCCCCCCAATTTTAATAAACAGCCAGATACAACACAGCAACAGCAGGCTAGCATTACCAGGGTGGGAAGGGCCACTGTTTTTGGCCTTTCCCAGCCTAATAATACCAGCCTGCAGTCACCCCCGTGCCCGACCATCACTACAGATGGTCGGGTACTGGATCGTACCCGGCTCTTCCTGGCACCCCTGGTGGCGGTGGGTACCAGGGTAATAATGGGGGTTAGTTTTAGCGTTTTCACCGGCTAACACTAAGCCCCGCCTTAGTAATGGATACTGTCAACCTGTCAGCGGCCATTACTAAGTTGGTAACGATAAAGTTTAAAAAAAAAAAAAGACACAGAACAAATAGATTTATTGAAATAAAACACCCCCACACAACCCTCATTAACCATTTTATTCACAATAAAGAAGGCGTCATCGAAGTAGTCCTCGAATCCGACGTAGTCCAACGACCCAACCTGCAAAAAAAAACACTAAAAAAAATTCATTAGTAAGAGCCTGTCCACATCACCGCTGCCCTTCCATTGATAGGTTCCGTCGGGTTAACCCCTCAACAGAAAGGCAAACTGAAACCGCCGCTTCAGTTTCCCTCACCATTGATCTCAATGGTGACGGAAACGTTGTGAAAGATTTCTGTTTCTCACCGTTGTGGCAGGATTCCGTTGTTTTGCGTTGTCGACTGCGCTATTGATTCTGCCAAAACAACGGAACCCGTTCACAACGGTGACAAACAGGAACCATTAGCAAAGTTTCCATCACCATTGAGATCAATGGTGATGCAAACGGACTTTACGTTGAGGGGTTAACCAGATGGAACCTCTCAACGGAAGGGCAGCGGTGATGTGAACAGGGCCTTAGATACAGGGCCCATGTGCATGTGTGATACTGTTTGTTGTACCCTGTATCTAAGCCTAAGGTAGGGTTAGATACAGGGTCCAGCAGACAGTATTCTTATGCAGTATAAGCTTGGGGTCTATATCTAAGCCTAACAAACGGTAGGCCTAAAAGGGGGTTGTACAGACACTAAACATTGATGGCCTATCCTCAAGGATAGGCCATCAATAGCTAATGAGTCGAGGTCCCACTAGCGGGACCCCCGCCATCCAGCTGTTTTGAAGGGGTTGCAGCACCTCGTACGAGCACTACTTCCCCTTCATTTCCCGCCCTTGCTCACACTGTGAATCGCTGACACGTCCGTGTCGGCAATTCAGTGTGAGAATGTGACCGGAATGAAGGGGAAGTAGTGCTCGTACGAGCGGCTACTACCCCTTCTAAACAGCTGAATGGGGGGGGTGTCGGACACCAACACATCAGCAAGACACTTACCTCCTCTTCGGCCACTGCTGCAGACACAAAGCGAGGGGAGAAGCAGCTGGAGATGAGAAGTGTGGTGGAGAGCAATAGAGAAAAGCTTACCTCTGCACTGCTGCGTTCACTCAGCTGTCAGGAGACGGGGGCTGGATTAGAACAGGAACCGACGGCCTGTGATGACGTCACACAGAGCGCCGCGCATGCGCAGTCCTATACAGTGAGACCATCTACTTTACAGTCTCAATGCGCAAGCGCGGGATTTCAAGTGCAGTGAAGTGAGAGAAGCTGTCAATCAACAATAAGGGGGCGGAGCCAACTCTGAAACGCCGGAGGAAGAAAAATCTGACTCTTTTCGAGTGAAGATTTGACTCTTTTGTGGTCATTTGCATACGGCGCGGGACCATTGAAAACAGGAATACTGAAGGTACAGAGCCGACATTTAACGTATTTAGAGGTTAGTTAACAATGATTTTTCACCCACTTTCAAATGGTATTGCAGGCTTCATACCGAAAATGCTGGTGACAGGTTCCCTTTAAATCCTAATGCAATTCAAGTGTAACACATGAATTTCGAATAAAAAAAACTAAACGGTAAAACCAAAACAAATACTGTATGTAAACATTGGGAATAATGACCGGAGGACAAAATAATACGTAAAAAATGATCCTTGAAATATTTTTTCAGTTTTGTTTTCCTTCTTTACCACAAAGTGGAAAGTACATGATGGGAATTTGTTATTGTTGCTGTTTTTAATTAGGGATATGAAGCTTTGCAAGGGATTTAAGCAGAAACTCTCCTAGCGAGTCTGGTGTTATTGACCTTCTGCCCCAACAGCATTGAATTTCTGGGAGTCGAGTTACATTAAAAAAGAAATGTTACACCAATGGTTTCAATGGTTATTCTGTGCTGCGTCCTTGTGGTCAAACCAAAAGGGTTTTGTGGTAGGCTACTGTTTTGGGATAAGTCAAGGAATAATTGAAGACCAGAAAATAGACTTTAGTGCCTATCCCAATACATACTGACGGCAAATGTTACTTTGAATAATATACAGAGAATATTGGGCAAAAAGTTGGAAACTATTTCTTGTTCCGTTAATGGTTGTTATGCCTACGATCTCTTCTTCATCTTGTAGCTCGGTTCTATGTTTGGTATCTGTGGACAGTAATTCCGCATGATTCTCAGTAACAGGTGGTTAAAGGGTAAGTGAACGTTCAGCAAACTTCTGACACGTCATAGTGACGTGTCAGAATTTTTGATCGGTGGTGGTCCGACCACTGAGACCCCCACCAATCGCTAAAACAAAGCAACAGAAGCGCTCAACCGCTTAGTTTCTGTTCGGCTTTTTCCGGAAAGCCGATGTAGTGGTGTATGGGCTCATAGACTTTCTATTGAGTCCTTACACCGCTACATCGATTTCCGGAAAAAGCCGAACAGAAACTAAGTGGCTGAGCACTTCTGCCGCTTGTTTTAGCTATCGGTGGGGGTCTCAGTGCTCAAACCCCCACTGACCGGTTACTATGACATGTCAGAAGTTTGTTGAATGTTTAGTTACCCTTTAAAATAACAACTGGACACAGTACTAAATCTAAGGCTATGCTCACATAGGGAAAAATTGCTGAGGGTTGTCTGTGTCGATTCAGCACGTAAAATCGGCAGCAAAGTACACCAAAAAATCTGGGTGGCATCTGCTCTTATCTGCTGCTGAAAGGTGGTGGGTTGTTCAGCAGATTATACCGTTGGCATTCCAAAGGGTAAAATCAGCATTCAAACCAGCATTAAAATTCACCATCCAAGTAAGTAGCAAATTTAATGACAAATTTTGTGCAAATGTAACAAAAAAACTAAATATGAGCACAGACTAAAAGGCCCTTTAACACGGGCCAGTGATCGGGCAAACGAGTGTTCATATGTATGCTCATTCCCGATCATTACCCTGTGTAAACGGGGCAGCGATCAACTGATGAACGGGGAAACGGCTGAACGTTCAACAGCTGATCGCATGTTTTATGCAGCAAGAAATATTATCGATGTCAGCAACACATCTATTTACACTTGTGTAATCAGGGAGACGTGCTGCCGACATGATGGAGATGTATGGAGAAAAGTCATCGTAGTAACGAATGCTCGTCCCCATACATAACCGATCATTGCTCCTTGTGAAAGGAGCAGTATGACCGCTGCAGCCTGTGATTGGCTGCAGCAGTCACATGGGATGAAATGTCATCCCAAGAAGTCAGCCTGGACGAAGAAGCACAAAATTCTGGGTAAGTATAAGATTTTTTTATTCCGAGTTGTTTTTTGCAGCGGAATCGCGGCTTTTCCGCCACATAAAAACACAACATCTGCTATTTGTTGCGGGATTTATCTCCCAATGAATTCAATAGAGAAAACCCGCTACAAAAAAGCAGCGATTATGCAAATGCAATTGACATTCTATGGATTAAAAAAACGCACCAAACATCGCCTCCAGCCGTGCCAGGACGTTTATCCGAATCTGCAGCGGCTGGAGGCGATGTCTGTTCAATCTTCCGTCGCTCCGGTGAAGGACCTGCGGGATGAAGTCACGTCACGCTGTGCTGTGGATCAAGCTGGGCTGGAATAAAGAGAAGTGTATGACGCTGATTGGTTAGCATCATACACTTTTCTATACCACGCCCACTTGGTGAATAGAAAAAAAAAACGCCCAGTTGGGCATTTAGAAAAAAATCGAAAATTGTTCATAAACTGCTGACTAATAAACGTTTTGTTTTTTAAAAAACAAAACAAAAAAAAAACAGTAGTTATCTACATCAAAGCACCTATTAGATTAGGTAGGAAATAGGGAAGTTATAAACTGGTGACAGAGCCTCTTTAACTGTATCCACCATTCACATTTACTGACGGGACAATCAATCCCATTATCCATTTACATATGAGTCTCGTTATACTATAAGGGTATGTGCACATGAATACTCAAAAACATCTGAAAATACGGAGTTGTTTTCAAGGGAAAACAGCTCCTGATTTTCAGACATTTTTTAAGCCACTCGCGTTTTTTACGGCCGTTTCTGGAGCTGTTTTCTATAGTCTATGAAAAACGGCTCTAAAAACGGCCCAAGAAGTGACCTGTTGACCTTGTTGAAATCAATGGTCAGATATTTGGAGGCATGCTGCTTCCGATTTTTTGGCCGTTTTTCAGGCGTTCACGGCCCAAAAATAGGCCGTGTGAACATACCCTAAAACTAATAGGACATGCCAAAATCTCTGACATAGGAAGCGTTACAGATCCCGTAAGCAGCATTTCACTCCAAACAACAAGAACGTTATCTTACAGACAAGACGCAATCTTCATTCCAGTGTCCATCATTCTGATAGGATGACCAATACATGACCCAGAGTTCTGGTTATTCACACCAGATATAAGTTGGTCAGAAAACTGCGGAACTACTTTATTTTTTAAGGGCTATCTACACCTTTGAAATCATTGTGTTTTTTTGTTGTTTTTTTTTTTGTATGGGGCACTGACGGGTTCAGTGACAGCGGGTCCTGCAAGTCTCTGACACAGGATCTAACTGTTATCATTCACTTCTAAGTTCATAACTTAGATGTGATGGATAACAGGTGCTCCCTGCTCTGCCATTTACAAGGCAACATGCCATGTTCGATGACGTCACTGGATTACGCCGGCCTACAGAAGGATCCCGTCGGCGTTGAGGATGCTGTGGAGCAGCTCCGTTCGTCGCGAGAATTGGGCCTAGGTGACTATAATTATTTTTTTTTTATTTGTTTTAAGGGCGCTATCTACAAGGGGGCACTATCCACAGGGGAGCTGTATGGCACTATCTACAAAGGGGCACTATCCACAGGGGAGCTGTATGGCACTATCTAGAAGGGGGAGGAGGGGGCACTATCTACAAGGGGGCTGTATGGCACTGTCTACAAGGGGGAAGGGGGCACTATCTACATCAGGGAAGGGAGGCACTATATACAAGGGGGGTGTTACACTATCTACAGGGGGCTGAATAGCACTGTCTACAGGGGGGCTGAATGGCACTATTTACAGGGGAGGGCTGTATGACACAATCTACAGGGGGCACTATCTACAGGGGGGCTGTGTGTGGCACCCAGGGGACACAGTCAAAAGTTTGCTTTGTGGCCCAGTATTTCCTAGTTGCGCCCCTGCCGCTGTTTCTGAACTCGTCAGTCCAGCTGACCTGATAAATACAGTTTTCAGCACTAGATACAAAATTTTGTATTGTATAAAAAAATGTGGTTATAGTGTCATTTTTACCAGAACATGAACGTCGTAAAATCAAAACCAAAAAAAATGGAAGAATTTCTATTTTTTCTCATTCCACCTCCAAATTTTTTTTTTTACATTTTTCAGTACATTATATAATACATGTATAATGGTGCCATTAAAAAATACAAACCGTTCTACAAAAATCAAGCTCTCACACGGCTATGTTGAAAAAAATTATGGTCTGATCCTACAGAAACCATAGTAATTGTAAAATTATCTGACAGCATTTCCACTAAAACTTAATATGTATACTTCCCCAGACTACCACTAGATGGTGATATCATCATGCTAAACACTCAGAGCATTGTACAAAATGTTCGGAGATGTGCACAGTTTTGACATACTGAATCAGCACAAAGTGGGAAAGTAATCTCTCATCTGTTCAAAAAGGATAAAGTAGTATCACCGCATGTCATTTATACTTTGTATACCAAGGAGATAGACATAATATCTACAGAAAATACATAACTGGTTTCACATCAATTCCTATCATATTTGCTAGACAAATAGCGAGAAGCTTCCGCATTCAGGGACGCACATGGGGCTGGTTTCCTAATGCCGAACAGCAATAGAGTTCAGAAATAAAACATTAATCCTTTAAAACACCATAGGGAAAAAAAGACTGAAGTAGTACATGTAAAAAAATTGTTTTTTACTAGTCTTACAATATAAGCAATGTAGTGACATGTCAGATTCTTTGATTGGTGGGGGTCTGAGCACTGAGACGCCCACCGATCGCTAAAACCAAGCGGCAGAAGCGCTCGGGTGAGCGCAAAGCCGCTCCGTTTCTAATCTGCTTTTCTCGGAAAGCCGAGCAGTTGGTGTACGAGATCATAGACTTTCTATGGAGCCCGTACACCAATTGCTTAGCTTTCTGAGAAAAGCCAATCAGAAACCAACTGGCCCAGCGCTCACCCGAGCACTTCTGCCGTTTCGTTTAAGCGATTGGTGGGGGTCTCAGTGCTCGGACCCCCACCAATCAAAACTTCTGACATGTCACTATTACATGTCAAAAAAATTCTAAAAGTTTAGTTACCCTTTAACCCCTTTGCGCTCCGCGACGTACTATTCCGTCATGGTAACACATTGTTCGCGCTCCATGACGGAATAGTACGTCACGGGACGTACGGCCATATCGGCCGTCCTCCCGACACATACAGGAGCTGTTGTCTCTTTTGAGCAGTTGCTGCAGCGGGGACCGATGGCGGTGTCTCCACTGATTAACCCCTTAGAAGCCGCGTTCAATAGCGATCGCGGCTTCTTAGGTGTTAAACCACCATCGACAGCCCGCTACATGATAGCAGCCGGCGATGGTTGCTATGGCAATCGGAGGCCTAATAATGGCCTCCGGCTATGCCATCTACGGAAGCCTAGTGGGTCCTGACAAAGTCAGTACCCACTATGCTTGCTGTCAGCGAGAATCTGACAGCTCTAATACATTGCACTACGCATGTAGTGCAGTGTAAGGCCTCATTCACACGGCAGGGTTTCCCGGCCGGGTGCCGGCCGTTCATAAATCGGTCGTCACCCGGCTGCATTAGGAATAATAGACCCCTAATGGGGCTATTGACACGACCGATTTTTTGACGGGTTGGGAAAACCGGGCGTCAAAAAATGGGACATGCCCTATTTACGGCCGGTTACCCGGCCGCCCGGCTCCCATAGGAGTCTATGGGGCTGGGTAATACACGGCCATCACCGGAATGTGTCCCGAGTGATGGCCGGGTCTACCGTCGCTCGCTCCCTCCTCACAGTGCAGAGTTCATGTGAGGAGGAGGAGTTGATGCCATTCGGACGAATGGCTACGCTGGAGATACACTGTGTGGCAGGGCCGGGGTGTACAGCAGGTGGAAGGGAGCGCTGCGCTGGCTCCCTTCCCCTGCTTGTTTTAAAAGCGCCCTGGCCCGGCGACACCTTCGATGGCGCCGCTAGCAGCTGCTGCTGCTGCGGCTGCTACTATTGCAGCGACGCCACTATAGCAGAGCAGGGAGGTATCTCCCCGCTCTGCTATGTGCTAGCCCCACTTTAGCTCCCTGAAGGAGCGGAATCCCTGTGTGTTCGGGGATTCCGCTCCTGGACAGAGCGCTTGATCATACCCTTGTGATCATACCCGTGTGATCATACCCTTAGGCCTTATTCACACAAACGTGTTTAACGTCCGTGATACGCGCGTTAGCCAATGGGGCCATTCAGACAGTCCGTATGTCCGCTCCGTAAAACTCACGACATGTCCTATACTTGGCCGTTTTTCGCACATCACGCACCCATTGAAGTCAATGGGTGCGTGAAAATCGCGCACGGCACACGGAAGCACTTCCTTCATTTCTTTTTCTAAACATCAAAACCGCGTGTCATAAGGATGGCATATGCGTGAAAATCATGCGCAAAACGCACACGTTCATGTGAATAAGGCCTGAGGCATCATTTACACGAGCGTGCGACGCGCGTGCTTTTCACGCGCGTCGTACGCACCTATATTAGTCTATGGGACAGTGCAGACAGTCCGTGAGTTTTGCACAGGGTGAGTGCGCTGCATAAAACTCACGACATGTTCTATATTTCAGCGTTTTTCTCGCATCACTCACCCATTGAAGTTCTGCTGCACACAGACACACACATAACTGCTACATACATACACACACTCTGCTGCACACACACACACACACACACTCAGCACTGCTACACACAGACACACACTTAGCCATGCTACATACATACACACTCAGCTCTGCTGCACACACACACACACACACTCAGCACTGCTACACAAACACTCAGAACTGTTACACACAGACACACACTCATCCCTGATGCGCGCGCGCACACACACACACACTCAGCACTGCTACACACAGACACAGCTCTGCTGCACACACACACACACAGCACTACTACACAGACACACACACTCAGCACTGCTACATACGGACACACTCAGCTCTGTGGCACACAGACACATATACAGCACTGCTACACACACACACACACACACACAGCACTGCTACATATAGACACACAGCTCTGCTGCACACACACACTCAGCACTGCCACACACAGACACACACACTCAGCACTGCTACACACACTCAGCACTGCTACACACTGACACACAGTCAGCACCGATACATACAGACACACACTCAGCTCTGCTGCACACACACACACACACACTCAGCACTGCTACATACAGACACACACTCAGCTCTGCTGCGCGCACGCACACACACACAGCACTGCTACACACAGACACACTCAGCTCTGCTGCACACACACACAGCACTACTACACAGACACACACACACTCAGCTCTGTGGCACACAGACACATATACAGCACTGCTACACACACACACACACACACACACACACAGCACTGCTACATATAGACACACTCAGCTCTGCTACACACACACACACACACACACACACACACAGCACTGCTACATAGACACACTCTGCTCTGCTACATACAGACACACACTCTGCTCTGCTACACACACAAACACACACACAGCACTGCTACACACACACACTGCACTGATACACACACACTCAGCACTGCTACACACAGACACACACTCAGCACTGCTACACACACTCAGCACTGTAACACACTGACACACACAGTCAGCACCGCTACATACAGACACACACTCAGCTCTGCTGCACATACACACTCAGCACTACTACATACAGACACACACTCAGCTCTGCTGCGCTCGCACACACACACACACACTCAGCACTGCTACACACAGACACACACACACTCAGTACTGCTACACACAGACACACACTCAGCTCTGCTGCACACACACTCAGCACTGCTACACACACACACACACACTTAGCTTTCCTGCACACAGACACACACATAGCACCTCTACACACACATACACACTCAGCACTGCTAAATACAGACACACACACAGTTATGGCGGATTTACACGAAAGTGATATACGTCCGTGCAACGCGCGTGCTTTTCACCTGCGTCGCACGGACCTATATTACTCTATGGGGCATGCAGACAGTCCGTGATTTTTGCGCAGCGTGAGTCCGCTGCGTAAAACTCATGACGTCCTATATTTGTGCGTTTTTCGCGCATCACACACCCATTGAAGTCAATGGGTGCGTGAAAATCACACGCACCACACGGAAGCACTTCCGTGGGACACGCGTGATTCGCGCAACAACAGTAAAAACTATGAATGTAAAAAGAAAAGCACCACGTGCTTTTCTGTTTACAAACATACAAACAGAGTGTCATCATGATGGCGGCTGCGCAAAAAGCACGCAGCCACGCATCATACGGGATGACACACGGAGCTGTTAAGTGCCTTTTGCGCACGCAAAACGCCGCTTTTTTTGCGCACGCAAAACGCACACGCTCGTGTAAATCCGACCTCACAGCAGGTGTGGCGGGGCCGAGGGGGGGGTCATGAGAGCGGGGGTCTGTGAGAGAGAGAGAGGGACAGACAGAGACACACACAACTTACCTGCAGTGCAGCTGGTCTTCATAATGGCACCTGCTATCTCCCTACAAACCAGCTTCTCTGCTGTGTGGCTCTGAACTGCGGCTGCGCAGTACAGAGCCAGATGGCAGTCGCAATGAACGGCTCACGTTCATTGTGTCCTATGCCCTGTAGCTGCCGTATTCCATCTGTGTATGTGTCGTTAAGAGACACATACACAGATGAAATAAAACATGGCAGCCCACAGTAACGTAAGAAAGAGTTAATAAAAAAAACTTTGTGTGTGAATTCAATAAAGTCAATATAATATTTTATTAAATAAAAACACAAATTAATTTAAAAAAAATAATCATGACACTGTCCCTTTAAAGAGGCTCTGTCACCACACTATAAGTGCCCTGTCTCCTACATAATCTGATCGGCGCTGGAATGTAGATAACAGCAGTGGTTTTTATTTTGAAAAACGATAATTTTTGGGCAAGTTCTGAGCAATTTTAGATTTATGCTAATTCGTTTCTTAATAGACAACTGGGCGTTTTTTACCTTTTGACCAAGTGGGCGTTGTGAAAAAAAGTGTATGACGCTGACCAATCAGTGACCAATCAGCGTCATACACTTCTCTCCATTCATGTCCATTTGTACTCAGCACAGCATGATCTCGCGAGATCACGCTGTGCTGTCACTTAGGCCTCATTTACACGAACGTGATATACGTCCGTGCGACGCGCGTGCTTTTCACGCGGGTCGCACGGACCTATACAAGTCTATGGGGGCATGCAGACAGTCCGTGAGTTTTGCTCAGCGTGAGTGCGCTGAAAAAAACTCACGACATGTTCTAAATTTCTGCGTTTTTCGCGCATCACGCACCCATTGAAGTCAATGGGTGCGTGAAAACCACGAAGGTCGCACGGAAGCACTTCCGTACGAACTGCGTGATTCGCGCAAGAGCTGTCAAACTCTGAATGTAAACAGAAAAGCACCACGTGCTTTTCTGTTTACAAACATCCAAACTGAGTGTCTTAGAGATGAGCGAACCGAACTTCACCGGGTTCGGCCGAACCCGGCAACAAAAATTTCCGGTACGCGACGTCACTGTCCAGGGTGCTGAAAGAGTTAAACTGGTTCAGCACACTGGACAGTGACTTCCAATCACAATATACATGAACGTGTAAAAAAAAAAGAAGTTCTGACTTACAGATAACTCCCGGCTTCTTCCTCCAGTCTGACCTCCCGGGATGACGATTCAGTCCAAGTGACAGCTGCAGCCAATCACAGGCCAAGCACAGGCTGCAGCCAATCACAGGCCAATCACAGGCTACAGCAGTCACATGGACTGCCGCGTCATCCAGGGAGGTGGGGCCGGATGTCAAGAGAGGGACGCGTCACCAAGGCAACGGCCAGGAGACCGGACTGGAGGAAGCAGGAAGTTCTTGGTAAGTATGAACGTCTTTTTTTTATTCACAGGTTGCTGTATATTGTGATCGGAATTCACTGTCGAGGGTGCTGAAAGAGTTACTGCCGATCAGTTAACTCTTTCAGCACACTGGACAGTGACTGACGTCGACTAGCCTCATCTCTATGATGGCGGCTGCGCGAAAATCACGCAGCCGCGCATCATACACTGATGACACACGGAGCTGTCAAGTGCCTTTTGAGCACGCAAAACGCTGCGTTTTTTTGCGTGCGCAAAACGCACACGCTCGTGTAAATGAGGCCTTACTCCCACAGTTAGGGTATGTTCACACGATTAACAAAATACATCTAAAAATACGGAGCTGTTTTTTTGAGCAACTCGCGTTTTTCGTGGCGTTTTCGCTGCCTTTTTTACGGCCGTTTTTGGAGCTGTTTTCAATAGAGTCTATGAGAAAACGTCCCAAGAAGTGACCGTATTTTGACAGCGACGCGTAAAATGACAGCTCGTCTGCACAGAACATCGTAAGACCCATTGAAAGCAATGGGCAGATGTTTGCCGTGCGTATTGGAGCCGTCTTTTCAGGCGTAATTCGAGGCGTAAAAAACACCTCCATTACGTCTGAAAAGGGGTCGTGTTGATCATAAATAAATATTGAATTTATCGACCAAAATTTTTCACTAACATAAAGTACAATATGTCACAAGAAAATCTCAGAATCACTTGGATAGGTAAAAGCATTCCCAAATTGTTACCACATAAAGTGACACACATCAGATTTGAAAAAAAATCGGCTTCGTCCTCCAGGCCAAAACACGCTCAGTCCTGAAGGGGTTAACTAAACGGTCATCTATTGTCTTTTTTGATTATCTGAAAGATGGATGGATGGATGGATAGACGGACATCCTCACACACTTTGTCACATATCTCACACACACACACACACACACACACACACACACACACAATACACCACTATGTATACTGTTAATTAAGAGAGTCACAGCTGAACCTTTTTCCCCAAGTCTTTGGTTGTATTGCAGTGATGATTTTAATGTGTAATTTACAGGCAAACATTTCTAACCATGGACTTAACAGTGTATTTACAAGTTGCTTCATTAAACAATATTTACTCAACATAACAAAATAAACTGCAATTTGTTAAAGGTATCGTTTGGTTTTTTTTGTCTTTTTTTTACAAAACATTTTATAAATATTTTTTACAAAATGTATACAAAGCAATTCATGAAACGTTCTATACAAACAAATGCGTATCAGTAAAAATGAAATTCAATAAAATGTTGTAAATAAAGTACATGTTTAACCTCCGTTTTCTATGTCAAAATTTTATTGTTGCTCCAGTTAAAACCAATAAAGGAAATGTCAGTTTTAAACTGTCGTTGAACCAGAATGCCTGCTGGGAGTTATAGTTTTGTGACACTTAGAGAACCAAAGGTTGGGGACCGCTGCTGTAGAAGATCACACATGAGTTTTAGTTCTTTTAAAAAAACATTGCAGTGATACGATACAAAACCACAATGTACCTGCGACATGTGAACTCCACCTTCCACATAGAGACAGGGGCTTATGTAAGTTATTACATGTCTACCCAGATCTGTCAGGACATATTGGGAGTTGTAGTTTTGCAACAAGTTTCGAGACCACTATATTTTTGGTGAAGTGTTAGGAAGATAAAGGAATTGTCTACATAGAGGTCTCTCTTTTTTGTTTGAAGAATGAAGGTTTGGGTGATGTAGGTTCTCCAGATTTAATGATTTGTGGTAAGTCACTGGTAAAGGTCCGAGGGCTGACAGATTCCATGAATGAAGGGGCCCCAACAATTAGCCTTCCCCTTATTAATATATATAAAGAGGTTGGGTCCTATTGTTCAGGGCATCAAACCCGGACCCTCACCAGTGACATTTTCTGATGTGCCTAAGTGACATGTGAGAAAATACATTCAGTAATTGTTCCCAAAAATAAAGTAAACCACCTCCAAGGTAGCAAAATGTTAGCCACATAAGCATGATCACATATCAAATTTGAACGGGGGACAAGAAAAGAAACAACTGTAGCATTCATGACCGTAACAGACACGAGATAATTTTTGACAAAAACATACAATCTTATTATTTTTCCTGATTGTCGGCCTGTAGATAAATTGGGTCATATTTAGCAAAAATGCCAAGGCGGCCACAAAAATTGTTGCCCGTAGCAACTAATCACAGTTTAGCTTTCATGTTTCTGTAAAGCTGAGCTCTGATTACTTGCTATAGGCAACAAGGCCAGTTTCTCTATTGATAGTGTTAATAAATGAGCAGTCAAAATTAGGATCGACCATGTTGGTTTTCTTCATCTGGTCAGTCATAGCCTGCGGTTTTAATGTACAAGTAACAAGGTTGTTTTGTTTTTTGTTATTTTTATTTCTCCCTGCTGAATTGGGTATCTTTTGGCTATACATGTAAATAGTTAGGCGGGTTTAACCTTCCGGTCTAGAGATGAGAAACATTTTTGACCCGATTCAAGTTTTGCCCAAATCAGGTCGCGATATGCCAGCTCTTAGGATGCATTGGATCCTGTTTTTTTTTTTTTTTGCATCTATAAATGTCTAATATAGGAAGATGTCCCAAACCCAATTGAGACTGCACCGAGAAGTAAAATAATGTAGCTAATATCCCTTTTGTACATGCTCATTATTACAAAAGAGAGAAATTCAGGCGTAAGCTGAGACACCCACATCCGATCCTGAGCCGTGCTCTTCAGCCCCGATCATGGTGGTTAATGTGGCTAGGGACTAATTTACGATAAAAAAAAAATTCAAATAATTAAAAAAAATAAAAAATAAAAAAATATATATATATATATATTCTGAATTATGGTCAAACGATTATATTTAAAACTGACATTTGCTCGTTTCTCTTACATTGGAATGTTGCAATGCTACAAAAACGTCAAACATTTTCTTAAACTTGGCACAAATTAAAATAAAAAAATGTGAATGTGAATGTACAAAAACATCCTAGGTCTTCACATTAAGCTAGATCATCGACATGGTTTCCCACACTTACATTCCCATTGCGGAGCCTCTGTTAGATCTTGAACTACAGCCAATATCTTAATAGCAATATCCAGAAGCCCTAACCCAAGGAAGCAGGTTTCAAGACAAAAAACATGTTTGCTGACCGATACAGTTATTCACTAAACATAATCATCTGTATCTATTAGTCAATGTAAATTGATAAAGGCAGCGTATGATGAAAGTAAACTACTTACAGAGGACCTATCAGGGTACACACTATTTTATATACACGGCAATATGAAAAATGCAGGAATCCAAAATATCCCATTTTTTTGGGATCGATCTACGGTCTTGGAGCAAGCGCAACTAATAAGCACTCGATTATAAACCAGTAAGTCGTGTCCAGCAGCCATTACTTACACTGGAACCCAGGCAGCCGTCTTCCTGCACGTTTCTGCCAGAGAATAGACTGCCTGTCTGGGAGAGAGCAATATGGTCAACACATTTTCACCTTCTCCCGATCAGAACGCCCTCTATAGAAAGCAAATATGCCAGGCCCCGATCAGGCTCACTAAACCTAAAATGTAAGCTGGCATGAAACAAATATTCTGGATCTACATTGTTACATGCATAGGTGCAGTCATTTTCTGGCCTGTCCACTGTTATCACTACAACTTGTGTAAATTGAGAATGTTGGAGAAACACATATTATGGTGGACGGCAGGAATGCTATAATGGAAAGAAATATTTTTATAGCAACAAAAAACTCTATTGCCAATTCAGCTGGACATGCCTGTCGATCGACTGGAGCCAGAGTATCACCAAAGTGAATGATGACTTTTTGATGTCATTTTTGGGTCCATTGTTCTGTGCTGATTAATTTTATAATATATGTTTTTAGGGATTGGAGCTCTTTTTCTAAAACAGAGTTCCATTTTACAAAGCCAGAGTTAAATGATACATTCTGGCTGCCTGCAGCTGCCACTAGAGGGAGTTTATTGAATACAGTTTTATTATTGAGCTTCATGTTTAAATCTGTATGCCGTAAGCTACTTAGCTCCCTCTACTGGTGGCTGAAGGCAAAAAGATTTTTATCATTAATGTCATGCAAGAGATATGGAGCTCTGTATCAGAAAAAGTGAACTCTGATCCCATAAAGATACATTATAAAATTAATTAGCATAGAGTTTTGGACCTACTGTATATGAATAAAAAAAGCTGGTGTTTAATGAGTGATCATCAGGTCAGTAAAGAACAGAAACATTAAAGGAATAGTCCAGGAAAAACGGATACACTGCATTATGCCTAGTGCAGGCCCCTGAGGAGGAAATTTGCAAAAAAAAAGTAGACTTTTGTGGCATTTACGCCACTCCCGCAACTTTACCAAAAAGTAGTCATGGCTTAGCGGAAGGGGGCGGGCCATTCGCAGCCAGACAAATTCACTCTAATTCATGCCAGAAATGTACCTAAATTACAGCGCAAATCTAGGCCAGATTGCAGCTGGCCTAGATTTGACATTCTGGTGCATGCAAGGCCAAAAGACGCACCTAATTTATTAGGAGCCATGTGCCTTTTAATAAATTAGGCCCATCTTACTCCATCGATTTATATAGTAAGACTGACGTATGAAATGCCAGTCTTTACAAATTCCCCCAGTGTTTCAGATCTTTATGGAGTGTTCCTTTAATTTATATTCTTGAGTTATCATTTTTTTTTATACTCTACCAAATTTCAATTTTAGGTTTAGCAACCCTATAGATATTTCTTGTGTAAACAACACTGACATAGGCAAAAAGAAGTTACACTGACCAGCCGCAAACTGACATACAATCCAAGTAAAAAGACAATACAGAATGTTTTCAGTCGTTAATAAACGTGCACTTGTGTCACATCATACAATGATTGTAAAAGTTCATTGACATAAAGTGAAAAGACGTAAGCTGCAACAACAAAAAAATCCCAAATGACTGTTAAATCAGTAAACCACAAGTATTGTGGAATATTGTGTTTATAGGAACATGGCAGATTCGCCACATTATCTATTTTGAGTAGTCCATATCATGTGACTGGGGATATCTCTACAAGACGTCCATAACTTTTAAGACTAGTCAACATTATGTGTGCCCACTAGACATTCCACCTTAAAAAGTTCTGAATGTAGTACACTGTTTCCACCTACCATATGCATATGAATGGCAGGAGGCACCGTATGAGGCCTGTCTGCAGCTCTTGTAGTATTTTATTTACGACTTGTAGGTCTGGGAGAGATATTAGGGGCCCACTTCCCCCTGGTCTGCTCCATCTCTGACTAGAGAACAATGGAGGGGGCTTAACTAAAAGAAGTTATGGGGCAGGTCTCTTGAAGCCTGGTTAGATGCCCTTTAAGAGGCAACAAATACATAGGGAGTATTTTTTAACAGTTCGAAACACCTTTCTTTAGATTGTTGCCCAACTTTTTGCAGCTAAACAGTAGTTCCCGCTGCATGGAGAACCCATGGCCTGTAGGGCTTTGTTCACATCTGCGTTAGGGATCCATTCTGGGGCTCTATCTGAGCTTTCGGTCAGGGGAACCCATGAACGTAACCCTGACTAAAACTATAGGTTTCCGTTTGCATTACCATTGATTTCAATGGTGACGGATCTGGTGCAAATTGTTTCCGTTTGTCTCAGTTGTGCAAGGGTTGTGTCGTTTTGACGGAAAGAATAGCGCAGTCGACTACGACAAAACAACTGAGACAAACGGAAACCATTTGCACCGGATCCGACATCATTGAAATCAATGGTAATGCAAACGGAAACCTATAGTTTTAGTCGGGGTTCCGTTCATGGGTTCCCCTGACTGAAAGCTCAGACAGAACCCATGAACAGAGCCCTGACGCAGATGTGAACGAAGCCTAACTGCTGCATAAATGCTTATCTTATCTTCATCTATATACTTTAGGTAAAATGATAGAGACTCCAAAACATTAAACTAATTAACATGAGTTATGTTCACACGGAGGATTTTGTAGGCGTTTTTTAAGGTTGATTTTTAAAGCGTTTTAAAAAGGGTTGGGTTGGGAACCTTGTTCTTGTGAAAAATCGGTAGCATTTTTTTTAACCAAAAAAGTGTCAAAACCCGAGTTAAAACACACAGCGCTGTTTTTTTCTGCCTTTTATTGATTTCAATGGGAGGATATTGAGCGGAATTCAATCCAAAATAGGACAGGAAGTTTTTTTTTCAGCGAGCAGAATTTTTTTTTACGCTGATTCCGATGGGGAAAATGCATCAAAAATCAACTTAAAAACCTTTTTGTGTGAACATACCCTTATAAAAGCTTTTGATGCAAGAAGCAGAGATGGATAGCAATGTATAAGACTCCATTCATAACGGAGCCATGACCGCTATAACAAATCCTTTTGTGAATAGATCCCAATGAATCTTGAGAAGTCTTATACTGGGGTCAGGTTTCCATCGAGTTTCTGGTATTTTTTACGCGAAGAATAGTGCTGCAGAATGCGCTATTCTTGCCATTAAAAACACTGGAAACCCTGATGGAAAGAAAGAAAATGCAACAGAATCTAAGCCTCTATTCACATTGGCCTTTTTATCGGCCCGTCAAAAATACCGGAAACCTGATGGAAACTGGACTTTCCACAATATAAGTTAATGGGGTTCGTTAGGCTTTACCAGTTTCTGTTCACGGTCATGGCTCTGTTATAAACAGAAGTCTCTAATATTAGGAGTGACCTGTTAGCAGAACATCATTCATTCTTATTGTAATCTACCGCGTTCTACACTTAATATCTGCAACGACAGAACAATAATATCTTGTACATATAAATTGCTAAATATTTTGCATCTTATTGACTTTTGAGGTTTTTTAATCTTGGTTTATAATTGAATAGCCAAAAAAAAATCAGTCCTCAAATTTAGATTATTCCACCAATGGATTACACATGGGTCTATATTTATGATGTTGTATTTGTAAATGCAATTTGATAAAATTATATGCACCAATCAAACCTGGATTGATGCTATAACTGTGATCAGACTTGACCGACGGGAGCTTTTGATGAAACCAATGGCAGCTGCATTTTTTGAGTGACACAGAAGCAGTTGACCTATAGAAAGAACATTACAAGTAAATTCATACAGAACATCCATATGGACGCAGCCATGCTTTTCAAGACCACCACGTTTGTTTGTGACATTCAGATGGCTGTATTTTAGATATTTATAAAAACAGTGAAGTTATAGGGAAATCGCTAGTACAATCTTATCAGTAAATATTATTACCATTCCCAATATGTGTAAACGTGCCTAAGGCCACCAAAGTCCATTTTGCTTGACTTCACGACCTTAGGTCCTGGGGGCAACTTTATATACAGTTGTGCTAGACATAAGCTGGTCATAGACTAAAATGTTTCCCCCTTATTCGACCAGCGTTCCAATACTTTTCTTTATCATTGGGACACTTATAGATCCAAGGGCAGACATGGAAGATATCGGAATGGGAATTTTCTAAGGGGAAAATATCTCCCACGGTGGCAAGAATTTTTGATATGCATCGCTGCATAGGTATTTTCTTGTCTGATAGAAGGTTAAAGGGGAGTTTCAGTTTAATCAATGTCTAATCGGTAGGGGACGACCTCTGTGATCCCCACTGATCGCTAGAAGGAAGTGTCAGGAAACCACAGTGCCAATTCATCTCCTGCTTGACTTTGCCTGGAGTCTGAACGTGGCTGATCGGGGTCGAAGTGATCGATCGGAGCGGATCACAAAGGTCAGACCCCACTGATCTGACAGTGATGGCATATCCTAGCTATAGGCTATTAATGTTTGTACTGAGACAACCCCTGTAAGCACTTCAATCATAGCATTTATTGGTCGCAACTAAGAAAGATGTACATACCATGCAGGCAGCTGATGTAGCGGCTATAGGGACCACGACAAGGGGGAACCCTACAGCCCTTACTTATAGTATGCCATCACAACAATGTTAGCAATGATGCCCTTGACTTCTAGGCCTTGTTCATACAGTGCAGGTTTTGCATGTATTTTTAAAGCCAAAACCAGGAACAGAAGCTAAACAGAAGAAATATATAAAGGAAGGGCTTATAGGTCTGTTCTCCTGGATCCATATCTAGTTTTGGCTTAAAAAATGCATGCAGAATCTGCAGCAAACCTGCGCCGTGTGATCAAGGCCTAACAAAGGATGGGAAATAGTTTAGGTAGGAAGATAACACACAACAGTCCATGTCATGGCATGAACCAGCACCAGCAGGAGGGTCATTTTAATTTGGCCTGTGCTCTATGTACAACGCTGAGCCTTATATTTGTACCCAAGTCATGACAATAAGAGCGAAATCATTTACGGTGAATGGTTAAGGATTACCATCATGTCTATGGCCAGCTGTAGTCCGATAACCCCAGATTCTGGGATGAATTATCAATGTGCTATCCTGGCTTACGAAGATAATGAGTAATTATTCAAGACTAACTATTAGCTGCATTCTCCGTTTCTTAGTATTGTATCATCGGTGTCTGACCGCTACACGCACATTCAATGTATTGCTTACTGAGTTGATTCTCATTTGCATCAGACACAATAAACCGTCCAAACTTCAACATATACAGAACATTGCTAAAAAATAAAGCACAAGGAACGTTACATATAAACTCATGAAATCCTAATCTATCCTGAACAAAAGATGTTGAGTGGTACAAGGAGTTTCTGACAGCAAAATCCTTTCTGAATTAGGTCACTTTAAAGACATTTCAGTAAAGGTGCAATCTCTAAAATCATATTTGGGGTCATGTAAAAAAAAATGTAGTTCCAACATTAAAGCGGATGTCTTGTTGCGGACTTAAAAATGTTATGGTCACCACCTTTGGGTTGTGTACTGCTTACCTGCTATTTATTTCTTCAGTGTTAAGAGCTTGTTTATGGTCTATGACTCCAGCTTAGCTGCATTGTCTTAATAGATCCTAAGGTAGTCTGAAATCCCCCTCCTCCATCATCGGAGGCAAAGGCCCTTTCCCTCCTCCATGCTTTGCACTGCAGCTCTGCTTGCTCACATTCTATTCTTTATAAGCACAAGCTAATCATGAAGTTAGTTTGTGGAGAGTTAATTTCAACTACCATAAGGATAGAAAAATTATAAAAAGAAACATCACCAGTAAGAAAAATATGATCATCAGGTAAATACCCCCATATACTGAGGCAAATTATCATCAATAAGGGGGGAACATAGAGATCCACCTTACGTTGGGAAATGCAGCAAATGCATAAAAATGGCTCAAAATATCAAAGGTCAAACTTTGTTGCTCTTGAAAAAGTTTTGTGTATATGGTGCAAAATGATTTTTTTGTCAACTTTTTTGTTTATACATATATTGCAAAAAAAAAAAAAAAAAAAAAAACAATTAAAAAAAACCCAAAAAACACATGAGCCCCATTGTGGCCAATTTGAAATTTAGGACATAAAATAATGAAGACCACTTGATTTTATTGTGTATATATATCTATTGCGCTTCAGTCTATCATAGGAAGCCGTGTTTTACCGATGCTAAAGAAATACGGCTGCTTCAGATTTGCAAAAGAGATTGCATCTTTAATGAAAATGTGAAAAAAAAAAAGAACAAATATAATTTAAATCCTTGTATTACTAATAAGACCTGCTTTTCCAGATCCACCCTGATTGTCTAAAGCAGGCTCACTTTCATTCAGTAATGGCTGCTCCAAGCCGAAGTGTGCCGTGGCCCGTTGTCAATCTGGCTTGTGAATGAAGTCACTATTGCTCTCCAGTCACTGGTGGCATGCATCCCACAGACAAACATGAACATTGTCCTTTAGCACTCTAATATACTATTTACAGCGGCTTCTAAAACCGAATCCGTTTCTGCTGCACCTTCTTTAGCGTCAGAAATGGGTTTGTCCGTGCAGTTTTCCTCCAATGTCGGAGCCGATGGTTTTACAAATTGTAATTCTGCTGAATTGCTGCTGGAAGTGTCACTTTTGAAGTGTTTTGCACTTAGTTTAAGTTCCAGGACATTTCTGACAGTTGCCTTTACAGTCTCACTAGAAGTTTTACAAGTTTTTCCAGGACTCGCTGCAACATCTTTTGGCTTGCACACAGCATCTTGAGAAGGTCCTGCCACTTTACCCTGGACATGTTCTACGCCAGTCTCTTTATTTGAGCCAGAAACAGGAACCGTCATTGGGGAATTGGCAACAGGTTCAGGTTTGTCAGACGTCTTACAAGAATCATCGGGATCTGAAGAACATTCAGTGTACTTGCGCTTCAGTTTATAAAGGCTTACGAAAAGTTGTTTTTGTGGTAAAAGACTTGGATTCTTGCACTTACTATCTGTATTAAGGCTGTCTTTATCCTCAGACGTGTCATTGGGTTTAGGTGATGCTGAATTGTTCTTAGGCACTGAAAATGGGTCGTCATGTACATTACCGATACTCGTCTGCTCTTTAGAATCGTCAACCCTCGGACAAGCATCTGATAAGATAGGGTCTACATCTGCATCTGGATCCGGACTGCTGAGAACCTTCTCATCTGAAGAACTTTCTTGAAATGTATTAATGCAGCAAAACTCTGACAAGTAACCATCTGTGGAACGAGAATAGATTTCTTTTTCAACGCTTAAAAAAAATCAATGTGAATTAGAACGTTCTGCAAGAAGTTTGTCACCTTTTAGGCAAATATAAATACCCCAAAGTGTTAAAAGGGAACATAAAAATAAAATATGCCTGTGTGTAACATTTCTTGAGCCCCACTATGTTGTTCTCAAGCATACCTCTTCAGTTTGTCTGACAGCTACCATTGTCAGCCATATTATCTCAAGTGGGGTCACGCAAAGGACCCTCCCCTCCTTCAATATGGTTTCCATGGCAACCAGTCACGGTAAGAGGACCCTAGAGTGCCTCTCTGACCCAATAATAAAACTTACATATAGTCATGAATGTTGGTAGGCACAGTAAATCAAGTTATTATACCATTGTCGGCCATTTTGGAGGCTTTGGCAAACTGAGTTTGGTCACCTGGACACTGAACATGTATCCAAGTATATCAAAATACTTCCTGCTCTCTCCACCAACCTCTCTACAAGCATGTTCATGTCCCACCCTCTGTCTTCTGTGCCCAGTAGGTTTAGTACAATTATGAAAAAATTGAAAATATACCTTAAGACAGAGCCCTCCTCTGCCAAGATGGGAGAACTCTCTCTTCACTCTTTATAGTTTATTTATTCCAGTTTCCTTCTTGGGTATTAGGTTATTCATCTTACATAAAAAATTATAATATCCACAAAAAAAAAAAAATGTCTAACCAGTGTTGGCAGCTTGTGGTATACAACTCACCAGGATCGACCAATGCCATCCGTTTTTCACGTGTAAGCATAGCTCTTTCTTCCTGGTTGAACATTCTGTCTAACATTACCATCTCTGCTGAAGGTGTGATCCGCTAAAGTAATAACACAAACAATAGGGCAATATGTTAATACATCACTTATTAAATATCTTTCAGAAATAAAATATTGGTGTGGTTTCTGTATAGAACATGGTAAATATTTTAGGACAGATAGTTAAAGGCATTAACCCCTTAAGGACGCAGCCTAGTTCGGACCTTAAGGCTCAGAGCCCATTTTTCAAATCTGACATGCGTTACTATATGTGGTAATAACTCTGGAATGCTTATACCTATCCAAGCAATTCTGGGATTGTTTTCTCGTGACACATTGGACTTTAAGTTAGTGGTAAAATTTAGTCTATATATTCAGTGTTTATTTGTGAAGAATAGAAAAATTTAGGAAAAAAAAAATAGCATTTTTCTGAATTTAAATGTATCTGCTTGTAAGACAGATAGTAATACCGCACAAAATAGTTACTCGTTCCTATATGTCTATTTCCCATATGTCTACTTTATGTTGGCATCATTTTTTGAACATTCTTTTATTTTTCAAGGACGTTACAAGACTTAGAACATAAGCAGCGATTTCTCATATTTTGAATAAAATATAAAAGCCTCTTTTTTTCAGGGACCAGTTCAGTTCTGAAGTTGCTTTGAGCACCTTCTATATTAGAAACCCCCATAAAACACACCATTTTAAAAACCAGACCCCTCAAAGTATTCAAAACAGTATTTAGAAAGTTTCTTAACCCTTTAGGCGCTTCACAGGATTTTAAAGCAAAGTAGAGGTGAAATTTACAAATTTCTTTTTTTTGTCAGAAAATCCTTTTTATTCAATTTTTTTATGTAAAACAAGGTCTTACCAGAGAAACGTAACTCAATATTTATTGCCCAGATTCTGCAGTTTTTAGAAATACTCCACATGTGGCCCTAGTGTGGTAATGGACTGAAACACCACACCGGCCTCACAAGCGAAGGAGCACCTAGTGGATTTTGGGGCCTTCTTTTTATTAGGCACCATGTCCGGTTTGTAGAGGTCTTGTGGTGCCAAAACAGTGGAAACACCCCAAAAGTGACCCCATTTGGCAAACTACACCCCTCAAAGAATTTATTTCCCACAGTTTTTTTGCAGTGTTTTGTGGAATTAGGCTGTGCAATTGAAAATCCAATTTTTCTGATAAAAGGTACAAATTTTAAATTTTTACAAGGAATAAAGGAGAAAAAGCACCCCAACATTTGAAAAGCAATTTCTCCCGATTACGGCGATAACCCACATGTGGCATGTAGATTTTGCTGGATTGGTTTCTGGGCGCCATGTTACATTTGCGGAGCTTCTGAGGTACCAGTACAGGGGAAACCCCTTAAAAGTGATCCCATTTTGGAAACTAGACCCCTTGAGTAATTCATTGTAGTTTTCATGGGGTGCATGTGACTTTTTGATCAGTTTTTATTCTATTTCTTACGAGGCGTGGGGACTAAAAAACAGCAATTCTACAATTGTTTTTTATTCCTTTTTTCTAGTGTTCACCGTGCGCTATAAATGACATATTCACTTTATTCTGCGGGGCGATAAGATTGCGGGGATACCAGATATTTATCTTTTGTTTATGTCTTATGGAGTTTGCACAATAAAATACTTTTTATACAAAATCAATTACGGATTGTGTTACCTTATTCTAAGAGCCAGAACTTTTTTATTTTTCCATCACGAAAGCCGTGCGAGGACTTGTTTTTTGCGTAACGAACTGTAGTTTAGATCAGAACCACTTTAGGGTACATGCGACTTTTTGATCTCTTTTTATTGCATTTTTTGGGAGGTGAAGTGACCATACCTCTGGTACGGTTTATTATTATTTTCTTTTATGGCGTTCACCGGGCGGGATAAATAACAAAAGACTTTTGTAGCTCAGGCCGTTACGGATACCAATTATGTATAGTTTATTTATGTATTTTTTTTAACAATAAAGGAATGATAAGGGAAAAAGGGAGATTTTTTACTTTTAAACTTTTTTTTTAATATTTACACAACTTTTTTTAACTTTATTACTTCGTCTCACTAGAGTACTTGAAGGCAGGAGGACCTGATCGCAGTACTGATACACTGCACTACATGCGTAGTGCAGTGTATTAGAGCTGTCAGCTACTCGCTGATAGCAAGCATATTGGGTCTGACTTTGTCAGGACCCACTAGGATACCGTCGATGGCATAGCCAGAGGCCATTGTTAGGCCTCCGGCTGCCATAGAAACCATCGGCGCCCGCTATCATATAGCGGGACGTCGATGGTGGTTTAACCCCTAAGAAGCCGCGATCGCTATTGAACGCGGCTTCTAAGGGGTTAATAAGCGGGGACCACCACGATCGGTCCCCGCTGAAGGAGCTGTGGCAACTGCTGTACAAGACAGCAGCTGTCACAGCTCCTGTATGTGCCGAGAGGATGGCCGAAATGGCCGTTCCTCCCATGATGTACTATTCCGTCATGGGGCACGAACGATGTGCTCATCATAACAGAATAGTACGTCAAGGAGTGGGAACGGATTAAAGACAACAAGGAAGAGGATCGGTCACCTCTCCTTACATGTCTGTTTCAGTAACTGCTTGAATTCCCTATAAAATAACAATTCTGCAGAATCTTTTTTTAGAACGCTTTATGTGCCGTTCCTCTGTTATTCCTCCTAGAAATGTATGAATAAATTGACAACAGGGCGTTTCCATTTCCCTTGTCAAATGGGCGTGTCCCTGCAGACTAACACTGTCATCACTGTGATTGGACGGTGTCAGATTGTGTAGGGACACAGCCCCAACTGGTCACACCCAATTGACAAAAATATTTACTGCACTCTACACCTGCATCACATTACTAGCACTAGTGAAATACCCTTTTACCATACATGTATTATAGCCCATCTTTTATGGTCACGTATACATATGCTGAATGATGCGGTTTAAAAGACTATAATAAAATGAATAATAATGACTTATAGCTGCATTACATACCATTGCATCTTCCATTAGTAGCAAGCGGTACTTGTTGAGCATTGCCTGGGTCTTCTTCAAAAGATGTGTAGCCGCAGATTCAAATTCATTGTCCACTGTAATTAAAATAGTATAAACATGATAAACTATTAACAGTACAAAATAAAACTAAATGTGAAACAGAAATACACCTTAAAGCAACTGTCCAATCCCCTGGTAGTATGAAAGCCATGGCGACATCTGTTGACATGAATACAGCCAGGGCTGTGCTAGTGCCACATACAGAACAAGCTATGGATTCGAAAATCCACAGCAGGCCCTGACATCTCCACTGATTTTGGGGAGGCACCCGCTAAATTCCCTCAGGTCAACGTGTAAATGCTCTAATTTAAAAGTGTCTATCCTAGTGACAGATGTTTCTTAATAAAATAAATATATATGTATACACACACACAATATATATATATATATATATCTATATATATATATAGATATATATATATACATATACATACATATAGTGATTAACTACCTTGTTGCAAATCTTCTTCAGAAGGCAGTGATCCTTGAAATACATGGTATGGGACAAGCCTTTCACACGCATTATCCAAGGACTGGAATCTGCTTTTATCTGGTTGCAGGGAACGCTCCTGCTCTATTCGCAGCTGCTGGAGAAATCTAAAAAAAATATTTAACACCAGACATTACATTCGAGCTTTTTATAGCACAATCATTGTATTGACTGATGGACAGTAATGCTTTCAACCTACAGAGCTTCTTTTGTAAGTTGCTTCATGGCTGGCCTCTTTAGTACACCAGGGCGCCCTTCAACCTATGAACAAAAAAAAAAAAACATGAAAAAATCTTTACAAAAAGAGGCAATAACGATACAGGTAAAAATAGAAACACAAGGAAATAATTGTAACATCTTACTTGTATGGACGTTCTAATGTGCATTATTTGGTGTAGGATAATTGATGTCAATACATTTTGGGAAATGTTAATTTGTTCTTCAATGTTTAATGTTGTATTGAATTGTTATTATGTCAAATTTAAAAAATGCAAATAAAAATGAAGGTTCAAAAAAAAACAAAAAACTAGAAACATCTCTGTCTTACGCCGCTATAGTAATCTGTTATCCAGCAGTCTCTGCTCTAAATTCCTATCAAATATTTAAAGTGCACCTCTAGTTTTTAGCAATTTCCTAACGTATTATCACTGGTCGAACTCTATCAGCTGTAGTGGCTGAAGCTCGGGAAGGGCAGTGGTAGAAAAGCAAATTCGCTATGACTTCACCGCAACTGATAAACAGGCTACAATATGTGTTTCTGATACAGGAAAGAGGATGAGGCAAGAAATGGGATATCTGCTCCCATTTCAAGATATATCTGTAATTCAGACATTTAGATATATCCCTAGTATACTAGTATACTAACCTGACACCACTAATGTTTAAGTATATACACACACTATTATGAATGTACATTTTAATATACTTTAAAGAGCACCTGTCCCTAGGTCATATACGTTGAACTGGTTTAGGCCTAGTTCACACTGAGGTTTTTTGCAGGCAGAAGATTCTGGCTGGAAAAATCAGCTCAGTTTTTTCTTTAAGTGGCTTTGTACCACACGCGTTTTTTGATGCGTTTTTTTTAGGCGGTTTTTGAGGCGTTTTTTTTACCTCTTCCTTCAACAGGCAAAGGAAATAACTGCAAGCATTTTTTTGCTAAAAACCGCATCAAAAGGCAAGTTTTTTTCCATTTCCCATTGATTTCAATGGGGTTTTTGAGGCAGAAAATGCCTCAAGAAAGGTCATGTCGCTCTTTCTTCCCACGAGCGTTTTTTTCCGCTCGTGGGAAGAAAACGCCTCTGCCTCCCATTGAAATCAATAAGAGACAATTTCTGCCATTTTTTGGCACGGTTTTCAACGCAGTTGCTGCATCGAAAACAGCGCAAAAAACACTGTGTGAACGGATGTCAAAAGCGCTGTCTCCCTGATTCTAGGAGGGGTTTTTTTAGACCCCGGTTCCAGAGAAATGGCCCACAGGTCAGTAAACAGGTTTACTGACCTGAATAGTGCTATTTCCAGCGCTGATTTTTTTTTGTGTGTGTTGGCTCCCTATATGCTAATTTCTCAGTAGTTAGCCAATAGTGTGGAGCTAGCTTCTCTGGCTCTTATGCCAATTAGCACAAGGCAGCTTGAGGGTAGTTCACACCCCGTTGTCTAACTACAGCAAATTACCATAGGTCAGTAAACCTGTTTAACTTCTATGACCGAGCGGCAGGTCCTCTTTAACTCAGTAATCACCTCAGCGTTCTGCAGTCCCATGAGAGTCTCTTTTGACAATGATAAATGATGATGTAAATGTTTATTTCCAGCACTGTGATCTGCAAGCAAAAAAAAAAAGAAAGTCATTTTTTGAATCAATTTAGGCAAGCTATTAAATGTAATAACTTTTTAAAGCTGTTTTCGGGGGTACAGGTCCTTCTTAATTTCTCAACTGTATTGTGCACAAGCAGTTCATTGTGATGGTGAGAATCTAAAAATGTGATTGTTTGCTAGAACCGTTTTTCTGTTAGAGGATATCTGATTAAAAGTATGAACAATTGGCCTCATTTATCAAAACACTCTATCACCTTACCTGCACCCATATAGGGGGTGCAGAGGCCTGGGTGACTGAGGGACACCAGTATTATAAATGGCACACACTAGGTAGAGGGGCCTTGGTACAGATTTAGCATTAGGACCCAGGAGCTTCAGGTTACCCCTATGCCAGTACCACTTGAAGTTGGTCAAAACTACACTACTCAAGGTATGCATAAAAGTGTGAAAAACGGCACACCGTACCTGGTGTATTTAACTGCCCTTCTTGGCTTTTCATTATTGAACCTGCAGAATGAGGATTCTGAATGTTTTTCTGACTCTAAAAAAAACAAAAAAAACAAAATCACATTAAAAGGGTACGTTTGCCAATCAACACCATTTTACAGTTTATTTACAGATATAACCAACACAAAAAGTTGAGTGCATTTCTTATCTTGCAGTAGTCCTGAGTTACAGCCTGTATTATAGTCCAGAGCTGCATTCACCATTCTGCTGGCTTTCAAAGGAAAAATGTAACCAGTTTATCATCGGATGACTGAGGGTATGTGCACACGCTTACTAAAAAACCTCTGAAAATACGGAGCTGTTTTCAAGGGAAAACAGCTCCTGATTTTCAAACTTTTTTTTTAGCAACTCGCGTTTTTCACAGCCGTTTTTGGAGCTGTTTTTCTATAGAGTCAATGAAAAACGGCTCCAACAACGGTTCAAAAAGTAACATGCACTTCTTTTTCGCTGACGTTTTTTAACGCGGTCATTTTTCAAAAAGGCCACGTAAAAAAACGCCCTGTCGGAACAGAACGGCGTTTTTCCAATTGAAATGAGAGGGCAGATGTTTGGAGGCGTTCTGCTTCCGATTTTTCGGCCCGAAAAAAGGGCCGAAGATAAGCCGTGTGAACATACCCTCAGTTTCTGCTACATCAGATTACTGTGCAGTGTTTGTTGTAAAAAAAAATTCACTTCAAATCATCAGAGAAAGCTCTGTGTAGACAATGAGACAAGAAAAAAATGCTGGGAGATTTAAGCTCTGAAGCTTGCAGAATTGTGAATGCAGCTCTGGGTTATGCTACAGGCTGTAAACAACAATCAGTACAACATGTGTTTGAAATATGCGAAATAATATCTTCTTGCACATCTCTGAACACACTTAGATTATGCACCTTTAGGCCAGGATCACACACCGGTTTTGTTGCAGCTTTTGGCTCAGTTTTTAAAGACAAAGCAAGAAGTGAATCCAAAAGGAAGGCAAGGTATAAAGAAAAAACTGATGCATTTCATTTCTTCTGTATCCACTCCTGTGTTTGGCTAAAAAGCGAAGCCAAAAATGGCATGAAAACGGTGTGTGATCCTGGCCTAAGGGATTTAGTGTTCAATATTTTTATTAAACTTTCAATAAAACAAAGGAAAAACAAAAGAAATTTGAAAAATAAGGATCATCAATAAGCTGGAAATACATTTATTCCTCCTAAAAATGTATGAATGAATGGACCACTGGGTGTTACCATTCCCCTTCTCAACAGGCTGTGTCCCTACACAGTCTCACTCTATTAGCACTGATTGGACATTGTCAGTCTGTGTAGGGACACACCCCTAATGGCCAGTTCACACAGAGTTTGTTGACGTGTTTTTTGACACGGAAACCGTGTCGGAAAACCCGCCAAAAACAGCCAAAAATGCCTCCCATTGATTTCAATGAGGCGTTTTTTTCCCGCGAGCGGAAAAACCGTCTCGCGGGAAAAAGAAGCGGCATGCCCTATCTTCAGGCATTTAAGTCTCTTCTGACCTCCCAATTACATCAATGGGAGACAGAGAAAGCGTATTTCGCTGGGTTTTATGGTTGCGGGCGAAAACCGACGCGAAAAATGCGGCAAACGGCGTGCAGGCAGAAATCTCTGTGTGAACATACCCTAACACTATTAATAAATTTCTAGGAGGAATAGCAGAGGGACATCACAATGTAGAGTTCTAAGAAAAGTTGCTACCGAATTGTTATTTCATGGGGGATACAATAATTTACTAAAACAGGAGAGCTGACAGGTCAAGTGGAGCACCAGTTTGGAGCCACTTTAAATACAACGTTAAAGAATTGCACTGTGAGCAATTCCCTAAGGTAATGTTTAAAATAAAAAAATGTTTACATGCAAATCCAATTTCGATAATGAATCTGCAGGGCTACAGGAAAATCTAACTTGCTGATACTGCGCTGCAGAAGCCTTCTTGATGGTCACAGGGACAGTTAACAGCAGTCTGTATTATGTGAATGGTTGTAGAGTGCCATTACAGTGCCCAACAAGTCAAATATTCTATGAAAAGTGGGTCAAAATCTCGCTGCGATATAGAGTAATATCATACCTGAGTGCAGGAGAATGGCTGCATAGAGTTTGTGTTGGAGCAGAACATGCTGTTGGATTTAGCATTAGAACCTGGCAGATGAGTCTCATTCACTACAGGATGGTGCCTGTCATTTTGCTGCTCGGCATAATTGTCACCAGATCCAGAACTCTGGAACGATGGTCCCATACCTTGCAGAACAGTACTGGGATTGACAACAGTATAACGGTTTGTAGTTGTCATGTTTGAGCAACCAGATGAAGTTAATCCTCCTTGAGCTTTATTGCCTTGACCAGGTGACAAATGTAAAAGTGTAGGAGATACTTGTGCTACCTGTCCTCCAACAATTTGAGATGGTCCTTGGTTCAAAATGACTTGTCCTCCGGAACTTGAGAACGCCTGACTGGAAACAAGCTGTACAGATGTTCCGGGGCTATGTAACATTTGCCCGGGATAATGTTGGCTAGGCCTAACCATGCCACCTGGGTTTCTGCTCAGCATTATATGTTCTGTGTGGACTTGGTGAGGACCAAGGTGTGAAGGCTGGGTCTGAAGAAACTGGGTATTTATGGCCTGAATATGCTGGAGAGAACTAGAATTTATGGAAAGGCCCGCAGGAATAAGGAATTGATTATGATGAGGATGTGCTTCTCCTAAAGGAGAATGGATCACAATGCTACCACCTGACTGCTGGCTAGATGCTTTATGGGAACGTTGATGAGTTACAGGAAATTGCTGGCCCATTGCAGGGCTTTGTCCGGAATTTCCAGGAACGCAGTGCGCTCCTTGATGTCTGTGATGATGTATACCTAAATTACTGACGCTGTAGGACATCTGCTGTCCCACGTGCATAGGCTTTGGCTGAATATTGATTGGACCTTTAATAGAATTTGGCGCTGAACCTCTATGAATAATTATGTTGTGGACAGGTAAGGATGTCTGGAAATTACCACTGCTGAAAGGAACCGTTACTTGCTGTCCAGCTGGACTTACATTTGGACTGGCAAACATTGTGCTGCCATTTGGAGTATGACTCTGCACAAGTACTCCACCGCTTGTACTACTAGGAGGTGCCTGTTGACCACTTTTAAGTATAATGTGAGATCCATCCAGATTATTAATAGTCATCACTGGAGACTGATTGTTGATGGAACCAAAAAGATGGATCTGTCCAGGTCCACTGTGACTACTGGTAGGAATATGCTGGCTAGGAATAATTCCAACAGGTTGCATAAAACCATGCTGTACACCTACTGTATTGCTGGCAAAGGATGCACCTACTTGCTGTGGCACTACAGGCACATGCGTCACTCCTATGGGATGTAATGTTTGACCTGAGTAACTAGCGACATTAGTAGCCTGAGTGAGGGATGCTGATGAATGAGCATGAGATGGAAGATTTGCAAATTGTTGACTTGAGCCTACACTGGCATCCAAATAAGCCTCTTCTGCCAATATCTGCTCCGTGATATTGGCCTCCTGCAGTGATTTCTGTAGAATGTCCTCACTGAGGTCTGAGATAGAGGAAGATTCAAGCTCATCGTCAAAGAACTGAATGTTGTTTGAAAGCTGAAGTCCCTCTGTGGATTCCTCATCAGTCAGACTTTGCGCACTTTTAATGGATGACTTAGAATCAGTCAGCTAAATGGAAAATAATAATAATTAAGTAAATAAACTATGGTTACAATAAGTATACTATTGAAGATAAAGCATTAACATTTTTCAACTGTACTATGTAACATTACATTTTACAACTCTATGAATGATATTTTAGAGTTAGCAGGGTAAAAATATTTACCAAATTTCAATAATAAACTGATAAATACTAAAAAAATTGTATTATTATTATAATTTTATAAATTAAGCATTACAATTAAATCTTCGTATCCTCTAATTTGTAAATTGTGCAGATTAATATGAATGTCCACACCATTTTGTTTTTTTAATCACAATAGGCCTAAAATTCGGTTCTAATTAATTTCTTAATACTTTATTTCTTTAGTGCAGTTGGAGCTCTGTTTTTCTGTAAGGCTGGGTTCACACCTGCGTCCAACTTTCCGTTGTTCTGCTCCATCAGAGGAGCAGAACAACAAAAATATTGGAGGCACCGATTCCATTGTACAACGGACACCACCGGCGGCCGATTTAACCCATTGACTTTAATGGATTCCGTCAGGGTGTCCGTGGCTTTACGGAGAACAATAGCACAGCACACAAAACGTAAAAAACGCCCGTAATTACGGGCCCATAGACTTCTACCGGCCACGGGTACCTTCCCGTTTGCTTACGGGAAGGTGCCTGGGCCGCTGAAAAATATGGAACATGTCCTATTTCAGGCCCATAGAAGTCCTAGCGTTGCTAGGCGATGTCAGGAGATAGTCACTGTCCAGAGTGCTGAAAGAGTTAACTGATCGGCAGTAACTCTTTCAGCACCCGGGACAGTGACTACCGCTGGAGTTAATAGTATTAAAAGTTAACTTACCCAGAACTCCCTGCTTCTTCCTCCAGTCCGGCCTCCCAGAATGACGTTTCATCCCATGTGACCGCTGCAGCCAATGACAGGCCAATTACAGGCTGCAGCATTCTCATGGACTGCCGCGTCATCCAGGGAGGTCGGACTAGATGTCAAAAGAGGGACGCGTCACCAAGACAACGGCCGGGATACGTATGAACTTCTTTTACTTTCAATCGCTGCGGAAACTCTGCCTGAAAGGGCTGCCCCTTCTCTCTATCCAGCACTGATAGAGAGAAGGGGCTGCCGATTAGTGCAGAGAAAACGGGTCCGTAAATACGGGTGGAATACTGGTGACAACGGACCCGTATTTATGGGCACGGGTCCGTAAATACTGGTGGAATACGGGTCGAATATGTGTGACAAAGGACCCGTATTTACGGGAGGAAAAAAATATGTTAGTGTGCATGAGGCCTAAGGCAGAGGAGCAATCTGGGATAGATAGCAAAGACTTGCTATATACAATCTGGATTCTATCCCCTGCCTGGCCAGGAGTCCTTGTAAAGAAACATTAGTACAAGTATCAGTCTCGGAGATCTGCTTTCATTCACTCTTTGAAACACAAACTATATTACAAAAGCAAAGCACTATACATGCCGGCTCTTTCAGCTTAGGCGACTTAAAACTACAGAACTCCTTTGAGCTTTAGACTTACACTATTATTGGCGAAAATGGAGTTTGAATTAGATGCCAAAAAATCTGTATTGGTTAATTCTTCACCAGTCTGCAAGGCAAAATAAAGTTAAACTTCTGAAGAATAAAAATGACTGAAAAGGAAAACGGGTCACAAAATAGAAACAAATAGGAATCAACAGAAAGGCAAAAAAGTATAAAATGCAATATAAGAGGATAATTGTAATGAGTAATTTATTGCAGGGAAAATGAGCAGGTCCTTCAGATCTAAAAAGATAGTTCTATTGGGGTCTCAGCTTTCACCAATAGAGGGGATCAGTGGACATTTTACTATAACTTTAGGTTCATGTCCTAATAGCACAGGGAATGTCTAACCCAGGCAACACTTCAACAGAAACAATGATCGGTTTTTTAAATCATTTATCCTTTCTTTTTTTACATTATGATATATATCACCGGTTTCTCAAAACTGCTGCAGTCGCAAAAGTTTTTCTGAACATCAGAAAAATTAGTTTACTACTATTTTTTTATACAAATATTACAGGAGCTTCTTTGCAGACCAGTGTGTACACTTGTATAGATGCATGGATAGACCCTTCATAAAGCTTAAATAACACAACACCACATTTGCAATAAACCTATTGGGAAATTATAAGTTAATAGAGGGGGGTCTTCCATTCAGTACCCTCATTTATCGGTCAGAATGGATACCCTGGGATCATCTATCAAGGGATCCGTCCAAAAAAAAAAAATGGGGATTGTCCACTCCCTTAACCATCAAAGGTGAAAATCATCTGCATTACCTAGTGAGTCACAAATTGGCTACAGACAACGATATTTTGTACGACCCTTCCTTTTGGTACCCAAATAATCCAATCTAATGTAAACGCATTAAATCATTAAGAATATTTAGCCTACAAGTTTCTCCTCTGAAGTTTTGGTATTTGTCATTTATTTAACAAGTATTCGGTGACATTATCAATAACTCAGTTATGTCACAATCAAAATACACTAATATGAAAAGGTAATAACAAAGGGTCATTGTAAGCTGGTAAACAATAAACATATACACAAGTGAAAAACTTACTGATTTACAACCAGATCCATGCAGAAAGTAATTTAATGCCTGTGGGTCCCTTGAAGAAAGTTAAATACATTTTATTATAAAAAAAAAATAGAAGAGGTAGAATTTAATTTTTTACCAAAAAAAGATTAAAAACCCAATACATTTTTGCTGATTTTCTTCTTTATAACACTTAACTCCGTTGATCTACTTCCTCTGCTATCAATATCTGCATCAATAATTGGCAGGTAGCAAAATGCATTATAATAAAACAAAGGGATCTCGATTTTGAAGCCACTGAATCTTGTCTACTTTGGGCATCCAAGTCTGCACGTGGCATTAAACTTTAACCTATAACTTGTTCATCAGTAACCATGAAATGGCAGATCAAAAAACATTTAGGTTAACCCCATCTTAATCCACCCAAATCATGTCTAGGATAAACCAGTTACTGCCATCTTTCTGCAAATGCATGATAGAAAGTTCCAGTGCTATTCGTATATTATCACCATGAAAAGGAATAATTTTTTGGCTCACCGCGGCATCCTAAGGGCTTGTCCACATGTAATGGATTTGCTGCTTATTTTCCATCCAGAATTGTGAACAGAAAATATGCATCGGAATAAAGCAGCAGCAAAGTGGGTGTGATTTTACAAATGTCATCCACACGCTGCGGAAAAATTCAGTCCAGAAATTCACCTGCGGTGCGTAATTTTAGTTCCGCAGCATGTAAATTAATGCCACAGAAAGTGGACTGAATTCCTGCGGTTTTCAGAAGACATATCACCATCACACAGCCCTTGAAAAAAACGCAGCAAAAATCTGCACTATTTTCCGCAGTTAAAAACACATAAAAATGGTGTGGATTTTCCGCAGCGGATTGTGTGCTAGTTTATGTGGAAATGCTGCGGAAAATTTCTGCAGCAAATCCGTTACAAGCCCTTAAAACCAAAGTATAACCCTTGAACTACCAGAGCCTTTTTATAGTAAAACCTTTATGTAATACTGTTGTTACAATTAAGTCTTAATTTGCTATTTTAAATGTGTCGTTTTTAAAAAATAATAAATATTATTTTCTTATTTTGTAAAGGTTTTCAAAAAGATATATAACTGAAAACTAGCAGCAGATTATCGTGGGGAATGTATATCATACCTGAATAACTAGAAGGACAGCAAAAGCTGTTGTCTTAGTTAGGTCAAAATATTACTCTGCCATATAGCAGGGGCTTATTCATACGGTGTGGATTTTGCTGCTAAAAACGCTTTTTGTCCAAATCGTGTGAATAGACCCTAATGCAGCAGTTACTCTATGTGAGGCTATGTTCACACGCTTATCAAAAAACGTCTGATAATACGGAGCTGTTTTCAAGGGAAAACAGCTCTTGATTTTCAGCTGTTTTTTAATCAAACTCGTGTTTTTCGTGGCCGTTTCTGGAGCGGTTTTTCTATAGAGTCAATGAAAAACAGCTCCAAAAGCGTCTCAAGAAGTGACATGCACTTCTTTTTTGCGGGTGTTTTTTTAATGGGGCCGTTTTTCAAAATGGCCGCGTAAAAAAACGTCCCGTCGGAACAGAACGCCGTTTTTCCCATTGACATCAATGGGCAGATGTTTGGAGGCGTTCTGCTTCCTATTTTTCAGCTGTTTTTCGGCCCGAAAAACAGCTGAAAACACTACGTGTGCACATACCCTAACAGTAATGTTTGGGGGAAGAACTGGTACTGATTTTGCATCTGGGGCTTCAAGCTATGCCTTTACCTATCAACACAGAAGTTGCATTAATATATTTGGTAAAGTTTTACAGCCCTAGACTAACTTATCTGATAACCTTATCCATAACTCCCCCAACTACAAACTTCTAGGCTCCTTGGATCCGTACACGTATCAGATCTTTCAGTACACGATCAGTAGTTTCAACCAATTTTAACTCATCTTCATATTTCTAAACCTGATCTTAAAGTGATCTTCAAAATCCCCACCACGACTACCACTTTATGTTCTTTCCAATTCTTACTGTTGTCCGGGCACGGGGCGGTTTTTCATACTGAAGACCTATCCACCGGATAGGTCATCAGTATGTGATCAGTGGGGTCCGGCACCTGGACCCCGCACTGATCAGCTGTTCTGGCTGCCTCTGGGCACCAGATGTCCGTGCCGGAAGCAGAGGGCTCTGGTCACAGTATTGCCGTCATGCTGCTCCTATTCAAGTGAACGGTGTATGGACCCATCTGCTTCCGGCGCTGCATAACATCCGGTGCCTGGAGGCAGCCGGAACAGCTGATCGATGTGGGGTCGGACCCCCACCGATCATATACTGATGACTTATAATGGGAAAAACCGGCCGTTGCCCAGGCAAACCCTTTAATTACTATTTCATTAGCTTTTTTAAATAATTATTATTCCTGCTAATCCTATGACATATTTGCTATTACATCGTTTATGTCTCTGTAAATTATAATGTATATTTTGTTCTTATTTTATGTTCTGTGCAATAAAAACTGTAAATACTGATTCTGTATGTTCTCTATGCTGTCAGTCTCTTTGTATCTATATATGCTTTTGTTATAACTCATAAAGCATTTTTTTTTATATAAAAGTCCTATTTATATACACTGACAATCATTAAAAGAATTTCAGAAAAAACATTATTTTAAGATTGTTTAACTGTATAAGTGTTTAGTTAGTTCCATGCATATAAATAAATATAGAAAGATATAAACTACTTACCCAATAAAATCAAGAAGACCGGAGTCATCATCATCATCCATGTCAGCTACACGAAAAATATACTTCTGTTTAATGTGTGAAAATTCGAACGCAGCAAATTTCAACGTCCAATAAAACTATTCAAATCCACTTAATGACTCGTAAATACAAAGATACTTCAAAAAAGGTACAGAAACTTTTCTATGATTCCATGAACACGTGTCATACGGCAAGGAATTCCAAATTAAAAAAAATATTAGCGAGACTGGCTGACTGCCAGCTCGTTATTCTTCACTTTTAAAAAGCACATTGACAGCATCGTCTAATTTTTTAAACAAATAAAGCAATTTTTTTTTAAAACACAGGAAGTTACAAAAAGTACCTTGTGTTCCAAAGTATTACCACAACTTCTGTTCAGGCCATTGATAAGAGGCGCCATATTGAAATGGGTTCAGAAGGTTCATTTTGACAAGTAAATGCTACTACTGAAAGCTGGGATCTACGAGAGAAAAAAAATTACAACATGTAAAAAAAAAAGTACAAAGGGATGTTAAAATGTAAATGAAAAACATGGCTGAATACATTTACTTAAATATTGAAATATAAATTTGGATTGATATACCGGATACAAATACATTTTGCTAAAATGGATACAGACCAACCCAAGTAGATGTATGAACGTTTTTTATTTGATACCACAATCATTCACATCGTTACAAGAACATCACAATGAATAGCTTGACATAGACATTATACATTGACCACGGATTCACGGATCTTGGTGGGATCCGCTGGCAATGCCAAATCGGTGGCTAAACAGACCCTTACCGAGCTGAATGCAAAAAAATGAATGGGAACATTTTTGCTGATATCTTTTAGGCAAACTAGCTCATATCTAGCCACATAAGACTATGTTCACATTAGCATCGTGGCTTCCATTCATAATTCATCCATCACAGCTATGACAGATCCGGTTCTGAAAAAAACACGAGACCTGATGGATCCCATTAATCTTATGAGATCCTTTAGGTTTCCGGCAGGGTTTCAGATTTTATTACGGCAAGAACAGGGCTGAAGGCTTTTCTTGCTGTCATAAATACTGAAATCTCTTACCAAAAGTGAAAAACAATAATGTGAAAAGAACCTGAACTCCATATTTAGAGATGATGTTTATCGTTAAAGAGTAACTGCACTTTTACAATCGTCGAAACTAAGGGTCAGTAGCAATTAGCCGTCAGCTGTAATAGTCTCTCCTCGTTAGACCAAATACGGATTCATAGATGTTCTATGTGAGCCGATCCTCAGCTTAACAAGGAGCCCCGATTACAGCCAAAGGTGAAGAGCGTTCAACTGAGCGCTTCTGCACCTTGGTTTAAGCTGTGGTTGGGGTCTTAGCACAGAATCAAAACTTCTAATATGTCTCTATGACATATCAAAACGTTTGTCAAAGTATACTTACTCTACTAGATTAAAGACAGCAGCTTCCCAGCTCCCAAACCATAAAGGTAGGAAACGATCAGCCAACAGGTCTTTGATTTTTATAACTCCTTTTGTTTTTGGTTTTTGTAGGAACCCTTTTATTCTGTGAAAGAACATGATGGATTTTTTTTTTCATTTATTGCAACTTTTTCAACCCTTTTAATATTGGGTTAATAGGAGAAAGATAAAATATTTGAGGCAAAGGGTAATTGAAAGTCTGTTTAATGAGTGTTACTTATATAAAACCCTACGAGATTTGGAGATCTGAGAAAAGGCTTGATTAACGCAGCCTTACAGGGTGAATATTATATATTGGATGCCATGAATAGGATATAATCTTAACAGGAGAGCAAGGAAGCCTACAAAAGTCCTGCTGTCCTTGCTATCCCTGGATATATGATATCATCTGAGGTTTGGCATAAAACATACTCCATTAATAAGAACCGGTCATATGTGTGATTAAAAGCCCAAATCTGGCCATATACATAAGGAAGATTTTAGCCAAACGCTCATTTGGACAGCAACGGTCTACTTGACTCTCATAAACACACACACTTGCATCCGTCCAACAACCTTGGCAGTGCTCATCTCCCAGGAAAACAATAGATGATCCTTGTTGGATTTTATCCTTGTTTCTCAACAATTGGGCTGCCCTCATGGATATTAGACTGGAATCAGCCTACATTTATCTGATAAGTATTGTCAGCTTAAAGCTAAAGTCAGGCAACAACATAGGATGAGGTGCTGATACAGTAATATCCCGTTCTGTGCTATATGTACTCTAAGTATTGCAGCACATCCACCTGGTTTGATGCGATATGACTGCAATATGATGCAGTTCTGCTCCAATGCCCTACAGCATTGATGTGGGACAACAGCAGACTGTCTTAGTGCTCTCACAGCATCACATGCTGGAATTGGTGCAGTAGAATGGCTGCAGGCAACAAATATCACCATGTAACCTTAGCCAAATGCTAGTGTACAAAAAAAATCAAGCCCTATCTCTGCCCTTCTACAGAGCCCATTAAACATAGACTTTTCCACATGTGCCTAATAGGTCATGTGAATGTCGGGGGTTAGGGGTTTCCCTACTTGGGCCTCCCTCTCTGAGCTAGCTAGACCGAATGGCCCCCACACTATGTAACTCAACTATAAGAACGACCATGTATTAAATTGCTGCCCGTTGATTTGGCCACTGCAGCTTCCCCAGGCTTTGGAAAGTGTTATCTAGTTGGTACCAAGTTGGTATAGCATCTGTAAAGATTTGTTGACTAATGTTACCGTACAATATATCCTCTTGTAAGCAATCTATTTAATGATGACATTTACTTTTTAGTGCTCCATTTCTAAATTTTTAGGACATTTTATTTAGATGTAAAGAAGTCTTTCATTCATCCTAAAATCTGTCGTTTCTCAACTTGTTCCATGAGGACTTCATTATATTGCGGTTGAGGAGGCTTCTAAAAGTTGTACTATGAGGATTGGAGAGGCCCCAACTTTGGTAATGAAGATTTATGTTTTCTTCTGATTTACTGTTATGTCACTTTCATTAAAAAAATAAATTAAAAAAAATTTCATTATTTGGTCTCAAACTTTTCAACAAACTTTGCATAAAAAAAACAAAACAGTATAAGGGCCTGTTCACATCACCGTTCATTTCCGTTCCAGGGTCCCGCCGAAGGTTTCCGTCGGATGAACCTCCGACGGAACCCCGGAACGGAAATGAACGGAGATGTGAACAGGCCCTAAGCGAATGTAAGAAACATTATATTATATCGTATTAGAGAAAAATGCCTCTTTCTCCACTTATTAGGCATCCCTCCCCTCACTGAAGGAGGGTTACAGTTGCCTATAGAAATCTATGGAGAGGGGAGGGGGAGCAGGAACAGAGTGAGAGACTGCGCTACACAGCATGGTGCTGCTGTATTATGTCCTCCGAGTTGCTGCTGTTTCTGAGGATGTGCTACAAAGAGATAGGGGAGAAGGATTTTCTCTTCTTTATGTGTGCTTTGTATAGGAGACATGATAGCAATTAGGCCCCACCCACTTAGGTAAAACTAAGAATAAGAGCTATATGACTATATGATATATGGCTCTAAGGGCCAGAAATACTGTTGTTCCTTTGAAAAGTAAAGTTAGGTAGGCTTTAATATTATTTTTATTCATTCATTTAGTAAAAATAGTTAACTGTACAATTCTAACCTTTTTCCTTTTCTATTTGAACCAGAAAGCAGAGAGTTACCTTAAAGGGAACAGAAAGCTGTCAATATTAAAGTAGTTATCCCATGAATATTTTTCACACCAAAATGCCAGAAATTCTGTTTTAATGTAATTTGCAGTGTCTCTAAAATGTTAAAAAAAACAAAACCCTTTTATTATTTTTTGCTTTTATGTGTCCCCTTTGGTGCTGTGGCTAATCATTGCTGCTCGGAGAAGGGCTCTGAGGAGAATGAATTTCCTTCCCTCTGGCAGCGGACTATATAGTGCCATCTTACTTTCCCTGCAGAAGGAGTCTCCGGAGCTATACTGCCATGCTACTGCAGAGGCTCTGATCCTTACTGGACAAGAATCTCATTAAGTGGACTTGCACATTGCTTATACACTTTAATCACCAGGTGGCGCCTTACTATGTGAGTAAACATCATAACTCTTAACTGGATAATTTTTTTGGCTTATGTGTGCACATAAATGGCAAACATTGCTCATTTTCTATGATCAACACAATGAACATGATATTTAATGCTGGAACAGTGTTTCTGTGCAGAGTGGGAAGGAAGTCTGTGTGGTGCAGCTTAAGCCAAGAGCTGCAGAATACTGTGAGATGTCAGAGAGGAACTTCTCCTGTACAACCCAGGAACATACAGCAGTATTAGGTCATTGCCTGCAGTGTTAAGAACCTATATATAGTGTACAACCTGTTGCTTGTAAAAAGTCTGCACACAGAGACGTGTAGCTGTTATCAACACTACATAAATGCAGCAACGCGACCACATTTACTTTTCGCAGGCCAATTTGCTAGTTTCAGTGGGACTTGTTCATATGCTCTCTGGTATGACTCTTGATTGCGTTTCTAGGCTTTGATTCTAGCCTCTGTCCCTTATAACCTCTATATCCTTCGGTTGCTCACCTGGACTGATTGATGCCCCCCACCTTACTATTTTGCACAATGCCAGCACACACCTATTATAATCTAAATATAAACAAAAAGAACAAGGTTCTCTGGACTAAAGAGCTCAGTATATGTAATTATATATATATACGGTGCCAACCAGACATGGAAATGTAAGGAAAAGAAAAAACATATAATCTAAGGCTGCATTTACACGAGCATGTTCGGTCCGTAAAGGATGGAACGTATTTCAGCCGCAAGTCCCGGACCGAACACACTGCAGGGGGCCGGGCTCCTAGCACCATAGTTATGTACGGGGGCTAGGAGTCCCTGCCTCGCTGCGGGACAACGGTTCCGTACTGTAATCATGTTTTCAGTACGGGACAGTAGTTCCACGGAGAGGCAGGGACTCCTAGTGTCGTACATAACTATGATGCTAGAAGCCCGGCTCCCTGCAGTGTGTTCGGTCCGGGACTTGTGGCCGAAATACGTTCCATCCTTTATGGACCGAACATGCTCGTGTGAATCCAGCCTAACCTGCACTTTGAACTGATTCTTTAGGTGTCAGGGATACACCTAGACTTTTTGTAGTGCTACTGAATGATTTTCTTGAGCAACAGCCCACAAGAGTTCATGCAACTCAATGTATTTATTTGGACTTCAGCTATTGCTTAATAGTTAAAATCAATTTGTTGCCCTACAAAAAGTCTGTGTAGCCCTGGCCTTAGGCTGTGTTCACACCGTGCGCTTTTAACATGCATGTTTTTGTTTTGGTAGATAAAACACCCATGTCTCGCAATAAGAGTTCATTAACCAAAACAAAAATGCATGCCACAAAAACGCAGTGTGAACCCAGCCTTATAGGCCTTCACATCCCACCCCCAGAGACTACTGATGTTCAGTGTTCGACCAGGATCACGAAACGCACAGACTTCTCCCAATAGCTCACTAGAATGTTTTCCAAGCGTCTTCTGGTCACATGATATCATGTGTGAAGGTAATTAAAAGAACGTTTAAATGATTTCATTTTGTGCAGGGGCCCTCTTGTCTGGAGTCCCCATCTGGTTTCTTTTGTAATGAATAAGAAAGTCTTTACTCCTTTAACCCCTTAATGACCGGGCCTGAAAAGGTCTTAATGACCACCTACATTTTTCAGTTTTTACCTCTGCATTTTAGCAGCCATAACTTTTTTTTTTTTTTTAATTGACATGGCCACGAGGCCTTGTTTTATGCGGGAGAAATGTTATTATTTTTTTTCAGTTCGGAGGTAGAAAAAAATATATATTTTTACAGCATGAATATAAGAAAAAGCGATGAGCATTGTTTTTCTTGTTTATTTTATATCCCGTTCAGGTTTCACACTAAATAACCTGTTAATTATTTCTTCAGGTTATTACAGTCATTTAGATACCCAATATGTGTTGGTTTTTTGTTTTTATTTAGTGTAGGGGCAATAAAATATATTTTATGCAAAATAATGACTTTTTTTTAATTTATTTATTATTAATCCCATTAAGGGATAACTTTATTTAAAACTTTATTTTTTACTTGTAATGTATTAGCATACTCCTGTATGCGAATACATTACACTGTGTCACTATGACACAGGCTGCTGTTAGGACAGCACATAGTGTGCCCTTACAGCAGGCAAACGGAGCAGACAGGCCTGGGGTCCTTTCTAGGTCCCCAGGGCTGACTACAGAGGGATTCCCTGCTCTTTGATCACATCACCGGGTTTCCAGTGACACGATCAAAGAGGGAAGCTCCCTTTGATCTAGCTGCGGTCACAGACTGCGGCGATCAAAGGGTTAAACATCCGGGGTCCGAATGTTTTCCGACCCCAGCTGTATTCAGCAGGCTGCTCCATGATCAGGAGCTGGTAGTTACAGCTCCTGCTTAGGGGAGCGCTCATCAGCCTCTTCTACAGCGACACCAAAAGACGTCGCTGTAGTCTAAGGACATGCACCGTCAGCCATCGAAAGACGGTGGGTGGTCATTAAGGGGTTAAGGCAGGTGTACAGAACTGTGTGAATGCAGGGGAGTAATTAAGAAATGTTTATAACTTATTATAAAGAAATTATAGAAAAATATTTAAATAAAGTCCGTAAGCAAAAGCCAATTTAAAAATTTTTTTTTCAAAAAAAAGGCTAACCCCAAAAAGACAGGGTTGAAACTATTTTAAAAGCATGACAAGCAGAATGTTTGTATTTTAGAGTATATTGAAGGGAATCTGAAAGCAGAACAAGTAGTGGAGGGGCAGCCATGTGTCATTTATGTGTGAATATGACGTTTTTCTGTGCATAGGAACAAAGTTGTCAATCAGCGGCAGGTGGGCCTACAGCTCATGAATACACCAGACGCCAAGATTGCAGCAACTCAAACTGAAAGTTTAACCCGTTGTCTGATTTCAGCAAGTTAATTTTATTTTTTTCTATAATTAAAAGTTATACATTTTTCTAATTTACTTTCTGTATAAATTCCTCACGGTTTAGATCTCTATGGGTTGTAATTCAGTAGAAACATTAATGGTTTGCTTCCAGTGGATAAAATTCTGTCCACCACATGACCAATGACAGAACTGTATCCCCTGGGAGTAAATAATAATAATTATTGTTCCTACTGATTAACCCCTTAATGACCGGGCCATTTTGCACGTTAATGACCAAGGATTATTTTTTGTCTTTTCACGGTCACATTCCAAGAGTCGTAACTGTTTTTGTATTCCGTCGACATAGCCGTATAAGGGCTTGTTTTTTGCTGGACGAGTTGTATTTTGTAATTGTACCATTTTTAGATGCTTATAATATATCGATTAACTTTTATTAACTTTATTTTAGGAGAGAATTGAAAATAAGCCGCTATTCCAGCATTAATTTTCACGTTACAAATTTACGCCGTTTACTATGCAGCGTAAATGACATGTTCACTTTATTCTATGGGTCGGCACGATTACAGGGATACCAAATATGTAAAGGTTTTTTATGTTTTCCTACGTTTGCACAATAAAAAGCCTTAGAAAAAAAATTACTTGTTTTTGCATCGCCGCGTTCCAAGAGCCGTAACGTTTTTATTTTTCCGTCGATGTGGTCGTATGTGGGCTTGATTTTTGCGGGCCAATGTGTAGTTTTCATTAGTACTATTTTGGAGTACATAGGACTTATAGATTAATTTTTATTTAATTTTTTATGGGGGGAATGGGAGAAAAGAGAGAATTTTGCCGTTGTTTTTTGCGGTTTTTTTGGACGCGATTCATCCGGCGGTTTAATTAATGTGTTCATTTTATTGGTCAAGTTGTTACGATCGCGGGGATACCATATATGTGTAGGTGTGATTTGTTTTGACACTTTTACTAAATAAAACCACTTTTTGGGCAAAAAAAGTCGTTTTATTTGATTTTCACTGTAATTATTATTATTATTTTTTTCACCAACTTTATTTAACTGATTGACATTTTTTTTTTTAGTCCCACCAGGGGACTTCACTATGCGATGTGCCGATCGCATATATAATGCTTTGGTATACTTAGTATACCAAAGCATTATTGCCTGTCAGTGTAAAACTGACAGGCAACCTGTTAGGTCATGCCTCCGGCATCGCCTAACAGGCAGATGCTGAAGACAGACCTGGGGGTCTTTGTTAGACCCCCGGCTGTCATGGAAACCCGACGGCGACCCGCGATTTCTTTGCGGGGGCGCCGATCGGGTGACAGAGGGAGCTCCCTCCCTCTGTCAAACACATTAGATGCCGCTGTCACTATTGACAGCGGCATTTAATGGGTTAAACTGCCGGAATCGGAGCACGCTTCGATTCCGGCAGTTGCAGCAGGAGCCAGGCTGTGTATAACAGCCGTGCTCCTGCCGCTGATCGCGTGGGTACAGTCTCAGTACCCGCGCCATCACAGGACGGATATATCCGTCCTCCTGCGCGAACTAGCAGCTGCAGAGGACGGATATATCCGTCCTTCGGCGTTAAGAGGTTAAACAAGTTAACAACCCACCGTGAGAAATGAATACAGAAACTATATTGGAAAAATTGTATAACTTCTAATTACACAAGAAAAAGGAGAACCCCTTTAACAAACTTCACCATATTCACACAAATGAGACGGCTGAAATCAGCATGTTTGTCACTACCTCGTGCTGCGCTCTATATGTTTACTTTAAAAAATGAAGACGTGCTATTACTCCTCTTAGATTATAATATCTGGTTTTATTTAACAACATAATACAACAAAAATACAAAACCTATAAAATAATGGTGGAAAAAAAAAACCACAATATGTAGAGAAAAAAAAGAAGTTCATACACGTCCATCAAACAACTTGCACATAAGAGTAACGGTCGTTTCAGGTGAATTTTAGGAATAAGTTGTCGTGTTTATACATAAGGAATAACAGTATATCTGGCCAATACATGACTTGTATCTGCATTTTTCAGCAGTTTACCCTGCCGCTCCCTCTGCAGGCTCCAAATGTAGTTGTCAGATTTCCTTGAGCTCCAGAAGGGGTGGATGGAGACTAGCTGCTATGATGTCTCCCATACACAGAATGTAGAGGAGATCCTGCTCACCTATCCCACTCTCACAGAAGTAGCATGGAGGACATTATACAGCAGTAAGGTAGTAGAAAGCTAGAAGCAGCAGTGTCTGTGTCTCTCTGCATCTCTCCCTCTCTCAGCAGCAGCAGCTTCCTTCTACTCCCACTCCCCTCTCCATAGAAATCTATGGGCAGCAACTGAAACCTGATCTCTCATTTAGTTTAGAATCTATCTTTATCACTGCCTCACTGAAAACAGATTTTACGCTTGAATTGAGAGCAAATGATCAGTTCATCAGGCAGGAGAGGGGAAAAGGCATCTGGTAAGTATTAAAAAAAAATAGCCACATAAGAGGATATATTACAAACTTAGGAAAAGGAAGACACAAGCGCTCTTAAAAAAAAAAAAAAAAAAGAACCTGTCACTTTTTTTTCCTAATCAATGACTTACTTACAAGACCCTCAAGCTAATTTTTTTTTACCCTTTTTCTTAAAAAGGCTGTCACCAGATTATAAATGGACTATCTCCTACATAATCTGATCGTCGCTGTAATGTTAAGTGGTTTTTATTTTGAAAAATGTTCATTTTTTAACAAGTTACCAACAATTTTAGATTTATGCTAATTAGTTTCTTAATAAACAACTCAGCGTTTTTTTAAACTTTTTACCAAGTGGACGTTGTAAAGATAAGTGTATGACGCTGACCAATCAGCGTCATACACTTCTCTTCATTCATGTACTCACAGCACAGCGTGATCTCACGAGATCACACGGTGCAGTCTCTTACTCACACATTAACTTTACCGAAGTGTCTTGAGAGCGAAGACATCATCTCCAGTCAGGATGCAAGGTCTATTCACACTCCCGACACTTCGGTAAAGCTTCTGTGGGACTTACTCACACAGCACAGCGTGAGCTCACTGTGAATGAAAGCACAGCGTGATCTCACGAGATCACGCTGTGTGTGCAGTGAAATAAGTTGGGCTGGAACGATGAGAAGTCTATGACGCCGATTGGTCAGCGTCATACACTTCTCTTTACAACACCCAGTTGGTAAAAAGTTAAAAAACGCCCAGTTGTCCATTAAGAAACTAAATAGAATAAATCTAAAATTGTTCATAACTTGCTCAAAATTAATCGTTTTTCAAAATAAAAAACACTTATCTGCATTGCAGCGCCAAACAGATTATGTAGGAGATAGGGCATTTATAATCTGGTGACAGAGCCTCTTTAAGGATACGAACACACAGCGTAAACACTACGGATTTTCCGCAACGGATTAATGGCGGAAAACCCACCGCGTATTACAGTAGCAGCAGCGTTGGCGAGATTTGAACAAATCTCGTCTCTACAATGCAGAAAAATGCTGCCAAAAAACCCCACAAAAGTTGACCTACGGTGTGGTTTCTTCAACCGCAGTATGTCAATAAATGCTCTGGAATCGCAGCTCTTCTGTTGCGGGTTTTCCCATTGAATTCAATGGGGTGCTTAAAGCCGCAACAAAGTGGTGTGTGTTGCGATATTTGCGGCGGAATCATAGTGATTTAGCCACAAAAAAATAATTGCATGTAAGAAAAAATAATAATAAAGTAATACTTATCCAGAGTTCCCTGCTTCTTCTCAAGTTCGGCCTCCTGGGATGACGTTTCATCCCGTGTGACCGCTGCAGCCAATCACAGGCTGCAGCAGTCACATGACCTGCAACATCATCCCAGGAGGCCGGACTGCGCGCAGAGAAGAGGGAGGGGGTAAATAGAAGCTTTTTTTTTTTTTTTTTCGGTGTTGCGATTTTTCGGATGCCATTCCATGTGGTGTTCAAAACGGGTACGCTGCGCAGCTTGAGGCAGCATATCCGCCCTGAACACACAGTGTGTATTCCTACCCTAAAGATGTCTCAAAGACAACGCCTGTCTATACATATCCGCTTTGGCAGATTCCAGCCTTCCATTCCATTCATTTGTATTAATACATTAATGACCCCCACATATTCTTGCTGCTATTCAAGTCAAGTAGGATGTAGATTTTGTTATATTTTTTTATGATTTCTCATAAAACTATCATTAGGCTTTGGACCTATAAAAAGTGATCATATAGATCACCATAGAAGCCAGATATTAAGGCTAGAGCTCCACAGCAACTTTTTCTAGCGTGACCATAGAGCCCTAACTGTAAAAGCAGTTTACTCATCTTACAGGTAGACTAAAAGGCTGTTTTTTTCTTTTCTTATAGGTTTCCTTAGGTAGCCACTAATAAGGAACACAAAAGAGCACAGGCTTTGTATTTTATAGCATTTGTTTTTTGAGAATTACATGCTTACTCAGCACTGAGGAGGGCAGGGACACCTAAAGTGAAAAGTTTTCCCTGCACAGCGAATCTTGAGTAAGTTATAGCGGAAATCTATGCCAGCTCGTAGCTGGCTTAGGGTATGTTCACACACTAGACTAAAAACTTCTGAAAATACGGAGCGGTTTTCAAGAGAAAACAGCTCCTAATTTTCAGACGTTTCTTGTACCACTCGCGATTTTGGTGGCGTTTTTTTTACGGCCGTTTTGAGCTTTTTTCAATAGAGTCTATGGAAAACTGCTCCAAAAACGTCCCAAGAAGTGTCCTGCACTTCTTTTTCGCGTAAATAAAAGCCGCGAAAAACGTTCCGTCGGAACAGAACGCCGTTTTCACATTGAAATCAATGGGCAGATGTTTGGAGTTCAGCTTTCGATTTTTCAGCCGTTTTTCAGGCGTTTACGGCCGAAAATAGGCCGTGTGAACATACCCTTAAATTTCCCTTTACGGCGCACGGACGACTAGAGATGTGCCAAATTTATTAAGAGGCGTGCATCTCTTAATAAATTAGGCACATTTTAGTAAAGCAACCTTTATATTAAGACTGGCGTATGAAACGCCATTATTAATAAATCGGCCCTTTAGTTCAATTTCGTCAGGTTCCTATGGCTTTTCGACAGTCAGAGTAGTGTAACATGCTGCAGTATTCCATCTATAAAAAAAACCTGCTGGACCTACTATAAGTCTATGGGAGGAAAAAAAATAAAAAAGCGGAACGTCACAAACCATAATGATCATAGCCTCTGCAAAAACATAAGCCATGACACCTTAGCTAGCGATTCTTAACTCCCATCCTCAGAAAGCGCCAGGAGGTCATGAAGATATGCCATACAGAGATTTATTGTGGCAAATCCTGATGCACTGACAACTATTATATCTCTTGTGCAAAGGAACTAAGGAAATCCTGAAATCATGACCTGTTGAGGGTACTTGAGGACTGGAGTTGAGAATCACTGCTCTAAGCGTTGCTTTGGATTACCTATTTACTATGGATTATTTTATTTCTAAATTGAGCTTGGAAACCCAAATTTTCCTCCTGCCAAAGTAGGAGTCCTAAGCAGAGAGGTAAAAGGGTCTTTAGTATCTTAAAGGGGTCACCTCATCAGAGACAACAGTTGATTAGCTGATCGCCCCAAATCAGAACTTATTTTGCTCAGAAAAGTCATGTCGGGTCACACTCTTTCCCTGCAGCGGCCATTAATGTAGTATTTACATGGCGCCCAATTCAAATGAATAGCTGTCCATGTAATACAAGGACGGCTCGAGTCTGTCCTGGCTCATAGAGAGGGCATATTTAATTCAGTGGGGAATATCTATCCCGGTATTTGCACTAGTTTTCTGGTGTAAATGAATCAAAAAAATATGATCGGACTGAACGTCATATTTATAAAGCCCCTGCGCCCTTTATTAGGACTCAAGTGCAACTTATGTATGAAGATTTTTTGCCACTTTTCTACTTAGAAAAGTGACAGAAAACATTGGCAGTTACCACTGAGTGACCTATTGATAAATCTGGGGCACCTCTGGTACTGTGCGCCAGTACGAAAGAGGTTTTCCAGGGAGAAGAAAGTGATGGCTTATCCTCAGGATAGACCATCAATATGTGATCGGTGGGGGTATGACTCAGCACCTTGCTGATCAACTGTATTAAAAGGGCTGTAGCGCTTATGCAAGCACTGCTTCCGCTTCATTTCTTACCTGCTCCATACCATGAATCGTCGACACACTCGTAGTGGCAGTCCACAGCATTAAAGTCTTCTCCCATTCAAGTGACAAGAATGAAGCGGAAGCAGCACTTGCATGAGCGCTGCAGCCCCTTCAAACAGACAGATTGCTGGGGGTGCCAAGAGTCAGACCCCCACCGACCAATTTCTTCTCACTGGAAAACCCCTTTAATCTCCCAAAAGCGAAATGTTGCCATCCTTTGCTACAGCTTTAGGCTGAGTTCACACTGAGTATTTTGCAGGAGGAAAATTCTGCCTCAAAATTCTGGCTCTATGTCAGGTCTATCCTGTCACACATATATGCCAATATTTTGGAGGAAACTGGCGTGCAAAGGTGATATGTATGTTGGTATCAGCACATGCTTAGCCCCAGCCCTTTAATTTTTTATAAAACTATTTGAGGCATTTGGCAGGTTTACTCCAATTTTTTCTGTATGTAAAATAATACATGAGCCCTAATATTCCATCCTGTTGCAGAGCTGTAGCCTAAGGCCATGTTCACACGGCACGGATTGGACATAGGAAAAATCCTCTCTAATTTTTGGAAATTCCACCTTAGAAATCTACAATTGAAACTCCGATTTCAACCACGGATTGGCCAGAGGATCCACACGTGGTTTAGCCCCATTGTGATTCAATTGAACCACATTCATCATTCCGCTTGGATATTTTCAGAATAAGGTATAAAATACTCCATTCACATGAAGTGCAGGCAGAATTTTAGCAGATTGTCAGGAATCCGTGCCTTAATCCTGACAGATGATTCCTCAGCGTGTAAACATAGCCTAAAATTGGCCTTGCAGATGAGATTTCAACCAGCTGACAGATCGCTAAATGTGGATCATCCAACAATACATTTGGCTGATAACCCACAAACATTACAACCATGCAGTCAAAGATTGGTAAATGCAGCTGGAAAAGGGCAAAAAAAACACACACAAGGAAAAACAAGACAAAACTTTTCTAATAAAAGTATCATACATTTATTGCCAACTGCCGGATGAAAAATGCCAACAGATGGATCAAAATTTTGACAAATCGTCTGACCCTGATGCTATAGATAACTTATCTTCTATTAATCCCCAGCCAACATTTCTACAAGATGATTATGATCAGGATGACCTGCCCACTAAGTAACGCCCTAACTTTAGGTGTGCTGTTTGCCGCTTCCACAGTTCCTGTGAAAAAAGGACATGCGCAAAAAGAAGAGAGAGAGGCCTGTCAATCGGCATCTCTCCTCCAATTTGTGGTGTCAATTGTTCTATCGGAAAGTTCAGCGTGGAGGAGTCTGCTCTGCACACTCTGTCCGATCTGCTCATAGTCCTGTATATAAAAGGTCAATACTAGGTATTATAAAACTGTGTTTGTGACCCTTCAATTCACTGCACCCCCTTTAGTTGCACCCTTAAATAAACTACTACTTTTAAAAAAAAATTATTACAGCAATGAGAAGGTCTTGGATGGAAACATTAGCGGTTTGTGGAGAGAAGTTAAAGGGCTATAACGCTCAAAACGATGACCTGGCCGCTATAGAGTGCAAAATGTGCAGGAAGACAGCAAAAAGTTTAATATAAGGTACATTGCAGTTACATTTTGTAGCTATTTATTACTGATTGGGCAGCGTTTATACAGTGGAAGCAATTTAAATGAAGCACAAAGCAATAACAAGAGTATAAAGCCTGCCAAAATCCACGATCATACGCACTACATAAAAGCAAAAAACAAGACAAGGAGGGAGAAACATTAGTACTAGTTATGTGAATCTACCCATGGCTTTATTTGCTCAGTCTTATGATGGGATCTAATCCCATTTTGGCATTAAAATTCACAGAATTGGCACTTTCCATTAATGGACAGTGTGAATGAAGCCTAAAGAGACTCATCAGTTTATTAATTCCCTATCTCCTAAATAATCTAATAGGCGCTTTGTTGCTGATAACTTTAGAAATAATAAGTTTTTTTAAAAACAAAATCACACTGTAGTTATCAGCATTTTTCTAAACATGCTAATGAGGCTTAAGGTTTGTTTGTTTTTTTTTAAAAGGTTTTCTTTATTAACTTTTTCTCAAAATACAAATGTACAAAAGTGCAAAATTGCGCACAAAAACATACATAGCATACATAACATACTGACCAACCACACTAGTTGGCAATAACAATCATCATAGATAAAAATAGTCACATAGCAAAAGCCAGCATGAAAACTTAACGGATCACAGGTGCATATAAGTGTATTGCAAAGAAAACAGGATCAACATTTGACCGTCATTATTGCCAAAACAAACAAACAAAACAGTCACACTCCATTCACACCTGTCGGACAGCAGTGTCCGAAATCTCCATCCATCTAGCCCATATCTTCCCGAATTTGTCATGACACCCTCTGCTAATGTATAACTTCTGATATAATGGTATATACTTATTTACCAATTGCAACCAATGCTCTAGACTAGGACACACCGTGGCCTTCCATTCCATAATTATAACCTTCCGCGAACAGAACAAAACGGAAAAAGATTTTGTCATAATAGCCTTGTACTAAGTCATTCATAATCCCCAAGAGGCACACCTGAGGGGAGAGAACCCGGGGAAACTCAAAGTTATCATGCAGAAACTCTACAACCCTTGACCAGAATAGTGAAATCCTAGGACAGGACCATACACAGTGGAGGTACGTGCCAACATCCGACTGACACCTAAAACAGCTGTCCGACCCGGAGGCCCCAATTCTCTGAAGTCTAACCGGAGTATAGTAAATTCGGTGTAGAAACCGTGATTGTATTAAAAAATCTCGAGCACTAGCTACTGAATCAAAGAAGGAAAGCTCCACCTCCCTCCACTCCTCCTCCGACAAATCAGGGATATCTCTCTTCCACCCCAGGTACGCCTTATCAAAGAGACGTTTTACAGAGGACAGCAACAGGGCATACGTCTGAGTAAGGGTCTTAGGAAGGTCTGGGGTGCCGAGCAGGTCCTCCAATCCGGAAATCCCCAAAGCTGGCATGACAGATCCGAACTGAGCCGAGCAGGCATGTCCCAACTGGAGATGATAAAAAGCAGTCCTCGAGACCCCAAACCTCTCCTCTAACTCAGAGAAGGAGACAAACCCACTGTCCACAGAGTATATTTGGCCTACAAATCGAACCCGAGCCCACATCATCGCTCTCGGCAGGGACACCAGGTAAGGCAACCATGGATTGTTCCATAACGGAGTCCTAGGGGAAACAGAAGAGTCCGAAGTATCTTTTAGTAAAAACTGTGCCTTCTTCCAGGCATTCGCAATAGTTTTTAACAGCAATGGCGCCCGACACGAAGATTTAAATCTATATAAGAGGTTGGTAAGAGTCTCATAGGAAGTCATGAGTGCTCCAGCCAACTCCATGGCCGCATTACTTAAGTCAGTGTCAATCCACCAGTGAGCCAGTACCAGCTGCGAAGCCAAATAATATAAGTGAAGGTTGGGCGCCGCCATCCCCCCCCCCCCCCCCACACTCCTTGGGGCCTGCAGAAGACTGAGACTAAACTGGGGTATGCCGCCCCGCCAGTAAAACCCACGTAGAATCCCATCCAGGTGGCAAAACAATTGTTTGGGCAAAATAACCGGACAAATATGTAGGAGGTAAAGAAATTTAGGCAGATATATCATTTTAAAAAGGTTTATCCTACCATATAATGATAGGGGGAGGTTCCTCCAAATGTTTATCTGCTTTTCAGTAGAGGCCATTAAGGGACAGAGTTCACGGAAGCGTAACAAATTAAGGGAAATCCGCACCCCAAGATACGTAAATTGAGACACTACCTGCAACGGGACAGGGAGCCCCCGCCGGGAGCGATATTCTGCACATAGAGGAAACATAACCGATTCAGACCAGTTAACCGACAACCCTGAGAACGCCCCAAAAGTGTCGATCAGCTGCAAGAGCGAAGACAACGAAGGACCATCATCCGCCAGGTACACCAAAGTATCATCTGCATACAGGGATATTTTCTCAACTAGTGAACCTCGAGGGATACCAATAATGGAAGCGGAACGCCTAACTGCCAGCGCCAGAGGCTCAATCGCAAGAGCAAACAACAACGGGGAAAGTGGACAACCCTGACGCGTACCTCGACCCAAAGAGAAGGGTTTAGAGACATCCAGATTTGTTCTCACCCTAGCGACAGGCTGATCATATAACAGGCGGACAAGAGCAAGAAATCTGGGACCAAAATTTAGATGGGAAAGCAGCATCCAGAGATACCTCCATTCAACCGAATCAAAGGCTTTATATGTATCTAGAGAGAGAACAAACCCAGGGGATGTATCGTATTGTGCAGCATCAATATTAAGAAACAACCTGTGTACATTAGTATCCGTACCCTTCCCAGACATAAAACCCGTTTGGTCAGGACGAATGAGGGATAGTATAACTTTGTTTAATCTGGTAGCTAATATCTTGGCAAGTATCTTTGCATCTGAGTTAATCAGCGAGATGGGCCTATAGGAATCCGGAAGAGTCGGATCCTTCCCAGGCTTCAACAGCATTCCTGCCCGTTTTTGACGGAACAGTCTCGGCCTTTGCATTGATTTGGTCCGTGAAACAACAGACTGCATACAGAAGCCATCCGTGTGCGGTCCGTGATTCACGGAACCGTCATTAACGGCCGACGGAAGTGTGCATGAGGCCTTATAGCTAAATGGGAGGGGACTCTTTCTTTTCACTCTGGGCGGTGTAATGTTTTCTGTATGACGCTGTCCAATCAGCATACAGCTTCTCCCCCTTCCCTGCCCAGCAACACAGTGTGATCTTATAGTATACAGCTTCCATTCCCGACTGTGTACTCAACTGGCCATATCTCCGCTTGTGTCACAGCTAGAACTGCGATGCTGGTGTCATATGCCATCAGAACCGCTGTTCTAGGTGGTCCACAGCCCGAGATATGGCTGTTTGAAGTGATCCCCCTTCCCTCTACGTGTCACACTGTGTGAAGCAGCTTCATGCTGATTGGACAGCGTCAGAGGCTGTGAGGTAGCTCCACCTCAAGAGAATCGTCACCCCCCCCCAGTTGTCCAATAAAGGCTTTTACATATTTAGAAAAAAAGCTCATGACTTCAAATAATAAACTTTTTGGGACACAATTTTCATTTGCATTAGCAGTGTGACGGGGCCTATTAGATTAGATAGGAGATTGGGCATTACTAAACTAGTGACAGAGCCTCTTTAAGGACTTGTTCACATAGTATAGATTTGTTACGGTTTTTTAATGCATTTTATTTCAGCCAAAATGTAATACATTACTTTATTTTTACTTATAAATCTATACGGATATTTTTTTTTTTTTTTTTTAATTCTTATTTTCTTTACATGAGTGTAGGATTATGGGGGCTGCCATTTTGCCCAAGTTGCTGCAACAGCAGTTCAAAACACGTGCTTTACAGGTGACACCTGGACATAAGGAAACTCCGTCAGAAAATGACCAATGACTTCTATAGGAGAGTGTTGTGAGCATGCTGTGTGGCCTGTGCAAAAGTCACCGTGAAGGGAGTAGGAGCCTGGAGGCAGTGGATCGGGGTGTCGGACCCGCACCGATCATATACTGATGACCTATCCTGTGCCTGTACAAACCCTTTAATCTTTTATGCTGCCCTGACAATCATTGTGATCAGCTACACATTTCCCCCTGTAAGCCTCGGATGTGCTGCCAAACTTAATGGGGACTGAAAGATCGTATTAACGATAGTTCGTCCCCATATAATTTACATTGGCCCGTGTAAAGGGCTTTTAAACGTACGGCGATTGACCGCAAATTCTCAGTGATCGGTATGGGCACAAAACTGTATAAACCCGCCTTTAAAAACCGTCTCTCTATCCTGGCTCATAGAGGGGGTACCGAGCAGGGGACCCTCCTCTGACATCCATATATTCTAATAGTGCATGGGCTGTTTTCATGAGACAAATGGAAGTTGCTGCAGTACCAAATTCTACTTGTTTGCTTCCAATTGCATTAGTAATGGACACAGCCATTTTATACGTCACTCTTAATCTAAAGCGTGCTGGAGTAAGGTGCGCCTAATTTATTAACACCTCTTAACGCGCATCTCTAAACATCCGTGCACTAAAAAGTAAATCCTACGACAACTATGAGCGATACAATTTATGCCAATTTCTGGGGTCAATCATAGTAAATTTGTCGAAGTTTGCCACGGTAGGCCCCACTTCCCTTCACAAAACACCTCCCACTTTTTGGGAAAATTTAGACTTTTGATGCATTTGTGACTTATTGACTGGCATAGAAAAATTCTTTAAATTCCCACCACAAACTTTAGGGCTATATCTAACTTTTTTTAACGCTCCAAGGCAAAGTTTTGAGAAAACAAATCTACTGTTTTGGGTCTACAGCTCCTGTGCAGACCAATATGTCTCCACGGTAACAGACTACAAAAGCAATCACTCCCCTACTTCTTGCCAACTACCAAACGTGCATGAGCAGGAAGTTGGAGGAATGAAGAAAGTATGACTGCAGATCAGACTACACAGGGCTTGTTTGTAGTCTGTAACCATGGAGACACACAGGATTGCATAACAGATGTAGACTCAAAACGCCAAGATATTTTTAAAATTGCTTATTCTTTTTTTATAAAAATAGTTGCAAAGGTTGACATCGCCTTTAACAGTCACTTTCCTAGTTGGACTGTGCACAATTATCTTTAGGTCTACGACTGCAAGCATCACACTTTTTTCAGTAAAATCAATGGAACAGAATAAAGTAGATAAAATCACCAGTGTGAACATAGCCTAAGCTGTGCAGTGAAATACAGTCTATTGTTCCCTGGTATCAACCGTTTCAGGAAATCCAGCAAAATTCCTGCCCTCATGCTCAATCCCTTATCTCCAGACTAATGTATGTTTATATAACTGACGGGTATTGATGGCGCGCGAATTAAATTTTAGTAACGTAACCCTAAGGCCCCATGCACACGAACGTGCTTTTGCGGCCGCAATTCCCCCGAAAATCGACGGGAGAATTGCGGCCCCATTCATTCCTATGGGGCCATGCACACGACCGTGGTTTCCATGGCCCAGGAGCCCGCACCGAAGAAAGAACAGGCATTCCTTATTACGGTCGTGTTCTGCGGTCCGGGCTCATTGAAAATAATGGCCGCGGCCATGTTTACGGCCCGCGTTTTGCGGGCGGCTCACGGCTGACAGTCCGCTGCCGGCCGAGCCGAAAATCATGGCCGTGCCCATGGCTACGGTCGTGCGCATGAGGCCTTATCCTCAGGAACGGGATAATCAGCCGAATGTTCTTCTATAGGGCTATACACAGGGTCGTTGTTTTAACAGACCATGTGAAAGGCCCATTAAAAAAAAAATACGACCATGTCCTTGTCCTATTTTTGCGCGTTTTCACGGATCCCTCCATAGACTCAAGTCTACGAGGGATCTGTGAAATTGGGTCCCGCACGGATGCAAATTTCACCGGCCGATTTGACACCCGTTCGCGTGAATAAGCCCGAAAATGGAGTTCGCACGGCACAAATTTTATCCTTTGCAATGCAATCAAAATCCGAGACGCGTGAACTTAAACGTAAACATTTTTTCTGTACGTTTTAAAACCTGGAGATATGTGTGATAAAGTAGCGATCATTGGGGCAGGGACTTTTCCAGACTTACTGTCAGTCACATCAATAAAGAACATGCTGAAATGGCTGATAACGGGACAATAGAGCATACTAAATGGAAGATCAGACAGATTTTAAAATAATAATACACAAGTACGAGAAACACACAGCTCCCAGTGTCACTGCAGTGTCAGCCACCGCCGGACCCTAGAGAGGAAGCAGAAGCCTCGGTTATAAAATGGAGGCCGTGCTGAACTGCGCCAACCCGACTGGAAGCTTGCCAGCACCAGGCGCCATCTTCTCTATTCCTCACAAACACCACATTTGACAGAAAATCCCCCATTAAACAAAATCAAACATCATTCACTCGATATATAACATCACCTCATACAAGCGCGCACACATGTCACAGGGACGGCATTTTAGTAAGGCATGATCAAAGACAATTAAACATAATAAAGGCTGACAAGAATACGAAGCCACAAAATGTCAGAAAAGTAAGACCACGAATAAACAAACCAACCCGTCAGAAGGAAGCGGATTCCCGCCGCGCCTACAACGACGACGACCCACCGCCGCCATGTAATGGCGGGCTCAGCAATCACCCCATAGAGGTGCCGTTTCTTTCCCCATTACTGAAAACGAGAGGAAATAATGGAGCTGCCATTATACGACTAATAAGCGCGTCAGGAGGCCAGCGAATTCCCGCCGCGCCATAACCACAGTAACGAATATCTCCCATCCTATAATGGCGGCCCCGTACTTTTTCCCTCATGGAGGCGCTACTTAGAAGAAAAAATATATATAAAAAAAAAAGAAAACCAATAAGGCGAATAAAAATAACAATAACAGTAGGTGAGAAAAAGTAGTGAATAAGACAACTCCGAAGGGCTCCCTTCCCTCACGACCGCGCATAGGCCCGAGAGGAAGCCGGGGTATCGATTTCAATGCAATCCGGCAGCCCTGAGGTAAAGTTCGGCGAAAGGTCCAGGCGACGTCTCCCATCTCCACACAGCACCACAGACACCTCGAAATAAATCGTCGTGGGCAGCGAGCGATGCAGCTTTAGACAGAGGAAAAGAGGGGAGGAGATTGCTAAAGATTATTTTTCTTTTTCTATTTTTTCCCCTGATGGTGGTGATCCAGGGCGGGGAGGATGGGGGGAGGTGATGGTGGTAGTGGGAGTTAAAGAGAGAGAGGGAGCGAGAAAAACTAATTTTAAACCAGCTCAAATCAATGAGTCATTGAAAGAAGAGTTTTCCTTTCCTCCCATCTTCAATTTGCATTGGGAAAAAAAAATACAAACTAGCCCTCCCTTGTCGCACCGTCACCTTTCTTGGCTACTTTTTTACCACCTCCAGCGAAAAAAGAAGAAAAAAAAAAAACAACCCCTCCCCGACCATCCTCGTTATTCCTCCACCCCTAATCATATACGGAGACATATATAACGAATAATAATACGATTTTATTCATATAGCACCAATATACTCGGCAGCGTCTACAAAGAAGAATCGACAAAACATAAACCCCCAAAAAGATACCACATTAAAAACATCTACCGGCCGTGAACCGAAAGGAGCTTACAATCGAAAGGAAACAGTATATTCGGCAATAAATATTTTATTTCCCCCCCTTTTTTTTTCGTAGCCGCCGAATTGTAATACAGAAAAAGAGGAGTAAAGAGGGGGGGAAGCACTAGCCAATAGCTCTCTAAGCTGAAACCTAATATGCTGGCTTTTTTGGCAACTGTTTTTTATTATTATTATTTGCTCCTCTTTTTCTTTTTTTTCTTGTCTGTCTGGAGATAGATTTCCCCGTCTCTTTTTTTTTTCTCCCTCCCCGAAGGAAGGAAGGGAGGAAGGAGGTTGTGTGTTTTTTTTCCTTGAAATTTTTATCACAAAATTATAATACACTCAAAGGGAAACTCACCGTCATGAAAAAGCAGTGCCTTGTCAACGGGGTTTCTTCGCCATCACATCAGGGGCTGGCAGTGTAGAGAGAGAGAGAGAGAGCAACATGAACCTCGCTCAGCCACAAGGAGCGGACGGGGAGAGAGAGAGAGCACACAGAGAGGGGGGACATGCACACGCACTCACGGAAAAAAAAATTTGCAATAAAAATATATTTGTATATTTTAAATATTTAAAGTTACCATTTTTTTTCTCTCGAAGAATCGAGTTCTCCGGGTACTTTTATTTGCTATTTTTTCTAAGATTTTTTTTATATTTAAAACCGTTGGCAAAGTATTCAAAATGTAAACTTTTTTAAGTTTTTTTTTATTTATTGTTTTACAGTTTTATTTATTTATGGAGCTACAAAAAAAATTTTTTCCAAAATTTCATTTTGTGTGCTTTTAAAAGGTAATTTGGGGTAAAGAAAGGATTGGTAAATGCTTCTGCAATAGAGTTAGGAAGCAGATCATTATAGACGAGGAAAGGGGTTGTCCCATAACTAAATTTTGTGACTTGGCAATTAGGGTACAGTCCCACGTAGCGACCCTGGCTGCAGGTAAACAGCTGTTTTAAACCCAAAACCGCTTGGCCATTAACTATCAATCTTAAAAAGGTTGTCCCAGAATAAAAAATGATCACCTATCCACAGAATAGGCGTTCTGATTCCTGGAAGCCCCACCGATCGAGAGAACAGAAGGCCCGAACCTCGAGCATGCGCCTGCCGATCCATTCAGTGTCTATGAGTATGACAGAAACAGCTAAGCACTGCACTTAGCTGTTTCTGTCATTCTCAGACAGTGAATGGAGCGGCAGCGCTCGACAGCCACTCCATTCAATGTCATCCTCACTGTGGTTAGGGCAGTAATGAGGAGCGCTCAGCAATCAGAAAATTATCGACTCTACTGTAAATAGGCAATCATTTTTGAGCCCCCATTTTTCAAATCTGACGTGTCATTTTATGTGGTAATAACTTCGGAATGCTTTCACCTATCCAAGCCATTCTGAGATCATTTTCTCGTGACACATTGTACTTTAAGTTAATGGTAAAAATTGGTCGATACATTCAGTGTTTATTTGTGGAAAAACACCAAAATTTTTAGAAAACTTGCAAAAATTCACGTTTTCTAAATTTAAATGTGCTTGTAAGACAGATAGTAATGCCACACAAAGTTACTAGTTTACATATTCCATATGTCTACTTTATGTTTGTATCGTTTTTTTGAACATCCTTTTATTTTTCTAGGACGTTACAAGGCTTAGAACTTTAGCAGCAGTTTCTTACATTTTCAAGAAAATTTCCAAAGCCTTATTTTTTGGGGGACCAGTTCAGTTCTGAAGTGGCTTTGAGGGCCCTATATATTAGAAACCCCATATAAATCACCCAATTTTAAAAAACTGCACCCCTCAAAGTATTCAAAATAGCATTTAGAAAGTTTCTTAACCCTTTAGGCGTTTCACAGGAATTAAAGCAAAGTGAAGGTGAAATTTACAAATTCCATTTTTTTTTTTACAGAAAATCTGTTTTAATCCACTTTATTCTGTAACACAGAAGGCTTTACCAGAGAAACGCAACTTTGATGCCGAGATTCTGCAGTTTTTATAAATATCCCACATGTGGCCCAAGTGTCCTACTGGACTAAAGCACACACGCCTCAGAAGGAGTACCTAGTGGATTTTGGGGCCGCCTTTTTATTACAATATATTTTAGGGCCCATGTCAGGTTTGAGGAGGTCTTCTGGGGCCAAAACGTTTGAAAACCCCCAAAAATATACCATTTGGCAAACTACACTCCTCAAGCAATTCATCAAGGGGTATAGTGATCATTTGACCCCAGAGTTTTTTGCTGAATTTAGTGGAATGAGGTTGTAAAAATGAAAATCTAAATATTGTTTGCAATAAAACGTCAACATTTTAAATTTTTACAAGGCATAAGTTTTATTAGTATAGTATAAAAATAGGCTCATATAGCCCAAAATACATATGTTCAGGCTCAGACAAGCGGTAAGGGATAGGAGATGGTCTAATAGAGCATATGTATACAGACCAAACCTCCTCTTATTGTATAAAACACTAAAAACCACTCACTGAAAGAATTGAATTATTCCAGCCCATGCAGGCTAACACAGCTTGTAGTCAAAGGGAGAGGGTATATCAACAGTCCTAGTTGCAGACCGATATTCCCCTTAAAAGATTTCAAACTCTCGGACCACAAGCTGAATAATTAACAACCCTATGCGTTTCAATGCCACAGTCATATGTGACAGATCATCAGGGATTGAGTTAAATTCAAATTAAATGCCGGTTAGCACACGTTTAGTGCTAACATTATCAGTATTATTCCGGCTCGTGCACGACTCTGATACAAATGGCCACTTTTGGGAAACTACCCCTGAAGGAATTTGTTCTTTTGCTGAATTTAGTGGAACTGGGCCGTGAAATTGAAAAGCTATATTTTTTCCGATAAAACGTGGACATTTTTCAATTTTTTACAAGGGATAAAGGAGAAAAAGCTCACCAACTCTTGTAAAGCATTTTCTTCCGAGTACGACAATACCCCATATGTGGTCATAAACTGCTGTTTGGACACACGGCAGGGCTCAGAATGGTGGGAGAGCTATTTGTCATGCAGATTTTGCTGGATTGTTTTTTGGTCGACATGTCTTATTTGCAAAACCCTGAGGTACCAGAGTACAGTGGAAGCCCCCAAGAACTGACCATATTTTGAAAACTACGCCCCTCAAGGCATTTATCATTTGCCTGGACATATGACAGGGCTCAGAAGTGAAGAGTGCCATGTGCATTTGAGGTCTATTTTGGCGATTTTCAAAGGATTGACCCACAATTGCAGGATTCTGAGGTCAAATAGTAAAACCCCTTAGACGTGACCCTTATTTTGGAAACTACACCCCTTAAGGCATTTTAAGGGGTGTAGTGAGTGCTCGGTGGTGTACTGGACTTCTAAAGTACCGAAACACACGCACTTGTTGCAGTCGGGAAGTGTCTTAGAAGCGAGCGCTTGTGGTTGTGCAAGGAAATATTGGTGTGATGGAGTAGGAGGAGGCCCTCTTTGTAAGGCAGGGTGAGACCAGTAACAGTAGAAGTGATGGAGTGAACTGCATTCCAGAAAGGGGAGAGAAGATCACAGGACCGGAATAAATGCAAAAGAGTGCCATTCTCCGCCCCACATCTCCAGCACAGGGGGGAGGTTGCAGGGAACATCTTATGCGGTACTATCGGCACTCTGTACCAACGTGAGAGTATTTTGTAATCAGTTTCCTGATATCTAGAGGAGACTGTAGCTTTATGGGCCAAAGTTAAGATCTTCTGTTTGTCCTCAGTAGTCCAAGATGTCTGAAGGTCTCTTTCGCATTTAGCAATGAACAGGGGAAACCAGTCCACTAGTGGGGAGGAGAACCATCCATATATCATGGAATGCGAGCGTCGTACTGGACCCTGAGCCGAGCACAGGTTTTCGAATGCAGTAAGAGCGTGGTCTGTACGCGTCACTGGGGGTAGTGAAGAAAGAAAGTGTGTAAGCTGTGATAGACGTCACGAGTCCAAGGGGGATAGGTTATTTTGGTCTGTGATTGATGATCCCGATATCCATTGGGAGTCCTTCAGAAAGTGTCTAACCTGAAATCTCCCTCCTTTAATCCAATCACGAAAACATCCGCCCGCCAACCCAGGGGGGAAGGCAGGGTTACCTACAATAGGAAATAGGGGCGACGGAAAGGGGGAGAGTCCTAGTGTAAAAAAAAAAACGGGCGGCAAGACGCAATGTCGGACCAATCGTCGGATGAGAGCGTATGGCAGTATCGATTGTGGTGTTGAACCTAGGGACGTTGAAGAGAGGTACAAGAGTAGATGCTTGTTCCACTGTTACCCAGCATTTTTGTGAAGAGTGTCGGCACCAGTCAACTATTCTCATGAGGTGTGCCGCTGCGTAATATTTATAAGGGTGTGGGAGCGCCGCCCCCCCCCCCCCCCCGAATAGTTTCCGAGTGATAGAATAGACCTGGCAATACGTGGGGAACCGGGATGCCAAATAAACAGACCATCCACGGTGCAGAGATTGAAAGAAGGAAAGTGGGACATGGATGGGTAGAGCCTGAAAGAGGTATAGAAGGCGGGGAAGGACAATCATTTTAATAATGTTGCATCTACCAACCCATGAGAAAAACTACGCCAGGAGTCGAGGTCTGACTTAATTGTGGCTAGCAAGGGAGGGAAATTTAATGAAAGCACGTGTATGATCCGATACTAGCCAGATATCTAGATACTAAATCGCGTTAGAGGGCCAACTGAAGGGGAAGTTAGTGTGAAGACTGGAGAGAGTAAATGGAGAAAGAGCCTCGGATTTTTGGAAGTTTATTTTAAAGTTAGATAAATGACCGTATGTATTCAGCACTTTCATTAAGTTTGGGAGGGAAATGTTGGGGTTGGTAAGGAAGAACAAGAGGCCGTCCGCATATGCTGCTACCTTATGATGACGGGAACCAACGGGCAACCCAGAGATATCAGGATTGTTACGTACTGTGCGAAGGAAAGGTTCAAGGGAAAGGACAAAGAGGGGAGGTGAGAGGGGGAAACCTTGGTGTGTACCGGTTTGTATAGTCAAGGGGTCTGAGTAGAAACCATTTACTTTAACTGAGGCAGTCCGGTTGGAATAGAGAGATAAGATCCACGAGAGCATGGAGTGTCCCAATCCTACATGTTTCAAAGATTGAGCCGGAAACTCCTAAACCATGGTGTCAAACGCCTTCTCAGCATGAGTGGAAAGAAGTAACAAGGTATTACGAGTACGTGTATAGGAAATGATGTCCAATGCTCTCGTGGTATTATCCCTCGCCTTCCTTGAGGGGAGGAATCCGGCTTGGTCTACATGTATGAGTGATTGAAGATGAGGTGTGAGTCTGGAGGCTAGTAACTTAACAAACAGTTTTGCATCCACATTAAGTAGGGAGATAGGGCGGTAGCTGGCGCAACGGGTCGGGTCCTTGCCCTCTTTGGGAATCACTGTGATATGCGCAAAAATAGTATCCCTGGGCATGTCAAAGTCTTCAGTGAAGGCATTATAAGCGTGATGGAAACTATCCGAGAGGGTATGGAGAAAGTTTTGTAGTAGGTAAGAGTAAAACCATCGGGTCCAGGGGCCTTGCCAGTCGAGGTCTCCCTAACAGCTCATGCTAATTCCAGAGCAGTCAAAGGGCCTCCAGTGAAGCAATGGTCTGCTGTGAAAGTGAGGGTAATCCGGATTTAGCAATGTAATCATGGATCGTCGAGGAGCGAGAATGTGCTGGTGAGTCAAGGTTATAAAGGTCGGCATAAAATTCTGTGAAAGAAATTAACTAATTCCACCATTTTGTCTTGTATTCTATTCTTCCATTTTAACTTCAATATAAGAATGATACTTTGAGAGAATGTATTAAATGCTTTTGCTGTGTTTAGGGAAATCTTTACTAGATAAAGAAAAGTGTTGAAGTGAATTGAATCAGCAAGAATAAAGACTGAGGGAAAACTGACGACTCAAGACCACACCCTCTACGCCCTCATATACAGGAGAGAAGATAATAAGGACTTAACATTCAATGAATTGATAGGAAAATATTGCAATGCTCGGAAAATATTGTGAATGTAATTTGTTTTGTGCAGACTCAAGAGAAAATACTATAGCTGATGTAGTAAATGTTCAGTCTAAAAAGCATTATATAAACTCACTCATAATGTATGGAAAGGGCAGTCTGCCATCACTTGCTAAGTGACATCATTATGACACTTCTGTGAAACCTTCTCTTGAGAAAATAAATATGAATGTTTGACTTTGAATTATCCACAACAATTTTGTAAAGGAATTGTCAATGTCTTTAGGTAGATTTCGTCGTATATGCGGGGGACACATGTATGTGCTTGTTGTTTACGTAAGGCCTACCACATTTATCTCCAATTTCATAGAAAGTGCCACGACATCTGGTAAGAGTGGCCTTGGCCTTAGTCAGTTCAAGAGGGATGCTTCAAGACGTTGAATTTGAGACATAAGGTCTAGGGATTGTTGGATACGTAGCCGTTTAGCTCCAGCACCGTGTTTGATGTAAATTCCCCTGATAAAACATTTATGTGCTTCCCACACAGACAGGGGGCTGACATTGGGGTCAGAGTTCGTACGGAAAAAAACCTCAAGTTCAGTTCGAATCTATTTAGAAATGGAGGGGTCCTGTAGGAGTGAGTCATTCAAGCGCCAGTTACCCCTTGGAGGACGAGTTCCCTCTAATGTAATGGTTAGAGACACCGGTGAATGATCAGAGATATGAGACAATTCTATCCGAGAATCTGAAACTCACTAAGTTTGTGATGTTTAGTAAGAAAAAAGTAAATTCTAGTGTAGAGAGAGTGGGGGGCCCAAATAAAAGGAGTAGTCCTTTTCTTTTGGGTTGAGAATACGCCAAGAGTTTTAACAACTGGTGGGAGTGGAGGAGACGTTTAAAATGTCTGAGTATGGAGTGTAGGAGAGTGGTCACTCCTCTTGAAGAATCCAGCTCAGGGTCTAACACCTGATTAAAATCGCCGCCTATTATCAGAATACCCTTTGCGGAGGCCTGGAGGCAGTCTAGAATTATCTCTAAGCAAGCAATCTGGCCAGTATTGGGAAGATAGATAGACACAAATGTAAATGGTTGGGAGGCAATCGTACCCTTTACTGCAAGGAATTTCCCCTCCCCATCACAGCAAGTGTCCTTGAGTTGCCAAGGCAAAGAGCGAGACAGCAATATACTCTCTCCCCTGGATCTAGAGTCAGCAGAACAGCCATGATAACTAAAGCAACATCTTCGGTCGGAAAGTTTAGGAATGCGGTCTTGTCTGAAATGGGTTTCCTGGAGAAGAACCACTTGAGCTCGGAGACGCCAGAGATCATTGAGAAGCATAGTCCGTTTCTCAGGGGTGCCCAGGCCTCTGATGTTGAAAGTGACCACCTTAAGGAGGGACGCCATCTAATAAAAAAAAAAAAAGGGGGGGGAGGGTTTAGGAGGGAAGGAGGTAAGAAAAGTCTACGTGAGAAGAAAGGAAAGGAAAGCAAAGAAAAAAAAAAGGGGAAAGAAGTGAAAAATTCAAGTCCCGCAAGGTCAAGAACCAGCTCAACCAAGGGGAAAGGCGTGAGTGGAGAAGAGGCAGAACAGGCGGCGGAGACAACGCCTTCCGGTCACAGAAAACTGGTAGGAGAATACTAGGAAAGGACCAATGGAAAAATAAATAAGGCATGTAGAGAGTATGCGAAATACGAGTAGCTGTCTCAAGGCAAAAGCCAGAGGATGGGGGGTCAGTTAAGGTAAGGAGACCACGGTATGGGTAAGCCGCGCATGCCATGGACTATAACAGGAGATACATAGCGAGAAAATACTCGGGGTGGGAGAGCAAGTCACCCAAACTATATAACCAAATATAAGTAAACCCTGGAAGGAGAAGAATGAGGTTAAATGAATGCCGTTTGGGCAGCAATCTTGTCTAACTATACAGTGCATTCACAATACTAATAGGCAGTAAGTGGAGTTAGAGAACAGGGTATGTCAGAACAGTCCCAAGCCAATAGCCAGGGGAAGGTCGGTGCAGGTAAGGGCACAATATTGAGGATAGTCCTCACACTCCGTAGACCACCACCCGAGAGTAGAGTGTCCAGATTAAAGTAAAGATAAACAAGACGAAATATATGGTACGAAACAAACCGACACGATATATAAACCTGTCCAGAAGCGTCTTACGTTCACAGTACTAAATGAACAGCAATACTGTAATGACAGGGATAGGGAAACAGACAAGTGAGCCCTAATCTACCCGCCACTCAGTCCCTGCCTACTTGCAACGACCCGCCCTAGGCGACTGGGTACAACTGGGCGACGGTCCCTACACTCAATAAGTGCACGACAGACAACAGACAAGGAAACACAGAACAAAGGGAAACGGGGCAGTTGCCCACGGCAACACCGTGAGCAACAAGAGTAGTAAACGAGCCGAGTCAAACCAGGAGAGTACGAGGTGCCAAATGTAGAGCAGGAGAGTAGTGAACAAGCCGAGTCAAACCAGGAGTGTACGAGGTACCAAACGCAGAGCAGAAGAGTAGTCAGTAAGCCAGGGTCAACACGAAGCAGGGACAAGTAGTTCAAGAAGCTGCAGCAGGGCCAGGAAACCAACAGAGAAGAATCACAAGCAAGGAGGAACAGGAAAGGCAGGTATATATAGACAGAGGGCGGGAGCTAGCTCCGTCTGGCCAGACTGTGATAGGCTCTCCCACTCCTAAGCCTGCCATCCTGAGTGGTGGAAGATGGAGTCAGTCTCACAGACATAGAAGCAGGTGCAGACTGATTACCTATGGGCGTGGATACAGAAGCTGTGCCTGGCAGATCCTTAACAGTACCCCCCCTTTTATGAGGGGCCACCGGACCCTTTCTAGATGGACCTGGTTTATTGGGGAAACGAAGGTGGAACCTCCTGACCAATACCCCAGCGTGAACATCCCGGGCGGGTACCCAAGTCCTCTCCTCAGGCCTGTATCCTCTCCAATGGACCAGGTACTGGAGGGAGCCTTGGACCATCTTGCTGTCCACAATCTTGGTCACCTCGAATTCTACCCCCTCAGGGGTGAGAACGGGGACAGGAGGTTTCCTCCAGGGAGCCAAGGACGGGGAGCAGCGTTTAAGGAGGGAGGCATGAAACATGTCGTGTACTTGAAAAGATGGGGGCAACTCCAGTCGGAAGGAGACAGGATTGAGGACTTCAATGACCTTGTACGGCCCTATAAACCGGGGAGCAAACTTCTTGGACGGGACTTTAAGGCGCAAGTTCTTTGACGATAGCCACACCAGATCCCAGACCATAAACAAGGGGTTAGCAGAACGTCTTCTATCTGCCTGAGTTTTTTGTATGCTCTGGGACGCCTCTAGGTTCTTCTGAACCTGGGCCCAGACTGTGCACTGTTCCCGATGAACGACCTCTACCTCGGGATTGTTGGAACTACCAGGTGAAACGGAGGAGAACCGTGGATTAAACCCAAAATTACAGAAAAAGCTGGAGACCCCTGACGAGTTACTGACCCGGTTATTAAGGGAAAATTCGGAGAGGGGAATGAATGAGACCCAATTATGTTGACAGTCAGAGATAAAACACCTTAAATATTGTTCTAGAGGCTGATTAGTCCTCTCCGTTTCGCCATTAGTTTCAGGATGGAAAGCCGAGGAGAAGGACAGATCAATCTCCAACTTTTTACAGAAGGCTCTCCAAAACAATGAAACAAATTGTACCCCTCTGTCAGAAACAATATTGACAGGAACCCCATGGAGACGCAGGATGTGTTTGACAAACAAGGTAGCTAACGTCTTAGCATTGGGTAGTTTCTTGAGGGGCACAAAGTGGCACATCTTACTGAAGCGGTCTACTACAACCCACACCACCGACTTGCCTTGAGATGGAGGCAAATCGGTGATAAAATTCATGGAGATATGGGTCCAAGGTCTCTGGGGAATGGGCAAAGTACATAGTAAGCCCGCTGGTCGGGACCTGGGAGTCTTGGACCTAGCACAAACCTCACAAGCGGCGACGTAGGCCTTAACGTCTTTAAGCAACCCAGGCCACCAGTAGTTTCTGGCAATGAGGTGCTTGGTACCTAGGGTGCCTGGATGGCCAGATAGTGCAGAGTCATAATTTTCCCTAAGTACCCTTAGCCGGAGTTGCAGGGGAACAAACAGCTTGTTCTCAGGAAGGTTCCCAGGAGCTGAACCTTGATCAGCCGCAATTTCGGAGACTAAATCAGAATCAATAGAGGAAATGATTATACCTGGAGGCAAAACACAAGCAGGATCCTCCTCCGAAGGAGGGCTGGACATGAAGCTACGCGACAGTGCGTCAGCCTTAATATTTTTAGACCCAGCCCTATAGGTGACCAAAAAGTTTAATCTGGTAAAAAATAACGCCCATCGAGCTTGTCTCGGGTTTAGCCTCCCGGCAGATTCTAAGAAAACCAGATTCTTGTGGTCGGTAAGGACCATTACCTAGTGCCTAGCCCCCTCCAGGAAGTGGCGCCACTCTTCAAATGCCCATTTAATGGCTAAGAGTTTGCGGTTGCCAATATCATAGTTACTCTCAGTGGGTGAAAACTTCCTGGAGAAGTAGGCACAGGGACGGAGATGGGTGAGGGACCTGGTACCCTGGGACAAGACAGCACCCACTCCCACCTCAGAGGCGTCAACCTCCACGATGAATGGCTCCATTTGGTTGGGCTGAACCAGCACTGGGGCCGAGATAAAGCACTTCTTAAGGACCTCAAAAGCCTGGACAGCCTCAGGAGGCCAGTGGAGGAGAACAGCACCTTTGCGAGTGAGATCCGTAAGAGGCTTAGCGATGACCGAGAAGTTAGCAATAAATCTCCTGTAATAATTAGCGAATCCCAGGAAGTACTGTAACGCCTTCAGGGAGGCAGGTTGGACCCATTCTGCCACAGCCTGGACCTTGGCGGGGTCCATGCGGAATTCATGAGGAGTGAGGATTTGACCCAAAAATGGTATCTCTTGCACCCCAAACACACATTTTTCGGTCTTAGCAAACAGTTTGTTTTCCCGAAGGACCTGGAGCACCTTCCTGACATGCTCTATGTGGGAGGACCAGTCCTTGGAAAATACCAGTATGTCATCAAGGTACACTACAAGAAATACCCCCAGATAGTCTCTTAAAATCTCATTTATGAAATTCTGGAAGACCGCGGGAGCATTACACAACCCAAAGGGCATGACGAGGTATTCGAAATGACCTTCGGGCATGTTAAACGCAGTCTTCCACTCATCCCCCTCTTTGATGCGGATAAGGTTATAAGCCCCCCGTAGATCAAACTTAGAGAATCATTGGGCCCCCTGAACCTGATTGAAGAGATCAGGTATCAAAGGAATGGGGTACTGGTTCCTTACAGTGACCTTATTCAAGTTCCGGTAGTCGATGCACGGCCTAAGACCACAATCCTTCTTCCCTACAAAGAAGAAGCCAGCACCTACTGGAGAAGTAGAGGGGCGAATGTAACCCTTGGCCAGGCATTCCTGGATATACTCTCTCATGGCTTCACGTTCGGGACAAGAGATATCCTACCCTTATGGAGCTTAGCTCCTGGCACCAAATCGATTGCGCAATCGTATTCTCTATGAGGAGGTAATACTTCGGAGGCCTCTTTAGAGAAAACATCAGCGAAGTCCTGAACAAACTCTGGTAGACTGTTCACCTCCTCAGGGAGAGAAATAGAATTAACAGAAAAGCATGACGTCATGCATTCATTACCCCATTTGGTAAGATCCCCAGTATTCCAGTTAAATGTGGGACTATGCAACTGCAACCAGGGAAGGCCTAAAACCAAATCGGACGATAATCCCTGCATCACCAGTACAGAGCAGTGCTCCAAATGCATGGAGCCAACAAGGAGTTCAAAAACAGGGGTATGCTGTGTAAAATAACCATTAGCAAGAGGAGTGGAGTCGATACCCACTACCAGGACAGGTTTAGGCAAATCAATCAATGGCATAGCTAGAGACATAGCAAATTCCACAGACATAATATTAGCAGAAGACCCTGAATCCACGAAGGCACTGCCGGTAGCAGACCTACCACCAAAAGAGACCTGAAAGGGAAGACCGGCCTGTGATTATGTAATGACAGGGTAGGGAGACAGACAGGTGAGCACCCATCTACCCGCCACTCAGTCTCCGCCTACCTGCAACGACCCGTCCTAAGCGACAGGGTACAACTTGGCGACGGTCCCTACGCTCAGTAAGTGCAAGACAGACAAAACAGACAGGGGTACACAGAAGCAGGGAAACGGGGCAGCTGCCCACGGAGACACCGCGAGCAACAAGAGCGGTGAACGAGCCGAGCCAAACCAGGAGAGAGCGAGGCACAAAACGCTGAGCAGGAGAGTGGTCAGAAAGCCAAGGTCAATAACAAGCAGAGGATCAGTAGTACAAGCAGCAGCAAGCCAGGAAATAAGCATAGAAGAATCATAGGCAAAGGAGGAACAGGAAAGGCAGGTATAAATAGACAGTGGGCGGGAACTAGCTCCGTCTGGCCAGGCTGTGATAGGCTCTCCCACTCCTAAGCCTGCCATCCTGAGTGGTGGAAGATGGAGTCAGTCTCACAGACATAGGAGCAGGTGCAGACTGATTGCCCACGGGCGTCGACACAGAACCTGTGTCTGGCAAATCCTTTACACCCTTAGGCCTTATTCACACGACAGGGTCCGAGTGTCGTCCGATAAAAATGGCCGTTTTGGGCCATTTTTCCCGGCAGTTTTGCATCCGTTCCGGGCCGTGTTGCCGTTTTTAACACAGCCCCCTGGTAGGTAATGCCACCCAGCCCCCTGTAGGTAATGCCACGCAGCCCCCTGTAGATAATGCCACCCAGCCCCCTGCAGTTAATGCCACCATCCCCCTGTATGTAATGCCACCAGCCCCCTGCAGGTAATGCCACCCAGCCCCCTGCAGGTAATGCCACCCAGCCCCCTGCGGGTAATGCCATCCAGTCCCCGGCAGGTAATGCCACCCAGCCCCCTTTATGTAATGCCACCCAGCCCTCTGCAGGTAATGCCACCCAGCCTCGGCAGGTAATGCCACCCAGCCCCCTGTATGTAATGCCACCCAGCCCTCTGCAGGTAATGTCACCCAGCCCCCGGCAGGTAATGCCACCCAGCCCCCTGTAGGTAATGCCACCCAGCTCCCTGTATGTAATGCCACCAAGTCCCCTGTAGGTAATGCCACACAGCCCCCTGTAGGTTGCACACATCCCCCCCCCTTCCAGGAGAAGTCACTGACTTCAATGTCCATATATGGACAATGCAGTCACTGACTTCTCCTGGAGAGGAATAGCCGGCCACAGGGTCGGGGATTCCGCTTCAGAAGTGAGTGATGCCACTGTGTCCATATATGGACAGTTTGGTCACTCACTTCTTCTGTAGCGGAATCCCCGGCCACAGGGACGGGGATTCCGCTTCAGAAGTGAGTGACGTCACTGTATCCATATATGGACAGTGTAGTCACTCACTTCTCATGTAGCGGAATCCCCGGCCATAGGGTTGGGGATTCTGCTTCAGAAGTGAGTGACGTCGCTGTGTCCATATATTGACAGTGTAGTCACTCACTTCTCCTGTAGCGGAATCCCCAATCCCTAGCCGGGGATTGGGGATTCCGACTCCTACAGGGAGCAAAAAAAGACCCTCCTCCTCCTCACATGCACTCTGCTTTCACTCACCGTCAGAAGAAGGCAGGAGTCTTGCAGCGGCGTTCTCACTGGTGTCGATGCCAGCCTGGGCGTGGACCAGTCCAGTCACCTGACCGGTGAGGTCAGATGACAGGTCAGGTGACTGGACCACTCCCGGGCCGGCATCGATCCCAGTGAGAACACCGCCGCAAGACTCCTGCCTTCTTCTGATCGCTGCTGCAGTCAGCAGCGATCAGCTGCTTTGATGCAGCGACAGCGGGACATTTTGAAGACCGGGCGGGACAGCGGTGAAAAACCGGGACTGTCCCGCTGGAATCGGAACGGTTGGGAGGTATGTTTGTGCAGTACAGAACATGAAATACAAGTAAGGTACCTCAAAACTATAAGCGCCATTTACATATAAGAAACACATTATCTTGCATGGTTTCCCTCTGTGATGGGAGGGACACTATGTGGGGACACATTGTCGGGGGTCAGAGGATATAGTTTGAAGATATGAGGAGGGAAGGACTAATTACTTGGAAATAAAAGGGTCCATGGTTTGGGATTATTTTGGGCTGGTGATTTATGAGAGAATGTTATATGCACAATCTGGCAACAGTGGAGTATGATGGAGAACTGGTTGTAGATAGGAGAAATATTGGAAATATGGGGGATGTAAGATGGGATAAAGTATTGTTTATGGGGAGATGGATTGGGTGCCCTGGTGGTGTGGAGTGCACTGACCTATAGTGGACGGTGGGGATAGGCAGAGAACTGATTACACATATGAAACAGAAAAGGGGATATGATATGAGAATGGAGCAGGGTATTGTGGGGTGCGGACCCTGGACCTGGGATGATTGCTAACAGCTAAGGGTCCGCAAATCCCCTTTTTGGTTTTATATGTGTAATCAGTTCTCTGCCTATCCCCACCGTCCAATATAGGCCTGTGCGATCGGGAGTAAGGCAACGGCTTTAACACACAGCCGGAGCTCCGCTCTAACGGCGGAGATCAGAGAGGCCTCTGATCTTTGCCGTTAAACCTTTGAATGCTGCAATCAAAGCTGATTCAAAGCTAAAGAGTGAGTAGGTGAATCCCCTTTGATCGCGATCGAGGGACCTATCTCCATTGAAGAACCGCTGGGGCTGTCTGACCATATTTCCTGTGTTAAGGCATATTTAGGTATGCCCTAACAACTGCCTGTGTACTATCAGTACACGGGATAATGTACTGCCATTTAGATTATATGCCAGTACATTAAAGTTAAAAAAAATGTATATCAAAATTAAAAATCCCTATATGGAATTAAAAAAGGAAAAATAATAAAAAAAATTATAATGTTACACTAAGAAAAAACAGTATAAAAAAAACCCCATACACTTAAAATGCACATTTTTAACAATAAAAAAACTATTTTGAATATAAATCCGAAAACATAAAATAATATGCACGTTTGGTATCGTCACGACCGTAACTTCCCATACAAAAAATGTAAAGCATCATTTATGATAATGGGTGTATGCTGTAATAACAACTGGGCGGATACGCTGCATAATAGCATGCAGCATATCCGCCCTGTGAGCCGCAGAGAATTCCGGGCGAAAAAGCGCACCAAACTGTGTCTGCTGCGGAAAACTGCTGCATTAACCGACTTCTTAGCAGGCCGGCCTCCTGGGATGACGTTTCATTCCAGGAGACTGCTGCAGACTGTGATTGGCTGCAGCGGCGGTCACATGAGATGAAACGTCATTCCAGAAAGCCGCGCTGGAGGGAGGAACAAAGACTTAAGTGTAAGTATGAGTGTTTTGTTTTTTTCTGAGTTGCGGTTTTTGCGGTGGGTTCGCTGCGAACCTTCGCAAAAAAATGCAACAACTCCTATTTCTTGCGGGATTTACCTCCCCGTTGAATTCAATGGGGAAAACCCGCAACAAATAAGCAGCGTTTACGCAAATGCAATTGACATGCTGCGGATTAAAATTCCGCACCGCAGGTCCATCTCTGAGCGTATTTTTTCCGCTCACTATTTACGCAGCGTGTGGATGAGATTTGTTTTATTTCATCCACTTTGCTGCTACAGCATTTGCTGCGGATTTTCCGCAACAAATTCCGTTGCAGAACAAACACAGTATTTACGCAACGTCTGAAATTACCCTAAATGTGTTTTCCGATTTATTCACTAAATAATGAAAGCGGGGGACATGCCCTTTCTCTATTTTGCTGTGAGGGCCGTATAATTACCGTCTATGCCTGTGCTTATTTAACATCAAAAAAATATTTTGTTATTATCCCAATATAATAAATAAGCCCATAATAAATCATAAATTCTCAGTTTTCTATTAGCTCAAAACGATACTATAAGCGAAAGTGATCAGATTAACCGAATAATCTTTCTGTGTCTTTTGCGCTTATTTGTTAATCTCCTTTTTTTTTTACGCAGCTAAGTAATTAGATGTAACTGATGCTTTACATTTAATACATCGTTACACTTTCATCAAATTTCAAAAGAGGAGGAGGACCCATAAAACTATGAGCATTTCCCCTTTAATGAATGTACGGAACAACTCAAACATGGCGCCCCGCTGGCTTCAAGCTCCTCCCCTTACTAAGCGGAAATTTCCCGGCCTCCCGCTGGGCTAGAGCAGAACAGCCAATCAGCGCCTTTGAATATTTCCGCGACTTAGCCAATCAGCGCTGCCCGTACTGTCGTCACTCGGCGGTCTCTCTGACAAGAATTCTACGCCATTTTGGCCCCGTTCATTGCGAGGGGGTTGTACGGCCCTGGGCTTAAATCCTTTAAACGTTAACCGGTAAGTGGCCCTCCGGTATTCGTTATAATGTCTTATATTCTCTGATAGAAATATCTGAAGGAGAACAGCAGCTCGCTTTACGACACGTGGAGGGCTGGCAGTTTTCCTAGGCAACCTTGTTCTGTAATGAATGAGAACTCTGAGGGTAGAAGAAGCATCTTTGTTAAATAAAAATTATGTATTGTTATGAGGGTGAGTGTGTCTCCTCGTAGTGTACGTTATACACCATATAATGCATCATATATACACACCATATACTACATCATATATACATAGCTGGTGAGGTTATATTATTGTGTAACTACAAGTACCAGCATGACTATGAGGCTGGGTTCACACAACCTATTTTCAGACGTAAACGAGGCGTATTATGCCTCGTTTTACGTCTGAAAATAGGGCTACAATACGTCGGCAAACATCTGCCCATTCATTTGAATGGGTTTGCCTACGTACTGTGCCGACGACCTGTCATTTACGCGTCGTCGCTTGACAGTTGTCAAACGACGACGCGTAAATTGACTGCCTCGGCAAATAAGTGCAGGACACTTCTTTGCAACGTAATTTGAGCTGTTCTTCATTGAAGTCAATGAAGAGCAGCTCAAGATTACAAGCGACAAAGACGCCTCGCATAATACGAGGAGGAGCTTTTACGTCTGAAACGAGGCAGACGTAAAAGACAGTTCTCGTGTGCACATACCCTAAGGATACACCATCAATTCTTTGCTTCCAGAAAACCTTTTTATTCTAAATAGGTTGTCCAAGATTCTTTCCATCAAATGGCAGATACCTGGGAATTTAATGTGAGACTAGAATTATACAGAGCTTCACCTGCCCCTCCACCAAACTATATCATATAGAAATTAGAGTAGGGGTTCTCCTTTAGTGGAAAGATTGATCTCCAATGGGAATAACGTTGGTAATGACTATTTTAAGAGGGACCTGTCAGTACCGCTTTATATAGTCCTCTACGTCCTTAGGCACTAAAACAGGACATGTCAACTCTCTTGTGTGGTGTAGTATAGAGGACCCGTCAGTTCTCCTGTGTGGTGTAGTATAGAGTAGCTGTCGGCTCTCCTGTGTGGTGTAGTATAGAGTAGCTGTCCGCTCTCCTGTGTGGTGTAGTGTAGAGGAGCTGTCAGTTCTCCTGTGTGGTGTAGTATAGAGGAGCTGTCAGCTCTCCTGTGTGGTGTAGTATAGAGGATCTGTCGGCTCCCCTGTGTAGTGTAGTATAGAGGAGCTGTAAGCTCTCCTGTGTGGTGTAGTATAGAGGATCTGTCAGCTCTCCTGTGTGGTGTAGTATAGAGGAGCTGTCAGCTCTCCTGTGTGGTGTAGTATAGAGGACCCGTCAGTTCTCCTGTGTGGTGTAGTATAGAGTAGCTGTCGGCTCTCCTGTGTGGTGTAGTATAGAGTAGCTGTCCGCTCTCCTGTGTGGTGTAGTATAGAGGATCTGTCGGCTCCCCTGTGTAGTGTAGTATAGAGGAGCTGTAAGCTCTCCTGTGTGGTGTAGTATAGAGGATCTGTCAGCTCTCCTGTGTGGTGTAGTATAGAGGAGCTGTAAGCTCTCCTGTGTGGTGTAGTATAGAGGATCTGTCGGCTCTCCTGTGTGGTGTAGTATAGAGGAGATGTCGGCTCTCCTGTGTGGTGTAGTATAGAGGATCTGTCGGCTCTCCTGTGTGGTGTAGCATAGAGGACCCGTCAGTTCTCCTGTGTGGTGTAGTATAGAGTAGCTGTCGGCTCTCCTGTGTGGTGTAGTATAGAGTAGCTGTCCGCTCTCCTGTGTGGTGTAGTATAGAGGATCTGTCGGCTCCCCTGTGTAGTGTAGTATAGAGGAGCTGTCAGCTCTCCTGTGTGGTATAGTATAGAGTAGCTGTCAGCTCTCCTGTGTGTTGTAGTATAGAGGACCCGTCAGTTCTCCTGTGTGGTGTAGTATAGAGTAGCTGTCGGCTCTCCTGTGTGTTGTAGTATAGAGGAGCTGTAAGCTCTCCTGTTTGGTGTAGTATAGAGGATCTGTCAGCTCTCCTGTGTGGTGTAGTATAGAGGATCTGTCAGCTCTCCTGTGTGGTGTAGTATAGAGGAGCTGTCAGTGCTCCTGTGTGGTGTAGTATACAGGACCTTTCAGCTCTCCTGTGTGGTGTAGTATAGAGGAGCTGTCAGTGCTCCTGTGTGGTGTAGTACAGAGGATCTGTCAGCTCTCCTGTATGGTGTAGTATAGGCGAGCTGTCAGCTCTCCTGTGTGGTGTAGTATAGAGGAGCTGTCAGCTTTCCTGTGTGGTGTAGTATAGAGGATCTGTCAGCTCTCCTGTGTGGTGTAGTATAGAGGATCTGTCAGCTCTCCTGTGTGGTGTAGTATAGAGGAGCTGTAAGCTCTCCTGTGTGGTGTAGTATAGAGGAGCTGTAAGCTCTCCTGTGTGGTGTAGTATAGAGGATCTGTCAGCTCTTCTGTGTGGTGTAGTATAGAGGATCTGTCAGCTCTCCTGTGTGGTGTAGTATAGAGGAGCTGTCAGCTCTCCTGTGTGGTGTAGTATAGAGGAGCTGTCAGCTCTCCTGTGTGGTGTAGTATAGAGGAGCTGTCAGTTCTCCTGTGTGGTGTAGTATAGAGGAGCTGTCAGTTCTCCTGTGTGGTGTAGTATAGAGGATCTGTCAGTTCTCCCTGTGTGGTGTAGTATAGAGGAGCTGTCAGCTCTCCTGTGTGGTGTAGTATAGAGGAGCTGTCAGTTCTCCTGTGTGGTGTAGTATAGAGGATATGTCAGCTCTCCTGTGTGGTGTAGTATAGAGGATCTGTCAGCTCTCCTGTGTGGTGTAGTATAGAGGATCTGTCAGTTCTCCTGTGTGGTGTAGTATAGAGGATCTGTCAGTTCTCCCTGTGTGGTGTAGTATAGAGGAGCTGTCAGTTCTCCTGTGCGGTGTAGTATAGAGGAGCTGTCGGCTCTCCTGTGCGGTGTAGTATAGAGGATTTGTCAGCTCTCCTGTGCGGTGTAGTATAGAGGATCTGTCAGCTCTCCTGTGTGGTGTAGTATAGAGGACCCGTCAGTTCTCCTGTGTGGCGTAGTATAGAGGATCTGTCAGTTCTCCTGTGTGGTGTGGTATAGAGGATCTGTCGGCTCTCCTGTGTGGTGTGGTATAGAGGAGCTGTCGGCTCTCCTGTGTGGTGTGGTATAGAGGAGCTGTCGGCTCTCCTGTGTGGTGTATAGAGGAGCTGTCGGCTCTCCTGTGTGGTGTGGTATAGAGGAGCTGTCGGCTCTCCTGTGTGGTGTATAGAGGAGCTGTCGGCTCTCCTGTGTGGTGTAGTATAGAGGAGCTGTCAGCTCTCCTGTGTGGTGTAGTATAGAGGAGCTGTCAGTTCTCCTGTGTGGTGTAGTATAGTGGAGCTGTCAGCTCTCCTGTGTGGTGTAGTATAGAGGAGCTGTCAGCTCTGCTGTGTGGTGTAGTATAGAGGAGCTGTCAGTTGTCCTGTGTGGTGTAGTATAGAGTAGCTGTCAGCTCTCCTGTTTGATGAAGTCGTCTTTGCGTCTTTCCTCTATTCTTCCTCCTGGAAAGGTATGAATAAATTGACAACTGGGTATTACCATTCCCATTGTCAATAGGGTGCGTCCCTACACAATCTGACAATGGAAATCGTGCTGGCAGTGGGAGTATGTAATGACACGCCGTATTGACAAGGGGAATAGTATTAGGTTTTGTAAACGTAGATTTTGTCTGGATTTACATTTAGATTCCTTGACTAAATCTGTACACCATCTTATGTAATTATGCACGCAGTTCATGTGGCTTGGGTTTTTTCTTGCCTATTTATATGCTTTGGGAAAAAAATCAGCACATAATAATACGCAGCATTATATGTCGCTTTATATTTTTATTTTTTAACAGAAATATACTGGAAAAATAGCTCAGTAGTGTCATGTGACAACTAAACATAAGCTGATGGGGATGTATAGTGATGTACCTGCAGTGTTTGGTTTGATATTTGTTGGGAGATTCCTATTGTACGTTTCAACCTATTTATGTTTTGTATTTTAAAATATAGAAACTGACCTGAAGATGCCAATGGACCGTTTTGACTTTGGCAACGAGCCAAGGAAGTTTAGGTATTGTATTCACTGAATAGTTTGATTTTGCATCTGAAGAAACATGGCAATCGTCCATTTGTATGTAGTGTAGATGCTTGTCTAGTTTATCAGGATTTGTTGTCGATGCATTAAGGCTGGATCAACAAGCAAAGTTTACTTGTGTTTTTTGCAGCATTTGTTTTTTTCTTTTGTTATTAAATACGATGCGGCCAGATGTTACTTTGAAGGAGTGTTCCAGTCATAAGAAATTAATAGCCTATATTCAGGCATCCTCGCAGATCAGCGGTACTTCACCATGATTCCTTATCTGCTTGTACTGTTAATCTGTGATGCACTTTTTTCAACAGTATTACAGCTTTCTCCCATTCAAGTGAATGGGAGAAGGCTTTAATACTGTGAACCGGTGCTACAAGTGTGTGGGCGATTCACAGTACGAGCAGTGACCGGAAGAAAGGGAAAGCAGGGCTTGCACTGATCGGTGGGGGTTCTGATAGTCTGACCCCCACCGATCAGATATTGATGGCCTCTCCTGACCATAAGCCATCAATTTCTTATTACTGGACAACCCCTTTAACATCTTTAACCCTTTCCCGTCGTAAACAACTTTCAGATTTGAATTTTCGTTTTTTCCTCCCCACATTCCAGAAGCCATAACGTCTTTATTTTTCCGTCTATATAGTACTATGAGGGCTTGGTTTTTGCGGGACTAGTTTTAGTTTTTCGTAGCACCATTTATTTTGCCGTATAATGTACTAGGAAACGGGGAAAAAATTATTTGTGGGGTAGAAAATGAAAAAAACAGCGATTCCTCCGTGGTTTTTTTCGCGCCGTTTTTACGGAATTCACTGTTCAATTAAAACAACATGTTAACTTTATTCTGTGGGTTAATACGACTACGGCGATACCAAATATATGTAGTTTTTCCTACATTTTACTACTTTTACATGTAAAAAAGACAATTTATTCTGCGTCGCCAAATTCTGAGAGCCATAACTTTTTTATTTTTCCGTCGATTAAGTGGTATGAGGGCTTATTTTTTGCGGCATAAGCTGCAGTTTTTAATAATACAATTTTGGTGTAAATACGACGGTTTGATCACTTTTTATTTAATTTTTTGTGGGAGATGACCAAATAATAGACATTCTGGCGTTTACAATTTTTTCTTTTTTTTACGCCGTTCACCGTGCGGGTTAAATAATGATATATTGTAATAGTTCAGAGTTTTGCGGACACGGCGATACCAATTATGTTTATTTTTTTACTATGCTCTAGGGGGAAAATGGGAAAAGGGGGGTTTTTTGAACTTTTAATTTTACATTTTTTTTTTTACACTGAAAAAAACTTTTTTTAACTCATTTAACTTTTTTTTATTAGTCCCCCTAGGGGACTTCAACCAGCGATCGATAGATCGCTTGTACGATATACTGCAATACTAACGTATTGCAGTATATCGTGATTCTGACAGGCACCTATTAAGCCCTTAATAGGTGTACAAAGTTGGCGGACCTGGGGGCGTTCATTAAGCCACCAGGCAGCCATAGCAACCATCGCCCCCCCCCCCCCGCGATTGCGTTGCGGGGCGCGCGATGAGCTGTTAGAGGGGGTCTTTCTGACGATTTAAATGCCGCGGTCAGTATTGATCGCAGCATTTAACGAGTTAAACATACGGTATCGCACTCGAGCGCGAAGCCGCTAGTTACTGAAGTGTCGGCTGTAACATACTGCGTGAGCCCGCTCCATACTTCCCCTACCCGACTTTGGCGTATGGAAGGGGTTAGTAAAATATGTCGGGAAGGGGTTAATAAAATATTGTTAAAGCTACATACACTGCATTTTCGTTTTTTGCAGTTTTGCAGTGTTTATTGGGTCAGCGGCCGGTTTTCAAAACACAGCATGCTCTAGTATGGTTTTCTTTTTCTGGCATTTTTTCCATTCTTTACGCATTAAAGTGTGTAAAGGAGGCCTAAAGAAGGTCACATTTCCTGATTCAGTATAGCCGTTATGGAATTAGAAGGGGCTTTAACAAATAAAATTACTCCCAAACGAGGGTTCCCTGACTCCGTCCCACCTGGTGAGACAGCTGCAGGTGGAGAATTTGTACAGAGGTGGCTGGAAATTCCAGAAACAGCGAGCTTGCTTTTCTCGGCTGTTTCCATACCTTCCATTCATTTCTATGGGAGTTACAGAATCCGAGTAGAACAACAAGCTCGACTATATGAATGCCATGGCTGGCGGCTGCTTCACCAGACGGGACATGGTGGGGAGACAGGTGCGGGTCCCAGAGGTGGGATTCGCATCTATCAGACATTTATGGCAACTTGTGGGTCGCAAAGCTACCACGTTCACTTTCGTTGACTGCGGTGCAGTTCGCGCAACACAGCAATCTTGTGTCGCAGCCAAGGTCTCCTTGTAGCGCTAGTCTTATTGTTTTGCTTCCCTCAACTGCTAAAATTCAGCTCTGGCTTGTAGCCACTTTAATGATCATATTAAAGGGGTTTTCCACACTAAACACATGATTCTCCTATCCGCAGGATAGTGGATATATGCGTGATTATTGGGGGTCCGACTGCTGGGATCCCCAGCGATAGGGAGAACGGGGGACCGAAAGTCCCCCGAAGTGCTCCATGAGAAGCTTGGGACTTCCGGGTTCTGTGTCCAGCAGCTCCATAGATATGAATAGAGCGCCAGTCGCGCTTGTGCGCATGCATGACCGGCGCTCCATTTATTTCTATGGTGCTGCCCGACACAGACCCCGGAAGTCCCAAGCTTCTCATGGAGCACTTCGGGGGACTTTTGGTTCCCTGTTCTCCTTATCGCTGAGGGTCCCGCTTGGGTGGGTATTTTATTTGTATTTATTAAGTTTTTTTGTCCCTCAAGAAAAAACGTTTGGGGGACTTTATTTTTTTCTTATTTTACACCTTGTATTTCCACTGTAAGGGTATGTTCACGCCTCGAAAAACGTCAGAAAAATCGGAAGCAGAATGCCTCCAAACATCTGCCCGTTGATTTCAATGGGAAAAGCGGCGTTCCGTTGCGACCGGGCGTTTTTTTTAACGCGGCCGTTTTGAAAAACGGGCACGTTAAAAAGCGTCTGAAAAAGAAGTGCATGTAACTTCTTGAGCCGTTTTTCATTGATTCTATAGAAAAACAGCTCCAATAACGGCCGTGAAAAACACGAGTTTGATGAAAAAACGGCTGAAAATCAGGAGCTGTTTTCCCTTGAAAACAGCTCTGTATTTTTGGATGTTTTTTTGGTAAGCGTGTGCACTTACCCTAACTGTAACTTGTATTTCCACTGCACAGCAGCCGCAATTAATCAGCCCTCTTAGGGTATGTGCACACACAAAATCAAAAACATCTGAAAATACGGAGCTGTTAGGCTATGTTCACACTGGGTATTTTGCCGAGTTTTTTGACGCGGAAACCGCGTCGCAAAACTCGGCAGAAACAGCCCGAGAACGCCTCCCATTGATTTCAATGGGAGGCGTCGGCGTCTTTTTCCCGCGAGCAGTAAAACTGCCTCGCGGGAAAAAGAAGCGACATGCCCTATCTTCGGGCGCTTCCGCCTCCGACCTCCCATTGACTTCAATTGCGATAATTGCCGCGAAAATCGGCGTGCAGGGAGAGGAATATCTGCCTCAAAGTTCCAAACGGAATTTTGAGGCAGATATTCCTCCCCCAAAATACTCCGTGTGAAAACAGCTCCTGATTTTCAGCCGTTTCTTAAGCAAACTTGCGTTTTTTGCTGCGTTTTTTACGGCCGTTTTTGGAGCTGTTTTTCTATACATGCACTTCTTTTTACGGGGCGTCTTTTTACTCACCGTTTTTTTAAAACTGCCTCGTAAAAAACGCCCCGTCGGAACAGAACGACGTATTTGCCATTGAAATCAATGGTCAGATGTTTTGAGGCATTCTGCTTCCGATATTTCGGCCGTTTTTGGGTCGTTTATGGCCCGAAAAACGGCTGAAAATGGGCCTTGTGAACATACCCTTCTAATGACTATTGTCACTAATAGGGCTGTGCTGGGTCTAGTTAGACCCAACAGCAGTCCACCACTAACCGCACCCGGCAATCATGTGACCAGTCACATGATCACCGGGACCAATAGAGGCAGTGGCGCTACCGCTCCCTCTATGCTACACACAGCGCTCATTGCGTAGTAGTGTAGAAACGATCAGAGAAGACATAAGTAGCGAAAGCTGCTTTTATCTTCTCCTCAGGGTCCCCGGCAGTCACTGACTGCCAGAGACGTGACATTCAGCTGCCCGATCGCTCAGGCAGCAAGCTAAAACCTCTGCCGTAAATACTATGGCGCAGGTTTTAAGGGCCCCGACCACCAGACGTTTATAAACAGCCGGCGGTCGGGAACCGGGTAAAGGGAATCTGTCACTAGGTTTATGCTGCCCTATCTGAATGCTGTGTTACTTACTTGTCAATGATCAGTAGTTTTTATAAAAAATCACTTTCTTATGAAGCTTGTATCCATGAGCTGCGACTAACCTTGCCCACTGGTCACTGAGTGACAACCTTCTTCCCATACTATGAATAGGAAGAAAGCTGTCAATCAGCTGCCAGTGGGCGGGGCTAACTGCAGCTCATGGATATGGGCTTCATGATGAAAAGTGATTTGTATTGAAACTACTGATCATTGACCAGTAAGTAATACAGAGTTGGAATCGGCTTCTCTGGCACTACTTTATACTGCCCTCAGAGCAGCCTGGTGACAGATTCCCTCCAAGGGCAAATTCCTGATGTAATTGTATTGCACTGATGGGAATCACAGCAGCCTGCGGTCACCACAGCATTAACAGAATACTAGCTGCAGTAAATGGCTGTTGTACTCTGCTGACAGTACCTGCAGGAAAGCTGTGAAGAATTTGAAATTCCAACCTTAATATTTTAACAATTTTTTGTTGATGTATTTTTTAATATTTTTTTTTTTTATAGGGGACGAGGAAATCGAGGCAGAGGAAACTACATTGGTAGAGGCATGAAAGTACAAGTGTCATTTGGAAGGGAGAAATTTCTAAATAAACCACTGAATGGCATTGTGCCAATGAGGTAATATTATTATTTACAATTTATTTATTTTTTTTGCATGTGTTCGTTTTGTAACTAAGGCTCTTCCATCTGTGTTGGATTCACTGTATGACAGATACCATCAGAGCCTGCACCGCAAATGTGAACAGTGCCAAAGGCTTAGGGCTACGCGGCAACTTTGCAGTAATGAAAGTGAATGTGGCCACGTTGTCCCGCAGGTTGCCGCGACACGACAGTCGCAAAAATTTCAGGAAGTTTGAATTTCTTAAGACTGTTGTGTTGCAGTCACATTCACTTTCATTACTTCGATACAGCAAGTGCGACACTGCAATCTTTAGTTGTGCGACCTGTGTCACAGCCAAAGTCGCCGTGTAGCTCGATTCTTAGAGTAACATGACAAAGATCTAACTTTCACCTACAAAGCCTCTTTTACTAGCTTGTGTTTCCTACAATTAGTAATGGTTCAGGTGCCTTTTCATCTTTGTGACAGGCGTCTAATAAGTCAATCTATTGATTAATGCGGTAGAGAATTAAAAGTAAAAATTTAAGTTGAACATTTAGATGAACAAAATTTGTGTCAACTCTATTGATATAATAACAAACATTTTATTTATGAGAAGTTCTACATGACTAAAAGCAAGAAAAGTGAGACGTTGTTATGTATGTGACTTTGCTGTATGCATCTGTTTATAGACGTGGTATGGGGAGAATGCATCCATATATGGACCATCGAGGACGTGGAGGTATGAGAGGACGACCACCAGGTTTCATGCCACCACCACCACTTCCTCCAAGAGAAATGGGAGAACCCTTTCCACTACCACCACCACCACCACCTCCATTCGCTCCTCTAAGGTTTTTTTGGCATTATTCAGTGCATTCTTTTTATAGCTGATAATGCACAGTAATGTCGGTATAATGTAATTTATTTTTTTTCTGACATAAAGGCGTGGGCACCCTCCACCACCCCCTGGGCTAATGGGATTTAGAGGAATGCCACCTCCTCCCCGTGGAAGGGGTATGTTACCACCACCACCACCGAGAGGAAATTTTTCTCATCCAAGAGGGTAAGACCACTTTAAATTTTTCCTATACATATAAATTAAGAATATACCAAGTATATATTGGCCTTCTATTGTAGAGGCATAGCATTAGATTAATAACCATCTAGGTGCCATGTTACCCCTGCATGCAGTACTTGATATATATTAATGTATATATAAATAGAATACACTTTCATATTAGCTTTTGTTTTCATATTTATTTTCTTTAAACCAGTTTCAAATATAGCAAACACTTGTGATTTTATCCTCCCACACAGCTTTCCCAATGGACGCGGTGCTGCAGCACATCCTCCGCCACCTGGCCGGGGCCAGAGATGGCCCGCACCGCCAGGTGGCAGACGCTTTTAAAGAGACACACTGTTTACAATCCATAGCAGTTTTTATGTGGCCGGAGAGTGAAACACTTTTTTTATTTTTTTTTGGTACTTTTATTGCCAAATAAGTATTTAGTTTGAGTTTTCAAAGGAACTTTTTCCAGCAGCCCTCATGCATTAAATGGCATAAACCAAAAAATGCCAAACTGCATTACATAAAACAAATGATCTTTTTCTTTGGACATTTTATCAAACCCGTATTCCATAATAAAATGTGTGGACATTTGGCTGTTGCACAACGGGACAGAACTTACAAGATGGGTCAAGCGTTAAAATAATTATAAATCTAAGTATTGGACTTGTGTGCAACGTTTTAACGATGGCTCCCAGTGTTTTTTCTGTGTATGATAAGCACTATATATCAAACGAACACATTATACTGTCATACATTTTTTTGTAATGCTAAGTGTTAAAGTAAAAAAAAAAGAAAGAAAAATTGTGAACACTAAGAAGCTGAAATGTTGTACGTACATTTAGTAATAGAAAAAACAGCCGACCCAGTCATGTATACAAAAGCTTGACCTGCTGTGACGGTTGCAGAATTGTAATCTGTAGCATATTTAGTGGTTACGTAATGCATATGTTTATTGATCTGCATTACTTGCAACATTTGAAAAGTGAAATCTGTTACTATACATTTAACGTTAGCAGATTTGTATGCTTGTAACTGTATACTGCATCTAAAAGTGTTTTATAATGTGAGCAAAATCCAGCATTTATCAAGTGTTATTGTTATATAAATGTAATTTATTTTAGCGTCACTGTAAAAAACGTAGCTACAACTATAAACTGTTCACTTGGCGTTGGGGAGTCCCCCCCTCCCCCTTCTATATACTTTTCTGCTGAGGGCTGAATTGAAAAAAATAGGGGTTTTTCAAGCTGAGGCTTTATATTTTAAGTATTTCAAAGCCAAACATACGAAACATCGATTTTAATGAAATCGGTAAAATAAGGTAATCCGTAATGAATCAGCTTGTTACTCACACACCAGAACTGTTGTATTTTATTTTTATATTTTAACAGAAATGTTGCATTTTCTTAGTTCTGAAGTTAAGCTTAGTATTACATTGTAAACATATCTTAATGTATACTCCTGCCTCCACAGTATTTATTCAAAATGTTTAATACATTTTTTTTTTCTTCTTTTTACGTGTCTTTTTTTCAAGCCGTTATAAATGTAAATTTTTTTTTTTACTTGTATTTATTTTTTTGTATAATTATTGATTTTTGCTGATGGAAGGTGTGTCTATAAAGTGTGTTGCAAATCTGCCGCCCTACACCGCTAAAAACAATTTAATTGTGTACCTGTCCATATGTGTAAGCACCTCCTTTACGATGCAAACATATATGAAGATGTGGTATGTAACGCTACTCTGAACTATATGGCATAAGGATTTATTAAAACCTCACCGTATAACCCTGGCTATACAGAACAGATGTGTAGACTGAGCCATGAGTAAAGAGAACACAGATAAATTCAGAGAAAGCTTAAAGTGAATGGCCACCTATAGACTACAGGTTTTTTTTTTGTTTGTTTTTGTTTTTAAATAAATAGCTCCAACATACTGTGTTGATTAATTTCTTAACATATCTTCATAGGAGTCACCCCTACAAATCGCTCTGCATATACATAGTTAAATAATACAATTCTGGCTGCCTGCAGCCACCACTAGAGGGAGCTTACTGCATATAACGTATACATTGAACATTAAACATGATTAAGCATGATGCATAAGCTCTTAAACTTCTCCTAATGGTGGTTGCATGGAGACAGAATTTTAGCATGTAACTCTGCCTATGCAACAGGAATTGGCGCTCTGTCAGAAAAACTGCTCTACGACTGCTACAAAGATATGCTGAGAAATTAATCTGCACTGAATGTTGGACCTACAAATGACATTTAAAATCCAATGTCAAATAATAAGCTGCACATGAAGAGCATTTCAGCTGATGAAAGGGAATGACGTGGGAATTGGGTGCGCTGATCATGTGCAGAACAGAGGAGTTTGTAAAACAATGAAAAAAAACATGGGGGAAGATTTAGCAAAACTGTTGCAAAGGAATGTAAAGCAGTTTCTCATAGCAACCAGTCAGACTCCAGCTCTCATTTGTCAAATGATTGGTTGCCATGGACAACTGCTCCACTTTTTCCTTATGCCTTTTTTTGATAAGTTTCCAGCAGCTCAAGAATGCGTTTTCCATAACATCCATTAAACTCCCACGGCTGCGAGTTTGTAAGACCATATCTAAATAATATTACTGAATTGTCAGACTGAAAGAATGATGCTCTTGTTGCTATTATTGTCACCCTTTGAAGCACATAGAAGATGGCATGCAAGACCATTGGAGAACAGCCTTTTTTAAGGTGAGAGTGATTCTAATTTGTTTTCTTTGTGTCCTCATCCTCTGGGGTTTCTTTAGCAGATAAGGCTTCAAGAACAAAGCCATGCTGCCATCTGCAAATCAAACTGCCTCTCTAAGCTGCTGCTGCTGCTGCCGCCCTGTGCGCTTAAAACTTCTAAGCTCCATTTAGGAACAAAAAAAAATAATAGCACAACTTTTCAAATATTTGCTTTGTTTCTGTTCTGCAGCTTCTATGTATCCTCTGTACATAGAAGCTGCAGAACGACATTGTCAGCCCTGCAACTTCTATGTACAGAGGATAAATCGAAGCTGCAGAAAAGAAACAAAGATAATTTTTAAATAAGTTTATAAAAAAACGGCGTAATATCACCAAATACTTACATTGCGTGAAAAAAAATAATGGCATCAAATGTTTCCATAGCCTTTACTAGGCATGTATCGTCTATTGTTATTTTCTGTTTATTTTTTAATTCTATTTTTTGTACATGATTATGGGGGCAGCCATCTTTCCTGAGCTGCTGATAACTACATTCACAGATTTTCCAGAATCCAGAGGTTTTCAGTGCATTTTCATTGCTGGCCTAGCCTTCGCCCTCCATGTGTGATCAGTGGAAGTCTGCATGGGGTTGAGCTGCAGTACCTCTGTGTCTAGAACAACAGCGAAGAGACCTGCCCATTTGTTCTGCTGACCAATGGGGGTTCCTGGGGGTTAGCCCCCCTACTGATCGCACATTGATGGTGTAGCCTAAGGATAGGCAATCAATGTTAAATTCCTGGAAAAAACACCCTAAGGGGTCGTGCACACGGCCGTAGTTTTTCAACCGTATACTATCCGCAATTGCGTTACCACAATTGCGGATAGTATAGAACACATGCTTTCCTATGGGCCGATGCACGCGACCGTGGTTTCCACGGTCCATGCATTGCCCGATGCCTGGACCACAAACAAAATAGGACATGTCATTATACAGTCCACAATTGCGGTCTGGGCTCATTGAAATTAATGCACATCCTGCCGTAATCACAGCTTTGGCCGTGTGCAGGAGGCCTAAGGCCAGGTTCACACGAGCATGTTCAGTCCGTAAAATATCATAGATAACTATGATGCTAGGAGCCCGGCTCCCTGCAGTGTGTTCGGTCTTGCAAATGCGGCCGACATACAGTCCGCATTTTACGGACCGAACATGATCGTGTGAACGCGGCCTAACTGTACGGACGATTCTTGTTCTAGCACTGTGCTGTGTATTCGTTTTATAGCAGCCCGTTTTTCTCCTGGTTTTTTCTTCTCGCGGCTGGATGCAGGAAGTTGCAGATTTCATGTGTAACATCTATAGACAGTGCAGGGATTTGACTAGATTCTCCTCACCTGGTCTTTTCTGCCCCCGGGTCTAGGAAATACCTAAAGTTTAAATCAGCTAAGAAAATATTATTTTTTTAGTTAACAGAAAAAATGCAGTTGTCGACCTCTTCCCTCTGCGGGTGATTATGTTTTACACTAAATTCAGTGTAGTATCTGATCTATAGCAGCCTTGGTGGGGGTGGAGAGCTAGAAATAGGTCAAATAATAAAGTTGTACAACCAGTGGAGTTTCAGTCCTGACAGACATTTCTACATGTAATTTAAAGCGGACCTACAGTCCCCATTCTAAAACGGAATATGTAGTCCAACGTACCAGCTACTCCTTAGACACGGACAAAAACTTTCTGTCTTCCTCAAGATTCACATTATAAATTGTACCCTGCTGTCAAATTCACTGCTAGATTTTCTCATAGATTAGAGCAGGGTTTCTCCCCTTGCTTTGGATCTGCTTATTTCTAATGTTGCAAGTTATTGTGCTGTATGGTCATGTAAACTTCTGCTGCTTTCTTATAAATTCTGCATCTACACAAGAATTATACTTCGGTATATTACAGGTTGTGGGGTTTGGTGTTTTTGTTTAAATAGCCCAAGCTTATTTACTAACATTTCATGAAAACTTAGATTATCTGAAGTATTTACACATATACTGTATATTAGGGGGCTGTTGAATTTAATGGCAATTAGGATACCCACCACCCCATCACCTAGTGACCCATGTTGCATCTCCTGATTGTTCTAAAGCTGGCCCTAGACTTAAAATTGAGCTTACCTCCAACCAGCATTGTGATATAATTATTTTTTATTGTTATTAGAATGCTGGACATTCCTGTGTTTTCAATTTACAAAAATTACATTTAGCGGTTTCCTTTTCGAGGGATTTATAAAGTTTCTAATATACTTTCAAATACTGCCCTGTTCTTGTCGCTGTGATGTTGATCTCCCATCCTTGGTGACATCACAAGATGATAACGAATGCCGTCTGCCTCAGTCAGGTGACATCACATCAACATTAGAAGTAGGTATGTTAAAATATTAGTTTCTCAGAAAAGCCTTTTTATATTGGGCTGGTGGAGAACTGTCCCCAATTGCTGCACATGGATCTTGCCCCATAGCTGGTTAAATGCTGTCATTGTAGTGTTTAATCAGTGATGTTTGTGCATCCGATGCTTCACGCACTGACTAAGGACTAGTGCGCTCCATTAATAGATCAGCATTGCCGGTAAAGGTCTAAATTGTAACAATAATATATTTTAACGGATTTGTAGTGCTGGCTCTTGAAGATTATCTGAATTTTTTTTAATTGCAGATTGGCCTTGCTTAAAAACTTAGGAAACAGGGGCCGAGCTAGCATTTTCCTTTCCTCATCTTTTAGGCCCGTTCCAGATGGCCATAATGTAGCCACGTGTTCGTGTCCGCCGGAAATACAGACCTGCATCGGATTAGTAGATATGCGGGTGGCTGAGTATTATTGTAGAAACGCGTCTGTTAAGGTTGTCGGAAAAATGTTAAAGAACTTGGGTTGAAAAAAATTTCCATCGGTCGGAACTGATGGTTTAGGCCCATGGGTGTAACAGTTATTATTGATACTTGTCATTTATGCTCCGCTAATTTATTGTTCTCTGTCTGTCACTTTAAGTTGAGGCCACACATCATTTTGGGGTGCGAATTGCTATTTTAACAATTCCTGAGAAAAGCAAATGGTGCGTGAGGAGTGCCTTGTCCATCAGCTGCATTCCTCCAGTCGGGGCTCAGGGGTGGCAGCAGGTCCTTTACACCAACTGTCTTAGATATAGGAATTGAGAAGATGCTCTTGAACAGTTAAGTTCCATTTTCGACACCACAAAACCATTCTATATGCACAACAAGGCTACATTCACACAATCTAGTGGTGGCACTGCATTTGTCTGCATAGAAAACCACGACAATAGTTTTTGTTGTAAATAAATATTTATGTTTTACATTTCTAAGTGATTCAGGCGACCCAACCGGATGGTCTCTGTTTTAGGGCTCATGTACTCTGGCATGGAGGCGCTACCACTCATCAGTACAGATGTACGCTTTTCTCCAAAACAAACAGCACCACTCCTGTCCATGGGTTTTGTCTGGAATTACAGCTCAGCTCCTTTCACTTGAATGGGTCTAAGCTGCAATAACAGGAACATCCCATGGACAAGAGTTGGCATGGTTTCTGGGTGGGAGAGGCAGTGTAAATTATGAGGGAAGAATTGCACCGTAGCCAGAGCCACTGATAAGACTAGTAGTGAGTTTGACTACCATGCCAGATGAAGATCAACCATGGAACAATTATATTTTTTTTAGTTGGAATTCCACTTTAAAATTGTATTGATCTTAACGGCTGTAGTGCATCAAATGTGTTTGTGCGAAGTCCTAGCTGTACAGACACTTGAAGAACCTCTATACAACTAAACTGGCCACGCTCCCTCTGGTACTCAAGATTAGTAGTCAGTCTTGAACAAGCAAAGCTGCAGTGTATAGTATGGGGAGAGCTGCGGCCTGAGAATCATGGATTGCAGATTTCTAGTAGACAATGCAGTTAGGCTGCAGACCCAATCCTAGCTGTACTCTAATGGAGCAGAGTGAAAAAGCAGCCGACGCTGGAGAAAATAACACAGGTAAGCAGTATCCGAAGTGATAATGATGGTACCTGTCCTTTGTGTGCGTTCCAAGAAGAGGGGAACAGAGGGATTAGCAGTCCCTTTACGCACCTTGATGTAAGTATTCATTTTTCTCGCAGTAAAAATCCCTCCTGGTTGCAACAAATGTATTTTAAGAGCCTAAGTGACAGCAGATTATACTGTTTTCACAGAAAATCATTGGCGCTGCTTACCTGGAACATAAGAAGCCACACTGCAAGTTTATGTGCAGCCATGTTCCTGCAACGCAGAGGTATCTATCAATGGTACTGTGGCATCTGGCCATTTCCTATTGAGATTTGTATGTGTAATATTAGCTATACCAAATGATGTATTTTGCAAATGGCCAGTGTATGCCCTCATTCTCCTGCTGCACATAATTCTGGAAGGGACTAGGAAACACTTGCTTGAGCTTTCCTAGGCAGACCTCTCCCAAACGTATTTATTAATAAGATACGATGCCAGGATTGGCCTGCATGTGCCCAGGCTGGGCAAGCTTTATTTTTAGCAACCGCTACAGGCCCCTTGCGTGGCAAGGATTCTATTATAGAGATTAATACTTTAAGCAAAAGACATTGCAGCTAACAAACATTTTAACAGTTTGACTACAGCCTCACAAAGGCAACATTTACAAAAGTTCTTTCTGTTCTTCGCGGTCCAAAGTGTCCCATATGGGCTGTTTTAGATGTTCTGGTAACTTCTCAAGTTTGGTCTGAAAATAGAATAACATAATCCAGTTAATCTTCTAACAAGCACAGGAGGAGATCGGATAATAAAGCCTCATGTGCCACTTGATCTAAGCAGACCGACAAATCCATCCAGATAACTCCAGGTTCTGTTTTATAGTTTACCTTTGTGATCTCTAAGGCCACCCCTTCAGGGACGTTGCGCTGGATATATTCTAAGTACACGTCCGCTGTGCTCCCTGTCAAGTGTTTTAACTGAAGTAGAGAAGGGGGAAAGGTTTAGAAAACTAATGTCCAAAAAAAGACGTATTATACTAGTCAATACACTGGATAAGATGATTAAGACAGGAACTTCTGTATATAAACACCCCCATTTCTAGCGACCCATATCCAGGGCTCTGTTATTGTACAGTCTTACCTTAAAGCATCTGTAATGTGTCCTCATCTCATACTGTACTCTGTGCTTCTTGTAAATGTGTATGGACTTTAAGAGGGTAAACCGTTCAATCTTCCGCTTTGGCTCGTGCCTAAATAAAAGGAAAACCATATCAACTCAATATCTTGGAGCATTAACTGAAAGCAGAAGAAGTGTCATTAAGGATTGTAAGTTTCTAGAAATGCAATTAATATGTAGAACGTGAATTATCCCAGCACGTGCCCCCATACTTACACCAGCACAGAGAGACCGAGCTCCTTCGCTGCCAGGACGGTGAAGTATTCATAACTATCCAGCACAGTCTTGTCGTGGCCCTTTGCCAACACTTCTATTTTCTTGTATAGGACGTCTGGTTCATCAGTAGTGCTGATCTGTATGAATGAATGAAAATAAATGACTTCAAAACAAGTTCTGTGGTTTCCTCTTGATTATTTATCCCCTCACACATGATAAACAGTGCAATTCCAAATCAAGAATCCATGAGATTCATCCCCATCCTCTAGTTTTAGTGTACATTGAAAATGTAGTTTCCACTTCACATGTATAAAACAACTAGGTGCTGCTATAGGCCCCACTGACATGGTCATCAATGTGAGTCAGACCCGCCACTGGTCAGCAGAAAGAAGCCAAGCTGTCTGGTTCTGCAGCTCCGACCACCTGAATGAAGCTGGCTTGTAGTACCAGACAACCACTTGGACATATAGATGGCGGTGTCCGTTACTGTGGTGCACCAGCCCCTTCACTCTGTTCATGGATCCTGTGGATCACACACTGATCACATACGCTATGGCAGGCTTTATACATATTATCACCTTTGTGATAAACATTCTGGAACTTACCAGCTTCTGCACACTCGACTGTATGTCATTTGCAGGTGTTCCTGATGTCTCTGTAGCTACAGCATTGCTGGTGTTTCTAAAATAACAGAAACTAATCACTGACGATTTTACATAAATATTTTAAATAATTGCTTTTCTTTATATTTTCTCGACAAATGGTGTGACTAGACGTGTAACACCTCATCTTCATACCCCTCTAGTAGAAAAACAAAGAAAGACCCCCTCAATCTGGAATCATATATACAGGTTTTTTTTAGGGCCAAACACATTAGTGGATACAATAGAGAGGAGAGGTAAAAGTCTTTCCTTTCTCTGGATCCACATTTAACGTTAGTTTAAAAAAGAAAATGGTATGTCCGTGATATACGGTCCGCATGTCGGTTGCATTTCCCAGGCCGAACACAGTGCAGGGAGCCGGGCTCCTAGCGTCATGGTTATGTACGATGCTAGGAGTCCCTGCCTTGCTACGGAACTACTGTCCCATACTAAAAACATGTTTACAGCACAGGACAGTAGTTCCGCAGCGAGGCAGGGACTTCTAGCATCGTACATAACAGTCATATGATGCTAGGAGCCCGGCTCCCTGCACTGTGTTCAGTCCGAGAAATGCGACCGACATGCAGACCGTATATCACGGACCGAACACGGTCGTGTGCATGGGGCCTTAATGTGACAACCAGAGAGTACATATCCTCTCTGTTTAGTAAGTGGAGCAATAAGATGTACAAAAGTCCATGCATCACCCGCACTCCCTCCCATATGTCTAAGAAGAAGACAAATGGATGGAAATAGGACTGCAGGATCAGACTACACAGGGTTTGTTTTCAGTTTGTTACCAAGGAGACATAGACCTGCATAGGAGCAGAAGACACAAAACAATAGGAAATGTTAAATTAAGACCATTTGCAAAGTTTTTTCTTTTTAGATGCACTGGAGAAATAACATTGGTTGCGATGATGAGCATTGCCTTTAAGACAGTAAATACAATCTCATGCTCCTATAAAAAGTTCAATTACTTACAGGAAGATTCCAGTTCACAGTGACCTCACTATTGTACTTACGTTACATGTCTGTACGTCTGCGTAATGCCACAGGCACACGGGGGAAACTGCCTTGTTCTGAGCACCTAATACAAAAGCAGAAGAAAAAAAAGTGTTTTCTGATAATAAGGATGCAGGAAGCAACTCAGGAGTTCAACGCTCCTTGGTTGACGCCCTTTGAACTCAGACATAAAAGGTTTAGACTATAAGACAGCACCATCAATAAATAAATCTAGTGTAGATATGACTACTGGAAGCGAAGAGGGGAGGGGTGGGGAGGGGGGAGACTAATAAGCTCTCTCTAGGATTCCTGGCAGCATTTACACAGCTTGTTACATGAGAATACTGAATTATCATAGAAAACTATATTCCGGATTCTCAGCGTCTCCCCCTCTAGCCTATGTCATCCACAGGTAGCATACCGGATAGGAGCAACTACATATTGCAGATGATGGCAGGATCCAGTATACAGCTTTCTGCAGTACTAATTATAGGAGAGCGTTACTATGTCCTGCAACCGCCGAGCCTTCATTCTGCTGGTCATGGTGAACACCCTTATTGTCAAGTTTATATAAGATATCAAAAACATGACTGCTCTCTTCTTGAAACGGTGCCACTCTTGGCCATGGGCTGTGGCTGGTATTGCAGTTCTGCTTTAATAAAGTGAATGGGGCTGAGCTGCAATACCAGACACAGCCCATGGACAAGAGTGGCGCTGTTGCTATAAGACAACAGTTCTGTAATACTATTTTATATACTGGGTCCTCCATCACACTAGCCCTATTGGGGAAATTTATCAAGTCTGGTGCAAAGGAAAAATATAGTAGTAAACCATGGCAACCAATCAGGTTTCTGCTTTTATTTTCCAAAGGACCTCTGCAAAATAAAAGGTGATATCTGATTGGTTGCTATGGTCAACTATTCCACTTATCCTTTGAACAAGTTTTGATATATTCTCAACACAGCAGCTGTTCTAAGCAGTAAAATACAAAAGACAATAATGACACTTTAGGACGAGTGACACGTACGAACTGACGCTCAATCCTCGCTGTAGAGTAAATATTTCAAGCTGCAAAAGACATGATGAGACTTGTAGTTCCACACTTCTGGCTAGTGACACGGGACAGCAACGGCCGCCTCGACTATCCCGCTGTCACCTCAATGGATAAAGGGGTTACCATAATTACCTGACAACGGGCCGCTGCCCACACATTGCGGGACAGAAGGGCAAATCCTCTACAGGCGCTCATGTTCTTTTGACACGCAGCGATGTCGTCACTTCCGGCGCATCTTCTTGACGTAACTGACAATCATAGAGTTGAAAACGGAAGAAGGAAGTGTAGCGTCTATTCTGTACGTCAGATACCAGAGAGGCATAATGGCCGGAAATTGTGAGCGGCCATTTTTTATTACTCTAACTTCTTAGTTATATTTAATTTGTAAGTAGTGTCCAATAATTACTGCAGTGAGCAGCTACAATGCTGGTGCATGAAAATGCAATTCTTATTTACCGCCCAATCTGATATTTGGCGTGTAGAAACGCTAGTGCATGCTCGGCGGTTCAGTTACTAAGAATAGGACTCGCGCTTCTGGAACATATTTTCTTAGAACTCTACATTGTGCTTTTCCTCTGTTATTCCTCCTAGAAATGTATTAATAAATTGTCAACTGGGTGTTACCATTGCCTTTCTCTAAGGGGCGTGTTCCTGCAGTCTCAGTCAGCACTGATTGGACGGTGTCAGTGTGTAGGTACACACCCCCAACTGGTAACACCCAGTTGTCAATTTATTCATACATTTTTAAGAGGAATAACAGAGGAACGACACAATGCAGAATTATTGTTATTTCATGAGGAATACAATTATTTATTAAAATAAACATGTCAAAAGAGGTGAGAGGGCCTGGGGTGATAGACCAATGGAAGCCCCCCTCTTAGTAGTCGTCAATTAAAGCCGCCCTTCTGTTCCATTATCACGGTGGTCTCCCGACAACCCCTGTCCATATGCTCCATTAGTGTATATGCATGTCAGAGAGGGGGTCCAGAGCGGCGGAATTACTCTATGACATGCAAAAACCATAATATGGCATATGGACAGGGGTTCTTGTCAGGAGACCCCCCTTTTATCCATGTACCTGGAACGCAGAGACGTCCTGTAAGGCTGAATTCACACGTTGAAACAACGGCCATCACACAGACTTATAGAATTCAACGTGGCCGTTTACACGGCCGTTGTTTCAACAGACCGTGTGAAGGGTCCGTAAGGCTGGATTCACACGAGCATGTTCGGTCCGTAAAGGACGGAACGTATTTCGGCCGCAAGTCCCGAACCGAACACAGTGCAGGGAGCCGGGCTCCTAGTATCATAGTTATGTACGATGCTAGGAGTCCCTGCCTCTCTGCGGGACAACTGTCCCGTACTGTAATCATGTTTTCAGTACGGGACAGTAGTTCCACGGAGAGGCAGGGACTCCTAGTGTCGTACATAACTATGATGCTAGGAGCCCGGCTCCCTGCACTGTGTTCGGTCCGGGACTTGCGGCCGAAATATGTTCCGTCCTTTACGGACCGAACATGCTCGTGTGAATCCAGCCTTACACTGATGACCATCCTGGACCCGGATATAATCTTGTGATTAAAAGTGGGAAAAAATTCCATTAGGGCATGTTCACACTTGGTGGAAATCCGCTGCGGACAGTCTGTCCATTGGTCTCCACACCTTTTTAGTTATCTTCGTGCAGACGTTGCGAAAAACTCAGCTGCGGACCATAGGCTGCGGTGCTGAATTTGGTGTCCGCAGCATACACTGGCTGTTGCGGACTTGTGGTGTAATTTCTCCATTGACTTCAATGGAGTTGAAAAATTACGCAATGAAATCCGCAGATGTTATGTGTGTTGCGTTGCGGATTGCTTTCAGGAACAGGATATTTCATCATTCTGGCTGGACCTATGTGTGTTGAGGTCTATACCCAGACTGGGATGGAATGTTTTAAAAGAGAGCAGGATGTGATCTGCAGCATTTTAGGCAAAGGCATATGTGCGGCATTGGTGCGGACAGTGTCTGCAGAATTCTGCCACGTGTGAACATGCCCTAAAACCTGTGATTTCAAATTCCCCGCTATTGCCCCTAGCTCTACAAAATCGAAGTCTTAAGCTAGATTCACACGAGTGTTTCAATTTTGCGTCCGCAATAAACGGACACGTTTTTCATACGTTGCAGTTCCGGGTGCCATCAGTGTGCGTTCCGGGTGCCATCAGTGTGCGTTCCGGGTGCCATCAGTAGTTGATGTCAGTGTTGGTGCACATTTCTTTTTTTTTTCTCTCTACATTTCAAGGAACTGGTGAGTGAATCACGGACAGCACATGGATATGCGTCCATGCGCTGTCTGTAATTTTCACGCACCCATTGACTTCAATGGGTGCGCGATCCGCAAAAAGTGAGTTTCACACAACGGAAACACGCTGTATGAAAAACACTGCATGTCTGAATGGCCTCATTGAATTGCATAGGTCGCTGTGACGGCCGTTGTTTTAACATCCATCACACGGATGTATTCAACGCTCGTGTGAATAAGGCCCCATTCACATCGCGTTTGTGCTATCCGCCGGGCGTATATGTTTGTAAACACTAAAAAAGTATTGAAACGTAAAGCTCGGCCTAAACATAGCCTAATGGGTCAAACCTAGACCAAAATAGTATCCGTTTGGTCTGTGTTCGTCACGGTTTACATTGGGATACTGTTTTTTGAAAGTACTGAAAAGCGTAGTCTGCTGCGCTATACTGTACAGCAAAAAAAAGGGTAAACGTAACGTGTTTTTTTTGCATTGATCTCAATAGACGACGTACGCAAACGTAACGCTACAGGTTTGTATCCGTTTACATACAGTTGTTTTTTTTCCATCAGTGTTCACCATAAAAAAAAAAAAAAAGAAAAAAGTATGGCATTAGGTAAAAAAAACAGACAGAACTGTATACTGACGTACAAGTATACACTAAACGTACACGCTATATAAAACAGGCGCAAACTGGTCCACGTTTTTATAAACAAACCGTATACGCTCGGCAGATCGCACAAACGCGATGCGCATGGGGCCTTAGTCTAGGAGAGATCGTCTTCCCCTTTAAAATGGCACCAAGTGAAAACGATTGTCCAGTTTTGACTGCTCACATTTCAGGTCCCCCTCAGACAAGCTGCGTCCACTGAACAGCGGGCCCAACTCCCGTGGCCAGCATGCACTGTAATAATGAGGGCCTCCTGGCATGATTGGTACCACATGATGTAGATACAATGAAGGTTCCGTGGATGCGGTTCACGTGGCGCCTCTCCATCTCACAGGCCAAGAGACACCTGCAATTTGCACAGAACACGCAGTGGTTCTTGAGAGCTAGCAGGGTCACTCACACTTAGGACCAAAGAGGTGTATTCATATAAACCACCAGCACCAGGCGCTAACAGACAATAGACGGCCCCTATGCAAAAACAGTATTTGAGATGGTCGGAAGCCAGTGCCTCCCCCTTACCTAGCGGGCTACTGTGCAGCTAAACAAGTTGCACATATGGTCTGTCTGCCCCTGATCAGCTGGCGTGGAAGAAATTCAGCAAGACCCAGCTCTTAATTATGGGTTGGCGCTTTCACACAAATGTGATGCGGGTTCTATTTTGCGCATATATTACGGACGCAGCACCCAGATCATCAGAACCAGTAAGAGCACTAAATGCTTCTAAGGTGCTCTAACTCCAGTTTTAATGAATGGTTCGAGGACCATAAGGCCCCATGCACACGAACGTGCTTTTCCGGCCACAATTCCCCAAAAATCCACGGGAGAATTGCGGCCCCATTCATTCCTATGGGCCCATGCACACGACTGTGGTTTCCATGGTCCGTGCATGGCCCAGGAGGCTGGACCGCAGAGAGTACGGACATGTCTTATTACGGCCGTGTTCTGCGGTCCAGGCTCATAGGAAATAATGCACGCGGCCATGTGCACGGCCCGCGATTTGCGGGCGGCTTGCTTGTGTTACTCCGTGGCCGGCCGACCCGAAAATCACAGCCGTGCACATGGCTATGGTCGTGTGCATGAGGCCTAAAGGTGCTGCGTCCGTAATATGCGTGCAAAAATGCACCCGCATAACATTTGCGTGAAAGCCTCCTAATGGTGCACTTACAGGAATTGTTTTTGTCACCATTTTTGTAATCGTTCGGGTATGTTCACACGCAGTGTTTTCAGACGTAATTCGGGCGTTTTACGGCTCCATTATTCAAGAAAAAATTTACGCAGACACTGAGGCAAAATATTTCCTTCCTATTACACAAAGAAAACAAACACAAACTCAATAAAACTCAATTTTATTGTGAAAATAAGTACAAACCCAACATACAAATACTGCCCTCTTGTGGTCAAGAACGGTAATAAGGCAACGGATTGTACAAAGTACAGTTCTCCAAGTCATACAGTGGATGTGGGCAGAAATTCAACTTTAAAAGTATAGTAAAAAACAATAACTGTTTTATATTTGTAATTCACAAATCATCCGACATCGGCAGCAGCGATAGAAAGGCACAGGTTTATAATAAGGGAAAGCAGTCAGCCCATTAGAGAACTGTACACATGGCTATCAGCTCTGCTTTATACAATTTACAGTCAAAGGCCTAAAAAATATTTACATCTCCGTACTGAAAAGTCTAGCCGTTAAATACTCTAATAAAACTGTTTCAACGTGTCATAAAATATATTGGTAACATTCTCTAAATCGGACATGGGTATACAGTATATACAGTGTCTGACGGGATCTCCAGCTCAAATCATTATGGGTTGCAAAGGTTGATGTTCCACCGCTCCTAATATTCCATGTACAGGGGGCCCAATATAGTGTGACCACCAAGCCCCCAGGTAGGTCAATAATGCTAGCAGCAATCCTGAGATGCTTATTGGTCAAGAGCCTGACAAAAGTGGCCACAGTAACTCCGGTTCTCTAAAAAATCCCTCTTAAGGAGAACTATCAGAGGTAACATATCAAAAGTCCTTAAGTGTATTTACATTTTTAATAGTTTACATCTTTACCAGTGCATGAAAATACATACAGCAGCTGATTTACTATGTCCCTATGACACAACTTCCTGTCTGTGCTCTGGCTTTGTTCAGCTTAGGCCCCATGTACACGACCGTAGTTTTCATCTGTATTACGCATTCCATCTGCATTACGGAAAATCCATAGTTACAGATAAAATTGGGGACCCATTCATTTCTATTGGTCACGCACACTTTTCCGTATATTTACTGATGTGTCCGGGCCGTAGAAATTATCCGCAAAATATAGAACATGTCCCATTCTTGTCCGCAATTGCAGAACGGACTCGCCCATAGAAGTGTAAGGGCGCTTCTGTATGTGTATCCGTAGCCATAGGATCCATAATTGTGGACAGTAAAAACCCCTATGGCGTGTGCATGAGGCCTTATTAACCCAGTTCATTGGCTTAGAAAAAAAAGATAATCTGTAAATTATTAGAAAACCTTTCCTTGCATTTTCTATGTACACTATTGGGTTTTTATACGTCTGCTAGTTCTCCTTTAAGTGGATCTTGTAGATTTCAGGTAGACATTTTTTGAGCAGCATTTTATATCTGAAAGTCTATTGGGGGGGGGGGGGTTACTTTTTTGAGTCTGGGGCCCAGAATATTGAAGTAGCTTTAACCCCATCCACTCAATTTACTCTAGCTGTATTCATCTGTTGTCAACATGACAACGACTCTGGTCACCTCTAGATCAGTGATCTCCAACCTGCATCTCTCCAGCTGTGCAGAACTACAACTCCAAGCATGCCAACTCCCAGAGCATGCTGGAATTTGTCGTTTTGCAACAGCTGGGGAGCCACAGGTTGGAGATCACTGATCTGGATTCAGAAAGATACAATTACCCTCAGCAATAAATAGGATTCCAGCTTACATTTTTTTCTGCGCAGGCTATAGAATAAAGGCAGTGATCTGATTGGCTACTGTGGCAACTGCTCCATTTTTCCTCTCTGCGCATGCTGAGCCCAGGATGTATACATGTGTTAAATCCTGTTATACATTTAGTCTCAGAGACACCTAAGCACTTTAGAGAAACTTTAATAGACCTGTCTGATTTAAAAAAAATCTTATTAAAACACATTAATTAAAATAAAATCACATATTTCCCAAACTCATTAAGAACATCATAACATTTGTGTCAATGCCGAAGAACAAAACCAAAAGACTCCATGGAGACCATTGTGTTACTACCAATTGTAAGATAAAATGGCGCTAAATGTCAGGGAACTGCGGTGAGAGCCCGAAGATCAAAACGGAGATGATTTACTCCCTGAATGTCATTAAAGTCGTCCTCTGGTTTTAACATGTGTGCATCACATTATGGATCCAGTAGCAGATTGCTGGGGTTCTTACTGCCGGAGTCCTCCCAACAGCAGGGGGAGCTACCTAAACTGGGGCTCCTACTGAAACCAACAGACAACCATGCTGTGCTACATTTACATTAGACATCTCTATGATCCCAAGTGCTACAACCCCCATCATCAAATAAGGCTGACTGGAAGGAGAGTAGTAGTCATGTATCGTCAGTAATAATTTGCCCATATAACAGCTTATAGAAAAATCTCATGTTAAAGCACATAAGTAAACATGTAATTCCGTCATTCCCTTTGGTTCATACCTAGAATATCTGGAAAATGTGGTAATAGGAAAACACTACATGATACTCATTACCTGCAGTTCCAGCCCACATGACAACACTTTAAGCCTTGTCACAGGGACATTGTGGGGATCAAAATCATCATTGACATCAATGTCGACATCTTAAACGGCTTGTACGGAGGCAGTCTTGTGTGCGTATATGTGAACATCTATGTAGATGGTGATTTGAATCCACAAAATTAACCAGCAGAGCAAACGACAGGAAGTGTTGTCATGGGGAGATTATTTATTTTTCACTAAAGTGCCAAGACTTACCAAGGAGACCACACTCAATTACTTTCACTATGGAGGCCTTTAAGAATAACGTCCTCTAGGCCCCCCCACCAAAAAAAGAGCGTACCTGACCCAGTGCCAGAAATCCTGTGTTATTCTTATAACCACAACTGAATATGACTATGGGCCCAAAGGGCTAGAAAATAGTGTGTCACGTTTCTAGGACCCTAGAATGAGGCAGACGTAAGGCGGACGCATTTTAGTGTCTGTATTACGCTGCAGCACCCACACCCCTGTAGTTTTTCCGAAATTAATTTAGACCACCATAGGTTTCCATGGTTTCAGCCGTAAAATGTGGCCACTTTATGGTCTTCTGCGCCCGGGGTAAGGAAGATTCTGCTTAAAAGGAGTCAAGGGGCTGGGGAAACACAAGCACCATCTCTGCTCAGTCAACTGTGGAGTAGATGAGCCGCCATATATACACATCAGCCCATATAGACCACAGATCAAGAGAAAAGCCCTGCGGAATCCACCATCCTATAGATTATAAACAATGCTTGTTCTAAAACACATTGGCCAACGACTAAAATGGCCGAGTCCTCCAAACACAGGCAAGATTATTCTATAGGGGCTGTCTATCTTCATACAAATTATAGGAACTACGGACAGTAAAAGTGCAGCCATGGGGGATGGGTTACTTCCCATAGACACTGGATTGTTGGTGGATTCGGCAAGATCTACTAAAACCTATGTCTATGAGCGTCTTCAGTTTCCCTAGATCAGATTTCTTGCTCCATTACTAGAATCACGCGCCTGAGCGCTCACGTATTTATGGGAATTTAATGTTTACGAGACGGGTTGTCCGGTCGTCTTCACTAAACCGTTTGTGAGACAAGTGCCTGTCCCCTACACACCATAGAGGAAGCCATGTTGGGGGAGGATGGTCACACTGCCCACACCCCGATGGTTACTATTCCATTAAAGGGGATGTCCAGGTTTAGGAAAAATCTGATCCCTCTCCCAGAATTAACACTATACTTGCCCGTGGCTTGTGTCTGGTATTGCAGCTCATTACCATTTAAGTAAATGGGGCTGAGCTGCAATACCAAACACAGCCCACGAACAGATGTGGCGCTGTTTCTGAAAAAAAAAAAAAAAAAGGATAATTTGTCCTAATCCTGGACAAACCCCTTTAAGTAATCTGAAAAAAATATTATTATAATTTCAGGAGGTTGGTGGCTACAGGTCATACTGACGACAGGCCACCGACTGACAAGATGAACGTACAACTAGAATTCCACTTGTATATTCTGTTCAGTAAACCAGGATTTCATGTTGGCGGCCGGTCACTATGCCATGCTACAAGTCTCCATCCTGTAGCAGATCTGCATCTTCATCATCCAAGATTAGGTCGGAGTGCATGACCTCTGTCTCCTCCAGGACATCTTCTAAATCCTGGGCCACGTCGTCGTCAAAGTCTTCTTCCAAGGTTTTAATCAGGCTGAAGGGATCGAATGACATGATGTTGTCTGCGGGCAGAGTAGTCCTTACTATAGTCCTCGCAATAGTATCTGCCATCTCCGCTGCCACCGCAGCCTTCTGTGCCTTCTGCCTCTGCTGCTCCTCCTGCTGCCGGTGAGTCTTCATGTGTGCGTTACGACTCTTGATCTTGTAGAAGACCCTAAGGGCATAGATGGTAGATATGGTGTTATGTACAAATGGTATTGGTTGTCCACAAATCAAATCTTTTGACTAAAATAATCAAGTACAATCATTCTGACCAATGATATGTGTGTAAAAAGCGTGCTTGCAGTTGTCATCAGTCATATGACACGCTTCCCTGTGGCCTAACTAGAACATGGTTTAATTCGGAGTATAGAGGATGTAGGTAGTAGGAGTAAAAAAAACTGCAGCAGGATGTAAGGCCATGGGAATAAGCGGATTTGTTTTCCATATAAAAACATATTTTTTTTATATTGGAATTACCCTTTAAAAATTTGCAAAAAAATGGCCCCATCATAAAATGCATTAGCAACAGTGACACCTACAGGCTACATTACAGAACAGCTGACATGTTTTTTTCTGTAACATCTGCCGGTAACATATAATCGTACACAATGTTAGATGAATTATAGAACGTTTTACAAATAGGGCTAAAAGGACTGAGCACGTGTAGTTGGGAAACTAATGCCATGGATGTACGACATCCCGGCTTTGTTTATTTCTGATCCCTGCAGGATTGATTAGCCAGGTCTGCGCTGTGTACACAGCTTATGTGCGGCTGCCTTGTATTTTTGTGTCCACAGAAAGCAGACGTGGCCAATTGAATGAGCTGAAGAAACTTAAAGGGACATTAAACAAAGACTAACTTGTCTGGATTTGCTGTGCAGTCAAGTACAATCTATTGCTACCTGTTATCAGCCATTTTGGACTGGGTAAGGCTGTCTATAGTGTTGTTCGTGTTATTGCTCATCATTGTTCATGGAAATGGAGCTCGTAATCTTCAGTGGTCCATCTGTCTTGAGTCTCAGAAGGCAACCTCCTCATACTCTAATGGCCACTACAGTTACTACATACACATTCCTTAAAAGGGATTGTCCAGACATGGGGCAGTTTTTCATACTGATGACCTATCCACAGGATAGGTCATCAGTACATGATCAGTGGGGATCCAACACCCGGACCCCACACCGATCAGCTGTTCCAGTTGCCCCCGGGCGCCGGAAGCTATACAGAGGTCGGTGTTGGAAACAGATGTCTCGGTACAATGTAGAGCGGCCATGCTGGGTTACTGCAGCTCTGCTCCTATTCACTTTAATAGGAGCAGAGTCGCAATACAACCGCTATCCTGTGACCGGAGTCATCTGCTTCCGGCACCGACCACTGCATAACTTCCGGCACCCGGAGGCAGCTGACAGTGTGGGGTTCGGGTGTTGGACCCCCCACTGATCATATAGTGCTGACCTATTTTGGGGATAGGTCATCAGTATGAAAGACAGCCCTTGCCTGTACAACCCGTTTAATGGCACAGAACAGAATCTACTATTGTTATGTTTATCTCTCTTTTTGCATCTCCATGTCAGTGTATTTTCTATATGGTGATACCATAGGATGCCAACAAACCACTTGACTTCCTATCCAGGTGACCACTATTAGGATACATGTAGTTATTTTAATAGAAATAGTCACAGGAAATGTACTCTGCTATACAATGCACTGCCTCTCTATGCTGCACAGACTTGTTTTAATTCCTTATAACTAGACTTAAGAATGAGAAGACTGCGCAAGGAGTGATAGTAGAGGGGGAAATTAACAGGAACGTTGTATGTTGTGTCCTGAGAGGGGAGGATTGGAGGAAACGTTTGGTTTCAAACAGACAGAGGCTTCCAGAGGAGCAGTCGGTGCCTTAACCCTTTCACTGACAAGGACGTATTTAATACATCACAACTTTAAACAATTGCCATTACTAAAATATGGGTGCTATTTTCACAACGCAAGAGGTGTCTACTTTCAGCAACTCTATGGGTAGGTGGTATAATATATATATATTTTTTATTCTGTAATTCAGGTTGTATTTGCGTATGTCAAAAGCCTTTTGGCTCCACCAGAACAAGGGTTTTACCCCATGGATTCAGCCCTGAGATTGGCGGATAGCTTCAGCCATTGAGGGTCTATTCACAAGGTGCGGTCAAATTGCAGTTTTTGCAGAACCTCTGAGTTTTGCGTCAAAATTTTGCGAACATCGCAGCAAAAATGTGATTGGACTGGACAGTGTGAATAGACCCTTACTCTAGAGACCTCACATATATTCGTAGAGAGAATAACTGCAAAGTAGCTACTTACTTGCCACAGAGTTTACATGGGAATACTGATGTAGCATCGGTCTCTCCGCTGGTGGTGCTGTGCGCTGGGGAGCTCTTCACTGAACCGTATTCGCTCTGCGCTCCCGACTTGGATCTTCCTGTACTAGTAGCTGTAAACAGCTTGGCGGGGGTAGTCGTTCCTCCGTGAATACGGGCATGGCCATTCAAAGCCTGTCTGGAGCAGAATATCTGCAAACCACGGAAGAGAATGTAGCATTATTAGCTGCAGAACTCATAACTGTACTCACGATTAGCATGAAATGTTCAAATAAAGGTGCCATGATGAAACCCCATTTCCAGGAGGTGCTAACACATCACTAAACTATATCTCCCAATGTTCACTAATGACCGGTGTGACTGAGATGATAGGAAGTAGCTCCGTGCACTTACAGCTCCACAGTTTCCCATTTCACACACAAAGGTTCCAGCTGGAGGGCCGGGGTTTGCAGGGACAGAATGGTCGCCCTCTGCTGGATGTAGTAGGTCTGGGGTTTTCTGCACTGGTTCATAGTCTACTTCATACTTTCTGTGTTCACCACCTTCATCCTCCTCCACATCATCAACACTCGTCTAAGAAATAAATTACAACGATCAATGCAATCTCTCTGATGGAAAGAAAGAGAAGAAGACGCGTCTTGTATATGTGTGGAAGTCAAATCCAACATCGATTTTGCTGTACTTTTGGCACTGCAGTAATCTCCGGGGGGGCCTAGATGTTACATATTTGTGAATAGTCCTGTTCACACTTCGGAGGAGATTTATCAAAACGTTGTAGGTGGTTTTAAGTGACACTATTGTTTCCAAAAACTTTTGAGGTGTCATGTTAGAATTTTTGATTGATAAGAGTTCCGGGTACGGAACCCGCCACTGATCGCTGGAATGAAGGGGCAGAAGTGCGGAGATGAGCGATGTCCCTCTAATCAGCTTTAAGCCTCATGAACACAGCAGAGCCATGTGCACGGAGCCTATATGGCAGTGCATGGACGGCCCCTTAGTACAGGGCGGTATAGTGACCGGTGGCTGCCGGATAGGCTCGGTAAGTACGCAGCTATCCTTACCTAGAAGCAATGCTCCATACACAAGTCATCCGATAATGCATGCTACAATTTTTTTGGAACCTCTGTATGCCTCCGTAAAAAATTCAAGGCATACAGAGGTAGCACTACAATGGAAGCCCTATTACAGCTCTATATAAAATGAAGTTATAATAAGGCTGTGTGCATGAGGCTTTATACGGCTGTACAGGCTATAGACTCTACAAGCTGAAGAAAGATGATCAATCCCAAAGGGGCACATCCCTCAGCACTTCTGCTCCTACATTCCAGCGATCCCTGGGGGTCTCAGCACCTGAAACACACCATGTATTTAATTTTTTAAAGGCCCATTTACGCAGGCCAAAGATTGGGAACAAGAACGCCCATTCCCCATCATTGACCTGTGTAAAAAGCGCAGCGATCAGCCGACGAACGAGCAAACACCCTTTCATCGGCAGATTTACGATCATCTTGAAATTCTTTGTTGTCGGCAGCAGATCTCCCTGTGTAATGGAGATGTATTAACGATCGTTCGCCTCCATATAGCTTACATTGATCCATGTAATGGGCCTTTAAATGAGCGCCAATCGACTTGTTATTATTGGCGCTCTTTATGGGATACCCACCTTTAGTAAGTCTCCCCGTATGTTTTTTTTTTTAAGCTGGTTTTTTAGGCCACGCTGCGCTTTGGATCAGATAGCACCATGTCCTATTTCTGGTGGTTTAAAGATGTAGCAGTGATCTGGATTCGTGCTGCACCACTAGCACTATGTAATAGCACATAAGCAGACTATATACTCACTGTATCATCCTCATGTTGTTCAATGAGACGCGTTCTGTGTCTGCGGCCCATGTGCAGAATCTTCTTCCAAGTGTAATAATATTCCACGCACTGCGACATGGTCTTTGTATTTATCTAGAAAACATGTTCCATTGGTTCATTAGGATCTCAGGCAGCATTTTTTATAATGCAAATCACTGTATTTGGGTTTTGCATAGAAGTCACAGGCTCCCTACCTAGTGTCACCAAAATAAACAAGGCCCTGTTCACACGGAGGAATTTGCAGGCAGAAAAAATCTGCCTTCGGTAATTTTGAGGCAGATTTTGACCTGTCTGAACTTTCTTGCCTTGGTTTTGCTGCGTTCTTTGCTGCGTTGAGTGCCGCGGGCAAAAAACGATTTGAAAAACGCTTTCTCTGCCTCCTATTGATTTCAATGGGGAGGTCAGAGGCGGAACTGCGGCAATAAAGAGCAACCCCTTTGAAGTCAATGGGGGGCGGTTTCGGATGTTTTTTGGCACCGATTCCGTCGCTTTCCGCGTCAAAAAACTCTGTGAACTGGGCCTAAAGCTAAAGCTCTAGAACATTTTCCATCCCAAGACTGCAGCGACATCACTACTAATCATGAGGCCATAGACTAAAATGTGCTGCTAGTGGTCACCCACCTGTGATCTGGGGACCACGGAGCAAAGGGGTTCTCCTACATAAAGTTTAATTTACCCACAATTCAGACATTACACGATTCAGTAGTTTACTCTGGAACATTGGATCCCGCTCTATGACATTCATGTTCCCTTGTAGAGATTATAAACTGATGTCCAGTTGGGACAAGCAGTTTCAGGGAGCCTCACATACGAGCGTGTTTGGTCCGTGATATACAGTCCGTATGTCGGCCGCTTTTCCCGGACCGAACACACTGCATGCTAGTGTCATAGTTATCTATGATGCTGGGTGTCACTGCCTCGGAGGCGGGACAACTGTCCCGTACTGAAAACATGATTACAGTATGGGACAGTTGTCCCCCAGCGAGGCAGTGACACCCAGCATCATAGATAACTATGAGGCTAGGAGCCACACTGTTCGGTCCAGGAAATGCGGCCGACGTCCAGGAATGTGTATTTGTAGTTTATGGCCCGAAGGGATGGTGCATGACTTCTATCTTTGGTGTCCTTTAAATTTTTGTTCTGTCATGCACTGACCCCCCCCAAGCGCTACACTAGGCATAACACAGTGTACCAGTTTTTCCTTGAGTGTTCCTTTACCCCCCCCCCCCCCTTTATGACCCATGAAGTACTATTAAATAATGAGCGGGAAGCGGTTAACGCTCATTGAAGTAATATTATGTCAGGGTAATGTTGCAGGCACAGAAGCTGTTCCCGCACCATCACCAGCGGGTTCCGGTTGTAACAAACCGCGAACATTCTGCTGTAACAATCACTATTAACCGCGGCATCTGAGGAGTTAACAGCTGGTATCAGAGTTATCTCTGATCCCGGCCGTTAACTCCTCAGATGTCGGGGTCAATAGGGATTGCGGCATCTAAGCGGTTAAAAAGAGCTCACCCCGTAGGGTTGTCATGGCACCCCCACCACAGTGCCGATGGGTTGATATAAACACAGTCAAGTCCCTAGTGGGACTAAAATTAATAAAAATTACGGAAATCAAAACAAAACCATCTTTAAATACAATGGCATTTTTTCCCATTAGACTCCCTAAAAAAATTTATAAAACCTAAATCAATGAGTTATGTGTCGCCAAAAATGGTAAAATAGAACTACTCTTGCAAAAAAAGAAAAACAGCCTTTATAACGCTACATTGACGGAAAAATAAAAAAGCTATGGCTCTCGGAAAGTGGCGATGCAAAACATTTTTTTCAATGAAATATGCTTCAATTGTGCAAAAGTAGTAAAATATATATAAAAAAAACCTGTACATATCTGGTAGTGGTGTCCAACCAATGGCAGAATTTCTGTTTTCACCCCCTCTCCCCTCACCAAAAATTTTAATAAAAGTTAACCAATAAGTTATAGGTACCCAAAACCGGTACCACTGAAAAATATAACTCGTTCGATAAATAACAAGCCCTCATACGGCTACGTTGATGGACAAATAAAAAGTTATAGCTCTAGGAAAGCAAGGATGAAAAAATTTCTACATTTGCCGCTTCCTTAAGGGGTTAACAAAGATGATCACACAAACCCTTTAAGTTTGGGGTAGCGGATAAACATATCGTTTTCTGTGCAGACGTAACAGACATGGAAGGCATCATTCATACACACAACCATTTCCATTTTGCGGACCGCAAAACACGGATCCTAGTGGCTTCTGTGTGCGGTCTGTTTTTTGTCAACCCGTACATTAGAATGGGTGAGACGGACCGCAAATAAGGACAAGAATAGGACCTGTTCTAGAATTTGCAGAATGGACACACAGATTCTCCCAAAAAAAAAACGGAAGTGTGCATAGCCTCATAGAAATATATGGTTAAAAAACCCAAAAACAATAGAACACTGAAGAAAACAACCCGTGTACATGAGCACTAAGTCCTCTTGACATAATGTGCAGGAAAACGTTCGCCCCTCTTTTTGATTAGTGGATTAATCCGTCACCCATAGGCACCTATATTTAAAAAAACGTAAACCACACGATATACGTTTCCTTGTGGCATCCCGTTGTATGGAATAGTGTAGTTATCCGTCACAGCCGCTGTTTAACATATACGTCGGGAGCTTTTCCTGGCATATACGCTAAACGTAGGCCATAAACGTGCTGTAAACCGGGGCCTTAACGATCCCCTAAGTCCTGTCTTGTGCTAGCTACGCTGGTGGAGGTTTGAAACAAAAAGAAAGAAAGGAGTCGTATACTATTTTGGTTTTAATTGCCACAGGCATAGAAAAAGTACAAACTTTATTGGACAATACAAAATAAAATGTTAAAATCGAGAATTCAAATCGGACAACTGTAGATGAGCTGCACATAGGACAGGAAAACACATAGATACCAAAAAATAAGCTCTAAAAGAAGGCTAAATAGCCATGTCTAAAGTAGCTAACAAATGGCAGTGTTCTATGTCGACAAGGGATATGCAGAGCTACATCACACAGTAGATCGTAACAGACAGATAAAGCCATCCACGCGAAACGCGCGTCGGGGTTTCTCTTCACCTTGGAGCCACTGGACTTTTGGAGCGACATGGGTTAGTTACTCACTCATTTTTTCATAAACCTATATCACAGTTATATTATGGGACCTTCATTTCCCCCTGAGGTTTAGAGGCGTCAAGTATGATTGCTGGCGCCCTATTGACGGGAGTGCTAGAGTACTATATAGCAGTGTTACAATTTACCTTCTCCTCCACAGATATTATTACGGTACATACTCTAACACTGCTATATAGTACTCTAGCACTCCCGTCAATAGGGCGCCAGCAATCATACTTGACGCCTCTAAACCTCAGGGGGAAATGAAGGTCCCATAATATAACTGTGATATAGGTTTATGAAAAAATGAGTGAGTAACTAGCCCATGTCGCTCCAAAAGTCCAGTGGCTCCAAGGTGAAGAGAAACCCCGACGCGCGTTTCGCGTGGATGGCTTTATCTGTCTGTTACGATCTACTGTGTGATGTAGCTCTGCATATCCCTTGTCGACATAGAACACTGCCATTTGTTAGCTACTTTAGACATGGCTATTTAGCCTTCTTTTAGAGCTTATTTCTTGGTATCTATGTGTTTTCCTGTGTTTTCCAATAAAGTTTGTACTTTTCTATGCCTGTGGCATTTAAAACCAAAATAGTATACGACTCCTTTCTTTCTTTTTGTTTCAAATATATGGTGGGGTTTCTATTTCAATACTGGGGAGGTTATAATTTACACTGTTGGTGACCTAGCCCCCTTTACGGATTGTTCCTGTGAGACATATGTTGATGTGGTGGAGTAGGTTGTAGTATTTTGCTATACACCAGGTCTGAAGTTTCCCGTCAGCTGCTACTCACTCATGTCTGTCCTACACAGCATCAGAACACGTGTGCCCGGATTCCTTGGGAAGGTAATGAGACTGATGGCAATCTCTGCCCCCGGGGTGAACCTCACAGTTATCGCAGCACTTTATCCTTTACTAGTCGGGCCGCGCGAGGAACTATCACCTATCACCCGTGCTGTACTATCTAGTGATCAGTCTTTTTTGAGAACTCTGCACGTACAGCTCACCAGCCGCAGTTATTTCTTCATGGTCTGTTGGGCTTATTATCCTTTTTTTCATTGTGATACAAAATTGGTGTATTAATAATAATAATAATGTAAAATTCCTTTAATCCGGCACTAATGATATCTGATAGGTGCCCGATTATGGCAATAGAACTGTATATAAAACTCACTTGTAAGGGTTAAAGAAAGACCAATATAAAATCAGCCGCTATCACCTTTGAGAAGATCCACATTACGGACATTCAGTTTTAGAAACAAGTGCCGGATTATCAGGTTTTCTGGATTTTTCAGATGTCGGACTAAAGAAATTTTACTGTAATAATACAAACTCTTGGAAATGCCTCTGTAAAAGTCTGAAATGCTTCTAATATGTAATGTTGTGTAATAAGTGGAATATTATTCTTCTTCATCAGAAAATGTGCCTGTTCTTGTGATGTCCTGTGCAGCCGCCACTTTAAGGGATTTTCCAGTTTTATGTAAATAAAGCTTCATCATTGTATAAGGAAATATTATGTCAATTTATATAACTTTGTGTTTTAATAGTTAACAATTTTCAAGATCTCTGCTTGCGGTCAGTAAAGGGGACCCATTTTTGTTTACATCCAGAGGCTGAAAACTCATACAGCCCTACGGGCCTGTTCACATCTGCGTCTGTGTTTCAGTCTGTTCTGCTCCGGTTCTGTTACCTGATGTACATGATCGGCGCCCGACAGAACCCATTGACTTTAATGAGTTCTGTTGGGTTTCCGTAATGGTGTCTGCGGTTTTACCAGAAACAATTGCTCAGCATGTTGCGCTATTGTTTCCGGTATTTTCGGCCAGATCTGTGATGGAGGCCCCTAACACAGATATGAGCAGAGCCTAATAGTTCTCACAGACGGGAGTTTTCTACAGTTGTATCCAGTCTAGACAATCCCCTGTGAGCTAAACAATGTGGACTGCAGACTGATACATTGTAGCAAACTATTAAGATAAAAAAAAGAGATTTGCGCTGCTGTCATTAAAAGGGTGGTCTCTTTTAGAAAACCAAATTTCAAGTACCCTATTAGATCATTCGGAATAAATAGAGAGGGGGGTCTTTTCAGAACTCTTATTTTTCAGCAGAGAGCAACAACAAAGAGTGTTTCTCACCATGAAGGACTTAACACATCAGTACATTACATGGACAGTCCATTGATTTCAATAGGAAATGTGTAATACTTCATTTCTCCTGCAGTGGTGCTGTAGGGGAATTGAACTGTGGTTGCTGAGCTCCCCAATCATTACAGCTGATCATTGGGGGAAGGCTGTAATACTGTGGACCACCACTACAAGTATTTTGGCAATTCACATTACGAGCAGATAAGGAATTAAAGGAAGCAGCTCTTGTACGAGCACTGTGGCCCCTTCAAAACAGCTGATCAACGGGAGTCGGAACTCCATCCATCAGATGTTGATGGCCCATCCTGAGGATAGGTCATCAATTTATTATGACTGGACAACCTTTTTAACATACTTTTCATTGTAACATACAGACATGTAGAATTCCTTCAATCCGGCATCAATGGGATCTACTAGGTGCCGGATTATCAAATGTTTTGGATTATTGGAGTTATTCAAAAAGTATTTAATATTTACTTCTTATAGGAAGAAAGGCTAAAATAAAATGCTCACAAACGCTGTGACTTTGGATGACCGGATGTCAGATTAAAGGAATTTTACTATATTCTATATCGTCTATGTGACAAAAGGAGGAATTTACCATCTTTTGAACATGGAAGAAATCTTTATTGCAGGTGTTTATTGCTTTGTTAAAACTCTTCTTCTCGTTGTTGGTCCAGTAGTCTGATCCTGAAAAAAGTAATATGAATATAGTTTCAGTCTGTAGCTGGAAACATGGCGACTACAGCCCTATACCACTAGACGACTTTCATTCTGTTCCTGCATTGTATCCTCTATTCAATTCCTTTTTTATGGTGGGCGTGGATGTATCTGGCAGCCGCTCACCCCTCCTCCCCCTATAGACATAACGTGCATGTTCTACTGAGCCAGATTTACATGTAAGCGCAGACGTTCACGACCGTATTACAGACTTATACAGCCTCCGAGTTATGCGGATCTGTAATTCGGCATTCATACAGGTGTACGCGGCCCTACTCTACCTCTATAAATCCGTACTGGCATGTTCCATTAGATGCCATATTACGAAGATCTTCTCCCCTACAAACATTGCTCCAGATAGAGAATACCTCCGTAATACAAGACGTGTCTATAGCTCCATAGTACAGAGCCGCCGGGACTGTATGTAACTCTGCGGGGGCTCCGCGCACACGGCTGTGTCATGTGAATAAGGCCAATCCATCTCCTACATTTATGGCATATCCTGTAGATGCCTGATAGGTGCAGGTCCCAGCGATATCTTGTGAAGGGGACTTTACTAACAGCCATTAAAAGCTATGTAAACCTATGCGCACTTTTTTTGCCGTGCGCCGTGTGTATAAATTCTAAATACTCAATAAGTACTCGACATTTCTAATAAGTGACAGCACGATGAAGTCAGCATGAACAACAGATCGGCTTTAATACTGCACGTTTAGGGCACATTCACACATGGCGGAATTATGAAACTTAGTTACATTGCGGAGAAGAAGCAGAATTTCACTGCGGATTTCAGCCTTTGCAATGCCAAAACTGAAATCGGTGGCAAGTCCGCTGTGATATCTGCAACGTCTGAATTACCTGTCAAATATGCAAATGTTGCTGCAGATTCGTTGCGTAATTGCCCCAAATCTGCCCCAACATTTGCAGCGGAAAAATTCCGCCACGTCTGAACATGGCCTTAGGACTCATGCACCCATCCTTGACCTTTTAAGCGGCCGGAAACACGGACTGCATACAGATCTGTAAAAAAAAATTCCAGGAATAGGACCTGCCCTGGATTTTAAGGGATTGGGCACACGGATTTGCGAAAAGAAAAACGGATGTGTGCATAGAAATGAATGGGTCAGTGTGCTATCTTATCTGCTAAAAAACAAATAGCACACTCAATAAATATACTGATGTGTGGATGAGCCCTGACACAGACACAAACTCATTTAAAGTTAAGCTTCATATAGTAAGAAAATCTTGTGTTTGCAAATAAAAAAAAGCTAATTTTTCTACAATATCTTCATTGACTTTTTGCCGTTTTCATTTAACTTTCTTCTTATTTTATTTCTCTGTGAAGTGTAAACAAATTACCGGGAAAACATCATCAAGCTGCTGCTGACAGATCTTTCTTATTATTATTATGTGTTTCGATTTAGTTCTTTGAGGGTTAGTTCACACTGAATATTTTGGCGCGGTTTCTGAAGGAATTTTGAGGCAGATTTTTCCGCCTGCAAAAAAACTCAGTGTGAACAGGGCCTGAGTGTATAATGTTGTGAATAAATGTAAACATAAAAGGTTGTGCACCCCTTCTCTAAAGAGTTAAAGGGCCAAATTGTCAGATTGTACTGCCGCTTGGGACATTTATGGATTTTCCACAATATATTCGGGTCTGACAAGTGGGGGTTCCACTTTTGGAATGCCCACATATAGTTAGGCATAGATACAGCTGAGCATTTCCAACTCCCATAAACTACAATAGAGAGCAGCGAGCATGCAAAACCTCATCTCATCCTCTCCGGAGTGGCTAACAGGGAATCGGGGGTTATGCCATAAATGTCTTACATGTGAATATCCCTTTAAATAATGACCCAGGATAAATGATGACCAATGGGGCAAGAATGGGCGGTGAATGACACAGGGATTCAAAGAGCACCAAAGAGGGAATACCAGTCATACACCACCAAATCAAGACTGCACTACACATAATACAGTAACAGTTTTGCCTGGATTGCTCCTTTAAGTTGCTTAAAATAGAACTCAAACAGCTCCAGAGTTCCCCCATAACATTGCCAGCCACACAGTACCTCTATAACAGTGCCAGCCATACAGTACCCCAATAAAAGTACCAGCCACACAGTACCATTATAACAGTGCCAGCCACACATTACCTCCATAACAGCGCCAGCCACACAATACCTCTATAACAGCGCCAGCCACACAGTACCTCTATAACAGCGCCAGCCATACAGTACCCCAATAACAGTACCAGCCACACAGTACCTTTATAACAGTGCCAGACACACAATACCTCTATAACAGCGCCAGCCACACAGTACCTCTATAACAGCGCCAGTCACACAGTACCTCTATAACAGCGCCAGCCATACAGTACCCCAATAACAGTACCAGCCACACAGTACCTATATAACAGTGCCAGACACACATTACCTCCATAACAGCGCCAGCCACACAATACCTCTATAACAGCGCCAGCCACACAATACCTCTATAACAGCGCCAGCCACACAGTACCTCTATAACAGCGCCAGTCACACAGTACCTCTATAACAGCGCCAGCCATACAGTACCTCTGTAACAGCGCAAGGCACACAGTACCTCTGTAACAGTGCCAGCCACACAGTACCTCTATAACAGCGCCAGCCACACAGTACCTCTGTATCAGCGCCAGCCATACAGTACCTCTGTAACAGTGCCTCTGTAACAATGCCAGCCACACAGTACCTCTGTAACAGCGCCAGGCACACAGTACCTCTATGACAGCGCCAGCCACACAATACCTCTGTAACAATGCCAGCCACACAGTACCTCTATAACAGCGCCAGTCATACAGTACCTCTGTAACAGCGCCAGCCACACAATACCTCTGTAACAGTGCCAGCCACACAGTACCTCTATAACAGTGCCAGACACACAATACCTCTATAACAGCGCCAGCCACACAGTACCTCTATAACAGTGCCAGACACACAGTACCTCTATAACAGTGCCAGCCACACAGTACCTTTATAACAGTGCCAGCCATACAGTACCCCAGTAACCATACCAGCCACACAGTACCTCTATAACAGTGGCAGGAACACAGTACCACATATGCCATGATGAAGGACACTGCACGTGTCTGAAATGCGCAGGTGAAATATAATTGCGATACACCCTTCAGCACTTTGAATTGATAGTTTTAACTCGATTTTCAATAAAATTGGAACTTTGATTCCTTTTATTTACGCACAAGCGCTGGATCATAGTCTCTTCCTTTTCTCCACACAGTACCTCTGTAACAGTGCCAGACATGCAGTGCCTCTATAACCGTGCCAGCCACACAGTGCCTCTATAACCGTGCCAGCCACACAGTACCTCTATAACCGTGCCAGCCACACAGTACCTCTATAACAGTGCCAGCCACACAGTACCTCTATAACAGTGCCAGCCACACAGTACCTCTATAACTGTGCCAGCCACACAGTACCTCTATAACCGTGCCAGCCACACAGTACCGCTATAACCGTGCCATCCATACAGTACCTCTATAACCGTGCCAGCCACACAGTACCTCTATAACAGTGCCAGCCACACAGTACCTCTATAACAGTGCCAGCCACACAGTACCTCTATAACCGTGCCATCCATACAGTACCTCTATAACCGTGCCATCCATACAGTACCTCTATAACCGTGCCAGCCACACAGTACCTCTATAACAGTGCCAGCCACACAGTACCTCTATAACAGTGCCAGTCACACAGTACCTCTATAACAGTGCCAGCCACACAGTACCTCTATAACAGTACCAGCCACACAGTACCTCTATAACCATGCCAGCCACACAGTACCTCTATAACCGTGCCAGCCACACAGTACCTCTATAACCGTGCCATCCATACAGTACCTCTATAACAGTACCAGCCACACAGTACCTCTATAACCGTGCCAGTAACACATTGATGCCCATAACAGTGTCAGCCGCAATCTCCCCCAGTGATGCCAGCTGCACACTGCTGCTTGCCACTTCTTTCTGACATAGAAGATACATGTGACAAACCAACAGAGGGCGCTCACCTATACTTTCCAAGACCTGCATTAATATCCATGATCAGTCCAAGGAAGAATGTGAGCGCCAAAGGGTAAAGGGCCCCACACTACAGCATTACGGGCCGCAGGCTGCGCATCCCTGTTTTCAAGGGATTCCACCAGAAGCGGATTCTTTTGCTAGATGGCATAGTCGAGCTGATGCAGTAGCACCCGCTGATGTGATGTGAAGTGACAAATTCTTTTTAGTAACCCTTCATCTCATTAACCCATACATGTCCCAGCAGATTTTAGATCTTCATATTTCATGGTACGTTCACGTAGTAACAGACATCAGAAACTCATGTGGTAATGAACCTGACTAAACTGTGACTATGATATGGTCTGCTGGCAGCAGGTGTCCTACTTACTGATGGTTTCCGGATTTTTTTATACACAACATAAAGTGCAAAAAACAACTAAACGCCAAAAAAAAAGTAACGATACATTATGAAGACTTTACATTAATATTCACTGGAAACACTGGATAAATCATGGCAGCCATTATGGAGTGGCGGCATTTCCTTCTCTCTGTAGTTCTTCTATCCAGTTAAGTGTATTTGACGATGATAAAACACGAATGATTATCTTCATCTAGATAGTGTTCTCTTACCTTCTATGTGCAATGGATCTACGGTCACACAGATAATGAAAGCTTTTATTATGAAGACGACGCAGGCCCAAAGTGGAGTTTTTGTGTAGAGGGTTGTATCACACAGGATCAGTAAGACCTGGTCACAAGGTGATACGTAATAAGTAGATTGTGCTCCTCTGTGTCAGTGCACGGTCACCGAGCAGTTCCCTACACAAAGCAGAGGCCAGGGTCACCCGATGCATTGTTCTCCATGTCATTTTGACATGTATTTTCTCCAAATAACATAACGCTATGAATGCAAAATGCTGACGCGATCGCGGGGTGCTGGTGGTCATCATGGCAGCCAGGGGGCCGAACTAAGCCTCCGGCAGGGCTTCATAGGAGACTGTTAGTATAACGATATACTGCTATACATTAGTATGTCATGTAAGCGATGCAACGATCGCTGGTTCAAGTCCCCTAGGGGGACCAGTAAAAAAAAAAGTTAAATACAGTTAAAGTTTTTTTAATATATATAAAAAAATTAAAATATTAAAAAAGTTAAAAGAAAACCTTTTCCCATTTTCCCCCAAGCGAAATGTAATATTTTTTTCAAAATTAACATAACTGGTATCACCGTGTCCGTAAAAGCCTGAACTATTACAATATGACATTATTTAACCCGCACAGTGAACACCGTAAAAATAAAAAACCGCCAGAATCGCTGTTTTCTGGTCACTTCATTTCCCATATAAAATCGAATTAAAAGTGATCAAAAAGTCTCATGTACCCCAAAAATGGTACCAATAGAAACTACAGCTCGCCCCGCAAAAAATAGGCCCTCATAACGCTCAATCGATGGAAAATAAAAAAGTTATGGCTCTCAGAATATGCCAACAAAACACAAATTTTGTTTTTAATCATTTTTTTCCTTGTAAAAGTAATAAAACATAAAAAAATGGATTTGGGATCTGCAGAATTGTATTGACCCGCAGTTTACAGATAACATTCAGTTTTTACCGCACTATGAAATCCTAAAAACAAAACACCCCCCCCCCCAAATAATGGAGGAATCACTGTTGTTTTTCCATTCCACCCCACAAGGAATATTTTTTCCAGTTTCCCAGTACATTATATGGTAGAATAAATGGTGCCGTAAGAATCTACAACTTGTCCCGCAAAAAACAAGTCCTCATATGGCTATGTAGACTGAAAAATAAAAAAGTTATTGTTTTTGGAAAGTGGGGAGGAAAAAAACTAAAGCGAAAAACCCCCCCAAAAAAAAAAAAAATCGCTGCAGCGGGAGGAAGGGGTTAATATAATTGTATGCATAAAAGGAACAAAAAGCAATATCAAATAAATGTTCCGATGTCTTTGGGTGTTCAGCTGTTAAAGGAACAGTATCATCAAAAAGTGACATGTTTTCATTTATGTATTAGTTCCCTTTCAATATAAATATTATAAAATATTGCAGTTTTCATAGGTGCTGACATCTAGTGGTCAAAAAGGCTACACTGCAGTATGGTAAAAAAAAACACAAAAATCTCGTTTTACAGCCTACAGTAAAATTAAGTGTCAACACTAGTAGGATGGAGAGAGATGACAGAATGAGAGATCTATTGTGCCGTCTCAAAGAGGAAGATGGAGCCGGTGAGGTTTTAACATGTTGTGGAAAATATCAATCCGCACAAAATCAGTGGCGTGAAATCTTTCATATCTAAAGCAACCAGCTTTTTAAAAAGCATTTAAAAAACGCCACAACGTTTACGCATTTTTGGTGGCGTTTTTATTTCGTGTCATTTTGAAACATTAAAAAAACGATAGAAAATACGCCATACCTAGATCACGCGGTGTTAAACAGTTCACTATCTGCGAAAAACAAAACGCTGTGTATGTAAACGTTCTCGTATTTTACCATAGACTTTAAAGTTAAATCTGACCACAGGGTTTTTAGAAATAAAATAACTTTGTGAAAAACGCCATCAAAAATGCGAGTAAACGGTCTTCGGGAATTAAGTCTAAAGCCAAGTTCATACATATTATGATGAAGTGTTTGATGAAAGCCGAAGCCAGAAGTAGACCCTATAGAGGGTGTATAAAGAAAAACTTACATTTCTCCTCAATTCGAATCACTGGATACAAAAAAAAACCCTAAAAATTGTGTTACCGCCTGTGAACTCCCCGATGGCGGTTTTCACACGTGGGATTTGGTTTAATGGAACATTCCAGATGAAACGGATGTACTGTGTTATACCTAGCCCAGGACCTGAGGGGGCGGTGCATGACACAGGGTTTCCTCCTTTGATCCCTGTACCGCAGAACACATTAACGCATTACCTTTAATCCTTTTTTGGAGGAGCAAAAAAAGAAATAAAATAAAACAGCAATTCCGCGATCATGGACATTTCCCGTGTGGTATAACTTACATGTTAACTATTATTCGGACGATACCATATATGTATTATATACTTTTTTTTTTTTTTTTTTAAGTTTTCACTACTTTTCGCAATAAAAACACTTTATTGAAAAAACAATTGTTTTTGCGCGGCCGCATTCCTGGAGTCATAACTTTTTTATTTTTCCCAATTATCGTACGGCAGCTGTATGAGCACTTGTATTTTTGGGGGACGAGTTGTATTTTCAATGGCACATACAATCTAATCATATATTCTCATTCATGGGGGGGAGGGTTTCATTTTGGAGGATTTTCTTCTATGATGTTTTTTCATTCCCACTAGGGGTCACATCTGATCGCTTATATAGTACAGTATTGATGTATCGCAATGTATTATTAGGCCTGTCAGTGCTTCACAAACACGCTGGCACCAATGGGGGGGGGGGACGGGACAGAGCTCGCTATCGACCTCAGTATCTAACAGGTTAAAAGACAAAGGATTGAAGTTCTTGTATCTCGGCTGTTACAGTGAAATGTCGGCTGTATACGACACCCGCTGATGACACTGGCACAACTCCTGTGCCCACTCCATGCCGTATACAAACACCATGTTGCAGGATGCGCCTCCCACCTGCGCCGTATAATTACGATGCGGTGCAGGAAAGGGTTAGGACACACAGCATGCCCTATGATCAGTGGGGATCTAGGCTATCATTATCTAAAAAACACACACATTGTACATGATCCATGGCACAATACTAATGTAAATAAGTAAAATTCTGGTGTAGCCGGAGATGTGTAAGGCCCCCAGGACACGGCCGTAGCTGTGTGTACGGTCTCTGATTATGGCACGACCGGGCCGCGGAGTGTCTTCCGCGGGCCGTCCACAATCACGGACCGCGCACACAGAAGATAAGCATTGATTTCAATGAGCCCGGACCGCAAATGCGGCCCATATAATGACATGTACTATTTTTTTGGGGTTCGGGCTCTGGGCAATGCACGGAACATGGAAACCACGGTCATGAGCATTGGCCCATAGGAAAGCGTGTGTTATATAATGTGGTCGTGTGCATGACGCCTAACACATTGACATTCAGGGGTTATTTTTTTACTGTACACTCAGAACGCCCGACGTCATAATTTGTCAGCTATGCGGTACAAGTAGGAGGCTAAGGCCCCATGCCCACGACCGTAGTTTAGTTTTCATCCGTAATTACAGATGAAATTGCGGACCCATTCATATCTATTGGCAGCAGACTTTCAGTATATTTACGGAGGTGTGTCCGGGACGTAGAAATAATCCGCAAAACATAGAACATGTCCTATTCTTGTCCGCAATTGCGGCACAGACTCGCCCATAGAGGTCTATGGACCCTTCCGCAATTGCAGACGCCTACAGATGTGTATCCATAGACGTCGGATCCGTATTTGCAGACAGTAAAAAACCTTATGGTCGTGTGATTGTGACCTTAGATGTGGGTTTCTACCACTTTTATATAAAGCAGCCAGTGCCATTCTGATTGACCACGAAGGTATAAATATATATATAGTAACTTTCCAACCACTGAACACCACAAACTTCAAAGGGAACATTTCCACATAAATTCCTAAACAACCCACATAAAAGAAGGTAAGTAACTCGGTTTTTAAAAGGGTTTAGAAAACCTTTTTAACCTTACTGATATTTGATAGGCAGAACCTCTATGTAAACCTTATATGTGGTGGTTTTCAGACTCATGTGAATAATTGACATCTGGAGGTGACTATTCCTACTCAGCAATAATTGGACAGAGTTAAAGTGTGTAGGCACACACCCCTTTGATAAAAGGGTTGGCACTGCCCAGCTGTCAAAATATGAATACATTTCCAAGAGGAATAACCGAGGAATAGCACAACTCAAGGCGTCTAAAAAAAAAATAATTGCTCCAGCGTTGTTATTTCATGTGGAATGCAAGGATTTGCTAAAACAGACATGTCAGGAGAGTCTTCTATGTGGTGTAGTCCGCTTTCCTGAGGAGCTGTAAGGTCCTCTTTACTACATTACACAGGAGAGCTGACAGATCCTCCATACTACACCACACAGGAGAACTGACAGCTCCTCTACTACGCCACACAGGAGAGCTGACAGATCCTCCATACTACACCACACAGGAGAACTGACAGCTCCTCTACTACACCACACAGGAGAACTGACAGATCCTCTATACTACACCACACAGGAGAACTGACATCCTCTATACTACACCACACAGGAGAGCTGACATCCTCTATACTACACCACCATGGAGAACTGACAGCTCCTCTACTACACCACACAGGAGAACTGACAGATCCTCTATACTACACCACACAGGAGAACTGACAGCTCCTCTACTACACCACACAGGAGAGCTGACAGATCCTCTATACTACACCACACAGGAGAGCCGACAGCTCCTCTATACTACACCACACAGGAGAGCTGACAGCTCCTCTATACTACACCACACAGGAGAGCTGACAGCTCCTCTATACTACACCACCCAGGAGAGCTGTAAGGTCCTCTTTACTACATTACACAGGAGAGCTGACAGATCCTCCATACTACACCACACAGGAGAACTGACAGCTCCTCTACTACACCACACAGGAGAACTGACAGATCCTCTATACTACACCACACAGGAGAACTGACAGCTCCTCTACTACACCACACAGGAGAGCTGACAGATCCTCTATACTACACCACACAGGAGAGCCGACAGCTCCTCTATACTACACCACAGAGGAGAGCTGACAGCTCCTCTATACTACACCACAGAGGAGAGCTGACAGCTCCTCTATACTACACCACACAGGAGAGCTGACAGCTCCTCTATACTACACCACCCAGGAGAGCTGACAGATCCTCTTTACTACATTACACAGGAGAGCTGACAGATCCTCTATACTACACCACACAGGAGAACTGACAGCTCCTCTACTACACCACACAGGAGAGCTGACAGATCCTCTATAATACACCACACAGAAGAGCTGACAGACCCTCTATACTAAACCACACAGGAGAGCGGACAGCTCCTCTATACTACACCACACCGGGGAGCTGACAGCTCCTCTATACTACACCACACAGGAGAGCTGACAGCTCCTCTATACTACACCACACAGGAGAGCTGACAGCTCCTCTATACTACACCACACAGGAGAGCTGACAGATCCTCTATACTACACCACACAGGAGAACTCACAGCTCCTCTATACTACACCACACAGGAGAGCTGACAGATCCTCCATACTACACCACACAGGAGAACTGACAGCTCCTCTACTACACCACACAGGAGAGCTGACATGTCCTCTATACTACACAATACAGGAGAACTGACAGCTCCTCTATACTACACCACACCGGGGAGCTGACAGATCCTCTATACTACACCACACCGGGGAGCTGACAGCTCCTCTATACACCACCACACAGGAGGGCCGACAGCTCCTCTATACTACACCACACAGGAGAGCCGACAGCTCCTCTATACTACACCATACAGGAGAACTGACAGCTCCTCTACTACACCACACAGGAGAGCTGACAGACCCTCTATACTACACCACACCGGGGAGCTGACAGCTCCTCTATACTACACCACATCGGGGAGCTGACAGCTCCTCTATACTACACCACACCGGGGAGCTGACAGCTCCTCTATACTACACCACACAGGAGAGCTGACAGATCCTCTATACTACACCACACAGGAGAACTGACAGCTCCTCTACTACACCACACAGGAGAGCTGACAGATCCTCTATAATACACCACACAGAAGAGCTGACAGCTCCTCTATACTACACCACACAGGAGAGCTGACAGATCCTCTATACTACACCACACAGGAGAGCTGACAGATCCTCTATACTACACCACACCGGGGAGCTGACAGCTCCTCTATACTACACCACACAGGAGAGCTGACAGATCCTCTATACTACACCACACAGGAGAACTCACAGCTCCTCTATACTACACCACACAGGAGAGCCGACAGCTCCTCTATACTACACCACACAGGAGAGCCGACAGCTCCTCTATACTACACCACACAGGAGAGCTGACAGATCCTCTATACTACACCACACAGGAGAGCCGACAGATCCTCTATACTACACCACACAGGAGAGCTGACAGATCCTCTATACTACACCACACAGGAGAGCTTACAGCTCCTCTATACTACACTACACAGGGGAGCCGACAGATCCTCTATACACCACCACACAGGAGAGCAGACAGCTCCTCTATACTACACCACACAGGAGAGCAGACAGCTCCTCTATACTACACCACACAGGAGAGCTGACAGCTCCTCTATACTACACCACACAGGAGAGCTGACAGCTCCTCTATACTACACCACACAGGAGAGCGGACAGCTCCTCTATACTACACCACACAGGAGAGCTGACAGCTCCTCTATACTATACCACACAGGAGAGCTGACAGATCCTCTATACTACACCACACAGGAGAGCTGACAGCTCCTCTATACTACACCACACAGGAAAGCTGACAGCTCCTCTATACTACACCACACAGGAGAGCTGACAGCTCCTCTATACTACACCACACAGGAGAGCTGACAGCTCCTCTATACTACACCACACATGAGAACTGACAGCTCCTCTATACTACACCACACAGGAGAGCTGACATATCCTCTATACTACACCACACAGGAGAACTGACAGCTCCTCTATACTACACCACACACGAGAGCTGACAGCTCCTCTATACTACACCACACAGGAGAGCTGACAGCTCCTCTATACTACACCACACATGAGAACTGACAGCTCCTCTATACTACACCACAGAGGAGAACTGACAGCTCCTCTATACTACACCACACAGGAGAACCGACAGCTCCTCTATACTACACCACACAGGAGAGCTGACAGCTCCTCTATACTACACCACACAGGAGAACTGACAGCTCCTCTACTACACCACACAGCAGAGCTGACAGCTCCTCTATACTACACCACACAGGAGAGCTGACAGCACCTCTATACTACACCATACAATAAATAATGTGTCATATTTTCAACATTATTATTGAACGAGCAGTTTCTTTCCTATCTAGGAACACAGCCTGAAAAAAAACCTGCCAGATACCTCGAGAAAAACCCAACCTGTTTCTCCAACACAAGAGGTTGTGTATAGTTGGGGCAGCCTTTAAAAAACATTAGATACTTAAAAGGTGCCAATCTTTGGGATAGGTTACAGAAAGTGGGACATTCTAGAAGAGATATCACGAGATTAAGAAATTCTGACTAGTGTAAAGTGAGTGCTATATATATATATATATATATATATATATATATATATATATATATATATATATATATATATAGTGATAACAGTGAAATATTGATCAGCATAGCTATGTGAATCACTTTGTGACTGAATAAGAAGTCAACTACATAGAGTATTGGAGGACGTTACCTGCATAGTGGTAACTTGCTAGTGGATGAGTTTTCGGCCGTGGTCCATTTTTTAAGAGCAGAATCTCCAACACAGTCTGAAATTGAAAAATATAATACCAACAATTATACATAGATATATTATACCTTTACATTACATGTAAGGAAATCAAAATAATATAAATGAAAGTGGTCTGAGCTGCAATACCAGACACAGCCCATGGACAAGAGTTTGAAACAAACGTAACACATAATTTTTTCGCATTTCATAAATGTGTTTAAAACCCCTTAAGGACCCTGCCTATTATGAAGTAGGACCGTAGGAATTTTTTTTCTTGTTTTGTGTCGCCGCATTCCCAGAGCCCATGAACGTTATTCCATCGATGTAGCTGTATTGTTGTTTTTTGTGGGATTAGTTATGTTTTTCAATGACAGCATTGGTTCGGTATAACTACGACAATTCCAAATATGTATAGATATTTCTTTTCCGTTTTACTACTTTTCTATAATAATAGAACATTTCATGTGTCGCCGCATTACGAGAGACATAACTTTTTTATTTCTCTGACGATGTAGCTATATGAAGGCTTATTTCATTGCAAGACGAGTCGTATTTTGTAATAGTACACAGGTACACTTATAGAATAACGCTTTGTGGGGGGTTTTCCGGGGGGTGTGGGGGGGGGGGGGTTAAATGGGATGGAAAATAATAGCAATTATGTTTTTACATTCTGTGGCTATTTTTACGTTGTTCACCATGCGGCATAAATAACCTGTTGACTTTATTCTGGGGGCCGCCTTGATTGCGGCCATATCAAACATGTGAGATATGGAACCATATATTTACATAATAATTTTAGGAGGCAAATAATCTAGTTTCAGTTCTGCTCTTTGGCTCACTGGCAAATGGGGCAAATCAGCATCAAACTGAGCCAACTATATTATTTACATGACAAATAACGTTACATATTATGTTCTTCCTGTCACCATGCACATTGTCAAATGAACAAATGGCTGGAAGAGATATCAATAGCCATAGGCGAAATCTTTCCTTACATTACTAAATGTCACTTTGCCGTTTTATAAAAAAAAAATACTGAAGGGAAAATTGGAGCAGTTGCCCACAGTGACCTATCAGATTCCATCTTTTATTTTCAAAAATACCTCCAAAAAATGAGAACTACAATCCGATTGGTCGCTATGGGCAACTCCTCCCCTTTTCTATAGCAATAGGTCTACTGCCTAAATGGAAAAAATAAATCATGAAAAACATTCTCACCATGATGTCTCCATTAGCCTCAAAAAGAGAATGCAAAGCATATTCCATGTTGGTTCCTCCTCCCGGTAATACACTGGAACAGGACATGCTCAGGAAGACTTCCACTGTGAAGAAAAAATTAAAATGGACAGTATAACAGAGAACGGTCAACTTCTGGGTATTCCAGGTCACCAAATTTATATTAGGATTTGGGCACATCCAGGGGTATAACTATAGGGGGTGCCGAGGACAGAAATCTCATTAACAAGAAAACACAGATGGATGTAAAGCCGACAGGGTGGCTGGTAATGAGTGGTGGAAGGCAGATGCTGGTCTATATATTAAAGGGGTTCTCCACTTGTATTTTTCTTAAAAGGGTCCTTCAAAAAAAGCTAAATCACAGGATCTCCTACTGCTGGGATCCCTAATGATCAGCTGTAATCTTTGTGAAAATCTTGGCAGCAAATGTTAAATTTCCCTGCAGAGCCACCACAGGAGAAATGAAGCATTACACAGTTCCTGTTGAAATCAATGGGCTTTCCATGTAATGCACGGACGTGCTGAGATCTCCAGAGCAATATATGCTCTTTGTAGCCGCTCTCCGCTCCAGATAGGGATGGAGGGCGCCCCTGTATTAACTCAGAATTCCCTCATAGCTATTTAAAATAGTTGTTGGGTACAATGTATATAAAGCTTAAAATGATACGCTCATGATAACAGAACTGTAACTCCTGCCAAACTTTGCAAGTGATAACACAAAAACACAAAGTATATTAGAAAATTGCATAAGCCTTTCCCACAGTGATTAAAGGGAACCGGTCACCAGCATTTCACCTATTAAACTAGCAATATCTGGTGGAAGTGTGTGTAAAATCATTTCTATGTAACCTATAATTATATTCTAAGTTGGGTCTGTACCTTTAGTATTCCATTTTTTTGTGTTCCCGTGCTGTATGCTAAAGAGCAGAAAAGAGTCATATCGTCAGTCGAAAGAGTCATATCTTCATTCTTCAAGCCTTTCCGAGTTAACCCCGCCTCCTTACTTTTGATTGACATCTCATTGTCTCCCCCCCCAGCACATACGTTATCCAGTGCTTGCGCATCGATGTCCTGTTCTGGGGCGTGCGCACAAAGGGACACCGGATTATTACCATAAAAGGAGCAAAATGTTTGCAGACCATTATTTACGGTCGGAGGAGGAGTTTAGGAGAGGGGATAACGGCAATGCGAGGGGCGACCAGCGAGGGGTGATTAGAGTTCAATAGGTGAAATGCTGGTGACAGGTTCCCTTTAAGCTTTATTTACTGGACACCCCCTTTAACACTCAACAGGTGGCAATTAGGTTTATTTAGTCAAATCAAACAGAAAAATATAATCAGATACTATTGAGATGCAGAGGTTCATCTGTGGAAATGCCGCAAGTTGCATTGGCTGCTAGAGTCACACAAAATAAACACACACTTTATAACCAGGACTACCTCGGTGCTGCGATTCTTCACTCTCTAGGTCCGGCCAAGTTTTCCACACTAAGGTTGCTTTGTGCATATCCTTCTCCAGCAATGAGTGGTGCTGAAGATCTGGAATTTCTGCCTGGAATCTTGATCCAATATTGATTTTCCTTTAAAAACAATAAAGTTTTTCTGAGTGAAGCATTACAAGATTCATAAAATATATTACAGATCGCTAATATGGCCGTAACAATCATTCAAATTCACATACGAGCGATTAACATGAACCAAGCAGCGATTCTATTAGCAATTATATATATTTAAAAATGTAAAAATGCCTCATGTGGAACTAGAGAGGGAGTTTTCTTCCTTTTGGCAAAGACCAAATTTGCATATTTTTTATCCCAGGGAGCCTTGCACTACCAGCTGGATCTCCGCAAGGAGAATCAGTACCTTTCAAGAGCAATCTTCTTTGAACATTAGGTTGTTGTCAGTGCGTCAGACACCCAGGACGTGCGGTGGACTGACAGGATTGTTTCTGTGATTCCTTGCAGTCTGTGCCGCTTTGTCATCTACTTACAAAACACATAAAAAAAATATCTGCCAATTCTTACGGTTCAACATCAACGGTTTGTTCTCCAGGTCCCGGCGTTACAGTAGCACAGGTCCCATCAATGCCATCTATGGAACAAATGCATCATTACATATAGTTCATACTGATTATTGGAACTCATCCCCATCCTACAATGTGGAAAACAATACACCCGCCAATTACGGTTTTGCATGGGAACATAATGATTATTAAGCTACACCATTAGAGGGACTTTAAAGGGTAACTAAACGTGCAACAAACTTCAGACATGTGATAGTGACATATCAGAAGTTTTAATTGGTGGGGGTCCGAGCACTGAGACCCCCACCAATCGCTAAAAGAAGCAGTAGAAGTGCTCGTGTGAGCGCTCAGCCGAATCGATTCTGTTCAGCTTTTTCCGGAAATCAATGTAGCGGTGTACGGGCTCAATAGAAAGTCTATGAGCCCATACTCCAATACATCAACTTTCTGGAATAAGCCGAACAGAAACTTAACGGCTGAGCGCTCACGTGAGCACTTCTGCCTCTTCGTTTTAGCGATTGGTGGGGGTCCCAGTGCATGGATCCCCACCAATAAAAACTTTTCACATGTCACTATGACATGTCAGAAGTTTGTTTCTGTGGGGTAACCTGGCAACAAATGCTCAATTTCCCTGCAGCACCACCACAGGGAAAATGAGGCATTACACAATTTTCGTTGAAACCAGCAGTTCTCCTTGTAGTCGCTTTACACTCTGGCTAACTAATTAATTCTAAATGGGTGACTCTCCTTTAATTATTCAGACTTCCCTAATAGGGTATTTCAAAATGGCTTCTAATGTAGACAATCCCTTTAAGTACATTCTTAATGAGAATGTAATACTTACTAGGCCGACAGAGCAGAACTCTCGGAATGGGTGTCAGGGGGGTGAGCGGGAGGTGAGCGTTGTGCGCTGCTGTGATGACGCTACTAAAAAGTCCTGATCCTTGTCGCACAGGACTAAGCATAGGGGGTGGAGTGTAGGTGGGTGGCTCCAGCAGCAAGGAATCCACAATAAGGCGAGGAGAGCGGAGCTGGCTTTGGTACAATGTTGCCCCTGAATGAGATGGATTTGCACTGAAGGATGGGGGAGGGATGAACAGTGGTTCAGGTCTGTGGCGATATTTCCTCCTCTCCTGCTGAAGTTTGGTTCCTTCTGGTTTGCCCAATTTCGTACCAGATTGTCGAAGTTTTCTGATCATTTCCTAAATGTAAATGTGTAAGAATCATAGACTGTACATTGAGGTTCTGTTACCTTACATAACACATTTTCCATCACAGTAATATGAAGAGCGCAGTGTGGTTTTCCTGTGACAACCAATTAGTCTAGACAATTACATCATTTGCTAGGTTTATGCACAGAAAACAATGGGTAGAGGCTGTAGATGACTCTACAAAGTAAACAGTTGAACTTTGACCTGTCATGCTTTCCCATCTATCTATCTATCTATCTATCTATCTATCTATCTATCTATCTATCTATCTACTAGTCCTTCTCAATGAATTAGATAATCAAAAAGTTAATTTATTTCAGTAATTAAATTCAAAAGGTGAAACTCATATTCTATAGATTCATTACACAGAGAGATCTATTTCCAGCATTTTTTTCCTTTAATGTTGATGATTATGGTAACCGTTAATGAAAACCCAAAATTTAGAGTCTCAGAAAATTAAATAAGCCCAATTTCAAAAATTATTTTTAATACTGAAATGTTGTCCTACTGAAAAGTATGTCCAGTATCTGCCCTCAATACTTGGTCGGGGCTCCATTTGCATGAATTACTGCATCAATGCGGCGTGGCATGGAGGCGATCAGCCTGTGGCACTGCTAAGGTGTTATCAATGCGGCGTGGCATGGAGGCGATCAGCCTGTGGCACTGCTGAGGTGTTATCAATGCGGCGTGGCAGCGATCAGCCTGTGGCACTGCTGAGGTGTTATCAATGCGGCGTGGCAGCGATCAGCCTGTGGCACTGCTGAGGTGTTATCAATGCGGCGTGGCATGGAGGTGATCAGCCTGTGGCACTGCTGAGGTGTTATGGATGTCCAGGTTGCTTTGATAGCGGTCTTCAGCTTGTCTGCATTGTTGGATCAGGTGTCTCATCTTCCTCTTGACAATACCCTATAGATTCTCTCAATCAAGCGCAGTGATACTGTGGTTATTACACCAGGTATTGGTACTTTTGGCAGTGCGGGCAGGTGCCAAGTCCTGCTGGAAAATGAAATCTGCATCTCCATAAAGCTCGTCAGCAGAGGGAAGCGTGAAGTGCTGGGAAATGTCCTGGTAGACGCTGCACTGACTCTGGACTTGATATAACACAGTGGACCAACACCAGCAGATGACATGGCTCCCCAAACCTTCACTGACTGTGGAAACTTCTCACTGGACCGCAAGACACTTGTATTGATGCCCCTCCACTCTTCCTCCAGACTCTGGGACCGAGATTTCCAAATGAGTTTTCATCTGAGTACCGGACTTTGGACACTGAGCAGCAGTGTTGGTCCACTGTGTTATATCAAGTCCAGAGTCAGCGCAGCGTCCAGCAGGACATTTCCCAGCACTTCATGCTTCCCTCTGCTGACGAGCTTTATGGAGATGCTGATTTAATTTTCCAGCAGGACTTGGCACCTGCCCACACTGCCAAAAGTACCAACACCTGGTGTAATAACCACAGTATCACTGCGCTTGATTGGCCAGCAAACTCGCCCAACCTAAACCCCATAGAGAATCTATAGGGTATTGTCAAGAGGAAGATGAGAGACCAGACCCAACAATGCAGACGAGCTTAAGGCCGATATCAAAGCAACCTGGGCATCCATAACACCTCAGCAGTGCCACAGGCTGATCGCCTCCATGCCATGCCGCACTGATAACACCTCAGCAGTGCCACAGGCTGATCGTCTCCATGCCACGCCGCATTGATAACACCTCAGCAGTGCCACAGGCTGATCGTCTCCATGCCACGTCACATTGATAACACCTCAGCCGTGCCACAGGCTGATCGCCTCCATGCCATGCCGCACTGATAACACCTCAGCAGTGCCACAGGCTGATCGTCTCCATGCCACGCCGCATTGATAACACCTCAGCAGTGCCACAGGCTGATCGTCTCCATGCCACGCCGCATTGATAACACCTCAGCAGTGCCACAGGCTGATCGTCTCCATGCCACGCCGCACTGATAACACCTCAGCAGTGCCACAGGCTGATCGTCTCCATGCCACGTCACATTGATAACACCTCAGCAGTGCCACAGGCTGATCGCCTCCATGCCACGCCGCATTGATAACACCTCAGCAGTGCTACAGGCTGATCACCCCCATGCCACCCCACATTGATAACACCTCAGCAATGCCACAGGCTGATCGCCCCCATGCCACGCCGCATTGATAACACCTCAGCAGTGCCACAGGCTGATCATCTCCATGCCACGCCGCATTGATAACACCTCAGCAGTGCCACAGGCTCATCGCCTCCATGCCACGCTGCATTGATAACACCTCAGAAGTGCCACAGGCTGATCACCTCCATGCCACGCTGCATTGATGCAGTAATTCATGCTGAGTCGGAGCCCCGACCAAGTATTGAGGGCAGATACTGGACAGACTTTTCAGTAGGACAACATTTCAGTATTAAAAATCATTTTTGAAATTGAGCTTATTTAGAATTCTAATTTTCAGAGAGACTAAATTTTGGGTTTTTATTAACTGTTACCATAATCATCAACATTAAAAAAAACAAAAACACTGGAATTAGATCCCTCTGTGTGTAATGAATCTATGAGAATCCCTTTATGAATTGAATTACTGAAATAAATTAACTTTAGGACTAGTAGTAAATATATATACATATATATAGTATCTATTTTATTTCAACACTAAAATAAAAAATGAATCAACTATCATCTATAGTCTTGCTAAAAACCTACTGCCGTTTTGTGTATACAGCTCCTATCCTGACCTAAGTGGTTACATGGTTACAGACTACTGCAACTAAGATATGCAAGTTACTTTAATCTATCTATTTCTATATATCAGCGGGGAGGAAGTAAAGGGCTGCTTCAAGTCTCTTACTACTCTGCCCCATATTGAAATGAATAAAACGTGCAGTCTACAAGTTAATGGAGCTAAAAAAATAAAAATAAAAAAAAAGAAGAAGGAATAGAGCACTTTTTAATTCTACTGTAGACTAGAAACTTGAATTTACACACTGCGGTAATACTTCGCCATAGTCCCCTGGTGATCTACATACCGTATCCCTCTTTGTTCTTCTGCTTCCCTCAACTCCATTTTGCTAGGCCTTCAGACAGTTGCTAGAACAAAATGGCATCAGGGACAGGGAAACGCTGTGCCAATTCATCTCCAGTCCGCTCCGCTCGGCTTATTACAGGCGGTGGCACGGACGGAGGTTTTAAGTCAATCAATCTAGTCACTGACCCCCTCCGATCAAACATTGGGGGTAAATCCTAGCAATACACCACCAATGTCTGTGATGAGACAACCCCATTAATAGAGGGGGTGCTTCCCATAGTATCTGCTATGTCTGCCACCATGGTAGTTATGCCCTTGGAGATATCCTATGCTATAAAGTACTGTCATTTCTGGAAAGACGGCTCCAACTGTTTCTCATAAATCACATAATACAATGGAGAAATTGAAAACATACAAATAATTAGGCAAAATGCTCAAACATCATGAACACACAGATGGATCAGTTGGAGGAGCGATGATTTTAGAACTATTGTTCTGCATCAATTCCAGACATAAATCTTTGTTTCAAGACATTTCGATTTGATGGTTTTTAGATGGACCCTCAGATAAATATGACAAGACATAGAAGCAAAGATAGACAAACACTCACAGAAGACGCGCATGAGCTGTCCGCCTTTGGGGAGGATGGCGGGGAGTAAGTCATCCTTGTTAAGATGGGCATTTCGTCATCGGACATATGGTTCTCTGGCTGATCTGCTCTGCAGCTGAGCTGAGCATTGGCATCAGGTGGCACAAGCTTTACAGGTACAGAGACAGGCATGACGATGGGCGTGAGGTTGTCCGCCTCGCTAGTCTGTGACTTCTGGCCTTCGTCCTGCACAGATAAGTACACACGTTCAACCTCAAACAGCCACTTACTCAACATTGACAAGCCACATACAGCACACGCCAGCAAGTCGGGTCTCCAGAGATATATGAACAAAATCCCAGCAGAAGTGCAAGGTTATTGGGTAAGGAATTGAGGAAAGCTGTGATGGTGCTCTGCAATTCAAGGTGGACAACTCCTTTTATTCTCCCCATAGAAGTCAATAGAAACGTGCAGTTGTGGAAATAGATTTCCATTAACTTCTATATATTGTGACTTTCGCAGTCAACCGTTATGGGATCAGTGCTAGTCTAAAAGGTTTATCACATGGCACAATGGTTAAGCACCAACATACTGGCAAACTTGTCATCTGGCAGCAGCTAAAAGCCAAGATGGAAGCTCAAGCACTTAATCTAGCAGATATAGCGTGTCCATGGTGCAAGTATAAAGGAAAGACTTCTACGTCTCCTCTCTTTTCTATCCACTTCTGTATTTGGCGCAAAAATCTGCAATAAAAACCGCATGCGTGGATCCAGCCTGAGGTCTAACACATTAGTCCCTTCAACCACATCACTGACATCGCCCCAAAGTTAAAGGGGTTTTCCCATCTTGGACACTTAAATGTCTGATAAATGCGGCTCCCATCTCTAGAACGGGCCACTTGACCCCCCCGTCCTACCTTGTCCGGAATCCGCTGACCACCGTCCGACGAGGTGTATGGGAGTACAGACACAGGGGAGCTCACTGAGCTACACGGTTTCTGTAACTCCCATAAAAGTGAATGGGAGTTCTGAAAATAGCACAGCGATCTAGGCTGTTTCCAGAACTCCGGAGCGACGGAAGCAGCGTAGCTCTCCGTGCTACACTTTTTCCGTACTGCTGACCACCTCGTCAGACAGTGGCCGTGGACCAGGACAAGGTAGGACCCTGTTATAGAGATAGGTGCGATTCCCAGAGGTGGGACCCACATCTATCGGACATTTATGGCATCACATGTTGATATGCTATAAATGTCCAAGATGGGAAAACCCCTTTAAGAAGTCTGTAGCTTGAAGAGCTTGCATTCTAAAACCTTACCAAAGTGAATATCTCATTTTTAGGCCTCATTCAGATGGGCGTATTGTACCCGTGTTTAAATGTCCATAATCCGGACGGAACTCCTGGATACCCCTCGGTTTTAATTAACTAAATTTACAGAACTATAGATTGCTATGGTGCAGTAAGTTTGGCTCAGTATAATATGTGAGGGGTCCGTGTGTTACATCCGAAATACGGACAGTTAAACACATGTAGAATATGTCTGTCTTATAGAGAACGAACACAAGTCCTTATGATAGTTTATGGCAAACCCTTTGTAACTTGCTATTTTTGGATCCTGACCCAGTTTCTATTGAGTCCAACTCTATGGTGGGACAAGAGAATGACTTAAGGGTCCAGTGGGTGGTCCTACTTAGTGATTGACAGCTATTTCTGAATGTACACTCATATAGGGACGGCTGTCAATGGTTAAGACCACCCACTGGACTCTTAAGCCCACAGTGAGGAAGGATTTTTAATCAATAAATTACAGAACATCCTGAAACTTTCCTTACAAAACTTTAGATCTATCTGCTCAGCTCCTCCTGCTCTTCAACATGCCGCTTGCAGATGATCGGTTCCCGTTTGAAATATGAAGCTTTTTTTTGTTTGCAAATATTTTTAGTGACACCTAGATATACCGGACTAAGCAGAATGGATGTTGTGTATTAAAGCAATGGATTTGCAAACATATGCACTGGCGTTACAGGAAGCAAAGCAAGGAACATGCAAGCACTTTTAGGGTATGTTCACACTGAGTTTTTTGCAGGCAGAAAAAATCTGGCTCAAAATTCCTTCAGTAATTTTGACCTGCCAGCAGTCTCTTGCCGCATTTTTTGCAGCGTCTTTTGGCCGTGGCCATTGATCACCCCAGGCGAAAAACGCAGAGAAAAACGCTTTCTCTGCCTCCCATTGATGTCAATAGAAGATCAGAGACGGAAACGCGGGAAGAAAGAGCATGCCGCTTTTTTTCCCCGCGAGCGTCTATTTTGTTTGCGGGAAAAAACGCCTCCGAGGTGATTTCGGCCGTTTGACGCAATTTCTGCATCAAAAACAGCGCCAAAAAACTCAGTGTGAACTAGCCCTTAATAACCTCATCTAGCGTCAGGAGGTGCAGTTACATAAACGTATTAGTGAACTGTTCACTCCACCAGCACTATCGGCGGTAGAAGTAAATCCAACATACACAATATTGTCTTACCTGTTTCGGGGTGGTTACTGTTCGCACCCCACCATGGGACCTCAAGTGGCCGTTCAGGGCTGGAAGGCTCTTGAATTCCTTGAAGCATATTGAGCATGTGAGTCGGCTTTTACACTCGTCCAGGAGCAACCTGCTAAATTATTTAAAAAAATAAATAAAATGTAAAATGATCAGACGGTTTCTTATATTTTACAGTCTTCAATAACAAATGGCACTTGAAATTTGATTGGTTTCATGGGCAACTTCCCTGTTCCTACTTGCATTATTGAATTAAACATGAGCCTTATCGTATGCAGAGTAGCTACAGGGGGTGCTGTCACAACCCAGCCCTGGTGCCAGAGAGGCCCCTCTGCCAGATTAGAAGACCCCAGTATTATAAATGGCACATAGTAGTTGGTGGATCCTGTTACAGACTTTGCACTTGGGCCAGGGGGAAGCTTTAACTTACGCCTCTGTTATCATTTGTGTAGATATGAGGGTACAATTACTATCAAGTATAAGGGTCCTGGGGGGCGGGGCTTAGCCATGGCAGAGTGAACACGCACATCGGGGGAGCTCCGTGCAGCAGATCACAGCCTAAGCCCGTCCTGAACACCGGGAGATGCCCGGAAAGCGTAGGGGTCAAAGCGTTACACCCTCCCGCTCCTTACCCCGATCGCAGACACGGAGCGTCAGCATGGACCGCTTCCTCTCAGCGCCGCTGGCCGCTCCCGGGGCTCTGAGTGTCATGGCGGCCGCTGCACAGCCAGCAGCCACGTGGAGAGCAGAGGACCGCCTGAACGCGGCTATGGCACCCAGCATGCAGGAACACCTAGACGATCCACTGATGCCTGCTTCGTTTACAGGGACCAGCAGTGATGAGGTACCGACAGTATCCCCTCCTATCCCCCTGTCTACCCTGCCGTCAGCCACAGTCCCCATGCCTGGAAGCTCTGATGGCATCCCCCTGCAGCCTGCCCTGCATGCAGACTTACACTTACTTAGGGAACTAATACAAGCACTCCCTACTAGACAGGACTTAGATTCCCTGGTGACCAGAATTGAGCAATCCCACCAACAAGACATCGCTGACCTAAGACAGGAGGTAGACAGGGTGGACACCAGGATTACTTCCACTGACAGTGCGGTTTCCGCCATTGATAGCAGAGTTCTTATACTGTTGCAGGCGGCCATTACTAACAGAACACATATGCAATCCCTTGCACTTCAACTGGACGATCAAGAAAATAGAGGCCGCAGAAATAATATTCGTCTGAAAGGCCTCCCGGATTTAGGTCCCAGAGACGACCTCCCTAATAGAATCACCACCATCTTTAATAAAGTTACCAACAGACCCCTGGAAGCCACATTTCTATTGGACCGTGTACACAGAGTCTCTAGGCCCGGTCCGAATGACCCTGCAAACCCGCGGGATGTCCTGTGTCGCTTGCACTACTACTCGGACAAGGACTTGATTGTCAGAGGAGCATGGTCACATGGTCCGATTTCGGTTGATGGAGGCAGGGTTGCGGTCTATCCGGATGTCTCGCCGCAGACGCTTTATATGAGACGTCTACTTCACCCGCTGCTAGACAAGATCAAAGCGGCTGGAGCCACTTATAGATGGGGGCACCCATTTCACGTGGTAGTCAGAAGAGATAATACCTCCTTCATCCTGCGCCATTCCTCGGACTTAGAGCCTTATTTCGTTTCTTGCAAATTGACCCGTTCCCTCACTGGCTGGCACTGGATCTGTCTGAACCACCTCAACGCCGGCGCAACCGGCGCCCGAGTCAGCCTTTCAACAGACCCTCGCTACAGGAATCAATAGGATCTCAGCCAGATCTCTCACTACGTATGCCTCATGAGGCCTGAGCCGGTCTCCGGATCCAAGAATCGCTATCCTGATAATATAGCGTTGGCTTCTACGGCCCCCGAGCTTCCTGCAGCGCCCAGTAGTCCTTTTGGCATATTGTTTCTGTTTACAGGTTCTTCATACGCTCGCCTGAAGAGTTTCCTCACAAGCGGACCCACTGGAGCAGCCTCGACACGTTGTTCTCTTCCTCTGATCGATGGGACTTTCCTGGAAGAGGGTTGATATGCCCGATCTCACGCTACTTACAGAACAGTAGATATACCCTGTCTTTTATATTGCCCCCACCTTTCGTGCCCAGCTTCCCCTGCCCCCTTCCTATTACCCCCAACGTATGTATGCTCCCCCCCCCCATCTTTTAGAGCCCTTTGCCTGCCATGTCCACACAGGCGATAGACCAGGGGGGCGTGGGCTTATTATTATGTTAATGCGTCAGTATTCCTGCCTAGGGCTTTACTATATTATATGTTATATGTGCAATGTTACATTCGCTACTGGGCCACTCCCGTTTATTTTAGGGTTTTCATATGAGCTATTGTGTTGCATACCTACCAAGGGGTAGTCTACCTGTACGGGATGATATCACTTTTCTTAGCCTCCTTTACTTACTCCATATACATATTTTGAGGCTTTCAAGGCGGGGGGTTTTTAGGGATTGTAACATGATGTTTGCAATTGACCAATTATATGTACCACGATATCCCCTGCTCATCTTCTGGCAGGTATTAGATACTTCTGTCTGCTCTCCCTTCATACCTACCTCTCACTCTCCTTCCTCCCTTCCATCCCTTCTCTTTCCCCTCCCCCCCTTTTATTCTCTACAGGTGTCTTGGCGGGTAATTGCACATTGTAGAATACCCGGGCAGGGTTGCTGTATCGGTTGGCAGGAGGCAGTGATGAGTCATTGTAATGCCACTCAGGGGCTACTGGCTTTCCAAAACAGCTTGGTTGATATCCTGAGCTCGTTCTCTTCCAATAACCTTGCCCTGGTGTCCCTCCATGTCCCGCTCTTAAAGCTCTCAGGAAAAGGGATAGTAATGTTTGACGGGCCTTGATGGTTCAGGCCTAGTTATATAAGATGTCCTTGCCTCCTAAGCTCACCCCCTGGTGGACACTGGACGAAAGTTGTATTTTTCATTTGAAGTGCTGCTCACTGCACGGGGCTCCCCCCCCCCCCTGCTTCTCTTTGGTTTTCCTTGTTTCCATTTGTTGCTAAGTTTTTCTCTACAGGTCTCCGTGAGAATTGGCCTCTGGGCCGCCTTTTCTGTATATTTTCTTTTTCTTATACCTGATTTCCCACTTCTACCTCTCACTTCCTTCCCTTTCATCCTATACCTACTCCCGTCGGGAACATGTCCCGTCACTCCCAGACAGACCTACGGTTAGGCTCATTGAATGTCAAGGGCTTACATAGTCCTGGGAAGCGATCCATCCTGCTTAACATGCTGAAAGGCAGACAATTACACGTAGCTTTTCTTCAGGAAACGCACTTGAGTGAACAGAAACCCTTTAAGTTATCCAACTTAAGGTTTCCATACGCTTATCATAGTTTTTCTCCCGATCCGAAATCCAGGGGGACAAGTATCCTTCTTTCCCGCTCTATTCCATGGGAATTTCTGGACTCTCGCAGTGATAGGATGGGACGAATGCTTTTGGTCAAGGGTAGCATTGACTCGCAGATCTATACCTTCGCTTCTTTCTACTTGCCTAATGTGGGCCAGGGGTCAGCACTGATTGTTTTTTTAGATACACTGGAGGAGTTTGGAGAGGGTACCATTGTTCTAGGCGGCGACTTCAATGTGGCATTGGAACCGACCATGGATGTTTCATCGGGTTCATAGTCAATCCCCCACTCCCAACTACGTCGCATTAAACGGGCCCTCCACGACCATAACTTTGTAGATATGTGGCGTCTTTTGCATCCAGCAGACAGGGACTTTTCCTTTTACTCCTCTGTACACGACATTTATTCTAGACTCGATCTGATATTTATCAAACATCGCGCTCTTCCAACATTACAGGCGGCCGACATTGACTCTATCTCCTTCTCAGATCATTGCAAACTCCGTTAATATTCCAATCTCAATGGAAACTTAATCCCTTGCTTCTTAATGACTCTTGTCTCGTCGGATGTACAGCGTACGCTTGAGGACTACTTTATCACAAACACATCCGCCGACACTAACCCAAGGGTGCTATGGGAGGCACATAAATGTGTAGTTCGAGGCACTCTTATCAAGCACGGAGCCCGTTTGAAAAAAGAACGCGCCGGGAACATCGTTCGGCTACTGTCGAAAATTAAGGCCCTAGAAATTACGCACAAACGTTCCCATGAGGTAGAATGTCGAAATGCGTTAATTCAGAAGCGGGATGAATTACGTACCATATTATTATCTAAAGCGAAAGCCACTCTCTCTAAATGTAAGCGCCATTTTTACGAGTATGGTAACAAATGCAGCAGGTCGCTTGCTAGAGCTCTGCGAACTCAACAAGCACGCACTTATGTTCCCTTTATTGCATCCTCCCGCAACACTCGAGCCAACCTGCCTCTGGACATAGCTGCACAGTTCCGCGATTTCTATGCCTCTCTTTATAACACCGATTCCACCAACCCGGCCACGGTGTCAAACGATTTCCGAGCACGTATCCAATCCTATATTTCGGGATTGCCGCCCTTGGCAGTGGAGGTTCTCTCTGCCTTGGAAGAACCGATTACCATGATCGAACTAACTGATGCGCTTAAAAATTCTGCTGCTGGTAAGGCCCCGGGGCCTGATGGTTTCACTCTATCCTACCATAAAAAATGTATCTCCTGCCTTGGTCCGCATCTATTGTCATCCTTGAATTCTCTATCATCCTCCACACGCGTCCCTCCAGACGCACTCAGGGCCCATATAGCAGTGATTCCCAAACCGGGGAAAGACCCCTCGCAGTGCTCCAGCTACAGGCCAATTTCACTGCTTAACGCAGATATTAAACTCTTCGCCAAGATTTTGGCAATGCGGCTGGCCCCCTTGCTTGGTGAGGTAATCCATCTTGACCAGGCGGGGTTCATGTTAGGTCGAGAGGCCCGGGACAACACTACAAAAGCGATCAATCTCATACACAAGTCCAAAATGTCCCGTATACCACTTATGCTTCTGTCCACGGATGCTGAAAAAGCATTTGACAGAGTTAACTGGACGTATATGGAGGAAACACTTCTCCGACTCGGACTGGGTCCTCAAATGATGGGTTGGATAATGTCATTGTACTCCTGCCCTTCCGCTAGGGTTCGTGTGAATGGTATTCTTTCAGATGATTTTACAATCCATAATGGGACCCGCCAGGGCTGCCCCTTGTCCCATTTGATTTTTATCCTTACTCTGGAACCATTCTTAAGACATGTTCGTGCGAATCAGGACATTACGGGAATAGGAGAGGGATCCCGGGTCGCTAAAGTAGCAGCATACGCAGACGACCTGTTATTCTTTCTTACTAACTCTTCTGTCTCCCTCCCGAATCTGATGAAGGAGTTTAGTCGCTTTTCCAGCCTTTCTAATTTTAAAATAAATTTTTCCAAATCCGAGGCCATGAATGTCTCCCTTCCCCCCGCCCTGTTGCCTACACTAGAGCAATCTTTCAGTTTCAAATGGAACCCGGTGGCCCTTAAATACCTGGGCTTGCGCATCCCGGCGGACCTGAAGGAGATCTATAACTTAAACTTCCCTGGGTTCCTCACTGAAGTGAAAGCAGATTGTGCCAGATGGTCGGGGGGCACATTTACGTGGATGGGCCGTTGCACGATTTTTAAGATGAATGTTCTACCCCGTCTACTTTACCTCTTCCAAGCCCTTCCGATAGCAATCCCCCCTTCATTTTTCAAAGTGATTAACACCATTCAAAAGTCATTTGTGTGGAATGGCAAACATCCACGTCTCAGTCGTGCGCTCCTGTGCCGTTCCCGGGAGACGGGGGATTGGCACTTCCTGACATTCGCTCGTACTACATTTCAGCCCACCTGTCGCGGGTGGTGGATTGGTGCAGGCATGCCCCCTTTAAGGCCTGGATAGGTCTGGAGCAAGGCTTTTCGGAGATTCCTTTAGAGACGACTCCGTGGATGAAACGGGGACTTCTCACAACTCTTCTCCATCACCCCACGATCGGCCCTACGCTCCGTTGTTGTGCTCTCCCTCTTTACTCTCCCATGACTCCGATCCTGGGAAATCCCTCCTTCCCTTCTGGGGTGAATGATCCGGTGTTCAAGTCCTGGTCGTCGCCAGGGGTATTTAGGGCAGAACACTTCCTGAAAAACTCAAGAGTGGCTCTCTCTCGTGGAGCTGACACGGATGCCTGACCTCCCCCCTTTGGGTTACTGGCGTATATTTCAACTCCGCTACTTCTGCTCCTCATTGCCTTCCCCGGCTCTATTCCATGCCCCTAGATCCCAGCTGGAATCGATATGTGTCGGCAAAGATCCGGCTCGCCATACTCTATCCACGATTTACCGTCTTCTTCTAAACCCGCCGGACTTACCGACGCCTGGATACATTTCTGAATGGGAGGTTGATCGGGGGATCACATTTACCACATGTCAGAGTGCCCGAATTCTCTCCCTAGCACACAAAACCTCAATTAGCTCACGATATCAGTAAGCTAGCTTCAAACTGCTTTCACGATGGTATAGAACTCCGATCCGTCTCCATCGCATTTTCCCAACCGTCTCGCCTCTTTGTTGGAGGTGTGGTATGGATAATGGTACCCTTCTTCACACTTTCTGGTCTTGCACACTACTAACAGAATTTTGGGATGGAGTTAAGAGGGTGATCTTCAAAGTAACTGACACCACCTGTAACATGGATGCGGCCTTCTTCCTCCTCCATCACTGTGACATTCCGGCTAACACCTATAAACGCTCTCTGCTACACTTTCTAGTGATGGCTGCAAGACACTGTATTCCCTTACGCTGGAAGAAATCCTCTCCTCCGACATTGTCCCTCTGGGTTTCGAAGGTCAATGATCTTATGCATATGGAGGACCTGACTTCCTCCATTCACGATACTCACGCTAGGTTCTGCCGCACGTGGGCTCCTTGGATCGTGTTTCAGGACACTGACTCCTACACAGACATTCTTGGAAGTGTAGACAATATTGGATAGCTTGTGGGATCCTGATGGGAGTGGCGGGGGTCCCCTCGGGGGGAGCGGTCATTCCTCCCTCCTCTTCTATCCCCCTCTTTTACTTTCTGCCTAGGTCTGTTTCTCTAGTGCATCTTGGGGAAGTTCATTAGTATAATCTAGAGATGTAATATAATGTTACCTCATGGGAGGTTTACAGTATAAGGTTCAAAGGCATACATCTTTATTTCTGTAAGAGGTTACACCTTCCTATATGTACTTGATGTATCTTGTATTCTGTAAATATGTGGCTGTTGGCCACGAAAATAAAGAATTTCAGAAAAAATAAATGAGCCTAAGTAATAAACAGAAAATTTGGAAATATAAGGGTCCTTTTATACGGTCCAATATAGGCCCTGAAAACGAGTGCCGATCGGCGAGACAACTCGATCGGCACTCGTTTTCTTCTTCCACAAGGAGAAATAACCAGTTATGTATTGGGACGAGCGATCGTTACTACAATCGCTCGTCCCCATACATTTCCATTATGTTGGCAGCACATCTCCCTGTTTACGTAGGAAGATGTGCTGCCAACTAGCGACCATTTTACCGGCCACATAAATGAGCAGATCAGCCGATGAACGAGCGTTTGCCCGATCATTGGCCCGTGTAAAAGGGCCATAAGTGGCATTTACTTTGTTTGCTTTGTGCCAGCACATATAGTATGAACCCCAGGGGTCCATAGCAATAGCACAGTGGTGGCTCCTGAACTTAAATTTACCTGTTGTCTGGAGAGGTGGTCGGGTCTTTCTCATCTGATATATGCTACAAGAAAGTAAAAACACACTTATATATTCATAGCAGACGATTGGAAAATGTAACAATGTATCAGTGATGTAACAGAGTTCCTGATCTGTATCGGTTAGTTATAAGCTGTTTGAGATTAGAAAAAACATTTTTTTTTTTTAAACAGCGCCACTCTTTTCCAATGGCTGTAATTGGTATTGCTAATTAGTCCTATTCAAGCAAATAAAAAAAGGTATGGGCCCAACATTCTTTGGAAAGAGAACTGTGTAATGCATCATTTCTCCTGTGGCAGCGCTGCAGGGAATTTGAACACTTGCCACCAGTTTTCCTGCAGATTACAAGATAATTGGGGGTCCTAGAAGAGGGAAACCCTGTGATCAGTTGATCTTCAAGGGACCTTCTAAGGGTCCTTTCCACGGCTCGACATGGGCCATAAAAAGGAGCGCTAATCAACAAGATGATCGGCGCTCGTTTTGCTCCAGTCACAAGGGGCAATGATCGGTTATGTATGGGAATGAACGATCGCTGTAAACAAGCAGATCAGCAGATGATCGAGCGTTTGCTTGTTCATTGGCGGATTGTTGCCCTGTTTACACAGGGCAATGATCGGGAACGGGTGTTGCGATCATTGGCTCGTGTAAAAGGGCCTTAACAGAAAAGGGATTGCTCAAAGCAAACAACCAATTTAATAAGAACATATGGTAATAAGAGTCACTATCATAATAGTCAATTCCTATTGTTACGTAATAGGTTATATTGGCCATACATAGTCCGATTCTACAGTCTCATCTGGGATGAATAGGTGGAGATAATGGCCGTTTTTGGCTTTGCAAGCTAAACAGAAAGTAACTGGAAATATGAATACAAGGGCAGTAACATAGAGGACATTATAAATAAACACTCTACCTGCGGCCACACGGTGCTTGGAGAATGAAGTGGTCCTTGACTAATAAGCAAGTAGGAGGTATCATGTGTTAAAGCATGTCGTTGAGCGGCAGTGTCAGCCATTATTCTCATATTGTCCTGGCTGTAGTTATTTGAGGTGTCTGTATTTCCTAGCCCCACAGATCTGTCCATAAGAACTGAAGCTTGAGCTTCATTTTTATATGGCTTTTGAGCACTGAGATCCTGATGAAGAGTCAGCTGTGGGGTCACATTATGTTTATATGAATTTCTGACGGGTTGAGTGTTCTGAAACATGTACTGAGACACTGCGCCCAACTGAATAAGCTGCAGATCACGGGACTGATTTTGGGTGTAATGCTCCGTTTTGGAATTGCCGTACGCGGTTTGTTGAAGTGACCCGTGATGGTGATGGGATTGCGGCACGTTGTGATGCATTTCTTGCCCTGCAGACTGCATTTGGTAATACTCTGACAACTGACCAGTGAATGGTCCCTGTTGCTGTATCGCCTGATGTAAGAGTCGATGCTGTTCCGGCTGATGAGGTTGCATATAATAGCGAGTTTGTCCGTGTTGTGATTGGACCGGATTTGACGGCACTTGCTGCCCATAATGCTGCCCTGGCTGCATTAAAGACTCTGGCTGTATCTGAGCCGCATGCTGGAAGTAATCATAGTAAAAAGCGGCCTGGGATTGCTGCCCCGGCTGTAGATGATGCTTCTGCTGTTGGTTTTGATGCATTTGCTGAGCAATCGGAGGATACCGGTCCATAGCGGTAAGCTGTGCTTGCTGCTCACCAGTTGGTTTGACGGACAGCAGCTGCCTGAGGGTACTGTCACAGTCAGCTAGGGACTGTTCGGGTAAACCCTGAGCCATGGCATGGATTCTTAAGTTCTGCCTAGCAAATACTTGCGTGAAAGAATCCAATTTATGTAAAGCTCTGCTGGTCACTTTCGACCGATTATCAAGTTCGGGATAGTAAGACATCTGGTAGGCGCCAGGCGTGGTATCCGTTGGTACCTGTGAATTCCATTGTAAGCTTTGGTCAAAGCAATTGATGTTATTCCCCCCCTGAGTGTGATTGCCTACATTCGACCACTGAGACGTTCTCGATGCATCGACCTGTCCAGTATTTTTAGCTCCAGGATTTAACGTGACATCTCTGGAATCTTGGGATAAGTGAGGAGAGGATGAAGACGACTCGGAGGCGTTCATGTCCAGAGAGTCATAACTGTGGTTGAGCACCTGGCTGTTTGCCTGGTGCTGCATTTGTTGATAGTACAAACTATCGCTACTGTTGGATACAAGATGTGTCTTGTACATCTGTTGGTCTTCCATAGTGACTGGGGTAACCAGATCTGGTTGGAGCAGTTCCCATGTAGGATAATGTCCCTGAGAGATGAGTAGAAATAAAGTGTGCAGTTAAGTATTGAGCGTGCCCATTTATTTGGAAGAAGCGATTCTTCTAGTTATAACACAATAAGATCTTCAAATGCAGAAAGCCTAGATTCTTCAGAAGGAGACCATACAGGACAATGCAACAATCTTGTAGAAGAGCCATCCATCTGCAAAAACCAAGAACATTCCCTTAATATTTTATTATTAGAAATCAGTAGAGTTAAATCAACGTACATTATAACCAGTCACCGATCTCTGAAATAGAAATATTACTTTGAAAGTCAATGCATAATTTAAAGTCATTGGCTGGCCGTGGACCAAGAGAATTAATTGGCAGGTCAATCTTTGCAACAATTTCAAAAATAAAAAAAATTAAGCAACTTCGCAAATAGTATTAATTAAAAATATATTGTTTTGTGTCTACAGCTTCTATACAGGCTGATGCGTCTCCATGGTAACAGACTACGAACAAACCCTGTGTTGTCTGATTCTATTGTCACACACCCTTCCTACAAAGATCAGACCATTACTACTCTGTTTGTAGTCTCTTAGCATGGGATACATATAGGTCTGTATAGAACGTAAAGTTGCTTATTTTTTATATTTTTAGAGTCATTGAAACAACAAAAAAAATAGTAAAAAGTATTTACAGTATTTTAAAGGTGGCCACAGGCATAAAATGTTTGTCAGTAGATCCTATCAATTTTAATGGGATCTGCTGGCAGTCTATTGGGCCCGGGATACCCTCAGCCAGAAGAAAATAAAAAAGGCAAAAAAAATATTCCAGTTCAATTATTTTGTTTCCCTGAAGGTAAGCAGAGTAAGAGATGCCTGGCAGCTGCTTAAACCGTCAATGTTTTTTTCTAAAAAAAAATAATAATTTAAATTTGTAATGAGAATACAGAAGAAAGAGAAGGGAGACATGGCACATAAACAATTCGACATAGACAAAGACATTACATGATAATAATCCTTACATTGATCCAAGTCAATAGGTTAATTTAACCCTGCTGTTATTTATTAAAATAACATCCTCTATGTATGAAGGACCTGAGGTGTAATCATCATTATAGGAAAGGTTCAAACTCAGATACCATTGTGTCCCGGGCAGTAGCTCTTCTCGTTGACCCACTGTTGATGCTGGACAGCTCCAATGCTGAATTAAATTGTCTAGCTTCTCTTGATTTTTGCCTCTTGAGATTCCTTGCCTTGGTTACCTGATTAGTCTCACCCTTTTGACTCTTATATAAGCCTGGATCTTGTATTTCCTCAATGCCAGAATATTGAGATTCATGCCACTAGTCTTGTTTCTATCTTTCTAGAAAGTTGTTGCTATTTATTTGTGTACTGAACTTGGATTGTTTCCTGACCCTTCTCTACCTTATGCTACAGACTGTTGCTGCTTTTTTGTGTACCAAACTTGGATTGTTTCCTGACCACCTCTTTGCCTCACTCTACAAACTGTAACCGCTATCGGCGTATCAAATTTGGATTATTTTTTTTTCCACTGGTCTCAATCTTACTCTACAAACTGTTGCTGCTTATCTGTGTACCACACTTGGATTGTTTCCTGACCATATTTATTTCTATGGGAAGAGGGTAGCCAGCCACTTCCTGACATTTCTGATAGCAGAACAATAAAGGATCCAACTTGCCAATGTTCGTATCGTCAGGGACTGTTGGAAGCCTTCCGTAAATTAAATAGTTGGTGGATTACCAAAACATATTCTATTGTGTATGAGCAGCTTTAGTGAGGACAGGGCTGCATATGACAAGTGCAGTTTCATTATTTGAGTAAGGAAAAAAAAAAAAAAAGGGAATGCTACACTAAGCAAGTGTGCCATACAAATTCCCCCCAATAAGTGTGGTACAAGGTCCATGTAAAACTGACGTATAAACCTTGTGACGGGTACAGAACCTCTACCAAAGTCTATACACCAACTTAGTAATTCACGAGTAATATTAGGCATTAACTGTCACGTGTGAATGCAGTCATAACAGTCTTAGGTTTGTGGAGATGGTTTGATATATCAGTAAGTATTTAAGTAAATACACAAAACAGTGCCCTAACATAGTACAAGATATTAGAGTTATGTATACCGTACCTTTTTCTCTCAGTCGATAAGAGTCCACTAACTGTTCTCACACAGTATGGGATACGGTCAACTGTTTTAGTACTTTTCTAGCAGAAGAAGCTATCTGGATCACATTCCGTATCTTCCTCACTTTCACTTGAATGATATTTTATGTATAATATCTAGAGGTCATGAGAAAAAAATATTAAAAACACTGAACAAAGTGAAATCCAAAATAAATTTTACAAGAAACGCTTTTAAAAACAATGTTTTTATTTTGACATCTGAATTTCGCACAGAAAAATGCATTAAAATGAATGTCCACCATTTTTTTTTTTATCTGAATAGGTCCAACCTTCTATGCAGAATAATTTACTTCTATCTCTTTATAAGGGTCGGAGCTCTGTTTTTCTGAAACATAGTTTAAAGTTAAAAGATACGGTAACATTATGGCAGCCTGCAGCCACCACTAGGGGGAGCCTAGGAGCGAACTGCATCACGTATAAACGGTATGCCGTAATTTCTTAAACTCCCTCCCAGGCTGCCAGAATGGTAAATCCCAACTCTGTATCTATCTAGAGCACTGTGCCGGAAAAACTAAGCTTCAACCACTTTTAAGATATTTTAAGAAATAAATCAGCACAGAATATTGGACCTAAAAGCTCTTGGATGATACGGATTCTCCTTGCAGAGGTCAAGCTGGTAGGGAGTCTTAAGGGCAATGCATCCTGGGATAAATTATGCAAAATAGCTCTCTTCCAGAAGGACGAAAACGGTCTGTCTAGTGCCAACTATAGCAGACTACCCTATAAGTCAATGTCCGGCCCTTCATAAAGCCTTGAAACACAACTTAGGGTAATAGCCAAACCACAGGCACTCATCTAAAAAGGAAATGTTGTTAAAATTTGGACAGTCACTTTGAGGTAGACCAAGAACTTGAAAGTTCTTTAAATTCTAGGGGGAGTTTTTTCTTGTACTCCTTGTCGCCCTCTGCTGCATAGTGCAGGAATGAACATTCTTTGCTCACACATACTACTGGGAGTACACACCGCTGGGACCCCCACTGCACCCCTGGCAGTGAGGAGGAGCTTGAATAAAGCAGCAGTCAAGCATGCGCCCGCCGTTCCATTTACGGTCAATGAGAATAAAGGAAACAGCCGAGCGTTGTACTCAGCGGTTTCCGTCATTCCCATAGATATTGAATGGAACGGTGGGCGAATGCTCGACCGTCACTCCATTCAATGTTCTCCACACTGCAGCCGAGCAGTGGGGGTCCCAGTAGTGGGGCCCCTTTAATGAAATCAACATGCTTTGCTGACAAATACCTAATGTGGCCATTTCAAGGCAAAAAAAATATTGAGATCTGAGTGAAAGTACAAGGACACAACTGTTATAAACTATGTAGTGAAGCTGGCCAAACGTCTGACTTCTCAGCTTCCTTATTATATATTTAGTCTAAAAATTATGACATTCCAGGAAACGAACAAAATCATTTACATAATAATCCACTGCGCTGAACGACCTACTAACAAAAAGGATAAACAAAACAAAGTTATGAAAGCGGTTGTTCCATCGGGATATCCCCTGAACATATGCCCTATTTAATCAGTAATATATGGGAATACATGAGACTTTGTAATATGGAAAATGAAACTTTCCTCATCTTCTAGGAGTCGGTAGTTCCCCTTTCCCTACAAGTCATGTTCATATTCTGAAGCCTCCTCAGTCATAAAAAAAAATCTGTAGGAGGGGGAGGGGGTGAAGCAGCATCTCTCTAACAGTGGGGGATAAGGAGATTACACCATCTTAACTTAAAGGGGCTGTCCAGGCATGGGACTGTTTTCTATACTGATGACTTATTCACAGGACAGGTCATCAGTATATGTTCGGTGGGGGTCTGACAACCGGATCCTGCGACGATCAGCCGTTCCGGGTGCCGGAAGCTATGCAGGGTTGGTGCAGGAAGCGGATGGCTATGGTCACAGTATAGCGGCCGTGCTGCAGCTCTGCGCCTATTCAAGTGAATAGGAACAGAGCTGCAGTAACCCAGCACGACCGCTATACAATGTACAGAGCCTTTTGCTTCCAGCACCGACCCTGCTTAGCTTACAGCGCCCGGAACAGAGGATGATCAGTGCATGATCAGGGTGTCGGACTCCCCATCGATCATATACGGATGACCTATCATGTGGATAGGTAATCAGTATAGAGAAAACAGTCCCATGCCTGGACAACCCCTTTAAAGTAGATCTGTTAGCTGAATATGCTGCCCTAGGTAAGGGCAGCATATTACAGGGACAGGTCCATCATCCCATTAGCCACAAAAAAATAAAAAACACAGTTTGGCTAATACGAGAGATGCAGAATACAGTGGACTGTATAAGTTTACAGTTATAAGTCCGGTATATTCATGAGGGGTGTGTGATTACACCTGTAGATATGGTAATGATGCCGTCTTGACCTCAGACCACCGCTTCTTCCATTGTACATAGGGGAAAGCAACATTTTGTAACCTTCCACGTAGACTCTGCTGGTCCATAATACAAGATATCAGTACATAAAGTATAAGGGAACGAAAAAAAGAGAGAGAAAACGCCTGGCGCACATAGTGCATCATCATCATCATCAAAGAAAAGCAAATAGGGGTCTGGGGGTAAGAAATATGCCTAACACAAGGCGCTGTGCTGGGGGCACAACACCCTCTCGGGCTTGTCAGAGCAGGATACTGCAGCTAGGATTCCAGCTTGGAGCCACACGGGCACTGTGTTAAATTAGGTCTGACCTCTTCATCAGGCCAAAATAAAGTGGGTCTCTCCAGCCACTTGTATGTTTTTTTGCCTGATGAAGAGGTCGGTCCGATCTTGTAACGCGTAGCTTATTTTCAATTAAACATATAGCATTTACCTCCTGCCTCACATGGACTGATTGCCACAATCATTTGCATATACATTTTTTTGCAAAGAGACAGCGCTGGGGAAGTATTCCAAAAAATATATATCTATATTTTTATTCTACCTCCTATTATACCTAGATATCAGTACAGGTAGACTTGATGCATCCAACAGGTAAGTTACATTTTATTTTGCCAGGTTACTTCATGTTCTGCATGCAAAACAAAATGGTTCTGCTTAAGATCTACTAAGGCCCCAGCACACGACCGTATATTTGATCTGTAATTACGGACCCATTTATTTCTATTGCCCACTGACACCTTTCCATATTTTTACTGATGGGTGTACGTGATGAAAAAATGATAGAACATGTCCTATACTGGTCAGTAATTACGGCACGGACTCTCCCATAGAAGCCTATGGGGGCTTCTGTAAATATGTCTACAGGTACATCTGTAAACCGTCCGTCTATGCAACAAGTTGGTGACATCATTTGCAGCCTCCCACTTTTTTTTTTTTACGGATCCGTAACTACAGACACCCTTCCGTATATATGGATGAATTACGGATCCATATTTATGGACAGTATTTACGGATAGATGAAAATACAGTCGTGTGCAAGGGGCCTAAGGTAGAATTTTTTAAATTTATTTTAACCCTTACAATAAGAGTTCATATATTAAAGTTGCGTCATCCACACAACTCCTTTTTTGTTTGAAGCCGGCCAGGTTACTGGGGGTCCAGTTTCTGAAACCCTGGAAAATCAGCTGACATTGCGGGGAAAAGCTGAGGCCAGCAATGTAATGTTACATGCCGGCTATCCATAAAAAAACACATGGATGAACCACGTCCGCCAAATCGAATAAAGTGCTTTGTTAGCAGTTCTGGCTAAATAGGTGAATTCTGAGTAGGGAACCCTATTATTTAATGTCTGTATACCCTAATACACCTTATAAAAAGGGGTTCCCTTGATGAGAAAGCTCCTTTAAAAGGCGTATTCCCACCTGTCACATTTATGACATATCCGCTGGATACGCCCTAAATGTCTGTTAGATGCGGGTCCCAGCTCAGGGATCCGCACCTATCCCTAGAATGTCTGTTCGGCTGTTTCCGTTACACTCCTAGGCATGAATGGAAAGAGCGGGGTACACGCACGACCACCTCTCCTTTCATTCCTTGCCTGGATAAGAGTCAGATGACCCCAGTTCTGGAGATATGTGTAGGTACCAGAGCTAGGACCCTCATATATTAGACATTTATGGTACATACCGTTAATATGCCATAAATGTTTTCCTTGAGAATACCCCTTTAAGGTTCTCTTAAATGATCAAACTGAAGCACTGAACTGTGGAATGTGTTAATACCAATCATTTCTAAGAGAAAATAAGGAAGCAAAATAGAGAAGGGGAAAAACTCAAATTTTAGAAAACAATGAACAGACAGTGACACCACATTACACCTATAGTCTACAAGCAGGCAATGACAGAGAAACGTCAAGCGGCACGGAATTCCACAGAAGAGACACTGGTAGAAATGGTTCTCCACCTAAATTTAATAACACGGCCTGACTGCTTCCAAACTGATTTGAGGCCTGGGTATCTATTAGATGACTAAGCTATAAGACACAGTTTGGATGTGAGGCTGTATACGGTGTCTGGCATCTATCTGAAATGGACACTTGGGTGGAACATTGGATATCTGTAATTAGCTCCCCCTAGAGGCGCCGCCGGTAGGCAGAATTGTATTATGTTCTCTTATGCCACTCTAACAGGAGATCAGGGATCCATAAAGAATATGCAATCACAGCCACTAGCTTACTTTATTGGGTTATCTTATAGTTGCCCTAATTTAAAGGGATCTGTCCTTACCCCATAGCGTACACAACTGTAACCCTGTGAATATGATCATAAACAACTCTAGGTCTTCAAGTTAAAGTGTAATAAAACGTTCGACAAACTTCTGACATGTCATAAGTTTTGATTGGTGGGGGTCCGAGCACCAATTTAGTTTCTGTTCGGCCATTTCCGGAAATCAATGTATTGGAGTACGGACCCAATAGAAAGTCTGTGAGCCCGTACACGATACATCGGCTTTCCGGAAAAAGCCGAACCGAAACAGCTCAGTCCTGACACGATCGCTTCTGCCGCATCATTTTAGCAATTGGTAGGGGTCTCAGTGCTCGAACGCCCATCAATCAAAACTTCTGACATGTCAGAAGTTTGTTGAACGTTTAGTTATCCTTTAAAGATGCTCTGTCACCACATTATAAGTGCCCTACCTCCTACATAAGAGATGGGCGCTATAATGTAGGTGACAGTAATGCTTTTTATTTAGAAAAACGATCTATTTTTACCACGTTAGTAGCGATTTTAGCTTTATGCTAATTCATTTCTTAATGCCCAAGTGGGCGTTGTACGGAGGAGTGTATGACGCTGACCAATCAGTGACCAATCAGCGTCACACACTTCTCTCCATTCATTTACTCAGCGCATAGGTATCCTGCTAGATCAGTATGTGCTGTCTTATACTGACACATTAACGTTACTGAAGTGTTTAGACCGTGAATAGACATTCCTTCCAGCCAGGACGGGATGTCTATTCACAATTCCGACACTTCGTTAACGTTTCTGTGGTACTTACAGCAGAGCAAAGCGTAATCTCGCTGTAAACTGTCATTTACAGCGTGATCTCGCGAGATTACGCTTGCTCTGCTGTAAGTACCACAGAAACGTTAATGAAGTGTCGGGATTGTGAATAGACATCCCGTCCTGGCTGAAAGGAATGTCTATTCACTGTCTAAACACTTCAGTAACGTTAATGTGTCAGTATAAGACAGCACATATTGAATAACGCAGTGTCACTATGCGCTGACTAAATGAATGGAGAGAAGTGTATGACGCTGATTGGTCAGCGTCATACACTCCACTGTACAACGCCCACTTGGTCTAAAGTAAAACACGCCCACTTGGGCATTAAGAAACGAATTAGCATAAAGCTAAAATCGCTCCTGACGTGGTAAAAATAGATAGTTTTTCTAAATAAAAAGCATTACTGTCACCTACATTACAGCGCCAATCTCATTATGTAGGAGACAGGACACTTATAATGTGGTGACAGAGTCTCTTTAAGCAGAAATCTAGGAGTGTGATATTTAAAGTTTATGGCCTCAAAAAAGATCTGTATGTTAATTCTAGATTTCCTGTTGAGGTAAAGATCAGTGTTTCCTGTCACATGTAACTAGAATATATTTAACCTCTATAATACAGATAAAGCAGATACAGTATCAGTGTTTGTAATATATGTTGTTATGTACGTAGAGAAATAGATAGAGGTGAAATGCAACATACTGCATATCCATGTGAAAAACTGAAGTTAGGCCGTATTCACACGCGGTGGATTATCTGCTGCTGTACATTATTGCTGCGGCCATAGGTTTCAATGGGATTTTATGAAACGTGTGGTTTTCAGGCTATTCTTTTAAAAACACAGCATGCTCTATAGGTGGCCCTTTTGGAAGTAGGTAAAAAAAAACAAAAACCTTTCTGTGGCATCTCCAGCTTTCACTGATAGCCGGGTAGTCACCCACAACCTAAAAAGACCTTTTAACAGAGAGGTGAACTGGCTGTAATTAAGGGGTTTAAGGGAGTCGTCACCAGAATGTGCGTATTAAACTAGTACCAGGGTATTGTAGAGGAGACTAACCGGTTTCTGGCGTTTATTTTCGGCTTGCTGCCCCCTTTGTAGAGAAATCAGTCTTATTAACTTTATGCGCGCGTCCCTGCTCTCTACTCAGCGCATGCGCAGTACTGCTGATTAGAATGGAGAGCAGAAAGATCGTACTGCGCATGCGCCGGGTTAAGAGCAGAGACGCACACGCGTTACAGATAGTACGGGGCCAGGCATGAACGCGCCGATTACGCTGCCGGGCCCCTGTCAATCAATGTAAGAAGGGAGGGAGGGGGGGTTGAACTGAGGAGCGACGTAAGAGCATTTAAGTGCAACGGCGACGCCCTCGTTGCATCTAAATGCTCATTAGCATAAAGTTAATAAAACGTATTTCTCTACAAGGGAGGCTGTAAGCAAAAAATGAAAATAAACGCTAGAAACAGGTATGCCTCCTCTACAATGCCCTGGTACTAAGTGTAATACAGACATTCTGGTGACAGACTCCCTTTAAAGGGGTTGTCCAACTTCTGACAACTGATGACCCATCCACCAGATAGGTCGTCAGTAGGTCATCAGTGCGGGTCCAACACCCGGACCCCACACAGATAAGCCGATCCGGTGGCCTGCGAGCACCGGCTGTTGTGGCACATACTGCTATGGACGGAGCCAGGAAGCAGTTGGCTCCGTACATAGCATAGCGGCCGTGCTGCAGAACTGCAGGTCCACTCATATTCACTTGAACAGTACTGCAGTTCGGATGCTATTCCGTGGGCGGAGCTAAATGCTTCCGGCTTGTACGTCCGATGCACGGAGACACCGGACCACCTGATCTGTGCGGGGCCTGGGTGTCGGATCCCCACAGATCATGTACTGATGACCTATCCGGTGGATAGGTCATCAGTTGTCAGAAAATGGAAAACCTCTTTAAGGACATGCATTATAGTTGCCAAAATTCCTCCTTTTAGTGTGCCACTTATTTCAAGTGACTCGATTATCTAGGAAATGATCTCGTTCTGTATGAATTGACTCACCTGAGTTTTAAGCTGGCAGCAAAAAAGTGACCACACCTCTGTAATTCCATATAACAAACACTTCTATGGGTTCTAGAACCAACACACAACCCGTCTACCGGCCATGTCATCATCTAGTCTCCACATAACCTCGTGTTTTCACTGCGGACTTATATATAAGTGATGAGATGATTGTATGAAGACATTGATTTGTTTTATATCATTTCTAGTTACATATAGTATATTTATCATTTATAGTTTTTAGATATTTTATAGTAGATCTGGCTGCACACAATGGCTCACAAACCACCACGGCTGGTCTAGAAGTCTTCCGCTTCTTCGGTGGATTCACACGTGTAATAAAAATACGCCACATTTGCCGCAGCCAATCCATACATGGGGATTTTGTTGCGGATTTGCGGCAGACTGCTGAGGATTTCACCCTCGGCAATGAATCCCAGGGAAAAGTTTCTAAAGTAGCGAATAGTATGATATGCTGCTTCTAGGAACAGAGTGTCTGAGTTCATCTAATAGAGAATCCAATAGCGCCTTCGCAAACAGGCACGGACAGAAGAGGTGGAAGGGTGTTTCTATTCATAAAGGGGTTGACCGGACATGGGACGTTTTATTCACACTGATGACCAAGTCACAGGATATGTCAGCAGTATATGATCTGTGGGGGTCTGCCACCCGGGCCCCGCACCGATCAGCTGTCTCCGGGGACTGGATATTATGCAGGGTATGCAGCGCTGGTGCCGGAAGCAGTTGGCTCCATACGCTGTATAGCGGTCGTGCTGCAAAATGGCTCCTATTCAATTGAATAGGAGCAGCTGCAGTACCGCAGCTCGGCCACTATACTGCGTATGGAGCCATTTGCTTCTGGCATGGACATCCGGTGCCCAGAGGCAGCCGGACCCCACTGATCATATACTTCTGACCGATCCTGTGTCCGGACAAGCCCTTTAATGGTTCTATTCTAATTCTTAATGCTTCTATTAATGGTTCTCTTACCAGACAGACTCTTTTAAGGGGGTCTCTGGAAAATAGCTCTCATCCAAAAGAAAGAATACTGCCTCCCTAGTGCCACCTATAGGTGACTACCCTGTAAGTCAATGTCCGATCCGGTCTTAAAACATGACACGGGTTGATCGCCAAACCTGTTTGGTGAATGCCAGGAGAACGTTACCTGCCTGACTGCATTGTGCCAACTGTAAAGTTTGGTTGAGGAGGGATAATGCTGTGGGGCTGTTTTTCAGGGTTTGGTGTAGGCCCTTTAGTTCCAGTGAAGAGAAACCTTAATTCTTCAGCATACCAGGACATTTTGGACAATTGTAGTTTCGAACTTTGTGGGAACAGTTTGGGGTTTGTCCCTTTTCTGTTCCAGCACGACTGCGCCCCAGTGCACAAGGTCCATAAAGACATGGTTGGTTGGTTGGTTAGTTAGTTGGGGGAGTTTGGTGTGGAAGAACATGACTGGCTGCAGAGAGTCCTGATCTCAACCCCATCCAACACCTTTGGGATGAACTACAACAAAGATTACGAGCCGGACCCCTTCCCCCAACATCAGTGTCTGACCTCACAAATGTTCTTCTGGGTGAATGGGCAAAAATTCCCACATACACACTACACAATCTTGTAGAAAGTCTTCCCAGAAGTGTGGAAGGGGAACAACTCCATATTAATGCCTATGGATTTAGAATGGGATGTGATAATAGCTGCTGTATGTGTAATGTGCAGGTGCCCCAATACTTTTGTTCATATAGTGTATTTATGGTGGTCTGTGGGAAAGGATTAATATGTAACAAAATCTCATTTATTAGGCTGCTGTAGACGTGTATTAGATGTAGTGGAGCCAGAAATGTTGTACATAACCTGAATAGTTTGGGTCGTTTCCTCCCCTCTGTACCATTTCTGTAAGGCCCCATGCATATGACCCTAGATTTGGTCCGTAATTACGGACCCATTCACTTCTATTGCCCATGGACACCATCCTGTATATTTACATGTCCTATTTTTTGCTTTTTACGGACTGTGCTCCCATATACTTTATATTGGTGCACATCTCGCAAATGCTGGTGGCTATCAGCGGCCATCAGTGCTTGTAATCACGGAACGTGATTAAGGGCATGTTCGTGTGCATGGGGCCTATGTGTTCCTTTTCTCTGTCAACCATAATGAATGGGCGGCTCTTCTTAGCATGTAATCTAGCACACATACCAGAGGGAGAATTACTGTAGATGCATGCCCCTCTTCCCCCTCCTCTGACTTCTATTTAAAGTTTTACACTAGAGAGAATTTTTAGAGACTGCGGGGGTTTCTGAACATTTACAGAGATCCTGCAGGTCAGGAAGACGGAGCTACGAGGTGAGGAACTTGCCACTTTCCTCTAAGATGATATATTACACAATGTAATATATTCACATGTACCAACTGATTATAAATACAGGCAGGCTTTCATTTTATTTGAAGCATGAAGATATGCTATGTTATGTTGACATGGCACCGTGAGGGTGTCCGTCCTTTTATCAGAAGAAATAGCTCTGCATGTTATGGTATTTATTTGGGCATTTTTGTACGGAACTGTGACTGTGGCAAACGGAGTCTCTGACGCAGATGTGAACAGAGCCTTAAAATTACAAAGAATTTATTAAATTGGTCAATCCTGTTTACTTTTGTATACCACAAAACATTCACTTACACTTCCTCTTTTAATTTCCTGTGCCTCTCCCTTAGACGCACAAATTTTATTTTTCCTGTATATACATCTAATCTTTAGGATGTGGACTACACTGAGATGGTAGGATCCATTTACCAGGTTTGTAATTTGCATATAAATCAGTATTTGGGAGAACAGAATTTTCTCTCATCCCTACCAATAATGGTTCATGGACAACCCTGGCACTATGCGAAAACTGTCATTAATTTGATCAATGTCTGAGACATGTTGCACTTGTCATGATAAATGCCACGCCCATTGACTACATATGAATTGCGCGCTGTATAACACTATGCTGTAAGCTCCCCCTAGTGGTGGCTGTGGGTAACCAGAATTTCATCATTTACCACTTTATTAGCGATTTTAGATTTATGCTAATGAGTTGCTTAATGCTCAAGTGGGCGTATTTTTACTTTAGACCAAGTGGGCGTTGTACAGGGGAGTGTATGACGCTGACCAATCAGCATCATGCACTCCTCTCCATTCATTTACTCAGCGCATAGGGATCCTGCTAGATCCTTATGTGCTGTCTTATACTAATACATTAACAATACTGAAGTGTTTAGACAGTGAATAGACATTCCACGGGATGTCTATTCACAATCCCCGCACTTCGTTGCTCTGTCTGTGGTAGTTGCAGCAGAGGAAGCGTGATCTCGCGAGATTACGCGGTAAATGACAGGTTACAACGAGATTACGCTTTGCTCTGCTGTAACTACCACAGACAGAATGACGAAGTGCCGGGATTGTGAATAGACATCCCATGGAATGTCTATTCACTGTCTAAATACTTCAGTATTGTTAATGTGTTAGTATAAGACAGCACATAAGGATCTAGCAGGATCCCTATGCGCGGTGTAAATGAATGGAGAGAAGTGCATGATGCTGATTGGTCAGCGTCATGCACTCCTCTGTACAACGCCCACTTGGTCTAAAGTAAAAATACGCCCACTTGGGCATTAAGCAACTCATTAGCATAAATCTAAAATCGCTAATAACGTGGTGAAAACAGATAGTTTTTTAAATAAAAAGCACTGCTGTCACCTACATTATAGTCCCGATCTCCTTATGTAGGAGACAGGGCACTTATAATGTGGTGACAGAGCCTCTTTAACTCTATGACCGTCAGACGGGAAGCAGCAGAAACAGTTTAGCGCATGGTTCCTCTCAAGAGCCCCAAAGACTTGACGTGTTCTGCCTGTATGTAGACACCCCACTGGTCTTAGGTGTCATAAGCAGCTTAAAAAAAGTTGCAGCTAAATGGTGCAAGTTTTTGTTTCGGTCTGAATGTTGGGGGGCCGGGGCGAACAGAATTGGCCATGTAAAAATGGAAAGACAAGATGTTCTTACTTTGTGTGTAGAGAGGCAGACAACCAATCCCTACTGATTATCATGAATAACCAACTAAATAAAAAAGACTTCAAGTGACCCCCCCCTGCTATCGAGTGGTAAGAATCTGTGCGGGAGTCCCCTCTCTAGTGGAACTGAATTGGAAGCAAACCAGGGATAAGGGAATTATCTTAAGGGTCATGGGAAAGGTGTGGATGGTAAAACAAACAAGCCCTTCTGCCCTAGCTGGCAAAACCCGACATCATAATAGGGTCCCATTTAAATCTTTGCTATGGGGTCCCCTCTCTTCTATGTAAGCCACATAAGTTATTTTTGCTTGTACACAAGTGTGTGTTCATCTTTACTAGTACTAGTGCCTGAAAATAAGGTGAGTGAAGTACGGCGCCATTGATGGTTGGTGAGGGGGCGCAATCTAAGGATTTAAAAATACAAAAAAAAAATTTCTGCTATTACATTTTTTTACCAATTTATATTTTTTCGCTGTATAAATAATAACACTGAAGATTGATGTGGAAAGGTGCAACAGGGGACACTTAAAGGGGTTTTTCCACTTAAGGATTCAACCATAAATGATAATCCTTGACCATAATCATTAAATTTTTGGCTCTAAAATTACAAACAACAAATTAACTAAATTTTTGAAACTTTGAATGATAATTAATCAGAAGTTATCATTCCGACAACCATGTCCATACACCCTATTAGGACATTCGGACATCCTATAGGGGGTTCCCCCGCTCCCCTCTTTGAGCCAGAACATAAAGCCGCTACAAACAGTGACTCTCACTGTTTTGCCCCCGGCCCATCCATGTATTACATGAACAGCCGTTCATTTTAAAAGTCGATGTAATATTCAATTTCCCTTGCAGCGTCCGTATTTTTAAGTCGAAACTGTTCTATTTAGGACCAAGTTAATTATAAAATACATCAATTCTCCTTTGTCTAGTTAGTTGAATGCGATTTATTGTTCCCGCTTATCAGACACTCCAGGCTGAGGAGAGGGGACTGTAGGGTTCTTCATTTAGATAACGAACAGGAAATCCAGAAAAACGTATACGGGATGAAAACCGTGCCAGTGGCCTCACAACCAATCAGAGTCTGTCTTATTCTTCCAGTACGGTTTAGAAAATGAAAGCTGAACTCTGATTGGTTGCTATGGGCAACGAGGCCTTGTTTTCTCTATTGAATGAAATGCTAGGAGTAAGTTTATGCCAGAGCAGAGATAGAAATAATGCAAATGTAGACGGAAGGGTTGGGTTTTATGAGTCATAAGGGAATTCATTTATTGTGAAATGGCGCATTTCCAAGAGGAAAGCGTTTCTTAGAAAATGATGCTCTTTTTTTGGCAATCGGATCCACGTACTTACTTTACCTTTACATCCTCATTATGTTCCATCCAATTTGCTTTTTATGAACAAAAAATAGAAGCTAAAAATACAAAAATGTAAACTTTTTTTTTTTAGAAAACAAGTCCCACAAACTTTTTAGAATATAAACCGTTAATTTGGCAAATTTTTTTTTTTTTTCCAATCCTGGATTTTTTTTCTCCAGTTTAAAAAGGTGCCCATACATATTGATAGTCCTCCTAACACCCCGGCTATCTAATGTGTATGGGGGTCTCCTGACTCGACACTGGCGTCAGACGACGTAGGAAAGAAGGATCGGGTATATTAGATTTCAACATGTTCTCGCAATGGATAAACATGCACGCACGACCGAGAAAAGAATGCATGTTAATAGTAGAGACTAAAGGATTAGCTGTAGACCGAACAAGCCCAGCCGACAGCTATCTAAAGTATATGGGCGCCTTTAGTATTTACTATAATAGTAATGCTATAAAGTCCCTATAGAATAGTGCCATATAACACACAATTAGTGCCATAAAAAGCCCAAATAATAGGCTGGGGCTACACACAGATATTTTGTAGCAGGAAAGTCAGTCTACTCTACAGCAATATATTGAGTCGCGCAACAGTTACTTGTACGTGCAATTTTCAAAATCAATTTTCAATAAATAGGGCTGAGCTGGAATACCAGGCCCAACCCATGGACAAGAGTGGCACTGTTTCTGGGAAAAAAACAACAGTCCCTTTTTTTCTAATATACAACCCCTTGGAAGGCAATCACTGGGACGGTGCGGAGCACAGAAAATATTATATGCAATAAATTCTATGCAGAGACTCACTTTAAATGAGAAAATCTTGAGTGCATCCAAGGTTCTATGTATGACTTCCTTTTGTATATATTTTTCTGGTCACGTATACTTTTACTTTATATGTTTGTTTTGTTTTTTTCACCCTCTTGCCCCATTTTGTTTCTCTTTCTGTCTGACCTATTTAATTTCCCACACCCTGCTGCTTGTTCTTCAAGCCTCAATTAATGTAAATTCACATAGGTGTGAAGAAAGGTCAACAGGAAGGACAGAAACCCCAAAAAGCAGTTAAAGAGAAACTCTGTGAAGTTGTCCAAATACATAAGATGTATAAGTTGGTAGATCCAGACAATTTCGATTGGATCGGTCTATAACCTCACGTCTATGGAGACCACTCAACTGCCCCTTCCCCTTGACGTCTCCCACCAAGAGTGACTAACCCGTCTAGAGGTCCTTTTACACAGGCCAATATGGGCCGTGAAAACCAGCGCCCATCAACGAGACATCTCGTTGATCGGCGCCCGTTTTCTCCTTTCACAAGGAGCTATGATCAGTAATGTATGGGGACGAACGCTGGTTACTACGATCGCTCGTCCCCATACATTTCCATCATGTCGGCAGCACATCTCTCGGTTTACACAGGGAGATGTGCTGCCGATGACGGTAATATTTAATGCTGCATAAAAGATGTGATCGGCCAATGAACGAGCAATTGCTTGTTCATTGGCTGATCGTTGCCGTTTACAAACAGCAATCTTGGGGATCCCTATCATTGGCCAGTGTAAGAGGGCCTTAGGTCTTTGCCCTTCACCCAGATAAGTTGCCCCTCACAGGGCCTAAGGTGGTCATAGACATGAGACAGGCACTTGTTGGGTCAGCAGCAATTTTCCCAACTGTACCATAAATATGCTGCCACCAGAGGACATTTGCTGCAAGGGACGGTTGGAAGACCCACGTACACATTTGATTGTCGGCCGGTCCCGCTAAGTCGACTGCGCTATTGATTCAGTAAAAAAAAACGTAAACCTGCCGGAATGATGACAAACGGAAACCGTTAGCAATGTTTCCGTCACCATTGATATCAATGGTGATGCAAACGGAAGCTAAGGTTTCCGTTTGCCTTTCCGTTGAGGGGTTCTCCCAACGGAACCCCTGAACGGAAAGCCAACGCTGATGTGAACAAGCCCTAAACTGCAGTGTACTTTGCCTTTGAGGCTTTTCACAGCAAACATCTGCAACAATTCTGCCACATCTGAGCATACCCTATAAGGCCCTGTTCACACTGAGTTTTCTGCAGGCAGAAAATTCTGCCTGGAAAAATCAGCTCCAGTTTTTTTTAAGTGGTTTTGCACCACAGGTGTTTTTTGCCGCAAATTTTGATGCTTTCTTTGCCGCGTGCGTTTTTTGCCATAAAACGCGTAAAAACAATGCCGCAAAAATGCTGCTGTTCGCTACGTTTTTTTCCCGTCTGCCATTGATTTCTGGATTTCATTGGGTTTTTGAGGCGGAAAACGCCTCAAGATAGGGCATGTCACTTCTTTTTCCTGCAAGCTTTCTTTTTCCGCGCGTGGAATTTCGGCCGTTTTTTTGCCATGGTTTCCAAAAAAAACTGTGTGAACAGGGCCTTAGACTGTATTTATTAGTTATTATTTTTATCCTTTATACTTAGGAGCCCAACGGTAAAGTGTGATCTACCAAGCCCTAGGCTCACATCTGTGTCGTGGTACTGTCAGTTTTTTATTGACTGGACGAATAATGCCGAATGCAGCGCTATACTTCCCATCAAATCTAAGTGTACGAAGCCCTAAATCAGGGATTAAAAAGGTAAAACAACCTCATCTCAGAGTTCAATGCCTTGTGTAAAGTGCACTGCTCCCAGATACAACTGTCTACAGACTCTAGAACTCCATAAATCCCATACAAACCCAGATTAGAACACAATAGGAAAAAAGAAAAACGTATCATACAGGTTTTTGCATTGAGACCTATGTACATAAAGTCTGTAAATTATCTCTGCTTTCGAGAGATTACATAACTGGCCAGCAGCCAGCTGTACTGTCAGGCGAGATCAGGAAATATAATCTACGTTTTGGTGCTTGGTCATTTTCTGACACGTGCTCAAAACTCTATTATAATTTAAAGGAGAAAGTGAACAATTAATTTAATGACTAATATAGTCAATCGCAATTAAAGTGAATCTCTGGTTTGGATAGGTGATTATTTTAATAACTTTGTACGCAGCAAGTCTATAGGAGGGGTAAACACGGTAGTTGAATTATGTTTGTGTGGCTGTGTGAACGGGTGGAGACGACTTCCTCTAGGGTTGGGCGTTTTCCGGTGATCAGGTAGAAACTCTTCCCCCCTCCTCTTGTAATCGAAACAGGGCCTGTTGTTTCTGAGATATGGATGGAATTACCGCAACAGTGGGCCACCCGGATTTACAGAATTTAAGGCGTGCTTTGCCGAGTTGCCAGGCAGGGTGGGAGCCGCTGAGAAGGCTGCTCAAAGCAGAGTTGCCTAGTGAGGTGGAAGCCACAGAGGCCTGCTAAAAGCGGAGTTGCCAGGCGGGGCGAGAACCGCTGAACGGGCCTACGGTGTATGTATAACTTGGAAACGGGAAATGTCATCACCGCCAACCAGTGTAAAAAGTTTCTGTTGACAAGAGAAGTCAATTTACAGTAAAGATTAAATCGGAAAGCCGATGTATCGGAGTACGGGCTCATAAACTTTCTATAGGGCCCGTACCCCGCTACATTGATTTCAGGAAAAAGCCAAACAGAAACGAAGCGGCTGAGCGCTCACACGAGCACTTCTGCCGCTTCGTTTTAGCGATTGGTGGGGGTCTCAGTGCTCGGGCCCCACCAATCAAAACTTCTGACCAGTCACTATGACATGTCAGACGTTTGTTGGATATTTAGTTACCCCTTAAAGTGTACCTCCAGCCAAAAGTGAGAACTTGACAGTGCTCCTGAATCCTTACATGCAATCTCTCTCTCGTAAGCTCATCTCCATGTACTACAGACCTCCTGACTTCCGTTCCAAGAATAGGAAGTATTTGCTGGACAGCTACTATTGTCATCCATCTTAACTCTCAAGGAGCTGCTTCTACAGTCACCCGGTCAGAGAATTTCTCCTCCCTCTTTTAGGTCTCCGAATTATGAAGATCCTATTACTCTCACTGTGCAGAGAGACATGTTTGAATCTAGGCCTGTAGATTGCGAAATCTGATCTAGTATACCAACTACAAAATGGCAGCCTCTTGTGCGGGTTGAACAGGTTACATTTTTTGCATTCAAACACATTTTTAAACTGGACAAATTGAGGTGGCAATCATGGACGGCCTTAGGGGTGTGTGCGGTCGCCTAGGTCGCATCAGTCACCCTTACTGAAGGGGGCATCTGGGATCACTGTAAATTTTATTAGGAATTGAATAGAACGGATATTAAATTACACATGGAGCGGTTATTTGGGGACTATATGTTGGTATTGTTTGAGCACTATAGGGAGGTATTTATTTAGGTATTGTACAGTATATTAGTGAGGGTGTTGGTGGCTGCACTGTAATCAACTGTACAGAAGTGTTATATGGTCCACATATGGCACTGCGTGGTACTTCTAATTGGGCACTGTTGAACCCCTTGAGAACCAAGCCTATTTTAGCCTTCAGGAACATAGATTTTTTTTCGTTTATGCACTCAGAGCCATAACTTTGTTTATCCATCGAAGTAGATGTTGAAGAGCCTGTTGTATTTCTCAATGGAACCATTTTGGGGTACATATAACGTATTTATTAACTTTAATTAACTCTTTCTACGGGATAAAATTACATGTTACCTTTATTCTATGGGTCAGTACCAAACATTTTTTTTTTATATTTATCACTTTTGTACAATACTAGCAAATTTCATTAAAAAAATATGTTTTCCGTCGATGTAGCCATATGAGGGATTGTATTTTGCAGAACGAGTCATTTTTTAATAGAACCATTAGCGTTTAATTATATAAATTTTTATTTAGGGAAAAATGCTAAAAAACCAAAAAAAATGTACGCAGTACACGATCATCATACATGACGTTAAATATTTAATGAACAGGTTGTTATTGTTATGGTTGTGAAGATCACATATGTAAAATTATTTATGTCTCGGGATTTCTATTTAATACATTTTATGTATTGTAAAAAAAAAAAAAAAAGGGTGTTTTTACTTTTTTTTTTTTTTAAACCCGAAATCTGATTTTTTTTCATTTTGATGTAAACATTTTTTACCTTAATATACTGGCATATTTTGTATCTTTATGCCAGTACATTAGTCTGAGTACTAATAGTACATAGGCAGTTGTCAGGACTCCTAAATGCGTGGACACTTTTGAAATGCCAGAGATCAGCATGATGAGTACCCCCGTCATGATGCAGCTGCTGCCTACGGTTCGTGATTGGTATACTCGTCATATGCCATCAACTTGTTAAACATCTTAAGATATAATTTTGTTGAAGTCTTTTCCCAGCTGGTGACAACACTAGATCTCCACTAACAAGCGTTGGTAGCATTATCCATTATGGATGCCAGGGTATAAGAAGACAAGAAGGTGGCCGGGACAGCGAAGAATCTTGGTTTACCATGATCAGGTGCTGCCTTGTGCAACAAAAAGATTTCATGTAGCCGAGCCTTGCAATATAGTCACAAATGCCACCATATGAGCATGCACTGGCAGGTCCATGGGGTGGATTTTCTAGAGTTGTAGTACATGAGATGGCGACTGTTGCACCAAAGAGTAACGAGAAATTGCATTCTACGTTGCGAACCAGAATAATCAAGTTCACTGCTCAAAGGCAACCGGCTGACCAGCTTTTCCGGTTTAACTCATGCTTATGTAATCCTGATACACATATTATCTGCTTCACAAAACTTCCAACAACAACAGAATATTCCTTCTAGAAGGAAGGCCCGTTTCACATCTGAGTTGGAGGCACTTTTAGGGGCCTCCGTCACAGATCCGGCCGAAAATGCCGTAAACAATAGTGAAACATGCTGCGCTATTGTTCCCACTAAAACCACGGACACCCTGACGGTATCCCGTTGGAATCCATTAAAGTCAATGGGTTTTGTCGGGCGCCGATGGTGTACAACGCATCCGGCACATCGGACGGAGCAGAGCAAATGAAAGACCAATGCAGATGTGAACAAGGCCTAACCCACCACATCACTTTTATAATTATTAAATGATAAGACCTTTCTAAGTTTGTTTCACTTCAGAATCAGATCGTTTCCAGATAGCACTTTATATTATTATTGTACATGGATCTAGCGGATGGTGGAATCGGTTATTTTTCTTTGGAAAACCGTCAACAAGCTGCTTATGATGGATCTGTTAATTTTTATTATCTCTCAGGCCTCCCACAAACTGCACTTAGAAATGAGCATGTGTTATAAGCTTATGTACGTTGGCCCTCTCAGTCAGTTAAATGTGCTCACATTTTTCCATGCCCCTTAGATTTGCCTATTTTGTATGCTACAGGGAGACTATGTTCACATGTACACAAAGTGGCTGAAAATTACGGAGCGGTTTTCAATTGAAAATAGCCTCTGATTTCAAGGCTTTTTTTTGAAGCTTAAAATGAAGCTCTTTTAGGCTATGTTCACACGGAGTATTTTGCAGGTGGAATATCTGCCTCAAAATTCCGTTTGGAAGTTTGAGGCAGATTTTCCTCTCCCTGCACGCCGATTTTCGCGGCGATTTTTGTGCCGTTTTTCGCCCGCGTCCATTGAGCGCCGCGGGCATAAAACACCGCGAAATACGCTTTCTCTGCCTCCCATTGAAGTCAATGGGAGGTCAGAGGCGTAAACGCCCGAAGATCGCGGGAAAAAGACGCCGACGCCTCCCATTGAAATCAATGGGAGGCGTTTTCGGGCCGTTTTTGCAGAGTTCTGCGACGCGGTTTCCGCGTCAAAAAACTCGGCAAAATACTCCGTGTGAACATAGCCTTAAAACTATTTTTGAGGCGTTTTTCATCATGTCATTGGAAAATCAGCTCCAAAAACACCTCAAGAAGAGACATGCTTCTACTTTTTACGAGGCGTTTTTAAATTCAGCAGCGTAAAAATCAGTAAATGTGATCAGTAGAGGGTATTTCCCATTGAGTTCAATGGGAAGCGGTTTGTAGGCATGTTGCTAGTGTTTTTCCAGGCGTATGTCAAGCCGTTTACGCTCAGAAATACACCTGAAAAAAACTATGTGTGAATATACCCTCAGACCCGGTGATCAGTAAATTAGTATTTTTGTAAATGCTTTCGGTTTGACGTAGACTTTTGTAAAGAAAAAAAAAAAGTACTTCCCAGAAATCGCCTTAAAAAATTCTGGCTGGTAAAAAAAAAAAAACTATTGACAGTAGGCGCGTAGCATTGGCATTATCTCTGCTAGTCTATGTATCGGCTTCAACTGAACAAAAAAAAGCGGAAAAAGAAAAATATCAACAAAAAGTAGTGGAGGCGATATTACCGTAAAAAAAAGTGCTGAATGAGCAAAATCTCCTGAGTAAGGTTCTCGGATTCGATCATTTAGAAATAAAGAGTTTCACAACTAGCACTAAACTTTTAATTTGAAAAACTTTTTAGGTTACAAAACATCCACCACCAAAGTCTCCAATTACTGTAATACTGAGCACTAGAGATGTGACAGAGACTTCCTCACCTCTGGCCACAGACATGTAGATGAAGAAGAAAATAGACAGGCCGGGTACCTAGCAGGCTCTGGGCCCACCACGTTAGGCGATTACGTAATGCAAAATTTCGGATAGCACACGGACCATAAAACGCGGTCGTGTACATCAGGCCTAACAAATATAGAAGTGCCGATTAAAAAAAAAAAAATCACAGGATCAAAATGATCAATTCTATTTTGCAAGTTCATTGTGGATTTCTTGTAATGACATATTTATGTTAACCCCTTAATGACCCGCCTATTTTAGACGTTAATGACCAAGCCATTTTTTAGGTTTTTCCATCGTCTCATTCAAAGAGCTATACACTTTTTATTTTTGCGTCGACATAGCTGTATAAGGTCTTGTTTTTGGCGGGACAAGTTGTCATTTTTAATAGAACCATTTTGGGGTACATAGAAGTTATTGATTAACTTTTATTAACTTTTTTTGGGGGGGGGGATGAGAAAAAAAACCAGCAATTTCGCCACACTTTTTTGAGTCCTAAATTTACGCCGTTTACCGTGTGGTATAAATAACACAATAACTTTATTCAGTGGGTTGTTACGATTGCAACGATACCAAATTTGTATAGTTTTTGTATATTTTACACAGTGAAAACACTTTTTTTTCAAAATTATTTGTTTTTGTGTCTCCATATTTGAAGAGCCGTAACGTTTTTACTTTTTCGCCGATGCAATTGTAAGAGGGCTTTTTTTTTGCGGGAAGACTTGTAGTTTTTATTTGTACCATTTTGGAGTAGATTCGACTTTTTGATCACTTTTTATCACATTTTTTTAAAGTCAGGATTCACAGAATACAGCAATTTTTGCATGTTTTTTTATTTTTTACGACGTTCACCGTGCGGGTTAAATGATGTTATAAGTTTATAGTCGGGGTCGTTACGGACGCGGCGATACCAAATATGTGTAACTTTTTTACTTTATTTTGTTTGTTAATAATAAAGCAGTTTGTAAGGGGAAAAGTGGGGTTTTCATTTTTTTTTTTAACTTTTTATTAAACTTTTTTTTTAAACTTTTTTTACTAGTCCCATTAGGGAACTTCACTATGCGATTCTCCGATCGCATTTATAATACACTGCAATACTTCTGTACGACCTAGCAGGCATTCACCACAGGCAGACCTGGGGGCCTTTATTAGGCCCCCAGCTGCCATCAGAGACACAGACACTCGGCGATTTTATCGCCGGGTGTCAGTGGGATGAGAGGGAGCTCCCTCCCTCTCTCCAAAACCACTCGGATGCGGTGCTCGCTATTCAGCACTGCATCTGAGGGGTTAAACGGGTGAGATCGATACTAAAGTCTATGGCATCGGAATAAGGCCCGTTAGTGACCGACGTAAAAACACTATGGGCCGGTCACTAACGGGTTAAACAGCTAAAGCTTTTACTTTTTAGCCTGTAATCCCACGATTTGGTCATATCGCATTTTTTTTGCCAAGATTTAAATTTATTTAAACGATTTTCGAAACTACAAAAGGGTAGAAAGAGTTATTGAGAGAAAAATAAAAACAGAAAACAATCGACTGGTTACAAATGAAATAAAATTTAAGTAGGCCAATTAGGATTTAAAAAAAAAAAGTTTGTGAATCGGTGCAAAATCCACGATTTAACCACAACGTGTGAATATACCTTTATACCCTTGGCATGCAGTGGGGGAGATTTATCAATAGTGTCAAAGGTGTCGAATTTCCAAGTTGGCAATAATAATGCAGATTGTGCCAAATTGATTAAAATGGCACACATGGCAAGACAAGTTTGGCTCAACCCATAGGTATGCTAAACATTTTTCTTTATGGCCTATTTGCATTTCTACCAATATTTTGGGCCCAAAAAAATTAAGCACGCCTTTGGCAACTTTTTGAGGTAGGGTAAAAAGTTTCTAAAGCGCATAATAAATTTCACTCCTCTTTTTTGCAGCAATTTTCAACACAATTTTTGCGCATTTAGCAATCTATACTTTTTTTCAGGTACTCGTAACGTGTGTGTCCAGTGACATGACCAGGTGGGCACAAGCTAGAGAACATAGCCGCCATGTAGATCCAGATGATGTTACTGCTTTACTATACAGATTTCTGTATGAAGAAAATCTGTAGTGTATTTTTATGACTTTATATAAACAATCCGAGGTTTTCCCTTACAATTTGTTCTTTTTATATTCATATAACTAGGAAAATATATATATATTTTTTTTAAATTCCCAAAAGAATTACTATACATGTCATCTCTGTATTCAATATTTTAGGTTACGAAGCAAATGTGAAATAAAATGCATACTATTTATCTGTATTATTCCCCATACTGCTAAGTTTTCATTTAATAATTTTTCACCATTTGATTTTTATAATATATAAAACACAAGGCAAGGCATTGACTAGAAGAAAAGACCTTGGCTCAAGCTCCGTGCCCCCCTTCACGCTACTCCTCAGGGGTCAGACACCACGGTCACATGTGGATTACCTATTGTAAGAAATTCCTGGAAAACTACTTTAATGGCCATGCTTCAGGCCCCCTTATTCTAGTGATAAATAAGAATCCCAGCTTACAGAGCGCCATCAATGACATCTTCTCAGAAGAAATTTCCAAGTCAAATATTAGAGGCACTCCATCCAATTTTAAGTTTAACTTTTTATTAAAGGGGTTATCCAGGATTAAAAAATTGATGGCCTATTCTTAGGATAGGCGATCAATTTTAGATCGGTGGGAGTCTGACTCTCAATACTCCCACCAATCAGCTGTTTGAGGGGGCAATCGTGCGAGCGCTGCAGCCTCTTCATTGTTTTCATATGGTTTCAGGCTGTTCGTGCTTCCCCACACTGTTACATTCATAGCGGCTGTGCGAGGTATTGCAGCGTTGTCCCATTCACTTACTTCAATTATTAAATCCTGGATAACCCGTTAACATTTTACAATCTTATAAACAATAAGGGTCCTTTTACACCGGCCAATTTTGGCCGTAACAACGAGGCAGTTTGTTGATCGGCGCTCGTTTGCTCCTTTCACAAGGAGCTATGATCATTCATGTATGGGGATGAGCGATCATTACTACAATCGTTCGTCCCTATACAATTCCATCACGTGGACAGCAGTTCTGCCAGTTTAGGCCCCATGCACACGGCCGTCCCCGTGATCACGGCCCGTGATTGCAGGCACGGACGGCTGTTGACGGCCACCCACATATTCGGGAGTATGGGAGCACGGCCCGCATACAAAAGTATGGGAGCACGGCCCGTAAAACACAAGAAAACTGACATGCTCCATAATTCCCGGCACAGTTTTACGGCACGGACACCCATCCGTAGCGATACGGAAAGACGTCCGCGGACAATAGAACTGAATTGGCCTGTAATTATGGGCGATTTTACGGTCGGGTGCATGGGGCCTAACACAGGAGATGTGCTGTCGACAACGATAAACTTTTCTGCTTCATAAAGAATACGATGAGCCGATGAACGAGCGTTTGCTCGTTCATCGACTGATCGCTGCCCTGTCTACACAGGGCAATGATCGGGACTGAGCGTTCATAAGAACGCTCATTTGCCCGATCGTTGGCCCATCTAAAAGGACCTTTAGGCCACAAGCACACAACCGTATTTTCATCTATCCGTAAATACTGTCCTAAATATGGACCCGCAGTCATCCGTACCTTATCCGTATATACGGAACGGTATCCGCAAATACGGTCCGTAGTGCATCTGTATTTGATCCGTATATACAGATCCGTAAAAAAAAAAAGTAGAGGTAGGCTGCAAATGATATCACCAACATTTTGCATTGCTATGCAACATGTTTCACTTCCGTAAATAAGTTCAGTTTACAGATGCACATCTGTAGCCGTCCATTTTTACGGAAGTGCCCATAGGCTTCTATGGGATAGTCCGTGCCGTAATTACGGACAAGAATAGGATAGGTTCTATAATTTTTTCAGCACGGATACCCATCCGTAAAAATGAATGGGTCCGTAATTACGGATGGAAAATAGTCGTGTGCACGGGCCTGAGGGTATAACAGTTACTTTTACAGGATAACAACAAGTCATATCCGAGAAGGTTGATAAGATTCAGTAAAAAGGTTAGGTATATCAATGCCTTATTAAGGACTCAGCCTAGTTTGAGCCTTAAGACTCAGAGCACATTTAAATCTGTCATATATCACTTTATCTGGTAATAACGCCAGTACCTGCCGAGTAAGAGGGCAAGGTATGGCGTGAAGATGTATAAGCTGTGCGAGAGTTCATCAGGGTAAACCTATCCAAGCGATTCTGAGACTGTTTTCTCGTGAGACATTGGGCTTTATGTTAGGGGTAAAATTTGGTCGATATATTCAGTGTTTATTTGTGAAAAATTGCAAAATTTAGAGAAAATTTTGAAAAAATAGAATTTTTCTGAATTTAAATGCATCTGCTTGTAAAACAGACGGTTATACCACCCAAAATAGTTACTAGTTCACATTTCCCATATGTCTACTTTAGATTTGCATCGTTTTTTGAACATTCTTTTATTTTTCTTGGACGTTACAAGGCTTAGAACATAAACAGCAATTTCTCATATTTTTAAGAAAATGTCAAGTCTTTTTTTTAAGGTACCTGTTCAGTTCTGAAGTGGCTTTGAGGGGGCCTATGTATTAAAAAACCCCCATAAAACACCCCATTTTAAAAACTAGACCCCTCAAAGTATTCAAAACAGCATTTAGAAAGTTTTTTTTTTAACTCTTCAGGCATTTCACAGGAATTAAAGCAAAATGGAGGTGAAATTTGCAAATTTAATTTTTCTTGCCGAATTTAAATTTTATTAAATTTTTTTCTGTAACACAGAAGGTTTTACCAGAGAAAAACTACTAAATATGTATAATCCAGATTCTGCAGTTTTTAGAAATGTCCCACATGTGGCTCTACTGTGCTCGTGGACTAAAACACAAGCCCCAGAAGCAAAGAAGCACCTAGTGCATTTTGAGGCCCCTTTTTTGTTAGAAAATATTTTAGGCAGCATGCCAGGTTTGAAGAGGTGTTGAGGTGCCAAAACAGTAGGAATCCCCCAATAATGACCCCATTTTGGAAACTACACCCCTCAAGGAATTCATTTAGGGTTGTTGTTACCATTTTGACCCCACAGTTCTTTCACAGCGCGTATTTGAATTGGGCTGTGAAATTAAAAAAATTACATTTTTTTCCAATAAGATGTCAGTTTTGATTAAAATTTCTTAATTTCACAGGGAACAAAATGTCCCATTTTGTTGCCCAATTTGTCCTGAGTGTGGCAATACCCAGTTTGTGGTGATAAACTGGCATTTGGGACCATGGCTCAGAAGGAAAGCAGCACTATGTGTTCTTTGGAATCCAGATTTTGCTGGATTGGCTTTCGGGTGCCATGTCGCATTTGTAGAGCCCCAGAGGTATCAAAGCAATGGAAACCCACGAGAAACGACCCCATTTTGGAACCTACACCCTTCAAGGAATTCATTTATGGGTGTTGTTACTATTTTGACCGCACAGTTTTTTCACAGAATTTATTTGAATTGGGCTGTGAATTAAAAGAAAATGTAATTTTTTCCAGTAATATATTATTTTGGCTCAAAATTTCTTATTTTCACAAGGAATAAAACACCCCATTTTGTTGCCCAATTTGTCCTGAGTGCGGCAACACCCCATTTGTGGTGATAAACTGCCGTTTGGGCCCACGGGAGGGCTCAGAAGGAAATGAGCGCTATGTGTTTGTTGGAGTCCAGATTTTGCTGTATTGGTTTTCGGGTGCCTTGTCGCATTTGCAGAGCCCCAAAGGTATCAAAGCAATGGAAACCCACCAGAAGTAACCCCATTTTGGAAACTACACCCCTCAAGGAATTCATTTATGGGTGTTACCATTTTGACCGCACAGGTTTTCACAGCACGTATTTGAATTGGGCTGTGAAATTAAAAACATTTAATTTTTTCCAATAAGATGTAATTTTTGATCAAAATTTCTTATTTTCACAGGAAACAAAATACCCCATTTTGTTCCCCGATTTGTCCTAAGTGCGGCAATACCCAATTTGTGGTGATAAACCGCCGTTTGGGCCCATGGGAGGGCTCAGAAGGAAAGGACCACCATTTGGCCTACTGGAGCTTTTCTGGTGCTAAGTCGTGTATGCAGAAGCCCCTGAGGTACCAGTACAGTTGAAACACCCAAGAAGTGACCCCATTTTAAAAACTACACCCCTTAAGACATTCATCTAGAGGTGTAGTGAGCATTTTGAACCCACAGGTACTGTGTAAAAGATAATGCGCAGCAGATGGTGCAGAGTGAGATTTGCAATATTTCTTTATTTATCTATGCCAGGTCAGTGTCCGATATATTGTGCCCAGCATGTGCCACCAGAGATATACACCCCATAAACTGTAATGTGGGTTCTCCCGGATACGACCATGACCTACATGTGGGTGTTATCTGCTGCCTTGGCACACCGCAGGGCCCAGAGGGGAAAGATGAGGGGGATAAGCTGAGCGGAGTGCATCAGGTTACAAATCTAAGGGATGTATGATAAATTCGAAAACAATCTTTTATACAGAGCTCTGGTTTTTCGGGACACGTGTCACATTGATATATTGTGTCCTCCCTTATCCACCTCTTATAGCAGACTCTGCTCCTCTTTTGACTTTTCCCCTTCTTGCCAGGTTGGGGAACTTCCCCTGGAAAGTGTTGCCCTGGTACGATGAGTGTGGCCTCGCTTCCAGAAGTACTGGGTGCTCCCTCTTCTTGGTCCCTAAAGATTAGGTTCTTGATAACCACCTCTTGAAATTCCAGGAAAGTTCCCCTCTGGCCCGCACATCGACGTAGCACGTACCCATTGTACAATGTCATCGGTATGATGTGCACGGCCGGCTTCTTATACCACACCGATTGGCGCTGTAGGGCTTCAGGACTTGATCTGACAAGTCCACCCCTCCCATGTACCTATTATAGTCCAGGATGCAGTCTGGTTTGGGGGTCTCTGTACTGGTACCTCGTACAGGTACATGGGTACTGGTGTGGCCATGTATTGTTGTCAATACAAGGACATCTCTCTTGTCTTTGTACTTGACACACAATATGTTGCTGCTAGATTTTGCCCTGCTCTCAGCCCTTCTGAGTGTTTGCCCAAGTAGTGTCTTAGGGAAGCCTTTCAGATTTTTTCTAGCAGTGCCGCATGCCACAGTACTTCTGGAAGCGAGGCACTTGAAGAGTGGGACGTTGGTATAAAAATTATCCAGGTAGAGTTGGTAACCCTGGTCCAGCAGTGGGTGCACCAAATCCCACACAATTTTTGCATGAACTCCCAGTAAGGTGGGTCATTCTGGGTGCTGAATACTGCTGTCCTTCCCTTCATATATTCTAAATCTGTAGGTATACCCTGATGCACTCTCACACAGCTTATACATCTTCACGCCATACCTTGCCCTCTTACTCGGCAGGTACTGGCGGAATTGAAGCCTCCCTTTAAAATGCACCAAGGATTCATCAATAAAATTACACTTCTCGGGGGTGTATGCTTGGGAAAAACGGGCACTGAAATGGTCTAATAGGGGTTTCAGCTAATAAAAACGGTCAAAACTGGGGTCATCTCGGGGTGGGCACTGCTCATTATCCGTATAATGTAAGAAGCGAAGTATTGCCTCATAACGCATCCTGGACATGGCCATACGGTACATTGGGGGTATGGTATAAGATGTCCATGCTCCAGTAGGTCCTAATGGACGGCTTTTTCAGAAGCCCCATATTCAAGTGAAGTCCCCAGAATTTGCCCAACTCTGCTGCGTCTACAGGGGTCCACCTGTGGGATTGGGCATAAAATGATGTGGGGTCCTTAGTAATATACTGTTGGGCATATAAATTTGTCTGGGAGACCATAAGCTCTATAAAGTCATCAGTGAAGAAGAACTTGAAAAAGTCCATTTCACTGAGCCCTGCCTTATTAAATTTTATCCCTGAGCTGCCCGTGTACTCGGGGATTTGGGGCTCATAAATGTCTGGTGTGGGGGTTCAAATGGGGTCACTTCGCTCTGGGGTTTCAACTGCGGCGGGGTCATTTCGCTCGGGGGTTTCAACTGTAGTGGTGGCCCTAGGGGGTTCCTCCTCTTCACCACTGGATGAGGAGGTGGATAAATAAAACAGAGTCTCACCATCCGACGAGTCTGTGTCGGAGGCAAGAAATGAATATGCCTCTTCGGCACTAAATGTCCGTTGGGACATGTTTGTTTGCTTCCCTAATTAGGAGCAATAGGCTGCTACCTAAACCAGCCAAAAAAATTGGTGTTTTTATAGAACGAGTGGGCTTCCCTGAGACTAAACCTAACTAGGACGAGGGTTCCGAACACTAAACCTAACTAGATTTTATTTGAACTTCCCTGAGACTAAATCTAACTACAGCGACTATTCCCTGACAATAAACTTAACTAGATTATTCCGAGCTTCCCTGACGCTAAACCTAACTACGGTGATGGACCCCTAACGCTAGATCTAACTACGGTGACGGATTCCTGACGCTAAATTCCCTGACGCTATACCTCACTACGCTTTTTGACGGTTCCAACACTAACCCGAATACTAAACTAACCAGTTAAATTGTCTAAAATAACTGGGTTTTTTTTAAAAAAAACAACTTATAAATATTTTGTTTTATATATTTTATAAAGAAAAAAATAATCCCCAGGGACCAAGAAATTGGTCCTGAAGAAGACTAAGAAGTGGTCAGTGATAGGAGATCACTGACCAAAAACATGGGGGGAATACAAGGAGGAAGGGTACAGGAGTGGGTAGTGGATGGGAGAGGTGGGATGCAGAAAAAAGTAGGTTTTTTTTAGACTTTTTTTGGACTTTTTAGGACTTTGCTCTTCTATCTCCCTTCTCACAACCGCTCTGAACGCCTCGCTATCTCCAACAGAGGCGTTCAGGGCGGGTGCTGCAGGATGTGATGTCAGGGAGAGGAAGTTTAGACATCGATCGCCATTATTGGACAGTTACTCACTGACTGACCAATAGCGGCAATCGTGGAGGCGGGACCATCGTGACATGTACCGGCGTATTGAGCTGTGATAGTCTGCTGTCCGAAACAGGATGTCACAGCTCGTGCACGCGCCTGCGGAAAATGGCGCTGCATTTTCCCTGTGACGTACTATTCTGTCACTGAGCGCGAACGGGGCAGTCAGCATGACGGAATAGTACGTCACTGAGCGTTAAGGGGTTAAAGAGGACCCATCACCTGGCCAAAATACTGCAGCTGACATCTAGGTTACTGTAGATTGCTACTGCCTCACAGATTCTGGTGTTTTTTGTTTTTTTAGCCCCCACCGTTTGAGATATCGGTGTCATTAGTTTCAGTGCCCAATATGCAAATGAGGTAGTTGATTGTCAAGTGTGCGGTAAAAACTGCTTACGTGTGAAGGAATAACCGCCCACTTGACAGTCAAAGACCTAATTTGCATATCAGGCACCAAAATTAACGGCACCGATATCTCAGGAACGGTGGGAGCTAGAAGAAAAAAAACAAAAACATCAGAATCTGTGAGGTGCCTGCAATCTATATATGATGTTGGCTGCCGTTTTTGGGCAGAAGACAGGTCCTCTTGAAGTTAACAAGTGTTTAAATGCTAATGAGTAAGATTGCCTATTGTAGCCAATATAAAAATTGACTAATCTGTTCATGGTCAGGTTCGTCACCCAAGTGCTGGAGAGGGTGTGATTCAACAGGCATCCTCAAATGTGTTTTGGTATTGCCCTCGTATTATATCGTTATGGCAAAAACAACATGAGAGTTTACCATCCGCCTCATATTAACAAATGGAACAATCAGGCCCCATTCACACGGCCGTGCCCGTAATCACAGGCCGGGATTGCGGGCACGGCCAACCACCGTCCGCATTCTCGGTCTGTGATCCCAATCAATGTATGGGAGCACGGACCGTAAAAAGCAAAAGATAGGACATGTCCTATCTTTTATGGTACACTTCTATGGCCCGGACACCTTCCCGTAAATAAACGGGAAGGTGTCCGTGACCAATATAAGTGAATGCGTCCGTAATTTCGGACCATAACCACGGTCTGCAATTACAGACGATTTTTACAGTCGTGTGCATGGGGCCTAAGGGTCTGTTCAGACATTGACTTTGCCACAAATCCGTGATCTATGTGAAATGAATTCGCAACAAAGTTTGCTGCAAATTTTGTGTCAGCTTTTTTGCAAACTTAACCTTTTTCACCTTGCAAAAGGATGAAATCTGTGGCAGAAATCCACAACTAATAGGGCATGCTTCTGTAAAACCCTATTCAATTGCATCATACTGTAAAATGCCTGATCGGAGGATGGTTGCAGCCAAGACGGATGATCATTGTTGGGTTGGGAATTGAGAGTTTATGAACAGAAGGATCTTGGACCTGGGCTCGGTGACAAATGAAGGGACTCCAGGTGTCTACCTCAAAATCCCATTAGAGATCATAAGTAGGGTAGTAGGTCTAACCACTGTTTATCCGAATCATGGTGGAAGGTCCAAGATACAGGTGAGTACATGTGAAAATTCATATCTCTTGGGTTTTGCCGTTTTCTGAACCGTGTGCTCGCTGAACCGTTTCCATTGAGTCATTTCACATAAATTCTTGTGTTGTCATTTATGACTTGTGTATTATTAACTTCCTGCTTACAAAGGGAAAGAAACGCTGACACATAAAGAGGTTTTCTAATTTGATCATCTTAATGAACATGTAATGACCGCTCTCATTGACTAGGATACAATCTACACATACGGATGTGGGTCTACATTTTGCAAATAAAGTGGTGATCTGATTATTATGGTCAGTGAGATATGTCAGAGGATAAAATCAGTGGAGGGATGTGCACCATGAGTGAGGCGCGGTACCATTTTCAGAATGTCCGAAATTTGTCCGATTTTAAGTCCATCCCTACACTTTTACAAATGGTGTGTGGGCAGTAAAAAGGCTAGAAGCACGCCTGGGTCCAGTTGCTGGAGCCCCTATTAATTGTTAGAATGCAGGGGCCCATGATGCCCTACCATGCACCATACACCTAGGTATGGACAATTAATTGAAAATTAATCGTAATCAAGCGCAATTAATGAAAGTCATCTTGCGAATCTTGGTTTTATCAACTATTTTCTCCCGGTTTAAACTGTATCTGAAACTTCAGGACGCACATAGAGTTGAATCCATTAGTAGAGCAGCGAACCTGCTCTACCATTCACTATGTATCACCGGACGCGAGGCATTGATGTCATAGCGCCTGTCTGCGCCGTGCCACACAGACCAGAGGGATCTCCTCCACTCGCCATTGGAACAGGGTTAAGTGAGTATGTATAGTATTATTTTTATCAGGCACTATTGGGAGCAGCTGTGGGGGCATTATACTATGTGGAGGGCAGTTATGGGGGGCATTATATGGTGTGGAGGGCAGCTATGGGGGGCATTATACTGTGTGGAGGACAGTTATTGTTGGCATTATACGGTGTGGCGGCAGCCAGAAATGGGAGGCATACTGTGTGGGTACAGCTATGGGGGTATTATACTGTGTGGGTGCAGCCATGGGGGCATTATACTGTGTGGAGGGCAACTATAGGGGCATTATACTTTGTGTAGAGCACTATGGGGCAATATACTGTGGGGCAGTGTCAGGGGGTATATTATATATAGTAGTATACAGCAGACTCGGGAATATTAATTCAAAGGCGTAGCATGCAAATAGGGGGCGAGACATGCAATAATGGGTGTGGCCTAAATACGGGTAATTGAGATTACATGTTCAATTAATCGTGATTTTGATTTAGGTCATAATTGCCCAGCCCTTCGTACACCTGTAGCTTAGTTTGGAGATTTTCATATCTCCGATCAGAACTGTAATGTGCATCTTTTCTCTTCTCATTTACCGTATATTGTAAAAAGCCATTGAAAACGTCTCCAATCTGGAGGTACCTGGGCTAGGGTAATCGAGAACTGAACTGCAAGCATCTCCCTAATATACTGAGGTATGGTGAACATAAAGTAGAGAAAACTAATTAAAGAAATTCCATACAGAGTTTATATTACCTATAGTTTTCTTGCCCTCAACAGACTTAAAAGAGATGTCTCATGAAGACATCTCCTTCTCTCAAAAAAGATCGCCGTGGGTTCGGCTCTTGGAATTTCGTCTTGTCCGGACACACATTTCCACTGCAGTGGCTTCTGCAAAGGGAATGTTGTAGCGCACGGCGCTATTATTGGGAAAGAGCAGAAAGAACTGCCAATCTGGCGGGAAAAGGATCTAGGCATACTGTATGAGATGTTTTTGAAAGTCTGTATCTCAAGGCTCACAGTTGGAGGACAGAGATTATTTTGACCTCTCTCATTCTGCACGTTGTATATAAAATTACATAAAAATGTCACAAAGCCAAGAAAGAGATTAATGAAATGCCTAAATACGGCACACAGTCAGATTGGATCATGCAATGCAGAGGAATGATGCGGCTACAATGGAGGGGGGGAGGGGGACGGGGACATAAGTGTTCACTCATTTGTAAAAAACCCTCATATTAAATTTACAGGTTTCAGCTTGAGAGCATCACATTATAACATGACCTGCAACAACGGACACGTACCAATACCAATAAATGTAAAAAGATGTACCAAGTAAAATGTGCCCAAAATATGCAGTACAAATTTATTATGTGCTTTTGACAATTTTTAGGCCTAGATCGGCAAAGTATTGAGAGAAAGGTGCGATCCTAAGAGGAGATATAGGATGGTTTGGTGCAAAACAGTGGCATACATAACACTAGCTCCGAGGAGGCGTAATCCCCCCATTATCTAAAATGATCACTACCATTATGAATTCATGACCCAGCGCTTCTTCATTCTCTCCCTTTTCCACACGTTGCAGAGAATGTGGAATGGTCCTCCTTTGTTGCTAATGGTGTGAGTCTTGTGGAGAGCAGAGCTGGTTTTATAAACAATGGGCCCTGGGAAGGGGCCCCCCAGCTCGCCATTTTGTCAGTTTCTCATAATTCCAAAATCCCTGCTCCTGGAAGTGAAATGGTTATTTTTATATTCCGTGGTGGTTTAGAGCAAAGAATGGGTAAATGGTAAATTCTGGTTGCTCCTGGGATCCTAGGAGATGGGGCCATGGACAATTGCTTAGTTTGCCCATACTACAACTGGACCTGGTCGGGAGACCTAGGTTTCACAAAACCCATGAGCAAGGAGGATGGGAAAAAAGCCTAATAAGACCCCTACCATCTCTATGAGGTTCATAGCAGTACTATGGGCTGCCTCTTAAAAATGTACCCACTTGATGTCTAGTGACCACTCTGGCTCCACATCTCCATTACCCATCTGCTACAGAACTAAGGGCAGCATGAGCGCCACCATCACTTCCAATCTTGCACCCTGGTGTACTATGGATATTTTCTAACACATTTAACATTTAATAACACGGTCAAAAATAAGGTGACTTGTCACGGAGTCTGTGGATAATGAAACAGTCATGGGGCTTGCAGAGAGTGGTGTGAACCCACTTTGTCACCAAGGGATTTGAAGTAGGGCTAAACTGGGGAGCCGAGTCTAAAGGGAACCCTGGTTTCACCCTTTTATGCCTATATAAGGATCTGGACATCGCTGCAGAGGAACCCGAGGTTACTACCCCAAGAGTAGCTTCCCTTGGTGACGGCCAATGTTGACAGGTGTAGTACAAAATCAATAGATCGTGTGCAGGGTCAGATATATAAAAGATCAGGGCAGGCGGCAAAGTGACACCTATGGTCAAGTAAAAGGCCAAGGCAGGCGGAAAACATTTGTCATGGGTCACTAGCAAGAGGTCAGGGCTGGCGGCAGACAATGATAGTCAAAAAGAACAGGCAGTGGTCAATGACAAGAAATCCAAGAAATAACAGCAGATATACTCTGGACAAACTAGGAAGAACCTAATAGATCTAGCAAGGTGTACAGGAAAGGGAGGACCCTTTATACCCATGGAGTGCTGGAACTAGGAGCCAGGGCAGAGCGTCCGTTGCGTGGAAGGCCACCAAAAGCGGAGATCGGGGGAGAGGAGCGGGGCTGGCCGGAAAACGCCGTAACTGGGTAACTATATGGAAGTGGTGGGAAACGGCGGCCATTACAACATGGTTGGGCCTATTTGTAAATTACACCTTATTTATAAAACCGACGTAAGAAAATGTGGTGTATTTTTAAGACTGCTATAGAGTTGCGTTAATATTCCCGTTGAGTCCTTTGTTCCGTTCCCCATCTTACTTCTGGCCTGTAATTGTTGTGCTGCTACACCTTTAACCTGTCTGTAAGATTGAGGAAGGCAAGGGGTACAGTCTGGAAGGGAGAAAGGTGCATGGGGGCCAGTCTGTGAGGGAGAGTGGGGCATTGGGGCAATCCAAGACATGGAGAAGGTCATGGGGCAATCTGTGAGATAGAAGTGGGCATAAGATAAATTTTGCATCTCCATGTAAAAAAGTTGAATCTCTGTAAGAACTTTTACACCAGATTTGTATCAATTCTTGTGGCAGGTTTATGTTTTTAGTGCACTTTTTTGCCATTATATACACCATTGTCATAAATCTGCCCCAAATCGATGTTTTCTTCAAGTAACTGGTTGCTGGGGGGTCTTGGGGTGTACATCGGTTCCATCTCCTAACGATACTAATTGACCTAAACAAACCGCTCGTGTATTTTATCAAGCCCGTGTGGCGTACAGCCCCACAATCTTCAGTTTAGGAGGTTGCCGCTTTTAGCACCCACCACTTTAACTCTTTATGGTGATGTTATTTAAGGTGCAAGTGTATCAGGTAGACGTGAATAGCAAGATCACCTGTTCTCTCACACTTTTCTATATGCCTCGATCCGGTAAGTGAGCCAATTACTATCTACAGTTGTCATCGCTGACTGAGATCACCATGGGAGTACTTGTGTCCTGTTAAACCCTTCATTACAATGTAATGGAGAAACCACAACACCTGACACAACAATCATATTTTCCATGACACAGAAAACATAGTGCAGACGTTACAGTAATATAGGGTTACTGGAAATGCCTGAATGCATATATTTACTTACAATATACTCAATTGCTTGGCACCAACTAAATCTAACAATCGATAGATAGATAGATAGATAGATAGATAGATAGATAGATAGATAGGGCAGCGGATCGGAAAATCCACATAGTCCTGAAAATCAGAACGATCATGCGGCTAAAGATTGATTCAGATAATTCCATAACCAATAACCAACGGTGAACCCACGTTTTGCATTTGGCTTGCCTTGAATTCCCAGTCAGGATAATAAATTCTTCTAGCCATGTAGATGTGTATTACGGTCTATAGGGGGCAGCTCCACTACTGTTACGCGTATGGTGGAATTCTTTCTAATGGACGATGAACCTATACCATAATTGCTGCATCTAGTGCTATTCTTCCCTGCTAAAATGCTGGAAAGCAGCACTAGCTTGTGGTTTCAGCATATTTTACATAAATCTCAGTGATGGAAAGGTAGTAAATTAATTGGTCATTAAAGGGGTTATCCCATGAATAATTTTCACACCAAAAGTCCAGAAATCCTGTTATTAAAGTAATTTGCAGTGTCTAGCATGAAAAAAAATAACTTTTTTCATGTTTTGTTTATATGTGTCCCCCTTGGTGCGGCTGCTAATCTGTGCTGCTGGGGGATGGGCTGTGAGCAAAAACAGTCTCCTTCTCCCTCTGGCAGTTGACTATATAGGGCTGGGCAATTAATTGGAAAAAAAAACCGAAACTCAACGCAGATAACCAAGGTCACCTAGCACATTTCGGTTTGTTTCCGGTTTCAATTGTATCTGCGTTCACAGGACGCAGATACAGTTGAATCCTATAGTAGAGCAGGGGAATGTCAGTGTATAACGCTGGCCACTCACGGCTCAGCGCAGACAGTTGTGATGACTTCAATGCCCGCACCGGTCTATGCTGAGCTGTGAGCGTCTCAGCACGTATGTCACGTGCGCTGCACTTCTGTCATATACCAGCGTTTCCAGCAGCTTATTGGTCCATAGTCTCCTCAATGCCCGCCCCAATGGTATATACACAGATGATGGGGGTTATATACAGGGATGATGGGTTTCCTGTATATTACCCCCGTCATCCTTGTATTTAACCCAATCATACTTGTATATTACCTCCATCATTCCTGTATATTACACCCACCATCCCTGTATACAGGGATGATGGGAGTTCTATACAGGAATGATGAAGATAATATACAGGAAAGATGGGGGTTATGTACAGGAACCCCCATCATCCCTGTATATAACCCCCATTATTCCTGTATATAACCCCCATCATCCCTGTATACACCAGTCAGCCAAAATCCGTGTATATACTATTGGGGCGGGCAGTGTCCGCTCGCCTTGGCGCAACGGCATTGAGACTAAACAAGAAGTAAATTGGATGGGAATTGAGGACACCGTGGACCAATAGGATGCGAAAAGCGAGTAAATGGCAGAAGTGCAGAGGAAACTTAAAATATGCGCCGAGCCACACAGACCAGAGGAGTAGAGGGATCTCCTCCACTCGTCGTTGGAACGAAGTTAGGTGAATATGTATTTTATTATGTTTATTAGGCACTTTTGGGGCTGTATGGGGGTATTATACTGCGTCAGGGCAGCAATGGGGACATTATACTGTGTGGGGGGCATTGTCAGGTGGTAGATTATATACAGTAGTACACAGCATGCTCAGGGGATATATATTAATGAAATGGCGTGGCGCATATGGAGCGTGGCACACAAAAAGGGTGTGGCCCAAAAATGGTTTATTAATCGTAATCTAGATTACATGTTCAATTAATTATGATTTTGATCATAAATCGGTCAGCCCTATGACTATATATTTTCTTTCCCTGCAGAAGGAGTCTCCTCACCTATACTACCATGTCACTGCAGAGGCTCTGCTCCTTCCCTGACAAGCAGGGCAGAAAGCTATTTCTATTGGCTGTTCTGCAGTACACAGAGGATCACTATGCAGAGACCTGGCTGTGAGTGACTGAGCATGCGTGTTCAACAGCACTCAAATCCCTAGATGGACATTAACATTGCTATACACTTTGAACACCAGGTGGCGCCATACTATGCAAGTAAATGTCACAACTTTACTGGGTCGTTATTTTAACACCCTCTATATGGCAAATATTATTCATTTTTTGGTGTTACATGATATGATACTAATAATGGTCAATCTTTCTTTTAAGGACCATGAATCACTAAGCTAAATACGCTCTTCAGTCTTATGTTGTAGGCTATGGAAACAACGTATCAGTCAGGGGCAGATGGTGACAGCAAAGGGCCCTTGTGAATAAAGCGAGTCTGGACCCCCTCCCTTTAAAGCTATGCAAAGATAAATATATAGATTATTACACACCAACATTAATAAAAAATAAACTGTACAGATTGAATTCATACTATATACATGTCATGCTCTTCGCACGGAACTCACACATTTAATACCTACTCCATTCAAACGTTGGTCATATGTTGCACACAAGTTGCTCACACATTGGATAAATGCCACAATGCCGCACACGCACCACTCATGCCTAGCAAATACGGCATATGCAGCACACGTCACATGCACTGGAACATACTGCAGACACTACCACACTAGACATATGTCACACACAACCGCTCACCCACTAAAAACACGCTGCAGACGCCGTTGACGCATTCGATGTAAACCAGCTGCACAGGCAGTGTGTCTGCTCGTCAGTGTATGTAAAAGCTATCAGCCTGGAGTACAAGACCAGGAATGTTTGTACTGCTGTCATGCGTAGCTCACAGATGATTACATACACTCATACATTGTAACAAACCCTCAGGTGTGATCCTGAGGTTTTCAATCCCCCTGTGAGCTAAACACTGCAGTCGCACAAAATCTGATTCTGGTCTTGAACTCTAGGCTGATAGTTCTTACCTACACCATCACTGATACATTGTAACAATTTTTACGATTCATCTTCCATGTATCCTATATACATAGAAGTTGTATCGTTCTCCCTCTGCCGATTCCGGTAGTTAAGCTTAACTAAGCCGAACTTAGATGTGATCGATATTAAGTGGATCCTGTGTGTCAAAGACACACAGGATCGGCTCTCAGCCGAGCCGCCAGTTCAGCAGAACTGGAGGAATCGGCTGAAAGAGGACAATACAGAATCTATGTATACAGGACACATAGAAACTGTATTGTGAAACAAAAATTAAATAAAAGTCCATCTAAAAAGTGCTTAAAAATCACAAAAACACATTCATTTATAAAAAACAAAGAACAAAATAAAGAAAGATTCAAAGGTTTTCAAAACCTAAATGTTAAGGAACTGATGCAGCTGCCCCACAGCGGGAACCCTCACCAATCACTAGAACAGGGGTTCCCGAGCCCCCCCCCATTCCTCCTCACTGCGCCCTTCCTCAGTGAGGGGCACCTTGAATGGAGCAGCAGCCAAGCATGCGCCCTGCCGCTCCATACACTGTCTATGAGACTGAGGGATACAGCCAATACTCGGCTGTCTCCATCACTATTTTAGACTTTGAAAGGAGCGGCATCGCACATGCTTGACCGCCACTCCATTAAAATTTTCCTCACCGTGCAGTGAGGAGGAAGTGAGTAGGGGGGCTTAGGATCCCACGCAGTGAGGAGGGGGGCTTAGGATCCCTCTTCTAGTGATAAGTCAAAGTCCCAGTGATCAGACACTTATCACCCATCCTGTGGATAGGTGATAAATGTCGATTGTGGGAATACCTCTTTAAGTGTGTTATTTACATAAAACCAGACAGTCCCATTATATAACTCGGCAGGGATCATATTGGTCAGTCCCTCCCAAACGGACATTGTTGGCATCTCCTACCAATATGCCCAATATGGTGGCATCCATTTTCAATTGGCACTAAAAATATAATTAAAAAGTTACATTTTAAAAATGATTATTGGCCTTCTTCATACGAATGGCAATAAAAATAAAATGTAAGGTGACGAGTTCTCTTTAAGAAAAGTGTTGACCTGGTCTTACACGCGCCCTCCTTCTATAGAACGTCTTCACAGCTTCCTTTTTCTCTTTCAGTTTTATAAAAAAAAAAAAAAAGAACTGTCACAAAGGTTAACATTACATGTCACCATAAGGGCTAGTTCACATGGTGGCTTTTGCATGGCGGGTTCCGCCGCGGAACTATTCCTGCCGTCTGCAGGACGATTCCTCCCTCCCATGGGAGGTCCGGGCGGAATCAATCTTCCGCTCCAAGATTGAGCAGGACGCTTCTTTTTCCCGCTGATTATTTCAAAAACAAAAAAAGCGTCCAACTCCCATTGAAATGAATGGGAAGCCAAATTTTGCATCAGAAACCACCGCAAAATTCCTCTTTGTGAACATACCCCAAGAATATCCATACATATATGTGCAACACTGAACCGTGTGTCTTACAATGGAGGGTCATTTTCATTGATCGTATTACCATGTATTTATTTATACAGTATCACACTTGGTCACAGGATGTGTAGAAACCGGACACCTGGACTGAGGCTTCTGCTAGGGGTTCTCCGGGAATATATAAATAGCACATATATAAATTAGCGATATTCTTATATAGTCACAGTGGTTGCCAAATTACCCCCCACTCTCTTCTTTTCTGCCCAAATGCAATTAAAGCACTATAAGTATTATCACATAAAACAGCCCCTTTAAAAAAGGAAAAAAAAAGTCAATGGTCTGTGCATGTAATGCAACGATGTGCTGGGTCCTCCAAAAGTAAGAGATGGGGTTTGTAAAAAAGTTAACAAAATTGGTATCGCTGCGTCCGTAAAAGTCTGAATTATTACAATATACCATTATTTAACTTCCACAGTGAACGACGTAAAAAAAAATAAAAAAATTGAAAACCGCCAAAATCGCTGTTTTTTGGTCAACTTCGCTCTAAAAAAAACGTAATAAAAAGTAATTAATAAATTTGTATATACCAAAAAATAACACCGATAAGAACGACAGCGCGTCCCGCAAAAAATGAGCTCTCACACCACTCAATCCACGGAAAAATAAGAACGTTATCGCTATGTGGTGAAACAAAACAACTTTTTTTTTTAACAAAGTTTTTTTTTTTTTTAAAGTAGTAAAATATAAAAAAAAAACTATATAAATTTGGTATCACCGTAATCGTATTGAGCCACAGAATAAAGTTAAGTTGTCGTTCTACTGCACGGTGAACGCCGTAAAAACGAAACCCAGAAAACAATGGAGGAATTACAGTTTTTTCCAATTTCAGCCCGCAAATAATTTTTTTCTGTTTCCTAGTACATTATATGGTACTTTAAATGCTACCAATAGAAACATACAACTCGTCCCGCAAAAAATATGCCCCCACACCGCTCTATTGATGGAAAAATAAAAGAGTTATGGCTCTTGGAATGCGGAGAGTGAAAAACTAAAATGAAAAATAAAAAAAAGAAACAGCTGAGGCCCCATGCACACGACCGTAAAAATCGTCCGTAATGACCAATTCACTTCTATTGTCTACGGACAACTTCCCGTTTATTTACCGGGCGATAGACGTGTACCGCAAAAGATAGGACATGTTCTTACAGTCCGTGCTCCCATACTTTGTATGGGAGAACGTGCCAAAAATGCGGGAGACTGCCCGCTGCTGGCCGTGCCCGGAATCACAGCCTCGGCCGTGTTCATGAGGCCTTAGTCCTGACGGGGTTAAACTACAGTACTTTATTGGTGTTACAATCAACTACACGTACAAAATTGTTACTATTAAACCACCATCTACTACTAGTAGTGATTTCAGGGGGTAGGGGGTGTCTGTAATCATTAACCCCTTAATGACCGCCTATACGCCTTTTCACAGCGGTCATTAAGGGAACTTATGCAACAGTTGCGCCTTTTCACGGCTCTGTGTCAGAGGCCCAGGATGGATGTCCCATGCCGGTTATTGTAGGTGTCGGGCTGTGGCCCCTGCTCTAATAACAGGGATCAGTTTCCTCCGATCCCGGCTGTTTAACCCCTCAGAGGCCGCGGTCAATAGCAACCACGGCATCCAAGAGCTTTCAGAGGGAGGGTGTTCCTTCTGTCACCTCATCGGCTCTCAAGTTTTACTAGTATGCTCCTACTTTATTTTTGTATGTTATACATTCTTTCAGAAACACAGCATAGTCGTATACAATATGGACAAACTCTAGATAAGTATTGAAACTAATATATAATGTGTAACAAACTAGGCAAACATCAAATCACACAACAGTGTACAATGGTGCCAAGGAACCGCGGATAAGGAGCGCAGCCAATTCACCTAAAAAACAATTCATTTTCTATACCTTGATGTCTATTATAGACCCTACCGTACTGTTTTTGTTTTTAAAGGCTAATGTCAAATGATATAGAACCTACAAAAAAATATACTAATATATAATAATAAGAATTTATATTTATTCATAATTCTTTAACAATACATAGTAATGTGGATCATCCAAAAACACTAGAACCACAACAATCGACACAACAAAGATTAATCAATGAATTAATAACACATGCCACCCTAAAACACAAGTTACCGAGTCTATACCAAAACCTACATAAAGTAACCTAAATGACTATATCGAATAAAACAACTGCCTAGAAATCTAAAGAGTAAAAGAAACATAACTGAATAACAACATGTGGGATATTGTGTTCAGTGTAACCGCAATGTACGTTTCGCTACAGTTTCGAAGCCGCTCATTTTGTAGGTACTACATGTTATGGGGAGTCATTTCTGTTTAGTGGTTGTGATTAATATGCTATGGAATAAAATTGGATTTACCAGAATACAAAATTATCGCCTATCCATAGGATAGGTAGTTATTTATTCTGCGAATACCCCTTTAATAATGTTAAATGATGTCGTGTGGATTTAACTACTTTATCTCGTTATGTTTCATATTTTCCTCTTTAACCCCTTTTTACGAACTAGGGGGCTTTTTCATTTACTTTTATTTTATTCGGAAGTATTTTAATGCATTATTGCCAGTGTATATTAAAACAAATAAGAAATAATAAAACGATGGACACCCCTTGCATGAAAAACTCACCTTGCAGTGCCATATATGTATGCCTTAGGGGGAAGGGGTTAATAATTCAATATATTTAGCATTAGAATCTGGCAGTTTAGTCTGGCTGATCTTGGTGACTGTGGCGGTCGGGTGGTGCATTAGTTGTTTACAACTGGTAATAATACAAAAAAAATTATATTTCAAATCCGTCACATAGAAATATTTATATACGCAAACAAAAATTATGTATTTTTTTGCACAATCTAGCGCCATAATAAATTAATAAATAACTCTGAAAGGGCGATATGAAAAAGTTAATTAATAACTGCAGGAGAAATGGAATTTATGGCAGTGCAGCTAATGATTATGGTGAAAAATACCTTTTAATTCCATTTTATAGGGGTTCTTAGAGGGGGGTCCTGAGTGAGAGAACCTGCTTCTTGACATCCGTATGCCTTAAAGGGTAACTAAACTTTCAAAAAAACTTCAGACAAGTCATAGTGACATGTCAGAAGTTTTGACCGAGCACTGAGACCCCCACCAACGCGGGTGAGCCGTGTTGTTTCTGATCAGCTTTTCTCAGAAAGCCGAGCAATTGTTGTAAGGGCGACTATGACATGTCAGAAGTTTTTTGAACGTTACGTTTTCCTTTAATAAGGCCTATGGGCAGGGGTTGTGGCCCCAAGAAAACCCCTCTGTTCTATTTTACTACCTATGTCATACAACAAATACACGTTTGTAAAATCAAAATAAAACAAATAAAAATATGATGTTCATACAAAGATGATTTTTTAAGAGGATATAAAACTTGGTACCTGGATAAGACTCTGCATTTGATCCACTATTAAATATAAAAACTCCAGCGCACTTCCATAGTATCGTTTTCTTAGATTCTGTAAGCAACGTAAGATACAAAAAAAGCAAATGAGTACATATGTGAAATGTTATGGGAAATCATCACTATATCGGTAAAATAATGATGGATTGGGGACATTAGACTTCAGATTTACTGAGAGCAGTCACATAGAAACTGCGAATGAAGGACTGGAAAATACACTACAAAGCAATAAAAAATAAATCCAGACAATGTAATACAGACAAACAGACAGAGAGATAGATATTGGATGGATGGATAGATAGATAGATAGACAGACATGAGGGAGATAGATAGATAGATAGATAGATAGATAGATAGATAGCGAATGAAGGACTGGAAAATAAACTACAAAGCAATAAAAAATAAATCCAGACAATGTAATACAGATAGATAGATAGATAGATAGATAGATAGATAGATAGATAGATAGATAGATAGATAGATAGATAGATAGATAGATAGATAGATAGATATGAGATAGATAGATAGATAGATAGATAGATAGATAGATAGATAGATAGATAGATAGATAGATAGATAGATAGATAGATAGATAAGATATAAACTATAATTTATCATAATCACAAATTCAGAATAAAACAGTAACATAAAAAATAGAATTTACTTTTCAATTCCTGTTTTTAATTTCCTGTTTTAAGCGAATATGTTATTTCCGTAGCAACAACATTCCGTGTTTTTTTACAATTATTTCTCAAACATCATGTGTAGTTCTGATGGTAAAACATACAGAAGAATGGAAATAAAGTAATATAATGTAATAACATAAATAACTTACAAAAAAACACTATATTGTTACTTTTTACATGACATTACTTCGTAACAACATATAATTCGAAATAAATAAAACATTTTAGATAAGTTCTAGTCTGTAATATACTAACCAAAGCTATGCCGTTTTATCCAATACAGATATGGATAGACAGACAGATGATAGATAGACAGACAGATGACAGACAGATGATAGAGATAGACAGACAGACAGATGATAGAGATAGACAGACAGACAGACGATAGACAGACAGACAGATGATAGATAGACAGACAGATGACAGACGATAGATAGACAGACAGACAGACAGATGATATAGACAGACAGACAGATGATATAGACAGACAGACAGATGATAGAGATAGACAGACAGATGATGATAGATAGAGACAGACAGACAGATGATAGATAGACAGACAGACAGACATGAGATAGATAGATAGATAGATAGATAGATAGATAGATAGATAGATAGATAGATAGATAGATAGATAGATAGATAGATAGATAGATAGATAGATAGATAGATAGATAGATAGATAGATAGATAGATAGATAGATAGATAGATAGATAGATAGATATGAGCTAGATAGATAGATATGAGATAGATAGATATGAGATAGATAGATAGATAGATAGATAGATAGATAGATAGATAGATAGATAGATAGATAGATAGATAGATAGATATGAGATAGATAGATATGAGATAGATAGATATGAGATAGATAGATATGAGATAGATAGATAGATAGATAGATAGATAGATAGATAGATAGATAGATAGATAGATAGATAGATAGATAGATAGATAGATAGATAGCTCGTTACAAGACACCGCTCTGATAACTGCACTGTAATGAGCCGTGCCCACCAGCCACCTAAACAGTTATAAGAAGGTGTTGCACTAGTGGAAATACTTCTAAGAAATGCACAATACAGTAATCATGTAAAAGAAAACGTATATATATGTATTATATGGTTTATAAATTATATATAGGATGTCATCATTATATATAATACCATGCAAATTCATTGGCCGTTAGTTAGAGGGCCCAGGTCATCAAAGCTATAACCTCTGGATGTAGATAGTGACATTGCTGCTCGCAGTGGACCACCAAAACGAGAATTCTAGCTAATATGTGGGCAGGGGTCATCTCTTTTAACTGAATATATAATTGGGGGCAAGAGGACAAGCCCTTTAACTTATTGATAGAAGATATGCAAAAATAAAAGGTACCGATAGGCTATCATTATGTACAATATGGCCAGACCTCCTCCAATGCCAAATTAATAAATGATTTGTTTTTGTTTTTTTTTTGCCTTTGACGGCCTTAAAAAAAAACAACGTTTAACGGTTAAAATTAGATGTGATGTTCAATTATGTCTAACTTAGTCAACAGGAACAAGTGTAAAGGTGGTCAATCGTAATTTCACACCCCATAGGTGCTAGTAACATTGTGATCATGTATGACCAGAAGGCTCATGTGCGATTACAAGTGGGTAAAGCAAAGCATCACCCGTAAATACAGGAGCTGGAGTCTGTGAAAATTCTATCCAATGATTTCTTTATTATATCCGATTCTGGGAAAAGCTCTGTGAGATCCAATATTGTGGCCGGTGTTGGACTTGGAGGATCCACTTATTAGGGTATGTGCACACACACTAATTACGTCCGTAATTGACGGACGTATTTCGGCCGCAAGTACCGGACCGAACACAGTGCAGGGAGCCGGGCTCCTAGCATCATAGTTATGTACGATGCTAGGAGTCCCTGCCTCTCCATGGAACTACTGTCCCGTACTGAAAACATGATTACAGTACGGGACAGTTGTCCTGCAGAGAGGCAGGGACTCCTAGCATCGTACATAACTATGATGCTAGGAGCCCGGCTCCCTGCACTGTGTTCGGTCCGGTACTTGCGGCCGAAATACGTCCGTCAATTACGGACGTAATTAGTGTGTGTGCACATACCCTTAGAGATGATCCTGAGGACCACCCTCCATCCATACAGAGCACGTCCACTCATAATTTCATTGTACACACAGGACGTATACGCAAAAAAGGTCTAATAGGTTATTTGTGAATCATCCCATAAGAGACAGACCATAGTGGCAAGTGATTGGCTACAAAACAGCTCTAAACAGGGTTGTCGTGTGACGGGGGCTATGGCGCCGTTGTATTAGAGGCCCATTATTGTATCAGAGTCTGGACCCATTGGACGATCCTTTGGCAGTGTGGTCGGCTAGTCCAACGTCTGTAGCCATATCTGGTTTGTGAATAAAAATTCCGACTAGGCAGGAAGCCACACCATAAATAATTGAGGTATCGATGCATAACGAACCAGAATTCAGGAGTCCGCGAAAGCTGGGTGACAACCTCTGTGTGAGTTGTAATGGCAGCCATATTAGTTGGTTTTCGTGGATGTTACATTGATGGTCTTTCCTTCAATAGGCTGGTCTCAGTACCAGATTCACCTATAATAGTCACTGTGTCGTGTACTGCAGGTTCCATGGGTCAGACCCCCGCTGCTCATACATTGAAGGCCTTTTCTAAGTATAGGCCATCAATGTAAAATCCTGGAAAACCCCTTTAAATCTGATGGTGAAAAATGAAGTACAGTGTACGTAAATTACATGCAACTGGTGAGAAACCACACGTTATATGGCAAAGCTGTAGATACTGTTGTAGAAACCAGACTACAACCATAGAGCTTCAAAGTGTCTTCCTGCGGTTTATAACATCTCACATTTCTGCCTAACCAGACTCTGATCATCGCAGTCACTCCTGTTGCCACTGTCGTTTTGTCATAGAGGAAGCATCAAGACCTCTAAAATATTTGCAGCCGGAAGCTACTATATATATTGTTGAGATAACCTACAAAAATGTCACCACGTATTTCTCCTATAAGTTGTATTTAAGTTGTTGGGCTTCTTTTCATACCAGACAGCTCAGTAGGGTTGAGATCTGGGGATTGTGCCATTCAATCCATTCCAGACAGAATACCACCGGACTGCGTTTTTCCTAGATAGGTCTTCCATAATTTGGAGTAGTGCTTTGGGTTGTTGTTGGGTGAAATGGTCTCCAATCAAGTGCCATGACATGGCGTTGCAAAATAGGAGTGATCGCTCTTCTTGTCTAAAGGGTTGTTTCATCAGAGACAACCCCTTTCAGAATCAGACAACCCACTACCGGCACCCAGACCAAACAGCAATTTTGCCGGGGGGGAAGTCGCGGCCAGTCACACATTTCCCCTGAAGCAAGCCAAGGCAGGAGAAATTTAGTATTACATGGCGGCCATTCATAAGAATTGTATTACTAGGATGTCTTGAGTCCGCCAGAATGGGAGCCGCTCGTTCCTGAACAGGGGACTCTCCTCTATGATGCATATGGACAGGGTGGTCTTCAGGAGACAACCGCTTTGAACCTTTTATCCTGTACATATTCCCATTTTACCAGCACCAAAGCACCTCCTTAACCATCACATTCCACCCAAGCTTGACAGATGGCATCAGGTAGTCCTCTAGCCCCTTCCCATTTGTTCTGTGCCTATCATGTCGTCTTCTCTGTGACCTAAAATGTAGACTTGTTTGCCCATAACACTTGCTTCGGTCTTCCTTCCTCCAATGTCTGCGTTCTTTTGCCCATTTTAATATTTTTCTTTTATTGGCCAGTTTCATAGTTTTCTATGCCTAGGAGGCAGCATCCCGGAGTCACCTCCTCATTTGACTAGTGTTTTGTGGGCACGATTTAGTAAAGCCGATGACCTGTGAGGTGACGGTTTTTAAGACTAGAGACTCTGCTGGGTTTATCCCCCTGCACAGTCGTGCACCATGTTCTACCACTTCTCTTTCTATCCTGTTCCGGGAAGGGAGTAGTACACACCTTTGTAAGAGATCTTCAGTTTCTTGGCAAGTATTCACATGGAATAGCCTTTATTTCTCACAACAACAATAAACTGATACGTTTCAGGAGAAAGCTCACACTTTATGGCCATCTTGAGACCGCACTCAGAAATGCTGAAACTCCAGATACTCAGGTAGCCCAAAGGAGGCCAGTTTTATTGCTTCCATAAAACAGCTAATCTCATACAACCTCATTAAAGTTTGTGATGCCCATTAACAAGCAAGTGTTCGTGTGTAACATCACTGCCCAGACTAAAAAGGTGGGGGGATTTGGCGATGTTTTGGGGTCTGTTAAAAAAAAATAAAAAATATGATGATTTTCATGTGTGTTTAAAGGGTTAATCCTAACTTAGAAATAGTATGAAATATTCACTCAGCTCCGGAATCCGCACCTATCTGCAGAAGAATCTGACCCCGTTCTGCCTGGCGAGACGGCCGCCACATCGGAGAATGAATGGAGAGGTGGATGCGCACGTGCAGGTCTCTCCCCAATCTGTTTTGTTGGGTTTACGGAAACAGCCGAACAAGTGTCCAAGGTGTATATCTCGGATGTACTAGACCTAGGTGCAAAAGAGGAAAGTCGTTCTGAGCCAAATCAGTCAGTGAGCTGCACACACGGCTCGGCTGATCGCGGCTCCTGTGTGATTTTAACGTCTCCTGTGCAATTTCAGCGGCTTGTGTGTTCGTCAGCGATTATCTAAGCACAGTTCCAATCATGTCAAAGTGGATCCACTTTGACTTCATCATAACGAAGCTTAGAAAGCCAAATCAGGAGCACTCAGGAGCCGCAGTAATCGGAGCCGTCAGTACAGCTCACTGACGGATCTGCATAGCGTTATCAGAAGTGCGCACTGTTCTCTTTTCTTACATTACCAACTACACATACGTTTATACACAGCGAGCAGAGAACCGGGATTATTATACATGAGCCATTTATGAACGAGTCGGACAATGAAAAAATAGATGATGAAGTCAGAGTCGGAAGGTTTGCACAGCCCTGGTGTGAAAGAGGCCTTACAAAAAGACAAAAGTGCCATGTTAAACTGCCAAGTCCGAAATTGCCCCATGGACAGCTTGGCACAGTAATTTTATCTGACGGCATATTAATCCCCAAAACAATGAAAACCAATATTAAAGGAATTTTGAGTCATTAACTATTTTTTCATTAACTACATTAGGGGTTTTATTATAATGGGTGTAAGGAAGTAAGGGTCCTTTTACACCGGCCAATATGGGTCATGAAAACGAGCGCCGATCAACGAGATAGCTGGTTGATTGGCGCTCGTTTGCTCCTTTCACAAGGCACTATGATCAGTAATGTATGTGATGCCGACAATAATATTTTGTGCTGCATTAACGATACAATCAGCCGATGAATGAGCTGATCGTTGCCCTGATCATTAGCCCGTGTAAAGGGCCTTTAGGCTTCGTTCACATCTGCGCTAAGGTTTTCCGTTGTTGTGCTGCATCATAGGAGTAGAAGGATGAAAACCCGAAAGCGCCGGACCTGTGACGTTTCTGGTTTCCATAACGGGGTCCGTCGTTATACTGGACAAAATATCGCCGCATTCTCAGCAATTCTGTCTGCCATTTCTCACCAGATCTGTGACTGAGGCTCCTAACAGAGTCTACGCAGATGTGAACAGAGCCCAACATGTTAAAAGATAAATAGAGGTGGCGCAGCATGATGAATATTGATAAAAATGAGAAGTGGGAGATGAGTGATAGGCTACACATGGACCTGATAAAATAGAGGGATATGGGTGGGATGGGGATTGAAGAGACAGGGCACAGATTGGATAGTAAAATGTGAAGCGGAATAATGCGGGACTGATGTAGGGTCACAGTGTTGGGGTAAAGGCCCTTTAGGGAATATTTACACTCAGCAGATTTGTTGCGGAAATTTCAGTGACTGAAAATCGGTTCCATTTATCTGAATGGGGTTGTTTTGGCGGCAAGCATCAGATACAAGTAAGAATCCCAGAAATGTTTTCAACAAATCTGCCGTGTGTGAATATTTCCATACAACTGCTTCTATTTTGTATATCATTATACTTCTATAATATCGATTGCCTGTAACCCCGGAAGATGATTATTGGAATTGCTCCCGCTTTCTAAAGGAACCAATTCTAATAATTATATTCGGAAATCGGTAATAGTACAATTCCCTAATATAAAATTCCCCCACTATCGGCTTGCCTAGATTTGCAAAATATTTACACACGGATATACAACCCCAATAATCAGGTTCTCCTATTGGTTACGTATTTACAACCAATAGTTGGAGAGCTCATTGTCTGCCGTTTTCCATGTCAGTGTAAGAACTAATTTTGATGGAGTAAAAAAGTAAAAATTTGTGGCACAAGTTTGTGAAAGGCAGAAATGAGATGGTTACTTTAACAGTACTAGTTAATAAGAGGTGAAGGAAAAGCTTCTGTGTAACCGTGAGAAAACCGGCATTATCTAAGATTAATAAAATAACCATCCCGTGGTTTCATAACAAGCACCAGGATAGCTTCTCAGTTTTAATTTATTTTTAATTGTAGAAAATTTTCCTCTAAAATAAATTGTGAAAAACTACCAGTAACTATCAAGACTCTAAGGTCCTGTTCACATGGAGTTTTTGCAGGCAGAAAAATTTGCCTCAGCATGCCATTTGCCGTGTTCTTCGCCTGAAGCCATTGAGCGCCTCGGGCAAAAAACTATGCGAAAATTGCTTTCTTTGCCTCCCATTGATGTCAATGGGAGGTCAGAGATGTAAACGCCCGAAGATAGGACATGTCGCTTCTTTTTCCCGGGAGCGTTTACCGCTGGCAAGAAAAAAACAAAATCAAAGGGAGGCATTTTCCGACACAATTTCCACGTAAAAAAACTCAAGAGTGAACTCCCCTTAAGAAGGCTGGGTGACAACTGTAACGGCTGCTATGTTGGTTGCCACCTAGATTGCCAAACAATATGTACATACAAATATGGCCGAATAGTTTTGACATTTTCTGGGTACCCCAGAATAAAAGGATTCTGGCTCTGGATAAAGAACCAGACCCTTCTGTTGACTTCGGTGTACTGGCGTAGCATGGAAGTATGGAAATGCACCCTTAAATCACCCCGGCCCCCATGTTTTATGGCATTCTGAGGCGCCCATTTTTGACCCTGATTTGGGACTTTTCTCCCTCCAGTATTGGAAGCAAGGACTAAAAGGTGACAACTCCTAAGGGCACTATTTTGTTACTCCCAATTTTAAACTTTCATGTGACCATGAAAATACAAGATAATTGCATAATTTTCTGCTAATCTAGCATTAGAATTTTTTTTTTCAGGATCTAAGATTTGCAGGAATTTCTAGCCATTAGGATGCAAATTAAAGTGTAACGCCAATGCCGATCGTACGATGCGCGTGGAGAGACGCTAGTGCACGCTGGGTGGTACTGTTGAAGTCAACCTATACTTAATAGAACCCGTACTCAACACTCTCCAATGCATTAGAGCCAATCAACGTAAAAAAAAACACCTCATAGCCACCTATTAGGTCATGCCTCATAGGGCGCCCGTCAGATGCTTTATGGCCCCTCCCTTTGTCTACAGCCTAAGGTGCCATGGTAGCTGTAGACCATGACATTTATGGGGTTAAACAGCTGGGATTGGGGTTATCTCCGATGCCAGCCTCCGTTGGCCCTCAATCATGGCTAGCTGTCGCTGATGGAGCGGGCACCGCTTGCGTCCACACCTCTATATGGGGTAATGTGCATTTTTTGGCCCAACCAAATGCTCATGGTAATAGGGCACACAGCTATCGCTTCAACAATCGTTCAGCCAACAGCTTTGATCCAACCCAACCATCTTCTTCAGCTTCTTCTTCCTCCTAAAGAATAGGGATTCTTTAAGGGATAACTGTGGCTTTTCCAAGACTGAATAAGAACCAATTGTACTGAAAGAAGAAGCCACATTTACCCAGGATTTGCAGTTTCTGGCCCACGGTTACTGTAACATCTATGGCCGGGGGCCATCGTTCAGACTTACCCTCTGACGGCCCCGGCCATCTGTCTTGGCGGCATCAGCTCCCTCCAGGGAGACGCCGACACTCACTTCCAGGTCCTCGAACTGTTTCCTGCAGGGCGCGCGCCCGCGCGTGCATGGCCTTAAAGGGCCAGTACGCATCCAGCTGTCACCCATCAATAATTAGCCCAAATGCATGCTGGACTATAATAAGTGGCTCCACTTGTTCCTCGCCTGAGCATTGTTGTTTACCTAAGTTTGTCTTGCAAACGGTCTCCCAGTGTTTTCCATTTCCCAGTGTTACCCGTTCCTGCCGCCTGTACCCTGTATCCCCTGCTATCATATCTACTGTGAGAGTCAAGTCGTGTCTTCGGCTGTATCCACGGTGCCACCCGCTGTGAAAGTCAAGTCGTGCTTCCGCTACTGTCTACATTGCCTCAGGCACCCGTTCTGAACTATAGACATTGTTTTGTACCTTGTTGGCCAGCTGCTACCCCGCCACACGGTACGGCCCAGTGGCTCCACACCCCGCGCCGTGACAATTACTACACATCAGTCCAGTACTTACACCTTTAACCCCAAACATTCACCTGCCCATATAAACATTTTCCGGTAAATGAATGTGGTAATTTTACCGCACACTGGTCCTACTACGGCAGGATGATCATAGTCATTGCTGAAGAAACATCACCAACAATTTCTCAGTGACTAAAAGTGAGCAGTGTGTGGGTGAGGTGGTGTGACAAGGTGAGGCTGCAACTTCTGAAAACATACGATTTAAGATGTTAAGTTGTGGGCTTAAATATTCTACAGTACGTACGTAAGTCGATGTTTACCAGCTATTTATTTTCTAAAGCCAGCGACTGCAGCTTATCTACAGGAGTCTGAGGTACTCTAAAACCCTCCTCCTCTATTACAATGGTCTGCTGCTCTGATCCCCCATGCTTTACACTGCAGGACTGCTTGTTTAGACACGCACCACAAATAAAGATGATCAGGTGAATGTCACACGTATACTACAGCAAAATGGGTTTTAATAAGGGGGAGCAAGTAGATCCTCCTTCAAAGGGCTCTCCGGGATTGTAAAACAGACTTTAAGGGGTGTTCCCAACCAAGACATTTATGGCTATCCACAGGATATGCCATAAATGTCTGACAGATGCGGGTTCCAGCGCCGCTGAGCTGTTGTTTCTGCAACTCCCATAGAACAGAATAGGGAGAGCCACCCCTCCACTTGGTCCCCTCCTGAAATCGGCAGCCAGTGACCCCCCCCCCACTGCTCTTGATATAGTTACGGGTTCTGTAGCTATGCCATAAATGTCTGGGTTGGGAATAATGCTTTAATGAGGACCTTGTAGCTCTCCTGACAATTTATTCATAAATTTCTAGGAGGGTTAACAGAGGAACGGCACATGAAGAGTTCTAAGAAATGATGCTCCAGAATTGTCAGGTCATGTGGAATAAAATTATTTACTAAAACAGACATGTCAGGAGAGGTGACCGGTCCCCTTTAAAGTGTAGGTAAACCCACGCTTATTGAAAATGCCTATATTTTTTTCAACTCATTTAGTTCTCTGCTTCTCCTGCGGTCGTGTGGCCAGGAATAATCTATCTTCTTCTTATATCATGCAGCTCTGCTACTAGAAGTTAAAGACTAACTAACAAGTACCAATAAGGTACTTGTTTTATTTAAAAATATATATATATTTTTGTAAAAATGTCATTGCTTTGTTCAAAAAACTCCTAACATGATCTGGCGTGAATATGCAAATGCTGGAACTTCCAGGTTTGCGGATTCCCGGCATCCCCTACATCTTCCCACAATCCCCTACAGACTCAGAACCAGATATTTTGCTGGTTATCGCGAGATCTTGTGTTCTGTCTAAGGCCCCACGCACACGACCGAGCCCGTAATCATGGTCCGCGATTACGGCTATGGCCGGCCACGGACAGTCGTCCGCATTTGCGGGCCGTGCTCCAATTATAAAGTATGGGAGCACGGTCTGTAAAATCAAAAAATGGGACATGTCCTATTTTTTATGAAAGCTTTCTACGGCCCGGACACCTTCCTGTAAATATACGAGAAGGCGTCCGTCAGCCATAGAAATGAATGGGTCCGTAATGACGGATGAAATCTACGATGGTGTGCATGGGGCCTAAGAGACGGCTTCCTATTGTATTATTACACCAGTTACTGATCGGGCTGAGAGCTCAGTCATTCTCTATTGAAGTATATGGGATTTACAGAAATAACCATATTGTTTTGTGCTTGTAACTGTACGTGTATTCGTCATCCATATCTAGAGACATCAGTGGTCCGTGTACGAACATCTGCAGATCATTTACTGTTCTGCTTTGACATTATGACATGAATCTTGTGTTAAAACAACCCCCACAATGACTGGGTTTTTTCACATTTAAGGGATTTTTTTAGGGATTTTTTTCACGTTAAAATATATTTTTGGGCTGAAATAAAGTCACTGCAAAAACAGGCACAACGCAACAGGTGCAGAAACACAGCACACGTCGGATCTTACGGAACAGGTACATTATGTAGTTATTAACTGGCAAGGTCACTTATTACATATTTAGTGTGTGTATATATTATTTATTTTATAATGGGTTCATAATAGAACTTGTCACGGTCTAAGGTCATGTTCATATGATGAGGATTTGCAGCAGCTGGATTTCTGGCTGGAATTTGCCACTGCTACATGTAGATTGCCTTTAGGCATCATTTACACGAGCGTAATATACGCGCGTCGTACGCACCTATATTACTCTATGGGGCAGTGCAGACAGTCCGTGGGTTTTGCGCAGCGTGAGTCCGCTGCGTAAAACGCACGATATGTTCTATATTTCAGAGTTTTTCGCGCATCACGCACCCATTGAAGTCAATGGGTGCGTGAAAACCACGCAGGTCGCACGGAAGCACTTCTGTGTGACGCGCGTGATTCGCGCAACAGCTGTCCAACTCTGAATGTAAACAGAAAAGCACCACGTGCTTTTCTGTTTACAAACATCCAAACGGAGTGTCATCATGATGGCGGCTGCGCGAAAATCACTCAGCCGCGCATCATACACTGATGACACACGCAGATGTTAAGTGCATTTTGCGCACGCAAAACGCCGCGTTTTTTGCGTGCGCAAAACGCACACGCTCGTGTAAATCAGGCCTTACTGAAGTTTATAGAAGTTCGTAGGCATCTATTTATCTGGGAATTTGCAGCGGATTCTTTCTGGATTTAGGCGCAACATGCTAAACAACTAACTATAATTAATTACATTTTTTGGGTGATATTTAAATGATTTTTGTGTCTTTTTTTTTTTCCTTTTTTATTTTTTTAAATAGGGCTTTGTTTTTTTTTAACCCACATATTAATTAAATTTTTAGAATTTTTGGGCTTTTAGTGTGCGTTTATATGTATGCATTATTGTCCACTATTTATTTTGATCTATAAGGGTATGTTCACACGAGGTCATTACGTCCGTAATTGACGGACGTATTTCGGCCGCAAGTCCCGGACCGAACACAGTGCAGGGAGCCGGGCTCCTAGCATCATAGTTATGTACGACGCTAGGAGTCCCTGCCTCGCTGCCGGACAACTGTCCCGTACTGTAATCATGTTTTCAGTACGGGACAGTAGTTCCACTCAGAGGCAGGGACTCCTAGCATCGTACATAACTGTGATGCTAGGAGCCCGGCTCCCTGCACTGTGTTCGGTCCGGGACTTGCGGCCGAAATACGTCCGTCAATTACGGACGTAATGACCTCGTGTGAACATACCCTAACACGGTCTAGTTAGGGGAAACGCACTACTAGATACGTTTGTATACATTAGGTATGTACAGGTTTGCAGCCTTTGAATGCAAACAGTAGTGTTCTCATTCACGGACAGCAAATCTTGAAAATGGTGAGGTGTTCATACACAAAGGCAGGAATTTATAAAACACAGTGTGCATCAGAACTGGCGTAGGAAAGCTGCAATTTGACCAAAAAATGGTTTTATGAACATTTTTAGCAACTTTTTCATTTTTTTTATGCCTCCTTCGTCCCACTTTTCAGACTACGGGGCTTAGTGGGAGGGGCAGGACCGCTGCAGCCTGTTAAATCTAATATAATTTACGTCACAGGTGCATGGACAGAGGGAAAGAGGCATGTACCTCCTAAAAAGTCTTGCACATCTTACTCCTTAAAGAGGCTCTGTCACCAGATTTGGCAACCCCTATCTGCTATTGCAGCAGATCGGCGCTGCAATGTAGATTACAGTAACGTTTTTATTTTTAAAAAACGAGCATTTTTGGCCAAGTTATGACCATTTTTGTAGTTATGCAAATGAGGCTTGCAAAAGTACAACTGGGCGTGTTTAAAAGTAAAAGTCCAAGTGGGCGTGTATTATGTGCGTACATCGGGGCGTTTAAACTACTTTTACTAGCTGGGCGTTCTGACGAGAAGTATCATCCACTTCTCTTCACAACGCCCAGCTTCTGGCAGATCACGCTGTGACGTCACTCACAGGTCCTGCATCGTGTCAGACGAGCGAGGACACATCGGCACCAGAGGCTACAGTTGATTCTGCAGCAGCATCGGCGTTAGCAGGTAAGTAGCTACATCGACTTACCTGCAAACGCTGATGCTGCTGCAGAATCAACTGTAGCCTCTGGTGCCGATGTGGCCGACACGATGCAGGACCTGGGGCAGGAAGTGAGTGACGTCACAGCGTGATCTCTGGAGAACACGGCTGTGTCTGCACTGCCAGAAGCTGGGCGTTCTGAAGAGAAGTGGATGATACTTCTCGTCAGAACGCCCAGCTAGTAAAAGTAGTAAACATGCCTCGATGTACGCACATAATACACGCCCACTTGGACTTTTGCAAGCCTCATTTGCATAAATACAAAAATGGTCATAACTTGGCCAAAAATGCTCGTTTTTTAAAAATAAAAACGTTACTGTAATCTACATTGCAGCGCCTATCTGCTGCAATAGGAGATAGGGGCTGCAAAATCTGGTGACAGAGCCTCTTTAAGCCAGTCTTAATAATTTCCCCCAGAGTGTATTGGAAAGTTCTATACATTTTCTTTTATACAGTGATTGAGAGTTTGCCTAATCACTGAAGAACCACTTAAAGGATCCAGGCAATTTTTGCGGAGTCCTTGACGTCATAAAATTTGACCATGGGGGAACATTGTGTTAATAATGTATCTATTGAATTTAAGGGGGAAGGCATCATTTTTTCCCCATAGGATAATCAAATTGAACCAAACTGATAAGTTCTTGAACTGTAAGCGGGGTAGCGATCACTAATCGATCAGCCTGGATTATATGCCCCACTAGACATCGGATGTTAGAGCAGATGCAATAAGAAGACTGGGCAGTAGCAGCTACAACTGTAAATTTTGTTATGGTGGTAATGAGAGTAATCGAAGCCTTCCAAAAGTTGAAAAAAAGTGGACAATTCCACCAGACGTGAAGATCATTTCCAACAACCGCGCTGGCACTATGTAGTCGCGGCTGTCAAATATCTCGTTAAGGTGCATTCCGGTTACACGCTCATGCGCACTGCCGCTCCATTCATTCGCTATGTGAGCGCCAGAGATAGCCAAGTGCAGTGTTCGGCTTTTTCCGGCGTTGCCATAGTGAATGAATAAGGGGTAACTTGTTGTAATTTGCTAAATCGTGCGGCCATAAAGGTTGTATTAATTCATGGCCGCACAATTTTGCAGATAAAGGGACTGTTTACCCGCGTTAACATGCGGCCACTAACAGGCCATTTGACAGCCGCACCGAACATGCTGCCGGCGCGGTTCTTAGCCGCATTGCGACCGTGTCAGGGCCGCTCCGTGTGGCCCTACCCTAAAAGAGATTTACAGAAGAGGCAGTAATTTTAGTGGCTTGCGGTCTGATGCAGGTGAACTAGCAATAAGATAGTCCTAGGTTGCTAATGGTTCATCAGACCAGGACCATGGTTTGGACATCGTTGTGAAACGGATTCAGAGATTTTCTCCCAACCCAGAAAAAGTTTATAAGGAGTTTTTGTAATTTGGAGAAAAAGTTGTTAGATGCAGGAATGACAACAGTGCGGAAACTATACAATATTATTGGTAGAACCGTCATCTTGACAATGTCTGCTTTACCGCCCAGGAAATCAATGGTTTGGAAAAAGTCTTTAGCAATCGTGATACCTTAGAGAGCAAAGGGATATAATTCCTGGCAAATAGGGCTGAACGACTTTTAAGTAAGTTGGAGGGTCCTCCTGCCATTTATACAAGAATTGTGAACTTAGGAAGGCCTTAGTATTTGGGTCGACTTCTATGTTTAGGATTTGAGATTTGGCCGGATTACCTCTATAGTAAGATACTCTCCCGAAGGTGGAAATGTAACTCTGTATTGTGGGTAAGGTTTTGGGAGGATCAGAGACTTCGAGAATGACGTTGTCTGCATATGGCCCAATTTTGTGGCTAGTTGAGCCCACTTGAATGACGTTTATATCAGGGTTGTTATATATTAACTCTGCCAATGGCTCCATTACCATATCAAATTAAATGGGGGATAAAGGACATCCCTGATGGGTTCCATTGCTAAATTTAAATTGGTCTGAAAGAAAACCTGAGGCTAGGACTTTGGTGGAGTTGTTCAAAAACAGAGCCAAAATTGCAGATTTTATGTGGCCTTGGAGACCAAATGTGTATAAAATCTGGGACAAGCACCCTCAATGTACTGTCGAACGTCTTTTCCGCTTCCAAAGGGAGGAGCAGAAAAGGCGTTCGAGAAAAATACACTCATTGACTAATAAGAGTAATGAATCCGACGTCCAGCTACAAAGCCCACCTGGTCCAGTTTAATTATGTGCGGGATGATATGATATGATGATATGATAGGACACAGGTTCATCAAGTTCAACCTTTCTCAATCAATTACACGTCGTTCATTTCTTGATTAGTTATAACCCCAAATGCCATCCGCCATTAAATAATAATCTAGCCATTTTTTTTTAACCCCTTGGCAACATGCCACGCACTATTACGTTGCTGTTGCCACTGAGAAGTATGGATCGGGCTCACGGGCTGTGCACGCTCCATACTCGGCGGGTGACGGCGGCATTTAAATTATTGGAATGAGGTGGGCGCCCCCTCAAACACGGCATAAAAAGTAGTTATGGCTTTTGTAAGGCGGTGAGGAAAAAACGAAAATGAAAAAACTGAAATTGGCCGTGTCTCCAAGGAGTTAAATGCGGACATAGTATCTGCCATTACTACCTCTAGGGGTAGGGTATTCCATAGTTTGACTGCTGTAACTGTAAAGAACCCTTTCCTATATTGAGGTCTGAAACTTCTTTCTTCCACATGCAGCGAATGTCCCTGGTCCTTAGTAAAGTCCTTGGAAAGAACGTATTATGTGCTAGGTCTTTGTATTGACCACACATATAATTATACATGTTAATAAGATCACCTCTAAGGCCCCATGCACACAAATGTGCTTTTGCGGCTGCAATTCCCCCGAAAATCCACGGAAGAATTGCGGCCCCATTCATTCCTATGGGCCCATGCACACGACCGTGGTTTCCACAGTCCGTGCACGGCCCAGGAGCCTGGACCGCAGAAAGAACGGGCAAGTCTTATTACGGCCGTGTTCTGCGGTCCAGGTTCATAGAAATTAATGCACGCGGCCATGAGCACGGCCCACGGGTGACACTCTGCGGCCGTCCAACCCGAAAATTACAGCCGTGCACATGGCTACGGTCGTGTGCATGAGGCCTTAGACGTCTTATTTCCAAGCCTTTGAAACCTCCCTAGTTCTCCTAAATCATTTTTACAATATGGAGCCCAAAACGGAATTCCATATTCTAGATGTGGCCTTGCAAGGGATTTATAGAGGGGTAATATTACATTTGAATCACGTGTGACAGTATTTTAGCATATAATTTAATGTTTGAATTTAATAATGAAATGGGGTGAAAATAAGCGCTGGTTCTGATGACATTTCTGGAGGAAAGTTGTCATCTTTGGCGGTTTTAGTAAACACTTTGAAGAGATGAGGGGCCAGGTCCCGAGAATAACATTTATAGTAATTATTCATAAAACCATCCGGTCCAGGGGCATTAAATGGTTTGAAGAGCGCGCCCGCTCTATTGTTGTTAACATACGTCTGCAGTTGTAAGGGTATGTTCACACGCACTGTTTTCAGACGTAATTCGTGCGTTTTACGCCTCGAATTACGTCTGAAAAAACGGCTCCATTACGCCTACAAAACATCTGGCCATTGCTTTCAATAGGTTTTACGATGTTCTGTTCCCACGAGGTGTTATTTTACGCGTCGCTGTCAAAAGACAGCGCGTAAAAAGTCGCCCGCGTCAACGAAGTGCACGTCACTTCTTGGGACGTTTTTGGAGCTGTTTTTCATTGATTCCATTGAAGAATAGCTCCAATAACGTCCGTAAAATAATGAGCGAAAAATGCAAGTTGTTAAAAAAATGTCTGAAAATCAGGATCCGTTTTCAGGCGAAAACCGCTCTGGAATTTCAGACGTATTTTGCTACTGCGTGTGAACATACCCTAAATGTTTAAGAAATATATCATGTTGAATTGCAAAAAAAGGACCGCAGTTGTTCTCTCTGATCTCAGTTCTGCAGTGGGGAAGGAGTTAGTTTATTCTTGGAATTTAAGATGGCTATTTTTTAAAGGGGAATTCCCTACTTAGACATTTACGCCATACCCACAGGATAAACCGTAAACGTATGATAGATGCTGGTCCCAACTATAGGACACGCACCTATATTAAGAACGAGGGTCATCCAACCCCCGTTTCGCCTGGGATGGTGGCCGCAAGCTGCCAATTCAAGGCAGGGACTAGTAGAGAGGGGGCTGTTCTCTCCATTCTGTTTAGGAGTTACAAAAACAGCCGAGCAAGCCTTGCTCAGCCGTTTCCATAACTCTTATAGAGCAGAATGCAGAATGCTCGCATGAACGGCCTCCTCTCCACTAGTCTCCGCCTGGAATCGGTAGCCAGGGTTCGGGTGAGGCCTTGAATTTATCGCAAGACATATTAGCTCTTCTGGGTCTGCTTCTTTGCTCACTCGGTTGTACTTAGACTCCATCTCAGCACTCCTTGAAGAAAGGAAGAAAAAAGGGTCATCCATGGAATTTCTAGAACTACAAGTGGGGGCGGGGTGGAGCGTCGGAGTATGTATAATTCACTTAAAACAGAATCTGCACAGGAAGTATACAAATAGAGAAAAGAAAAACTAAAATATAACTTCAGTTCCAAATACAAGTGGGCAGATCTTATAGCAGTAAATCTGCAATATACAGAGAAGAATTTACGACTTATCTTCACAATGTACGGGTTTTCCTTTTTAAATCCATTCAGAATCTATGGAGTTACCTTAAAGGGGTATTCTCATTAATGGTGCATCTTTTGGACATGTCATAAATGTCTGATAGCGGCAGTCCCCAGCTGTGGGACCCGCACCTATCTCGAGAACAGGGGTCCCCTGACCCAGGCTTGTTGCAGCATCCAGACGGAGACTCTGTGTAGAGGTGGCCAACTTTACAGAAACAGCGTAGCTCACTGTGCCATGGTGTTTTTGTATCTCCCATAGAAGTGAATGGAGGCAGCTGTAATACTGCGCACAGGCGCTACGATTGTGTCGGTGATGTACAATACAGAGATGTGTACACAATGAAGGGAACGCAGTGCTCGCCAGAGGGCCACGGTACCTTCAAACAGCTGATCAAAGGGGGTGTCGGGAGTCGTACCCCCACCCAGATCAGATATTAATGGCCTATCCTGAGAAAAGGCCATGAATTCTATATAAAATCGGATAACCACTTTAAATATTTTTGTTGAAAACCTTCTCACGCTCATTTTCGGTTTCTAATCATCAGACCAAGATATAGAAGAAAAACATAGTACACAGTTATAAAACCACAATGCAAGACACACGTCCGTCCACATAACTGAGGTCAAGACAACAAAGCAATACTTTACTTTTATTTCTAAGAATACTAAGGCCCCGTTCACACATACAGTACTAGACATGTATTTCAGCATGGATTCCCCCCCAATTCCGCCTCCAATGCAAGTGAATGAGGGTTCCGCAACCCCGTTCACATGAAATTAAAAATTTCTACATGGATTTTATTTTTCGCCGCAGAAAACGTATAAATAGCAAGCTGCTCATTTTTGCCGATTCTGGCAGAATCGCTCCATTTGGATTAGCCACATTGAAAGGGGTTAATCTGAGCGCGGATCTGCTTCACATCAAGCTGCACACTTGCAGTAGAAATGTGTGTCAGCCGTGGATTTCTGCCACGAAGCCTCTACTAACTACGATTTGACTTTGCCTATGCCAAATCCGACACATCTAAACAACGCCTTACGTGTCCAGGCAGTGATAGGTTCAACCCCCATAATACAGACAATCTGAAAAACGTGTGCAAAATGTTTATAACACTCAGTCCATAATATACACTTTGCAGTTGCAGCAGTTCCCAATTTTCTCTGAAGGTTTTAGTCTAGATTTTGGTACATAGGGGATTGTGTCCATTCAGCCACAAGACAATTAGCGAGGTCTGACACCGCTGTTGGGCGATGAGGCCCCGCAATCAGACATTTTTCCAATTCACAATGACGTTCGGTTAGGGCGTCCGTATAGGCCAATTAAGTTCTTCCTATTTTTTTATGGACTTCATGTTGGCATGCTGAAGCAGGAGAGGACCATGCCCAAACAGTTGCCAAAAAGGTGGAAGCACACCATTTTCTAGGATGTCATTATAGGTCGTAGTATTAAGATTTCCTTTCACCAGACCTAGGAAAAGCGTCCAGTCCGAAGCATGAAAAATAGCCCCCAACCATTACTCCTCCCCCAATAAGCGTTCTCCTGGCATTCGCCAAACCCAAACTCATCCATCGTACTGCCAGATGGAGAAGGCACTTCTACCGCTCTACAGACCAATGGCAGTGCCATGTACACAACTCCAGACGATGCTTGGCACACTGAACAACCTTAGAAAGCCGATCCTATGTGGCATCCTTTGACGGGTCACATCAAAAACCACTAAGCCCTTCTGTACAACCCATTATACTGCTGATGGTTGTCTAGGTCCACTAGCAATGGTTGTGGTTAAAATAATCATCCCTATTAGACAGCATGTGTACGGATAGAAGATCCTGGGGTTTGTGCTAGGAGGATGTTGTTTACAATGGACGGGAGGGCTGCGCCTACTTATGGGTTGGCAATGAAACTTTGAAGAATTTTTATTTCTGACAAAAACACTATATTAGGGAATGGTCATCTCTTGGCACTAGAATATGCAGTCACTTGCTGATCGTGAGGGTCTGACCACTGGGACACCCACCGACAGCTCCATCATTCTAGCGGAGTACCGATGCTTATTAGGAATTTTTGACGTTTCAGTTCTCTTCACTTCGCTTGGACGGTGCAGAGAAAATGCCGAAGAATCCTTAATCCATTTTTTCTAGTGATCGGTGGCGGTCACTAAGGTTGGGCCTCAACCGATCAGCAAATGATGTAGTATCGAAGTGAAATGCAATAACTTTTTACAGCCAGAATAACTCTTTTAAAGGGCTGGCCTCGTAAAGACAATCTATGTCCATATGTCTTATTAGGGCATATAAATGTAATAGATAAGATCCGCCACTCTGGACCCCTCCTCTATGAGAGTGGATCCTCCTCTAGTAGATCCGGCACATCCATGGTCGGCCCTTTGCTCTGCAGCGGACTTTGCAAAGGACATGCTTAGCCAGACGTGGCTTCCTCTATTGATAACCTCGCCAGAGGTTAGAGAAGTCGGACCCGAGGCAATCCGCTCATCGCCGCGCCGGCACTTCTTTATGCCTATGGACGATGAGTAAGAAGCTCAGAGTATGCGCCAGAGTCATTTTGGCAAAGGAACATTATAATTTATGGAGAAAGAATGACGTACAATTAATTTACAAACAGGTTTTAAAAGATGGGAGAATTAAATATACAGGTACAGGTCTGAGTAAAGGAGTTACTTACAAAAATAACGAGTGTGCATGCAACAGTATGAGAATGTATCAGGGTTGCCACGATACCAGAATTTGGATTTTGATACCGATACTTCATGTAGTATTGCGATACTCGATACCAAAACGATACTTTGCCAACAATAATAATGAAAAATTCTTCCATTTTCTGATGTGAGGCGCGAGGTGTGATGAATTTTGAACCTCCACGTGCCTCACATTAACAGTAATTAACGTGAGGCACATGGAGGTTCAAAATTCATAATACCTCGTGCCTCACATTAATAAGTGAAAGAAAGCAGTTTTTTATTTTATAACCGTGTCAACATGAATGACGTTATAAATGTGTTATTACGGTCGCGACGATACCGAATGTGTATATTTTATGTATTGAGACAGTTTATTGTAAAAAATGCGTTTTTTTTTAAATTTAACATTACATATTTATTTATTTTTACTTTTATTTCTTTTTAACTTCAATGTACTGGCATATATCTATATACTGATAGTTGTTAGGACATACCTAAGTTTGCCCTAACAGGAAATATGGTCAAACAGCCCAGGGTCTATTGACGGACCCCAGAGCTTACTGCCCATATATGGTATGTCCCTCGATCGCTTCACAGGGATTCCCTGTGACGCGATCCAAAGGGCATCCCCCCTTCTCATTTTCCCCTGAATGCTGCTGTGGTGGTCAGCTTTGATCGCAGCATTCAGGGGAATAACGGCGGAGATGAGAGGTTTCTCTGATCTCTGCCATTAGGGCGGGGCTGCGGCTGTGTAATACAGCCATTGCCTTGCTCCTGAGAACAAGTGTGTGCGTGCGGGCAGCATGAGGTGATGCGGCCTGAAGACAGAACATGGGGGTGTTTTTCAGTGTGCGGCCACCATGTTTGGTCTTCAGTGCCGGCGCTCATTAGTGCAGCGCTGGTCGCAACACATCATGCTAACCGCGCGCGCACTTGTCAGGACTCAGAAGCGGGGCAGTGGCTGTATGACACAGCTGCAGGCCCACTTCATGTGTTACTATAACTAGCTGCGTGGCCGCACAGCTCAGTATCGAAATACACGAAATAACGTTACTGAACCGTTTCATGGTGCACGGTATCGAAACCTTATCGAAGTTTCGATGCATCGTGCATCCCTAGAATGTATGTCACAACTGAGTATATGGCCTCATGCCCAAGCTAAAGTCGTGCACATGGTGGCATAAAGAGTCGCCCGGATCCTTATTACAGAGCTATGGGCGCTCTATGTGACGTTCCATGGTGCCTGGCACCATAGTCCCCCTTAGAAGCAATGCTCCAGGGGAGAAGACAATGCACATAATGCAATGGAACAAGCCATGAATTGTTTTTTCTCATGGATTCTATATAAAGTTGTTAGCCGAAACCTTCCTCGTAGCTCCTTATGTAAATCGGATGTATATAGAGGTAGTGGATGAATTTTAAGGGCACCGTATTACCGATGGATAGGTGATGAATGTTTTGTGCTGGAATACTCATGCCCCAGCAAATCCCGCCCCATAACAAGCCACACCCCAATAAACTGCGCCCTGTCACACGCCGAAGTGTCACAGAAAAAAATGGATGCGATGTGCGCTGCGGAGCGGAGACTCTGACGCAAACGTAGGCAGAGCCCAAACCTTTACTGATTTTGTATAAGTCGTTAATGTAAAGACTGCACAATATGTTATTTAATCCCGGTCACTTACGTGTGCTAAAAAGTACAAAAGAGTAGGCTTATTTTAACTCCATCATACCGGCAATAGCAAGTTAGCGCCATGATTCAGTGCAAACATTAACCCTTTGGAGTCGCAATTTTTTTTTACATTTTTTCCTTCCTGCCTTCCAAAAGCCATAACTTTTTTTATTTTTCCGTCGACAGAGCCGTACAGGGGCTTGTTTTTTGCGGGACGAGTTGTAGTTTGAACCATATAATGTGCTGGAAAACGGAAAAAAAAAATCTTTGTAGGGTGAAATGAGAAAATAATAGCGATTCCATCATTGTTTTTTGAGTTTCGTTTTAACGACACTCACCGTGCGGTAAAAACAACACGTTAACTTTATTCTCCGGGTCAATACAATTACGGGGATACCAAATTTATATAGTTTTCTATGTTTTACTACTTTTACAAAGAAAAAACAATTTGTTAAAAAAAAAGTTTTTTTTATTGTTTTGTGTCGCCACATTCTGAGAGCCAGAACTTTTTACATTTTCTGTGGATTGAGGGGTGTGAGATCTTATTTTTGGGGGGCTGAGATGTAGTTTCTATTGATACTATTTTGGGATACATGCGACTTTTTGATCACTGTTTATTCCATTTTTTGGGGTTGCTAAGGTGACCAAAAAATTCAGTTTTTTTTTATTTTTTAGTGTTTAGCTTGCGGGTTAAATAACTTTATATTATTATATTATTTTTACATGACTCTAGGGGAAAAGTTTTTTTTTTGGAACATTGGGGCCGCACCCTCTTTCTAACGGCTTAGATGCCGCAGTCACTATCAACCGCGTCATCTTAGTGGTTAAATGGCTGGGTTCGGAGTCATCGCCAATCCCAGCCATTGCAGTGAAGTTTCGCCTGTATGTTACCCGTGAACCGGCTCCATACTTCCCCTTGGCGGCTGTAACATACATGTACGTGACATGTCGTCAAGGGGTTAAAGAATAATATTTCTAAATATACAAAATTACCACTAAATAGTAGTTCAATAAAAACTTCTTAAATTGGTATTCCAGTTGTAACCAATAAATTTTATTTTTGGTATAATGAAGAGTGATCCAATTTTCGAATATATTTTCTGTATATATTCCACCTAAGAACTCTGCTTGCTGTAATTCAGTAGGAACCTTCGTTGTTTACTTCCAGAAGCTGAATATCTGTCCTGGTCATAGGAGGGACGCACAGGTGCACGGCTCGTTACAGGTTGCAGCTTTGAAAGTAAACAATTAGGTCTCCCATTGAATGACAGCAAGCAGAGATCTTGACAACTGTGAGGAATTAATACAGAAAGCCTATTAGAGAAGTGTAGAACTTTTCATTCTAGAAAGTAGAACATGTATGTCTTTCGATAGTACGCTTTTGCTCCTAAACCCTTATTCAGACTGACGTTTTTCACGGCCGATTTTCACCCATGCGGGATCCGTTTTCACAGATCTGTATTGAAAGAACCGTGAAAACGGATAAAAATAGGACATGTCCTATTTTTTCCACAGGCCATTAAAACAACGTCCATGTAATAAGACCCATAGAAATACGTGCATGACGGGCGTTTGAGAAAGAAAAAACAACCGTCACGCGGACGATTTCAATGTGCGTCTGAAGAAGGCTTTAGATGTAGGTTTTTGACATAGACACATCATTTTCTAGACTTCCTGACAGCACAACTGGCCGACTATGTAATGACGTATGTAAAATGTCTGTGTAGATGTGCCATTCAGGACATTCAGGGAAAGTTGGTTAACAAATATTAGAATTGTTATATAAACTATCATTTTTCTGAAAAAGTTAAAACTAAGAAATGGCTGAACAGAATATTTTACAGAAAGAAACACGGACTTATATTAAGGGCCAAAACAAAGGCGTGTCCCAGACCTTGTAAGCTGGGCGTATACAGATCCTATGGAGCCATAAGCGCTCGTCCACACGTAGCAGAAATGCTGCATTTTTCTGTCCGGAATTGCAGAAGACAGAACATTCCACAAATCTCATCCACACGCGGTGTAAAATTTTCGTCCAGAAATTCACCTGCGGTGCGCATTTTTCGTTCCGCAGCATGTCAATTCGTGCTGCGGAAAGTGGACTGAATCCGCACTATTTTCTGCAGCAAAAAAAACCGCAGGAAACGGTGCGGTTTTTCCACAGCGGTTTGTCTGCTCGTTTCAACGGAGATGCTGCATATGAGGAGACACCACAATTTGTTTCACTCCATTTAAATCAGTGGGGAAAAAACAGTTTTGTTTTTTTTGTGTACAAATTACAGGAAAATGTAATTTACTAAATAAAAAAAGAATAAAAAAATGCAACACAAATCCACTGAGGAAACGCAGCGAAAAAAAACAGTTTTATGTAAAAAAATAATATAGCATTTTTTTGGGGGGGGATCTTGGGGGGGGGGGAACACACACACACACGCACACGCACACGCACACGCACACAATCTATAGCCAATAGTTATGGATCACAGGTTATCCCTACAGATCACAGACTCGTGCATGGCGGCTCCGTCTTACCTCAGCGATGTACGCAGCATTATTATGGCACACATAGAAGTCTATAGGGCCGTCCTCTGTAGGTCTCTGTTCTCATGTTTGTTTTATTCATGCTTTTAATATTTTTTTTTATTTTTTAAGTAAAAGTAGGAATGGCTCCAGACAGGTGAGGAGGAAAACTTTCCTTTGAGATTCGACCTTTCTCCGATTTAGGAGATCTTATTCATAACGTGGACATGTGAACCTGCCATAATGAGAGCGACGCGATTCACATATAGAGTCTATAATAATGTGCGGATTACCAGAGAAACATTTTTTACGTAGTTCATGTACATTTTCGGAGGCTCGGTCGCCTGGCATTTCTGTTCCTCTAAACCAATCTTTTTCGGATCGTCTGATTTAGGCCGTGTCTTGTAAAACGCGTGACAGGTCACAGAGGGATAAAGCTTCCCTAAGTAATACCTTATGGACGAGGCAAATCTGTGTGCGGCGACGCTTACGTCATTTTATTCTAGATTGCGCCACATCCGAGGGCATTGTATTCTTACATAGAAGCAATATGTGTATGTAAAAATGTATTCGTAAAACGCCAAGCAACTATTTTTTTAATCTTAAAATCCTGTGTAAAATCGGAGGCAGAAAGAGGTACAATAAGGATTTATAGAATTCTATAGGAGATATATTCGGGATCAGCGTCATACGGCCAAGTACCTAAATTTTTATCCTTCGCCTCGCTTACATTTTCTAACGAAAAACCCCCACAAAACCGACAGCCATTGTAGAATGAGATAAATCCAGATTAAGGCCTTATTTACACGAGCGTATTTCACGTCCGTGATACCCGCGTGAAAATCACGCACGTCGCACGGACCTATGCAAGTCAATGGGGCCATTCAGACATTCCGTGTTTTTCACGCAGCGTGTGTCCGCTGCGTAAAACACTGCATGTCCTATACTTGAGCGTTTTTGTGCATCACGCACCCATTGAAGTCAACACGTGCGTGAAAATCACGGACAGCACACGGACGCAATACCTTTGTAACATGCCAAAAAAAAAACGCAATGCGCTTTCCTATAAGATTAGAGGGATACAGAGGTACAAAATGGCCCTATAGACTATTACGTCTCGGAGGTAATATGGCCGTGTCACGAGACTTTACAATAATTTTTACTGCGGTCTCTCCCGTCATCTCTCACTGACCAAATAATTCATAGTCCGGTAATACGGAAAACAACAATAAAACAATACAGCCACGTAAAGTCGGAGGCCGCGCGGAGACGTCTGTATCCTGTTAACAGGTCGCTGGCTGGACTTGTCACTTTGAAGTCATGAAAGTAAAATGAATGTCAAATAATGGAATCCGTGATCACGATCATTTCCAGAATTATAGCTTTACGCTACGATCGGCGATCACCAGCCTCGCTGTAAGCAGTATCGTTTTATATCGGGGGGAAAAACGTGACCTGCTCCTATTACAGCTTCAACGGAAACTGCCTGAAAACGTCTATTATGTTGTGTTTCGATTCTGAACATAAGAAGGCCGAATAGTGATGTATAAATATGCCGCAGAAACGGTGCCGCAGCCGAAAAAAAAAAAAGTTACAAAAAGTTGAAAAGCAAAAAACTTAAATGAAAAAGAACAATAAAAAAAAAAGGAAATATTCTGAATTTTTAAAAAAAAAAACAGCAATGTGACGTAATGTGCGAGAACACTATAGGGATCCCCACAGGACTATATAAGGGGTCATTTTATTAGTCGTGCAGATTTATCTCCGTTTTGTGCATAATACATGAGGCCTGGTGTGTGTAAGGAGCCTGTAAGAGGGCATTGGAGCCCCTATGGCGGAGCTCTGCATGTGGCGCCATATGGTGCTTCCTTATGGCACTGTAGTTAGGAGAAACCGCTGTTAAACGGCCTCCGATGCAGCGCGCCAATTTTTTTTTGTTACGGTACGGCCCCGTAGACTTCTATAGGTGTTATATTATGGATTTGTACAACTCGTATGGAGTCGTAATACGGTTGTGTGCATGTGCCCTACGAGGAATATGTCGCCTGTACGCCACTTTCCAAGTATACGTCAGCGTAGATGTCATTTTGGCAGTTTGCCCGGTATATATCCGTATATCTTGACATATACTGTATTGAAATAGAAGTCTACTTCATTTTTCAATACAAGGCGATTTACGTTTTACAATGGCAGACATATGTATGTTCGGCGGCACACCTTATACATGCACGCCGAGAGTATGCCACCCACACAGCGCCTAAGGCCAAATGCACATGACGCGTATTACTCGCACATTTACGGAACAGATTTTTCTGCAGCAAATCCGCAGCGTAATACGGTACCAGCAACGTAGATGAGATTCCAAGAGATCTCATCTACACGTTGCAGAATTTTTCCGCATGTAAATTGACCCCTGGAGCGTACTTTAAAATCTGCAACATGCCAATTTATTTTGCGTTTCCACTTGAAAATTATATCCGACAAGTTTCTAAAAAAAAACAACAAAAAAACGCAACAAAATCCGCACCTATTTCCGAATCAAAATGTAAAAACCGCACTTAGAAATGCATCAAAAAACGCACCACTAGGTGTGGAATTACCGGCGGTTTTGATATTCTCCACCAAATTCCATAAATACTAACACTAGACATATAGATGACAACTCGCAGCGACAGTCTCTACCTAGAATTACTGTGACCCCCCCCCCCCCACTACATCCTAGTAAAAGTTTTCCCCACCCCCACTATGTAAAAAAAAAACAAAAAACTCCCTATGAACCAAACAGATTGGTTCAGAGCCTCCTCCCCCCCCCCCCCCCGCTCCCATTTCCATATGTCACTTCTGACAGCAGCGCAGCCTCACGTCAAACCTCAGCCCACTTGTTCCCATTAGAAATAAAGTGCGAGCCACCCTAATCTCCCCGCACACCGCCGAAACACGACACCGGGGAATATTCGCCTGCGCCCAATGCAAAAAAAGAAAAAGACTGTCCCCAAGTCAATCCTCGTGCAACCTGCGGAGGAGCATGAATGGCACTGCCAGGGTTAACTGTCACGCACGGCACCGCAGGCAGCTCAGACGTCGTGCACATTCAGATACGGCAGAACTAAGAGAATACAAAAATTCAGGCTCTACCTGTTTCTTCTTCTTTTAAAAGTTAACTTGCGGCTGGAGTTTTTTTGCATGGGGCGGCATAGGAGACAGTGTTATTACAGGGGTCCATGTGCGGTATATTCCACTGTGTGCAGCTGCCGGGCAGGGACTGGCCATGCACAGTTCTCCCTTTCTGGCAAGCAATCTCGAAAGCAAAGCCAGTTCCTGAGTTGTCTGTAAGGCCGGCAGTAATTGGTGTGTGCAGGGCCCGCTCGTCATTGGTTACTGTACCCGGCCTTGGGATTGGGCTAGTGTGACTCGCAGGCCCTCTGCCTGCCGTGTGCTGTCAGTATGTCATACAGACGCCTCCTGATTGGTCGACTATTATCTCGCTCGTTTTTCTTCGGCTTTTTTTTTTTTATATGCGCTGTGATCGTACAACGTGGGAGGCGTTCATTCGATCATTCGATCAGGAAACAGAAGACAAACAAGTTTGAAAGAAAAAACTTTTTCTGACACTTTGCAGCATGGGAATAAAGTTTGCAAAGTCAAAGTGGCTTTGAATGGGTTAAATTCGCCTGTGTTTTTTTTTTTTTAATTCTATTTTTCAGATCGTATCGGGACAGATGTACCACCGTGTCTGGGTCTAGAAAGTGTCGAAAAAATGCTAATTTGATGTTTGCTCCTGACTGGACACTTTGAAAAAGTTTTCCGTGTTTTTGTCATAAGGCTTAAAATTCGCAAAAATAAAAAACTGGCACAAAAATCTGGCGCCAAGTAAGCCAAATCAAAAGTGGTATGAGAAAGAGAAAATGCAAGAAGCGCCAAAACTATCATGCAGCACGTATCACCGGGATAAATTTGGCGCACTTTGTGCCTGCCTGGTATAAGTTTACGCTCTTTAACCCCTTAACGCTCCATGACCTACTATTAGGCCACGCTAAGTAAAGCGTTCGCGCTCCGTGACCGAATAGTAGGTCATGAGAATAACCGCCCTTACGTCCCCCCCACGGCACTTTTATGCGCTGCGACAACTGCTGTCTCGTACAGCAGTTGCCGCAGCTCCTTCAGCGGGGGCCGATCACGTTGTCCACGCCGATTAACCCCTTAGCAGCCACGTTTAATAGCGATCGCGGCTTCTTAGGGGTTAAAGCAACATTGACGTCCCGTGACACTATCATGGCCGGCGATGGCTGCTACAGCATCCGGAGGCCTAACAATGGCTATGCCATCTACGGAAGCCTAGCGGGTCCTGACAAAGTCATGCAGTGCAATGTATTAGAATAGGGATCAGGGCCTAATGCCCTCAAGTCCCCTAGTGGGACAAAGTAAAAAAAGTCAAAATAAGTTGTATAAAAATAAAAAAATAAAAGTTTTAAAGTAATAAAAGCAGAAATCCCCCTTTTCCCTTATCAGTCCCTTTTTATTAAAAATTTAAATAAAATAAATAAACTATACATAATTGGTATCGCCGCGTCCGTAATAACCTGAACTACAAAAGTATTTTGTTATTTATCCGACACGGTGAACGCCATAAAAGAAAATAATAATAATAAACCGTACCGGAATCACAATTTTTTGGTCACTTCACCTTCCAAAAAATAGAATAAAAAGATCAAAAAGTCGCATGTACCCTAAAATGGTCCTGATCGAAACTACAGTTCGTTACGCAGAAAACAAGTCCTCGCACGGCTTTCTTGATGGAAAAATTAAAAAGTTCTGGCTCTTAGAATAAGGCAACACAAAAAGTAATTGCACGATAAAATACTTTTTATAAATAATCAAACGCCATAAGACAAAAAAACTATAAACATCTGGTATCGCTGTAATCGTATCGCCCCGCAAAATAAAGTGAATGTGTCATTTATAGCGCACGGTGATTGCTGTAAAAAAACAAAACAAAAAGGAATAAAAATAAACATAGAGTAGCGGTTTATTAGTCACCACGCCTCTTTAAAAATAGAATAAATGCTCATCAAAAAGTCGCATGCACCCCATGAAAACTACAATGAATTCCTCAAGGGGTCTAGTTTCCAAAATGGGATCACTTTTAAGGGGTTTCCCCTGTACTGGTACCTCAGAAGCTCCGCAAATGTAACATGGCGCCCAGAAACCAATCCAGCAAAATCTACATGCCAAATAGCGCTCCTGCATTTCAGAGCCCTGCCGTGTGTCCAACCAGCAGTTTATGACCACATATGGGGGGGGGGGGGGGGTATTGCCGTAATCGGGAGAAATTGCTTTTAAATTGTTGGGGTGCTTTTTCTCATATTCCTTTTAAAAAATTTTAACTTTTATAGGAAAAATATATGATTTTCAATTTCAAAGTCTACTTCCACAAAATGCAGCAAAAAAAAAAAAGTATGGTCTAAGTGCCCACTATACCCCTCGATAAATTCCTTGAGGGGTGTAGTTTGCCAAATGGGGTCACTTTTGGGGGTCTCCATAGTTTTGGCACCACAAGACCTCTTCAAACCTGTCATGGGGCCTAAAATATAATCTAACAAAAAGGAGGCCTCAAAATCCTCTAGGTGCTCCTTTGCTTCGGAGGCCGGTGTTTCAGTCCATTAGCGCACTAGGGCCACATGTGGGATATTCCTAAAAACTGCAGAATCTGGGCAATAAATATTCAGTTGCGTTTCTCTGGTAAAATCTTCTGTTTTACAGGAAAAAACTTCACCTCTACTTTGCTTTAAATTCCTGTGAAACACCTAAAGGGTTAATAAACTTTCTAAATGCTGTTTTGAATACTTTGAGGGGTCTAGTTTCTAAAATGGGGTGTTTGATGGGGTTTCTAATATATAGGCCCCTCAAAGCAACTTCAGAACTGAACTGTAACCTAAAAAAAAAAAAAAAAGAAGCTTTTGAAATTTTATTCAAAATATGAGAAATTGCTGTTTATGTTCTAAGCCTTATAACGTCCTAGAAAAATAAAAGAATGTTCAAAAAATGATACCAACATAAAGTAGACATATGAGAAATGTGAGCTAGTCACTATTTTGGGTGCTATAACCCTCTGTCTTACAAGCAGATGCATTTAAATTATATTTTTCACCAATAAACACTGAATATATCGACCAAATTTTACCACTAACATGAAGCCCAATGTCTCACGAGAAAACAGTCTCAGAATCGCTTGGATAGGTTTAAGCATTCCGACGTTATTACCACATAAAGTGAAATATGTGAGATTTGAAAAATGGGCTCTGAGCCAAAGGGCTGAATGAGACGTGCGTGGCGTTTTTGTGCACGCAAAACACGCGGCGTTTTGCCTGCGCAAAAGCCACTTGCCTGCTCCGTGAGGCAGCATCATATGATGCGCGGCTGCGTGCTATTCGCGCAGCCGCCATCATTATGACACGCCATTTGGATGTTTGTAAACAGAAAAGCACGTGGTGCTTTTCTGTTTACATTCATCCTTTTGACAGCTGGTGCGCGAAAGAGGCAGTTCGCACGGAGGTGCTTCCGTGCGACCTGCATGGTTTTCACGCACCCATTGACTTCAATGGGTGCGTGATGCGCGAAATACGCGGAGATATTGACCATGTCGCGCTTTTTGCGCAGTGGACAAACGCAGCGCAAAAAGCACAGACTGTCTGTACTGCCCCATAGACTTGTATTGGTCTGTGCGTGGCGCATGAAAACCACGCGGCCCGCACGGACGCAATACACGTTCGTGTGAATCCACCTTAAGGCCCAAACTAGGCTGCGTCTTATAAGGTCTTATTCATACAAATGTGATTCACGTCTGTGCGCTGTCCGTTTATATAACGGACAGCGCGGTGACCAATGCAATTCAATAGGGCTATTCACACATCCGTGTTTTTTTCACGGATCATGTGTCAGTTGCGTGAAAGTAACCACATGTCCTTTTCTGGTCTGTTTTTGCAGACCAAACTTGCGTGTTGAAGTCAATGGGTGGTTGAAAAATAACCGACAGAACACGGACGAATCAGTTGCTAAAGAAATGCAGAGGAAAAGCTAAAACCAGGAAGCGCTTATAGATAAACACGGACGCCACACGGAATCCACACTGACGCAGCACAGACTAAAATATGCATGAAAAACTGCATTTTTTTGCAGATGCAAATACTCATGTGAATAAGGCCTAAGGCCCCATGCACACGAGCGTGTTTTTGCGGCCGCAATTCCCCCGAAAATCCACGGGAGAATTGCGGCCCCATTCTTTTCTATGGGGCCATGCACACGACCGTAGTTTTTGCAGTCCTTGCACGGCCCGGGCTCATTGAAAACAATGGCGGCGGCCATGTGCATGTCCCGCGATTTGCGGGTGGCCTGCGGCTGACAGTCCGCAGCCGGCCGACCCGAAAATCACGGCCGTGCACACGGCTACGGTCGTGTGCATGAGGCCTTAGGGTAAGTTCAAACATCGCGTAAACACTGCAGAATTTCCATCCAAATTTTCTGTCACTTTTGATGGCAAGAATCGCACAGGATGCAGCATTATTGCTGTCAGGGCTTATTTAGACGAACGTGTAATACGTCCGTGCTACGCGCGTGATTTTCACACGCCTCGCACGGACCTATGTTAGTCTATGGGGCCGTGCAGACAGTCCGTGAGTTTCACGCATGAGTCCGCTGCGTAAAACTCACGACATGTCCTATATTTGTGCGTTGTTCGCGCATCACGCACCCATTAAGTCAATGGCAGACGGCTACAAATCCATACACTGAATCTATCTGAAGCAGAATAGCAAAAAAAGAAAACAAAAATCATGTTCCCGCCGCAGCCATTTTTCAGATTTTCACTTTCGTTTTTTCCTACCCACCTTCCAAAAGCCGTAACTTCTTTAGGCCTCATTTACACGAGCGTAATATACGCGCGTACGACGCGCGTGCTTTTCACGCGTGTCGTACGCACCTATATTACTCTATGGGGCAGTGCAGACAATGCGTGATTTTTGCGCAGCGCGAGTGCGTTGCGTAAAAATCACGACATGTTCTATAATCGTGCGTTTTTCGCGCATCACGCACCAATGGGTGCGTGAAAACCACGCATGCCGCACGGAAGCACTTCCATGCGACCAGCGTGATTCGCGCAACAGCACTCAAAAGGATGAATGAAAACAGAAAAGCACCACATGCTTTTCTGTTTACAAACATCCAAACGGAGTGTCTTAGAGATGAGCGAACCGAACTTCACCGGGTTCGGCCGAACTCGTTTTGACCGAACCCGGCAAAAAATTTTCCGGTACGCGACGTCAGGAGACAGTCACTGTCCAGGGTGCTGAAAGAGTTAAACTGGTTCAGCACCCTGGACAGTGACTTCCGATCACAATATACACGAACGTGTAAAAAAAAAAAAGAAGTTCTGACTTACCGATAACTCCCGGCTTCTTCCTCCAGTCTGACCTCCCGGGATGACAATTCAGTCCAAGTGACAGCTGCAGCCAATCACAGGCCAAGCACAGGTTGCAGCCAATCACAGGCTGCAGCCAATCACAGGCTGCAGCGGTCACATGGACTGCCGCGTCATCCAGGGAGGTGGGGCAGGATGACAAGAGAGGGACGCGTCACCAAGGCAACGGCCGGGAGACCGGACTGGAGGAAGCAGAAAGTTCTTGGTAAGTATGAACGTCTTTTTTTTTATTCACAGGTTGGTGTATATTGTGATCTGAATTCACTGTCGAGGGTGCTGAAAGAGTTACTGCCGATAAGTTAACTCTTTCAGCACCCTGGACAGTGACTGACGTCGACTAGCCTCATCTCTATGATGGCGGCTGCGCGAAAATCACGCAGCTGCGCATCATACACTGATGAAACACGGAGCTGTCAAGTGCCTTTTGCGCATGACAAACGCTGCGTTTTTTGGCCTGCGCAAAACGCACACGCTCGTGTAAATTAGGCCTTATTGTTCTGTCGATATTGCCGTATGAGGGCTTGTTTTTTGCGGGACGAGTTGTAGATTTTCACAGCACCATTTATTGTACTATATAATGTAGTGGGAAACTGGAAGAAAATATTGGTGGGGTGGAAAAGGAAAAAAACAGTGATTCCTCAATCCATTGGGTAGTTTTGTTTTTACGGCGTTCACCGTGCGGTAACTTTATTCTGCGGGTCAATACGATTACAGCGATACCAAATTTATATATTTTTTTATATTTTATACTTTTACAAAAAAAAAAAATGATTGTTAAAAATGTTATTTGAGTTTCGTCGCCATATTCTGAGAGCCATAACTTTTTTATTTTTCCATCGATTTAATGGTATGAGGGCTTAATTTTTGCGGGGCGAGACGTATTTTATATTAGTACCATTTAGGGGTGTATGAGACTTTTTAAACACTTTTCATTTCCATTTTTATGGGAGATGAAGTGACCACAAAACAGCAATTCTGACGGGGTTTAATTTTTTATGGCGTTCCCCGTGCGGATTAAATAATGATATATTGTAATAGTTCAGATTTTTACGGACGCGTCGATACCAGTAATGTAAATTTTTTTTTTTTACATTGTGCTTGAGGGAAAATGGGAAGAGGGTTTTTTTTTTTTTTTAACTTTTCATTTTTTTTTTAATTTATAAAAAAACAACAACTTTATTTTACAGTTTTTTTACTTGTCCCCCCAGGGGACTTGAACCAGCGATATATGATATACTGCAATATTAAAGTGTAGCTAAACGTTTGACAAACTTCTGACATGTCATAGTGACATGTCAGAAGTTTTCATTGGTGGGTGTCCGAACACTGAGACCCCCACCAATCGCTAGAACGAAGCAGCTGAAGTGTTCATGTGAGCGCTCAGCCGCTTCGTGTCTGTTCGGCTTTTTCTGGAAATAAATGTATCTGTGTACGGACTCAATAGAAAATCTATGAGCCCGTACTCCGATACATCGGCTTTCCGGAAAAAGCCGAACAGAAACGAAGCAGCTGAGCGCTCACACGAGCACTTCAGCTGCTTCGTTCTAGTGATTAGTGGGGGTCTCCGTGCTCATACCCCCACCAATCCAAACTTCTGACATGTCACTATGACATGTCAGAAGTTTGTCAAATGTTTAGTAACACTTTAATGTATTGCAGTATATCGCGATACTGACAGTCCCCCATGAAGCCCTGCCGGAAGCAGGGCTTCAATGGAGTACAAAGATGGCGGACTTGGGGGCCTTCATCAGTCCCTCAGGCTGCCACGTGAACAAACAGCACCTCCCGATTGCTCCGCGGGGGCTGAAACGTTAAAGGGGGTCGGTATTTACCACGGCATTTAACGTGTTAAACGAGCGGGATCCCGCTTGTTACCCAGAAGCGTCGGCTGTTATACAGACGACTCGCTCGTTCTATGGAGCGGGCCGTGAGACCGCTCCACACTACCCCACCCAGTGGCGTAACTACCGCTATAGCAGCCGTAGCGGCTGCTACGGGGCCCGCGGCATGAGGGGGCCCGTGTCGCCTGCCGGCACGGGCCCCCACCATGGCCGGAGGCTCCACTAGCAGCCGCTATGGCTGCTACAGCGTGACGCCACTGAACACTATGGCAGAGCAGGGAGTTATCTCCCCGCTCTGCCATTAAACAAAAGACATGTATCCCTGAAGTTCTCTATCACAAACCTCGGACTTCCGGGGTCTGTGTCGGCAGCTCCGTAGAAATGAATGGAGCGTCGGTCGTGCTTGTGCGCATGCGTGACCAGCGCTCCTTTCATTTTTATTGAGCTGCGCAGACGCCGGAAGTCAGAGGTTAGTCATGGAGAACTTGGGGGACTTTCGGTCCCCCGTTCTCCCTATCGCTGCCAGCGATCACACATGTATCCCCAATCCTGTGGATAGGGGATACATGTCTTTTGTCTTCTCACACTGTAGTTCGCATTTTTTTGGGGGGTTGGGGACGCTGTATGGCGTTCCCTACAGGGGGGGGGCTGTATAGCGTTCCCTACGGGGGGGCTGTATAGCGTTCCCTACAGGGGGGGGCTGTATGGCACTATCCACAGGGGGGGGGGCTGTATGGCACTATCCACAGGGGGGGCTGTATGGCGTTCCCTACAGGAAGGGGGCTGTATGGCGTTCCCTACAGGAAGGGGGCTGTATGGCGTTCCCTACAGGAAGGGGGCTGTATGGCGTTCCCTACAGGAAGGGGGCTGTATGGCGTTCCCTACAGGAAGGGGGCTGTAAGGCGTTCCCTACAGGAAGGGGGCTGTATGGCGTTCCCTACAGGAAGGGGGCTGTATGGCGTTCCCTACAGGAAGGGGGCTGTATGGCGTTCCCTACAGGAAGGGGGCTGTATGGCGTTCCCTACAGGAAGGGGGCTGTATGGCGTTCCCTACAGGAAGGGGGCTGTATGGCGTTCCCTACAGGAAGGGGGCTGTATGGCGTTCCCTACAGGAAGGGGGCTGTATGGCATTCCCTACAGGAAGGGGGCTGTATGGCGTTCCCTACAGGAAGGGGGCTGTATGGCGTTCCCTACAGGAAGGGGGCTGTATGGCGTTCCCTACAGGGGGGGGGGCTGTATGGCGTTCCCTACAGGGGGGGCTGTATGGCGTTCCCTACAGGGGGGGGGGCTGTATGGCGTTCCCTACAGGGGGGGGGGCTGTATGGCGTTCCCTACAGGGGGGGGGCTGTATGGCGTTCCCTACAGGGGGGGGCTGTATGGCGTTCCCTACAGGGGGGGGCTGTATGGCGTTCCCTACAGGGGGGGGCTGTATGGCGTTCCCTACAGGGGGGGGGCTGTATGGCGTTCCCTACAGGGGGGGGCTGTATGGCGTTCCCTACAGACCCCCCCTGTAGGGAACGCCATACAGACCCCTTGTAGATGACGCCATACAGACCCCCTGTAGATAACGCCATACAGACCCCTCTGTAGATAGCGCCATACAGCCCCCTCTGTAGATAGCGCCATACAGCCCCCTGTAGAAAGTGCTATACAGCCCCCTGTAGATAGCGCCATACAGCCCCCTCTGTAGATAGCGCCATACAGTCCCCTCTGTAGATAGCGCCATACAGTCCCTTCTGTAGATAGCGCCATACAGTCCCCTCTGTAGATGGCGCCATACAGTCCCCTCTGTAGATAGCGCCATACAGTCCCCTCTGTAGATAGCGCCATACAGCCCCCCCCTGTAGATAACGTCATACAGCCCCCTCTGTAGATGGCGCTATACAGCCCCCTCTGTAGATGGCGCCATACAGACCCCTCTGTAGATAACGCCATACAGCCCCCTCTGTAGATAACGCCATACAGCCCCCTCTGTAGAAAACGCCATACAGCCCCCTCTGTAGAAAACGCCATACAGCCCCCTCTGTAGATGGCGCCATACAGCCCCCTCTGTAGATGGCGCCATACAGCCCCCTCTGTAGATGGCGCCATACAGACCCCTCTGTAGAAAACGCCATACAGCCCCCTCTGTAGATGGCGCCATACAGCCCCCTCTGTAGATGGCGCCATACAGCCCCCTCTGTAGATAACGCCATACAGCCCCCTCTGTAGAAAACGCCATACAGCCCCCTCTGTAGAAAACGCCATACAGCCCCCTCTGTAGAAAACGCCATACAGCCCCCTCTGTAGAAAACGCCATACAGCCCCCTCTGTAGAAAACGCCATACAGCCCCCTCTGTAGATAACGCCATACAGCCCCCTCTGTAGATGGCGCCATACAGCCCCCTCTGTAGATGGCGCCATACAGTCCCCTCTGTAGATGGCGCCATACAGTCCCCTCTGTAGATAGCGCCATACAGTCCCCTCTGTAGATAGCGCCATACAGCCCCCTCTGTAGATAGCGCCATACAGTCCCCTCTGTAGATAGCGCCATACAGTCCCTTCTGTAGATAGCGCCATACAGTCCCCTCTGTAGATAGCGCCATACAGTCCCCTCTGTAGATAGCGCCATACAGCCCCCCCCCTGTAGATAACGTCATACAGCCCCCTCTGTAGATGGCGCTATACAGCCCCCTCTGTAGATGGCGCCATACAGACCCCTCTGTAGATAACGCCATACAGCCCCCTCTGTAGATAACGCCATACAGCCCCCTCTGTAGAAAACGCCATACAGCCCCCTCTGTAGAAAACGCCATACAGCCCCCTCTGTAGATGGCGCCATACAGCCCCCTCTGTAGATGGCGCCATACAGACCCCTCTGTAGAAAACGCCATACAGCCCCCTCTGTAGATGGCGCCATACAGCCCCCTCTGTAGATGGCGCCATACAGCCCCCTCTGTAGATAACGCCATACAGCCCCCTCTGTAGAAAACGCCATACAGCCCCCTCTGTAGAAAACGCCATACAGCCCCCTCTGTAGAAAACGCCATACAGCCCCCTCTGTAGAAAACGCCATACAGCCCCCTCTGTAGAAAACGCCATACAGCCCCCTCTGTAGAAAACGCCATACAGCCCCCTCTGTAGATAACGCCATACAGCCCCCTCTGTAGATAGCGCCATACAGCCCCCTCTGTAGATGGCGCCATACAGTCCCCTCTGTAGATGGCGCCATACAGTCCCCTCTGTAGATAGCGCCATACAGTCCCCTCTGTAGATAGCGCCATACAGTCCCCTCTGTAGATAGCGCCATACAGTCCCCTCTGTAGATAGCGCCATACAGTCCCCTCTGTAGATAGCGCCATACAGTCCCCTCTGTAGATAGCGCCATACAGCCCCCTCTGTAGATAGCGCCATACAGTCCCCTCTGTAGATAGCGCCATACAGCCCCCTCTGTAGATGGCGCCATACAGCCCCCTCTGTAGATGGCGCCATACAGCCCCCTCTGTAGATGGCGCCATACAGCCCCCTCTGTAGAAAATGCCATACAGCCCCCTCTGTAGAAAACGCCATACAGCCCCCTCTGTAGAAAACGCCATACAGCCCCCTCTGTAGAAAACGCCATACAGCCCCCTCTGTAGATGGCGCCATACAGCCCCCTCTGTAGATGGCGCCATACAGACCCCTCTGTAGAAAACGCCATACAGCCCCCTCTGTAGAAAACGCCATACAGGCCCCTCTGTAGAAAACGCCATACAGCCCCCTCTGTAGAAAACGCCATACAGCCCCCTCTGTTGAAAACGCCATACAGCCCCCTCTGTAGAAAACGCCATACAGCCCCCTCTGTAGAAAACGCCATACAGCCCTCTCTGTAGATAACGCCATACAGCCCCCTCTGTAGATGGCGCCATACAGCCCCCTCTGTAGATGGCGCCATACAGCCCCCTCTGTAGATAACGCCATACAGCCCCCACTGTAGATAACGCCATACAGCCCCCTCTGTAGATAGCGCCATACAGCCCCCTCTGTAGATAGCGCCATACAGTCCCCTCTGTAGATAGCGCCATAGTCCCCTCTGTAGATAGCGCCATACAGTCCCCTCTGTAGATAGCGCCATACAGTCCCCTCTGTAGATAGCGCCATACAGTCCCCTCTGTAGATAGCGCCATACAGCCCCCTCTGTAGATGGCGCCATACAGCCCCCTCTGTAGAAAACGCCATACAGCCCCCTCTGTAGAAAACGCCATACAGCCCCCTCTGTAGAAAACGCCATACAGCCCCCTCTGTAGAAAACGCCATACAGCCCCCTCTGTAGAAAACGCCATACAGCCCCCTCTGTAGAAAACGCCATACAGCCCCCTCTGTAGATAACGCCATACAGCCCCCTCTGTAGATAACGCCATACAGCCCCCTCTGTAGATAGCGCCATACAGCCCCCTCTTTAGATGGCGCCATACAGTCCCCTCTGTAGATGGCGCCATACAGTCCCCTCTGTAGATAGCGCCATACAGTCCCCTCTGTAGATAGCGCCATACAGCCCCCTCTGTAGATAGCGCCATACAGTCCCCTCTGTAGATAGCGCCATACAGTCCCTTCTGTAGATAGCGCCATACAGTCCCTTCTGTAGATAGCGCCATACAGTCCCCTCTGTAGATAGCGCCATACAGTCCCCTCTGTAGATAGCGCCATACAGCCCCCCCCCTGTAGATAACGTCATACAGCCCCCTCTGTAGATGGCGCTATACAGCCCCCTCTGTAGATGGCGCCATACAGACCCCTCTGTAGATAACGCCATACAGCCCCCTCTGTAGATAACGCCATACAGCCCCCTCTGTAGAAAACGCCATACAGCCCCCTCTGTAGAAAACGCCATACAGCCCCCTCTGTAGATGGCGCCATACAGCCCCCTCTGTAGATGGCGCCATACAGACCCCTCTGTAGAAAACGCCATACAGCCCCCTCTGTAGATGGCGCCATACAGCCCCCTCTGTAGATGGCGCCATACAGCCCCCTCTGTAGATAACGCCATACAGCCCCCTCTGTAGAAAACGCCATACAGCCCCCTCTGTAGAAAACGCCATACAGCCCCCTCTGTAGAAAACGCCATACAGCCCCCTCTGTAGAAAACGCCATACAGCCCCCTCTGTAGAAAACGCCATACAGCCCCCTCTGTAGAAAACGCCATACAGCCCCCTCTGTAGAAAACGCCATACAGCCCCCTCTGTAGAAAACGCCATACAGCCCCCTCTGTAGATAACGCCATACAGCCCCCTCTGTAGATAGCGCCATACAGCCCCCTCTGTAGATGGCGCCATACAGTCCCCTCTGTAGATGGCGCCATACAGTCCCCTCTGTAGATAGCGCCATACAGTCCCCTCTGTAGATAGCACCATACAGTCCCCTCTGTAGATAGCGCCATACAGTCCCCTCTGTAGATAGCGCCATACAGTCCCCTCTGTAGATAGCGCCATACAGTCCCCTCTGTAGATAGCGCCATACAGTCCCCTCTGTAGATAGCGCCATACAGCCCCCTCTGTAGATGGCGCCATACAGCCCCCTCTGTAGAAAACGCCATACAGCCCCCTCTGTAGAAAACGCCATACAGCCCCCTCTGTAGAAAACGCCATACAGCCCCCTCTGTAGAAAACGCCATACAGCCCCCTCTGTAGAAAACGCCATACAGCCCCCTCTGTAGAAAACGCCATACAGCCCCCTCTGTAGAAAACGCCATACAGCCCCCTCTGTAGATAGCGCCATACAGCCCCCTCTGTAGATGGCGCCATACAGTCCCCTCTGTAGATGGCGCCATACAGTCCCCTCTGTAGATAGCGCCATACAGTCCCCTCTGTAGATAGCGCCATACAGTCCCCTCTGTAGATAGCGCCATACAGTCCCCTCTGTAGATAGCGCCATACAGTCCCCTCTGTAGATAGCGCCATACAGTCCCCTCTGTAGATAGCGCCATACAGTCCCCTCTGTAGATAGCGCCATACAGTCCCCTCTGTAGATAGCGCCATACAGTGCCCTCTGTAGATAGCGCCATACAGTCCCCTCTGTAGATAGCGCCATACAGCCCCCTCTGTAGATAGCGCCATACAGCCCCCTCTGTAGATGGCGCCATACAGCCCCCTCTGTAGATGGCGCCATACAGCCCCCTCTGTAGATGGCGCCATACAGCCCCCTCTGTAGATGGCGCCATACAGCCCCCTCTGTAGAAAATGCCATACAGCCCCCTCTGTAGAAAACGCCATACAGCCCCCTCTGTAGAAAACGCCATACAGCCCCCTCTGTAGAAAACGCCATACAGCCCCCTCTGTAGATGGCGCCATACAGACCCCTCTGTAGATGGCGCCATACAGACCCCTCTGTAGAAAACGCCATACAGCCCCCTCTGTAGAAAACGCCATACAGGCCCCTCTGTAGAAAACGCCATACAGCCCCCTCTGTAGAAAACGCCATACAGCCCCCTCTGTAGAAAACGCCATACAGCCCCCTCTGTAGAAAACGCCATACAGCCCTCTCTGTAGATAACGCCATACAGCCCCCTCTGTAGATGGCGCCATACAGCCCCCTCTGTAGATGGCGCCATACAGCCCCCTCTGTAGATGGCGCCATACAGCCCCCTCTGTAGATAACGCCATACAGCCCCCACTGTAGATAACGCCATACAGCCCCCTCTGTAGATAGCGCCATACAGCCCCCTCTGTAGATAGCGCCATACAGTCCCCTCTGTAGATAGCGCCATAGTCCCCTCTGTAGATAGCGCCATACAGTCCCCTCTGTAGATAGCGCCATACAGTCCCCTCTGTAGATAGCGCCATACAGTCCCCTCTGTAGATAGCGCCATACAGCCCCCTCTGTAGATAGCGCCATACAGCCCCCTCTGTAGATGGCGCCATACAGCCCCCTCTGTAGATGGCGCCATACAGCCCCTCTGTAGATAGCGCCATACAGTCCCCTCTGTAGATAGCGCCATACAGCCCCCTCTGTAGATAGCGCCATACAGCCCCCTCTGTAGATGGCGCCATACAGTCCCCTCTGTAGATAGCGCCATACAGTCCCCTCTGTAGATAGCGCCATACAGCCCCCCTGTAGATAGCGCCATACAGCCCCCTCTGTAGATGGCGCCATACAGCCCCACTGTAGATAACGCCATACAGCCCCCTCTGTAGATAGCGCCATACAGCCCCCTCTGTAGATGGCGCCATACAGTCCCCTCTGTAGATAGCGCCATACAGTCCCCTCTGTAGATAGCGCCATACAGCCCCCCCTGTAGATAGCGCCATACAGCCCTCTGTAGATGGCGCCATACAGCCCCACTGTAGATAACGCCATACAGCCCCCTCTGTAGATGGCGCCATACAGCCCCCTCTGTAGATGGCGCCATACAGCCCCCTCTGTAGATAACGCCATACAGCCCCCTCTGTAGAAAACGCCATACAGCCCCCTCTGTAGAAAACGCCATACAGCCCTCTCTGTAGATAGCGCCATACAGCCCCCTCTGTAGATAGCGCCATACAGCCCCCCCTGTAGATAGCGCCATACAGCCCCCTCTGTAGATGGCGCCATACAGCCCCCTTGTAGATAACGCCATACAGCCCCCTTTGTAGATATCTACAGAGGGGGCTGTATGGAGTATATGTTTTCACATTTTTGTAAAAATAGCGACACTTTTGTGGAATTTACAAAAATTGTGGCAAAAACAAAAAATACAACCTTATTTGCTGAAACCGGAATACCTCTGACTCAGAATTCCCTAATAAGGTTTGTAAAAATGTTTTCTAAGGAACCTTTTTACGCGGCGATTTCCCTGTACGTTTGACATATGGGTCGAGAAAACTTCTGGCGCATACGACAAACGTACCCATAGAGTCCCACTATACCGATGGGGGCCAAAACAGCCTCTTTTGGCCTTTGTCAGGAATATACCGGTTCTTTTTTCTGGATAAAATAGTATAGTAGACTGCGCTATTCTATCCAGAGACATTTAGTCCAAAAACGTATGCAGGCAACGTATACATCTGTTCCAGGCATCCATTCAACGTATACGTCATAGGCTTTTCATGACGCATCTCTTAAACGGATACCATTATAATCTATGGGTGACGTCACTGTTAGGCATCAGTCACAGCCTCCGATCAAGATTTACATCGCAAGTTTTTACCGGTGTATACGCCGAAAGGAGACCATTTAACGCAGTGTTAAAAGAGACTAAGGCTCTGTTCACATGCGCATCCGAGGCTCCATTCGTATATGCAGGCTTAAAAAACGTCTGAGAATCAGGAGCTGTTTTCCCTTGAAAAGAGCTCCGTATTTCCAGACGTTTTTGAGTTTGCGTGTGAACATAGCCTAAAGTTAACACCAATATTTGTGTGTGCTTGACTGATAAGAGAAGATTGTGAACCAAACAAGGGGCTGATAACAGGGAATATATACAGAGTTGTAGAGACTGACAGAAATATATATATATATAATGGATAATAGATCAGTAATACAGGCTGTGATACTATGTTACAATATGAAGACATTCCAAGGATAGCAGGGCCACCAGCACCACCAAAGGGATATTACAGGTACTACACCCAGAGGTGCAAATCTATTCGTCTGATGTATAAGTTTGTATACGAAGAAAAAGTATATTGTTCTATTGTCCCCAAAGGTTTCTAAGGAGCAAAGTATGCAAAAAAAAAAAAAAAATTTAAATGATCTAAAAGTATATTTAATATTGCAGTATGAAAAAATAACATGCACCGCAACGTAGGGCGGGGCGATTATGATCTAAAACAAAATCACTATTAACCCCTTAATGGCCTGAAAAGACCTTAATGACCAGCTACATTTTTCTGTTCTTGCCTCTCTGCCTTTCAGCAGCCATAACTTTTTTTTTTTTTCATTGACGTGGCCGTATGAGGCCTTGTTTTATGCGAGAGAAATACAGTGAAGGAAATAAGTATTTGATCCCTTGCTGATTTTGTAAGTTTGCCCACTGTCAAAGACATGAACAGTCTAGAATTTTTAGGCTAGGTTAATTTTACCAGTGAGAGATAGATTATATTAAAAAAAAAAAAAAGAAAATCACATTGTCACAATTATATATATTTATTTGCATTGTGCACAGAGAAATAAGTATTTGATCCCTTTGGCAAACAAGACTTAATACTTGGTGGCAAAACCCTTGTTGGCAAGCACAGCAGTCAGACGGTTTTTGTAGTTGATGATGAGGTTTGCACACATGTTAGATGGAATTTTGGCCCACTCCTCTTTGCAGATCATCTGTAAATCATTAAGATTTCGAGGCTGTCGCTTGGCAACTCGGATCTTCAGCTCCCTCCATAAGTTTTCGATGGGATTAAGGTCTGGAGACTGGCTAGGCCACTCCATGACCTTAATGTGCTTCTTTTTGAGCCACTCCTTTGTTGCCTTGGCTGTATGTTTCGGGTCATTGTCATGCTGGAAGACCCAGCCACGAGCCATTTTTAATGTCCTGGTGGAGGGAAGGAGGTTGTCACTCAGGATTTGACGGTACATGGCTCCATCCATTCTCCCATTGATGCGGTGAAATAGTCCTGTGCCCTTAGCAGAGAAACACCCCCAAAACATAATGTTTCCACCTCCATGCTTGACAGTGGGGACAATGTTCTTTGGGTCATAGGCAGCATTTCTCTTCCTCCAAACACGGTGAGTAGAGTTAATGCCAAAGAGCTCAATTTTAGTCTCATCTGACCACAGCACCTTCTCCCTATCACTCTCAGAATCATCCAGATGTTCATTTGTAAACTTCAGACGGGCCTGTACGTGTGCCTTCTTGAGCAGGGGGACCTTGCGGGCACTGCAGGATTTTAATCCATTACGGCGTAATGTGTTACCAATGGTTTTCTTGGTGACTGTGGTCCCAGCTGCCTTGAGATCATTAACAAGTTCCCCCCGTGTAGTTTTCGGCTGAGCTCTCACCTTCCTCAGGATCAAGGATACCCCACGAGGTGAGATTTTGCATGGAGCCCCAGATCGATGTCGATTGACAGTCATTTTGTATGTCTTCCATTTTCTTACTATTGCACCAACAGTTGTCTCCTTCTCACCCAGCGTCTTACTTATGGTTTTGTAGCCCATTCCAGCCTTGTGCAGGTCTATGATCTTGTCCCTGACATCCTTAGAAAGCTCTTTGGTCTTGCCCATGTTGTAGAGGTTAGAGTCAGACTGAGTAATTGAGTCTGTGGACAGGAGTCTTTTATACAGGTGACCATGTAAGAGCTGTCTATAATGCAGGCACCAAGTTGATTTGGAGCGTGTAACTGGTCTGGAGGAGGCTGAACTCTTAATGGTTGGTAGGGGATCAAATACTTATTTCTCTGTGCACAATGCAAATAAATATATATAATTTTGACTATGTGATTTTCTTTTTTTTTTTTATATAATCTATCTCTCACTGGTAAAATTAACCTAGCCTAAAAATTCTAGACTGTTCATGTCTTTGACAGTGGGCAAACTTACAAAATCAGCAAGGGATCAAATACTTATTTCCTTCACTGTAGTATTTATTTTTTCCATGCAGTTTGGGGGTAAAAAAAACATTTCTTTTTTTTTTTACGGCGTGACTATAGGAAAGAGCGATTCTCTGCATTGTTTTTCTTGTTTATTTCTTATCCCGTTTCCGTTTCATGCTAAATAACCTGTTAAATTAATACTTCAGCTTTTTACGATCGTGTAGATACCCAATATGTGTAGGTTTCTTGTTTTTATGTAATGTGGGGGAAATAAAATCTATTTTATGCAAAAGAATGACTTTTTTTAGGGACTTTTTTATTTTTTAGTCTCATTAAGGCTATGTTCACACAGAGTTTTTTGACGTGGAAACCGCGCTGCAAAACTCGGCAAAAACTGCCCGAAAATGCCTCCCATTGATTTCAATGGGAGGAGGCGGCGTCTTTTTCCTGCGAGCAGTAAAACCGGCTTGCGGGAGAAAGAAGGGACATGCCCTATCTTTGGGCGTTTACGCCTCTGACATGAATGGGAGGCAGATAAAGCATATTTCGCAGAGTTTTATGCCCGCGGCGCTCAATGGCAGCGGGCGGAAAACGCCGCGAAAATCGGCGTGCAGGGAGAGGAAAATCTGCCTCAAACTTCCAAACGGAATTTTGAGGCAGAAATTCCGCCTGCAAAAAAAACTCAGTGTGAACATAGCCTAAGGAATAACTTTATTTATAACTTTCTTTTTTACTTCTAATGTATTAGCATACTCCTGTAAGCATACCCATGTTGTTCACTCTGCAAAGAGAGAGACGTCAGACCTATAGGATAACATTAAAATTGTCCCGACACTTGCAGCCACTCAATGAAGTGGCAGAGGTCCATATATGATTCTTCACTACATTTTCAAGGACAGTGATAAAGGCCGTGGATTGGCCGAAACGTCTTTACTAAGTCGCTTCAACTCATATATTCATATAAAAAGGCTGATTACATATGAAATAATATATGATATACAGCTTTGTGAAAAAATAAATCTATTTACTTGCTTTCTTGTGAGTGCTGGGGTAATTGAGACTACATATATGGATAGTGGCGTCAGGGGGTCCTCCGAGAGGGAATCCCCGGCCACATCGTCAGCAATGCTCTGGCCGGGCATTCCTCTGCTAGAGGGACCTTCAGTGGCGCTATCTACAGGGGAAGGGGGGTAGCACTATATACAGTAGGGGTGGCGCAATCTACAGGGGGGCTGTGTGGCACAATCTACAGGGGGGCTGTGTGGCGCAATCTACAGGGGGTACTGTGGCATTATACACGGGGTACTGTGGCATTATACATGGGTGTGTGTGTGTGTGTGGCGCCATCTACAGGAAACGCAATGTGGCGCTATCTACAGGGGGGTGTGCGGCACTATCTACAGGGTGGTGTGCGGCACTATCTACAGGGGGGTGTGCGGCACTATATACAGGGGGGTGTGCGGCACTCTATACAGGGGGGTGTGCGGCACTCTATACAGGGGGTGTGCGGCACTATATACAGGGGGGTGTGCGACACTATACAGGGGGTGTGCGACACTGTATACAGGGGGTGTGCGGCACTATATACAGGGGGTGTGCGGCACTATATACAGGGGGGTGTGCGGCACTCTATACAGGGGGTGTGCGGCACTCTATACAGGGGGTGTGCGGCACTATATACAGGGGGGTGTGCGACACTATACAGGGGGTGTGCGACACTGTATACAGGGGGTGTGCGGCACTATATACAGGGGGGTGTGCGGCACTATATACAGGGGGGTGTGCGGCACTATATACAGGGGGGTGTGCGGCACTATATACAGGGGGGTGTGCGGCACTATATACAGGGGGGTGTGCGGCACTATATACAGGGGGTGTGCGACACTGTATACAGGGGGTGTGCGGAACTATATACAGGGGGGGTGGCACTATATACAATATATCAATGTGACACGTGTCCCGAAAAACCAGCGCTCTGTATGAAAGTGTTTTAGAATTTATCATAGATCCCTTAGATTTCTACCCTGACGCACTCCGCACAGCTTATCCCCCTCATCTTTCCCTTCTGAGCCCTGCCGTGTGCCCAGGCACCAGCCACATGTAGGGAATTGTCGTACCCGGGAGAACCCACATTACAGTTCATGGGGTGTATGTCTCCGGTGGCACATGCTGGGCACAATATATCAGACACTGAAATGGCATATATATATATGCGCATTATCTTTTAAACAGTACCTATAGGGCCAAAATGCCCACTACACCTCTAGATGAATGTCTTAAGGGGTGTAGTTTTTAAAATGGGGTCACTTCTCGGGGGTTTCAACTGTACTGGTATCTCTGGGGCTCTGCAAATGCGACATGGCACCCGAAAACCAATCAGTCAAAATCTGGACTCCAAAGAACACATAGCGCTCCTTCCTTTCTGAGCCCTCCCAAGGGCCCAAACGGCAGTTTATCACCACAAATGGGGTATTGCCGCACTCAGAAGAAATTGGGCAACAAAATGTGGTATTTTATTCCTTGTAAAGATGAGAAATTTTGAGCAAAAACTACATATTATTGGAAAATATTTCGTTTTTTTCCATTCACAGCCCAAGTCAAAAAAGTTCTGTGGAACAACTGTGGGGTCTAAGGGTATGTTCACACGCTTCACAAAAAACTTCTGAAATTTCAGAGCTGTTTTCAAGGGAAAACAGCTCCTGATTTTCAGACGTTTTTTGAGCAACTCGCATTTTTTGCGGCGTTTTTTACTGACGTTTTTGGAGCTGTTTTCAATAGTCTATGAGAAAACGACTCCAAAAACGTCCCAAGAAGTGTCCTGCACTTCTTTTGACGAGCCGTCATTTTACGCGCCGTATTTTGACAGCGACGCGTAAAATAAAGGCTTGTGGGAACAGAACATCGTAAAACCCATTGCAGGCAATGGGCAGATGTTTGCAGGCGTAATGGAGCCGTCTTTTCAGGCGTGAAAATAGGTCGTGTGAACATACCCTAAATGGTCACAACACTCATAAATAAATTCCTTGAGGGGTGTAGCTTCGAGGATGGGGTCCCTTCTGGTGGGTTTCCTTTGCTTTGATACCTCTGGGGCTCTGCAAATGCGACATGGCACCCGAAAACCAATCCAGCAAAATCTGGACTACAAAGAACACATAGCGCTCCTTTCCTTCTGAGCTCTCCCACAGGCCTAAACGGCAGTCTATCGCCACAAATGGGGTATTGCTGCACTCAGGACAAATTGGGCAACAAAATGTGCTATTTTATTTCTTGTAAAAATGAGAAATTTTTAGCAAAACCGACATATTATAAGAAAATAGTTTGCTTTTTTTAATTCACAGCACAATCCAAATAAATTATGTGGGGTCTAAGTAGTCACAACACCCATAAATTAATTCCTTGAGGGGTATAGTTTCCAAAATGGGGTAACTTTTGGGGGATTTCTACTGTTTTGGCACCACAAGACCTCTGGAAACCTGGCATGCTGCCTAAAATATATTCTAATAAAAAAAAGAGGCCCCAAAATGTGCTAGGCGCTCCATTGCTTCTGAGGTCGGTGTTTTAGTCCACGAGCGCACTAGAGCCACATGTGGGACATTTCTAAAAAACTGCAAAATCTGGACAATACATAAATTTAGTAGTGTTTCTCTGGTCAAACCTTCTGTGTTACAGAAAAAAATGGATTAAAATTGAATTTCTGCAAGAAAAATGAAATTTGCAAATTTCACCTCCACTTTGCTTTAATTCCTGTGAAACGCCTGAAGGATTAAAAAAAAAACGTTCTGAATGCTGTTTTGAATACTTTGAGGGGTCTAGTTTTTAAATCGGGGTTTCTAATACATAGGCCCCTCAAAGCCACTTCAGAACTGAACTGGTACCTAAAAAAAAGGCTTTTGAAATTTTCTTGAAAATATGAGAAATTGCTGTTTATCTAAGCCTTATAACGTCCTAGAAAAATAAGGGAATGTTCAAAAAATGATTCCAATCTAAAGTAGACATATGGGAAATGTGAACTAGTAACTATATTGTGCGGTATAATCATCTGCCTTAGGCCGGGTTTACACGAGCGTGTGCATTTTGCGCACGCAAAAAACGCGGTGTTTTGCGTGCGCAAAAGGCACTTAACAGCTCTGTGTGTCAGCCCCGTATGAGGCGTGTCTGCGTGATTTTCGCGCAGCCGCCATCATTATGGCACTCCGTTTGGATGTTTGTAAACAGAAAAGCACGTGGTGCTTTTCTGTTTAAATTCATAGTTTGACAGCTGTTGCGCGAATCACGCGCGTCACACAGAAGTGCTTCCGTGCGGCATGAGTGATTTTCACGCACCCATTGACTTCAATGGGTGCGTTATGCGCGAACAACGCACAAATATAGGACATGTCGTGAGTTTTACACAACGGACTCACGTTGCGCAAAAATCACGGACTGTCTGCACGGCCCCATAGACTAACATAGGTCCGTACGACACGCATGAAAATCACGCGCGTTGCACGGCCGTATTACACGTTCGTCTAAACAAGCCCTTACAAGCAGATACATTAAAATTAAAAAATATGCTAATTTTTCACAATTTTCTCTAAATGTTGCTATTTTTCACATATAAACACTCACTGTATCGAACAAATTTTACCACTAACATGAAGCCCAATGTCTCACGAGAAAACAATCCCAGAATCACTTGGATAGGTAAAAGCATTCCGAAGTTATTACCACATAAAGTGAAATATGTCAGAGTTCAAAAAAGTAGGCTGCGTCCTTAAGGGGTATTCCATTGTCAGGGATCATTACCATGTATATTGTTTGAAAAATATTATCCTTACATATAAATATATATTCAGTATATTACACAAAGAGATTGGATTAATGGAGCACAAAGAGCCTGCATAACATGCCTATGGAAGACACCGCCCCCTGGAATGCAAAGAGGAGTGTGCAGAAGAATGTACAGGAAAACTTACAGCAGAGGAGCCAATGGGACTTAACCCCTTAAGGACGCAGCCTAGTTTGGGCCTTAAGGCTCAGAGCCCATTTTTCAAATCTGACATATTTCACTTTATGTGGTAATAACGTCGGAATGCTTAAACCTATCCAAGCGATTCTGAGATTGTTTTCTCGTGACACTTTGGGCTTCATGTTCGTGGTAAAATTTGGTCGATATATTCAGTGTTTATTGGTGAAAAATTGCAAAATTTAGAGAAAATTTTGAAAAAATTGCATTTTTCAGAATTTAAATGCATCTGCTTGTAAAACAGACGGTTATACCACCCAAAATAGTTACTAGTTCACATTTCCCATATGTCTACTTTAGATTGGCATCGTTTTTTTAACATTCTTTTATTTTTCTTGGACGTTACAAAGCTTAGAACATAAACAGCAATTTCTCATATTTTTAAGAAAATTTCAAAAGCCTTTTTTTTAAGGTACCTCTTGAGTTCTGAAGTGGCTTTGAGGGGCCTATGTATTAGAAACCCCCATAAAACACCCCATTTTAAAAACTAGACCCCTCAAAGTATTCAAAACAGCATTTAGAAAGTTTTTTAACCCTTCAGGCATTTCACAGGAATTAAAGCAATGTGGAGGTGAAATTTGCAAATTTCATTTTTCTTGCTGAATTTCAATATTATTCCATTTTTTTCTGTAACACAGAAGATTTTACCAGAGAAATACTACTAAATATGTATTGTCCAGATTCTGCAGTTTTTAGAAATGTCCCACATGTGGCTCTAGTGCGCTCGTGGAATAAAACACAAGCCTCAGAAACAAAGGAGCACCTAGTGCATTTTGAGGCCTCTTTTTTATTAGAATATATTTTAGGCAGCATGCCAGGTTTGAAGAGGTGTTGAGGTATGAAAGCAATGGAAACCCACCAGAAGTGACCCCATTTTGGAAACTAGACCCCTCAAGGAATTCATTTATGGTTGTTGTTATCATTTTGACCACACCGTTTTTTCACAGCACCTATTTGAATTGGGCTGTGAAATTAAAAAAATGATATTTTTTCCATTAAGATGTAATTTTTGTTCAAAATTTCTTATTTTCACAAGGAATAAAACACCCCATTTTGTTGCCCAATTTGTCCTTAGTGCGGCAATACCCCATTTGTGGTGATAAACTGCCGTTTGGGCCCATGGGAGGACTCAGAAGGAAAGGAGCGCTATGTGTTTGTTGGAGTCCAGATTTTGCTGGATTGGTTTTCAGGTTCCATGTCGCATTTGCAGAGCCCCAGAGGTATGAAAGCAATGGAAACCCACCAGAAGTGACCCCATTTTGGAAACTAGACCCCTCAAGGAATTCATTTATGGTTGTTGTTATCATTTTGACCACACCGTTTTTTCACAGCACCTATTTGAATTGGGCTGTGAATTAAAAAAATGATATTTTTTTCCATTAAGATGTAATTTTTGTTCAAAATTTCTTATTTTCACAAGGAATAAAACACCCCATTTTGTTGCCCAATTTGTCCTGAGTGCGGCAATACCCCATTTGTGGTGATAAACTGATGTTTGGGCCCATGGCAGGACTCAGAAGGAAAGGACCACCATTTGGCCTACTGGAGCTTTTCTTGTGCTAAGTCATGTAGGCAGAAGCCCCTGAGGTACCAGTACAGTTAAAACCCCCGAGAAGTGACCCCATTTTAAAAACTACACCCCTTAAGACATTCATCTAGTGGTGTAGTGAGCATTTTGACCCCACAGTTATTGTGTAAAAGGTAATGCGCAGCAGATGGTGCAAAGTGAGATTTGCAATTTCCTATGCATATATGCCATTTCAGTGTCTGATATATTGTGCCCAGCATGTGCCACTGGAGACATACACCCCATAAATTGTAATGTGGGTTCTCCCGGGTACGGCAATACCCTACATGTGGCTGTTATTAGCTGCCTGGGCACACGACAGGGCTCAGAAGGGAAGGACCACCATTTAGCCTACTGGAGCTTTTCTGGTGCTAAGTCATGTAGGCAGAACCCCTGAGGTACCAGTACAGTTGAAACCCCCGAGAAGTGACCCCATTTTAAAAACTACACCCCTTAAGACATTCATCTAGTGGTGTAGTGAGCATTTTGACCCCACAGTTATTGTGTAAAAGGTAATGCGCAGCAGATGGTGCAAAGTGAGATTTGCAATTTCCTATGCATATATGCCATTTCAGTGTCTGATATATTGTGCCCAGCATGTGCCACTGGAGACATACACCCCATAAATTGTAATGTGGGTTCTCCCGGGTACGGCAATACCCTACATGTGGCTGTTATTAGCTGCCTGGGCACACGACAGGGCTCAGAAGGGAAGGACCACCATTTAGCCTACTGGAGCTTTTCTGGTGCTAAGTCATGTAGGCAGAACCCCTGAGGTACCAGTACAGTTGAAACCCCCGAGAAGTGACCCCATTTTAAAAACTACACCCCTTAAGACATTCATCTAGTGGTGTAGTGAGCATTTTGACCCCACAGTTATTGTGTAAAAGGTAATGCGCAGCAGATGGTGCAAAGTGAGATTTGCAATTTCCTATGCATATATGCCATTTCAGTGTCTGATATATTGTGCCCAGCATGTGCCACTGGAGACATACACCCCATAAATTGTAATGTGGGTTCTCCCGGGTACGGCAATACCCTACATGTGGCTGTTATTAGCTGCCTGGGCACACGACAGGGCTCAGAAGGGAAGGACCACCATTTAGCCTACTGGAGCTTTTCTGGTGCTAAGTCATGTAGGCAGAACCCCTGAGGTACCAGTACAGTTGAAACCCCCGAGAAGTGACCCCATTTTAAAAACTACACCCCTTAAGACATTCATCTAGTGGTGTAGTGAGCATTTTGACCCCACAGTTATTGTGTAAAAGGTAATGCGCAGCAGATGGTGCAAAGTGAGATTTGCAATTTCCTATGCATATATGCCATTTCAGTGTCTGATATATTGTGCCCAGCATGTGCCACTGGAGACATACACCCCATAAATTGTAATGTGGGTTCTCCCGGGTACGGCAATACCCTACATGTGGCTGTTATTAGCTGCCTGGGCACACGACAGGGCTCAGAAGGGAAGGACCACCATTTAGCCTACTGGAGCTTTTCTGGTGCTAAGTCATGTAGGCAGAACCCCTGAGGTACCAGTACAGTTGAAACCCCCGAGAAGTGACCCCATTTTAAAAACTACACCCCTTAAGACATTCATCTAGTGGTGTAGTGAGCATTTTGACCCCACAGTTATTGTGTAAAAGGTAATGCGCAGCAGATGGTGCAAAGTGAGATTTGCAATTTCCTATGCATATATGCCATTTCAGTGTCTGATATATTGTGCCCAGCATGTGCCACTGGAGACATACACCCCATAAATTGTAATGTGGGTTCTCCCGGGTACGGCAATACCCTACATGTGGCTGTTATTAGCTGCCTGGGCACACGACAGGGCTCAGAAGGGAAGGACCACCATTTAGCCTACTGGAGCTTTTCTGGTGCTAAGTCATGTAGGCAGAACCCCTGAGGTACCAGTACAGTTGAAACCCCCGAGAAGTGACCCCATTTTAAAAACTACACCCCTTAAGACATTCATCTAGTGGTGTAGTGAGCATTTTGACCCCACAGTTATTGTGTAAAAGGTAATGCGCAGCAGATGGTGCAAAGTGAGATTTGCAATTTCCTATGCATATATGCCATTTCAGTGTCTGATATATTGTGCCCAGCATGTGCCACTGGAGACATACACCCCATAAATTGTAATGTGGGTTCTCCCGGGTACGGCAATACCCTACATGTGGCTGTTATTAGCTGCCTGGGCACACGACAGGGCTCAGAAGGGAAGGACCACCATTTAGCCTACTGGAGCTTTTCTGGTGCTAAGTCATGTAGGCAGAACCCCTGAGGTACCAGTACAGTTGAAACCCCCGAGAAGTGAACCCATTTTAAAAACTACACCCCTTAAGACATTCATCTAGAGTGTAGTGAGCATTTTGACCCAACAGTTATTGTGTAAAAGGTAATGCGCAGTAGATGGTGCAAAGTGAGATTTGCAATTTCCTATACATATATGCCATTTCAGTGTCCGATATATTGTGCCCAGCATGTGCCACCGGAGACATACACCCCATAAATTGTAATGTGGGTTCTCCCGGGTACGGCAATACCCTACATGTGGCTGTTATTTGCTGCTTGGGCACATGGCAGGGCTCAAAAGGGAAAGATGAGGGGGATAAGCTGTGCGGAGTGCATCAGGGTAAATTAAAAATCAAGGGATGTATGGTACATTTTAAAACAATCTTTCATACAGAGCCCTGGTTTTTCGGGACACGTGTCGCATTGGTATGTTGTGTCCTTCCTTATCCCCCTCTTATAGCACACTTTGCACCTCTTTTGACTTTTTCCCTTCTTGCCAGTTTGGGGAACTTCTCCTGGAAAGTGTTGCCCTGGTACGATGCGTGTGGCCTCGCTTCCAGAAGTACTGGGTGCCCCTCCTTCCTGGTCGCCAAAAATTAGGTTCTTTATAACCACCTCTTGAAATTCCAGGAAAGTTCCCCTCTGGCCTGCACATCGACGTAGCACGTACGCATTGTACAATGCCATCTGTATGATGTGCACGGCCAGCTTCTTATACCACACCCTCGATTTCCGCGTAGCGCTGTAGGGCTTCAGGACTTGATCTGACAAGTCCACCCCTCCCATGTACCTATTGTAGTCCAGGATGCAATCTGGTTTGGGGGTCTCTGTACTGGTACCTCGTACAGGTACATGGGTACTGGTGTGGCCATGTATTGTTGTCAATACAAGGACATCTCTCTTGTCCTTGTACTTGACACACAATATGTTGCTACTAGAATGTGCCCTGCTCTCACCCCTTCTGAGTGTTTGCCCAAGCAGTGTTTTAGGGAGGCCTCTAAGATTTTTTCTAGCAGTGCCGCATGCCGCAGTCCTTCTGGAAGCGAGGCACTTGAAGAGCGGGACGCTGGTATAAAAATTATCCAGGTAGAGGTGGTAACCCTGGTCCAGCAGTGGGTGCACCAAATCCCACACAATTTTTGCGTTAATTCCCAGTAAGGGGGGGCATTCTGGGGGCTGAATACTGCTGTCCTTCCCTTCATATATCCTGAATTTATATGTATACCCTGATGCACTCTCGCACAGCTTATACAACTTCACGCCATACCTTGCCCTCTTACTTGGCAGGTATTGGCGGAATTGAAGCCTCCCTTTAAAATGTACCAGGGACTCATCAATGGAAATACACTTCTCGGGGGTGTATGCTTGGGCAAACCGGGCACTGAAATGGTCTAATAGGGGTCTCAGTTTATATAAACGGTCAAAACTGGGGTCATCTCGGGGTGGGCACTGCTCATTATCGGCATAATGTAGGAAGCGAAGTATTGCCTCATAACGCATCCTGGACATGGCCATACGGTACATCGGGGTGTGGTATAGGATGTCCGTGCTCCAGTAGGTCCTAATGGATGGCTTTTTTAGAAGCCCCATGTTCAAGAGCAGTCCCCAGAACTTGCCCAACTCTGCTGCGTTTACAGGAGTCCACCTCTGGGATTGGGCATAAAATGAGTTGGGGTTCTTGGTGATATACTGTTGGGCATATAAATTAGTCTGGGTGACCATTAGCTCTATAAAGTTATCAGTGAAGAAGAACTTGAAAAAGTCCATCTCACTGAACCCTGCCGTGTTAAATTTGATGCCTGGGCTGCCCGTGTACTCAGGGATTTGGGGTTCATAATGGTCTGGTGTGGGCGTCCAAATGGGGTCACTTCGCTCAGGGGTATCACTTGTTGTGGGGTCACTTCTCTCAGGGATTTCTACTATGGTGGTGGTCCTGGGGCGTCTCCTAGGGGGTCCCTCCTCTTCATCGCTGGATGAGGAGGTAGACAAATAAAATAGTGTATCGCCATCCGACGAGTCTGTGTCGGAGGCCAGAAATGCATACGCCTCTTCAGCAGTAAATGTCCGTTGGGACATGCTTGTTGTGCGAAGACAAAATTTATATACTGCAAAAAAATAAATCCCTAACTGGGAGCAATAGGATAGCACAACTAGCACAAATGTGTGTTTTGTTTTTAGAGAGCAAGTGGACTTCCCTGACACTAAAGCTAACTAGGGCGAGGGTTCCTAACACTAAACCTAACTAAATTTTATGTGGACTTCCCTAACGCTAAACCTAACTACGGCGACGATTCCCTGACACTAAACCTATCTAGATTATTTCAAGCTTCCCTGACACTAAACCTAACTACGGTGACGGGTGCCTGACACTAAACCTATCTAATTATTCCGAGCTTCCCTGACGCTAAACCTAACTACGGTGATGGATCCCTAACGCTAAGCCTATCTACGGTGACCGATTCCTGACGCTAAATTCCCTGACACTATACCTAACTACGCTTTTTGACGGTTCCCTGACACTAACTAACCCTAATACTAAACTAACCAGTTAAATTTTCAAAATTGGCTAAACTAACTATTTTTTTTTGTTTCTTTTTTTTCTTTTTATATTTTTTTTTTTGTTTTATGTTTTATATAGAAAAAAATGAAAAAAAAATCCCCAGGGACCAAGAAATGTGGTCCTGAAGACTGAAAAGTGGTCAGTGATAGGAGATCACTGACCAAAAAACGTGGGTAGAACTCAAAGAGGAAGGGAACAGGAGTGGGTAGTGGATGGGGTGGTGGGAAGCAAAAAAAACGTTGTTTTAGAAACTTTTTTTCACTTTTTTTCACTTCTTTTCTCTCTGACTCTCTGCTCACAACCGATCTCAACGCCTCGCTAACTCCAACAGGGCGTTCAGGGCGGTTGCAGCAGGATGTGAGGTCAGAGAGAGGAAGTGACGAGAATGATCGCTGCTATTGGCTAGTTACTCACTGACTAGCCAATAGCGGCGATCGGCGAGGCGGGACCATAGTAAATGGTCCCGGCCCATTATGCTGTGATAGCATGCTGTCAGAAACAGCAGCTATCACAGCTCAGGAACGCCGGGCTCGAGCACTGCTGTGCTGAATGAGACCGATCGCTGCTATTGGCTAGTTACTCACTGACTAGCCAATAGCGGCGATCGGCGAGGCGGGACCATAGTAAATGGTCCCGTCCCATTATGCCGTGATAGCCTGCTGTCAGAAACAGCAGCTATCACAGCGCATGAACGCGCCGGGCGCGCGCACCGCTGTTCTAACTGCAAGACGTACTATTACGGCATGGAGCGCGAACGATAGAGCTGCCATGACGTAATAGTACGTCAAGGAGCGGGAAGGGGCTAATACTAAACTAACCAGTTAAATTTTCAAAATTGGCTAAACTAACTATTTTTTTTTGTTTCTTTTTTTTCTTTTTATATTTTTTTTTTTGTTTTATGTTTTATATAGAAAAAAATGAAAAAAAAATCCCCAGGGACCAAGAAATGTGGTCCTGAAGACTGAAAAGTGGTCAGTGATAGGAGATCACTGACCAAAAAACGTGGGTAGAACTCAAAGAGGAAGGGAACAGGAGTGGGTAGTGGATGGGGTGGTGGGAAGCAAAAAAAACGTTGTTTTAGAAACTTTTTTTCACTTTTTTTCACTTCTTTTCTCTCTGACTCTCTGCTCACAACCGATCTCAACGCCTCGCTAACTCCAACAGGGCGTTCAGGGCGGTTGCAGCAGGATGTGAGGTCAGAGAGAGGAAGTGACGAGAATGATCGCTGCTATTGGCTAGTTACTCACTGACTAGCCAATAGCGGCGATCGGCGAGGCGGGACCATAGTAAATGGTCCCGGCCCATTATGCTGTGATAGCATGCTGTCAGAAACAGCAGCTATCACAGCTCAGGAACGCCGGGCTCGAGCACTGCTGTGCTGAATGAGACCGATCGCTGCTATTGGCTAGTTACTCACTGACTAGCCAATAGCGGCGATCGGCGAGGCGGGACCATAGTAAATGGTCCCGTCCCATTATGCCGTGATAGCCTGCTGTCAGAAACAGCAGCTATCACAGCGCATGAACGCGCCGGGCGCGCGCACCGCTGTTCTAACTGCAAGACGTACTATTACGGCATGGAGCGCGAACGATAGAGCTGCCATGACGTAATAGTACGTCAAGGAGCGTGAAGGGGTTAAGCAAGTCCCACATCTCGAGGGAGGGTCATGTGTCTCCTCTGTCTGTTTCTTTGTTCTGAATAAAGTTCAGTTCTCCTCTTTTCTGATGAGAGGGAAGCTGTATCAAACATTTCTGTGTGATGTACTTCTCTCCAGGCATGCCTTCAGCTTTCAATTTACAGAGGTGGTTATTCGGTGTGAAATACGGACCTGACACCATCACCTTATGATCGGTGGGGTCTGACCACTGGGACCCCCACCAATCTTGAAAAAAGGGGCTGATTTAAAGCTGCGGCACCTTCACTGTTTTTTTCTGCACAGTGGCACCCCCACTGTGCAACATCGCTCAATACAAGTAAATGGGGCCGCCTGCATTCCCCTGCAAAGCCAGGTGGCCAGGATAGTCAATGTGCAGGGAAACTTACAAGGGACCACCGCATTAAATCTGCGCTGCGGACCCTTCATTCTCAGGATCGATCTGGTTCCCGGGGCCTTAGCAATATGCCATCACTTTATAAGGCGGGTATAAACCCTTTGAGCACATTGTAGGAGATTACGACAGTTTTCTGGTGCAGCGGCATTTGACTTTATAGTATGTGTTGGGAAAAAGGGCGTGACGTAAAAGTCGCACGGATTTACTGAAACGTCCACCGTTTCTCTATTCAGAGCTTTCGTGAACAATGACAAGTACAACCTTACACTATAGCTGTAACATAATCTTCTACAGGACAGCGCAGTGTGAATGAAGCCTGAGGGACAGTTTACCTAGACTGACGATTTATACACCAGTCTTAACCAATTTACACCTCTTGATAAATTTGGCGCATCTTGGTCTGTCCTAAAGATAGAAATCTACACCTGTTATGGGCCAGAATGGATTTCTGCTAGAATTTAGACCAATTACTGGCGTATGTTATAACAAACCTGATGGACCGATAGTGGCAGCGCCCACTCCCACCCACTTTCAAAAGTTTTTTTGGGGCTGCTGTGATTATAGAGAAGTGGGGGGGGGGGGGCTGCTGTGACTATAAGGGAAGTGTGGGGGGGCTGCTGTGATTATAGAGAAGTGGGGGGGGGGGGGCTGCTGTGATTATAGAGAAGTGGGGGGGGGGGCTGCTGTGATTATAGAGAAGTGGGGGGGGGGCTGCTGTGACTATAAGGGAAGTGAGTGGGGCTGCTGTGATTATTAAGAAGCGGGGGCTGCTGTGATTATAGGGAAGTGGGGGGCTGCTGTGACTACAAGGGAAGTGGGGGGCTGCTGTGACTACAAGGGAAGTGGGGGCTGCTGTGACTATTAGGGAAGTGGGGGGCTGCTGTGATTATAGGGAAGTGGGGGCTGCTGTGATTATAGGAAAGTGAGAGGCTACTGTGATTATAGGGAAGTGGGGGCTGCTGTGATTATAGAGAAGTTGGGGGCTGCTGTGACTACTAGGGAAGTGGGGAGCTGCTGTGACTACTAGGGAAGTGGGGAGCTGCTGTGACTACTAGGGAAGTGGGGAGCTGCTGTGACTATTAGGGAAGTGGGGGGCTGCTGTGATTATAGGGAAGTGGGGGCTGCTGTGATTATAGGAAAGTGAGAGGCTACTGTGATTATAGGGAAGTGGGGGCTGCTGTGATTATAGAGAAGTTGGGGGCTGCTGTGACTACTAGGGAAGTGGGGAGCTGCTGTGACTACTAGGGAAGTGGGGAGCTGCTGTGACTACTAGGGAAGTGGGGAGCTGCTGTGACTACTAGGGAAGTGGGGAGCTGCTGTGACTACTAGGGAAGTGGGGGGCTGATGTGACTATAGAGACGTGGGGGGCTGCTGTGACTACTAGGGAAGTGGGGGGCTGATGTGACTATAGAGACGTGGGGGGCTGCTGTGACTACTAGGGAAGTGGGGGGCAGGTGTGACTACTAGGGAAGTGGGGGCTGCTGTGACTACAAGTGGGGGGGGCTGCTGTGACTACAAGTGGGGGGGCTGCTGTGATTATAGGGAAGTGGGAGGCTGTTTTGATGATAGAGATGTGGGGGGCTGCTGTGATTACTAGGGAAGTGGGGGGCTGCTGTAATTATAGAGAAGTGGGGGGCTGCTGTGATTATAGGGAAGTGGGGGGCTGCTGTAATTATAGAGAAGTGGGAGGCTGTTTTGATTATAGGGAGGTGAAGTGGGGGACTGCTGTGACTATAAGGGAAGTGGGGGGCTGCTGTGATTATAGAGAAGTGGGGGGGCTGCTGTGATTATAGAGAAGTGGGGGGGGGGGTGCTGTGATTATAGAGAAGTGGGGGGGGTGCTGTGATTATAGAGAAGTGGGGGGGGGGGTGCTGTGATTATAGAGAAGTGGGGGGGGGGCTGCTGTGATTATAGGGAAGTGGGGGGGGCTGCTGTGATTATAGAGAAGTGGGGGGGGGGGCTGCTGTGATTATAGAGAAGTGGGGGGGGGCTGCTGTGATTATAGGGAAGTGGGGGGGCTGCTGTGATTATAGAGATGTGGGGGGCTACTGTGATTATAGAGATGTGGGGCTGCTTTGACTACCAGAGAAGTGGGGGGCTGCTATTACTACTTGGGAAGTTGTGTGGGGCAGAGATTTATGGACAATCCTGTGGGGTGGGCACAATATTATGGGCTATTTTATGGGCACTACTTTCTGCCTACACTACTGAGGGGACATTACAGTGTGGACTATCTGCAGGGGGCACCAGTGTGGGGGTACTATGTGCCTGTAGTGTGTGGGGTAGGTCTGCTGTGAACTCTACAATCGGTGACGGTTCAGGTGTCACTGGCATCACTAGGTCTGCGTGCCCGGTCAGGACGACATATGGAGAGGACAGCCACGTCTCGTTCTAGAGGAGGGGGACGATATCCTAGCCATGTTCTGCGGCACGTGACCCTATTCTTCGGGCTGAACCCCCCACACTACAGTAAAGCGCAGCACTGCCATATATGTTGTATAAAACATCCCCGACATTGAAAACATGGTTGCCAGTGAAAAACAACACGTGCAGTGCCTCCGGGTCCAGAATACAGGCTGTGCCGCTGTACGGGGTCCACGAGCCCTTACGGTGAGACTCCTTTATCCGGCATCCACTAATCCAGAAAACGTAATGTTTTGGGATTTTTCTATCAGCACAAAACTCCTCTGATTTAGAACAGAGCTCCAAGGCTGCAAGGTTTCTTTATGGGAAAAAAAAGTCATGGAGCAAAGAAATCGCAGCAAATACGCCAATTTGTTCCCATAAGAAAACATCAAAGTCCTCGCCACGAAGCTACACGTTACACAATGGACATGAACATACTATTTGGACTGTCTTTCTAAAAGTTTTCTACCCTTCGGGAGTCTCATAATCCGGACTATTTGATAATCCGGCACCTATCCGATCCCATGATGCCGAATTACAGGAATTTTACTGTATTCCATTAACAAGGATTATGTTATGTATGACTTATTATGACATGACTACCCCTGACCCATCACTCCTAGCCGGCTCTCCCTCGCATACTGACGATGTGATGCTGGGAGTAGTTGTCCTCCGGGATTCTGCTGCGCACCGGCTCTACTCTCAGCGCTCTAGGAATAACTCCAACGGCCCCGCCTCCCCGTGACGTGTTTCCGCTTCCGGTGCAGTCTCCTGCTTAGTGAAGATGGCGTCTCTGATGCAGGAGTCCGAGGAGCTGGGCACAGAAAGCGAGCTGCTGTGCTGCTCGGCACGGGACGTTGCCTTGGTATGTGCCCGGGGGGAGGGCAAGCAACGTGCCCCGAGTATAACTTCTGTCATGGGCTTTCCTTATAATCCGGCCTAAAAGCCCCGGCCGCGGGAAGTGACAGTGCTCTTACCCAGCTGTGTACAACCGTGTCTCCCCACATACCATGTATATAGTCATATCATCCAGCTGCTGGGAAACTACAATTCCCAGCATGCCCACACAGGCTATCTGGGGATGCCGGAAGTTGTCGTTTTCTCAACAGCTGGAGTGTCACAGGTGATACACTACTGATATTACAAATGTACAGCAGAGTCGTATTACAGTGCAGTGTGTGTGTATATATATATATATATATATATATTACACGTGTTGTACTGGAGTTACCAGCTGGGTGCACCAATATCTATTCCCAGATGGACATGTCATATAATACTCGCATCTCCCGTTGTTTACACAGTAAAATTCCTTTAGTCTGGCAACCGATAGTCTAGAAACTCTGATAGCGTGGCCTATGTTTCCGCCACAGAAATGTAATTTTACGTTGTGATTTTGTGTCCATTCCTTCGTCACTCTTGTGACGCCTGTTTTATTGACTATAGGCGACAAAAAAAATCTCTTAAAAAAAAAATGCACGGTCGCCATTGTCTGGACGCGGGTTATTAGGGTATGTTCACACGGCCAAATTTCAGACGTAAACGAGGCGTATGAAGTCTGAAAATAGGGCTACAATACGTCGGCAAACATCTGCCCATTCATTTGAATGGGTTTGCCGACGTACTGTGCAGACGACCTGTTATTTACGCGTCGTCGTTTGACAGCTGTCAAACGACGACGCGTAAAAATACAGCCTCGTCAAAAGAAGTGCAGGACACTTCTTTGGACGTTTTTGGAGCTGTTTTTTCATAGACTCCAATGAAAACAGCTCCAAAAACGGACGTAAAAAATGCCGCGAAAACGGCGTGAAAACACCGCGAAAAATGCAAGTTGGTAAAAAAAACGTCTGAAAAGCAGGGTCTGTTTTCCCTTGAAAACAGCTCTGGATTTTCAGACGTTTTTGTTGACTACGTGTGAACATACCCTTAGTTTTCTGCAGGTTCTTGTTTGTTTTTGAACTGAGGAAGTTCCCCTTTAAAAAATAAAATAAAAATAATGGCAAGTTTTATGGCATCCTTTCCGCTGTGTGCTTTATTATTACCATCTGATAATGCAGAACATTTTATAGTTCAGCTCTTTTTAAAATGAATGAAATGAATTGTATTGAACATTTACATAAGTGTGTGTGTGTGTGTATATATATAATGTCTATGCCGCCCTCAGTTGCCTTCGTTTTATCTCCATTGATAATTTATGCAATATCTATAATAAGGCCTCAAGCACGCGACCGCTGCCATTGATCAGGCTGCAAACCGCGGATCTTAATGTCCGTAATGCCTGCGAGTTGCCTCCGCATCCGTTCCATAGATCACGGCCATGTTGTTTGTGTATTATCTGTATTTCACGGATTGCAAAAAAAACGTAAGGTTGAAATTGTCTACGCCCCTAGGAATGTCACATGATCGAATTTCCAAAACGTTTCCTAGCAACATATCTGTCAAATGTGGCTTACGTGTGCTGTCCGTTATTTTTGTGGACCCACAGACATGAATGGCGACACGGGTCCGCAAAAACAGACCGTGATAGGACATGATCTATAATTTGTGGAACGGAACAGCGGATCAGCAAAAAACACTGATGTGTCCGCATAGAAATGAATGAGTCCGTGTGCTATCCGCAAAAAATACATGAGGCCTAATATAATCTAGACCTCATGCACACAACCGTAGCCGTGTGCACCACCCATGATTGCGCCATGGACGGCCGCAGAGTGTCATCCGCGGGCCGCCCGCAAATCAGGAACCACATTGATTTCAATGAGTCTGGGTTTCCGGCCAATGTGCACGGTCGTATAAATGGGCCCATAGAAATGAATGGGTCCGCAGTTTTGCAGGTTAATTGCGGCCACAAAAACACGTTCGTGTGAATGGGGCCTTAGAGATCAGGAAATGTACATTTCCACTGTTGAGCGTCAAAGGGTAACTAAACTTTTAAAAAACTTTTGACATGTCAGAAATTTTGATCGGTAAAGGTCCGAGCACTGAGACCCCACCAATCGCTAAAATGATCGGGTGAGCGCTGTACCACTTTATTTTCGATGGGCTGTCCTCGGAGCGCTGTGCGGGCTCAGTCTGAGTCCGTACACCGCTCGCTCGGATTTCTGAGGAAAGTCGATCAGAAACTAAGCGATACATCGCTCATCCGAGCGGTTCTGCCTCTTCGTTTTAGCGATCAGTGGGGGTCTCAGTGCTCGGACCTTCACCGATCAAAACGTCTCACATGTCACTATGACATATCAAAAGTTATTTCAAAGTTTAATTACCCTTTCATGTGAAAAATCATTCCCAATGTTGCAGATATTTTGCAGTGTATATACCTTTAAATAGTGTCTCGATCAGGGCTGGTCAAATCCCAGGTGACCAGGTAGTCAATGCACCTACAGAATTGCTGCTAGCGTCTTTTTGGGTTGTTTTATATTGACGTCTATGGGAGTTCCTTTTTTCCAGCTACTAAATAACTATTTTCTAAAGTCTACAGTAAATTGTTTGCTCCTGGTTTAGATTAGGGGCAAACAAAGTTTATCGTGATTATCGGCAAATTGCACAGCGCATGGGCCGTTTATATCAGTATTCCCATCGTGAGCATTTATGGCATTTTCACAGGATGTCGTAAAATAAAAAAAATAACCTTTAAAACATGAAACGGCGCTGTAAAAAGCGTTTTACCCGAAAATAAATTGCGGTTATTCTCCTTGGTGGATTGAGTATACTGCGGTCTCTGTGGTCGGATAGATTGGGAACATAATGGTGGGTGACTTGTTGTGGTTTTACATGCGGCGATTCTTGGCGCTGTGCGACCATTTTCAGTCATAACTCACCATTGCCTTATCCTTTATTTGTGCTGCTGCTAAAATTTCAAAGTCATCTAATAGGAACCGTCACTGTTAGTTTCCATTGGATAAGAATCTGTCGTGGTCATGTGAAGGACGCCCAGATGTTCACAGCAGATTTCACCCTTTTAAATGTAGAAGTGGTGAAATCCACTGCGACTCCGTAAGTAACACATGGATTTTGCTGTGGATTTGCTACAGAATAATCCCAAATAAATTCGCTACGTGTGTGGGAACCCATAGGACTTGTCCACACACAGTATCAGACTTTCCGCTGCAGCAAAAACGCACCATTTCCTGTCGTTTTTACAGCAGAAAGCAGTGCGTATTTTGCTGTGTTTTTCTCAATGTTGGGGGATGGTGACCTCTCCTCTGAAAAATGCAGCAATTCTGTCCACTTTCCGCAGCAGGAATTAAAATACGTACCGCATGTCAATTTCTGCACAATTTCTTTGCTGCTACCGTATTCTGCTGCGTTTTTTCCGTTCACAATTCCGCGCGGAAAAATTGCAGCAATTCCGCAGCGTGTGGACAAGCCCTTAGGGTGAGTTCAAACAGGGCTTATACGTTGTGTAAAAGTACACAGCGTATCCGCCCTGGTCCCTGCAGGGAATTCTGACCGAAAAAAACAGGGAGAGCGGAATCCCCTGCCATAGCGGGCCGGGGATTATGCTCCAGTAACAACCCCTTGACGTCACTGTCCATATATGGATAGTGACACCGGGTTGCTTCAACAGGAGTGGAATCCCCTGCCATAGCGGGCCGGGGATTCCGCTCCAGGAGCAACCCCATGTTGTCTCAAAGTAGCGCTGTGTGCTGGGAATCCTCGGCCAGGAACAGTTTATTACAAGGATTGTTTCCTGTAAAACGTCTGGTAAAAACGGATTCATTGACTTCTATCGGAGCCGTCTGGCCGTGAAAACGGCCAAAAATAGGACGTGTCCTATTTTTTGACGCCCAATAGTCACGGGCCGTTTAAAAAAACCGCCCATGTGAATAGACCCATAGAACTTCATTGTTCTGAAAATGTCCGTCACACGGCCGTTTTTCACTGTCGTGTGAATGTAGACTTAGGCTGCGGATTTTCCGCAAAGAAATCCGTTGCGTAAAATCCTCAGTATTTAGGCTACGTGTGGACTTCCCCCTAAGCTGTGTGTGTATGGGTAGAGCATGGCGTTTTTGGTCAAGCAGAAAAAAAAATTTATGCGTTTTTTTGCCACAGTTTTTGAACTTTACGTTTTGTTTTTTTTAGGTGTTTATTTTAATTTAGCAAATCGAAAAACCCCGTTAAAAACAACTCCAACTAAATAGACACCGCTTTACGGTGGGCATGACGCTTTTTGTTTCCACAAGCGGACAAAAACCACACAGGGGGAAAAAAACACCTCTACCCCCCCATTAAAATCAATATTGGGAGATTTGGGGCGTTTTTTTTTCTCTCGCTGATTCCGATGCGGTTTCTGCATCAAACGCAGCGCCGAAAAAAAAGTTGTGTGAACTGAGCCGTAGGGCCTGGGTAGGCAACCTGTAGATCGATATTTACTATTATATGTTCGACGGGTCCTGAGAAGATCCCTGTTACCTCAGTTCAGCTATGACACTGTGTGCAGTGTTCGTTCGGTGGCTTATCTATAGGGCCCAAGGGTGTCCTTCTGTCATCTGTTGGTCCTGTACACATTTTGGCCCTACGGTTAACGTATATGTTGGGTTAAGCTTCTGATGTGTATGTTAAAGATAGACCGTGACTGATGCCTTAATAGTGACCTCCATCACCATAGAGTTTAATGGTGTACGTTAAACCTGTATGTCATGAAAAATCTCATGCCGTAAATGGTAAACGTTCCACACTACGCCATTGAATTTATATTTATCCCCTGAGCCTGCTGTATACTACTATATCTAATATACCCCCGTAGTTTTCCCCACACCGTATAATACCCCCATAGTGCTCCCCACACCGTATAATACCCCCATAGTGCTCCCCACACAGTATAATGCCCTATTGCTGCCCCCACACAGAATAAGGCCCCCATTTCCACCCCCCAGAGTATAATGCCACCCATAGCTGCCACCACAGTATAATGACCCCCATAGCTGCACTCCACACAGTATAATGCCCTCCATAACTGTCCTCCCCACAGTATAATGCCACCTCTGCATAGTATAATGCCCCCATAACTGACTTCCACGCAGTATAATGCCCCTATAGCTGTCCTTACACATTATAATGCCCCTATAGCTGCCCTTACACATTATAACGCACCCCACACAGTATAAAGTCTCCCATAGCTGCCCCCACGCTGTATAATGCCCCCACAGCTGCCCCCAATAGTGCCTGATAAAAACAACAATATACATACTCCCCTAACCCTGTTCCAATGATGAGTGGAGGAGATCACTTTGCTCCTCCGGTCTGTGCGGCAGGGCACAGACAGGAGCGATGACGTCACTGCCTCGTGTCCGCCGATACATAGTGAATGGTAGAGCAGGGACCTTACGGCTCGCTGCTCTACCATTGGATTCAGCTGTATCTGCCTCCTGAAGATGCAGATACTGTTTAATCCGGGGGACAATAATTGATAAAACCGAAATTCGCAAGATATCTGTCTTCTACAAAAGTCGCACATCCCAGAATGTAAGCGTTTGGCAAAGGATTTTTTTATTCGCTGCTTACGGCTTAACCTACACATGAACATGCCTGACTACGCTCCTCCTGGTATACACGCACCATGCACTGCTTTAATGTACGGTTATGTTTTTGTACTTTTTATAGTAATTGTGTTTTCTTTGTCTGTAAATAGAAATGGCTCCAAGCAACTGATCTTCCCAAAGACGTCTACCAGCACCTTGCTTACTATGTCCCCAAAATCTTCTGCCGAAAAGCAGATCCAGTTACAGACCATGAGGAAATGTTGGCACAGCACGCGCTGCTGGGAGCACTGGAGTGGTATCTGTGCGGGGAGGACCCTGCCATTGGCTTCCAAAAATTGGAGCAAGCAAACAAACCGTCCCAGCTCTGCGGCCGAGTGTTTAAAGTGGGTGAACCAACATATTCCTGCAGGTGGGTTTGGATGTTTGTTGAAACCTGGGGTCCACACTTTAAACAGGGACGGTTAACAAAACAGGGTTGTCAAATGAAACAATTCTCCGCTAAATCAAGGAGTACATTTTGTTTTAGGCAACCAACACAATTTTTACCTCTCTAACAGCTGATCAGTGATTGTTATTAGAGTTGTCCTCTTTTACAATCTGTATTTGTTACAAAGGTTCTCGATAATAAGCGAATCCCAGGGAATTCTGCTGCCGGGACCTCCAATGATCAGCTGTAATCTGCTAATGAACATGACAGCAAGTGTTCAATTTGCCTGCAGCGCCACCACTGAGAAAATGAAGCATTACATGATTGTCATAGATGTCAGTGGGCTATAATGTCAGCTGGGTCCTCCAGGGGCACTCTTTATAGTCCATCTCCGCTCCGGCTAATTAATGGTGGTCACTAATGAGACACTCTTTTAACTCTGATTATCCCCAAGGATGCGGTCTTGCCGTGTTTGTTTGCCGGGCAGCCAAAACTGCATGCGTTTTGACCACGGTTTCCGTGCTAACTGCAAATTTGCAGCAAAGCACTGTAAAAATGCATGCGTTATTGCAGGGCGGGTTTCGGCCAGATGTCAAAACGCCACTGTTTGAATACACCCTTTTAGGGTATTTGAAACTGGGTTTTTATAACCAAACATAGGTCATTCTAAGGGTATGTTCACACGGCCTATTTACGGACGTAAATCGGGCGTTTTTGCCCCGAATTACGCCCGAAAATAGCGCCTCAATAGCGCTGACAAACATCTGCCCATTGAAAGCAATGGGCAGACGTTTGTCTGTTCACACGAGGCGTAAATTTACGCGCCGCTGTCAAATGACGGCGCGTAAATAGACGCCCGCGTCAAAGAAGTGACCTGTCACTTCTTTGGCCGTAATTGGAGCCGTTATTCATTGACTCCAATGAATAGCAGCGCCAATTACGCCCGTAATGGACGCGGCGTTCAAGCGCCTGCACATGCCGTTACGGCTGAAATTACGGGGATGTTTTCAGGCTGAAACATCCCCGTAATTTCAGCCGTAACGGACGCCCTTGTGTGAACATACCCTAATACTGTTTTAAAAGAGAGTTTACAGTTAAAAATAATTTCAACATCTGACCAGCACAGCTATATGAAGCCTTTGGACATCCCATTGCAAATCCATGGGTGTTAATATGGAGTTGGGTCACTTTTGTGGCTATAACTGCAACCACTATTCTGGGAAGGTTTTTCGCAAGATTTTGGTGTGTCTGTCAGAATTTGTGCCCTTTCAGCCAAAATAGCATTTGTGAGGTCAGACACTGATGTTTTGGTAGACGGTCTGGCTCGCAATCCGTGATTGAATTTGTGTTAAAGGTGTTGGATGTGATTGAGGTCAGGGCTCTGTGCGGCCACTCGAGTTCCTCCACATCAAACTTCTTGCACCATGTCTTTATGGACCTTGTGCACTGGGGCACAGTCATATTGGAACAAAAAAGCCCGAACCACAACGTTTTTTTTAACGGGCGTCCCGTGGCTGCATTAAAATCAATGTAATTCTATGGGGCTATTCACATGGCTGTTTTATTAACACACCATGTGATCAGCCCGTGAAAAAATAGGACATGTCCTATTTTTTGCCCATTTTCACGAATCCCTCAATAGACTCAAGTCTAAGAGGAATCTGAAATCAGGACCCGCACTTATGCAAATCGGCTGTTTTTCACAGCCGTTTGACATCCGTTCATGTGAATAGGCCCTTAGAGTTTCACCGGGGGAAGGTCTAGCAGGTTGAGCATGCATCTTTACTGCCGTAGGGACTGTTGGGAGGATAAGCAGCTGCCACTTCTGGTGTCACTTATCTCCTTGGGGAACAAAGGTTTGGGCTTGTTAATGCTCCTTGTTTCATTTGGATAGCTAGGCTAACCCAATACACAATATATTGCTGGTAGATCCCCTTAAAATATGTGCAGTACACAGAGGGAATAGGTGAACCAGGGGCCAATCGGTAATCACCAGAGGGTCAGATGCTGCTCAGCCTCCTGTTTCCCACCACTGGCTTAGATTTCCAGTAACCGGAATCTCTAAATAGTTCCAAAAGGGGTTGAAGCAATTTATATAGTCCTTTCTATCAGGAAGGGTAATATTTACCTGATTTGCTATTTAACCCTTTTACTGTTAAGGATGTATGATATACGTTGTGTCTTAAAACTCTTACCGTGGCCAGGATATAGGGATAAGAGATTAGATCTAGATATATTAATGTCCATAACCTCCGCTTTCTATTAATACCAGTTGCAATATTCAGGACGCAGCACTCATCTGAAGTTGGAGATCAGGATAAAAAGTTTTACTTTCTGGTTCTGTGTCTGTGGAGGGGGAGGAGGAGGAGGAACTGCAAGTGAGAGCAGGAAGAAAGAATGCGGCCTGGTACTGTCATCTCTCCACCCTTACAGCCTCCAGTAACCCCTGATGGGGGGGGGGGGGGAAACAGGACCCTCTAGGATATGTTCCCTCTAATTTTCTGATATAGGGGAGTTCTTTCTATTATAGAGATAATGATGAGTATTTTCTCATATAATCACCCTCTGCCCCTAATCAGACCATTTGTCAACTCAATGACTGTTTACTGGTATCTGGATCGCAGAGATTTTTGGTCTCTTCAGTTCTGGTGATTATGTGAAGCTTTGTGCATGTGGATATAAGTGTCGTGTATGAACTCTGCACATCTTGAGCCTTTATTTTTAGTAGGTTTTGTGCATCTCGGGCTTTTAGCCACAAATATGAATTTCTATGCATTTTTATTACAAAACGTAACATTTTGATGCAAAATTGCATAAAGACGTCCGTGGTTGAAAAGTGCTGGGTGGTATTTTCAAAATGTGCCAGGTGTCTACTGTCAGAAAATATATGGGTAAGAGGTATAGAAGGAGGTATTAACTTTCATACCATATTTGAAAAAAATATCCCTGGGAAGAAATAGGACCTTGAATGCGTCGTAGAGGTGGTGGCGCCGTCCAAATTCGGAATTCTGTAAATCTCCGAGGACCAGAGAAGGGGCACTGTGTCCTGTAATTTCGGGTCTGTAAACGAGAACTGCTGCTAATATTTCTTATGGCTCTATGATATGTCAGAAGATGACGCTCCGACCACTGGCACCCCCACCGTTCACTAGGGACTTGTGTTCCCAATTACTTTTTAGAAGGGGGTGGAAAAGAGGTAGAAAAGCTAAGAGAACGATTTTTCGGATAACACACAGACCCATTTCTTTATATGGCCTCATGCACACGACCGTGATGTTCATGCATCCGTGTGGGGGCCGAGAGTCGAGGCTGCAAAAACTCAGGACGTGTCATTTTACTGTCAGTATTTGTGGATCATGTGTCCTATGCAGGGGTTTGGGACAAACCAGTTTCATCAATTCCAGCCTTCCTTTTTTTTTTTTTTTTGGGGGGATCTGTGAATACTGATACGTGTACACAGATGCACTACGGAAGTTTTTTGCGCTCAAATGGACCGCAAATACAGATAACGGATCCGTCGTTTTGCGTTCTACAAAATCACAATAATCGTGTGCATTTGGCCTTAGGCTCTGTTCACATCTGCGTCCTGGTTTCCGTTTAAAACAACATATACCACCAGCACCTGATAGACCCTATTGACTTATAATGGGGGTTGTCTGGTTCTGTCGTGGTGGCTATCATTTTGGCGGGAGGCATTGCTCTGCATGCAGGGCTATTCTACGTGCCAAATCTGACCGGATCTGCCACGCAGATGTGAACTGTCTGACTGATATCGGCTACACCAGTTCGTGAGCACATGTTGTTTTCCTTTTGAAGCGTTATTAAAATGATCTTCTGTGACTTGATAGCAAAGCAAAAAAACAAAGCAAGATGATTGCTGTCAAACAGGAAATTGACTCAAAGCAGGTTTTAAGTATGACCTAATTTACAGTATGTTGTGAAAAGAGACTGTAGCTTCCCGTCACATATTCATGTGAGTCTCACCTTATTTAGCCCTGATCAGTTTGAGAAAGTCTCCAAAAATAACCCCTATTAAGAGCTGGTGTAATGTTCTGCCATAAAAACAGACGGCAGAAGAAGAGAACGTGGTCCATCTAGTCTGCTCTTATATTGTTTCCTTATTAGTTTTATCTTCGGATACATATATGTTTATGCCGGGCATATTTAGCGCTACCTTCAAATTTAGCTTCCTCCGATAGCGATGTAGATGAGGTAAACGGTAGGTGTAGTTGGTTTTCCTACTGAGCCCTTAAAAGGGTTCTCCGGTAAAATAGATTGATCCTATCCTCAATATTTGATCAGTGGGGGTGTGACTCTCGGCACCCCCGCCGATCAGCTGTATGAAGGGGCCGCATTTGTAGTGGCGGAGCACAGTGTTACAGCTTTCTCCCGATCACGTAGAGATGATCACTCAGGTGGCCGAGGGGCGGACTTGCAGGGAAAACGTAGATGGTTACACAGCGCCAAATCAGTGCTGGGGTCCCGGAGGTCGAACTTTTAACTGATCATAATGTTATGGCGTATCCTAGGGATATACCATCACTTTACAAAGATATGAATAAACCTTTTATAATATGTTTCGCTGCTTTTTTTCCGCCACACTTCCAGTTTCTTTGTACAGGCAGGCGGCTTTTACTATATTACTTATTTCTCTAGTAAACCATAGTGGTTTCTTCCTTTTACTTGTGCCAATTTGTTTGACATACAGCTTAGTTGCCTTTAAGTTGGCCATTTTTAATAGTGTCCCCTGAGCCCTCACTCCGGCTGATTTATTCCAACCTTTTAATTATTTTTTTTTTAAATATCCCCCATTTCCTTGAAATTAGTCTTTCTAAAATCGAATACTTTGGTTACAGTAAAGGACTACTCAAAGTCTGTTATTATGTCAAACCGTTTTTCTTTCGCCTTAATTTTAAACATTAGATCCCCATTTGTCAATATTAAATTTAGAACGTTCTCTCCTCTGGTTGATGACTTAACTCTCTGTTTTAGAGATGCTCCTTTAAATATGTTTTCCACTTTGGACAATCTCTACTTGTTAGTAGGATCCCCTGCTAATAAGCTGATCATAAACTCTAAGGGTATGTTCACACGGCAGCGCCCGTAACGGCTGAAATTACGGGGCTGTTTTCAGGAGAAAACAGCACCGTAATTTCAGCCGTAATGGCATGTTGAGGCGCTATTTCGCTGCGTCCATTACGGACGTAAATGGAGCTGTTTTTCAATGGAGTCAATGGAAAACGGCTCCATTTACGTCTGAAGAAGTGACAGGCACTTCTTTGACGCGGGCGTCTTTTTTACGCCCCGCTTTTTGACAGCAGGGCTTAAAAAAAAATGACTGTCTGCACAGAACATCGTAAGACCCATTCTAATGAATGGGCAGATGTTTGCCGACGCTTTGGAGCCGCTATTTCGGACGTAATTCGGGGCAAAAATGCCCGAATTACGTCCGTAAATAGTGTGTGTGAACATACCCTAACTCTGCTCAGATCCCCAGCGATCAGCAGTAATGTGTAAGGCAGTTGGTGTTCAACTTCCCTGCAGCGCCACCACAGGAGAAATTAAGTATTACACAGCACAAATTCAAATCAATGAGATGTCTGTGTAATACAGGACAGGTCCTTCAGAGAGAGAGAGCGTTCTTTGTATCTGTTCTTCACATTGGCCAACAGATGAGGCTCCTAGAACAGGGGTCCCCCCGCTCGATTAATTGAGAATTTCCTAATGGGGTGTATGAAAATGGATTTTCTAAACTGGACAACCCCTTTAATCGCCTTTTATCATATTCCTGCTTTTGCATGTGAGTGCACTACAGATATTCAATCAGTATCCGGCATGTTGAAGTCATCCATTATTACAATATCCCTCTTTGTCATTTGAGTAATTTCATCAGCCAGCAGGCTATCATAGTCATCAGTTTGCCCCGGAGGCATAGTTATTTATATCACACATATTCTAATCTCCGTTCCCTCTTTAGTCTCGTGCACACCCAGAGAGTTTCTAGCTATTAGACAGTAATTATCCATAAATGACAAATATTGATGGTTCAGAAAGCACTAGGTTATTCGATGGGTGCATAGATAGGGACCCAACCCACTCTAGACTGTGAAGAAGTATAACTCACACCAATAGGAGTAGATTCAAAAGAAGAATATTTATTTTATGCCAGTGTACAACGTTTCGGTCTGATCCCAGACCTTCATCAGGCACTGCAGAGTATTGTGGATTCCCTTTAGTTAAAAAATGTCTGTCCAAAAAATTGCAGAATTCTACACAAAGTAGTTCTGTATTTTTATGTGATGGATGCAAACAAACAAACAGAAAAAGTAACTGAACCTCCTATTTTGTCAAGCTCCTGGCTGAAATGTAGAAAATTCCATTTGGGGTGTGTTCACACAGGACGAATACGCTGCGAATCCGATCTAGAACCTGATTGGAATTCCAGCTGAAAAAAATGCTCCAAATTGCGGTGCAGATTTTCGTTTGGAATCCCAAGTATCAAAGGCTATTACAGTAAACAGCAGCCAGACAAGTGTGCACTGCACCAACCCAGACATCTTTATGTATAATAAGTAAAAAAAAAAAAGTACTCACCAAAGCAAACTCCTGCTATAGATACCACAGTGCCCCCATAACAGAGGAGCTACAGTGCTCCCATAACAGAGGAGCTCTATTCTTCATTATGATTGGGCAGAGCAATTACCATGGGGATGGCAGCTGCACCATATGAATTTGCTTTCCCCTGGGGACTGCTGGTCATTCTGGGGTTGCAAGTTGGGCCTCAATGCCATAGAGGTTGCAACTTTTCAGATTACTCATTATTTAGATCAGGGATCATTTAATCATGGAGGTGATCATGTGATTCCTTCAGCCGAGATGGACACGTGGTTTTACATAGGGCACAAACTCTCATATGATTCCTGATCAGGAGTGAAGACCTGTTCATTAGGTGCAGTAACACTCACAGGCTTAAAGTGGAACTAAACTTTTTTTAAACTTTTGACATGTCATAGTGACATGTCAGAAGTCTTGATTGGTGGGGGTCCGAACACTGAGACCCCCACCGATTGCTGAAACTAAGTGGCAGAAACTATCAGGTGAGCGCTGTGCTGCTTCGTTTCTGCTCGGCTTTCTGAAGTAAGTAGAGCGAACAGTGTACGGGCTCAATAGAAAGTCTATGAGTCTTTACATCGCTGGCTCGACTTTTCGAGGAAAGCCGAGCAGAAACTAAGCGGCACATCACTCACCCGAGCGCTTCTGCCGCTTCGTTTCAGCGATCGGCGACGGTTTCAGTGCTTGGACGCCCAACGATCAAAATTTCTGACATGTCACTTATTACATTTTAAAAGTTTACTTACCTTTTAATGTTTCTAGTTCATCCAGTAGAAGACCATTTTCACGTTTGCACGGTGGCTCTTATTTATAATGGAAGCCGCAACACTGTGACAGATCCCATTGGCGCCAGACATGCCCCATTGCCTTTCACGCGGCTTCCATTGTTTTCACAGCAAGAATAGGGCTGCATTCCGCACTGTTTTTGCCATCATTATAAAGGCCACCCGAATGGAGCCTCCAATTGCAGTGTGAACAGCGTCTTAACAACATGTGACACTTTTGCCATTGTGAGAGTGTATAGTTTGTCTATGAATTGTATTTGTTTTTGTAGATTTTTATATTTTTCTGTTTGTTTTTCTTGCCAGGGATTGTGCCGTGGATCCAACATGCGTCCTGTGCATGGAGTGTTTTCTGGGAAGTGTTCACAGAGAGCACCGCTACAGGGTTAGTAATGTATATTTTGATCTAAATCATAAATGCAACCGAGTTCACTATATTTGGGCTATCAATGTATGATTGGCGGAGTTATGGCTCATAAGACCCCGCTGATCAGCAGAATAAAGGGGCCAGCTGCCCCTTTATTGTTTATCTAGAGACATCGCCGCGCGTTTGAGTGTGGCTTTGCCTTTTAGTGCAGTTTTACCCATTTAAGTGAATGGGGTTGAGCTCTGATACCAGGCACAGCCATAGGATCGGCCAGTTAGTGAAAATCACAGACAACCCCTTTAATGCTTGTTTTTTTTTTTTACAAACTTTGCATTACATAAGACCTCTTGTTCTTCAAGAATAAAAGGGCTAAATAAACAAATATATATATATAATCTCCCAGGGAACACCTAATAATACCCACACCATTACAGGACAACTACTCGCAGTGACTGGGATTTTTATTTTTGTCCTGTCCCTTGACTATTTGATGCCGCACAGTTTGGTGTAGATAACAGGATCTCTCATTACAGCTCCCCAACTTATTGCTGCAGAAAGAGAGAAGGATGTGAATATTGTATATTAAGTCTCATATTGCAGAATTCTGATCTATTCTTTGTCCCTTGTGTCTCAGATGACCACGTCAGGAGGTGGAGGATTCTGTGATTGTGGAGACGCTGAAGCATGGAAGGAAGGTCCCTACTGCCAGAAGCATGGCCTTAATATTTCTGAAAATGAGACAGAGGTAATACCGTCATGTCTGATTATTCCTCACTGGTTGTTATGGTATTTGCTTTCCTAAATACCTTTGCTCTTCAGATGCCCAAAAAAAAGGGTTCAGCAATCTAACCATCAAAAACAGTGCAATAATTTTGCTCCTTCACCGTTTTTTCCAGCTCGGCGATCACATGAATGGAGCTGAGCTGCATGTCCCTCCACAATCCTTCGTTCCCGAGATTGGCAGAGTTCCCAAGACCTTCACCAATCATAATGTAGCCTAGCAATATGCCATAAATACCTCTATAAGGGGTTATCCAACCCCATGATTTTTTTTTTTTACAAACAGTATATTATGGTATTGAACTCTCCTTACCAATCCTCTGCCACTCCGGTACAGATGGTTTCTTGGTCCCCAGCCAGTCCCTGTTCACCCGGCTCCAAGTGACGATGTGTCGACGTGACATGTGATTGGCTACATGTCGACACCACTGAGGTCCCCGCTGTGGCCAGTAGTTGACTGCAGTGTTCTCATGTCATGTTGACGTGTCTTTCCTGGAGTCAGGTGAACAGCGGGGCACCAGGGAAGCATCGGCAGGGAATTCTCCGGTGAGTATGCTCCATTTGATATTTTAAACCATTATGAGCTGTTTGTAGAAAATTTCATGGGGTTAGACAACTCCTTTAAACTATTAAAAGGTACAACCTACTAGTGATGTCACGATACCAGAATTTGGACTTCGATACCGATACTTCGTTTAGTATTGCGATTTCGATACCAATTCAATACTTTGCCAACAGTAATAATAATAAAAAAAAAAAGTTCTTCCATTTTCTGATGTGGGGCGCGAGGTGTGATGATGAATTTAACCTCCATGTGCCTCACATTAATAGTATTTAACCCCATCATGTTTCTCAATTATAATTGGTTAATATGTAAGGTACATGATGGGGTTAATTACTATTAATGTGAGGCACATGGAGGTTAAATTCATCATCGCACCTCGTGCCCCACAATAAGTGATAGAAAGCAGTTTTTATTGTATTTTTTTACAGCGTACACATCATAAATGATGCAAAATAAATTGTTGTGCAGGTTATTACGGCCGCGCCAATACCAAATATGTATATTTTATGTATTGAGACTTATTTTAATGTTTATTGTAAAAACGGTGTATGTGTATTTTTTTTAAATGTAACATTACTTTATGTTTTTACTTTATTTTTTAAACTTTAATGTACTGGCATATATCTATATACTGATAGTACACAGTCATATATCTATATTACAGTACATTAGCCTGTGTACGAATAGTACACAGGCAGTTGTTAGGACATACCTAAGTATGCCCTAACAGGAAATATGGTAGGACAGCCCTGGGGTCCTTCAATGCAATGTCTGGCCATATATGGTATTGCCCTCAATCACGTCACAGGTATTCCCTGTGACGCGATCCAAGGAGCATCCCCTCTTCTCACTTTCCTCTTGAATGCTGCAGTCCGCTTTGCAGCATTCAGGGGGGATAAAGGCGGAGATGAGAGGTTTCTCTGATCTCCACTGTTATAGAGCGGGGCTGCGGCTGTGTAATAGACATTGGCCCGCTCCTGACAGGAAGTGCGCGCAGTCAGCATGAGGTGATGCGGCCGGCGCTGCACTAATGAGCGGCGGTTCAGGCACTGAGGACAGAACATGGGGGTGTTTTGCAGTGCGCCCGCCATGTCCTGTGTTCAGTGCCGCCGCTCATTAGTGCAGCGCTGACCGCATCACATCATCCTGACAGCGCGTACTTGTCAGGACTCAGGAGCGGGCAATGGGTGTATTACACAGCCGCAGCCCCGCTGTCATACATTCATGTGTTACTATACTGGCTGTGCAGCCGCACAGCTAAGTATTGAAATACATGAAATGACTGTATCGAACCATTTGGGGATGCACAGTATCGAAACAGTATCGAAGTTTCGATGCATCGTGCATCCCTACAACCTACTGTACCAATACTTTGTTGTTTTATACCCAAGTATTCATGTGTTGTCAGCAACCTTCGGTACTTCCGTTGTTGTCATACTATAATTCCCAGCATGACTTGACAGCCTTTGGCTTGACTAATAAAGCCTTCGACTGGCAGGGTATGCTAGGAGTTGTACTTCGCCAGCAGCTGTAGTGCCGAAGGTTGCTCATCCCTGCCGTAGATGTGTCTCATTGAAATACCTCTTTACGGTTCTGTTCACGTCTGTGTCGGAGGCTCCAATAGGAGCTTCCAGCGCAGATTTCGTTAAAGAAAAAATAGCACCGCATATAGCGCCATTTTTGGCCCTTAAAATAATGGAAACCCAAAGAAATTCATTAAAGCCGTTAGCGTCCATCACTTGACGGATCCGTTACAGCACTGAATTCCGTTTTTCTGCTCCTATGACGAACAGAAACGGAACTCAGACATGAACAGAGCCTAAGTTACATATGTTACCTGTATTATGGTGTAGCACATGTAACATATTGTGAGAATATGCCTTATATTTTATATGAATATAATATCTCTCAAAATATACACATCAAGCAAACCGTATATACTTTGTTTGCTTTATCGCTTTTTTTTTTTTAACCAGGATCCTCTCATTAACCTGTCCGATGATATGGTGGCACGGGCTTACAACATTTTTGCCATCATGTTTCAATACACAGTTGATATACTCACATGGGAAAAAGAAAACGAGCTTCCTCCAGGACTGGAGCATACGTAAGTATTACATTATATATACATTACATTACATAGACTGTTATACCGGAGAACATATCCAGCTAGACAGAGACATACTATAGTGTTAGCCCACAGCTGTCACCTCCGACTACCCTATTAACAGACACGTTATGCTCGGCTGAACATTCATGCTATTTTAGTAGAGCGGGGCATATGTGGCTGCCAGACACCTCTGGTCCAGGAGAAACAAAGGTTTAGACAGTTCCTAGAACACGGGACAGTGACAATTTCTGATGTTCTCTAAATGCAAACGAGTACTGGGAAATTAGGTTGTTATTTGCTGTATAAATTGTTAATATTACCTCATTTGTTATAATTCCCTATAAAGAAGCAGTACTGGAGCATCTTTTCTTAGAACTCTGCGTTAAGCCGTCCCTCGGTTGTTCCTCCTGGAAATGTATGACTAAATTGACAACTATTACCCTTGTCTGTGAGGTGTGTCCATACACACTGGCACTGTCCATTAGTGCTGACATTGTCAAACTATGTAGGGACACAGCATATTGACAAGGGCAATGGTAATACCCAGTTGTCCATTTATTCATACGTTTCCAAAAGGAATAACAGAGGAACGCACAATGCGGAGTCAGATATAGATATTCGGCCACGTGTAAATTAAGCGAAATCTTTTTCCTTCTTGCTTCAGGGAGAAAGAAGACAATTATTATTGCATGCTTTTTAACGATGAAGTCCATACCTATGAGCAGGTTATATACACTCTGCAAAAGGCTGTGAATTGTAGCCAGAAAGAAGCTATCAGTTTTGCAACAACTGTTGATCGAGATGTAAGTATTTTGTTTTCTTAAAAGGCACCGCACAAATATTTTAATGCTCATAAAGCAGCAACATGCTGTATCTGCGAAAAAATAAATACATTTCTTGTCTTTAGGGGAGGCGATCGGTGTTGTATGGGAGTTTCCAAAGCTGTGATCAAGCAAAATCTGTTATAGTGGTGAGTGGATTTTCATGTCATTGTGAATATGACACAAAACAATTACAAATAGACTTAAAGGGAACATGTCAGCATCACGCTGGGGGGAATGAGTCCGGTGTATTCATAGAGGAAGCTGTCAAAGTGACTGGGTGCAGGGAGCTGCAGCTCATGATTACGCTGGACTCCTTCCTCCCAGCGCGATGCGTATGCTGCAACGTTTACTATGTAAGTCATCAAAAATTGCTTAAAGAGACTCTGTCACCACATTATAAGTGGCCTATCTTCTACATAATGTGATCGGCGCTGTAATGTAGATTACAGCAGTGTTTTTTATTTAGAAAAACGATCATTTTTGACGGAGTTATGACCTATATTAGCTTTATGCTAATGAGTTTCTTAATGGACAACTGGGCGTGTTTTACTTTTTGACCAAGTGGGCGTTGTGGAGAGAAGTGTATGACGCTGACCAATCAGTGACCAATCCGCATCATACACTCCTCTCCATTCATTTACACTGCAGATAGCGATATAGCTAGATCACTATGTGCAGCCTCATAAACACACAGTAACGTTACTCAAGTGTCCTGACAATGAATATACATTACCTCCAGCCAGGACGTGATGTCTATTCAGACTCCTGACACTTCTGTAGCGTCTGTCTGATATTTACAGCAAGGCAAGCGTAATCTCGCGAGATTACGATGTAACCTGTCATTTAAAACGAGATTACGTTTGCCTTGCTGTAAATCTCACACAGACGCTACAGAAGTGTCAGACATTAAAGTGACAGACCACTGAAATCAACGTGTCTGTCACTACTTTATGCTGCCCTCAGAAAGGGCATCATAATGTTGCCCACCGGTTTTTTTAAATCTGCTTGATCGTACCGATTTTACGGTTTCCTTCAGTCCCATGCACATTGAATGGAGTGGTGGTCACATGCTCGACCGACGCTTTATTTAAGCTCCTCCTCACCGTCCATTAATACTGCAGTGTGAATAAAGTCTGGCTGTTTAAAGATCTGCCTGCTAGTAAATTTAAAGGGTTATTCCCATTACACAAAGTAATTGCATATTGCCAGGATTTGCCATCAATTTGTGGTCGGTGAGCGTCTGAGTGCCGGGACCCCCACCAATCCTGATAATTAAGCGGCACCAGCACTGATTCTGGGGTGCTTCCCTTTCTAAGTTTACCCTGCACAGTGCTGCTCCCGGCCACCTGGCTGTACAGAGAATTGCAGCTGTGCCTATTAACTCGAATGGGCCGTTCTTCAGTTCTCTGCACAGCGAGTGGCTGGGGCAGCACTGCAGCCTTTTCTTTTTCTGGATCGGTGGGGTCCCGGCAGTTGGATCCCCACTGATCACAAAGTGTTGGCGTATACTAGCGATATGCCCTAACTTTGTGTAATAGGACTACCCCTTTAATTTGAAATGGGAGGTGCACTAATATGTCTTTTAGAGCAATAGGGTGGGTTCGTTGTAGAAATTTCTGCGACTGAACAATTCATTTCATACATGTGAATAAGGATATTTTTGCAGATTGTGCATGGATTTCTGCAACCCCGGTCGAAAGAATGGGACAGGCGCAGAAATTTCTGCTAAAAATCTGTTGTGTGTGTGAACTCGGTTGAGTCAAAGATAAACAACACTTACATACAGGCAATTACATAAACCACAATCACTTCTATAATACGGCAGGGCTGTCGTAGGATGGCCAAAGGTCTCAAAACAATTTCAGAAATGTCCTATAAATCTTTGTTCCCATCTTACAGTGTAAAAATGACTTTTTCTTAGAGCTTTTTGTTTAGTGTTTTGTTAACACCTTTTTTGATGTTACTGACCTGGTCCTTTGTTTCTAGAGAAACACCAGTCGCCAAACCAAGCCTCTTAAGGTCCAAGTCATGCATTCAGCTATTTTTGCCCACCAGACATTTGGACTAAGAATCCTCAGCTGGCTGGGTCAGATTATTGGTTACTCAGGTAAAGTAATGTCATTGCATCATCTTTATTCTTCCCTAGTAGCAATGCTGAAGAATATCTCTAATACGGCATGCGCTAGAGCACACCTCAATTCTAAAATCTATGGGCACCTATATGGGATCCATATGACACCGATCCCTGAATACCGCCATACGCATGCGTGGGGCCTAAGGAATAACTAATCACCCAGTCAAATAACTGATCTTAGATGTTCATAATTAGAATATATTTGCATGTTTTTTTTAAGTGTTTTTTTGCCACGATTTTAGTAATTGTGGAAAAACTGTGGCGCTCTTAAAGTGTAGCTAAACTTTTAAAAAAACTTCTGACATGTCAGAAGTTTTCTTCGGAGGGGGTCCAGGCACTGAGACCCCCACCGTTTACTACAACAAAGCAGGAGAAGGCCTCGGGTGAGCGCTGTTCCGCTTCATTTCTGATCGGCTTTCCATCCGCAAACATTGACTTTCTTATTGAGCTCGTATGCTGCTTGCTCAGCTTTCCCGAGGAAAGCTGATCAAAAGTGGAGCGGCACGGCGCTCGCCCGATGGGTTCTGCCGCTTTGTTTTAGTGATCGATGGGGGTCTCAGTGCTTGGACCCCCACCCATCAAAACTTCTGACATGTCACTATTACATGTCAAAAGTTTTTTAAACGTTTAGTTACACTTTAAGGAAATCAGTACACCCCGTTGGATTGCTTGATAAGAGCTGAAGAGTCCTGATCTTGATGCTTTGTTATGCACCTTTTCAGATGGTTTGAGGCGAATTCTTTGCCAGGTCGGTTTGCAAGAAGGCCCCAATGGTGAAAACTCCTCTTTAGTGGACAAACTTATGCTGTGTGATTCCATTCTGTGGAAAGGTGCGAGTATTAGTGTGTGATGTATTGTATATAATTTGTGGTTTTATTTGTTGTGTTCTTGTGACCAATGAAAACATTTTCTGTCCCTTTTCAGGTGCAAGAAACTGCTACCACCAGCTGTTCATGAGCAGTTTACTGATGGATCTTAAATACAAGAAGCTTTTTGCCATCCGTTTTGCAAAAGTAAGTTTTATATTTCCTACCAGCATGTATATCGGGTTATATTTATTAAGTTATTACTGTAACAGGAGTTAATAGCCTGAAAAATGTGTTGTCATCTGCAGTAAGTGGTGGGAAGTCCTCTTATACTATGGCCATACATTAGAGTATCTCCCCACCCCCCCTTCCCAATAGTCGTACGTGTGTTCTCATATCATTCATTTTCAGGACACTTTATTAAAGGGCTTGTCCGGTGATGTAAAATTGATGGCTTCTCCTCAGGTTAGGCCATCAATATCAGATCGGTGGGGGTCCAACTTTCTTTACCCCCACTGATCAGCTGTTTGAAGGGGCTTCCCCTTTAACGCTTACACAGCCTAAGACTGCACAATGCTATTCCATATGTAGCGGCTGTGCACAGTATTACAGCTTCACCACCGCAATATTCTTAATGCCAAAATGTCCGATACCTTGGAGGACTCTATTATAAGTCAGTGTGGTCCATTGTTCAACATACACATCCACCCATATAAACGAAAGCCGTGACTCCAGTGTGAACAGATTGTTATATAACTTTTTCATATATTATAGGTCAATAGGTAGACTGATGTGTTCACTTCATGCAGTTGAGGTATACACCCCCAGCCCAGACAGATACAACCTATACTGCGCAAATTCAAATGAAAGCTGCCGCCTATAGTATAAAAAAAAAATGGCCATAATTTGCACAGCCTTCAGTTCATGTTGGTCATAAAGCTGTCAGACCTATTCTCATACTCCTGCTCTTTAGATATGTCTGTATACTTTTTCTTGGGGCTCAAATGTATATGTATGGACCAAAATGATATGAACAGAACCTGACAATGGACACTCAGTATGTGAGACTTCTGTACAACCTTAGACCCGCTATATAAGAGAAGGGATGGATTGGTTATAGCATACAGAGGTTCCCTTGTATGTTAGAAAGCATACAATCACAGGAAGATTTCCATGTCTAATATAATAATAAAACTGAGAAAAAAAAATTATTTAAAATAATAATACAGAATGGTCAGAATAGCCGGTAGGTACTACTTTAGATGTGTTCAGTCATTACATTAAAGAAGCACTCCAGCAAATTATTATTATTTTTTTTTACCTATATAGTGCCTGTCCAGGCTCCTATGTATACCTGTTTTTGTTGATGTGTCATTTATAGTTTGTCTGCTGTCTTGGTTCCTTTTTCCCCTCCGATATGGTTCCCATGATGCAGACTACATTTCCCATGATGCTTCTGGCATTGCAGAGGTAGTGGGGGTGGAGTTTCATCACACTGCACTTGCTCTGCTCGGATATAAGTGCCTCAAATTATAGCTCAGTGACATAAAACTTCTGTTCTTAAACTGCAGTCTCAGTATATCCTATGGGATGCAGCTTCAGCCTGTCTCTCTGGCTTCTGCTTGTGATGGCTTTCTCTGTGTCAGTCCTTACAAGCAGGAGACAGTGAGGAGCAAAGAAATACACTAGACTCTCTGCGCACAGCATGCACAGATAATATAGACCGTGTGAGTCAGGGGAGTTTTATTACTCTGCAGCGAACCATTGTATGGACTCCCCTATAATATCACTGCACTCCTGCTCCCTTAGATAGGGCAGAAATTATCTCTTGAGTAGCACTATATGTATAGGGGGACATAGACCGGAACAAGGAGGGTGAACCTGGGTGGGGAGTGGTCTCAGATCTGCCAGGAGGTATTTGATTGGTGATGATGTACCCCTGTAGTTCACAGGAAGTCAGACACACAGGGGAGAGTGACCTCCTGTCTACACATGAGAGCATGGTCTATTCTGGTGGTCAGACTGAGATCACATGGCATAGCCACCCATAATGAAAGGGTTAAAAATATATAGATACAACTGAGCTGGGAAAAAACAAATGGCACTGCTAGAATATTAGTGGCGAGTTCGCATCATATATGCAAAAAATAAAAATTGCTGGAGTTCTTCTTTAAGAGCTGATTGCATGCAGAAATGTGTAAAAGTTGCTCTGGACTCTTAGCATTTCCACGCTCTGAGCCAAAGCTCAATGAAGAGGTACAGCAGATCTAGTGATATATATAGTGGACGGGGAGATCCATTCCCGGGTAGCCCCTATATCTTTAAAGCTCTTTAAGATAACCTTGGAAGGCCAGTATGGATTAGAGGTGAATTTCCCCTTGTTGTTTAGAATTACCAGCAGTTGCAGAAAGATTTTATGGAGGATGATCACGAACGAGCAGTGTCGGTGGCTGCTCTGTCTGTGCAACTCTTCACTGTACCCACAATGGTGAGTAAATGCCCATTGTTTATGAACTGATAGATGCCACCCCTTGTCTTTCTTACCTTCCTCTCACTAGATCTATGAGCGATTGCAGAGTGATTATGTCAAGGATGACCACGACAGGGAATTCTCAATCACTGACCTTTCCGTACAGATATTCACAGTGCCATCACTTGTAAGTATCTGAGTTACTGTCCACAGCCAGAGATATGCCTTCCATAATCTAGTAAGTATTGACACGGCGGACAAGTTTATCCATAAAACCAATACATGCCAACCTTCATTGTGTTTGTTTTATTGCTTTTATCCTTTCCATTTTCACTTGTCTGATGTTGCTATTTTACCAATTAGATTTTTGATTTTTGAACATTTTTGTACCCAATATGTCCTGATTCATAATGTGTTTTTTATGTAATAAAGCAAAATGTAAAGAATATGGCAAGGTTAAAGAGATATTCAACTTGTATTTACAACCCTTACTGCTCACACTGAACCTTTTTTTGTTTTTGGGTAATAGGCCTGTGGGAGGAGAGGGGAGAGGTCAGAAGAGAGACATCCAATACTGAGCATGAGGTGCCTGTCAGGGCGATTGTCAATGCTCTCTCACCATAAGACAGGAAATGTTTCCTCTCTAGACTTTGATGTTCATTTTTGATTCGGGGAAATACCCCTTTATCACCTATCCACAGAATTTTGGGACCCCCACCAAACGCAGGAACATGGGTCCCAAACCCCCAGATCTTACTCAATGCACCCTAAACACCCTTAGGCCCAGTTCACAATGAGTTTTTTTTAACGTTGATTTTGACGCGGAAACTGCATCGCAATCAGCGGCAAAAAACGTCTGAAACCACCTCCATTGATTTCAATGGGAGGCGGAAATGTTTTTTCCTCGGGGACGGTTTTTAGCCGCTCGCAGGAAGAAAAAAAAAGCGGCATGCTCTCTCTTGCCACGGTTCCGCTTCTCACCTCCCATTGAAACCTGAAGGAATTTTGAGGCAGATTTTTCTGCCTGCTAAAAAAACTCTGTGTGAACAGGGCCTACCTCAATGCACTCTAAGCGGTGCTTCCACTGCTCCACTTACTGTCTATGAAAATGACCGAAACTGCTGAGCGCTGTACTCGGTCATTCCCATAGACTTTGAATGGAGCGGCAGCTCGCATGCCCGACCACCGCTGCGTTCAATGTCCTCCTCACTGTGGTCAAGCAGTGAGGAGGAAAAGGGGGTTCGGAACTCTCATTCTCGGACAGCGGGGGTTCCAGTGATCAGAAAATGATCACCTATTCTGTCGATAGGTGATCATTTTTGATTCTGGTACAACCCCGTTAAAGAAGATCTCACGTGGTGACCCCTTGGATGCTATAATTTTATCAAGCCAACTTCCTTGTTAAGGTGCCACTCTCTGCCAGACCGCTATCAAGGCCATGTGGTAGATGCTCTTTTGTGACAGCCCAGATGGTAGTATTTTGGGGGGGTGGGCGGGGGTGGGGGGGGGGGTGGGCAGGAGGAAGGGTCTACTTTTAGAAGTTGCACTCGCACCATTGACTGGTTTTCATTAGGACATCTCATAGATATCCTGATGTAAAGCTGTCCGTCATCATAGTGTCATGGTACCACTTTTTTGCATCATACACTGATCACCATTACAAGAAAAGAATTATGGAATTAACAAGCTAAAATGTTTACATGTGTCCTATTTATTGTCCGTATAATGCAAGTCTGGCTTCTAGGGTCCGAATGCAACATAGGGTTCAATAGGCAACATCTGCAGGAGTCCCCTGTTTGTGTGCTTTTCCCCCAAACATACTGATAGGTAAATTGGTTTCCTATGAAATTTGCCCTGTGTGTGTCTGAGATCAGGAAATCAGACTGTATGCCCCACTGGGGACTGGGAATAATGTTAAAGTGGAACTAAATTTTGGAAATCTTTTAACGTGTCATAGTGACATATCAGCAGTTTTGATCGGTGTTGTTCCGAGCACTGACACCCCCACTTTTCGCTAAAACGCAGAAGCACTCAGGTGAGTTGTGTCCCGCTTGGTTCTGGCTTTCTTCGGAGCGGTGTACGGGCTCAATAAGAAGTCTGAGTCTCTACACCGCTCCCTCAGCTCTCCGAGGAAAACCGATCAGAAAAAAGCGGCACAGCACTCACCCCAGCACTTCTTTGTTTTAGCGATTGGTGGGGGTCTCAGTGCTCGGACCCCACCAATCAAAACTAGGACATATCAAATGTTTTTTAAAAGTTTAGTTAACCTTTAATGATGATCCTCCCTATACAGCTGTATAAGCATCCGGAAAGTGGGATCCCTGACCATCCATTACACACCAATGCTAATTTTACCCTTGAAAGTGATCGATTTCTTTCTGGCCTAGGCTCGGATGTTGATCACAGAAGAGAATCTGATGACTACAATAATAAAGACATTCATGGATCATTTGAGGCACCGGGATATCCAGGGCAGATTTCAGTTTGAGAGATATACAGCAGTGCAAGCGTTCAAGTTTAGGAGAGTTCAAAGCCTGATTTTGGATCTGAAGTAAGTTCACTAGCAACTGATGCAATTATATTCACTTATTAACAAAGCTTTATACTAGTCGCTTACATGTGCCTTAAAATTTCACACAATAAAAATGTTTTTCGTTAGAACAGATCTCCAGATATTGTTGTAAAACGTCATAACCCCCAGGACACTGTACTGAAACGCTATGTTTTGGTTCTGATGTAGACCCTGATTTAGTTTATTTCAAGGTTACTTTAGGTAAGGCGCTGCACAGAGTTACACATAAGACAAAGCTTAGACGACAATCCAATATCTACAGGGGCTACCTGACGGTAAATGTCAGAAAAAAGAAGGATCGAACATGTTGGATTTCCACATGCCTGATCCTTTATCACAGGAGATTGCCTTCCTCACATTGACTTCAGCAGTCTGTCACTTATTTGCTTAAAGAGACTCTGTCACCACATTATAAGTGCCCTGTCTGATACATAAGGGGATGGGCGCTATAATGTAGGTGACGGTAATGCTTTTTATTTAATAAAACGATCTGTTTTCACCACGTTATTAGCGATTTTAGATTTATTCTAATGAGTTGCTTAATGCCCAAGTGGGCGTGTTTTTACTTTAGACCAAGTGGGCGTTGTACAGAGGAGTGTATGACGCTGACCAATCAGTGTCCTGCACTCCTCTCCATTCATTTAGTCAGCGCATAGGGATCCTGCTAGATCACTATGTGCTGTCTTATACTGACACATTAACGATACTGAAGTGTTTAGACAGTGAATAGACATTCCACGGGATGTCTATTCACAATCCCTGCACTTCGTTACTCTGTCTGTGGTAGTTACAGCAGAGCAAAGCGTAATCTCGTTATAACCTGTCATCTACAGCGTAATCTCGCAAGATTACGCTTTCTCTGCTGTGGACAGTATCACGCTGTGCAGGGACACAGCCCATTTACAAGGGATAAGGTAATGCCCAGTTGCGAATTATTCATGCGTTTCCAGGAGGAACAAAAGAGAAATGAAAAAATGCAGAGGTCTAAGAAAAAAATCTCCAGGATTGTAATTTTTGGGGTAATACAAGTATTTACTTAAATAGACATGTCGGGAATGAGAACTGACAGAGCCTCTTTAAGATTTGTTTAAAGGGAGTCTGTCACCAGAAATTTACCTATCAAACTAGCAAAAGAGTAATATAGTATAGCCTCACCTGAATGTAAAGTTTTTTCCTTATTTTAAAAGGATGCCTCCTTTGCAGAGAAATTCACTTTATTCAAAATATGCAAATGAGCATTTTGGAGCAGCGAGGGTGTCTCTGTTGCTCAAAAATTCTCTGTCTTCTTTCCCCAGTCCATCCTCCCTCCCTCCCTCCTTTCATTGATTTATTCCAGTATATACAGCATGTTGCTGTGTACTGGGAAAAAAAACACTGGTGATTAATCTACACGTTTCCATTTTTACTGTACAATTGGGGAGGCTGGGACCATGCCCACTTTGCCCAGTTTGGCGTGCACCACTATTCTACCAGGTAATATAAGGAGTGCTGTTCCCATCTCTGCTTCTTCTTTCATTGATTGACAGGGGCCATGCAGCGAAATAGCCGAGTTCACGCCTGACCCCGTAGTCTCCCGAACGCACGCGTGGCTCTGCTTCATAATCGGAGCATGCGCAGTACACCCTTGATGTTTCACCGATCTAATCGGCTGTACTGCGCATACGCCGATGACGTCAGACTAAACCCGGAAGAGACGGACCTCGGCATCGCAGAGCAGAAGAGGGTGTAGTCTGACATTGGCGCATGCGCAGTACCGCCGATTTAGACCGGTGAAAAGTCAAGGGTGTACTGCGCATGCGCCGATTATGAATCAGAGCCACGCACGCGTACAGGAGACTACGTGCTCTGGAGTAACCTCGGCTATTACACTGCCTGGCCCCTGTCAATCAATGAAAGAAGGGAGGGAGGATGGACCGGGGAAAACAGACAGCATTTTGGAGCAAAGGTGATTCCCTCGTTGCTCCAAAATGCTCCTTTGCATATATTGAATAAGGGGAAATTCTCTGCGAAGGAGGCACCCAGGTGAAAAAGGAAAATAACGTTACATTCAGGTGAGCCTATACTATATTACTCTGCTGCTAGTTTGATCGGTACATTTCTGGTGACCGACTCCCTTTAAACCTTTTTCATAAAATATTAGAGAATCGAGTGATTGGAATTCCTTATTATAATGTAATTATCCGACTCCACCTGCAGGAGTGATCTGAATGGGCTTGAGAAATTAAAATTTCCTGTGACTTGTCAGAAGACTAGAGAGAACAAATGTAGTCTGGTTTTTATTACCACTTTACCTAATATTAGATCAATCCCACTAGTGGAAAACCAGCGTAAACTAAGGGTTAATGTGGTCATTTATTTTTGTGAGGAGGGATCTAGTTGAAATTTTATCTGGAAAGGGAAGTGCATTTTATTACATAGGCATGGAAATATGACAGATATGGAGGTTTATCTTATTGTGTCACTTATTTTGTAGATATCTACTCATCAGCAAGCCGCCCGAGTGGACTCCTGCTTTACGCACAAAGTTTCTTGAAGGGTTCTTTGTCTTTCTAGAGTTGATGAAGTGCATGCAGGTATGCTCGGTGATAACATATTATCATATTTATACGTCAGACGTGACAAAATTGTATATATTATATGTATGCCCGCTAGTCATATTCTTGCTCAATTTAGGGTATCAGCGCCCAGGTTTTCTCCCATTAAGCTATGGCCTTCTACAACCCCATAAAGTGCCATATATTTTTAAGCAACCATTCTGCAGGTCTCGGATGGTCCTCCTGCAAATTACAGCTGAAACCTGTGCGTGGCCCATTACTCCTGAGTAAATAGAGCGCAGTAACCAGCACAGAGGGAATATTTTATATGCAAACTACCAGCTTATGGCAACACGACTCAAGACAGTCATGACCCGCACACAAGCTTCAGCTGCAATCCCCAGGAGCACCAGCAGAGCTATCTGGAATGACGGCTTACAGGAAAGTGACGCTTTAAAGCGTACCTCCAGTGATCCCCATAAAACCTCGTAGGATGTCAACTCATTGTGCAAATTTGATTGCCATATGAGACAGAATAGAATGAAACTTTTTTTAAGAATTTCTACATTTATTACCCTGTGTGGACCGGGCCGTAAAGAGCCTTTCTCATGAAGAGATCTGTCTTCTCTCACCCCAGACCATCATCAGTTATCGGTGGGGGAAGCTGCGGCCAGCCACATGAAGCATTACACGCTGGCTATTTAAATGAATGGCCATCCATGTAATGCAAGTACGTGCGGGTCCACCAGAGTGGGAACCGCTTTTACATAGTGGCTCTCAGTTCTGGCACGTAGAGGGGGGTCCCCGGTGGGGGACCCTCCCTCTGTTACGTCCATGTTAAGGCATATACACAGGGTTTTTTTCTGACGGGGACAATCCCTTAAATGTGTTTGAAGCTATTTAGTTTGCATGGAGCATATAGCAGATTTTTAGGCTTTGTCTCTTGCACACTTGAAGTGGTCGTTTTATTGAAAGATTTTAGAGATGATGTGACCACTGGGATCAGTCATATATGTAACCTGCCTGTGTTCCTGCAGGGAATGGATCCGATAACTCGTCAGGTTGGACAACATATCGAGATGGAGCCGGAGTGGGAGGCTGCCTTCACTTTACAGATGAAGCTGACACATATCATATCCATGATGCAAGACTGGTGTTCTACTGACGTAAGGATTAATGTTAAGAAATGCTAAAAATTACCAATATAACAATCGCAAAATCTTGTAATAACGCGTAATATAAGATGAGGAAAGAAAATTGCAGCTTCTAGCAAACAGACAGAAGGGTTTATTGTCTTTTTTCAGTGAATAGGATTCATTCTAAGGGTCAGTTTACACGGAGCTTTTTGACGTGGGAAAACGCGCCAAAAAATGGTCGAAAATGCCTCCCATTGATTTTAATGGGAGGCGGAGGCGTTTTTTTTCCCACGAGTGGAAAAATAGTCTCGTGGGAAAAAGAAGCAACACGCCCCATCTTCGGGCATTTAAGTCTATGACTTCCCATTGACATCAAAGGGAGGCAGAGAAAGCGTATTTCGCAGAGTTTTTGCCCGCGGCACTCAATGGCCGCGAGCGAAAAAAGCCGCATACGGCGTGCAGGCAGATCAAAATCTGCCTCAAAATTCCAAACAGAATTTTGAGGCAGAATTTTCTGCCTGCAAAAAACTCTATGTGAACATACCCTTATACATTACTACAGTTTGTAACAACTTTCTGTACAAGCCGATGTGTATTGCAGCCGTGTTTCTAATCTCAGGACCACCCAAGTCAAAGAAAATTCATGAAAGGCTACGGTCAACCACAATTTTGACCACAATTGTTTATATGACACCGCAATACAGTCTAGTCTTTGTTTTTGTTTTGTTTTTTTCTAATTTTTTATTTTTTTTTGAACTATGTAACAAAATATTCCATACCATATAACAAAAAAACTAAGAAAATGTCATTATATTAAACAAAATATTATGTAGTGCCGACACTATCCCAAAAGTCAATGTTGGAAAAATCAACAATCACCCCCTAAAACCCTGGAAAATATTGCGTGGGGAGGGGAGTGAGAGAGAGATCTTATAAAACAAAAATTCCTCTTTACTTAGTGTCAAGTAATATGATTTTTCTAAAAGCATCACTCTATTTACCTTATGGTGCCATTTTACTTCCCGTGGGAAATCTTTTGAGATCCATTTATAAATGATAACCAATCTTGCCAGAAACCAAATCTTTCCAATTAGTTTGCTACAACCGCAGACTTTCAGAAGAACGGAGAGGCCAAAAATAAATAGCATCGGTTCGATTGGAACCTCTTTCCGAATTAATTTAGAAATAGATGCTGCTACTCCACTCCAGTATCTATGTAGCTTGGGACAATGCCACAACAAGTGCCTGTGGCTATTATTAATGTATCTATTAGAAACTCATGTTGCCTTGACTAATGTTGGAAGTCTGGGGCTGTGGATGGGATGAGTGCCTTCTTACTTCACATGACTTAAGCCATTTAAATTAGAAAGGTGTAGGTGTCAGGGCAACCTTTGAATATGTGATGCTCTTTGCATATGTTGGCAAATCTTTTTGCAAACTCAGTGCCTCTAAAACGAAGTCCAATATAGTGCCCCCATAACAGAGCCAGTTTACAATAGTGCACCCATAACAGAGCCAGCTTGCAACAGTACCTCATAAACAGACAGCTTGCTACTGTGCCAGCATAATGAATAAGGCTCCCGTAATAATGCCAGTTTGCAAGTGTGAAAGAGAAAGGAACAAGTCTGAGATAGATGGATGGATATGAGATATATAGAGAGATACGGAGGTATGAGAGATAGATATGAGAAATAGATGGTGGCCTTGGAGCACCACACCTGGGTACACTACACTACATTATAGCAACGATTCCAGTCCTATAGTAATAATTATATAAAATGGCAACTTCACAAAAATAAGTTTGCTCTAGTGGTGAAGGGGCAAACAAACTTTTGGTCAGCCGGTTATTTATTTATTTTTAAACTCGTTTTATTGAAAAGTAAGTTTGTTTCATCACAATATGAGGCATAAAAAAAAGGTAAAGGACAACAGTGTCCCCATCAATACAACATAGCACTCGCAGGTGCTGTACAAATCTCAACAACATTACCACATGAGGTTTAAAAATCAAGGCGGATAGAGTTATCAAATAGATCATTTACATCATAAGACTCATACAAATGTGTTCATATGTGAGAGGTCCGGGAGATCCACTACTTAATCAGACAAACCATATCCCATCTACCTTCCCCTCCCTCCCCTCACCGCATCTACTGCTACATCTAGCTCCCCGGGGGAGTACGTTGTATCGGAGTTGCTGCACCACGGGTCCCATATCTTATGGAATTTGTCTGGCCGATCTCTATGCTTGAAAATGATACGTTCATACGATATAGTAGAATTAACCATCTGTTTCCATACTGCAACCTTAGGAGGTCGGCGATCCATCCATCTCATAGATATGCCTTTACGGGCCAAAAATAGGGTCTCCTGCAGAAAGATTCTAGTATGACAGGACCTTATATCTTCATCCAGTATTCCAAATAAACACAGTTCTGGAGACCCCGCAACAGGAAATGGCAGCATTAAGTTGAGGAATCCGATGATCTCTGACCAATAGGACCGGATGTGTGGGCACATCCACACCATATGCCAGAAGTCAGCTGGAGCATGAGAACATTTCGGGCATGCAGGTTCCGATATGTATTTCATTTTAAATAAACGCTGAGGTGTCAGTTACGCCTGGTGGATATAGTACAGCTGGACGAGCTTGTTATTGGCAGCAGGTGATACATGCAAGTGTGATTGCAGTAGGTCTTCAATAGTGTCCTCTGTCAGAGATGGAATGAGCTGAGACCACCTGGTCAGCCGGTTATTAATGGCCACAGAAAATGATCTATTCAATTTACATGATTTTAAAGCACTGTGGCGTGTGCGTTGTATTTGTCATATTGGATTTATTTTATTTTGTGATTTTTGTAGGAGCACGTTCTGATTGAAGCGTATAAGAAGTGTCTCGCCGTGCTAACACATTGTCACAGCGGTTTCACAGATGGAGAACAGCCCATTACTCTCACATTAGCCGGACATTCAGTGGAGACCATACGATATTGTGTGTCTCAGGAAAAAGTTAGCATTCACCTTCCAGTCTCTCGCCTTCTTGCAGGTAAGAGTTCTGTTCTTTAATTTGGTGCTGTTTTATTCTTCTCTAAGGCTTCATTCACATCTGTGTCGGGACTCTGTACATGGGTTCCGTTGGAGCTTTCCGTCAGGGGAACCCATGAACGGAATCCGAACTGAAACAAACAGAAACCATAGGTTTCTGTTTGCCTCACCATTGAGTTCAATGGTGACGGATCCGGTGCAAATTGTTTCTGTTTGTACCGTTGTGTAAGGGTTCCATTGTTTTCACGGCGATATTGATTCTGTCAAAATGACAGAACCCTTGCACACCGGTGACAAACGGAAACCATTTGCGCCCGATCCGTCACCTTTGAACTCAGTGTTGATGAAAACGGCAACCTTTGGTTTCAGTTCGTTTCAGTTCGGATTCCGTTCATGGGTTCCCCAGACGGAAAACTCCAACGGAATCCATGAACGGAGTCCCGACGCAGAGGTGAACAAAGCCGTAGACGTATTTTATCCCTCTTGTCTTTCATGTTTTCATCCCAAAGCAACATTATTTATTCTGCAATCCTATCATGCTTTCTTTAATCACTTAAAGGGGTATTTATATCTTAAGAGAATATGCATATCGCTAGGATATCTGTCGCTTTATGGTCAGTGGGGGTCCGACTTCTGGTATCACTGTCGATCCTAGGAACAAAAGTTTAGTTTCACAGCACAGTTCTTCTTTTTTTTGTTGTTATTGGGGAGTTTGCTTCCACTGACAATCGCTTTAACTTTTTTTTTTTTTTTTTACTTTTTAGGACTTCATTCTCTACTTAGTAAAATAGAAGTGGCGTACAAGTTCCCAGAGCTGCTACCATTTGTAAGTGTGAATTTGATTTTTTTTTCCTACGGTAATTCAAGATGCAACTCCGTCATTACAATGACTCCCTCCCTCTAAGTCCACATGCACACGATGCGTATTATGTGCGAATTTGCTGTGGGGAATTGGAAAAAGAAGTGCATGTCACTTCTTGGGATGTTTTTGGAGGCGTTTTTCATTGACTCCATTGAAAAACAGCTCCAATAACGGCCGTAAAATACGCCGCGAAAAACGCGAGTTGCTACAAAAACGTCTGAAAATCGGGAGCTGTTTTCGCCTGAAAACCGCTCCGTATTGTCAGACGTTTTTGGTCACTGCATGTGAACATACCATTACAATAATTGTAGTCTATTGCAAATTTAGTACATTGCTATTGCCACAGGCAGGTCTCAATAGCAATCTTCCTATAGCAGGACTGGGAGCACCGGTATCTCGCTGTCTCGCTGCGCGGGAGCCGGTGACTGGCCCCGAAGTGAAAGGGGCATTATAACCCCTCAGATGCCAGTGGTCACATCTGACACCGGCATCTGAGGGGTTGAATTCTTGCGATAAGAGATTTTTATGATCGCAAGCATTGCCGCCGTGTCCCTGCTGTGCAACACAGGAGAGACCCGGCGGCTATGGCGCCCGCTCGGCTTCGGAGAGGGCGCCATTTTTAAAAATTCTTTCCCGACATAAATAGGCCTATTAGCGACAGGAAAGGGTTCAAATCTGCAACATGTCCATTTATCTTGTGTGTCCATTTAAGAATTGTATCTGATGAGTTTATTAAAAAATCCACAGCATAAAATCTGCATCAAAATGTAAAAAACGCACCATTAAGTGCTGATTTTACCTGCGGAATTACTTGTTTATCTGCGGTTTTGATGGGGATTTTCTGCACCAAATTTCGCATGCATGCAGGCTTAGAAGGGTTCTCTCCTCAAGACCATCCCTTGGCCCGGCAATTAGCCAATCTGTCTTCTAAAAAAAAACCCCTGTTGAACATCTGATATTGCTGGGTAAAGTTGCGGCTTGCCATACATTTAATAAATAAACTTTCCGGAGCAGGAGCTGCTTTTCTTTTAGCGGTCCCCCATTTGTCCAATATATGAAGGCTGCGAGCAGGAGACCCCCCTCTGACAACCTCATACCATTATAGAGCAAATTGAAAAGCAGTAGTACACATGCCTTGTGTAATTTCTCATACCAAAATATGTGCAAAGGTTATTAAAATAATGCAATTAGATTACAGACAGGCGCTCTTTAACTAAGGATATCTAGCGTTATTTAGAGGATTACATTTATTTGGAGGTGTTTTTTCCCCTTTTTTTCAGCAGTCCTCCTCAGATCAGCGTTACTGCACAAACTCCACCTTCTTATTGATTCCCTCATTTAAACAGCCACCGTCTCATGATGGTGGAGCTTGAAATGCAAAAGTAAAGGGGGTTTTACACAGGACGATTATCGGGCAGACGAGTGTTAATATAACGCTCGTTCCTGATAATTGTCCTGTGTAAACACGGGACCGATCAGCAGATGAATGAGAAAACGCTCAATCATCTGTGGTTGTATCGTTTTAAAAACTATTATCGTTGTCGGCAGCACAACTTGGTGTGTAAACAGGGAGACGCGCTGCCGACATGATGATAATGTATGGAGACGAGCGATCGGAGTAACGAGCGCTCATCCCCATCCATAGCTCCGTGTGACAAGAGCAAGCGAGCGCCGATCAGCGATGTCTCGTACATCGGCGCTCGCCGCATGAGCCGAGTGTGGCCAGTGTAAAAGGGCCTTAAAATGTTGTCTTTTTATAGGTGCATGTAGGTGTAGAGATTGTGTTGACCCTCCTAATATGTATGAATCTTAAGTACTTATTTCTATCCTTTTGACTGTTATCTTGCAGAGTGAGCTGAGTCCACCAATGCTGATTGAGCACCCGCTGCGCTGTTTGGTGCTGTGTGCTCAGGTGCATGCTGGGATGTGGAGAAGAAATGGATTTTCGTTAGTTAACCAGGTGAGGTCTTCTTTTGACTTGATCGGTTATAAACCATATAAAACTATAAACATGTATGAGGGATCAAAGTTGATAACTCTTCTTGCTTAGACCTCCCACCCACTCTGATGTCCTGAAGCGACTGACACATTTGGTTGGATCTTTCGGTGGTCTTCAGCAATTCTAAGTTATAATAATCTCAGACGAACATCAAAGACGTGTGTGTTTGTTACCAAGCACATAATAGGATTGAACGTTGCTCTCTAACACCTATTAATGATGTCTTCTGACAGTAACGCAGTGAGGAGGACATTGAATAGAGCGGCGGATCGAGCGTGCGCTCTGCCGCTCCATTCACATTGTGGAGTACAGCGCATCATATAGACATTGGATGAAGCGGCAGGGTGCTTGACCGCTTCTCCATTTGAGCGACTCCTCACTGCGGGCTGTGCAGTGAGGAAGATCTGGGAATTTGGGACCCCCATACTTGCGAACAGTGTGGGTCCCAGCACTGGTACCACCGGCGATCAGTCAGTTATCACCTATCATATGGATAGGTGATAATTGTCGATTCTGGGGGAACCACTTTAATATCTACATATTGTTTCTTGGTAACAAGTGATGCTTCTCCTATATAGAAATGCGGCTGTGTGATAATTTTAGGTTCTATTCACGCTGCATTTGTAGTGTATGTCTGGCATATGCACCGGGAAAGCTGCTGACAAATATGCTGAATGTATCCAAAATAGTGTTCTCTTTACTGTATAGTAAAGTGTAGTCTGCTGTGATTTTTTTTTTTTATAGAGGTATCCAGTAAAAAAAAACCTATTCCAGACTGTATACATCTTTTATAATGGGAGTCAATATATGCCACTGTATGCCTACACTAGAACATACATCATTGCCTTCCGTCTGAGGTATATGTTGGGGAATATTTCCGACTTATACCCACCGACAGATGGCTGACACGCAGCGTGACTAGACCCGAAGGCTACATTCACATGAGCGTGACAGATTTACGCACGTAAAAAAGCGTGTAAATCTGGTCCGTGTGAGTTGCGTTATTGCAGCTGTGCTTTGCGAGTGGCATGTGTTTTTCACGCACTCGCAAAGCATGTTTTTTTAATGGAATTGATGCGCAAATCACGCACTGCACACGGATGAGCATCCGTGAGCTGTGCGTGGTTTTCACACACCCATTGACTTCAATGGGCCTGTAGGTGCGTTGCGGACTCTCGCTGCGTGATAACTCCTGCATGTGTGAATGGCCCCTTTGAAATCAATGGGTCCGTGTGCTGCGCGTGATTTCCATCTCCGGACGAGATTCACGTTCGTGTGAATGGGCCCTTACTCTCCGGAAGTTGTGTGTATTGTGTACGTGTTTTATTATTTATATTTATTTCTTTATTATTTTTTTTCTTAACAGATCTACTATTATCACAACGTAAAATGTAGAAGAGAGATGTTTGACAAAGACATTGTAATGTTACAGGTAAAGCTTTATAACATGACCCCTGGCTGCACAGTACATCTAGTATCCCTGCAGTTATTCAGCGGGCTCTGAATTCTGTCAAAGTTATTTCATGTTTTTCAAGAAAGAAATCCAAACCCTACTGTAGGTCATATGGACGTAATAGGGAGGGTTTCCACATTCCCACACCTTCTATTAGCCTGGGCTTACAGAGATTGCCTCTCCCTCAGGAGATCTCGCCCCATCCTAGCATTACACAGAACGTTTTTTTATTTCAATGAGTGCCTTGTAATGCTTTGTTTCCACGGAAAGGAGAACTTGCCAGCCGATTCCCCTGATGATAAAAAAAACTTAATTGCGGGGACCTCTGATGTGGGAGGAAGTCATCAAAACTTGACGACAACCCCTTTAACGAATTACTCAGTAGCCTTACAGCTTCCACTGTACAAAATTCCTTTGCGTAAAGATTTTACAACCTCCATTGACATAGACTAAGGGTTCCCCGACACGGACCATGTAAAAGAGCGAGACAGCTTATTGATCGGCGCTTATTTGCTCTTTTCACAAGGAGCTATGATCAGTGATGTAAGGGGACGAGCGCTCGTTACTATGATCGCTCGTCCCCATACATTTCCATCATTTTGGCAGCACTTCTCTCTGTTTACACAGGCATATGGTGCCAAAAACGATAAGCCGATGAACGTTTGTTTATATGAAGGCTCGTTTTCCCGATCATTGGCCTGTGTAAAAGGGCCTTTAGGCTGGCCGGCAGCTGTTCCTAACGACTCCTCCATACACATGCACTTTTAGCTCAGACTCTGAGACTTCTCTGGCGGTGATTTATCTCCAAACAAAAGGATCGGGTATGTTGAAATTCGACCCTTCTCGCCACCGTCATCTGCCGTCGGGGGAGAGTCAGGACACTGCCATAATTATCAGATGGTTGGCCTCTACGGTGGGTTCGGTCGATATACATCTAATATGTATGGCCAGTTTTTGTGGATTCTCCATTGTTATGGCTACTGACCTGAGTATTAAAAGGTCCTAAGAAAAACCACAGGCTCTAGGAAACACATGGAGCATATTTGCCTCTTTTTCAGTCAATTGCTATGTTATAAGACAGATGTAGTCCATTCTGATGATCGACGTAAACGTAAGCCTTTATGAGTTATTATTTTTCCTAGGCTGGAGCTTCAATGATGGATCCCAACCATTTTCTGATGATTGTACTCAGCCGATTTGAGCTTTTCCAGATATTTAGTACTCCGGATTATGGGAAAAGGTTCAGAAAGGACAGCACAAACAAGGTACTACTTTACAGAAAATGGTATTTCCTCATGTTGTCTACAAGACCGTTATATGTTTGTGTAAGTAATAAGTCTCCTCTGTCCCCTCCATCCAGGATCTAGTACAGCAGAATAACACCCTTATTGAAGAGATGCTGCATCTGATCATTATGATAGTTGGTAAGATACTAAACACATGTGCATTAAGGTCCTATTACAGAGCCCAATATGGGCCGTGGAAAAAGGGCGCCGATCAACGAGACCTCTCCTTGATCAGCGATCGTTTGCTCCTTACACAAGGAGCAATGATCGGTTATGTATGGGGACGAGCGATCGTTACTATGACAGGTTGTCCCCATATATTTCCATCATGTCAGCAGTACATCTCCCTGTTAATAGAGGGAGATGTGCTGCCGACAACAATAACTTTTAATGCTGCATTAAGGATCAGATAAGCCGATGAACGAGCGTTTGATTGTTTCATATGAACGCTCATTTGCCTGATCGTTGACCCGTGTTAAAAGGGCTTTTATAACCTTCGATTGCTCTGTTTGCTGATCAAAACAGATACGTTTGTCTGATTTAGAAAACACATATTCAAATACCGTATAATGGTATTCTTAGTTAATAGAGCAAAGTTTCTCATTCAGGACTTCATCATCCGTTAGCTGGAGTGTAGAACGGCTGCAAATCTCTCTCTGAAGGACCTGACCAGTGCATTACACACACAGCCCATTGATAACAATAGGCACCATGTAATCCTTCTTATTCCCTGTGGGGGCACTGCAGGGGAATTGAACACTCGTTACCAGGTTCCCCACAAATTACAGCTAATTGCCTGGGTTCTGTGGAGTGGGACACTCTGTGATCAGTTTTTTGTACAGGAATTGTCCAAAGCGAATAACCCCTTTAATCACACTCTAGTAAGGGGATGTAACAAAAGCAGATCCACCAAGCTAATTTTTCGCCGTGGTCATACTTCCCTTAAAGAGGCTCTGTCACCACGTTATAAAAGTGCCCTATCTCCTACATAAGGAGATCGGCGCTATAATGTAGGTGACCGTAATGCTTTTTATTTTTAAAAAAACGATCTATTTTTACCACTTTATTAGCAATTTTAGATTTATGCTAATGAGTTGCCTAATCCCAAGTGGGCGTGTTTTTACTTTAGACCAAGTGGGCATTGTACAGGTGAGTGTATGACGCTGACCAATCAGTGACCAATCAGCCTCATGCACTCCTCTCCGTTAATTTACTCAGCGCATAGGGATCTTGCTAGATCCTTAGACATTTCACGGGATGTCTATTCACAATCTCTGCACTTCGTTACTCTGTCTATGGTAGTTACAGCAGAGGAAGCGAGATCTCGCGAGATCTCGCTGTAAATGACAGGTTACAACGAGATCACGCTTCCTCTGCTGTAACTACCATAGAAACAGTAACGAAGTGCAGAGATTGTGAGTAGACATCCCGTGGAATGTCTATTCACTGTCTAAACACTTCAGTATTGTTAATGTGTTAGTATAAGACAGCACACAAGGATCTAGCAGGATCCCTATGTGCTGAGTAAATGAATGGAGAGGAGTGCATGACGCTGATTGGTCAGAGTCATACACTCCCCTGTACAACGCCCCTTGGGCATTAAACAACTCATTAGCATAAATCTAAAATCGCTAATAAAGTGGTAAAAATAGATCGTTTTTTTAAAATAAAAAGCATTACTGCCACCTACATTATAGCGCCAATCTCCTTATGTAGGAGATAGGGCACTTATAATGTGGTGACAGAGCCTCTTTAAAGAAACACTCCCGGTTCCTTCCCCTTCCCCCCCCCCGTTTGCAAATGTGACGTAGTCATGTGTATGACTTACCTGTGCTGTATTTCACGGGATGCAGCTCCGTTCTGGGACGCCGTGAAGTCACGTGATCTTCATTCTGACTCCCTGTATCCTGCAGCATTTTCTGTAGGGATCGGAAGTCAGGCTCTCAATGCAAGTCTATGAGAGCCTCGATGTTAGTCTCGTAGTGTTGTATTGAGAGACTGACCTCCGGCTTCTACAGGAGATGTTATAGGATTTGGGTTGCCAGAGTGTAGATCATGTGACCCCCCCATGCAGCCTCGGAACGAAGTAAGTCAATACACATGTCTATATACATTACATTTGCAAACAGGGGGGGGGGGGGACATGGAGTGCTTATTTAAATGTGATCTGTAACTATGACGAGACTCTTCTTATTGGGGAACAAGTATGATAAACTACCTGTCTTATCAGTATGTTTTTGGGGTGTGGGAAGAACCCTGAGTACTTGGAGGAAATCCATGCAAACACGGAGAGCACATTCTAACTCCATGCAGATGTCCTTGGTCGCATATGAATCTTGGACCCCCGTGCTGCAATACATCCCACCTCCTGCTTAAAGTTGTCCGAATCTTTATCAGAAATTATTGTAAACATAAATTCTGCGGTTCAGGACTGATAAGTTTGACGTCTGTAACACAGGTGAACGATTCTGTCCTGGAGTCGGGCAGGTCACTGGCGCTGATGAGATAAAACGTGAAATCATCCATCAACTGAGCATACGACCCATGGCTCATAGTGAACTAGTGAAGGCGCTGCCTGAAGACGTGAGTACGCCAGGGTTTTATTGTTGCAGTGTAAAGCTATAGCTCTGAACGGTTTCATGTGTTCTCCCTGTTGTTGATGATTATGTTGTTTTTTTTAAATATACCTGTATGCAAAAAATTGGTCATCTACATTACGTGTACCACTGCAGTAGACGCCTATCTCTACACCGTTAAATAGTATAAGCAATGGATTAGGTGTCTATAATGCACCCTATATAGGAGTAAACGTTGGTCACGTGACCTCACCCCCTTCTTGCTTTGTGTGTCCCCCCCTGGTAATCTGCTCCATCTGTACGGCATACTGACGGGTGTGTGGTTACGATACGTTTGCTATGTTTTAGCGCATCATTTTAATGTCCTCTTTTAACGGACAGGAAAATAAGGAAACTGGAATGGAGCAAGTGATTCAGAACATTGCATCATTTAAGTAAGTTAGAGATACCTGTTCTTGATTTTTTTTTTACATTCGGGAGCTGCTCAGTATCTAAAGTCGTTTTTGTCATTGTCTTGTGTATAGAAAACCAGGCTTAACAGGAAGAGGACTCTATGAACTGAAGCCGGAGTGCACCAAGGATTTCAACCTATTCTATTATCATTACTCAAGGGCAGAACAGTCAAAGGTAAATGCAATTTTGTTTTTTAATACTAGTTTCATAAACCACAAGTATTTGTGTTAAAGGCTATGTACAGCTTTGAAATAGTTGTTTTTTTTTTTTAAATAAAAATGTCTATCGGTGTGTTTTGTGCGACTTTCTAAGAACTTATGAACTTAGATGTGATCGGTAACAGCTCAACCAACAATCAGGACCCGCTGTCACAGGTTCAGTGCCTCTGACCTGATGGATTCAGGTCTCAGCGCAATATACAGGTGCTCTGTATACAGGATACAGAGCAGCTCTATCTCAAAAAGTAATAATAATTTGTAATAAAAAGTTGCACAAAATTTGAAATTTAGAGGGGTTTGAGCAGCCGAACCCACAGGGCAGATTCCATTTGAGACGTGTTGCCCAGTTCCTCCTTTAACTCTTTCCCGACGCCAATCTGTAGATTTACGTTGGGAAAGGGTTTTTAAAAATGGCACCCGCTCAGAAGTTGAGCGGGCGCCATAGCCACCGGGTCTCTGCTGTGTTGCAGAGCAGGGAACCAGCGGCCATGCTTGCGATCAGAAACATTTCTGATTGCAAGCATTTAACCCCCCAGATGCCTGTGTCAGATGTGACCATCGCTATCTGAGGGGCTTTTACTGCCCCTTTCATTTCGAGGCAGGTCGCCGCGCAGAGCCGGTGTATTCCTATAGCAGCTGACAGCCTTGTGAACACTCCCAGGCCTGCTATAAGACAATTGCTATTGAGACAGATCTCAATAGTAATGCACTAGCTTTCCAGACTGCTTTTGCCATAGACTGCAATATAATAATATTGCAGTCTATGGCATAAGCAATCTAAGTGACGCAGGTTCAAACCCCCCTTGGGGGCTAAATAAAAGTAATAAAAAAATGTAAAAAGAAAAGAAAAGCATAAAAACGAAAATTAGTCTGGTCCCGAAAGGGGTAAGTTAAAGGACAGTGTCTAAAGGGAAACTGAGAAATCCAATTTTGCATTATAATCATTCATCAGGAAACCTTCCAAATTCCATTATGAATAAAGGTCCTATTACACGGCCCGATATGGGCTGTGAAAACAAGCACCAATCAACTGGACAGCTCATTGATTGGCGCTCGTTTGCTCCTTTCACAAGGAGTAATTCTTGTTTATGTATGGGAAAGAGCGATCATTACTGCGATCGTGTGTCCCCATACATTTCCATCATGTCGGCAGCATGACAATGACAAATTTTATTGCTGCTTAAACTATACGATTAGCCGATGAATTCTCGTTTGCCCGATCATTGGCCAGTTCACACTGAGTTTTTTTACTCTGATTTTGATGTGGCAGCTGCGTTGGAATCTGCACCAGAAAACGTCAGAAACTGACTCCCATTGAAGGCGAAGGAGGTTTTTCCCGCGGCTGTAAAAAAAAAAAAAAAGTGGCACGCTCTTTCTTGCCGCGGTTCTGCTGGTGGCAGTAGAGTCATCACTGGGTCTGCCTTCTCTTCCTTCGAATGGGGCATGTCATTCACTATACAAATGGGGTACTGATTGGGCATGTTGATATCCTTCACTGGCGGCTCCAAGAAGGAAGATGGCCACCCATGCCCAACACTGTAGCTTGGATTGCCAGGCATTTGACCATGAGGGGATTGGCAGTGGATTTGTCATGTTGCTGCTATTGTGCTCCTTTACTTGTGACTGAAAATGGTAAGAATCATAGAATAATCTCTTCATTTCAAGAACGTTATCTCATTCATGGCTTCTCTCACATTTTGCAGGCTGAAGAGGCTCAACGTAAACTGAAGCGTCTCAGTGAAGAAGATACAGGTGCGCAACACTTTTGCAGGGTTATGGGACAGGTTTAAACTGCGCAATTGTGGGACGAATTCCTCAGCCATTTTTTTTTTTTGCATACGTGGATTGCTTTCTATGGTGAAGGGAAGCCCCTATAGTTTCCTCTTGTTTATCCAAGTATTGACAAAAAACAGGTGTGTCGACCGTCCAAGCAATGAACAACTGATGGACCCAGGAAACTGGTGGGCTAAATTTATGAACAATAAATCAAATTGCTAATGGCAAAAAAATAAGCCCTTGTTTCCCAGGTACCTGACATATATTCGTAAATATCATAAAACATAACTTTTAATTGTATTCGAGAACAAATAAAACACTCATAGTGATTAAAAACGATCAACGCGGACGCTTCTAGTGGTTGTATATATCGTGTCGATTTGACACTATATCATATTTATAAAGTCTATGTAGTATATCAGAGCCACACAGTGTGTCAACTGTCAGAGCTACACAATGTAGCAATTCTCTCCACAAAAACTATGTGGAGCTAATAAATGACCAATGTATGGCTGTGAAAGGAACCAAGCAGCGGCTGCAGTCCGCTTACAAGAGGATACTATACATTAAAACGCATAGGAAATTCATAGGGGCTTATGGCGGCGAGCACGAGAACATCCCCCTTTTTATAAGCTTCCTCCTCGTGTCGCTTCGAGCGGTCTACGTCATGACCAATCAGAGCAGCAAAGGCCAGAAGGGCCTCAGAGAAACAACATTGACAGATGCATGCTCCAATAGAATGTATCGGAATAGGCCAATCACTGGTCGTATTCCGCACCTGCGTGATCCAGCAAGGTACCAGCGACGGGAGGATAAGGGGAGATTATACAGCACTGGGCATGTCAGAGGACTTCACCTCTTAAGATGAATAGTGAACTTCGCTTCTGAGAGCAAATGATAGAATAGATTGTAATAGAATAGATGTCATATTTAAGGTTAAATATTAGACTTCCATAAGGGATGTATAAATAAAATATTACTATTGCGACATCCCGGAAGTCGCACTCAATTCAGCTCTTCACTACACTAAAAGATAAATATGCACTCGCTTAGTTTAAATGGATCTAACGACTACATCTATTAAGATAGGAAAAGTTTATAATATACTTATATCATCAGATAAGTTGTTTAAAGATTGGAGATAGGAATGACAAACGCAACATATAATAAAACTGTAAACTTTGCATGTCCGTACATTGAAAATATTTGCAAAAAAAAAATAATTGGGGGGGGGGGATGAAGTGCAGTGATAGAATGCATTAAGATCATCTTTGGAATTTTTGTCTGTGCACGCATCACGTGAAAACTACTGACCCAATTCTGATGGAGTTTTTAGAAAAACATTGGGGTCAACGTGAAGTAACATTTCGTTTTTATTTCATCGCTATCGGTTTACTCAATCAGAAGACATGCGAATTTAATGTTTTCAAAAATGTATTTACATTGCATTAGTACAACAACAACAACAACAAACACATGGAAACCATGGCAACCAATCACGTTTTTACTTTCATTTTGTATTGTCTTGGAAAAATTGACACCAGTAGGTTGCTATGGGCAACTGCTCCAAATTTTATCTATACTGATTGTTATATAAGGTCGAGGTTGCAATCAATCAGATTGCTCCAAATTTTTCAAGCTGCCTCAGACCAATTACAGCTGTGATCTGATTGGTTGCTAAGGACAACAACTCCAACTTTCGTCTATCCTGGGTTTTTTTTATGCATCGGGGGCACATATAACTACCAATCAGGTTTCTGCTTTCATTGTCCAAGCTGCCTCAGAAAAAAAGAACTGTAATCTGATTGGTTCTGATGGACAACAGCTCCAACATTTGTCTACATTGATTTTTACACATAGTAAGGAGATATAGCAACCGATCAGATCGCTGCTATCATTCACCTCCTGCCTCACAAGAATGTAAACTACAATCTGATTGGTTGCTGTGGACAAATGTTCCCACATTTTTTTTATTTTGGTTCTTACACATAGACAGGAGATAAAATAACCAACCAGGTTGCTGCTTTCATTCTCTTAGCTGCCTAACAAGAATCTAAACTGTAATTTGATTGGTTGCCATGGACAACAGTTTCAACATTTGTCTGTATTGGATATTACACATAGAAGAGAGATAAAGCAACCAATCCGCTCGCTGCTTTCATGCACCTAGTTGCCTCGAAAAACTGTAATCTGATTGGTAGTCTCAAAGGGCTCGGACAACGGCCTCTCGGTCTCAAGAGAGTAAATGCCTCCCAGAAAAAGATCGCCGTTTTTCAGTGGTCTGCGCGTACGAAGTTGCGGGCACAGCTAGTGAGGGATAAAAATGTTAACATTCTTATATGGAAACTAGTGGCCATTGATATAATAGGTAACTGCTCTATAGCCATCATCAAATATATATGTGGATATCCGTAATAGTCTTTCTCTTGAACAAGAATAAGTGAATATATCTATAGACTCAAAAACACCCAAAAAAAAGCGCATTTATCTCGGAGCGGTATAAAGCCTTATTCACACCTGCACTAAGTTTTTTCCCTTCCTCTGTTCTGTCATAGGAATAGAAGAACGCTAAAACTTAAGTGCCGGAGCCATTGCATTGCGGACATGAACGATGCTCGATGGAACCCATTGATTTGAATAGGTTTTCATATGGATCTTCATAGTTTTACCGGAAGAAGTTGAGCCGCATGCTGCGCTGTTTCTTCAAGAATTTTTTACCCGATCTGCGATGGAGGCCCCTAATGGAGCCTCCGGTGCAGTTGTGAGCAGAGCCTGACTCTGGCTATGACCATAACGTGTATATTTTAAAAATAATAATCCATGTATAGAAATAGCATTGGGAAATGTGAATAAAATATTTTAACTTTTTTTGTTACAGCTCTGCCACCTCCAGTGCTGCCTGCGTTTTGCCCTCTCTTTGCCAGCCTGATCAACCTTCTCCAGTCGGATGTAATGCTTTGCATCATGGGGACAATACTTCAATGGGCAGTAGAGCCCAATGGTTATTCCTGGTCTGAGGCCATGCTGCAGAGGGTAGGCACATACGGATTAACTAAAGTTTTTCATTAAGACAAAATGAGTTTTATTTAAATTGATGATGAGTATGAGATGAGATCCTATCCCGTGGAAAAAGATCTAAAGTGGACAAACCCCTTTCAGGAGCATTTTCACATAATGAATCCAAAAATGCAACTGCATTAATGGGTCACTGCTTTGTGTTGGAAGAAAAGTGACTGTACATTATAGAACATATAACTTAAAGGGGTTGAGGATTGGGGATACATGTGTGATAGTGGGGGTCTGACCGCTGGGACCCCCAGAGATAAGGAGAAAGGGGGAATGAAAGTCCCCCGAAGTGCGCCATGAGAAGCATGGAACTTCCATAGAAATGAATGGAGTTCCAGTCGCGCTTGTGCGCATGCGTGTCCGGCGTCCCATTCATTTCTATGCAGCTTCTGGACACACAAGCCGGACACAGAACCCGGGAAGTCCCATGCTTCTCATGGGGGACTTTGTGTCCCCCATTCTCCTTATTGCTGGGGGTCCCAGCGGTCAGACCCCCATCGACCACACATGTAACCCCTATCCCGTGGATAGGGGATTCATGTGTTTTGTGGCACAACCCCTTTAAAGTGCAACTAAACTTTAAAAAAAAACTTTTGACCTGTCATAATGACGTCAGACGTTTTGATCGGTGGAGGTCCGAACACTGAGACCCCCACCGATCACTTAAACGAAGCAGCAGAATCTCTCGGGTGAGCGCTCTGCCGCTTGGTTACAATTTAAAGTATCACTGTTAGTTTTATTTTTCCATTCTCATCTTTATTTGCGCCTATGTGATTAAACGGTGTTGAATATTTTTGGTGCCAGCATTTCTGTTAAAATTATTACATGCTGCATTGCACACATTTTGTCCAAGTCAACCTCTTGGGAGTACTTGACATCCAGTTACCTATTTTAATTTATTTGAAGGGAACCTCTGAGCAGTTTTGATCACTCAGCGTGGGCAGCCACACTAGTCATACTCCCTAAGAGTATTAGAAAGCCATACCAGTCATCTGCTCTGTGCTTCATTCCCTGACGGTCACCCGTTTCCCACTTCTTGCTCCTGCCACAGTCTGGAATACCGGTCACCCCACTCCATGTGCGAGGTAACAGAAGAGGTGAACCTGCATATACCTGAAGACGATGGAGGGTGAGTTGCCACCCCCGCCCACTTTCTGTCAGCGGGAACATGTAAAATTGCTGTTGTAGCGTTCATTTCTCTATTCCTTCCTTTTGCTGGCCGGCGTCCTCCCATTTGGCCTTCCCGAGTAGTTTACTGGATTCCTACAGCCAACGGCCGGAAAAAGGGTGTCTCTTTAGGACCCCCATGCCCTGCCTTTCTACGACTCGCTCTTCTTGTGGCCTCACGGTCCTCCAGTACCCTATATCATGGCAACTTCGCTCAATAGCCTGCTGGTAGTGCTGCTGCATGGATGCCAGTGTCTGAATCCTATTATAGCAGAGCCGGGCTCTTACAGCCGATTCCCGTCGGTTTGACCCAGCCCCTGGCTTGTTGGGCGGCCTGGGCCGCAATTTTTCCACGCCCTCCTGCTCTCATGAGTGGCTTTCCTCTCCGGAGCGCCACTCGTATACTCTTCGGCGGGCTCCTTTTTTTCCGCACCAATGTCTTCTGCCAGGTTTTTTTCATAGGGTGTTTGTCTGCTCTCCAGCTCCTGTTTCCCTGACCGGGAATCTCCTCCAGATAGGTCACAGCAGTCTGATACTGGAGCCAAATGTCCCCTACAGTGGTCCTCAGAACCTCCTGACCTCCTCAGAGAACTACATAAAGATACCAGTTGTATCTTTATGTGGTCTTCAACCCAGGCCATGGGGAACGTTCCAGACTCTCTCAGAACAGGATTGAGTCCATGGAATGCCTGCCATCTAAATTAGCGGTCTAGCTCTATGCCCCTAGAATCATATCTAGGGGTAGCACATACCTTGTCTTGTAACAGTCCTCGCAAAAGTCCCAGACAGATCCCACTCTTTGGGTTCTTCACAACCGTCCCATATTAGGACCTGCGCTGGAGAATCTGCCCCCAGCAAGATCAGCATGTCTTCTTTAGGTAATCCTCCGACACATATCAACACTATGCAGGTTCGGGATAGGGACGCCTTACATATTAAAGTTGACTCCCCTTCTCAATTGATTCCACAGCTTGATTCCACAGCTAAGGAATAGAAGCACTCGGACAGGTGCTTGGCTGCCTCCAAGAGGACAGGAGGATTTGGTTTCCAAATGGTGTCTCTCCCCATAGGTGGAACCACCTGTGTCCAAGAGCACCACCCTACTGCTGTGAGATGCGGCATCCCTTAGCGATCCTCTCGACAAGAGATTGGAGTCCTCATCTTGGGTCAGTAAAGATTGCTCCGTCTGGGCTAGCAACTTCTGGACATTACAGAAGGAGCTCTGCAGAAGTGGACCTGACTGACCTGGCTTCCTAGAATATTCATGCGTCCAAATTAGTATGCAAGGTCTCCCTTGAGTCGAACAAGTCAATCCTCCTACCCCCACAGTTTGTCAAGAGTTGCTCCTTACTGTCTATCCAGTGGCTGGTCATCTCCACGAGTGCCAGGGTCTCCGACTGGAGGACCGTGTTTGTCCTTCTCATGATTCGGGGCACATTTTCAAAGGTCGAGGAGCTGCTGCAGCTCAACATTCTGAAATCGAAGGCCATCGTCATGTCACTCTGCCATTAGACAACTTTTCTCCAGGGTCGTCAGTTCCGAGTCCAGACTGACAACTCCAGGGCTCTTCCTTGCTGGTCACTTCTTCGGAGGGGTACTCATTTCTGCATCTTTTCCCTCCCATTCTGCTACTGCCCAGAGCTCTTAAGTGGGTCAAGGCGCAGGGCATTCCAGCCATCCTGGTGGCCCCAGACTGGCCTCACTGGGCCTGGTACGCCAACCTAGTCAATCTACTCTGGGACGCACCATGACGCTTTCCGCCGCGATACAACAACCTCCTTTCCCTATGCCTGCTCTTTCATTCCACTTTACCTTAGCTTTGTTTTCACATCGTGACTGTTGAAGCCGAGGTACTGAGATTCCACTGTCTTTCTTAGCCTATCATTCATGCGATGTTAAATTCCAAGAAGCCTCATTCGGCCAAGGTGTACTACCGTCTGTGGAAGGCCTATTTCTCTTGGTGTGAGCAACGCAGTTTCTATCCCTTGGTGTGCTCCACTTATAAGATTGTCTTTCCTGCAGTCCAGTCTGGATCAGGGCCTGGGCCTGGCTTCCTTAAAAGGCCAGGTCTCCGCTTTCTCTATCATTTTCCAGCGAACGCTGGCTTTTCATTTCCAGGTGTAGACCTTATTGCAGGGTGTGGCGCATACCATCCCCCTTTTTAGGCATCTTTCAGAATCCTGGGATCTCAACCTGGTTCTGAAAGCCTCCGCAGTGATGCTAGCACGTACGGCACGTCACCAATGAGTCCGTTGATTGGCTGCAGCGGTCATGTGGATGTACAGCACGTCATTGCTGCAGATAAATAAAGACCGTCTGGGACCACCAGAGCATCAGCATTGGAGCGGTGTGGGATTTATTGGGCGAGTATTGTTAGATTTTTATATTTTATTACATTTCCTGCTGCCAGATTTGTGACGACCCCTTTCATTTTTCCTTCAGCATAACCTGAGCTTAGCAGATGGAGTATGGGCACCTACCACATTGTAGCCTGTTTTTGCTTAGGGGTTGCTTTGCCCTAACTTTTTTCAATTTAACAGCTTGTGGGTACAGTGATGGTTGCAGAGATATCATCTAATGCTAGAGCTGCAAAATGTATTGTGTGCTTAGATATGAGATTCTAACAGCAAATGGATATTTGTCTTTTATGAACCAGAACTGAATTAGTTCCTTAAGAAATTGCAAATGTGATTCATGGAAGTGTTGTAAGTACAAGATCCTATAGGATTTTCTGCAGTTAGAGCTAAGCCATTTTAATGAATTATATAGTAATTAAAAAAGATTTTATTTCCCTATGTATTCCATTATTCTGAATATTCATGGATTCCTGCAGGTGAATGGGACAGTTGAAGAAATTGCTGCAATAAGACTGCCGTGTGTGAATATGCCAGAACTGGTTTATATTGTTAATTCAAAGATTAAATATTCAGTATAAAAATAAGATAAGATAATATGCGATTCATTCTCTGGTTATAATTCTTCAGGTTCTGCACCTCATTGGAATGGCATTACAAGAAGAGAACCAGCATCTGCAGAATATCAGCGAGGACAATGTTCTCACCTTTACCTTCTCAGAGAAGATCTCAAGTAGGTCGTGTCCTATAGGTGACGTAATCAGACCTGCTATGACCTTGCAGTGCTTTCAGAAGCAATACAAGCCTTAGGACCTGTCACCGACGTTCCCCCTGTGAAGTAAACAATGCATTTTATAAATATCTCTATAGGGGATATAAGAAAACTGAAATCCTTCCTGCTGTAATTGTACTTGGAGTCCCAGATCGACAGGACACTATTAAAAGCTCCATGTGACCAATCAAGTGGGACTCCTCTGTGCTTGACTCTTTTGCAAATATTCTTTTCTTTCGCAGCAAGAAATATTTAGATTCTCTGATCTCCTATAGAAGAATTGATATCGTAAAATATGGTGGCCCTGCATTGTTTAGGGGACCTGTAAACCCTGCTATATTTCTCACATGTGGGGATATACCCTTTTATTAGGAAAACTTTTTTCGTTCTACAATTTTTTTGTACTCCACTATGGACAAATCTTAAAGGGTAACTAAACGTTCAAAAAACTTCTGACATGTCATAATGTTGTCAGAAGTTTTGATCGGTGGGGGTCCGAGCACTGAGACCCCCACCGATCGCTAAAACGAAGTGGCAGAAACGCTCGGGTGAGGGCTGATCCGCTTCGTCTCTGATCCGCTTCGTCTCTGATCCGCTTCGTCTCTGATCCGCTTCGTCTCTGATCCGCTTCGTCTCTGATCCGCTTCGTCTCTGATCCGCTTTTCTCGGAAAGCCGAGTAATTGGTGTAGGGGCTCAATAGAAAGGCTATGAGCCCGTACAACAACTGCTTGGCTTTCCGAGAAAAGCCGTTCAGACACTAAGCGGCTCAGCGCTCACCCTCGGGCTTTTGCCGCTTCATTTTGACGATCGGTGGGGGACTCCGTGCTCAGACCACCACCGATCAAAACTCTGTCACTGTGACATATAAATGTCACCGCTCAGACGGTTAATGGAAAGACAGCCCGAAGTATTCACAGAGGATTCACTTATCCCCAGCCCATATGCAACTAAGTGAATACTCTGTGAATACTTCAGACTGTCTTTGCATTAACCGAGCATTTATCTATTTTTCCCTTGTGGTGTTGAGCATTTCACCTCTTTTTTTAAGAATTTTTTTTTTTTATTTTTTATATTTGCTCTGGTTTTTTGATACCTAAAAAGTGAGCTGAGATTTTATGTCACTATGACATGTCAGAATTTTTTTGAACATTGTTACCCTTTAAATGGGATTTCCAGGTTTAGAAAAACATGTATGTTTATAGTACAGATAATCTACATTCTGTGACTATATATTTAGAGGTGAAGCTTCACTGCAGGTCTTCATATTGTGTTCTCTGGCATTTAGTACAGTTGTACAGATTTTGTGTACAGCACATAGCAACAATAAAAAAAAAAGTAAATCATTGTCTGACATCAATTTTATCACTTAGGACCAGGCGAAGCTCCTAACACATCACCCAGTATCTTGGCTTTGTTGGAGACATTGCAGAATTCAGCCCACTTAGAGGTTCACAAGGACATGATACGCTGGATATTGAAGGTAACGTTTCACAAATAACTTCCGTCAGCGATTCCCATTAGTATGTCTCTCCAACCGTATTCACAGGAGAAGCAATGTTAAAATTAGTTTGAGATGTTAATAGTAAGGATTTAAGTTCCTGATCTGTAACTGAATTATGGGTTGCAGTCCTAAATCTAGTTGTTCTCTCTGCAATAAGATTCTGATAATTCAGTTTTATGATAATAAATCCTTCTTTTCATAATAACATTTACACCATAGTGGTTTAGGACATGCCAATAAAAAGCATGGAGTGAATAATGATGAATTAGAAATGAGGAATCCTCTTTGTACTGACTTTGCAAGCTTACCAGATGATTACTTACCATGTTTAAAGTGGGGCTGCCATATTTCTATGACTGGATTTGATGTCTATATAGCCTACACTGATAGGTGGTAGTCTGACCATAGTGATCTCCACTGATCCCGGGAACAGGGTCAGGCTATGCACGAATTGTTGCTCTTCATTGAAATTAATAGGAGTTATAGAAATTGCTGAGGATGGAAAAATCACATTTTAAGTATTTTTCTGCAGTGAAATAAATCATTATAATTAATGATTATTTATTTCAAAGCGCCACTAATTCCGGGGTGCTATACATAAGAAATATGGAAGGGTTTAAAGTGAATCTGTCAGCAGTTTTGACCCCTCAAAACTGCTGACAGAACTATATAGCGGACGAGAGCAGTGTAACCACACCGGAGGTGATGGTCAAACAGGTTGCATGACCGGGTAATCCACGTTTTGATGTCCCCGGCATCGGTTAGCAAGTGCCGAGAAGGCGCCCCCTTCAGGGTTCTCTTTACTGAATGTTCCCCAGCCCCTCTGCTCTGAGTGAAAACGCTATCATCCAATCAGGAGACCACTTGAGTCATCATTTAGAGCAGAGAGGGCACTTGCGATTACAGCATCGGGGCCATTAAAACGTCGATTTCTAGGTAATGCAAACTGCATGACCATCATCCCAGGTATGGTTACACTGCTCCCTGTCCTCTGTATAGCGATGTCAGCAGTTTTGAGGGGTCAAAACTGCTGACCGATGCCTTTAAGTACATTATATGAGACAATAAAAACAAGTACAATAAACATGATTTTGCTGAATGACAGACTGGTACAGAAGGAGAGGACCCCCCCGCAAGTGCTTACAATCTTCGAAGGAAGGTTGAAGAAGACAGAAGTTTAAGGGGGAGAAGCTACTCATCTGGTAGTGTGGAGATGGCAGGGTTAATGTAGGTTAGAAGCTTTTCTGGTTTTCGTGTTGCTTTTAAAGGTTTGTAAGGTGGGAAAGAGTCGGATGTGTAGGGGTATGTTTTCCTGATTCCAGTTTAACTAATCTCTTCGCTGCATTGCCAGAAATAAGTCCCTGAGCTGTGTCCTCTTGATTTAATTCTTTCCTTTTCAAGAAAATAATGGAGGGTATTAGGGTTGCACGATGCATCGAAATATCGATACTATTTCGATACCGTGCACCCTCAAACGGTACAATACCGTTAATTCATGTATTTCGATACTAAACTGTGTCCGGCTGCACAGCTTAGTATTGTAATAACTGACTATAGTGACAGCGGATGTGTAATACAGCCATTGCCCCGCTCCTGACAAGAGTGCGCGTGCGGTCAACGAGAGGGGATGCGACCAGCGCTGCACTAATGACATATATGCTAGTACATTAAAGTTACAAATAAAAAAAAAAGTTATTTTAAATTTTAAAAAAAAAGTAAAAAAATAAATACATGCATTTTTTACAATAAACCTTAAAATAAAAGTCTCAATACATAAAATATACACGTTTGGTATTGTTGCGAAACATGTATGATTTTTACGCTGTTAAAAAAAATTCAAAAATGCATTATTTTACTTAATAATGTGAGGCACGAGTTATAATGAATTTGGAAAATCCATGTGCCTCACATTAATACTAATCAACCGCATCATGTACCTCACACATTAACACAATGTTGTCCATTATAACTAAGGAACATGATGGGGTTAATTACTATTAATGTGAGGCACATGGAGGTTCAAAATTCATCACACCTCGCGCCTCACATCAGAAAATGGAAGAACTTTTTTTTAAATTATTATTGCCAAAGTATCGTTTGGTATCGAGTATCGCAATACTACACAAAGTATCGAAGTCCAAATTCTGGTATCGTGACAACCCTAGAGGGTATTACAGCTTAATTGTCTTCTTTTTTTTTTATTTTTTTTTATTTTTTTAGACATTTGGAACAATTAAGAAGATCAGAGAAAGTTCTTCTGCAACTACAGTGGTAGAGGTAGAAGGCAATGTGTTGGAAGAGGTAATTGCCACCAGAATTGATCATCTACCTACACATGTCTCTAGACACACACAGAGACAGACACAACTTTGTGCCAAGTTCATAAATAGTCTAAAAGAGGACTAAAAGGGATGATGGGACCCAGAGCAAAAATGCAATAGCAGACCATATAGATGTATATACTCTATTAGTAGACTGGAAACGGTTGTTCGCATTCATAAGGGAATTGTTTGGATTTACCTGTTGTCTACATACAAAGGATCCATATTATCAGCTAAACCAACGTTCATGAGAATATAGTCTACCAGTGATAGTAGGGCCATTACTAAGGCCACTCGATGTACATTAAAGGTCATGTCCACCTTCGCAACCAATTTTTTTTCAAAAATGAGGCAACTTTCCAAATAGTCTTAATTCATATTTTTTTGTGTCTACCGTTTTTATGCAGATCTTTGCAAGGTAACAGACTATAAAACTCTTTGTAGTTTGATCCTGCAGTCATAATCCCACTCATCTATCCCCTACTTCTTGCTTTCATACTTTCGCCAGCTTCGCAAGAATTAGAGGAATGAAAGAAGGGAGTATGACTGCAGAATCAGACTACACAGTATTTGTTTGTAGTCTGTTACCATGGAGACACAGGTCTGCATGGGAGCTGTAGACACAAATCAATAGAGATCAAGACTATTTGCAGAGTGTTTTATTTATTTTTTCTAATTTTTTTTGCAAAGGTGGACCTAACCTTTAACATTTTAGACATTTTGGCTGGATTCAGAGAATGGTGGCTTTCACCGTGTCGAGGCTTCTTCCACATTTTAATGAATGTGCTGTAATGACTTTCAGTACACTCGTGATAAAGATAAAGCAGAGAGGAAGCGGAAGGCTGAAATTGCCCGACTCCGCAAAGAGAAGATCATGGCCCAGATGTCCGAAATGCAGAGACACTTCATTGATGAAAACAAAGAGCTTTTCCAGCAGTCGATAGATGAACTCAGCGTGTCCGCATCAACTTCACATGATAACAGGTGACATAAGCATCTAATGCTAATACATTTCATAAATGTTCCTGTAACCTATACTTAGGCCCCAGGAACACGAACGTAAAAACCCCCGTAATTACGGCACGTATTTACGGGCCCATGGACTTCTATTGACCACAGGTACTTCCCCGTATGCTTACGGGAAGGTGCCCGTGCCGTTAAAAAATATAGAACATGTCCTATTTCAGGCCGTAATTACAACACGGGCAGGCCCTTAGAAATCTATGGGGCTCCTGTAATTACGGGAGCGTTGCTAGGCGACGTCAGGGGATAGTCACTGTCCAGGGTGCTGAAAGAGTTAAACGATCAGCAGTAACGAAAAAAAACACGCCCAGTTGTCCATTTCAAAGCTCATTTGCATATATATATATATATATATATATATATATATGTATATATATATATATAAAATAGCTCATAACTTGGCCAAAAATGACCGTTTTTCAAAAAAAAACAAAAACACGTTACTGTTATCTACATTGCAGCGCCGATCACATGCAATAGGAGATAGGGATTTGAGAATCTGGTGACAGAGCCTCTTTAAAGAGACCTTCCAGCAGAATTTTTTTTTTATCGCCGATTGGACTGATGGAGGTCTGACCACAGGGACCTCTACCAATCTCTGTAATGGGGGACTCTGTAATTCTTCATGAAAGTAAATTCAGTTTCGATATCTCGACATCATATCTTATTTGTTTCTAATCTATACAGCAGTCCTGCTTTGCTGGACTCCAAGCTTGTTGCGCTCGGACCCCACCAGACCCGGTTTGTTGAACAGAGTCAACTGGTCACTTGTATTCTGTGTCAAGAGGAGCAGGCGTACAATGTAGACAGCAAAGCCATGGTCCTAGCTGCCTTCATCCAAAGGTCTACCGTCTTCTCCAAGAACAGAGCAAAGATTATTCAAGACCCAGGTATGGAGCCAGATCAATTGTTCCTTATTAGATATGTGTCAGTCAGTGGGATACTATTATACGGAAGGTGCACACATTCACTGCTCTTGAATTTTTAAAGCGGTAGCCAGCTTTTTCACATTGATATGGGTTGTATGATTGAAGGTGAGGATCATCACTGTTATGTTGCAGAACCTTAATAATAGTCAAGAGAAGCCGCTGCTTCTGTTATGCGCAAGATGAAAAGTCTAAAATTGTTTAAAGGGGTTATCCGGGTTGTAAATATATTTGTGTAAGGACTGGAAATAAAATAAATAAGCAATACTTACCTATCATTGCCCCCGGCGATGCAGCGCTGACGCTCCGGCGGCGCTCCTGGTGGTTGTTTACATGCCCATAGCATGTGACCGCTGCAGCCATTTAGAGGGCTCAGCAGTCATATGTTGTATTTCTAGTATTATGCCAGAAATATGATTCGTCACCACTGAGCCCTCTGATTTGCTGCAGCGGTCACATGCTTCATGCATGTAAGCAACCACCAGGAGTGCTGTCTAGAGCGTCAGCGCTGGATCGCTGGGGGCAAGGATAGGTAAGTATAAGTATTGCTTATTTTGCATTATTATTGCGTTGCCCTTACACAAACATTTTGACGTCCCCGATAATCCCTTTAAATCCCATAACCCCCTTAGTTCCTACTATATCATTGACGGAGGGTACTACAGTTTAATTGTGTTACTAATCAACCAACTCTTCTGTGCAGCGAACTATGATCCGCTCTTCATGGATCCAGATTTGGCTTGTGGGACACACACCGGTAGCTGTGGGCACATCATGCACGCTCACTGCTGGCAAAGGTATGTATTGGTTTTCAGACTTTTACCCTTATAGGAATTTATTCTGTTGATTGAGCAAGTATGTGGTGATATGAACACGAGGATATCATTTATTCAACGTTGTGTGCATTAATATTGTCAAGACCTAAAATTACTACTTTTCAGGTTTTCAGCCATATAGAACTCCAGTGACTTTGGGGTCATGTATGAAAGTATTGCAAGAGTCATAGGTTGCAGTCATGGCCGGATGTCCACCACTGTGTAAAAGGATTTCCCTTTTTAGACAATTATTGTTTAGAATTGCAAATACTTAAAATGTCCATATTGAAATGATTAACTCAATTCTACTTATTTTTTTAAAGATATTTTGATGCAGTGCAAATGAAGGAACAACGTAGACAGCAGCGTTTACGTGCACACACGAGCTATGATGTCGAAAATGGCGAATTCCTCTGCCCACTTTGTCAGTGTTTAAGCAACACCGTCATCCCCATGCTGCCCCCACCCAGGAGCTTGTACCACAGGTTAGAAATGCCTAATGCTGTCTTCTACCATGATATTGTGCGTGCATAACGTATTCATTATATAATATACATATAAAGAGCTTTTAGACTCTCCCACACTGAAGATGTTTACGCTTTGTAATAACAATCTTTGGGGGTGGAGTGTTGGTTGAGACTAATAGATGAATTAACTGACTATTGTCCAAGCTTCAACCACAAAAATGGAAATTGTCGGCTTAAAGGAGTATTCCCATCTTATAAAGTGATGGCATATTGCTAGGATATGCCCTCACTTTATAATCGGTGGGGGGGGGGGGTCCAACCACGAATATGAGAATCAATGAAGGGGTCACAGAGCTTATTTACTGCTGCAGAATTTCCTCGCACAACGGCGCCCCGGCCACTTACTGTGCAGGGAACTTCAGCACTTGATTGGGGCGGGGTGAAGTTCCCTGCACAGCCAAGTGGTGATGTGGCCCACTCATTCCCAGGATCGGTGGGGGTCCCATAGGTCTGACCCCCATCGATCATAAAGTGATGGCATATTCCAGCGATATGCCATTACTTTATAGAATGGGAATAACCCTTTAAAGGGATGGTTTCATGACGACAAGCCCTGTCCGTATGCCCTATTTGAGTACATGAACGTCATAGAGGGTGGGTGGGTACTGCGGGAACTCTTTTGTATGAGTCAGAGCAAAGAGCCGTTCTGGCAGACACGGCTCACCCATGCATTGCATGACCAGCCGTTTATATGGATGGCCAGACGTGGCTACCCCCCCCCCCCCTGGCGATACGAGCCGACTCCGTGATCAGCTGTTATGTCTTCGTTAGACCAGGAATTGTTCAAAGCCGGCCAATGTCTTCATCTTTATCACTGTCATTTTTGCTTCATTTCTGCAGGTTAGATTTTTCAGATCAACCAGACTTGGCTGAATGGGTGAATGTTACTGGACAGCAAATCACCGTACTAAAAGAACTTGACAGAGAGAAGAGCACTGGTGAGTGGACAGAGCCATATTTATGTGTTTTTTGTATATTTGCGCGAGGCTTTAACTAGTTATATTTATAATTATGTGATTATTATAGATGAATCAGAGTCTTCCAAGCAAACAAGTGTCCCTGAAGGGTTCCGGCCTGCTTTCCAACCAAAGTACGTATTTAAACCATCCCTTCATTTCGTTAATCAGGAAATATTGGTAAATCTCACATGGCATTCAGTAGCTGATCATTATGAGAGTACTTGACCCATAGTACTATACTAGATCAAATCTGGGTTGCATCAGGGAATGTTTGTATGTGCTCATTGGCATTTAACCGTATGTTCTCCTTTTTATTCTATTTCTCCAGTGGATCTAAAAAATTAATTGCATCAACTTTGCAAATGGTTTGGATTCAAAATTTACAGTTTTTTGTATACAGCTTCTATGCAGGCCAATGCATCTCTATGTGACAGACTACAAACAAACCCTAAGTTTATCTATTGTTTACATACATTCATTATTTTTCATGAAGGAACTTATGGAAAAAAGAGGGTATGACTACAAAATCAGGCTTTAAAAGGTTTGTTCGTAGTCGGTTTCCATGGAGAAAAATAGGTCCTCAAAGGAGATGTAGACACAAAGCGGTACAATATTTTTAATTAAAACTATTTGCATTTATCAATTATTTTTTTAATTATTTTTTTTCATTTGGATGCATTGGAGCAATAAAAACATATTGTTGGAAAGGTGGTCATAGCTTTTAACTGGTAGAAATAACTGAGCTGTTTGGTCTACTGTTAATTTCAAGGAACCCATACTCGGATAGCATCAAGGAGATGCTAACAACGTTTGCAACAGCAACATACAAGGTCGGCCTCAACGTACATCCCAATGAGCAAGACCCTCGTGTCCCTATCACGTGCTGGGGAAGCTGTGCATACACCATACAAACTATTGGTAAGAATTGTCTTTGCTTTATAGTCGATCAATGTGTGCCTGTGAGACAAAGACTAATCACAATTTTGCATTTCTTTAGAACGCATATTAACGGACGAAGAAAGACCTTTGTTTGGAAATCTACCCTGTAGACAGGTGAGGGCGACATGATGAATTTTAATGCTAAAACAAAGGAAGAGAAGAAACTAGTACTGGAGATTTTTTAAAATATATGAAACTTATTCTTAATAATATACATATACTGATCATTAATTCATTGCTGACATTTTGGCTGGTAATGTGGGACTGAAAAATGTGACGTGTGGAGTACCTAGTGGTCTAATGATATTCATTTTATTATTTTTAGGATGACTGCCTAAAATCTCTGACGAGGTTTGCAGCCGCACACTGGACGGTTTCTCCTCTGTCAGTGGTGCAGAAACACTTCGCTCGGGTTTTCCAATGTAAGTTAATATACTCTGATAACATTTTGAACCACACTTGGAAAGTGTTGTACACCTTTTTTTCAACTGTATTGGCAAACAACTAGACTTTCCAATACAAGAGCATCCTATAAGCAAAAGTACACTAGTCTATAGCAGACTGTATGGCATAAAGTTGTATGCATCCAACATATATGCTGGAAGTACACGCACTGCAGTATGAACAGAACCTAAGGCTTTGTTAAAGGGGTTGTCCAGGTTGGGGGCTGTGTTTTTATACTGATGACCTATCCACAGGATAGGTCATCAATATGTGATCGGTGTGGATCCGACCCCCGGACAAGTACCGATCAGCTGTTCTGGCTGGAAGCTATGCAGGGGTCGCTGCCAGAAGCAGAAGGCTCTGACCACTGTATAGCGGCTGTGCTGGGTTACTGCTGCTCTGCTCTTATTCACTTGAATAGGAGAAAAGATGCAGTACTGTAGCACGGCCGCTATACAGTGGTCGGAGCCTTCTGCTTCCGGCAGCCAAAACAGCTGATCAGTGCAGGGTCCAGGTGTCAGACCCCCACCGATCATATACTGATGAACAATCCTGTGGATAGGTCATCCAGTATAAAAAACAACCCCCAACCTGGACAACCCCTTTAAGGTTGTGTTTGTGCCATCTATCTGACCTATGTTTTAACTATAATGTCTATATAGGATTCTATGAGGCAAAAAGTATGCAGAAAGGAGTGTCCTTATTCTTCCTGCTTATTTAGTAGTTTATTTTAAAAATTGGGTGATCTTCATTACTTACACTGCTCATGTCACCACACATTCTCATACAGCAATCGTGCTACAAGAGGTCAGTGATGAAGCCCCCGGCATACTCGACATAGACATGTTCCACTTAATGGTGAGTGTTTCTAGTCATTTCACAGTTAATTATAAGCCCCCCTCCCTCTGTCAAATACCTAAGATGCCACGTTTACTATTGATTGTGGCATCTAAGGGGTTAAATGGCCAGGTTTAAAGGTTTCTCTGAACCCGGCCGTTACAGCTGTATTCCGGCTATCAATGACCGTTTCTGTGCCCGCCAAGATTTACTATTACGTCCTAATGAGGTTCGGTGACCTCAGTAAGGGGTTCGAATTGTTTTAAAGTATTGTAAAGTTTAGTAATGTTTTCAGTAGATTACTACATGTTGCTCGCTCTTTTCTCATTCACTTTGAGTCTCCGTCGGGGGTTCCTTCAAGGGTACTATTATTTTTGACTGCAAGAATAGCGCTTCTTGCAGTGGATTCCTGGACAGAACCCCTGACTTTATCGTAAGTCAGTGGGTGCCCGTCCGTTGCCGTTTGGATCCATCATATAACTGATCTGTCACAGCGTCATGGCTCCCATTATAAACAGGAGCCCTGGTGTCAGTGTGAATAAAGCCTTGAATATGTATTCCCACCATAGACATTTATGGCATAGCCACAGGATATGTCATAAATGTCTGATAGGTGCAGGTCCCAGCTCTGGGACGCACATCTATCTCCAGATCGGGAGTCACCCGACACTCATCCCGCCGCATTCAGATAGAGAATAAATGGAGAGCTGGCTGTGCATGTGTGCGACTCTCTTCATTGATTCCTATAGGATTTATGGAAACAGCCGAGCCTGCTTGGTGCGTTGCCTCCTCTCCATTCATTCTCCGTCTGGATACTAACTCACCAGGCGGAATGGAGTTACGGTGATATGCCATAAATGTTTAACGGGAATACCCCTTTATTATAAAACTTTATTGATCCAGTGCAGGTTACATATTGTTGTGCAGTTTTATTTGTGTATGTAATGAGTTGTGTAAATGTGACTATTTTTAGTGACTGTATTCGTCCCGGCAGGTCAGCTTGGTGCTCTCTTTCCCAGCAGTACAATGCCAGGACTTTTCAGGGTACAGCTTGGGTATTGGAGACCTACATCTATTTCACTTAGTAACCATGGCACATGTCATTCAGATAGTGCTCACATCCAGTCCCGGTAAGTAGATTTATTTCACAATAAATGCTGGTTAACTGGCATAATGATTTACGGCTTGTTATATCTTAAGACGCACGATCAGTTGTGGTCTTAACAGTTCTATGTCACTACCTTTGAGTAATATTTAGCTGCTGTTCATTTTCTTACAGGGGTTTTCCATAATCACAGGATATGTCCTAAATGTCAGATAGATGCGGGTCTCACCTATCTCTAGAACGGGGCTCCCTAAACCTCGTTCCACCTCTCTGTGCTCCGGCTGAAACGTGTGATTTCCAACCATGAATTACGGAAGCAGCGGAGCTCGGCGAGCTACGCTGTATCCGTAATTCATGGTCGGAAATCACACGAGTCAGCCAGAGCACAGAGAGGTGGAACGAGGTTTAGGGGGCCCCGTTCTAGAAATAGGTGAGACCCGCATCTATCTGACATTTAGGACATATCCTGTGATTATGTCATAAATGTCTCTGATGGGAAAACCCCTTGAAGTAATGGCTGCTGGACTACTTTTTATCTCTTCTTCGTTAGGGTAGAGCTATAACCGGTACCTTCAGCTTGGCTGCATTGCCTATTTGAGCCTAAGGTAGTCTAAAAGTTCTCCGCACATCCTGAAGCTGCTGCTTTATCGGTCCTCCTTGCTTTACATTGAAGCTCTTGTGTTCTTACATTGCCTGTTGTGTATAAGCAAGGATTTACTACAAACTCAACAGTAAGGGCCCATTCACACGAACGTGAATCTTGTCCATGTGCTGTGTGTTGAAACCACGCACAGCACACGGCCCCATTGATTTCAATGCGCTATTCACACGTGTGCTGTGCGTGATTTGGGCATCGATTCCATTTTTAAAAAAAGTGCTTTACGATTGTGTGAAAAGACGCTTGCAAAGCACACTGATGCAATAATTTTACGTGCGTAAATCTGTCACGCTCGTGTGAATGTAGCCTAAGTCAGTGTGTAGATATCTGATTTATGTTATAGCAGGGGATTATCAGATGCAAATGAGACTTATTTATTTCAACACACTCCCAAGTAATAGTAAAGTATCTCGCCTCACTTCTTCTGCATCGGGGACATTTAGAATTATTCCTAACCCTAATTTTCTCATTCGTGTCAATGGGGGACACAGGCAGTGGGAATGGACAGCTGCCACTAGGAGCGCTGTCGTCCCCCTGCCAAAGAAGACAAGTGCACCAGAGCTCCTATGTCGCCCACCAGCCTACGGGTCACGGGAGAAATTGTGCTAGCGCTTGTCGCTGTATCTGACATGGCTATGCAGCTATTATAAGCACCAGACAGACACATTATCCCCTTCCATAGGCGCAGTAACGATGCTGATGCTGGACACTGTATACGACACGGCAACGCATCTGCAGAAAGCACCATACAGCCACATTCCCTCTTACATAGGCTCCGTAACTATGCTGACACGGTATATGACATGGCAATTCATCTACAGCAAGCACCATACAGCCATATTACCCCCTTCCAAAGATGGAGTAATTGTGCCAGTGCAAGACCCTATATATAACATGGCTACACAGCTACTGCAAGCACCACACAGCCTCACTCACTTTCATAGACAGAGTAATTGTGTTTTGACGGTGCAGCTGACATTTCTCCGAGGGCACAATCCCGTAACTAATAGGGCTACATAACTGCTGCGGCTATTGCAAGCTCTAGATGGCCACATTAGCCCCTTACCCAGGCGGAGTACTTTTGTTAACACTCCATGCTGTATCTCACTTGGCTGTGCAGTTTGGCTAACTTAAGACAGTCACATTAACCCCTACCTGGCGGAGTAATTGTGTTAATTATACACACTGTATTTGACTGGCTAGAAAGTTATTGCAAGCTCTAGGCAGCCACGTTACTGCATTCTTCGTCAGTGCGATTATGTTGTTGCAGGGCCTCGTATCTGACATGGCTACACACCTATTGAAGCACTAGACAGCCACATTACCAACTTACATGGCGGGGCAATCGTGCGAACGCTAGTTGCTGTCTCTCACATGGATAGATTTTCACTGTCCATAAATAAGATGGGTTATTGTGCTATTACCGGCCCCTGTACCTGCTTGACTACCCAGTTATTGCAGACATTAGAAGGTCACATTACCCCTTTCTATAGTGGAGTAATTGTGTTCTTGCAGATTACCCTCTTTTTTTTTCTAGACTGGGTACTCGACTGCTACTTGAGATGTCAGAACTTGGCAAAACTTACAGCTCAGTTTCCATTGACACTGTTGTTATTTGCGATCGGCACTAATTCAAAGTTTCTCTTTTTTTAAATCAAGTAACTTTTTATTAGAAAGGTTTTGCATTTTTTCACAATACAAGTACAAGAGTACAGAAAATACAAAAACCAATCCCCCTTACTAGAACCCCTGCCCCCTCCTCCCCAACCCGGTACATGCCTTAGAAATTACATTTCAGCAAAAAGTTAACATCAGACTGTATTCATAATAACAGTGATGTAAATCCACAATGTTATCCTCCGTTTCATAGTCGTACATCCACTTTGCACCACTATTCAACTACACAGGATTTCTACATAGGCCCCTATCTCTTATCAAGTCAATAGAATCTAGGTCCGAACTATCCAATCAGAGAGCACACATTTACTCATATTTTTTCAAGGAACCCCTTTTCAGATAAATAAGCTTTTCCATGGATACGAGGCAATAAACTCAATACGTGTAGGAGGTAGTTCCTGCAGCCATCTCTGAGCAATCGGTTTCCTCGCCATATATAGTAGACGAGCTATAGTAGTTTTAAATGTCTCAGATCCCATGACATCATCCTCCAAGTTTCTCTTTAGCAGTGCAGTCAAAGCTGCAAAGCAAGACGGGAGAATCCTAGGTCTAAACATAGGAAATTCAGTTGCTAAAAAGGCATTAGATGCTTTACAGTGCTCCTGGGAGGGCCATCACATGGGTAAGCCTTATCACTGCAGTCCGCTTCGGATCCTCCTTGGTCCTGAGGTTTTCTCCTTTTCGGAATATCTACAAGTTTTTTCCAAAAAATACAAGCTCCCTGATGCGCATTTTTCTCTCACTCCAAGTTGCTGGACTGGAAAACCTCCTGGCCAACGGGCCTGCTTCACCTATGGTAGACCCGCCGGATACCTCCTGGCCAATGGGTCTGCTTCATCTATGGTAGACCCACCAATCTTTCAACTGGCCAAGACTACCACTATCTACATGGCATGAGCTTCCCAGGTGACATTGGCGTAATCAGTTTTCCCTTTACAGGAAAGATGATACACAGCGTGGCTCCGCTGGGTGCAGAGAGACTTTTGGCGCATTCCACTGCACCTATAGGGTCAATTTCACCCCTATCTCTGATTCAAACTTTGGCAGCCATTCGGCTTCCAAGTTCCCTCTCGGGTCTTCTCTTTCCTTACTCCTGTCTTCTTGGTCCGAGATTTTTTTCTGAGTCTCCTGGTGTCAAGCACACTCACAAGTTTTCTTCTGGTAAATGATATCGGATTCCTGCATCCCAATATGTCCAGTCCACAAGTGCTCCTTCGAGTTTTCTTCGGCCTGGCTTCTGCTCCTCATGTCCTCCTGGGGGTACTTGCCGTTTTTTTTTTTAGCAGTTCTTCGGTACAGGTGGTTTTCTCTCATGCCATGCTTGGATGATATCCCGGTACAGGTGTACTCCCGTTTGAAACGGGACAGCCTTTAATCTTCTTAGACACTCTGCAGACTTATTACTGCATTGTCTTTGGAGGATTCTTCCTCTATGTTAGCCTTCCCCCTATTCTCTGTGTCACCTTTGCCGCATTCATCAGGAGAATCTTGTCCGCTCGAGTCAATTTTGCTTGCCTGGATCATCCTAGGGTATGTCGTGCATCCCATCAGGTGTTCTCATATCCAATCATTCCCCAGGGCTTGTCTTTTCTTCACTGGATTCCCCTCCTAGAGTGATTAGGCCAACACGGTCAAGTTGACCTACAGCTCAGAAGTGCCCACATTCCTATTGTGGGTTGAGAGCCAAGCTTGGGCTCTATCTGTAGCCCCATTTCCAGTATTCGTCTACTGGACAGCAGTTTTCTTCGGCAGAAGATGTCTGGACCTGGGCAGGTAGTCCTTTTCATCCTTTGGCTGGTTTCTTGAATATACATTTTTTTCCTTTCCTGCCTCTTCCAAGGAGTTTCAGGCAGATTGCGGGTGAGGACATTCATCATCCTGGTGACTCTTGCTTTGACGAGTGTGGACTCTCACATTGCCCTTTTTGACTGATCTTTCCCGATGTCTACTTCTGTCAGAGGACCTACTCTCTTGGCTCAGCCATCTCCTAAACCTTCGAGTCACTACCTTTTGGCACCACGCTTTGTCAAGCCATAGCCCTGAGGTCAAGTGGTTTTTTGATACGAGTCATCACAACCTTTCTGAAGACCAAATGACCTTCCCCATCTTCTATTCTTCACAGGTCCATGGAAGTTTTGTTTTCGCTAGTTTGAGGGAAGTTTCCATCCTCCTTTTCTTTGCTCATTGCTCAGATTTTTGTCTTTTCCCCAGCAGTGTGAGGATCTGGGGCTTCACCTGCTCCACTATGTGCCTTGTGGCATCTGCTGGCAGGGGCATACCGTTGTTGCCTGTCTCTCTCCACACCTTACTGTGTTCTATGAGTTTCATACTTTTGCATCTCCAAATGTTTTTCCCATTCAGTAGGTTCTGCAGGTAGTACTGGATTAGACGATAGTTTGTGCAATGTTCTTCTTATCTCCCCTGAGGACTGCTTTAGGGTTTTTTCTTAGTAATCACCATAAAGTCTTTTCCTCGTGGAGTTCTATGGGGGACTCCGCTCCCACCCAATTCCATTTTTCTGTTTTTTGGGCATTTACAGTTTTTTTTTTCTGGTTCCTCTTTTGCGGTTCTGACCCATCAGGGGTTTTGTTCTAGGTTTACTGTTACCTTCTGTTGGCTTCTCCTGGTAACTGCTTATAAACTAATTAGCTCAGTGTCGGCAGGAGGGGTATAGCCTGTTTAGGGGCGCGCCTCCCAGTGGCAGCAGCTTATACCCACAATATAAAAGGAATTTATGGTGAGTTCTCAAAAAAAACAAACATTATTTTTCCAGAAAAGCTGGGGAATAAGTACATATTATATTAAACAGAATTATTCTGTGATTGTTGTTAACTGATGATTTTTCTATAATTGAATAAACTTTATCTCAGTTTACCGGTATATGACTGTTAAGAAATAGCCCCAATGTTCTTCTATTTTTTTATTTAATATATTCACAGATGAAGAAGAAATGGAGCAAGAATGCCCAGATGGAGAAGAGGAACAAGCTGCATTAGCTTTGTATAGGACAATTTGCCAGTGTACTGGAAGGTAAGAACATATATATTGCTTCTTGTTGCAGATTTAGTTGACTGTTATTGCTCTATAACAGATGTGCTAGTGCATGTGACATAATAATTTAATGGCCAAAAAGCCTTAGTAGATACAATAAAGGGGTTGCATTGTCCACTTTGGAAACACTTCTTCTTTATCAGCTGCTTGCCCCATTGAGGTCCTCTATACTACACTACGCAGAGCTGCCAGGTCCTCCTTACGGCACCCCACAGGAGAGCTGACAGATCCTCTATACTACACCACACAGGAGAACTGACATATCCTCTATACTACACCACACAGGAGAACTGACATATCCTCTATACTACACCACACAGGAGAGCTGACAGATCCTCTATACTACACCACACAGGAGAGCTGACAGATCCTCTATACTACACCACACAGGAGAACTGACATATCCTCTATACTACACCACACAGGAGAACTGACATATCCTCTATACTACACCACACAGGAGAGCTGACAGATCCTCTATACTACACCACACAGGAGAGCTGACAGATCCTCTATACTACACCACGCAGGAGAGCTGACAGCTCCTCTATACTACACCACGCAGGAGAACTGACAGCTCCTCTATACTACACCACACAGGAGAGCTGACAGCTCCTCTATACTACACCACACAGGAGAGCTGACAGCTCCTCTATACTACACCACACAGGAGAGCTGACCGCTCCTCTATACTACACCACACAGGAGAACTGACCGCTCCTCTATACTACACCACACAGGAGAGCTGACATATCCTCTATACTACACCACACAGGAGAACTGACATATCCTCTATACTACACCACAGAGGAGAACTGACATATCCTCTATACTACACCACACAGGAGAGCTGACAGCTCCTCTATGCTACACCACACAGGAGAGCTGACCGCTCCTCTATACTACTCCACACAGGAGAGCTGACAGCTCCTCTATACTACACCACACAGGAGAGCTGACAGCTCCTCTATACTACACCACACAGGAGAACTGACAGCTCCTCTATACTACACCACACAGGAGAGCTGACAGCTCCTCTATACTACACCACACAAGAGAGCTGACCGCTCCTCTATACTACACCACACAGGACAGCTGACAGCTCCTCTATACTACACCACACAGGAGAGCAGACAGCTCCTCTATACTACACCACACAGGAGAGCTGACAGCTCCTCTATGCTACACCACACAGGAGAGCAGACAGCTCCTCTATACTACACCACACAGGAGAGCTGACAGATCCTCTATACTACACCACACAGGAGAGCTGACAGATCCTCTATACTACACCACACAGGAGAACTGACATATCCTCTATACTACACCACACAGGAGAACTGACATATCCTCTATACTACACCACACAGGAGAGCTGACAGATCCTCTATACTACACCACACAGGAGAGCTGACAGATCCTCTATACTACACCACGCAGGAGAGCTGACAGCTCCTCTATACTACACCACACAGGAGAACTGACAGCTCCTCTATACTACACCACACAGGAGAGCTGACAGCTCCTCTATACTACACCACACAGGAGAGCTGACAGCTCCTCTATACTACACCACACAGGAGAGCTGACCGCTCCTCTATACTACACCACACAGGAGAGCTGACCGCTCCTCTATACTACACCACACAGGAGAGCTGACATATCCTCTATACTACACCACACAGGAGAACTGACATATCCTCTATACTACACCACAGAGGAGAACTGACATATCCTCTATACTACACCACACAGGAGAGCTGACAGCTCCTCTATACTACACCACACAGGAGAGCTGACAGATCCTCTATACTACACCACACAGGAGAACTGACATATCCTCTATACTACACCACACAGGAGAACTGACAGCTCCTCTATACTACACCACACAGGAGAGCTGACCGCTCCTCTATACTACTCCACACAGGAGAGCTGACCGCTCCTCTATACTACACCACACAGGAGAGCTGACAGCTCCTCTATACTACACCACACAGGAGAACTGACAGCTCCTCTATACTACACCACACAGGAGAGCTGACAGCTCCTCTATACTACACCACACAAGAGAGCTGACCGCTCCTCTATACTACACCACACAGGACAGCTGACAGCTCCTCTATACTACACCACACAGGAGAACTGACATATCCTCTATACTACACCACACAGGAGAACTGACAGCTCCTCTATACTACACCACACAGGAGAGCTGACCGCTCCTCTATACTACTCCACACAGGAGAGCTGACCGCTCCTCTATACTACACCACACAGGAGAGCTGACAGCTCCTCTATACTACACCACACAGGAGAACTGACAGCTCCTCTATACTACACCACACAGGAGAGCTGACAGCTCCTCTATACTACACCACACAAGAGAGCTGACCGCTCCTCTATACTACACCACACAGGACAGCTGACAGCTCCTCTATACTACACCACACAGGAGAGCAGACAGCTCCTCTATACTACACCACACAGGAGAGCTGACAGCTCCTCTATGCTACACCACACAGGAGAGCAGACAGCTCCTCTATACTACACCACACAAGAGAGCTGACCGCTCCTCTATACTACACCACACAGGAGAGCCGACAGATCCTCTATACTACACCGCACAGGAGAGCAGACAGCTCCTCTATGCTACACCACACAGGAGAGCTGACAGCTCCTCTATGCTACACCACACAGGAGAGCAGACAGCTCCTCTATGCTACACCACTCAGGAGAGCTGACAGCTCCTCTATACTACACCACACAGGAGAGCAGACAGCTCCTCTATACTACACCACACAGGAGAGCTGACAGCTCCTCTATACCACACCACACAGGAGAACTGACATCCTATATACTACACCACACAGGAGAGCTGACAGATCCTCTATACTACACCACACAGGAGAGCTGACAGCTCCTCTAAACTACACTACACAGGAGAGCTGACAGCTCCTCTATACTACATCACACAGAAGAGCTGACAGCTCCTCTATACTACACCACACAGGAGAGCTGACAAATCCTCTATACTACACCACACAGGAGAGCTGACAAATCCTCTATACTACACCACACAGGAGAGCTGACAGCTCCTCTATACTACACCACACAGGAGAGCTGACAGCTCCTCTATACTACACCACACAGGAGAGCTGACAGCTCCTTTATACTACACCACACAGGAGAACTGACAGCTCCTCTATACTACACCACACAGGAGAGCTGACAGCTCCTCTATACTACACCACACAAGAGAGCTGACCGCTCCTCTATACTACACCACACAGGACAGCTGACAGCTCCTCTATACTACACCACACAGGAGAGCAGACAGCTCCTCTATACTACACCACACAGGAGAGCTGACCGCTCCTCTATACTACACCACACAGGAGAGCTGACAGCTCCTCTATACTACACCACACAGGAGAGCTGACCGCTCCTCTATACTGCACCACACAGGAGAGCTGATAGGTCCTCTTTGGAGTGTTTATTCTCTAATATTATGTGCATTGTTCAACAGCTACGTCTGGTCTCTATTTCTGTCTTGACATTGTTTCTGTTTCATTTCAAAGCTCAATGAAGAGATGGTCCTCCGGTTGGCATCTGTACAGGGCAATAAAAACAGCAATTCTGCCCTTCCTTAGGTGTTCAGCCCTGTTTTTCCATTACCTGAATGGTGTTCCGGCACCTACTGAGTTGCCAGGTATGCTAATGTTTTATCTTGCCTGTTAAGTCATATTGTTGATAATTATTTATACTATTTGACATTGTAGTATTTTTATTTTTTTAACACCGCTTGGCAATAAGATTTTGTAATGGGTTCTTTTCAATCTGAAGTGATTGCTATGAAATGTATATTTCTCATTGATAACATTGGGAGGCACTGAACCATGTATATAAGTCCTTGACACTAGGTGGCTGACGGCTGACACAGTAGAAAAAAAAAGAGTGTTGGCTCTGCCCAGGCAGGCCATACCCTACCCACATACACTGAGCCAATCCGTTTTTAGCCAGTGTTCATAGATTCTCAGGTCTGCTGCATTTTTTTAACATTTTAGTATTGTTTCTGTCATTTAGGTTTAGGATGGATTGTCAGCCTTGTTGACAAGCCTACTCAACCCTCTAAGGGTGCCAGGAAGCCAGGCAGGCCTCTGCAGTGCGCTTCCTCTACCCTGGTCACCTAACTCCTCTTTTCTGCTTCTGCAAGTGGCATGGCGGTACCCCATTATATGTGAGAGGTTATCGAAGGGGTGACCCTTGGTGCACCTGAAGACGTCGGAGGGTGGGTATGAGAAGCACGTTCAAACCCCCCGCCGCCACATCACTTATTGCTGCGGTTTAGAGTTTCCCACACTGGACCTTTCCGTTCTTGGCAGACCACACCCACCTATTTTATGTGTTTTTCCTAGCCTATCGGCTGCTTGGCTGGCTACTGAGGGGGCGGGCCCAGTCATTCTCAGCATGGAATTTCCACTATGCGGTCTGTCTCTCTTCTCTTGCGCTATCGCTGCAGTCAGCGCCATCCAAGAGAACCTGTTGTACCTGCTGCAGCCTCCGTCCCCCGAGAATACTGCACCCTCGCAGAATTTGGTCCCTCCCTGACATGCATTTGGAACCTGTCCAGAATCTCCCAGACTATGTCTGAGTCTTAGGAACGCCTGCCATCCCAGAAAGTGGCCCAGATCAATGCTCCCTGGAATGTCCTTTGGGTAACGCACCCTCTGCTACATGATACATCACGTAAGGGATCCAGAAGAGCAAGGGATAGGACCCGCTCTTCTTCTTCAGGTTCTTTACTAGCGTCCCCTGTTAGGATCAGCACTGTGGAACCTGCCTCTGCAGGATCAGACTATGAATCAGTCAGAACACGACAATGGCAAGTCAACAGTCGAGACACCCAAATGGCAGCTGCTTTACAAGACTTGATACCTGCTGACAGGCACAACTTGTTATGGATGACTCCCCCTCCCAGGAAGATGTTTCTTTCCGCTGTCACCAGCGCAAGCCTCTGGTTTTTCCAAACCGCCGCGAATTTGAGGATCTCATCTAAGGAATGGAAGCACCCTGACAGGTACTTGTCCACCTCCAGAAGAATAGATAGATATGTTGTTCCGGTGGATTTGGTTTAATAGTTTGGCTGTTTCTTCTGGTGGACTAGGCTGTCCAAGAGCGCCACCTTTCCTGTGTCAGGTGTGGCATCTCCCGCTGTCATTCGCGATTCTCTTGACAAGAGATTGGATTCTCTTGCCAAATCTGCCTTTGTGGTGGCAGTTTCTAACCTGCGTTCAAACACCCTGGGCTAAACAGGTTCACAAGGGCATTCCTGAAGGAGCTTCTCAGGAAGACCTGGCTGATCTGGCTTCCCAGCTTATCCATGCCTCCAAGTTCTTATGGGTGCGCTGTCTTGAGTCTGCCCGTGTCATTTCTAGAGCGACTGCTAATTTGTTGGCAATACAGCGGACCTTACTATTACTGGTCTTCCCTTTTATGGGGCAGACTCTTTGGTAAGCCTTTGTATGAACTTATATCTGAGGCCACTGGCGTTAAAAATTCCCTCCTACTTCAGAACTATCTTTGATGCCAACAGCCTTCCCACCATCCTGCGAGGTATCTTTCCTCTTGAAACGTCCTTTCTGAGGTTAGAGAATAGGACCAGCCCATCTTGGGACGTCCATCCTTCCATCCTATGCCCTCCTGGCAAAGGCCACTCTTGGCCCCACAAGCCCTCCACTTCCTAGACATCTTCCGTATGAAGATATGTTCCCTCACTCGAGTCTTCTCTTTGGGTGGGGGAAAGACGTCTTTCCTATCAGGCGATATGGGTGGCTCAAGTGGACGATGCTTAGGTTGGAGAGGTGGTGTCAACAGGATACAATGATAGTTGCTGACTCTTCCCCCAGGTCGGTTTTTTCTGTCAACTACGCAATTGAAGGTTCAAGATGGCAATTATCTTTCTGTTATCTACATCCCTGATGTCTACCTCCACATGCCCAAGTGTTTCCTTCTCTTCACTGTCGGTACTTAACATCTCCAGTTTGTTGCCCTCGGGCTCACTACTGCTCCCAGGGTCTTCATTAAGGTCCTGGCGACTATCCTGTCACTTCTCGGTGCCAGGGGAATTACTGTTATCATTTACCTGGACAACCTTTTGGTGAAGGCCTCCTCCAGAGAGAAAAGTCTTTCCAGTTTCAGGATCACCGTAGAAGTCTTCTCTGGTGCCAGCCCAGGGGAAGGAGTTCGTGGGTAGGATTTTTGACACCAGGATGGCCAGTGTTCTCCTCCCAGCAGACCACATCAGTGCCATCCAGGCCATGGTAGCTCTTCTTCAGCAGGATGCTCCAGTCTCCATTCTCTTCAGCTTGCGGGTGCTGGGCAAGATGGTGTCCACCTTCAAGGCCATTCCCTTTGCCCATTTTCACACGATGCCCCTCTAGAGAGAATTCCTTGAAAGCTGGGGCAAATCCCAGGATTCCCTGGACAAATGGACATCATTCCCTGGACATTCTTTATACCCCTTGAGTGGCTGGTCGTCCAAACAGGAGCCAGCCTCTCTAGCCGGGGGGCTTTGTTCGCTCTTCTCACAGTTCAGGGCACAAGCTTAATTGATGAGGAGCTGCTCCAGATCAATCGTTTGGAATTGAGGGACATCTTCCTGGCCAAGCCTGCCAAGGTGTACCATCGTACGTGAAAGGCCTATTTCAATTGGTGTGAGCAACACAGTTTCCATCCCTTGGTGTGTTCCACCCCTAGGAATCTGTCTTTTCTGCAGTCCAGTCTTGATGAGTGCCTTGGCCTTGATTCTCTTAAAGACCAGGTCCCTGTTCTCTCTCTCTCCTCCGTTCCCAAGTAAAGACCTACTTGCAGGTGGCGGCTCACGCCGTCCCTTATTGAGCCATTAGGGAATGTCTTGCTCGATTTTTGTTCTTGGAAGGTTTCCTTCCTTGTGGCATATCCTTCTATCAGACTGGTTTCAGAACTGGTGTCATTATCCTGTAAGTCTACCTTCCTTCTTTTCTCATTGAATTCATCTGGGGACACAGATCCTGCCCTCTTTTCTTTTTCCTAATCCCGGCACTTGTTGGTACTGGTTGTTTTGTTGTTCTCCCGGGACCATGGATGTTCTGTTTGCTTTACTCCTGCTGATTTTGTACAAGTGTCTGTGGGAAAGGTATGGCCTGCCAGGGACGAAGCCAACGCTCTTTTTCCTACCTAGTGTCAGTCTCCTAGTGACCAGGACCTATACTCATGGGGCTGTCACTCCCCCAATAAATGCAACGAGAAAAGGATTTCACGGTGAGTACAAAAAATAACGTTTTTCTAAAATCCTCTATACACGGTGCTGTGACAACCAGAGACAAATTGCTGCCAACCATATTTATTTTTACACTTTTTTAGTGAGTGGAATGAGCCAGATCGAACAGCTTTGCAGTTTCCTCTCATTGCCCAGCAACCTCATCAGCATATTTCAGCAAAATCCCCAAGTGACGGATACACTCATCAATAGGTAATTGCCAAACTATCCAAAAAGCTTGAATTCTCCTTAATCTAGACTCCCATAAGGTGATAAGTCCGGAAATTTACATTGTTTACTATATGCCTAGAATGCTCCTGTTTGTCCTCGCCTCTCTGGTCTCCCCTGCAGCCTCACCTCTCTTTTTTACTCTTGTATTCATTATCATGTCAGTTTTAGGGTGCATTCGCACGTGGCAGATTTTTTTTAATTAGTTTTATTTAAGATGTTGCAAACGGGATGAAATGGTATACATAGATACATCAAATGTACAGTAAAAGGAATATGTTCAATCACATACAATATAATAATCAAAGTGCAAAAGCAACATTCAAAATAGTTTTTCTATTTTACAAAACCATCAGATTTGTTACAGAAATTTCTGCGACCGTCCCATTCATCTGGATGGGTCTTGCCGAAATCTGTACAAAAGCTGCAAATACAACCCCATTCACATGTATGGAATCAAGTTTTCCATTGCAAAAACTTCTGCAACAAATATGCCATGTGTGGACATACCCTTATAGTGACTACTTCTGCATCGCCTGCAATGATGTGTATAAAAGTAGTGACTACCCAGCATTCCTTTAGCAGATGTCAGCCCAGGTACAGGATGCTGAGCTGTAAAAAAAATAGTCTAGGCTCTGAAATATTAACAGATTTTTGTATTATGTGTTCCGAATTTATTGCAGATGTGTTTAGTTAAATCTGTACCTTCTTCTTATTTTATTTTGTAAGTTGGTGTAAACACAAGGAGGTGAGAAGTTTTTTGGATGTTGAACGAACTGCTATCAGGTAAACTTTCTTCAACAGTATTTATCATGGTTTGTAAAGCTTCTTTCTTTGGCCTACAACTTGTTAAAAGTCAACTGATCTACATATGGCATTCGGCAAATAGTCATAAAATCCGTTCACCCGATGGAACAGTCGGGCATATTATAAAAATAAATTTATAATTGAATGATCTACTAAACTCATTTTGTTCAGAAGAGTCTTGTTTCTGTACTACGCTGCACTATAAAATGACCTGCCGGAGAATGATATCTTTGATTTAGGGCATCCATTAGATGATTTAATAGTGATAATCTAGTGGTTGCTATTGCATCTGTTTAGCAGTTTGCCCCAATTCATGGGCATCTTTTCTTAAAACTTTGCATTGTGCTGTTTCTCTGTCATTTCAGCTGGAAATGTATGAATAAATTAACAACAACCTCTGTTGAAGGAGCATGTCCCTACACCAATTGATATTGTCCAGTTAGTGCTGACCGTGTCAGACTGTGTAGGGACACACCCTATTGACAAGGTTAACAATTTATTAAGACATTTCCAGGAAGAATAACAGAGGAATGACTCAATGAAGAGTATTAAGAAAAGGTGATCCACACTTATTGTTTTATGCTAAATACCAGAAATTACTAAAACTGACCAGTCAGGAGAGCTGACACGTCATGCTACACATAAGAGCTGACCGGTCCTCTTTACTATACTACACAGGAGAGCTGACACGTCCTGTTTACTATACTACACAGGAGAACTGACAGATCCTCTATACTACACCACACAGGAGAACTGACAGCTCCTTTATACTACACCACACAGGAGAGCTGACAGCTCCTCTATACTACACCACACAGGAGAGCTGACAGCTCCTCTATACTACACCACACAGGAGAGCTGACAGCTCCTCTATACTACACCACACAGGAGAGCTGACAGCTCCTCTATACTACACCACACAGGAGAGCTGACAGATCCTCTATACTACACCACACAGGAGAGCTGACAGATCCTCTATACTACACCACACAGGAGAGCTGACAGCTCCTCTATACTACACCACACAGGAGAGCGGACAGCTCCTCTATACTACACCACACAGGAGAGCGGACAGCTACTCTATACTACACCACACAGGAGAGCGGACAGCTACTCTATACTACACCACACAGGAGAGCGGACAGCTCCTCTATACTACACCACACAGGAGAGCTGACAGATCCTCTATACTACACCACACAGGAGAGCGGACAGCTACTCTATACTACACCACACAGGAGAGCGGACAGCTCCTCTATACTACACCACACAGGAGAGCTGACATATCCTCTATACTACACTACACAGGAGAGCTGACAGATCCTCTATACTACACCACACAGGAGAGCTGACAGATCCCCTATACTACACCACACATGAGAACTGACAGATCCTCTATACTACACCACACAGGAGAGCTGACAGCTCCTATATACTACACCACACAGGAGAGCCGACAGCTCCTCTATACTACACCACACAGGAGAGCTGACAGCTCCTCTATACTACACCACACGAGAGCTGACCGCTCCACTATACTACACCACACAGGAGAGCTGACCGCTCCTCTATACTACACCACACAGGAGAGCTGACAGATCCTCTATACTACACCACACAGGAGAGCTGACAGCTCCTCTATACTACACCACACAGGAGAGCTGACAGATCATCTATACTACACCACACAGGAGAGCTGACAGCTCCTCTATACTACACCACACATGAGAGTTGACAGATCCTCTATACTACACCACACAGGATAGCTGACAGCTCCTCTATACTACACCACACAGGATAGCTGACAGATCCTCTATACTACACCACACAGGAGAGTTGACAGCTCCTCTATACTACACCACACAGGAGAGCTGACAGCTCCTCTATACTACATCACACAGGAGAGCCGACAGCTCCTCTATACTACACCACACAGGAGAACTGACGGATCCTCTTTACTACACCACACAGGAGAGCTGACAGGTCCTCTTCACTATACTTCACAGGAAAGTGGAAGGTCCTCCTTTATAGGTTGCTTTAGTGAAAAAAATAATTCTGTTATTTCTCCTTCAAAGTTACCCACGAGAATCCAACAAACTAATAGATTTGCCAGAAGATTACAGTAGTCTGATCAATCAAGCATCAAATTTTTCGTAAGTACAAAAATCAGAATATCATGCGTAGAATTTTGTTTGCAGTTAAAGGGGTTTTCCGGGACCTTGGTATTGATGGCCTATTCTTAGGATAGGTCATAACTATCAGATCGGTGGGGTCTTACTCCCGGCACCCTCATGATCAGCTGACGGAAAAGGCCCTTTAGTCCCGTTCATTGTTTACTTGGCACTGTGGTGTACATTTAGTAGTGGCTGCACTTGGTATTGCAGTACCAGGCACAGCCTCTACAAATTTTATGGTGCTGTGCCAAGTAAACAATGAAGAGTGAGCGGCACTGACCAGAGCACCACAGCCCTTTTATTCAGCCAATCGGTGGTGGTGCAGCGATTCGGACCCCCAATGATCTGATATTGTTATTGACATCAGTATCAAATTTCCAGGTAACCTCTTTAATGTTTGAAATTATTAAAAAGAGATTTGTAATTTTCCTTTTTTATTATATTTGACTTAGATGTCCAAAATCAGGGGGAGATAAGAGCAGAGCCCCCACACTATGTCTGGTTTGTGGTGCCATGCTTTGCTCTCAGAGTTACTGCTGCCAGACTGATCTGGATGGAGATGACGTGGGAGCCTGCACTGCGCACACTTACACTTGCGGCTCAGGGATGGGGATCTTCCTCAGGTCAGTAGTGCTCCATCATCTCTTGCACCATCTTTAAAAGCTAGATCAGATTAAAAGGGGTTTTACGAGACTTTATTGATGCCCATCTGTAAGTAATGTCAGTAATGCTCTATGGTGAAAAATATTGTCTGAAAATACTTTTTACGAAATTGATTATGATACAGCAGATGTGGATAAGATATGGATAGTTTCCCTTTAAGTAGAAGTGCTTTTTAAATGGTAATATCAGGGGGATGCAGTTTAATTACTTTAACTTTTGTTTAATTGTCAGTCATTGATTACGGAATTATTTTGTTAATTATATCAATATTTGTGCTTTTTCAGAGTAAGAGAATGTCAGGTCCTCTTTTTGGCTGGTAAAACCAAGGGCTGTTTCTATGCTCCTCCTTACCTGGATGATTATGGAGAGACTGATCAAGGACTCCGGTATGCCAACGTATTTTAAGGAGCAGAATTATAGCTGGGCCGGGGGAAATGTTAGAGTGTGCCTGACCTCTTAAAAAAGTTTGACATGTCATAAAAAACAAAAAGACGGCGCCACCTTGTGCAGATCAGTAGGTAGAGGTGAGGCAAAGTAGCAAGAAATGTGCTCACCTGGAAAAGGAGGTTTTAAGGCATGTAATAACCACAGTGCTGCTGCCAGATCCGAGTCGGTATCCAGATGGGACCACTTAGGTAGAGAGAAGTGCAGGAGAAAAGGTGGATCTTTTCAGGGGCGCTGCTGTGTGGTGAAAATGATGAGAACGGAGTCCGGAGGTATTAATAATAGGTTCAATTTATTGTGAGTGGCTACGCGTTTCAACGATGAACAATCGTCTTCCTCAGGCCTGAGGGCACAGTGCTCAGCAGAGTGCTTCTGCCCCTTCAGCTGTGTGCATGGACCCCCACATATTTTTATTTTTTTTAAATTACAGGTATACTTATAGTGGATCTGTCTTTATATGATGGTGCCCTATTTAAGGTCAGCATAGTATGGGGACAGGCCTTCTCTACTGTTAGCCCAAACGGCACAAAAACATACTGTGATTTTTGGCAATAGAGCCTAATGAAGAATACATTGTACTCCTAGTTTTGAGTCTGCCGTATTCATGAGGGGAGCACTCCCCTGCCTTTCACAGCCACTCGGACCAATCTGCCTATACATAGTGATATTTCACCTACTCGCAGGAAGATGAGCATTTTACGAGTCTTGGAAAGCTGAGTGGCAGCCCCTTGTACACTATAATGACAGCCATATTAGTTATAACTCAGCTTTTCCTGATACAGATATAGTAAAGATACAGCTGAATAGAATTTTAAACAGTATAGCAGAAGAGGACGACTCAAAAACGTACTGATAATTAATTAATTAATTGATTTATTGATTGATTTATTTAAAATAGTATCATCATGGGGACAATCCCTTTCCATATGCCCTCTTATATTCTCCTCCATGCTGCTAACAAAGAGCATCTCTCGCTCTGATAGGCCCGGACGTCCATATATTACATGGTAGGCCATTTGTTTGATTGGCTGTCATGTAATACTGCATATCCCCTGTAGTGGCCAGCCGCAACCTCCCATGGGGATTACAGCGGATATCTGGGGGTTTCTGAAGCCGGATACACGGTTTAAAGCCAATTGCTGGACCGTCTTTATTTTTAAATGGGTTGTGCACAGTTTGTACTAACATTAAAATTTCTGTCTCTTTAGACGTGGGAATCCTCTACATCTCTGCAAAGAGCGTTTCAAAAAGATCCAGAAGCTATGGCAGCAGCACAATATCACAGAGGAGATCGGACACGCACAGGAAGCAAATCAAACGCTCGCTGGCATCGAATGGCAGCATTTATAATGCAGGCACATGGTCTTTGTTATTCTGTCTGTCCTTTTTTTATTTGTTTTTTTCTTTTTTTTTCTTTGTTTTTTAGCAGCTCCATTTTCTAAAAAAGAAGGGGAAAAAAAAAGCAAAAATAGAAAACTCCACTGTTATTTTTTTCAGTCAGATCTTTAATTTATATTTCATTGTCTAGTTTATGGAATAAAGCGGAATTTTCTTACAATACTATAAACATCATATCTATGTCAGATTTCCAAATTCTCTCATTTTACCCTTCCGTTATAAGAAGTGATAAAATCTGTAGAAGTTTCTTAAAGGGACATCACCATAGGAATTGTGTAGACTTGCGAACCATATAAAGGTGTGACCAGTTTTTATGATCGTGTCCTTTTAAAGTAGCTGTAATCTGCATTATACCCATTAAAAGCCCTCATTTTTTTGGTCATGTCTTTTTGCTTTTAGGGCTATTACCGCTTCAGCAAATGTTAGTCTTTGTATTATAAAAAGTTCTACAATTTTTCTTTATCAATTCCTCGCAGTTTCCAAGATCTCTACTTGCTGCCATTGAATAGAACTTTGATTGTTTACTTCCAGTGAATAAAAATCTGATTTTCATCCCATGGGCGCAAACCATGAAGGTTTCCTTTGAATTGCAGCAAGCAGTGATCTTGAAAACCATGAGAAATTCCTTATACAAAGAATAAACGATATTTGCTGAAACCCGAATACCCGTGCAATGCTTAATGAAGTAAAGCAGCCATTAAGGCAATATAATATAGAGCCATCAAATGCATTTATTGCTTAATAGGATCTAACTCGCAAATATGACTTAACTTTTGCTTCCAAAATGCTACCGAGTGTCCAAATAAGATGTTCACCAGAGAAAGGGAACTTGGTTTTAAAGGGGCAGTTTACATTAGGCCACTTCCGCCCACAAGGCCAACATGTAAACAACTGGTTGTCCTATAATATGTCCTATACAGATGTGTCCCTATTTACATAGGGGTATATGGTAATGTGGAAATAAAATTCTTCATCTCTATATTCTCCCATAGTGATACACAGATATTTTAGGACACATCCTAAGATGACCAGATCGTTTACTTTCTGTCATATTGTGAGCAGAACTACATCACAGGAGAGCTAAAGGGAGCATATCATACATATATACCGTATATCATATACATCATACACACCCTACACTACTTTTCTTTGTCCCCTCACTCAAGCTGCGCTTACATTTCAGCTACACTTGTGATAACATTGACATCTCTGTCTAACATGCAGACGGCATTTGATTTTTTTTTCCCCTGTCTGTGTCCAGATACATAATATGAATATAATCATGTCAGTCTGCAGGTCTATGGTAAAACCCATAGTCTTCATAACTCTTAGGCCTCATGCATGTGACTGTATTAGGACTCTGTACAACCTCTGAGTTGTACAAAGCTGTAATAGGGCAACCATAGACTTCTATAGGGCCCTAGTGTACCTCCATATGCCTCCAATTTCATACAGAATCAGACTGAAAAATAAATGGTGGCATGCTCCATCAGATGCCATATGCAATGCTTTTAGAAGAGAATATCTTTGAAGTACAGTGCCGCACGGAGCACCACACAGCCAGCACAACGTAGTACGAAGCTGTAGGGGATGCCGTGGGCCACTGTACAGCCTCCCGGACATGCTTCTGCTTTGTGCATGAGGTCTTATAGTGCATTTCTTGACTGCAGGCATTAAATAGGATTCTACCCTGTTACCTAGGGTTAAATCATCTATAAAATGTACGTTCTGCTTTGGAAAAACCATTAAGATCAAGTAGAATATAACCTGCAAATAAAGTCTGTAATATGCTACATTAGACGACATTGCTCCATAGTTTATTCTGTATTTTTCTGGAGCATTGATGGTCTTGGTCCCAGCTGCAATGTACTGTAAGTTTTATAATTGCAGTGCCGCTCGCTTCTCTAGGTGGCGCCATCCGTGTTGTACAGGGTTAGGCAATCTGAATAGCGCCACCTAAAGGAAAAAGCCGTTAAACAAAAACAGCACCGATGCCTAATGAAGTGTTGTTCCGGTATTCTGATGGATGCACGGTGTTTGACTTTTTAGGCCAATTTGCAGGCACCTATAGTGACATACTCATTTTCTTTAGGGTCGTCTTTATTAGTCCATGCCCATGTCTGTGATTCTTTCACTCATCCTTTGCATATAAGGAAGATCTTTCAAAGTAATTCTGAATTAAGCTAATTGCCCCGGAACACACATTATATCACTGACTACCAGGTAGTCTTACTATAAAACTTGTATTCATGACATCCTAAAAAGGGTCACTCACCATACAGAAATCTAATCCTCTGGGACTCCATATTTTTCTTCTGATCCGTTCGGTAATCTTCCATTTACCCCCCTCCTCCTTCCGCTTGCTTTCTTGCCAGGACGTTTGGCACATTGGTGATATAGCTGTGAATGTTTTGGATTTGTAATCATTTATCAATTGTAGTGGTGTGACTTGTAGAGGGATGAACCTGTTCTGTTTGGAAAAGCCATGTCATTTAATAGTGCATCTACTGGACGCAGCCATTTATGTGACCGCGCCAATAATTATGGGGATGCTTCCATTGTGGCGCTATCGCAAGATCCCGATAGTCTGGAAATTTCTCTGGTCTGGTATATGACTAAAAGCAGAAGTCCAATCCCTTCAGCAGCAGAATTGCATTGGTGCTGATCTACCAGAATACTTATCGTCTCCCTTAGGCCTTATTCACACGGCCGCGTTCGGTCGGTGAGATATGGACCGTCTGTTGGCCGCATTTCCCGGACCGAACACCGTTCAGGGAGCCGGACTCCTAGCATCGTAGTCATCCATGACGCTGTGAGTCACTGCCTCCCTGTGGGAACACTGTCCCGTACTGAAAACATGATTACAGTACGGGACAGTTGTCCCGCAGCGAGGCAGGGACTCCTAGCGTCGTACATAACTATGATTCTAGGTGCCCGGCTCCCTGAACTGTGTTCGGTCCAGGAAATGTGACCAACAGACGGTCCGTATCTCATGGACCAGACACAGCCGTGTGAATAAAGCCTTAGACAAACCCTATTAAGGCAAGCTAAACTAATATAATAAGGGTCCCTAGCTCAGGACCCCCTTCTATAAGCTAGTGCCACAGCAACCATAGTTCACAGCGCTTGAGTTAATAAGTCATACACCCATTGAAGTCATTGGGGGTTTTGTGGAGTATTTATACAGCAAATGCCATACACTTGAGATAGTGTTGACATTTTATACAACCCTTTTTTTTGGGGGGACTATTGGAGAGAACCCTTATATGATCCCCCCCAAAAGTCCACAGACACCTGATTATTGGCGTCTTGCTAACAATTTGATAGAGCGTGGACTCATGATTAGCGGTTCTGGCACAAAGTGGCTGCATCCGGGATCACAAATCTGCATTAACCCTTTAAATCCCTTTAAAGGACTTTTCTTTTCTTCGTTATTTAGCCCATTAACTCTTGAAGACTCACTTTCCTCTTTCAGCATGTATTTATGTCTAATGTAGAAATATTCATGTAAAAATATGTATGAATGGAATTCAATTTGGAAAAGTTTTAATTCTTTAATATACATAAAAATTCTTGTAATATTTGAATGTAACATATGTATAAAAAAAAAACAACACACGACTTATCCAAAATAAATGAATTAGCTGTTGCCGCTTTTGTTGTCCTCTTACTGACGACCTCTATGTTCTGCTGACTAGGAGTCCACAGGCTCAGGGTTGAAGTAGCCCAGATATGTCAGCGCTAAGCCGGGGATTACCTGGATACTTGTATCACGGGCAGGTAGGACCAGAATGTAAAGGTGATTATGATATTAGTCCTAATAAGAGCCAGGTAACGCTTACTCATCGCTTTAACAAATTCGTGCAGAGTAGGCACTTTGGTTAAAGTCAGCGGGGTCAGTGCCAAGACTAGTATAACTGCAGGGTGCATGGTACAACTATGGCATAATGCCATTTTGGATACCAGGCAGCGCTGTGTCATATGTACCAATGGTCAGAATGTATGAGGATGAACAATCACTAGTAAAAAAAAAAAATTATGTAAAAACTCATGTTACATTTTAATGACGCTGGCGTTATTAGAAGCGTTTTTGATGCAGTTTAAATTGCTAAAAAATTTCTGTGTGTGAAGAAGGCCTTAGGGTACGGACACACAGGACGGATACGCTGTCTGCGTAAAAGTACACGTTTCAGTCCTGGAAGTGCCAGGAAAGGCCGCTCGAAAAACCGTGCCAAATTGTAGTGCAGTTTTTCCGGCGGCATGTCCGCTGCGGAAATACTGTAGGAAACAAAAAGTTTATACTTACTACCTGGGCCTTGTCATTGCGATGCGCCCCCTGTTCTGACGAGAGTCCGGCCTCCTAGGATGACACACTGGTCCTTGTGATGCATGGGATTAAACGTCATCCCAGGAGTCCGGGCAGCGCTTATAACACCGGATTGCGTCACTACGACGTCGGCCGGGGGTAAGTATACGTTTTTGTTATTAATGTTAAATTGACATGCAGCGGCTTAAATAACCACACCGCAGGTCAACTTATACACGTTTTTTTCCGCGTATTTTTTCCGCTGTGTGTGGATGAGATTTGTTCAAACCTCGTCTACTCTGCTCCTACTGTGATATGCTGCAGATCCACAGTGTTTATGCCCAGTGTGTTCCTATCCTTAAAGATTTTATCCAAAACTATACCACCCATACCCCTTCGCCACCATTCAGAGATTTTCATCGATGACCATCTATTCTAGATCATTTTTGGACGGATTTCCCCTTTTTCAACCTGGATGGATGACGAGAGGATATAGGTTATCCACAAATACACAATATGGCTGTTCTCATCATGCAATGTAGTGAACCCATATCCACATAAGACTTACCTGCTGACATGACTGGTTTTTCCCAGGGCACAGCACGCTTCTGAGTAATGCCCGTAGTGTTGGGCTGAGTTTACATGTCACGCTTTGAATGCAGTTTTTTCCTGTGTGTTTTGGTGGGTAGAGAAAAGGCTGTCTTTAGGGCCTGTTCTTCACAAATGACGTAATAAGAATCCTACCATAGGAAAAATTCTATACTGATATATGATCACTACACGTTAAAGGCCTGAAGCCGGAGGCTGCACTACTGAGAGATTCTGATGACATCATTTCCTGTTCTATCAGGTGCGGTGTTGTCACTGAGACCTTGAATGCCTCCAAATCATCCGCATGCCCCAATATTCACTATTCAACTCCGGTAAGAGGTACATACTATTGTATTTGGGGATATCTTCTCACGTGGTAAAGCGGTTACTTTGTTTTGGGCTGAACATTGATGATAAAATGACAACTAGTTGCAGGTGTCTGAGGAGATCCTTCAAATGAGACAACCAATATGGAGGACTTCCTGTGGTCATTTTTGCAAAAATGTCAGTCGCAGCAAGAAAACTGCAACCAAAATGCCTCAAGTAAGTAAATAAAACATAATTACCAAACTTTGGCTGCTGCTGAAGATCAAACCAAACATAAAATTCTACAATCGCTGTAGTTACGACACATTGGCGTCCTGTAGTTAGTCAAGCAACCACTAGGGGGCGGTGATTACAAACAGCACAGGTTACATTGAGTTGCAGTCAATTCTATTTGCCATCGGTACTCGTTTTATTGTGGTCACTATAAATGTATAACCCCTGCATAGGTATAAACATCTGGTCTGGTCAAACGGGTCTTTTACTAAAGTTATATTGACATTTCATAAAAATCCATTGGTGACAGTTTCAAACAATGTTGCACACAGTTGACTCAATAAGCTTGTCATTTTGTCATATTCCTGAATCATAAAATATACAAACAAAATGACATTTAAAAATGTTTCAACTATATTGAAACTTTGATTTATCCTCCTTACCCAGAAGCCCCTGGTAGGAGTGATCGACCCTGATCGGCACCCACCAGTATTCAGCATTGTTTAGCATGTGGGCTAAGGTCAAATTCCACTCCCAAACCGACTTGTATAGTCGCTTCGGCTTATATGTGAGCACCTCTACATAACGCATTGAACGACTGTGGTTGAGATTATCGGGGGAAGGGTTAAATTTACACAAACCGGTTCTAGATCAGCCAACTATCGATTTACGTTCTACCAACATGTCACTTCTTGCCTCAGGTCCCTCCAATGAGTCCTTTCTATGTGTTAAAATATATATGTAGTACAGTACAGCAAGCCTTCCTTTCAGCCTGGGATAATATGAGAATTCCTTATTGTATATTATGTATGTGCACTCATTTAAAGGGGCAGAGTCCAATTATAATAATGAAATCCCCTTTCTGGAAATAAAAAAAAAAAACAATTGTAATTTACGGTTTGTTCTATATACACACATCAAACGTGTATAAAACGTCATTTGCTATATTTACGTGATTGTGAGACTATTTTATGTCTGTATTTCTGCAGATTCAATATGTATTATTGCATCATAAATGGGGACATTTTTGAAACTTTGGAGGTTTGCACTTCTGTTGTTAAATATTTTTTTCAAAAGTAAAAATTTTCACATTTGAAAAAGATGACTTATTAAGAAAGTCCTGGTTAGTCCTGATGTTCAGCTGACGGTGGCCACTGCTGGGATCTTGTCTCCTCCATCACCTTCAGCGGTTTCCACCTGGTTCTTCTTACCCAGACTTTTCAGGAATCCCAAGGAAGATGTGACCGTCTCTTTCAGGCTTTTCTCTAGGAGCCAGCCCTCACTTTCACATTCAGGATCTTCGGGGTTTGCTATGCTGTCCAAGCAGGTGTGCAAGTAACGGAGCCCAATCATGTCGGCCATCTGCAGAGAATATTCAACAAGAGCTTATCAGTAGACCAGGAGGGATATTGCAAGACATCTGCTAAGACCCTGTTCACATTGGCACTGTTTTCTGTTCCATTAGGGTTCCGTTTTTTTTTTTACAGCAAAAATAGTGTAGTCTGTAAAAGCAACTGAAACCATCAGGATCTGTCTGAAAATGGAAACATATTTTCCTGGCATCTGTTAAGGTCCTTTTACATTGGCCAATATGCGCCATAAAAACGAGCGCCGATCAATGAGACAGCTCGTTGATCGGCGCTCCTTTCACACGGAGCAATGATTGGTTATGTATGGGAACGAGCAATTGTTACTACGATCGTTCGTCCCTATACGTTTCCATCCTGTCGGGAGGGAGATGTGCTGCCAACAGCGATTAATATTTATTGCTGCATAAACAAAAAGATCAGCCGATGAACAATCATTTGCTCTTGATCGGCTGATTGTTGCCCGATCATTGGTCCATGTAAAAGTGCCTTTACTGTAAAGAGACAGTGATGTTCTAGGGAAATCTATGAGCGACAAATTAGTTAATGGGGTAGATATACTAAGCTGTCTACAATTGACAGCATAAAGTTTTTGGTTGGTGAATTTTAAGCCACACCCTTTACCAGCTAAGCCACTCCCCCTTTTCGAGACCTTTTAAAAGTGTCTAGTGAGGTGCAAACATCTGTTCTTAAATTAGTCTAGAAATGAATTGCAACAAAATTTAGACGCAGACTCAGTAGTAAATCTGACCCGATTTTTTAATCTATTGAGGCTGCAATTTTTCTTAAACTGGTTTCTAAATAACTAAATATAGCCCTTTCCGCCAATCGTGATCCAAGAGGGCTCATAGGGCGGCAACTTCCGCGTCCATTGTCTCAATGCTACTCCCTAACAAAAAACTCTTAGGGGGGATTCACAAGAGCGTGTATTCGGTCCGTGCGGGCCGCGTGGTTTTCACGCGGCACGCATGGACCAATACAAGTCTATGGGGCAGTACAGACAGTCCGTGCTTTTTGCTCAGCGTTTGTCTGCTGCGCAAAAAGCGCGACAGGTTCAATAACTCTGCGTATTTCGCGCATCACGCACCCTTTGAAGTCAATGGGTGCGTGAAAATCACACGCACCACACGGAAGCACTTCCGTGGGACGAGCGTGATTCGCGCAACAGCAGTGAAAAGGATGAATGAAAACAGAAAAGCACCACGTGCTTTTCTGTTTCCGAACATCCAAACGGAGTGTCTTTGCGATGAGCGAAGCCAGACAAGCGTACCGAACTTCACCGGGTTCGGCCAAACTCGTTTTGGCCGAACCCGGCCAAAAAATTATCGGTACGCGACGTCAGGAGATAGTCACTGTCCATGGTGCTGAAAGAGTTAAACTGTTTCAGCACCATGGACCGTGACTTCCGATCCCAATATACATGAACCTGTAGAAAAGTTCTGACTTACCGTTAACTCCCGGCTTCTTCCTCCAGTCTGACCTCCCGGGATGACAATTAAGTCCAAGTGACAGCTCCAGCCAATCACAGGCCAAGCATAGGCTGCTGCGGTCACATGGACTGGCGCGTCATCCAGGGAGGTGGGGCCCGATGTCAAGAGAGGCGCGTCACCAAGGACGCGTCACCAAGGCAACGGCCGGGAAGTTCTCGGTAAGTACGAAGTTTTTCTTTTTTTTCTACAGGTTTTGCGATATTGTGTTCGGCATTCACTGTCGAGGCTGCTGAAAGAGTTAGCTCTTTCAGCACCTTGGACAGTGACGGCCGTCGACTAGCCTCATCTCTATGATGCCGGCTGCGCGAAAATCACGCAGCCGCGCATCAGACACGGATGTCACACGCAGCTGTCAAATGGTTTTTGCGCGCGCAAAACGCTGCATTGTTTGCGCGCGCAAAAACGCAACGCTCGTGTGAATCTGCCCTTAAGGTGAGGGCTCCATTTCAACTTTTGTTTGGGAGGGGGTCCCAGTATAATTGCAATATTTCCCAATGTGGCCACTTGGGTTGATCACAGGAATCTTGACTATGTCGAAAATCTTGCAATTGTCATGCAACTTTTTCTCCCCTAGGAAACCATTGAGGTTGTGCACGAGGCGCAGCAATGCTGTGATTGTACCGGGACTCGCTGACGATTCTGAGACAGAAACCCATAAATTGACTCACTGCTGATTTTAAAATTCTACAACGTGTAGATGACATTATTTGTGATTTCATTGACTTTGCTTGTACTCTATTGCTCTGCAGATTTGCATGCGGCCTAAGGCTGGGTTCACACGACCTATTTTCAGGCGTAAACGAGGCGTTTTATGCCTCGAATTACGCCTGAAAACACGGCTCCAATACGTCGGCAAACATCTGCCCATTCATTTCAATGGGTTTGCGGATGTACTGTGCCGACGACCTGTCATTTTACGCGTCGCTGTCAAAAGACGCCGCGTAAAATAACAGCCTCGGCAAAGAAGTGCAGGACACGTCTTGGAACGTAATTGGAGCCGTTTTTCATCCGTAATGGACGCCCCGCAAAACGCGAGTACGAGCAATTACGTCTGAAATGCAGGAGAAAACAGCTCCGTAATTTCAGACGTAAATGCAGTTATCGTGTGCACATACCCTAAGGGTGCAGTCACATGTGTAATTGCCCCTATTTTACAATATATTTTACAATGTGCTATGGGAAAAATATTACACATCAGACAGATTTCTAAATTTGTTGCGTTACGGAATGTTTTTACTGTCGGCATACATTGTAAAGCTTTCTGCTGTATATTTTTACGTTGCGGAAATACAAAACAAATCCACTACTTGTGGCTACACTCTAAGGCCGGATTCACACAAGTGTGTGCGTTTTGCGTGCGCAAAAGGCACTTAACAGCTCCGTGTGTCATCCCGTATGATGCGCGGCTGCGTGCTTTTTGCGCAGCCGCCATCATTATGACACTCCGTTTGGATGTTTGTAAACAGAAAAGCACGTGGTGCTTTTCTGTTTTCATTCATAGTTTCACTGCTGTTGCGCGAATCACGCTCGTCCCACGGAAGTGATTTTCACGCACCCATTGACTTCAATGGGTGCGTGATGCGCGAAATAAGCACAAAGTACGGACATGTCGTGAGTTTTTCGCAGCGGACTCACGCTGTGTAAAAATCACGCACATGTCTGCACGGCCCCATAGACTAATATAGGTCCGTGCGTTGCACGGACGTATTTCCTGTTCGTCTGAATAAGCCCTTAGGGTATGTGCACACGTAGTGTTTTCAGGCGTATTTCGGGGGGCGTTTACGCCTCGAAAAACACCTGAAAAAATGGAAGCAGAACGCCTACAAACATCTGTCCATTGAAAAGATACCCACGAAAAAGAAGTGCATGTCACTTCTTGAGCCGTTTTTGGAGCCGTCTTTCATTGATTCTATAGAAAAACCGCTCCAAAAACGGATGTGAAAAACGCGAGTTGCTAAAAAAAAATAAATCAGGAGCTGTTTTCCCTTTTCCTTGAAAATCGCTCTATTTTCAGACGATAGGAATACCCCTTTACTTAAATAATCAGATTCACAGTCTATTCTCAGCACGGCATTATGCATTGAAAGAACCTATTAGAAACCAAAATAACGGATCTGTCAACAACAACTTATTGACGGTTTCCATGTACCAACTGAATAAAAAAAACGTAAAGGAAAGTAAAATCACAAAAAGGAAATGAAATATAATACCAACATAATACTTTTGACATTTGCTGACTTTATAGCCAATGTTGCTCAAAGGCCAGAGCTTCCTTTTAAGGCTGTGTTCACACAGAGTTTTTTGCAGGAGGAAAATTCCTCCTGCAAAAACTGCTCCAGACGTTTTTTGCACAGTGGTTTGACAAAAACTCGTCAAAACACTCGTCGAGGCGTTTTTTTCCTGTTTCGGACTGATTGAAATGGGGTTTTGAAGGCGGAAACCGCTTCAAGATGGGTCATGTCGCTTCTTTTTACCGCGACGCGTTTTTTTGCTCGCGGTAAAAGAACTCGTCCACCTCCCATTGAAATCAATGGGAGGCATTTTCGGGCGGTTTTTGACGAGTTTTGCGGCGCGGTTTCCGCGTCAAAAAGCTCATCAAAAAACTCTGTGTGAACATAGCCTAAAGGGGTTGTGCAGAATTTTTAATAAAAAAAAAAAGTCTGTCTCCTTCCAGAAATAGCGCCACACCTGTCCATAGGTTGTGTCTGTTATTGCAGCTCCGCTATATTGAAGTGAAGGGAGCTGAGCAGCCATACCACGCACAACCTGTGGACAAGCAGCCATCTTTTTCTAATCCTCTACATCCCCTTTAGGTGTGAACACTGCAAAATATCCAGCTAGATTTTCCGTACAGATATTCCACAGCGTATTACAGTAGCGGCAAAGTGGATAACATTGAAAACAATCTCGTCCACACTGCAGGAAAAACCCGCTGAAAGCAGCTGTGGAAATTGATCTTTGGTGCGGATTTTAAACTGGTGACGTTAATTTCTCTTGTGAAAACGCTGCGGAAATTCTGCTCTGAATTTTTCCGCAGCGTGTGGATGAGATTTGATAAATCTCACCCACTTTGCTGCTACTGTATTCTACTGCGTATTTTCCATCTGCAATTCCGGACGAAAAATACGCATCAATTCCGTTACATGTGGACGAGCCCTTACGGTCAGTAAATATAAATATTTGTTTACAATGAAAACTTGATAACGTTCAACTGCCACAATTTCAAGAGCGTTCTGATACACAAGCTGTGCCAGTTGGACATTATCAGGACAGAATACTTCTATTCACTGACTACAAGCAGAGATCTTCAAAACAGTAATGAATTAAAACACAAAGGGGCGATCTATTAAATCTCATGCAAAAGAATAGTGGGGTAGTTGCCCATGGCAACTAATAAGGTTGCTACATTTTATTTAAGGGCCTTTCAAGAGTGGGTGGAATCTGATTGGTTACCATGGGCAAAAACTTTACTTTTCCTTTGCACCAGTTTTGATACATGTCCCAATTTGGGAAATATGTTAGAAAATTGGATTATGTATATGTTATAGCATTTTGGTGTATAAAATTAAGATATATTTAAAAATATATATATTTCGAAACAAAAATTTGCATAACGTCTATTTACATAAAAGTGGAAAACCCCTTTAAGAGAGAGACATTTTCTCTGAGGGGCATATGTAAAACCTGCAAATGTCCCCAAATGCAACAACAATTGCTAGATGTGTCTTTTACCTCCATTATCCAGACGAGTAACACCAGAGCTCCCATGGAGCTCATCATGCTGGTGTAGTAGTTCAGCAGAGCTTCCTTACAGCCCCTGTTCCACAAGTTCAGTTCTTCCGTCTGATGGTCGTAGCTGTAGTGGGCAGAGTTATTGGTCACCTGCATCTGGATGCAAGGTCGGGGGGAGTTGGGGTTACAGCAGCTGAATGGTACGCCATCAATCAAGAATTTGCCATCCACGTTACTTTTAATCCGGCTACGATGAAAAAAATAGAGAAAAAATTTGCAAGATATTACAACACAAGGATGTATTTCCCTTTAAATATGGAATACATTGTTCATATCTTTAGTCTTGATGACTGGACTGCACAAGTTGGCCATATAAGTCTAAGGATGTCGGCAGAACCCACCAGGATCGTCCATATTGGATTTACTTTGAGTCTTTTGTTAACCCGTTGATGGACATGCCCAGCATTGTTCTCTTAGTGGAAGCCTAGTCTCAACCTTCATTTCCAACCCTGGCTTTGGACCCATACGTTACTATTCCATGGTCAACCTCTTGGATGGAGTCCTCAACCTGTTGACCTTATGGGATAGCCCTCCGTTTTGATTGACCAAGCTGATGAATGTCAACTTTCTGTTGACCCCATGGTCTAGTGTCCTTAGCCTGGTGTCCCATTGACTTAGTGCCCTGGGTCTGATGACCCCACATTACCGGTGATCTGGTAGATCATGTCAAATCTATGGCGTTCAATAGTCACTTGCCTCTTTCTTATGAGCCTATTAATTCACATCAGGCGATTTCTCCCCCCTACAGACAGGAATCCTCATTCAACTTGAATATTATGCTATATGTGCACATAACTTTGCTATGTGTACTCAGGACATTCCCCCGCTGTAAGCATCTAAAAGATTATTTTTGTAATGTTGCTGGACCATATGAGGCCCCAGGGCAGGCCACGTTCTCTAGCTACATATCATTGTCAGACCTTCTCCATCATTAAACCCGCTAGCATAAAGAGGGGTTCACACAGGGTGGATATGCTGCATAAAAGTACACAGCGTATCCGTCCTGGAACCTGCAGAGAATTCCGACTGAAAACCTGTGGTGCAGTTTTTCGGACGGAATCTCTGCTGCGGAAATCAGTGGTTGAAAAAAAAAAAAAAAAAGCTAATACTTGCCCCGTTGTCATAGGAGTGTAGGGTAAGGGCAGTCCGCCACATAGGAGAGCTGAGGAATTACTGGAGGAGTGGTCTGACACAGTAGAGCTTGGGTGTTATAAACATACCCATCTTTCCGGTGCGCATCACCCGGTTGGACAATCAAAAACGCTGTAAGTCATTTTGGCGCCAGTTGTAGTAGTTATGTGCCGTTCCTTACCCTCTTTTTTTTTTTTTTTTTTTATCTACCCTGCAGTATAGCCTTTGACCTTAGCTATTGACCTGCTTGCATCCAACCTAGTCTATGTCTTATCCTTGGTGTCAAGAAGTCTGATAAGTTAGTGAACTTCTGATGGTGCCCTAGTTATGCCTTGGCTCGTAACGTGGTATCTTATCCTTCGCCCATCAATAGTTTGCTTGACTACGGTCCACGCTTCTGTCTATTGATGATGTACCATTTAACCCACTGACAACGCAGCCTACATGTCACAGGAGACTCACTCATGAATCCAAATTTCTACTAGTTCATAGTCCTAGTTTTTCTATTGAATAAACCTGGAGAAAAACAGCCCTGGTGACCCTGACCAAAGAAAAAGATGGTGGTCCTACAGTTGAATAATGGGATCTGCTGGGTTTGTTCCCTTGGTATTTATTCGGACCAAAGTCAAATTAACAATGAGTAGTTTGGCACATAGAAGAGTTACACGGGTGAGTAATCTCATACCAGGGGCGTATCAAGAGTTCCACAGTAAACAGAGTTGCACAGAAATTCCACAGAACCTTGGAATGGGGCCACACTCCACCATGGTCACCATCAGCAGTAAGTGAGAACCTCTATGGACTCTTGGCGCTCTGCACTCTATTTTCCAATGCTTTCTCCAGCACACGTCATAGGGTTGGCCTGACACATTGATAGCTGGTGTAGAAGTGGTCTGGCACATGATATAACTGGTTAGGTTGGTCATATCAGAGTTATGGTACTTTTACACGGCCAACGATCAGACAATCGCTCATAATTCATCCGCTGGTTCGCTAGTTTATGCAGCCTATAAAATAGCCGCTAGTCGGCAGCACATCTCCCCGTGTAAACAGAGAGATGTGCTGCCGACATGATGAAAATGTAAGGGTATGTTCACACATACTATTTACGGACGTAATTCGGGCATTTTACGCCTCGAATTACGTCCGAAAATGCGCCTCAATAGCGTTGGCAAACATCTGCCCATTGAAAGCAATGGGCTGACGTTTGTCTGTTCACACGAGGCGTATATTTACGCGCCGCTGTCAAAAGACGGCGCGTAAATAGACGCCCGTGTCAAAGAAGTGACCTGTCACTTCTTGGGGCATAATTGGAGCCGTTATTCATTGACTCCAATGAAAAGCAGCGCCAATTACGTCCGTAATGGACGCGGCGTTCAAGCGCCTGCACATGCCGTTACGGCTGAAATTACGGGGATGTTTTCTCCTGAAAACATCCCCGTAATTTCAGCCGTTACGGACGCTGCCGTGTGAACATACCCTAAGAGGACGAGCGATCATAGTAACGAGCGCTCGTCCCCATCCTTGTGAAAGCTATCTCATGGATCGGCACTTGTTTTCTTGGTCCAAATCAGGTCGTGTAAAAGTACCTTTAGGGTCATTAGAAAGATGAGGCAGGTGTACTCAAGCACATTGTATAATTATATTGCATTGTTTCTTCTTAATATCCAAATTGACTTCATTTATTTTGCTGAGAAGTCTTCTTCCTCTATCATGTGTATTTCTACATTTAAAAGCTTCATCTAGAAATCTACAGCAGCCATTTCTAGCAGCTATGGAGCTATTGTTTTGTCACAGAGTCATCAAGGCTTTATAGAAATACATAGTCCCTACTCTACCACCCTCCCTCCTGTCTCTGCCTCCTCTTCCTGTTAGGGCATGTTCACACACTAAACAAAAAACGGCTGTAAAATACGGAGCTGTTTCCAAGGGAAAACAGCCTCTGATTTTCAGCCGTTTTTTAAGCATCAGGCGTTTTTTTATGCGTTTTTTATGGCCATTTTTGTAGCTGTTTTTCTATTGACCCAATGAAAAACGGCTCAAGAATTGACATGCACTTCTTTTTATGGGGCTTTTTTTACGCGCCATTTTTCTCAAACGGCCGCTTAAAAAAACGCCCCATCGGAATGAAATGCCATTTTTGCCATTGAAATCTATGGGCAGATGTTTGGAGACGTTCGGCTTCAGTTTTTTCAGCCGTTTTTCGAGGCGTTTACGGTCCAAAAAAAACGGCTGAAAACAAGACGTGTGAACATACCCTTATGGTTTACTCTTGATTTCAATGTTGTACTTGATCTCTGGATTGTGTAATACTAGAATAATCTGGTAAGGCATACAACAAAACCCCAACGTTTTAATGTATCATCCCAAGAGACCCCATAGAGTGAGTAGTATGACTTGCAGCATTTTGTTTGTACTTCAAGAGGACCTGATCAGTTCTTCTGACATGTTCTGTTTACATTCACCATAAAAGAACAATTCTGGAGAATCTTTTTTTTTTAGAACCCTGCATTGTGCCGTTCCTCTGTTATTCCACCTTAAATATATGAACACATTGACAACTGGATATTACAATTCCCCTTCTCAATCAGTGCTGACATTGTCATACTATGTAAGGACACACCCTATTGACAAGGGGATTGGTAGCGCACTGTTCTCAACATATTTATACATTACCAGGAGGAATAACAGAGGAACAAAAAAGAAAACATTCTCCAGAGCTGTTATTTTAAGGACATTGTAAGCATTTACTAAAACAGACATGTGAGGAGAGTTGACAGATCTACTTTATCCACATACACTGCTTAAATAGTGACATAATCTGTTGTATCAGGCATAAATGTACAGAATATTAAGCCAATATAACAAAGAAAGTCAGAATAAATATTCGGTGTGTCTATGGCTGATAAATTCATAACTAAGTCTTCATTTAGTGGAGCTTCTGAAGAATGTCTATACATTGACCTTCAGGTTTATAACTATTATTCTAGGGTCAAAGTGGAATTTCTATATCTATGGCCTGTGTAATGGAGATATAATATAGGATGTATGCAGTATGGTAATACAGAATATTCTGCATTGACACTAAGGGGTTAATAAACTTTCTCTGCATTATCTCGGTGTGTGGGCATTACGGTAAGATGGAGTGGGTGTATTTTCTGGTGGATTATTCTGCAGCTCCCAATCCTTAAACAAGGATAATAGTGAGCTAATAAGCCTGCTCTGTACTATTTATAACGTGGACGCATGTCTTGTGCCTACACAGCATTTCCTCCTCAGCGTCTCTTCTAACCATGGATTGCCATTTGTTTGTATTTTCAACGCGAAGGGTTAAATCCGCATGTAAAACGTAGATTTTGCTGCGGCCAAAGTGGCGTAAAAATATGCCACATGTGAATCTAGTCTTAATCATAACGATAAGTGCATCTATATAAGGTCGGACTGACCCAACAGAGGATTCTCCGGTGGCTCTGACCCAATAATGGACCCCAAATGTCCAGCAGAAGATAACTTAATCGGAGGTGACTTTGGAGACAATCACTTACCACCAGGGTCTATTTCTTATGGAATGATTCCCAAATAACCTATTGGATCTTATTAATAATATGTCCTGTGTGTACAATGATAACAACAATAAAAATTAACCCCTTGGCAATGTGTGATGTAACTTTACGTCACAGCCGCCGAGGGGGGAGTAGGGAGCGGGCCATTTAATTACTACAGTCATCTTAGTCTGTGCAGGTGTGTTGTATTACCTGGATCCAAGAAAAGCAACTGAACTACAATCCACCCTTGGTAACAAGGCACGTTCCAACTAACACAAGCAACTGAGCTATAAGGAAGCCATGGTCAGAACAAAAGAAGTTCAGAACCGCCCGTAGTTGTTTGGAGCCAGGCCGGTGCCAGTGCAGGAGAAGGAGGACTCAGACAGCCTATCAGAGATGTTAAAATCAGGAGAAGTCGACACCAAGCTAGAGAGGATACTCAGGAGGACTGCCAACCAGGGACTCACACAGTGAGCCAAGTCCAAGCGCCGGCCACAGCCGCTATCGCCAGAGAGAGAGACAGACACTCCGTGGCTGCTGGTGCCACACATGCGTCTGCTGCGTGGTAAGGGATCGGGTGCACTGCTGCCTGTGCTGGGACTCACCAATTAAAGCCCCGCTTGTAGCTTTCCTACGCTAAAGGCCCTTTTACACCTGCCGATATTCTGCCGATGCAGCAAGCGCCAATCAATGAGACATCTTTGATCGGCGCTTGCTTGCTCCTGTCACATGGACCTATGGATGGGACGAGCAGTCGTTTCTCTGGTTTCAACTGTGTTTTTATTGAAAATTTTCAAAATATACATATGGCTTAGCGCTGCATGGGGGGCCATGCAATTCACATGGCAAAACAGTAAATTTCAATAGACAAACAAGACATCAGGGAGAAGACACAGGGGATTAAAAGGGGGGGGGGGATAGTCGGAGCTCAACCAACAACCTAATCTAGAGATTCCTGTATCCAATACTTGTCCCACGGGTCCCACACCACTTTGAACTTGTCCAGTTCATTGTCAATAGAGGCCGTCATATGCTCCATTGTACGTATTTCCCTAATTCTAGTTACTAAGTCGATGTGAGAGGGAGGGGTTGTCTGTCTCCATTTCCAGGCTATCAACGTCTTAGCTGCAGTGAGAAAGTGTCGAAAGAGTCGAGCTAGTGATTTCTCCAAAGACCTAGGGGGAACGTTCAGGAGGTAATGAAGAGGGTCTAGAGGAATATCCTGCTGCAACACCGCCAATGCCAAGTACTTAACTTCCAACCAATACTGTTGTACCAGTGAGCAGCTCCAGAAAATATGTAACAGATCCCCTCCAGTCGTTTCTCTGATCGCTCGTCCCCATACATTATTATCATGTCGGCAGCGCGTCTCCCTGTTTACACACCAAGATGTGCTGCCGACAACGATAACATTTTACTTTTTTAAAACGATACGACCAGCAAATGATCCAGCGTTTGCGCGTTCATCTGCTGATCGCTGCCCTGTTTACACAGGGCTATGAATGCTTGTCTGCCCGATAATCGGCCAGTGTAAAACCCCCTTATCTTAGCGCGGTAAATCTGCAAGCGAGGCTGTGATTTGTGAGTCGGACTCCACCCTCACCAGACAGACTATGCCATCACTCCTCCTTCGCTTAAATGCTTCCTACGCTTCCCTTGTTTTGTGTGTACTGCGCATGTCAGTTTTGGTGCATGTGCAATGCAAACTTTTGGTGGAAGGAAAAAAAAAATCCCGGGCAGGGTTTTTTTTTCTGCCGGACACTATGGACAGCAGAACAAAAACACCCGTTTTTTTGTGGACTGTCTGTAAATTTAGTAAGTTTTACCGCACAGTGAACGTCATAACAAAATAAATTTACGAAACCCAAAAAACAATTCAGGAATCACAGTTCTTTTCCGGTTCCACTCCACAAAGATTTTTTTCTATTTCCTAGTACATTATATGGTCCTTTAAATGGTGACATTAAAAATGACAACTCGTCATACAGCTGTCGATAGAAAATTTAAAAAAGTTATGGCTTTTGAAAGGCGGGGAGGAAAAAACAGAAAGAATTATTTTTTTTTTAAATGGCTGCAGCACCAAGAAGTTAAAGTGGACGTGTACATGTTCTGTATGGATGTGGGTGGCCCTCAGAATGTTGACTGACCACCAAAGTGGTTAAATTTCCCCATTAGACATAACTACTCCACAAATCATCAGCAATCACGTCAGTTCTACTGTATAACACTGACAATCCACAATTGTAGAGCTCTATCACAAAAAAACAAGTCCATGCTTTACTCCTTGCTCCCTCATATTTGGGTGTAGGGCTGGGGCTTCATGGAGGTTTTTTTTGTAGCGCAATTATAAGATCATAATTGCACCCCCATTATTTCTGCCCCCTGCATTTTGTACATGAAGATGGTTTCTTTTCCCCAGCAGGGAGATATATGTGAGTACTGGGAAGGGCCCTATATTTGTCATCACTGGAGTGGGATCAAGGTCTGTGGATTCCTTAGGCAAAACGTTTTCCCCATTTGCAGAGAAACCAGCCTCTGCCATACTGTGCCCAGGGCCGGCCTTAGTATAGATGGTGCCCCGTGATAAGATATCTTTCGGCGCCCCACCCCCATCATAAAAAAAATGTCCCATAAAAAACGTATAATGCCCTATATAGTGCCCCCACACAGTATAATGCCCCTTTAGTGCCCCATACAGTATAATAATAATATTTAATAATATAATATATTATAACCCCTTCAAGGACACAGTATTTTGCCCTTTAATTGTGCCCAGACAGTATTATGCCTCCTAAGTGCCACACACAGTATATTGCCACCAGTGGTACCCCTACATAGTATAATGTCCGCTTAGTGGCCACCACACAGTATAATGCCCCCTCCCCTGGCTGCCACACACAGCCGCCCCTTGTAGATAGTGCACCCCTGTAGATTGTGCCATACAGCCTTCCTTTAGACAATGCCATAATCTCCCACCTCCTCCTTGTAGATCATGCCAAATAACCCCCCACCTCCCCTTATACACAGTGTACCCAAACAAACAAAAAATTGTACTCACCTAGGCCCCGTTTCCACGACGGGATCCTTGCATAGGCCGGCGTTATCCTGTAGCCTAGTACAGCGTTTCCCAACCTTTTGGGACTCGAGACACCACTGGAAAAATAAAATTTCCTCAGGGCACCCCTACCAAAAAAATGTTTCAGAATTGTCAGAAAATGGCTAAAATCAACCACTACACTCGTAGGGTATGTTCACACAGCGTTTTTTGTAAGGCAAAAAAAAATCTGCCACAAAATTCCTTCAGGAACTGACAACGTTGTTTTACTTTTTTTTTTTTTTTACTTTTTTTTTTAAGCCATTGAATCTAATACATGCAAAAAAGCATCACACGAGCGCCGCAGGTATTTTCTGCCTCCTATTAATTTCAATTGGAGCTCAGAGGTGGAAACCACTTGAAGACCATCAGCCCCCACTAACAGTAAAATAAGCATTAGCCCACCACTCAGTAAAATGACCATCAGTCCACCACTCACAGATTCCCCCTATAGATAGTGCCAAACCCCCCTTGTAGGTAGTGCCACACAGCCCCCTGTAGGTAGTGCCACACAGCCCCCTGTAGATAGTGCCACACAGCCCCCTTGTAGGTAGTGCCACACAGCCCCCTTGTAGGTAGCGCCAGACAGCCCCCTTGTAGGTAGCGCCAGACAGCTCCCTTGTAGGTAGCGCCAGACAGCCCCCTTGTAGGTAGTGCCACACAGCCCCCTTGTAGGTAGTGCCACACAGCCCCCTGTAGATAGTGCCACACAGCCCCCTTGTAGGTAGTGCAACACAGCCCCCTGGTAGGTAGTGGCACACAGCCCCCTTGTAGATAGCACCCCCCCCCCTTCTTGTAGATAGCGCCACTGTAGCTCCCTGAAGGAGCGGTATCCCCCTGTGGCTGGAGCTTCCGCTCCTGGACGTCTCTGTTCATATATGGACAGTTGGACAGTGACATCAGGGACATCTCTTGAAGTGGAATCGCCGTCCACAGCGTTGCCGACGCTGTGACCGGGGATTCCCCTCCAGGAGAAGCCCCTGTCGTCTGTGTCCATTTATGGACAGTGACGTCACTGGCTTCTCCTGGAGTGGAATCCCTGGTCACAGAGTCGGCAACGCTGTGGACGGGGATTCCGCTTCAGGAGTTATCACTGTCCATATATGGACAGAGACATCAAGCGCTCCGTCCAGGAGCGGAATCCCCGGCCACACGGGAATTCCGCCCCTTCAGGGAGCTACAGTGGCGCTCGTAGACAGCAGGAGCAGGGACATACCTCCCTGCTCTGCTATAGTGGCGTCGCTACCGCTGTAGCAGCCGCAGCGGCTGCTAGCGGCGCTACCGGCCCTAGGGGGCCGGGGGCCCGTCCCTACGGGCAGCACAGACGCCCTCATGCCTGGTGTCGCCGCTAGCAGCTGCTATGGCTGCTACAACGGTAGTGACGCCACTGAGTGAAGAAGCACCCAGTCGAAAAGGCGGATGCGAAGTCGCCGGGCGCGGGTGCTTCTGAAACAAGCAGGGGAAGGGAGCCTGCGCAGCGCCCCCTTCCATCTGCTGGAGTGATGCGCCCTGTGCAATGGGCACATATCACACACCCCTATGGCCGGCCCTGACTGTGCTCAAATAATAATGCCATAATTGTCCAATATTAACAGTAAATACACTGCCTACATCATACATAATGATGAGACCTGAATTGACAAAACTGCATCATCGCGAAAGCGTCCAGACCTTATAGATCGCCCCAACCGATGGACCGTGCCTTACTCAATCTGGACCATTAGATGATTTGGGCCCATAGATAGTGAAGGACCAGGCCCAGCTGCCTCATGTGCCCCTTCCTATAATCCAGCCTGGTTACTACCACAGCCTGCACCTCTGTTTTATATCATTCCAAAAATCTGGGACTAACGGGAAATATCTCTTTGATGACCACTGGAAATGTACAATCCCATATAATGTACACCTCAATGCTACAAACAGAAACATGTTAAAAAGAAGCTTAAAGCTTTTGGTTTTCTCCGTAATCAAATGGGTTTTCGCATCAGAGACATTTATAAAATATCCACAGGATATGTCATAAATGTCAGATAGATGCGGGTCCCACCTCTGCTGACTCAATAACTGCAGAGTACAAAGCTCCTCTGGTATTAACATCCACACAAATACTGTGCCTGGGCCGGGAGCTTCATGACATGGGGGCCGAGCAGCTGCTTGCCAGCCTTACATCACCAAGCACGATGCCAAGCGTCGGATGGAGTGGAGTAAGGTATGCCACCACTGGACTCTGGAGCAGCGCGTTCTGTGGAGAGATGAATCACGCTTCTCTATCTGGCAGTCTGATGGATGAGTCTGGGTTCGGTGAATGCCAGGAGAACGTTACCTGCCTGACTGCATTGTGCCAGCTGTAAAGTTTGGTGGAGGGGGGAATAATGCTATAAGGTTGTTTTTCAGGGGTCTGCACCTTAGTTCCAGTGAAGGGAAAATCTTAATTCTTCAGTATACCAAGACATTATGGACAATTGTAGCTTCCAACTTTGTGGGAACAGTTTGGGGTTCGGCCCTTTCCTGTTCCAGCAAGACTGCGCCCCAGTTCACAAGGTCGATAAAGACATGGCTGGTTGGTCTGGAAGAACTTGACTGGACGCACAGAGTCCTGACCTCAACCCCATCCAACACCTTTGGGATGAACTAGAATGGAGATTGTGAGCCAGACCCCCTCCCCCAACATCAGTGTCTGACCTCACAAATGTTCTTCTGTATGAATGGGCAAAAATTCCCACAGACACCCTACAAAATCTATATAAAATATATATCCATTAGCTCCTCTCCAGACAAAGGTTTATCCTAGGCCTTGAACATTATAAGTGAAGAATATGAAATAAGGTGGAACACTGCTTTAGGTGGATATAACCTTAACAATATAAGAGGTTGGAGCAATTCTGGATTAATCTGTGGTTCAGGAGTCAACAGTTCTGACCAGAATCCAAGTTGTGACCAAATTCTCTATCCCCATAGTTTCAGTAGAAACGCAGGGTGTCCGGTATTGTGGCCCTATAGTAGATAATAGTATTTCAAGTGTAGCTAAACGTTTAACAAACTTCTGACATGTCATAGTGACATGTCAGGAGTTTGGATTGCTGGGGGTCCGAGAACTGAGACCCCCACCAATCGCTAGAACGAAGCAGCTGAAGCCCTCGTGTGAGGGCTCAGCGGCTTCGTTTTTGTTCGGCATTTTTCGGAAAGCCGATGAAGACTTTCTATTGAGCCCGTACTCCAATACATTGATTTCCGGAAAAAGCCGAACAGACACGAAGCGGCTGAGCGCTCACACGAGACCTTCAGCTGCTTCGTTTTAGCGATTGGTGGAGGTTTAGCTACACTTTAACTATTACCTGAGAATTTCTCATTTCTGAAAATGCAAATGTAGACTTGGATATGTTTTTACTGTGCTCAGAATGACGGTACAACTGAACATTCAGACACCAAAATGTTTATCTGATCATTGTCTTTATGTCTATGGCACCAGCTTTACCCAGAATCTGCAGATAATCCAGTCAAAGACGCTAGTCCGGATCTGTAGTAAGGGGAACCTGGGGTGTAGATATAGGGGGTGCAGAGGCAGCAGTCGCACCCAGGCTCTGGTGCCTGAGGAACCCAAAGATTCCTCGACCTCATAAGTAGACACCAGTATTATATATGGCACATGATCAGTGGGAGCTTCACGTTATACCTCTGGATATATATATATACTTACTAAAATTACATATCAGGCAGCACCAAGATCACAAGGGATTGCGGTTAACAAAAAATAGATAGAGAAAAGAAGTATCCTAAGTATTCACTATACAGAAACAACACACAGAACCAGCACCCCACCACGGTCATACTGAACCAAACTTAGGCCACCATAGAAATGGGGTGCATATAACACGTTGCTATATTACGGTTGTGTGAATATATCATAGTATCATAGTTTGTAAGGCCAAAAAATAAATACGTCCATCCAGTTCAGCCCATTATTCTACAATGTTGATCCAGAGTAAAGCCCCCAAAAAAAATAAGGCAAAAGGTACATTTTTCTCATCTTAGAGAAAAAAAAATCCTTCCCAACTCCACTATGGCAATCAGAATATATCTCGGGATCAACGCCCCATCTCCAATAATCTAATAACCATAACTTGTAATATTATACACAAGAAAGGCATCCAGGCCCCTCTTGAATTCCTTCAGTGAATTGACCAGAACAACTTCGTCCTGGGGGAGAGTTTCATCGTCTCACTGCTCTTACAGTAAAGAATCCTCTTCTATGTTTGTTTAGAAACCTTCTTTCCTCTAGTAGAGGATTCCCCCTTGTTATAGTTACAATCCTGCGGAAATAGATCATGAGAGAGATCTCTGTATTGACCTCTGATATATTTATACATAGTTATTAGGTCAACCCTCAGACATATTTTTTCTTAACTAAAAAACCCTACATGTGAGAATATTTCTGGGTAATTTAGTCCACTGCCTCGACCTCTACCATGTCTTTCTTCTTCACTTGTGCCCAAAACTACACAGTATTACATGTGAGGTCTGACCAGAGATTTATAAAGTTACATACAGTAGGTTGAAAATAGTCCATCAAGTTCAACCTTTCTTAATAAATTACCCGTCATTCAATGCTTGACTAATTATAACCCTCAATGCCATTTGTCAGTAAATAATCCTCTGGCCTTTTTTTAAATGCTGACATATTATCTGCCATCACTACCTCTTGGGGTAGGACATTCCATGATTTGACTGCTCTAACTGTAAAGAACCCTTTCCTATATTGATGTCTGAATCGTCTTTCTTCCACACGCAATGAATGTCCTCTGGTCCTTTGTAAAGTCCTTGGAAAGAACAGATCATGTGCTAGTTTTCTGTATTGACCACAGATATACTTATACATATTAATAATATAATCTCTAAGACGTTCTTTTTTCCAAGCTGAACAAGCCCAATATCTCTAGTCTTTCATTGTAAGCGACACCTCCCATCCCAATTAACAATCTAGTTGCCAACCTTTGAACCCTCTCCAGTCCTCCTATATCCTGTTTATAATGTGGAGCCCAAAACTGAATTCCATATGAGTAATCAAACTTTGTTCTCATCATGTACATCTATTCCAATTTTGATTTACGATAGACTGTATACTTTGATAACTGCTACATATCCTATAGATGATGCTCAAAAATATATTTTCCACATAGCAACTGTTTTGACATTTGTCTACATTCTCTGTTGAATATTGAATGGACAGATGTAGCAGAGCTGAATTTGCTGTTTGGCACCACACATAGTGATATCACAATGTGTGGTTTGTGGCTTTACATAGGACTGCTGGTAAACTTACTGTAGAGAGATATAGCCCACAAACAAAGCAGCTCTGAAGAATTACAGATTATAGTCCATTTATGTCCTTATTTTATATAAAATCTGAGCAAGAATGTGTGTAAATTGGCAAAATTATCAGATCTATTGCAACCAATTATTATCGGACCAGCATAACATGCAGAATAGCAGAGTTTAATATTATTATGATGGAAACAATATTGCCAGAAAAACTGTTTTCGTCAGGTATAGCAGCACTGAGTTGGTCATTTGGCACAAGTCAATATGACAATGTGTTGTTTATTGCTACATAGGACTGCAGTAAAGGAATTATATACACTGTTAGCTATATTTTAGGAGTCAATATCCATCTGTACAAGGACGGTCTCCCCCTGTATATTCAGCAGGTGTCTACTTACTCTTTGACATCCTTGGAACTGAAGTCCAGGTAACGGTTACTGACCCACTGGATCTCAAACCAATCTCTGTAGCCATTGTTTCCACAGCATTTGAACTCAATCTGGAGCAAATCGATGGTCTTCTTCATGAAGCATCGCCCCGGGGTGTCTGTATCCTTGTAGTAACGCATCCCGCTCTTCAGCCCATGTGCCAGGGTGCCCTCCAAAGATCCTCTGGTCACCAAGCACAATACAGCAATGAAGAAAACGAAGACGTTGAAGATCAGACAGACGACCAGGTAAGGTTTCAGCATTGGCTTCCACTTTGCAAATTTTGCTGGATCCAACGAATCATAACAGATTTTACCAGCAAATGCGTTAAGGGAACAGACCAGCACCCCCATAAAAATGAGGGAATTGGGCACAAAATGGCTTTCAGCGTTATCCATCACCTCGCTTCTCTTCCTCAGCTCAATTTTGAGGAATAATCCCATGGAAAATAGGACGATGCCGGCTAAAACACTGCACCAATTCAGCAGCCAAATCCCCTGAGCCAATTTGACCCGTTTCTTGAGGTTAAATTTCATTTTCATCATCGCCATAATGACCACCTGAAGATCGTGGTTTTGCTTGAAATTTCAATGTTTCTTTCACTGGAAGAACGGATCGACTTTGAGGCCACCAGTCAGTCCATCAGAGGCTGCAGGGAGTCTGGTTCTTTCATATTGACCACCCTATCCTAAAATTTTAGGGAAAAATTGCCTGTCTTATGGGGCCTAAGTGCTATTATTAACAGAAATGTTATCGACCGAGGCGAGTTACAACTATTTCTGGCGGCCCAGTTCCCACCGAAGGAGAAGGAGCCGAAAAGTTTCAGATGATTAAACCTACAAGTGCCGTACGTCATCTAAATACCTCTAATCTCCTTCATCCCATTTGTAAGAATCTCTGCCAACCTGATAATCAGCAGATCTAATCCTCGCTTTACTGGTTACTGGATTTCTCCCTCCACATAGTATGCCGCTGATTTCATACATATAGGGACGGGGAAAAAAAATCCTGATATCCTCCAGTGGACACCATATGTACAGAAATCTTCTCCCCTAAAGCATCGATCCATAGGAGAATATCTCTGTACACAGATACGGATTCCGACGGAGTAAGTGCTGTATGGCTTCGTGCTAAAGGAACCCTATAGGCTCCGTGTACTCACTCCGTATTATCTCTAAGCGCAAAATTGTTGCATAAACACAAGTGTTGCAAAGCTACATGGATTCTGCTACAGTTTTGCAGCAAAGAAATCGCTCAATTCCTCCGCAACGTGTGAATAAACCCTTAAACTGCTGTTTACCTGCATAAGATGCGCAGTCATAAATAGGGATTTGAAAACCACACCAGCACATGGTACCAAATATCATGCGGTTTTCTGCTGCAGCTTTGGCTAAACAGCGGACGTTACATGTGGCCTTAAAGGGATTATCCACAAACGGACAACTGATGACCTATCCACAGGATAGGTCATTTCTATATGATCGGCGGGGGTCCGACACCCGGACTCCACACCGATCAGCTGCTCCGGCTGCCTCCGGACACTGGATGTTGTGCAGAATATGAAGTATTCGGAGCTGGAAGCAGATGGCTCCGATGTACTGCGTAGCGGGCGTGCTGCAGAACTAGCTCTGCTCCTATTCACTTGACTAGGAGCAGAGCTGCAGTACTGCAGCTTGCCTGCTATTCTGTGACCGGAGCCATCTGCTTCCGGCATGGACGTCCGGTGCTCGGAGGCGGCCGTTGCAGCTGATCGGTGCGGCGTTCGGGTGACGAACCCCCACCGATCATATACTGATGAGCTATCCTGCGGATAGGTCATCAGTGGTCCGATTGTGGGCAACCTCTTTAACCTTTACCCAGCTGGCGGGTAGCAGTGAAAAAATTTCCTATGACATTAAATTTGTAAAATTCCCCGGATGTTATACACAGATCGCTGGCCTCGTGCGGTAAGAACTTGCATAGAAGGGATATTTACCCTGCGATGACACTACATGGAGCAGGCAGCAGGAAGGCAGCAATAAATGGGGAGGATACAAACATTGCATGCAAACAGTGAACGTGTTAAGTCTATAAAAACCTTGCAGTGAGGACAGCAGTAAGCTAACCTCAGCTAAGCCTGTGACCGGGTGTAGATTCTCCGTGCGATTAGTGCGGAGACAGATAAGTAACCACTACAGTAGACTACGGCCCTGTTCACGGTTTTTGTTGATGTTTAACTTGTATGTAGAGAAAGCGCCCGTCATACACGCTAAATGTGTCCTTAGGGCTTCCGTTGTCAGACAGAGGCCAAAAAGAGTGTCCTTGTAGCCTCCCTCTGGCCGAAATCCATCATTATACCCCCAAAACGGTTTGGAAGAGCGTAATAGACTAGGCTATTCAATCCTGCGGAGTCCAGTAAAAAAACACATATGCTCTTTTAACATGGCAGCCCATGGGTGATGGATGCCACTGTATGGCATCCGTCACAGGCATTCGTTAAATGCAACGTTTTGGTTTAACCTAGAACCTTCCTGAAGCTTGAGAAGGGCTCTCGGTTGAGCCGAAACGTAGCGTTTGCACCTGCGGTGAATAAACCAGAAAATCTACCAGATTTTGACCTTCCTGCACGTCGTTTGCCGTGATTTTCGCAGATTTTTTCGCACCCATTGAGTGCTACAGGCAAAAAACTCAGCAAAATACGCTTTCTCTCCCTCCCATTGATGTCAATGGGAGGTCAGAGGCGTGACTGCGTGAAGATAGGGCATGTCCCTTCTTTTTTACAGCTCGCGGGAGAAAACTGCCTCCACCTCCAATTGAAATCAATGGGAGGCATTTTCTGCCGGATTTTAACGAGTTTTGCGGAGCAGTTTCCGCGCCAAAAAACTCGTCAAAATACTCTGTGTGAACAGGGCCTGAGACTGGATGCTGTCTCCTTCTGGAAGTATTGGATTTGAGTAGATGAGATTGATCCGCCATATTGTAACGTTCATAAAGCCCTATATTGGAGTGTGAATTGTGCCATAACAGTAGCATTCGTCACTCATAGACTATAATGGCATCCATGTAATGGATACCTTATGAAAAGCTATTGAAAAGCTCCTAATGTATCTGTTCAACGGATACCATTATAGTCTATGGGTGACGGCAATCGTATTGCTACAGGAAGCTTTTCATAGACTATATTCCTCTCAGTTGATAAATATAGCGCAAATGATGTTACATCCAATCTATATATTTATGCATCAGTGCTCCTGCTGTCGCTGTCCACAGTCTTGCAAGTTTTTTTTGGGCAATTTTTCTACAATTTTATTTTACCCTTTTCTAGAAATATAAAAGAAAGATCTATGGCGATTATCTATCTATATTCACTCCTCAATATCGATATTGCAAAACCAAGAAGGAAACGTTTTGGAATTGTGGAAATCACAGGATCGGTAGACATGTTAATGATATGCAAATGATGAATAAATGGAAACCAAATATTCGAAACATCTTGATTTATTCAGTATCGTGTATGAGCGCCACACGCAGAAATCCACGCACTGACTTGCCTTAGCATGCTATCAATGAGGTTACTAATGGTTGTCTGAGGAATATAATGCCACGCTGAATGCACTTGGGCACGCAAATCACCAAGATTGGCTGCTGGCAGCTCCCTTTGCAATTGCCTATTAATAACATTCCACTTGTGCTCGATGGGGGACAAGTCCGGAGACGCTGCAGGCGATGGTAGCACATTTAGGCCACGATGGCTGCTCACAGTAGCACGAGCCTGGCGTTGGTTGCCCTGTTGAAAAACGGCTTCTGGGACACTTTGGAGAAATGGCCTTACCACTGGTTCCACGGCCAAATCAATGTAACACCGAGCTGTTAGTGTACATGAAATGAAGACTAGAGGGGTCCGGCTACCGTACATTATGCCACCCCACACCATAATCCCGGGAGTAGTACCAGTGTGAAGTTCCCTTGTGAAGGCCTCTTCATGGCATTGCCCAAGTGGTCTTTAGACTAATCTCCGGCTATCATTGCGTCCGAGACCAAAGCGGGACTCATCGCTGAAGAGGATAGACCTCCATTCCAGCCTCCATTGCTGTCTTGCTGTGCACCATGATAGCCTTTGAGAGCAGTGGCGTGTGGTCAATGGAACACCTGTAGCTGGAATGGTTGCCGCCCTAGGCTTGGGATGTGACGCTCCCAATTTCACTTACAGTACAGAATGGATGACTATGCGCCATTCTTCCAATCAGACGACCCGCCCGTGCAGAGGTTTGCCTCCGCACACCTCTTGCTGTCATTCCCATTCATTGTTGTTCTCCCAGCCTTCGGGACACGCAATGTTAACAGTGTTGACATCTCAGCCTAGGCGCGTAGCGATCTGCCGGAGTGATAAACCAAGGTCTCTCTGTTCAAGGATTCCGTCCCTCTGAGTTTGCGACAAGTGGCGATAACTGGAACGTTGACAAACAGGAGGCATCGCACAATCATCCCACACCGCTTGATCCGATTTTTGAGGTTTCATGTGGCTAAAAAACTTTGCTTTTATGCCTCCCACATGCCACCAATTGGAGCTAGGCGCTTGAAAATGTGATCAATTTCAATGTTGAGGAGTGTATATAATGTAAAGAAAATCTCTGTATAATGTCCAGTAATATCTGAATAGCGCCATCTGCTGGAAATAATCTGGTTAAGTACAATACTACACAGTAGTGTGAGTGACAATAACAACTAACCACACATATAGTAAAACTAATAGAAATAAGGTAAAGGTAAGATGCCTTTAACCCAGTATCAAAAAGACCAGACAAATTCTGGATTATCAGATGTTCACAGAAACCACAGAGAACCGCCAGGAAGATGTCCAAAAATAAAATGCTGTTGTCATCTTTATTTATTTATTTTTGTATGTGAGAGGGAAGGGGCATTGTAGTGTATCTCTGCCACATTTATTGCAGTTTGCAGAACTTGCTCTCTTTGGAAAATGTGCTTTCCCACTCCTGAAGTTCCTATGATAGTAGGTGGGTGTAGACATTGCATTAATTGATGCAGACTCTTTGTTTTCAATATGCAAAGCCTGTAACTCCGACAGTTCCATGGTTCTTGCAATCTCCTGCAGACTGGGAAGTGTCAGATTGGGTTCTTTTAGCAATCTCCTCCTGAGGTGTGTCGTGGAAATCCATCTTTCAAAATATATTAGACTAAAATTTATACGAGTCCAAACAGACTCTCAAGGCCAGACTCCATTAGTCAGTATCCTAATTAGGATATTTCACGGATATATATCGAGAGAGGAGAAGAAAACACACAGACACGCTGAAATGTTCAAAATGCTCCTCTGAAGGATTTATTATCAGACTCAAACTGTTAAACTGAAATTCAGAAGGGGTGTCGGCTTGAGGTTAACCAATCAGAGACAATGTAACAATATTTGTTATTCAGTAAAAAGCATACAATAAAATACATCCCAGATACATCATTATAATTCTTCACACATCAGGTTTTACAGGCCTTATCTCTTTTGGACACAATGTTCTCGTGGAGATGGGGGAGACCTTCCTTCACGCATACTTGCCACCCTCCCATCTCCCTCCCTGTCCAACTTCGTATGGGAGCCAAGGTCAAAGATAAAACAAAATCTACATTACTTGTATTAAAGGAACAATGACTTTTCTATTCACTACAAAAGAACCAAGATGGGAACTCCAGACAAGATGGCCGCTGCACGAAACAAAATCATTTACACATTATCATCACTTTCACATAATACATATCTTAGTAATTCGGCATCCTGCTTTATAATTCACAATGTAATTTCATACAGAGAATATAAGCAAATAAAACATCCTTCACAGGTGCATTTCTCAATAATCTGATCTCTGATTATATCTTCAGTTACTGTGCAAAAATCACAAGACTTTGCAAGATATTTTAACCGGGTCACATAACTGTCAATGGTTTCCCCCATTTCTTGTATGGCCGGTCTAAACTGATATCTTTCACATGGAATGTTTTTCTTTGGGCCAAAGTCCTCACTCAGTCTGTTCATAGCCGTCTCATAGTCTGAATCTTCCCCTGTTTCTCCCAGGGTTTCAAAAATGTCCTGAACTTCTGGTCCCGCTAGATGCAGCAGCAATGCTCTTATCTGTGCAGGTGCAGTCACTCCTGTGGCTGCAACATAGAAGTTAAATCCTTTCTTCCATTTGTCCCACCGCTGTGACAAACTAGTGTGGTCCCCAGACACATCGAAAGGTCCAATTGCTGGTAAATCAAGAAATCTTGCCATCCTTGTCGCCAAAATGTAGTGTATGACACAGGTTATCAGGCCCGGACTTCAGGATGCTGCTTTAGGGTGAGTTCACACAGAGTTTCTTGACTAATTTTTTGTCGCCAAAATACGTCCGAAAATGCCTCCCATTGATTTCAATGGGAGGCGGAGGCGTCTTTTTCCCGCGAGCGGTAAAACCACCTCACGGGAAAAAGAAGCGGCATGCCCTATCTTCGTGCGTTTACGCCTCTGACCTCCCATTGACTTCAATGGGAGGCAGAGAAAGCGTATTTCGCGGTGTTTTATGCCCGCGGGCGCTCAATGGCCGCGGGCGAAAAACTCAGCGAAAAACGCCGCCAAAATGCGTGCAGGGAGAGGAAAATCTGCCTCAAACTTCCAAACGGAATTTTGAGGCAGAAATTCCTCCTGCAAAAAAAACTCTGTGTGAACATAGCCTTATTTTCCAGCTAGGCAACACACAGACTGACCACACCCAGCACTCAAGTCACATAACATTGTAACAATATGCAGCCAGCAATTTAACACATTAATGCCCCAGATACTACAGGCATCAGAGTTCTATTATATGTATAAATATATTACAAAATGACTTTTATGGACATATATGGACAGAGACATCAAGCAGCGCTCTAGGAGCGGAATCCCCGACCACACGGGGATTCCGCTCCTTCAGGGAGCTACAGTGGCGCTAGTATATAGCAGAGCAGGGAGATACCTCCCTGCTCTGCTATAGTGCCGTCGCTACCACTGTAGTAGCCGCTATGGCCGGTGTCACCGCTAGCAGCCGCTATGGCTGCTACAGCGGTAGCGACGGCCACTAAGTTAAGAAGCGCCTGGGCGGAAAGGCAACTGCAGTTAGTGTGTGTAGCCCCGCTGGTAGTTGCAACGACGCGGGGATACACACACCCGCTGGCGCCCCTCCTGCAGTGTGGCGGCTGGTGCCCTGTGCGACCGTACTGGTCGAACGTATCTAAGGCCGGCCATGTGTGGGGATATCCTTTCAGTTTAATAAGCACCCTCACTTACCTCCCATATAGAGTATAAAACTCATATATAGCAATAAAACTTGAAAGAAAAATCACATATACAGAAATAAGGTCCAAATTGTAAAAAAGAAAAAAATGATCACCTCTGATGGAAGGCGCTCCTGCACTTGTAAATTAAATTCAACTGAAATCCCAGTCGGGACAAGATATCAAATAGGAGTAAAACATTTTAAAAGACATACATGCTGTGTCATAAAATTGCAATAAAAGCTACGCGTTTCGACCCTGAACCAGGGTCTTCCTCAGGCTTGGAAAAAGTGAGTTATTTAGAAATAAGAACACAGGAGACTTGTGATATTGAATTATATTATATTTTATTTATGTGAATGACAGAAACTGGCCCTAAATTACAGCGACAAACTACACCAACTCATTGCTGGCGTAGATTTCCCTTTCAGGTGCATGAACAGACAAATATGCGCCTATTTTAAATACAAAGCGTGCACCTCTTGATGAATTAGACACATCTGACTATAGCTATCTTAGGCCCCCTGCACACGATGTGTATTACGTGCGGTTTTGCCCTGCAGGTTTTCTTGGGGCAAACCCGCAGCATAATACAGTACCAGCAAAGTAAATGAGACTTCAAGTAATCTTATCTACACATTGCAGATTTTTTCCGCGCGTAAATTGACCTGCGGCGCGTATTTCAAAATCCACAGCATGTCGATTTATCGTTTCCGCCTTAGAATTCTATCTGTGTAGGAAAAAATGCACCAAACTCTGCAGCATAAAACAGCACCTATTTCAGAATCAAAATGCAAAAATAAGTCATCGTAATTACTTATTAGTAAATAGTAATCGTTTAATTCAATGGAGGTGCAATAAAGATAGGTGTATGAAGTCATTTGTGCCAAAAGCGATAACGGCCTATAATAAGTCAATAAAATCAATGAATTTTTATGAGAATATACATTTTTAGTGAAGAATGTGTTAGAAGTTCTTAGGCCTCATGCACACGACCGTAGCCATGTGCAAGACTATGACAAAAAGATTTTTCCTTGAGTACACAAAATTCTATTTTCTCATTTGTTTCATTGAGGAACACAGGAAACCATGGAACTTTCTAAAGCAGGAAATGGAAGATTGTCTAAAAGGAACGCTGAGCCACCGTAGATTGTGCCATACCACCTTGTAGACAGTTCTATACAGCCCCCCTGTAGACAGTGTTACACCTCCCTTGTATTTAGTTCCACACAGACCCCCTTGTAGATATTACCTATACCTCCCCATTTTAGATACTTTCCACCTGCCCCCTGTAGACATTGCCATACAGCCCCCCACCACCACCCCCTTGTAGACAGTGCCCCCAAACAAGCAAAACAAAAAAATTATACTCACCTAGGCCCCATTCCCGCGATGAACGGAATTGCTCCAGAACACCAATGGGATCCTTGCGTAGGCCGGCGTGATCCAGTGACGTCATCACGCCGGCCTGCGCAGGGATCCTGTCCCTGCACATAATAGGCTGCAGGCCGAACGTGGCCTGTAGTCTAGTAAATGACAGAGCAGGACGGTACCTCCCGGCTCTGCCATAGTGTTCAATAGTATTTGCGCCCGAAGGACACAGATACTTTTGAATGTGTTGTCGCTACCGCTGTAGCAGCCATAGTTGCTGCTAATGGCACCACTGGGCATGGGGGGGGGGGGCCTGTGCCAGAGGGCGCCCTTATACTGCTGAAAGGGTCAGAGTCTGGGATGATTGTTCGGGGGATCCCAAGCAGTCGCCCAGTGTGCCTCATGTATAGATGATAGAAGACACCGGCAGAAGTCAGGTAGATATGCAGATTGTGGATGGACCACACCCTAGGATGAGAGGAACAGAAGGAGGGCAACACATATCTATTGAAGTGGGATGTGGAAACTACCTCCATGAGTTACCAAATGCAGAATCACCTGATCATGAAGGAGGCAAAAGAGAAGGGAGCGATAGGAGAAAGTCGCCCAGTTAAAGACTCACAGAATGGAGGAAAGCTGAGAAAGCTGTAAGAGTGGAAGTTGTGGAGCATCCAAAAATAGGTATAGATCCTGCGGGAGCGCTGGAGGCCTGGAGGGAGGAAACGTGTGTGCATCCTCGTAGAGGAAAACCTCACATGGGGGATAGAAGCCCAAGCCACTGAAAAAGAAAGGGTAGCTGACCTGACGCTTCTGGAGACTAAGTACTAGCCCCACGTCTATTCTCAACAGCAGCATGGAAGTGGGAAGAGACCATTGGAAGAGTATTTATTGCCTACCAGGTTTGGCAATAAATATAAGAATAGGCCAGATAGCTTGCCTAGATTTGTATTGGGGTAGCCAATCCTAGACCACTTGAGAAGATTTAGAACCCCTTCCTCATAGATCCTCCAGAGCTCCCAAGGGAAAAGCGGAAGAGGTGAAGAATAATGGAAGTGAAAGGGTCGTGGGACCAGGCGATCAACCGCATCACCTGCTGGGTATCCGAGAGATTAAAAAATTGATGTCCAGGGTGCCCCAACGTTCATAAAGCTAGAAGACAAGGTGGAGCATTTACTGTCTGGTGTCCCGACTGAGGCAGTGGACAAACCAATAGAAAACTCCGGAACCCCTTCCTACTTTACAGCCAGCTGCATGTACCGTCCAGGTGGTTGTTCTACGCTACGGCTGTGTTATTGTCCTTCTGAATGAAAAATGAGCTTCTGAGTCATGATAGGCAGAAGAAAGGAGCTACTACTGCAGAGATTGGCAAAATGGTTTGGGGCGGGGTGAGCCAGTCAGGGCACTTCCATTATCTGACTACTACCTCAGCGAACTCAGAACGGTTGGGGTGCATGAAGGAAGTTGCCTCTAAAGAGATATCAAATTCTGCACCCTTGATTTGAAGAGCGCTTACTCAAGATAAGTCTTTACAAATGTGTTCTATTATAGAGAAGTTGTTCTAAGGCTGGGTTCTCACGAGCATGTTACGTCCGTAATGGACGGACCGTATTTCGGCCGCAAGTCCCGGACCGAACACACTGCAGGGAGCCGGGCTCCTAGCATCATAGTTATGTACGACGCTAGGAGTCCCTGCCTCGCTGCCGGACAACTGTCCCGTACTGTAATCATGTTTTCAGTATGGGACAGTAGTTCCACGGAGAGGCAGGGACTCCTAGCGTCGTACATAACTATGATGCTAGGAGCCCGGCTCCCTGCAGTGTGTTCCGTCCGGGACTTGCGGCCGAAATACGTTCTGTCCATTACGGACGTAACATGCTCGTGTGAACAGCACATGGCACTAGGGTATATGCTGTATATATGCTGTTAGTATGAAATATTATAGGGGTCGACTCAGTAAGTGCCTTCCTTTTTCATGTGCCCTATTAGGACATATGAAAGTGTCAGAGGCTCTTGATCTAGCGAACCTAGCGAGTCCATGTATTAAATGGATGGCCATTCATTTGAATGGCGGCCACCTTTACTTCCCAGAAACCGCTTTCCCACAATTACAGCTGATCACTAGGACTTTCAAATGCCACCCACAGTGATCAGCTCATTGTCGGGCCGGCTTTATTCCCAAAAGGGGTTGTCATGGTGAGATAACACCATTATTTGAGTTTATAAAGCAACTAAATATCATGCAATTGATATTACTCATCGATAAATTGGTAAATAAATATTGTTGGGGTTTATTTTCTTGTATGGCATTAGGGTGTATTTTATCATTCAAATATTAGGCTCTGTAAACACTGCCATCAGAGGCTGCATCTGGACCCTTTGTTGGCAGTCTCGTCAGATTTGACAGGAGTTAGGGCCAGATCAGATCACGTTAATTTTCTTCTGGCTGAGGTATATGTGGGGAAGAGTCCCGACGTATGCCTCCAACGGAACGTAGCGTCGTATCCCACAGTATAGGCATAAAATGGGATATGTCGCCCGCACTCCCTGGGCACAGCGCTTCTTGAAATATTGTGCCAAGGGAAGCCCCTGACGTCACTTTCCATATATGGACAGCGATGTCATGGGCTTTAAACAACAGAGTCCCCGGTCAGCGCATCGGAAGCACTCTGCCCAAGGAATCCACTCATGGAGGTATCGTGTCCAAATATATGGACAGTAATGTCAGGGGCTTCTCCAGTCCCGGATTTCCCAGCCAGAGTGATACCAATGCCCTTGCCATGGACTCCATAGTTGAAAGCCCCTGACATCACTGCCCATAGATGGGCAGTGACACCAGGGGCTTCCCCAGCGCTGGAATACTCGGGCCGAGCGATACCTGATGCTCTTCCCAGGGACCCCCAAAAGAAGCCCCTTACATTACTGTCCATATATGGACAGTGACATCAGGGGCTTTAAACGACGGAGTCCCCGGCCAGAGCATTGGTTGTGCTCTGGCCAAGGATTCCACTCACGGTGGACCCGCTGATGTCTCTGTCCACATAAGGACAGTAACGTCAGAGACTTCTCCAGTCCTGGAGTCCCTCAGCCAGAGCGATACCCATGTTCTGGCCAGGGACTCTGTAGTTGAAAGCCCCTGATGTCACTGTCCATAGATGAAAAACCAGTGATATCCATAGAACGACAACAGATCCTGCACTGCGTCATGGTTGCTGTTATAAGCAGAAATCACAATGCAAATGTGAACACAGGCTTAGTGTGCATATTATTATGGAGTATTAGCTTGCATATTATTATACAGCATAGGCGTTCATATTATTATGGAGTACTTGGACTTTTTTCACAGCGGAAATTCCTGGCAGGTGCTGCGGGTTCCAGGACGGATACGCTGCGTGGCTTTTACACAGCGTATCCGACTCATGGGAACCCGGCCTTAATGATCAATGTAGACACCTAATTCTACCGGATTTCAAAGATTCATGTAAAAAACCTCCCTGTCATTGTAGGCTGGATGCACTTTTTGTAATGATTGCGCTTTATGTGTAACCAGGGTGGCTGTGTTTGATGTATATCCAGGGCGGCTGTGCTCCATATATATATATACAGGGTGGCAGTGCTAAATCCTGGATGTTATATATAACAAAGCAAGAATGTGAAATTTGAAGGTTTGTGGCTCGCCAAATACCACGTCACAAGTAAGGGCCTGTTCACATCACCGTTCGCTTTCGGTTCCGTCGGAAGTTTCCATCTGGCAAGTATCCGATTTTCCGACAGAATCAATAGCGCAGTTGACTCCGCTATTGATTCCGTCGGAAAACCGGAAACCTGCCGGAATGGTGACGAACGGAAACCATTAGCAATGTTTCCGTCACCATTGATATCAATGGTGACTGAAACGGAAGCTGTGGTTTCACTTTCCGTTGCGGGGTTCACCCGACGGAGACCCGGAACGGAAAGCGAACGGTGATGTGAACAGGCCCTAAATGGGACTGAGCTGCAATCCCAGACACAGCCACTACAGATGTGTACGGCACTGTGCTTAGTAAACTATGAAGAGGCTGCAGCGATCCCTTCAGCCAGCAGATCGGTGGTGGTGACAGGCGTCAGACCCCCACTGATCCGATACCGATGACCTGTCCTAAGGAAAAACCCCTTTACATTTCATGGTTCTGGTTTTACATATGGAAGACAAAATGAGGCTACATTACGTAGGAACCCTGGGCGAGGCTAAAGCCCTAGATCAGCAATATTCAGAGGCTGAAATTGCATTCTGACCAAATCCTGTTTTCATAAAGATTTCCATTGTTACAATGTATCAGTGCAGATATGAAGTATCAGCAATGTGGCAAGGACATAGATTTGTGCCAGTGCCAAGTTTAGTTCACAGAAGGCTGGCAATATTAACACACTGTATTTACACGAGGCTTGAAAACCTCAGGAGCGGCTTATCGCGGCACCTTTACTTTTTATATTTCACGGTGTTCACTTTGCACATCACTCTGGATGTCTCAGGGTGGTCAAGGGGAGTGTGGCCATCAAGTTACTCACCGACTCCACTCGATTTTGAACTTTGGTGGATATGTGTGCAGCGTAATGTGCAAATGCTGAAACACAGATGGGTTCTCCTTAAGCTTTGGTGAAGGGGGGGGGGGGGGCACTGTTGCCCAAATCTCCTTTTGGAGAGGGGACCGAAATCAAAGTGAGAACTTGGATGCAATGGGAAATAAAACAAACCTTCCTTTTTCACCATAAGTGAGTTTAATAAGAGGCCATTTATTCAGCAATAAAATGTGACATATTTTAGCCATTAGTATAGGCAATGTATAATCTACCTGACAGGCTGCTAAATAATCAAACATCATGTAATAAATATAGAAGAATACGGTGCAGGATGAGAATCAGAACAAACAATAGAAGTATTTATAAAGAAATGCAGCGTTCATCTGAGCTCTGCTACTGGACACCACCCGTGGACTGGAGATTGTTTCTTTAATAATAAGGATTAGTGGTCATGTGATATGAAGAAAATACACTTTTTGTATTTTCTAAAAAAAAATTAAATAGCGATTATACTGGGAGATCTAAAAGGATCAGTCACAGCAGGTCGGTCTGCCCAGGACTCAGGAGGTCGAAACCTTTGGACTGTTGTCCGGATTCTGAGCAGCCGCAAATTTACAATTAGGGTATGTTCACACGGCCTATATACGGACATAATTCGGGCGTTTTTGCCCCGAATTACGTCTGAAAATAGCGCCTCAATAGCGCTGACAAACATCTGCCCATTGAAAGCAATGGGCAGACGTTTGTCTGTTCACACGAGGCGTATATTTACGCGCCGCTGTCAAATGACGGCGCGCAAATAGACGCCCGCGTCAAAGAAGTGACCTGTCACTTCTTTGGCCGTAATTGGAGCCGCTATTCATTGACTCCAATGAATAGCAGCGCTAATTACGGCCGTAATTAACGCGGCGTTCAAGCGCCCGCACATGCCGGTACGGCTGAAATTACGGGGATGTTTTCAGGCTGAAACATCCCCGTAATTTCAGCCGTTACGGACCCCCGCCGTGTGAACATACCCTTAGGCTGAATTCACACGATGAAGATTTTGTTTATGGTATGTGACGTAGATCTCCCCTCCCCCTTTTGCATTGTAAAGGGTAAAATCCGTTATAAAAATCTAACGTATAAATTCAGCCTCAGGCCGTTTTTTTGCAGGCAGGAAATTCTGCCTCAAAATTCCATCTGCCTGCACGCTGTTTGCCATGATTTTCACCTGCGGCCATTGAGCGCTGCAGGGAAAAAAAAACAAAAACGCTTTTTCTGGCATCCCATTGATGTCAACAGGAGGTCAGAGACGTAAACGCCCGAAGATGGGGCATCTCCCCTTGAGTTTGATGGGAGGCGGAGGCGTTTTTCTCCCGCGAGCGGTAAAACCGTCTCAAAGGGAAAAAGAAGCGACATGCCCAATCATCAGGGCATTTTTGGCATGTTTCCACGTAAAAAAAACTCAGTGTGAACAGGGCCTAAAAGTGATTTTTCCATAATCATGATTTATTACCTATCTATAGGATAGGAGAGAGCCTGACCGCTGAAAACACCACCGACCACCAGGACGGGGGCCAAGAGCCATCCTATAAGTACATGGAGCGGTGGCCGAGCACGTGCAGTACCACATAGTGTGATGAAGAGATGAGTAAAAGATGTATCATATGCGGTAACGGCGCCAGGCTTGGAAGAACAGGTTCTGTTCTCTAAGGTATGTTGCAATGGTACTCTTCATTAGAACGACAACGCGTTTCTGGACTGAACTGGTCCCTGTCAGGTGCGAAACGGTTACAGCCCTGACGAAGGGACCAGTTCGGTCCAGAAACGCGTTGTCTTTCTAATGAAGAGTACCATTGCAACATACCTTAGAGAACAGAACCTGTTCTTCCAAGCCTGGCGCCGTTACCGCATATGATACTACATCTTTTACTCATCTGTTCATCACACATTTGTTCCCTGCAAAGAGGATTCATCCACCGAAGGATCGCAGTGGGTGGCAGCCGGCAAAGACATCGTTCATTCTACAAATAGTCGGAAGAGCGCCGCTGATCCCTCAACATTTTGTCATAATTGTGCAGTACCACATAGGGCACTGGTTGACCCCATTCTTAGATCAATGGTATTCCCAGCGGTCGGACCCCCACCGATCAGACATTTATCCCCTATACTGTGTATAGGTGATAAAAAACTGATTTGGGGAAAACAACTTAAACACTGAAGAACCATTAGACAATGTGAGCTTAAAGGGAATGTATTACAATTTTATTTACTCAATCTTTTTATTATAGTGTACTGCAAACACGACATCTCCCACAATGCACTACAACAAAGCCTCCTTTGAACAGACAGTGAACCAGGTGGATGCAGTGACATGTGAGCTCCTGCAGTCTCAGAGCAGATCTTGCACACTCCACAAGCATCAGTGAAGTCACTCAGCATGAAATGTCAACTTAGGATGTTTTTCAAAAGCTCAGCAACATTTTATCTTCCACACTGTAGGTGGGTACACCGCGCCTGTCAGTCATCTACTCCAGTGTTACATTCCACAAGCGATACTGGGCAGCAGAGGTGGTAAAGACCTACAGGTGACAGAGCAGCGGGTCTCGATCACGTGAACAATTTTCCACTACTTAACATTAAATAGAACCATGAACAGGGAGAATCAGGTTTCCTTTTAAACGGGCAATAAATAAGCTCGGAGTAAGTTTTGGTGAAGGTGTGGTATACGGTTATGGTGCAAGGCATACAACTACAGGTGTATATACACACGCTTGGTCCCCCCTTGACTTGTATCTGGCTGTAGATTTGATTGGAGCTGCGGTCTCAGTTCCAGTGGGTGATCCTCTCCTCCTCGGGGATGATGTTCCAGTTTGGGGACTTGACATCCGTCAACAGCCAGTTGAAGTCGTCGACCTGATCCCAGTTGCTCCGGCTTTGCTCCAGGCCGGCCAGCTCATAGTCTTGTTGGATATTAGGGTAGGTCCAGGTGAATGGGGCGAAAAGGAGACCGCTGCAGTCCTCGATGATGGCCCGGCTGGTGACGTGCAGGTAGAAGCGGCTGTCCTTGGTACTGTGGGTGCGCAGCTGCTGGCACGGGAAGGTGAAGAGGCAGTCAGTGCAATGGTCCACAAATACAGAGGATGCCACCGGGCCACATAGCACCTTACACCCGCTCAGGTCCCTCATGTGCAGGGTGGCGGGGCTGCCGGGCAGGGTGATGGTGCAGTCTCGTAGTTGGCTCAGCTGCACGTCCTTCTGCTGGATCTCCTCCGACCCCATGAAGAGAAGTTGGCCGCTGAGGCCTTGTAAGCCACACTGGGCAGCGGGCTGGGCGGACATCTCCTTGGGCCGGATGACCGGAGGAGGATCGGTGGAGGCAGCAGCAGCTGCTGTTGTTGTCTCCTTCTTTCGGGTCTTGAAGGCAAATTTCTTCTTGGGCTGCAGCTGCTCGCGCCGGGTCTCCAGAGCGGCCTGTAACCGGGTGATGTGATCCTGGGCCTGGCGGATGTCATAGGACACCAGGAACATCATACTATCATTGAGCAGCTTCTGCAACCGCTGGACCCGTCCCGACACCTCATCCAGAACCTCCGCTCCGACACCGGCGTCCTCCAATACCTCCTCAATGGCGGCTCTCTCCAGGCCAAAGCTGGAGCTGAAGTATCCACTCTTCTCCTCCTGCACGGCCTGCCCATCCTTCTCTTGCCGCTTCTTCTCCACTCCCCGCTGCCTCTCCTCCTCCCTACGCTGCAACCTCTCAGGTAAACTGGACCGTTCCACCGAACCTGCCATCTCCACTGTGCCAGCCGTTAGCAAGGAATGCTGGGAAACCTAGGCGCAACACAATGACGCCACGCGTCGATCACATGACCACGCAAGCTCTGCTGTACGCATGTTCTCTTCCGGCTTTCAACTCTACGATAAAGCTTATCACGTGACCCTACGTGCTGTCTTTCAACGAGTAACGCTATGAAAAATTTGATGACGTAATCGAGCAAGCGACGGAATCCTAAAGCGCATGCGTGGTAACCCACGTGTATAGAGCACAATATGGGGAAAAGAAGGAAGCAGCGAGGAGAGGAGAATGTCAGTTCCCTTAGCAAGAAGCAGAAGAAGCACCTGAAGGAGTTTGGGGAGCAGCATCCTTTTTATGACCAGTAAGTGGGGATTGGAAACGCAGGAGTTAATATTCTGGGGTTTATTTAAACCAATAGAAAACTAGAGACATATCCCGCTGAATGCACTTTAGAAGTCTGGTTGGCCCACAATTCATGTAAGATTACTGGGACCCCGCCAGTCACGAGTACGAGGGGCCCGTGTCTTGTCCCCGTTTGAATGGTGTGGCAGTCACGTCTTCGCACTACTGCTATGTCTATGGGGAGTGACGGAGAAAGTCGAGTGCTGTACTTTCATAGACGTTGAATGGAGTTGTAGGACGCACACATGACCGCCACTTTACTCACACGGTAGACGCAGGACCTCATTCTCGTTCATGTGATTTTACATTTATCACCTATTTTGTGTATAGGACTTTTTCTTCGACAAACCTCTTTAACCCTTAAAGGGCTAAGACTATAGATGGCAATAGTGAATATGCCATCAGTAGCACAAGTTGTAGTATAAATGATGTCTCTGACCGTTGACTGCAAACATTGTGCCATCTAACATGAGATATGGGCACCACGCATTGGGCAGAAGTAGCCATGTCACCCTGATCAGCTCCTCTATACTACACCGCACAGGAGAGCTGATAGCTCCTCTATACTACACCACACAGGAGAGCCGACAGATCCTCTATACTACACCACACAGGAGAGCTGACAGCTTCTCTATACTACACCACACAGGAGAGCTGATAGGTCCTCTATACTACACCACACAGGAGAGCTGACAGCTCCTCTATACTACACCACACAGGAGAGCTGACAGCTCCTCTATACTACACCACACAGGAGAACTGACCTCTCCTCTATACTACACCACACAGGAGAACTGACAGCTCCTCTATACTACACCACACAGGAGAACTGACAGCTCCTCTATACTACACCACACAGGAGAACTGACCTCTCCTCTATACTACACCACACAGGAGAGCTGACAGCTCCTCTATACTACACCACACAGGAGAACTGACAGATCCTCTATACTACACCACACAGGAGAGCTGACAGCTCCTCTATACTACACCACACAGGAGAGCTGACAGCTCCTCTATACTACACCACACCGGAGAGCTGACAGCTCCTCTATACTACACCACACAGGAGAGCTGACAGCTCCTCTATACTACACCACACAGGAGAGCTGACAGCTCCTCTATACTACACCACACAGGAGAGCTGACAGCTCCTCTATACTACACCACACAGGAGAGCTGACAGCTCCTCTATACTACACCACACAGGAGAGCTGACAGCTCCTCTATACTACACCACACAGGAGAGCTGACAGCTCCTCTATACTACACCACACAGGAGAGCTGACAGCTCCTCTATACTGCACCACACAGGAGAGCTGACAGCTCCTCTATACTGCACCACACAGGAGAGCTGACAGCTCCTCTATACTACACCACACAGGAGAGCTGACAGCTCCTCTATACTGCACCACACAGGAGAGCTGACAGCTCCTCTATACTGCACCACACAGGAGAACTGACCGATCCTCTATACTACACCACACAGGAGAGCTATCAGCACCTCTATACTACACCACACAGGAGAGCTATCAGCTCCTCTATACTACACCACACAGGAGAGCTGACAGATCCTTTATACTACACCACACAGGAGAGTTGACAGCTCCTCTATACTACACCACACAGGAGAGCTATCAGCTTCTCTATACTACACCACACAGGATAGCTGACAGATCCTCTATACTACACCACACAGGAGAGCTGACAGATCCTCTATACCACACCACACAGGAGAGCTGACAGATCCTCTATACTACACCACACAGGAGAGCTGACAGATCCTCTATACTACACCACACAGGAGAGCTGACAGATCCTCTATACTACACCACACAGGAGAGCTGACAGATCCTCTATACTACACCACACCACACAGGAGAGCTGACAGATCCTCTATACTGCACCACACAGGAGAGCCGACAGCTCCTCTATACTGCACCACACAGGAGAGCTGACAGATCCTCTATACTACACCACACAGGAGAGCTGACAGATCCTCTATACTACACCACACAGGAGAGCTGACAGATCCTCTATACTACACCACACAGGAGAGCTGACAGATCCTCTATACTACACCACACGAGAGCTGACAGATCCTCTATACTACACCACACAGGAGAGCTGACAGATCCTCTATACTACACCACACAGGAGAGCTGACAGATCCTCTATACTACACCACACAGGAGAGCTGACAGATCCTCTATACTACACCACACCACACCACACAGGAGAGCTGACAGATCCTCTATACTGCACCACACAGGAGAGCCGACAGCTCCTCTATACTGCACCACACAGGAGAACTGACCGATCCTCTATACTACACCACACAGGAGAGCTATCAGCTCCTCTATACTACATCACACAGGAGAGCTGACAGATCCTCTATACTACACCACACAGGAGAGCTGACAGCTCCTCTATACTACACCACACAGGAGAGCTATCAGCTCCTCTATACTACACCACACAGGAGAGCTGACAGATCCTCTATACTACACCACACAGGAGAGCTATCAGCTCCTCTATACTACACCACACAGGAGAGCTGACAGCTCCTCTATACTACACCACACAGGATAGCTGACAGATTCTCTATACTACACCACACATGAGAGCTGACAGCTCCTTTATACTACACCACACATGAGAGCTGACAGCTCCTCTATACTACACCACACAGGAGAGCTGACAGATCCTCTATACCACACCACACAGGATAGCTGACAGATCCTCTATACTACACCACACAGGAGAGCTGACAGATCCTCTATACCACACCACACAGGAGAGCTGACAGATCCTCTATACTACACCACACAGGAGAGCTGACAGATCCTCTATACTACACCACACAGGAGAGCTGACAGATCCTCTATACTACACCACACAGGAGAGCTGACAGATCCTCTATACTACACCACACCACACAGGAGAGCTGACAGATCCTCTATACTGCACCACACAGGAGAGCCGACAGCTCCTCTATACTGCACCACACAGGAGAGCTGACAGATCCTCTATACTACACCACACAGGAGAGCTGACAGATCCTCTATACTACACCACACAGGAGAGCTGACAGATCCTCTATACTACACCACACAGGAGAGCTGACAGATCCTCTATACTACACCACACAGGAGAGCTGACAGATCCTCTATACTACACCACACAGGAGAGCTGACAGATCCTCTATACTACACCACACAGGAGAGCTGACAGATCCTCTATACTACACCACACCACACAGGAGAGCTGACAGATCCTCTATACTGCACCACACAGGAGAGCCGACAGCTCCTCTATACTGCACCACACAGGAGAACTGACCGATCCTCTATACTACACCACACAGGAGAGCTATCAGCTCCTCTATACTACATCACACAGGAGAGCTGACAGATCCTCTATACTACACCACACAGGAGAGCTGACAGCTCCTCTATACTACACCACACAGGAGAGCTATCAGCTCCTCTATACTACACCACACAGGAGAGCTGACAGATCCTCTATACTACACCACACAGGAGAGCTATCAGCTCCTCTATACTACACCACACAGGAGAGCTGACCGCTCCTCTATACTACACCACACAGGATAGCTGACAGATTCTCTATACTACACCACACATGAGAGCTGACAGCTCCTTTATACTACACCACACATGAGAGCTGACAGCTCCTCTATACTACACCACACAGGAGAGCTGACCGCTCCTCTATACTACACCACACAGGAGAGATGACAGATCCTCTATACTACACCACACAGGAGAACTGACAGCTCCTCCATACTACACCACACAGGAGAGCTGACAGATCCTCTATACTACACCACACAGGAGAGCTGACAGATCCTCTATACTACACCACACAGGAGAGCTGACAGCTCCTCTATACTACACCACACAGGAGAGCTATCAGCTTCTCTATACTACACCACACAGGAGAGCTGACAGATCCTCTATACTACACCACACAGGAGAGCTGACAGATCCTCTATACTACACCACACAGGAGAGCGGACAGCTTCTCTATACTACACCACACAGGAGAGCTGATAGGTCCTCTATACTACACCACACAGGAGAGCTGACAGCTCCTCTATACTACACCACACAGGAGAGCTGACAGATCCTCTATACTCCACCACACAGGAGAGCTGACAGCTCCTCTATACTCCACCACACAGGAGAACTGACAGCTCCTCTATACTACACCACACAGGAGAGCAGACAGCTCCTCTATACTACACCACACAGGAGAGCAGACAGCTCCTCTATACTACACCACACAGGAGAGCTGACCGCTCTATACTACACCACACAGGAGAGCTGACAGCTCCTCTATACTACACCACACAGGAGAGCCGACAGATCCTCTATACTACACCACACAGGAGAGCTGACAGCTTCTCTATACTACACCACACAGGAGAGCTGATAGGTCCTCTATACTACACCACACAGGAGAGCTGACAGCTCCTCTATACTACACCACACAGGAGAGCTGACAGCTCCTCTATACTACACCACACAGGAGAGCTGACAGCTCCTCTATACTACACCACACAGGAGAGCCGACAGATCCTCTATACTACACCACACAGGAGAGCTGACAGCTTCTCTATACTACACCACACAGGAGAGCTGATAGGTCCTCTATACTACACCACACAGGAGAGCTGACAGCTCCTCTATACTACACCACACAGGAGAGCTGACAGCTCCTCTATACTACACCACACCGGAGAGCTGACAGCTCCTCTATACTACACCACACAGGAGAGCTGACAGCTCCTCTATACTACACCACACAGGAGAGCTGACAGCTCCTCTATACTACACCACACAGGAGAGCTGACAGCTCCTCTATACTACACCACACAGGAGAGCTGACAGCTCCTCTATACTACACCACACAGGAGAGCTGACAGCTCCTCTATACTACACCACACAGGAGAGCTGACAGCTCCTCTATACTACAGCACACAGGAGAGCTGACAGCTCCTCTATACTACAGCACACAGGAGAGCTGACAGCTCCTCTATACTACACCACACAGGAGAGCTGACAGCTCCTCTATACTACACCACACAGGAGAGCTGACAGCTCCTCTATACTACACCACACAGGAGAGCTGACAGCTCCTCTATACTACACCACACAGGAGAGCTGACAGCTCCTCTATACTACACCACACAGGAGAGCTGACAGCTCCTCTATACTACACCACACAGGAGAGCTGACAGCTCCTCTATACTACACCACACAGGAGAGCTGACAGCTCCTCTATACTACACCACACAGGAGAGCTATCAGCACCTCTATACTACACCACACAGGAGAGCTATCAGCTCCTCTATACTACACCACACAGGAGAGCTGACAGATCCTCTATACTACACCACACAGGAGAGCTGACAGATCCTCTATACTACACCACACCACACAGGAGAGCTGACAGATCCTCTATACTACACCACACAGGAGAGCTGACAGATCCTCTATACTACACCACACAGGAGAGCTGACAGCTCCTCTATACTACACCACACAGGAGAGCTATCAGCTTCTCTATACTACACCACACAGGAGAGCTGACAGATCCTCTATACTACACCACACAGGAGAGCTGACAGATCCTCTATACTACACCACACCACACAGGAGAGCTGACAGATCCTCTATACTACACCACACCACACAGGAGAGCTGACAGATCCTCTATACTGCACCACACAGGAGAGCCGACAGCTCCTCTATACTGCACCCCACAGGAGAACTGACCGATCCTCTATACTACACCACACAGGAGAGCTGACAGCTCCTCTATACTACACCACACAGGAGAGCTGACAGCTCCTCTATACTACACCACACAGGAGAGCTGACAGATCCTCTATACTACACCACACAGGAGAGCTGACAGATCCTCTATACTACACCACACATGAGAGCTGACAGCTCCTTTATACTACACCACACATGAGAGCTGACAGCTCCTCTATACTACACCACACAGGAGAGCTGACAGATCCTCTATACTACACCACACAGGAGAGCTGACAGATCCTCTATACTACACCACACAGGAGAGCTGACCGCTCCTCTATACTGCACCCCACAGGAGAACTGACCGATCCTCTATACTACACCACACAGGAGAGCCGACAGCTCCTCTATGCTACACCACACAGGAGAGCCGACAGCTCCTCTATGCTACACCACACAGGAGAGCCGACAGCTCCTCTATGCTACACCACACAGGAGAGCCGACAGCTCCTCTATGCTACACCACACAGGAGAGCCGACAGCTCCTCTATGCTACACCACACAGGAGAGCCGACAGCTCCTCTATGCTACACCACACAGGAGAGCTGACAGCTCCTTTATGCTACACCACACAGGAGAGCTGACAGATCCTCTATACTACACCTCACAGGAGAGCTGACAGATCCTCTATACTACACCACACAGGAGAGCTGACAGATCCTCTATACTACACCACACAGGAGAGCTGACAGATCCTCTATACTACACCACACAGGAGAGCTGACAGATCCTCTATACTACACCACACAGGAGAGCTGACAGATCCTCTATACTACACCACACAGGAGAGATGACAGATCCTCTATACTACACCACACAGGAGAGCTGACCGCTCCTCTATACTACACCACACAGGAGAGCTGACCGCTCCTCTATACTACACCACACAGGAGAGCTGACCGCTCCTCTATACTACACCACACAGGAGAGATGACAGATCCTCTATACTACACCACACAGGAGAGATGACAGATCCTCTATACTACACCACACAGGAGAGCTGACCGCTCCTCTATACTACACCACACAGGAGAGATGACAGATCCTCTATACTGCACCACACAGGAGTGCTGACCGATCCTCTATACTACACCACACAGGAGAGCAGACAGATCCTCTATACTACACCACACAGGAGAGCTGACAGATCCTCTATACTACACCACACAGGAGAGCTGACAGATCCTCTATACTACACCACACAGGAGAGCTGACAGATCCTCTATACTACACCACACAGGAGAGCTGACAGATCCTCTATACTACACCACACAGGAGAACTGACAGCTCCTCTATACTACACCACACAGGAGAGCTGACATATCCTCTATACTACACCACACAGGAGAACTGACCACTCCTCTATACTACACCACAACACGGGAGAGCTGACAGATCCTCTATACTACACCCTACAGGAGAGCCGACAGCTCCTCTATACTACACCACACAGGAGAACCGACAGATCCTCTATGCTACACCACACAGGAGAGCCGACAGCTCCTCTATGCTACACCACACAGGAGAGCCGACCGCTCCTCTATGCTACACCACACAGGAGAGCCGACCGCTCCTCTATGCTACACCACACAGGAGAGCCGACCGCTCCTCTATGCTACACCACACAGGAGAGCCGACAGCTCCTCTATGCTACACCACACAGGAGAGCCGACAGCTCCTCTATACTGCACCACACAGGAGAACTGACCGATCCTCTATACTACACCACACAGGAGAGCTATCAGCTCCTCTATACTACACCACACAGGAGAGCTGACAGATCCTCTATACTACACCACACAGGAGAGCTGACAGATCCTCTATACTACACCACACAGGAGAGCTGACAGATCCTCTATACTACACCACACCACACAGGAGAGCTGACAGATCCTCTATACTACACCACACAGGAGAGCTGACAGATCCTCTATACTACACCACACATGAGAGCTGACAGCTCCTTTATACTACACCACACAGGAGAGCTGACAGATCCTCTATACTACACCACACAGGAGAGCTGACAGATCCTCTATACTACACCACACAGGAGAGCTGACAGATCTTCTATACTACACCACACAGGAGAGCTGACAGATCCTCTATACTACACCACACAGGAGAGCTGACAGATCCTCTATACTACACCACACAGGAGAGCTGACCGCTCCTCTATACTGCACCACACAGGAGTGCTGACCGATCCTCTATACTTCACCACACAGGAGAGCAGACAGATCCTCTATACTACACCACACAGGAGAGCAGACAGATCCTCTATACTACACCACACAGGAGAGCTGACAGATCCTCTATACTACACCACACAGGAGAGCTGACAGATCCTCTATACTACACCACACAGGAGAGCTGACAGATCCTCTATACTACACCACACAGGAGAGCTGACAGATCCTCTATACTACACCACACAGGAAAACTGACAGCTCCTCTATACTACACCACACAGGAGAGCTGACATATCCTCTATACTACACCACACAGGAGAACTGACCGCTCCTCTATACTACACCACAACACGGGAGAGCTGACAGATCCTCTATACTACACCCTACAGGAGAGCCGACAGCTCCTCTATACTACACCACACAGGAGAGCTGACAGATCCTCTATACTACACCACACAGGAGAGCCGACAGCTCCTCTATGCTACACCACACAGGAGAGCCGACAGCTCCTCTATGCTACACCACACAGGAGAGCCGACAGCTCCTCTATGCTACACCACACAGGAGAGCCGACAGCTCCTCTATGCTACACCACACAGGAGAGCCGACAGCTCCTCTATGCTACACCACACAGGAGAGCCGACAGCTCCTCTATGCTACACCACACAGGAGAGCCGACAGCTCCTCTATGCTACACCACACAGGAGAGCCGACAGCTCCTCTATGCTACACCACACAGGAGAGCCGACAGCTCCTCTATGCTACACCACACAGGAGAGCCGACAGCTCCTCTATGCTACACCACACAGGAGAGCCGACAGCTCCTCTATACTACACCACCCAGGAGAGCTGACCGCTCCTCTATACTACACCACACAGGAGAGCTGACTGATCCTCTATACTACACCACACAGGAGAGCTAACAGCTCCTCTATACTACACCACACAGGAGAGCTGACTGATCCTCTTAGGCTGGAATCACACATGTCGTTTTTTGAGAACAGAACTGAATACAAAAATAAGTAAAAGTATAAGGGAAAGACTTCCTTTCTCTTCTCTTTTGTATCTATACCTGGAAATAGAAATGTGGCTAGAATCATAAAATTCTCATGATTACTTAGTGTAATAAAATCCCTATAAATTCATGAAATCCTTATTAACTACTTTATAGCATTTGAATAACAAAGGTAATTGCTTGTCCTGTTTTTTTTAATTACAGAGTTTCTAAAGCAGTAGACAGAACACAGCTAGTTCAGCTGGTGAGTAATGAGACATCTCATGTTTTTATTATCACCTAATGATCCTTTGTGAGTGCTTTACTGATGCAATGCAGACTGTCGGAAACAGCTCTATATTCTTTTGATGGAGTCTACTTGCTAAACATACATTGGGTAAGTTATTAAGAAGTAGGGGACAGATGGAAGAGATTTGACTACAGGATCACACTACGCATGGTTTGTCTGTGTTCTTTAAAGAGGCTCTGTCGCCACATTATAAGTGGCCTATCGTGTACATGATGTGATCGGCGCTGTAATGTAGATTACAGCAGTGTTTTTTTATTTAGAAAAACGATCATTTTTGACGGAGTTATGACTTATATTAGCTTTATGCTAATGACTTTCTTAATGGATAAATGGGCATGTTTTACTTTTTGACCAAGTGGGCGTTGTACAGAGGAGTGTATGACGCTGACCAATCCGTGACCAATCAGCATCATACACTTCTCTCCATTCGTTTACACAGCACATAGTGATCTTACTAGATCACTATGTGCAGCCACATACACACACATTAACGTTACTCAAGTGTCCTGACAGTGAATAGACATCACCTCCAGCCAGGATTCACAATCCTGACACTTCGCTAACGTTTGTGTGAGATTTTCACAGCAAGGCAAGCGTAATCTCATTTTAAATGACCGTTTACAGCGTAATCTCGCAAGATTACGCTTGCCTTGCTTTAAATCTCACACAAACGTTAGTGAAGTGTCAGGATTGTGAATAATGGACAAGGAGGCAGCACTTCCAAAATGTAGAAAAACCTTTATTCACCCATGCAACGTTTTAATCCCTCAGGATCTTTCTCAAGCATGCTTGAGAAAGATCCTGAGGGATTGAAACGTTGCATGGGTGAATAAAGGTTTTTCTACATTTTGGAAGTGCTGCCTCCTTGTCCATTTTTCTGCCTGATATTGAGGACCTTGGACCAGGTTCTGAAGAGGCGTGCACCCTCCTGGCGGTTCAGTGCTGTGGTAACTCTCTACTTTTAGGATTGTGAATAGACATCACGTCCTGGCTGGAGGTAATGTATATTCACTGTCAGGACACTTGAGTAACGTTAATGTGTGTGTATGTGGCTGCACATAGTGATCTAGTAAGATCACTATGTGCTGTGTAAATGAATGGGGAGAAGTGTATGACGCTGATTGGTCACTGATTGGTCAGCATCATACACTTCTCTCCACAACGCCCACTTGGTCAAAAAGTAAAACACGCCCAGTTGTCCTATGAGAAACTCATTAGCATAAAGCTAATATAGGTCATAACTCCGTCAAAAATGATCGTTTTTCTAAATAAAAAACACTGCTGTAATCTACATTACAGCGCCGATCACATCATGTACAATATAGGCCACTTATAATGTGGTGACAGAGCCTGTTTAACCATGAAGGCACATACTAGTCCTTCTCAATGAATTAGAATATCATCAAAAAGTTAATTTATTTCAGTAATTCAAAAAGTGAAACTCATATTCTATAGATTCATTATACACAGAGTGATCTATTTCCAGCTTTTTTTTCTTCTAATGTTGATGATTATCGTGAACAGTTAATGAAAACCCAAAATTTAGTGTCTCAGAAAATTAGAATATTATATAAGCCCAATTTCAAAAATGTTTTTTAATACCAAAATGTTGTCCTACTGAAAAGTATGTCCAGTATCTGCCCTCAATACTTGGTCGGGGCTCCTTTTGCATGAATTACTGCATCAATGCGGCGTGGCATGGGGGCGATCAGCCTGTGGCACTGCTGAGGTGTTCTCAATGCGGCGTGGCATGGAGGCGATCAGCCTGTGGCACTGCTGAGGTGTTATGGATGCCCAGGTTGCTTTGATAGTGGCCTTCAGCTCGTCTGCATTGTTGGGTCTGGGGTCTCATCTTCCTCTTGACAATACCCTATAGATTCTCTATGGGGTTTAGGTCAGGCGAGTTTGCTGGCCAATCAAGCGCAGTGATACTGTGGTTATTACACCAGGTGTTGGTACTTTTGGCAGTGTGGGCAGGTGCCAAGTCCTGCTGGAAAATGAAATCGGCATCTCCATAAAGCTTGTCAGCAGAGGCAAGCATGAAGTGCTGGGAAATGTCCTGGTAGACGCTGCGCTGACTCTGGACTTGATATAACACAGTGGACCAACACCAGCATCAACATTAAAGGAAAAAAAATGCTGGAAATAGATCACTCTGTGTGTAATGAATCTATAGAATGAGTTTCAATTTTTTAAATTGAATTACTGAAATAAATGTAACTTTTTGATATTCTAATTTCATGGAGAAGGACTAGTATGTCTGCATAGGAGCACTAGGCACTATTTTATTAGAGAATAATGACCTCTTCCTTAATTTCCAGCAGCTGGTATTTCTCCTTTCCCTTCCTGCAGGCTTTCTATGAATGTTTAGAAACCTCCACAGTCCCCCCAATAATCTGTCTAGCATAATGCAGTAAATGGTAGAAAGGGTGTAGGGGGATGCAGCTGCAATCTCTGCTTTAGCCTGTGTGAGAAAGGGAGCAGCAGGGGACGCATTTGATTGGCTTAGTGCACACAGCACAGCTCTGACATCACACCAGGAAGAGCCCGCCCACTCAGTAATCATTGAAAGAGAAAATTTACTTCTCAATTCCACGAGACGGTGAAACGCGCTGCAACGGATGCCGTTTCGCTGTAGCCTGTAGGGTTTACTTTTTCAATCTACTGCAGATTGTTCAGATTATTCAATGATTTTTATTTCTTTTTCAGCCGGATAGTTTTGAGAATGAATCCAATTCAGAGAGCGAGGCCGAGAGTGAAGCCGAGAATCCCAACGTGTATCAGCAACTGCTTGCGACATTAAAGCATGTTTCTGATGAGGAAGAAGATGATGATGATGAAGAGGAGCAAGATGAGGATGATGGGGTGCAGATGAAGGATGAGAATGAACGGTTGGCCTCTAACTCAGGAGATGAGGACAGTGAAGAAGAGCAAGAGGCAGAAGGGGATGATGCAGTCCAAGAAGGTAGTAATTTACCAAGTCTTTTGCTATAGATGCCAAACCACAACTCCCAGCATGCCCAGACTTCCTGCAATTTTGCAACAATTAGACCGGCACGGGTTGGATATCTATTGATGTCTCTAGTCTGTCTGATGGAACAGTGTGGCGCAGCCAATGTTCTCATACGCTCTTAACCTGACACTCTCTTGCCCTTTGAATCCCGGTCCTAAAAATGGTTCTTTTTGCATGCTGGATGAGTAGGAATCCTAGACTATCCAGATGGACCTTGAGTAATGCTGTTTTTTATTGTTTCAGAGCGTGTTGGTGAGGAACAAGGTGATGATGAAGAACCGACAGATCCCAGAGATCCGGCTCCGGAAAATGGAGAGGAATTCATGGACAGTAAACAGGAAACTAAATTCAGTTTAGATACAAATTTCTTACAGGAAGATGCTGAAGTCCTTCAGAATGACACCACAGAGCACGCCGGTACAAGTTGTGAAGGTATTCTTCTATTCTCCCCTTCAATTTCTATGAAGAAGCTGAATTGTACTTGTCATTACAAAAAAAATAAAAAATTCCTCCTGTAGTGCGGCCAGAAATGTGGCGTGTAACCTGCAGATTGTGAGTCTTTTCCTTTTCTCTGCTCTGAGCCAATCGGATGTCTTCCCCCCCCCCCTCTTGCTGTATCACTAAAACAGAGTGAAAAACGGCAACTGTATCCCTTTCCTCCCTCCTACTACTGCTTGTTAAGGTTTTTTGGTGACTCTTGAGGTCTTAAAATCTTTACATAGACCCTGCAGACAGAGAAAGTGGAACTAAAGGCTGCTGAGAGATGTGTGGGATAAAGATGTGTGAGGAAGAGATATGTGGGATAAAGTACCGATCATGTGGAAAAAGATTTTGTTGGACTTTCAGTCAATCACCCTATTGAAAAACACTACAGTTGGCTTTTCCCAGCTTGAAGTGGCTGATAACCGGAACATTTCACTGAATTCAAAAGGGTTTTCTAAGGCCCCATGCACCCGAACGTGCTTTTGCGGCCGCAATTTCCCCGAAAATCCACGGGAGAATTGCGGCCCCATTCATTTCTATGGGGCCATGCACACGACCGTCGTTTTTACGGTCCGTGCATGGCCCGGGAGCCCGCACCGCAGAAAGAACAGACATGTCTTATTACGGTCGTCTTCTGCGGTCCGGGCTCATTGAAAATAATGTGCATAGCCCGCGATTTGCGGCGGGCTTGCGGCTGACCGTCCGCTGCCGGCCGACCCAAAAATCACGGCCGTGTGCATGAGGCCTTAGATATAACATTGGTGTCAGATCCCTATCATCAATGTATGTTCTGTAGGGTCTGACTGCTGCTACACATGAGAAAAAAGGGGAATCGATACTCCGTCAACCGCCACTGATCACATATTTATAGCATATCCTAGAGATTTACCATCAATATAATATCTCGGAAAACCCCTTTAAATTCGGTGTATGGTTATCAGTCTTGGTAGACTGAAAAAATCCCTACCATGGTCAATACTTCCTCACATGTCTCTCCTTTAAATGCATATCCTAGATGGACTTTAGGGTCACCATCCCTTTATATGAGATCTGTATACATGAAGAATAACTGTAGATAATATTCATTGTTTGTTCTTCTTTCTTTAGATCCATATAAAAGGCATATTGACCGAGAACTACAAGACGACGACTTTACCAAAATTACAAGCAACCCTAAAACAACTTTATCTTTAAAGGTAACGGCCCTTACGAGTCATAAAGAGTTATTACAAAATTCCTTCTAGCCTGAATTCAAACCACTACATGGATCAGTCCAGGGTCACATACTTTAATGTCTTCTACTTCGGCTCACCCATCAATGTGTGATCTCTGGATATGTTTTTGCTGAAAAAAAATAAAAAATAATTTGTGCAACCCAAAATCATTGCCTTCAAATTTCAGGGGAGTGGGGGTTGGAATATGCCAATCACCTAAGCACCTAACCAATCCTTGGTTGTCACATTAGGACCCTCTTGACCGTTACTATAATAAAGATTTTATTCGTACTGTGAAAGCGTAACTAAACTTTTTAAAGCTTTTGACATGTCAGAAGTTTTGATCGGTGGGGGTCCAAGCACTGAGACCACCACTGATAGCTAAAATGAAGCGGGGAAAAGCGCTTGGCCTTGTTCACGCAGTGCAGATTTTGCATGCATTTTTAAGCTAAAACCAGAATTGGATCCAGGAAAGCAGACCTATAAGGCCTTCCCTTATCTATTTCTTCCGTTTAGTCTCCATTCCTGGTTTTGACTTTAAAACAAATACATGCAAATTCTGCACTGTGTGAACAAGGCCTTAAGGTTATGTCACGCCGCTCTGATCTATTATTATTGAGCTATGCCAGTTGCATTAATTAGGTTTAATAATTTGTTTTCTGTTTCTTCAGTGGCCAACGCTGGGTCAGTTGGTATGTTCCTCGTCCTTAGAAAAGGTTCACCCGCTCAAATCTGAGAAAGAAACTGATATGACGAAGTTGTTTCTGCACAAACCACTGAATTCCACATGGCTTAGAGCAAACGGCTCCCTTCTCGCTGGCCAGAGCGATCGGATCTTCACCCCGCTACAGAGAGAACTTTTCACAGTTATGAACTCTTACAAAGACTTCTATTATCCGTCCAGGATGGCGACCGCTCAAGGGGAAGAGATTAGACATGTCTACTGTCTGCACGCGCTCAATCATGTGCTAAAAGCCAACTCTCAAGTACTCAACAATAATGCTAAAAAGAGAGATCAGAAGACGGGACTTGATGAGGAGGACCTCCGAGACCAGGGACTTACCAGACCTAAGGTAATCTCTTCTAACCTTCGTTAAATGGGTGATTGGTAGGGTGGCCAGAAGCGCCGCTGTGCAGGAAGGGGACGCCTCATTAACCTGTGCTGTGGCACCCATTATTTTTAGGATTGGAGGGAGTGTCAGAGGTTGGACTCCCACCGATTTATAAAGTGATGATAAATGCCATCCCTTTATAAGAAGGAAATACCCCTTTTAAATATTACATTTCTTTGTTAGTTCACATCTCGTTTTGTGCACACGTTTGTGTTATACGACGACGTGTACGTTTTTAAATTGACAAACGTATGCATTTGTAACATACGCTTACTTTTTTGTAGCATACGTTTGTGTCCGTTCTTCTTAAAACATATACGTTTTTTTTGTTCTTGAGCTAAATCGAGCTTTGTAAAGTCAAGATTTCCCATATATGGTAACAACAATGTATGTGATTTACATATGCAAACGTAGTTGCATACGTCGTCCATACATCGCCATTGACTTCAATACAAATAAAGTATGCGTGTGGTATGTGTTTTTTGAAAAGTACTGAAAGCGTAGTAGACTACGCTTTTCAGCACATGGGAAAAAAAAGAGTAGGGCTGGGCGATTTAGATTTTGATAGAATCTCGATTATTGTTGTCGTCAGCACATTTTCCTGTGTAAACCGGGAGACGCGCTGCCGACACGATGATAATGTACGGGGACGAGCGATCGGAGTAACGACTGCTCGTCGCCATCCATAGCTCCTTGTGACAGGTGCAAGCGAGCGCCGATCAACGAGCTGTCTTGTTGATCGGCGCTCATTGCATTGGCCAAAATTGTCCGGTGTAATAGGCCCTTTAACGTGTCCTTATGTTACAATTAGCTTGGCGTAAATTATAATTTGTTGGGCCGGAGTAGTCACGCTTTCCCTTTCTACAAAAGTGTGGTGGGTGGCGCAAAAAGGGCAAGTCGCAATTTGGACAGCAAATTGTGATTATTATTTTTTTAGGCCCTTTTGTGACTTTTCTGGTGTAGGAAGGTTGATAAATTACCCCCAAAGTCTGCGTGTGATCTATGACTGCTTAGACATAACTTCAGTGGTAAGTCTCTTGGATTTTATTATCAGCCGTACTACACAGAACTAGTAACCCCCGCTGCATTGTATATCACCAGCACTGAGGCTCCTCCACTGACTCTGCTCTCTGCTGCCTCACAACTGAAGATCACGAGAACCACTTCATTTAGCCATTCAGTTCCTGCTGCATTTCAAGGCTTAATAAGCTATAGGGTGGCTATAGTTTCTTAATCCTTAAAATGCAGCAGGAACTGAATGGGTTAAGAAGCTGCCCGGGAGAACGGGAGTCTGTATAAAACAGTCTCTGGACTCCGTTACACACAGAACAAACCCCGCTCCTCTCACCGCTGCTTGTCGGCATTCATTAAAGTAGATGCCCTGTGCATCGTGTCTGCTGGTTCTTAATAAAGATTTTTTTTTTTTCTCTCTCCTGCTATGGGGGGGGGGGGGGAAGGGCCTGTAACGATTTCACGATTCTGGACAAATCCAGAACTGTGCCAACTTGAAATGGCGAATTAATCGAATTAATTAGGTTAATCGTCCAGCCCTAGATAAGAACGTAAGCACACACAATGTATGCAAAAACGACACCATTAGTGCATCCGTCCTGACCATAGAACTAAAAGAAGCACTCCACTTTATTTTTTTATTTTCCCCTCCATTTGTACATTGGTGTTTCAGTGGGGTGCTGTGTGGAAAAATACTTACCGATCCCACGCATCTTGAATTTTTCGGGTCCAGCTCCGCCCACGTGATCTTCATTCTGGCCCGGTCTGGAGTCGCTGTGTTTTTGAATAAACCGGAACGCAGGCTCTCAATGCATTCCTATGGGAGCCAGAACAAGGCCGGAACGAGGCTCCATAGGAATGCATTGAGAGCCTGACTTCCTGTTTTCTGAAAAGCAGCGAATCCAGACCAGGTCAGAATGAAGATCACGTTGGCGGCACTGGACCCGGAAAACGACAAGATGCGGGGATCGGTAAGTATTTTTGCACACAGCACCCCACTGATACACCAATGTACAAATGGAGGGTGCAATAAAAATATAAAGTGGAGTGCTTCTTTAATATACACGCTGTGGTGCGCATTTTGACACTAGTTTTTCATGTCAAAATGTGCACGTCAGACATACAGTAAAAATGAGATGTGAACTTACCCTTAGATCACACAAGGCATAAATATTTTTTTTTTAAATGGAACCATTTGGAAAAAAACAATGTTCCTGTGTGTGTGTGTGTGTGTGTGTGTGTGTGTGTATGTATGTATGTATGTATATATATATATATATATATATACACACACACACACACACGTTATGGCGCCCTCTGGTGTTCTTTTAATTCCCTCTCGGAATGTCCGCCTAATATGAAAGAAGACACTTCTAGTGCGCCAATTCTTATTGGCTTGCAGTTGTCACTGCTGTCCGTGTACATGAGGATTCAGTGGTGGGACTGAGCTATTGGTTGGATAATTCTGAGAGGGTATCAAGCAGAACACCATGGGTCGCCATACCAGCAATGATGACCGTGATCTGGTTTCCTGTGAAATGAGATTATGAGCTCCATTGGGGACCGGGACTGATATGAATGGCGACAATTTGTACATCACTGCTAAATATGTCAGCGCTATATAAGCAACAGAAATAAATATATACAAGTACAAGTTTTCCCATAGTCCTATACTAGATCTACTAATACGCTATATTACATGTGTGAAGTTTCGTCAGCCGGAACGTGTTTTTACAAAATACAAAGTGAAGAATCAGAACTACTAGTATAGCTATATACAGGGTGTCGGATGTAACCACAATGAAAACATCCATTGTATACACTACCATGTGAATTCAGAGAACTGATGTACGGTATAAATACGTTTTGTATCATAAAGTGTCTTAATATGGTTTATGCCGAGATATTAACCGTGCCAAGTAGAAATATTAAAGGGGTCGTCTCAGAACAGAATTTGATGGCATTTCCACAGGCTATGCCATAAATGTCTGATAGATGTGGGTCTCACTTCTGGGACTTGCACCCATCTAAAGAACTGGGGTCCGTGCCTGGTGAGGTGGTCGCTGCACCCAGGCGGTGAAGGTGGTCGGGTTGCAGAAACAGTGGAGTTACGCGGTTTACATAAATCCCATTCACTTATATGGCAGTTCTGGAAATGCTATAAATGTCGGTCATGAGACAACACTGCTCTTGTATCTCTTTAGGTCCTCATAGTTGTCCCATTCCGTGAATCTGCCCTGCGGGTGGTGCAGCTTTTAATCAGTCTCTTGGAGGTCCCAGGCAGGAAAGTGGATGTGAGTAACAAGAAGAGATTCAAGGATGAATTTGGCTCTGAGCCAGAAGACAGACCTCCCAATTTGAAACGGCCTGAGGATTATGAAGCCATATTTGCTGGGAACATTGATGACCATTTTAGGATAGGTGAGATATGAGGACGACGACTGGTATAAGGGCTCATGCACACGGCCGTATTACACATCTGTATTGTATTGGTCAGTAAAGCCGTGCCCGTTCCTGCTGTGGGCCCGTGCTGTATCTGTGTGCGCCTGGGGTTAGCATTATTACCTGACAGCACTGGACTATTGGCTTCAGATGTGATCAGGGCAATATCTACATGGGATTTATATCTTCTGTGTCTTGCACATTCTAAATATATGCTGATAGGTTAATTGGCTTATTATAAAGATTGGGCCTAGTGTTTATATACCTATGAGATCGTGAGCTCCACTGGTGACAGACAGATGTCCGTGACGTCTCTATATGTTGCGCTCTATATAGTATAATGACCTAGAAGTAAATATCGTCACTTTGTCCCTCAGGCGTGTCTATTCTACAGAAGAGCATGAGACTCTATTCACCTTTCTACTCGTCTGATATTCTCATTGCGTCTCCTCTCGGTCTACGTACCATCATCGGTAGTGAAGGGGAGAAGAGAGACTTTGATTTCCTTTCTTCTATAGAGGTCCTCATCATCGATCAGGCTGATATCTACCTGATGCAGAACTGGGAGCACGTGCTGGTAAGTGTGCACTCGCTGTGTCTGTGTGTTATTCTCATGACATGATTATTGTTATTATCCACTTGTCTTGTGCTTTGGGTCTTAAAGAGTTTGTCTGTTTTTAGCACACTTGTGTGCCCCCTGTTCACGACCTTCCTCTATTCGCCAGTCAGGACATGCGCTACTAAGATTTTCTCACTTCCACAGACCGCACCATTTGATGAGAACGGAGTACTGCTTAAAGGGGTATTTTTATTTAAGGCATTTATTACAAGGCACGGCATAAGCGATAAATGTCTGATAGATGCGGGTCCCAGCTCTGGGAATTCCTATGGGAATTATGGAAACATCATCAATCTCCTAAGAATCAATAAGGAGTGCGTCCCTGTCTGGATGCAGCGGCTGTCTTACCAGGCGGTACGGGGTTCGTAGGTCCTGTACATATGTAATAAATGTCTTAGATACACTTTTTAATTTCTTTCGTTTTTCCGCTGCATGGGAATTGAATACTTGCTACAAGTTTCTCCAGTAGATGAGGACCCATTGGCGAGACACCCAGTGAAACCGCTTATCATACTGGACATATTACCCAAAGTGGATGACCCCCTTTTAAAGCCCTCTGTGGCATGTTTGATTTCTGTGATTATCTCCATGCATCTTGGTCGTCTTCTTCGGAGCATAATTGTCTTTTTTTTCAATGAGCTGGATCTTCTCAAGTCCAAATGATACATCTGAAAGTTTACATGGTTCTTAACAAGACTTCTAGATTCTCTTGCTATAATCCGCGCATAACTTGTTTGCCTTCTCCATTTTCAGCACCTGATGTCTCACCTCAATCTCCAGCCGACAGAATCTCATGGTGTGGACTTCTCCCGTGTTCGCATGTGGAACCTCAGTAACTGGGCCAAGTACTATCGGCAGACACTACTGTTTAGTGCCTTGCAGGACCCCCAGATAAACTCTATATTTAATAAGCATTGCTTTAATTACAGTGGACAGGTAAGTACAAAGGGTGCTGCTTAGCCTTGGGTTCCATAAACATGCCTGCAACGACTAGGGCCCCATCCCACATCCCATTTTTTCACTGCGTCTAGCGTATACACTGGGAAGAGCTCCCAATGTACACATTAAAGGGAATGTGTTGCCAGCAAAACATGTTTTGTTTTTTTTTAGTTAAACAATTAGTGTGTGGGTGATTAAACATTGTTCTAATTTTTTTTATTTTTTTTTCACGAGTCAGGAAATATTATAAATTGGATTCAATTGGATTCTAATTTATAATATTTCCCATTGCTGGTCACTAGATGGAGCCATTCCCAAAATTGCAGCATTGCATGTGGTAAAGCAACCACATTGCTTTATGCTGCAAAATTGGGTAAAAAGCCCTCGCTCTAGTGAGCTCTCAGCATCCCCCCCTCCTTTATCCTGGCTAGTGCCGGGAGAAACGAGGGGTTTGAACGGTCAAACCTCCTACACTGTGTGTTGCCATTTTTTGAGCTAACACACAGTGTAGAAGGTTTACATACAGTAGTAAAACACACTGAAACACAAACATACATAGAAATCCCTTACCTGCTCCAGTCGCCGCCGCTCCCTCCGGTCCATCCGCTCCGTCTGCTGCCGCTGCTCCATGTGCACAAGTCCGGAAGCCGCGACCGGAAGTAGTAATCTTACTGTCCGGCCGCGACTTCCGGTCTACAGGAAAATGGCGCCGGACGGCGCGCATTTCAAATTGAACTGTGTGGGAGCGGCGCATGCGCCGTTCCCACACAGCGGCGTACATGTTAGTGGATGGAACGTGCCCCGTTCGCAGTCCCTATGGGACTGGAGCTGCCGTATTCCATGTCTGTATGTGTCGTTAATCGACACATACAGAAATGGAAAAAAAAATGGCAGCCCCCATAGGGAAGAAAAAGTGTAAAAATAAGAAAAAGTAACACACAAACACACAAATTAATCCAAACGTTTTTAATAAAGCACTAACATCTTTAACATATTAAAACATTTTTTGTGGTAACACTGTTCCTTTAAATCGACACTAACTTTTCTAACAACTTATGATAATTTAATACTATAGCTGATATAGATCAACTTTGTAATTGACTTACTGTTACAATTTACTTGTTTTATCCATGCAAATTCTGTGTAAAGTTACTACCACTAGGTGTCTCCCTTCCTGTAATCTGCTGTCCACTCCCTGTTGTCAAACAGAGTCCGTCCCTGGTTACAGAGCAGAATTGTCAGACTGCAGAAGGGGGGGGGGGGGGGGATTGTGTCTTTTCACTGTGTGTCCATACAAGTCATTGGAGAGGGGAGGGGTGAACAGAAGGCGGGAGCAGTGAAAGTGAGACAGACGCAGACGCAAAGTCAATACAAGTCCATGGAGGGGTTAGGGGAGCAGTGTGAGAGACACAGACAGACGCTGCAGCAGCTTCCTGGTAAGTGTTTTATCTCACCCCAGTGCTGGCTACACTGCTCATTACTGCTGTATAATCTCTTCCATGGTGCTGCAGCTTCTATATATGTGATAGAGATAGAAGAGGAGAATGCTACTCTCCTATGTGTTTGCTGTGTATAGAAGACATGATCGCTTAGTCTCCGTCCACTAGCTCAGAGAAAACTGAGAATTAGAGATCCTGCAAAGGGAAAAACTGCTAAATAATGCAAAATACAAGTCCTAAAATGGTCAGAAATAGTGTTATTCCTCATGTACACACATGTGACCTCTTATTCTTAAAAGATATACACTTTAACCGTAGACTGTGATGTATCCGTAGCATCTGTCCCCCATAGACTATAATGGGAAACATTTAGGGGATATGTCATGACCCCTTATGACACTGCGTGTCGTGGCTGTTAAATGGATGCCATGATAGCCTGTGGGCGGCGAATGGCACTGTTATATAAGATATATTGGCATCTATTTAACAGATGCATCATGAAAAACTATTTTTAAAAGCCCATGACGTATACGTTTAACAGATGCCTGTGAAGGACGCCGTACAGTGTGTCACCCATAGTTGGCCTCCGTCAGGCTAATGGGGCCCTATGGACCCGTTTCTTGTGTACGCCGGGAGCTTTCCTGGCATACGCTATAAACGTACATCACAAACGTGATCAGCTTAAAGGAAACCTTCACCCTAATAGAAAGTCACCTGTGAAAAGAAGTGTTGTTCTCCTCTTCCAGGTTTCTAAAGTTTCTGTTCAGCAGTTTCTTACTTCTATATGTTTGCAGTAAGATGTCTGACCACCATTACAGCTCCCACAGAGGTTGTCTGCAAGCAGTGCCAGACTCCTGAATCTGCCTCGTTATACAGTGACTTGGTATTGGGGAATATATCGCTGCATAATTCGGCAGATTTGCCATTCATGACTGTCCTGCACAAGGTTTATTGACAGCCATACATTTATTTTTTTTAAATTTATTTTTATTTTTTTTATTTTTATTTTTTTGTTATGAGTCCTGGAGCTTGAATGACAAATCTGCATAGTTCTGCAGTAATACATCTCCTGCTCCCACTTACTGGGAAGATTTGCAGTTTAGTACTTCGCCAACGACCCTTATGGGAACTGTGACCTTGGCCGTACCGGTTGTCACCCAGCCTTCCCTGTAACAGATGTAAAACAACTAACAGAAGTTATAACCTGTTTTTTCTCCTGGAGATGTTGATTAAAGGCTTTGTTTATATTTTTAATAAAAAGATCAGTCAATGTGATTAGTGCAAATTTCGAAATAGTTTTGTTTTTTTAGATACAGCTGCTTTGTATTCTGTATACGGAGCAGCTGTATCTTTCGCTAAATCCTGCTCCCGTCAGGTCCACGAGACTGACGGCTTCAGTGACAGCGGGTCCTGCGAGTTTCTGACACACGATCGCGCTTTTACCAATCCCATCTAAATTCATAACTTAGATGTGATCGATTTACAGGTGGATCCAGCGTGTCCGAGACACACAGAACCCGTCAGGTCCACGGGACTGACGGATTCAGGTCATAGTGAATGATACAGCTGCTCTGTATAGAGCATACAGAGCAGCTGTATCTCAAAAAGTTAAAATAATTTTCAATAAAAAAACTTAAAGGTGCGTTAATCACACTGAAAAACCTTTTTATTAAAAAAATATTGCCTATCCAAGGTATACATAGCTTTTAAGAGGGAATAGAATAACCATTGCCCCTATGTGACTTGCTTTTTTTTAATATCTATTCCTATGCAGGTGGCTGTAAGAAACATGTCTATAACCGGCTCCATTTGTCAAGTCCTGGTGCAGCTCCCTCACGTGTTTCAGCGTCTGGAGGCGGACAGCCTGCTTTCTATAATGGATGCACGGTAAGGCAAAGATTATCCGTATAGACATATAGTAATCAGCATGTCTCCCCTCATATAAATAAGATTATTATAGTTTACTAAGAAGTTCTGTGACCACATCTAGGCCGCAGGCTGAGTGCATTTATACAGGTCACGGGAGTCAGAGCTGACGTCTAATATTCTTTATAATTTATATGGGGGGGGGGGGGCGCTTTATGTCCAATGCTGATTGATATGAAACACTCTCAATCTTTCCTAAAAAGGATGTTTGCAGCATATGAGGTGTGTATTATAATGCTCTGCAGAGCTCGGGCACAGTACTGGTATAATACACACTGCAGCTGCTGAAGAGGTTGGCACAGGAGAAGGAACTTCCTGCAAAAGAGGCGCAACAGATGGGTTCTGAAGGAAGAGCTAAATCATCCCATTAATGTGTCATATGTCCTCCCTGATGCTGCGAACAGGCGTCCAGTGCTCCCCTTTTGCAGGAGAGAATTAGCTGCACTTGAGTGGTCCCCCTTCATGATCATACCTGCCAGATTTAAAAACATCTGACCGTTCATTTGGCGGTCTACCTTTCTTCTCTACACTAAAATGCAGAGTGACCTCTTATGTGCAATGGAAAGGCAGCTTCAAATTAGGGACATTCAATATAATATTTTGGCTAAGGCTCCCATAATATTCTAGGTTGACCTTCACTTTATTAAAGTTGTGGTCCATTCGTAAGATACGGACTGCCTGTTCCCCAGGATAGGCCATCAATATCTGATCGGCGGGGTCTGACTACCGGCACTCTGCTGATCAGCTGTTTTGAAGGGGCCACGGCATTCATTTATAAGAGCGCTACTTCCCCTTCGTTACTGTCACTGCTCAGTACTGTGAATCCCCGACACACTAGTGGTTCACAGTATTCACAACCACCGCTACAAGTGTGTCAGGGATTCACAGTACAAGCCGATAAGGAATGAAGGTGAAGTAAAGCTGCGGCTCCTTCCCAACAGCTGATCAGCGGGGGTGCCGGGAGTCTGACCACCACCGATCAGATATTGATGGCTTTTCCTGAGGATAGGCCATACATTTTTTATGACTTGACAACCACTCTAAGAAATATGAATGCAGTTCTCCAGTATAAAATGCAGCTCCATGCCATCAGACTCTTTTTTTAATGCAATTTCTTTTCCCGGAAATAATCTGGTTCTTCTTTCCCTAGATTTAGATTTTTCACTGACAAGATCCTGCCACAGTATCGAGACGCCATCATGTCACACACCCTGATTTACATCCCTTCCTACTTTGATTATGTGCGGCTCCGAAATTACTTCATAAAGGAAGAGCTGAATTTCACACACATCTGTGAATACACGGACAAGGCCGGGATCTCTAGAGCACGGCAGTTCTTTCTGAAAGGAGAGCGACATTTCCTTCTGGTCACAGAGAGGTTTTACTTCTACAAGAGGTGAGGTTATCGGAGCTTGTTTTTTGAAGCCTAATGTCTCCCAGGGGGGTGGGGGGCTCATTAGTGCGTCTCGTTAATGGCGGCGCCCAGGTGTTTACTATGAAGATGAGTAACATTTTATTGTCGTATGAGCTTTAACAAACATTACTATGACATGGTGCCCTATTGGCTGCCCTTCAGCACCGTCCCCGAGGAGCTTAGCCTTGGGAGAATGGCAGCAGGAACTCCCGCTAGTAAGGGTATGTTCACACGGCGGGGGTCCGTAACGGCTGAAATTACGGGGATGTTTCAGCCTGAAAACATCCCCGTAATTTCAGCCGTACCGGCATGTGCAGGCGCTTGAACGCCGCGTCAATTACGGCCGTAATTAGCGCTGCTATTCATTGGAGTCAATGAATAGCGGCTCCAATTACGGCCAAAGAAGTGACAGGTCACTTCTTTGACGCGGGCGTCTAGTTACGCGCCGTCATTTGACAGCGGCGCGTAAATATACGCCTCGTGTGAACAGACAAACGTCTGCCCGTTGCTTTCAATGGGCAGATGTTTGTCAGCGCTATTGAGGCGCTATTTTCAGACGTAATTCGGGGCCAAAACGCCCGAATTACGTCCGTAAATAGGCCGTGTGAACATACCCTAATACTAAAAGCACTACAAGTCCTAATTATTAAAGGGTAACTAAACTTTCATCAAACTTATGACATGTCATAAGTTTTGATTGGTGGTGGTCCGAGCACTGAGACCCTGACCAAACAACGCTAAAATGAACAAAGCGGCTCAGCGCTCACCCGCTCGCTTCTGCCGCTTTGTTCAGTTTCGGGTCGGCTTTTTCCGGAAATTAATGTCTCGTTGATCGGCGCTCGCTGCACCGGCCGCTTATTGGACGGTGTAAAAGGCCCTTTTAGAGTCAGAGGTTCTCAGACGTCTCCTGGTTTTGGGACATACCAGTATAGCGCTATAAGCACGTCTTATAAAGCGGCTGAATGATGACCGATTATAAATCGTTCTTCTCATGTTCTTAGGTATATGCTGAGGGGCATCCGGAACCTTATCTTCTACGAGCTCCCCACTTATCCGCATTTCTACAGTGAGGTGTGTAATATGATGAAGGCGTGGAACAAGGGTGAGGAGGCCACGTGGACCTGCACTGTGCTGTACTCCAAGTATGATGCCCAGAGACTGGCCGCAGTGGTGGGCGCAGAGAGGACCGCTCAGATGTTACAGTCTAAGAAGAAAGTGCACCTGTTTGTTACTGGGGAAAATAATTAAACCCCCCCCCCCCCAACAAAAACGAAGACTCACTGAAATAATCGCTAATATTGTACAGAATTGTTTTTTGTTTTGTAACCTGTTAGTAATATTGATGAACATCTTACCGTGATTTTTTTTCTTTAATTGCAATTATAACCAATACCAATTTTTGTCAGCTGATAATTACAGTGAAGTCAGAAAATGAGGTTCGGAAGTTAAACCTGAAGCTCATGGATTTTGTGCAAAATGTTGTGGTTGAGTCCTTCTACCCACCGGCCCTAAAGTAGTGGAAATGTGCCGTTCATGGGGACGTAGGTGCGATCTACCCCAAGAAAGTGGAATTTACACCTGCTGGTTGTGGCAAAAAAATGGTTATGAAAAACTATGGCAAGAACGATGTTGTTCTGCATAACCATTATATGCTTATTTTGCAATAATCGCAACAGAAAATGGAACAAAGCTGACGCGTGTAAATACAATCTTATCTGTTAATCGAAAGGTTGAAGGTTTAGGCCACTATAATATGCCATCGTATGCTGGTTGTTAGAGCAAGTCCTGGGAGCAAGTAAAAAAAGAACAGTTATCCACAAAAATATCTAGTCATATCCTTTGCTGCTTTACATAGGAAAAAACGCGTTAGCCGTCTTATGCACTGACGCACCAGGTCCTGAAGTAGAAAGTGGTCTTTTCAGTGGCTCTCAGTTCTGGCTAATAGAGGGGGGTCCTGAGCGAACTGGCAGCACACTATTGGCATGGGAAGTGTGAGGTGCTGAATGCTATATAAAATATTATCATAGGCCAGTTTTACTTTGTGTTGGGTATCACCGGAGGTTGTTTTTTTTTCGTTCTCAAGTTTTTTTCAACATTAGCACAATAAAAAGAACATCTCCGTCTTTATCTGGCAAATATTGACTTAGACGGTCCTGGTCTATCATGTAATATCTGCTAAGACGAGCCACTAGGTGGCAGACTGTGATCTCTGCCAGGGGGTCCTCTCACCACATACGCATAATAAATATGCAAATAAACCAAAAGGAAAACTATAACAAAATTTATTTTCAACTTGACTGAAAATGTATAATAAAATCATTTACTTAGAGATTCTCTTCAAGAGATTTAGGATTAGGCCAGGTCAGAAGATGACCTGTAGTATCCGAGCCCATTGACCAAATGTCGCATGTTCTGCCATGTGTGAACATAGCCTAAAAGGGAACTAAATCTAAAGTCCACAACTTCATACACGTGCAGCATCTAAAATGATCATTCACTCGTCTGTTAATATTCTGGAGGTTCATTATAACCTAAATCTAGAAGATAAACCAGTGCTGATGGAGGGAGCGACCTCGTCCTATTGACAAGCGACTGGACTTGAATTGGCTGATAACAGAGAACGATATCTATCTGCACAGCAAATGACCCTTTAAGAAAAATCAACACCATAATAATCCGCTAATAAAAATACATTGGTGCCACTTTAAGGATCAACGAGTTATTTTTTTTTAAGATAAAATGACGGATCTGACGAACAAATGCTCTTCCCAAGAAGAAATGGCGCTCCTTGTAGATATCACATTCAGGCTCGGGACACTAGGATCTCATATTGTTCAGCTTCCCTGCCATAATAATACAGCCGCCCACAGAGGAGTACAATGGACATCCGCGAGTAACATTTAATTCCGGTGCTGGATGGCGCTAACTAGTGTTTTGAATCACCCTTTGCATGGTCCGCCGTGGGTTAGTGATTGGTTGCTAAGCTATGGTGAAATCGCCCGCGGTGAGCAGCTCGGAGAAGGTGTAGGTTAAAATCTCCAGCATGGAATAAAAATACCCAGCACAATAGGCAGGAACGGTGGAAGTGCAGAAAGACTGCGTGATTGCGGCGTAATTGGCTTTATTGTCATCCATTGAGACGGGTGTACGGATTGTTTAATTGAATTTGATTGCAGGGGAAACTAAAGCGAAAGAAAGAAACAGCTGGAGGCCAGGTTTATACTATCCCGTCCTAAAAGGAAATGTTCAAATGCAAAGTAAACATTCCTCACGCGCCGGGCTTTCTTCTATACACTTGTTTTCCCCCGACATATTCTGAATTATGAATCATGTTGCATTGTATTTTATTCTGAATACAAAATCATAACCTTCTTTCTAACACATCCATTCACTGCCAACTACAAATCATGTCGGATGCGGGCGGGTTTGAGCTTGGAAGAAAGCAGCTTTTGAAATCAGGTTGAGTGCTGCACAAATCTATACTTCATATGGTCTTGAGAGGTCAGGCTGTCCATCACGGCGGGCTGACAAACCGAAGTACAGTTATTTGTATGGGTGCTAGTTTCTTCTTTAAAAGGGGCTGTATGAGATTGGAAAAGAGGGTTCGATTTTATTTTTTTCCAAAAACAGCGCCACTCTTGCCCATAGGCTGGGTTTGGTATTGCAGCTCAGCCTCCTTGTGAATGAGGTTGCGCTGCAATACCAGGCACAGCCTATGGGCAAGAGTGGAGCTGTTTCTGGAAAAAAAAAGGGACCCTTCTTATCATCTGTTAGAATCGCACTTGAAAACTGCATGTGTTTTTGATGCGGTTTTACTGCAACCGCATCGGAACACAGCATCAAATTGTGGCAAAGACATATAGTTTTTGGATGCGGTTTGCCGATGCCGTTCTAACTGCACCTCAACTGCAAGGTGTGAATGGACCCTTAGGTGGATCTCCCTAGCTAGACTTGTGTGTTTTGCTACTTGCGTTTGACTGTATATTGAGCCGTTTGTTTAACCCCTCTTTTACTCAGTCTCCACTGTATCGTATACGCGGCTCGGCTATATCTCCATTACTGAACCTTGACCTGTCTGACTATTCTGAACTACTCGCTTCTGTACCACATATCCAACTATGATATATGTTTCACCCCTGGTACCTTATCGGCCTCTGGACTGACTATGCTGTGGTTCCCATCTTCTGTACGCCCTTCCGCTATAGCGACTTTACGTTTGTCTCTTTAGGGTCTGATCCCACCTTTGTTATCCAGAGAATCACCTAAGTCCTGGGGTCAGCTGAGTACTCTGACCCTCTCCAAAGTTGTAGGAATGAAGGGTGTCGAATGGTGTTGTCTAGTTGGTGGTTTCTCCGGGTATCACAGGAATCAGATCCTTAGGATATGTTCACACGCAAACGGAAAATATGTCTGAAATTACGGAGCTGTTTTCAGGCGAAAACAGCTGAATTTCAGACGTTTTTGCAAGTACTCGCGTTTTTCGCACGTCCATAATGGACGTTATTGGAGCTGTTTTTCAATGGAGTAAGTGAAAAACGGCTCCAAAAATGTCCAAAGATGTGACATGCACTTCTTTGAGGCGGGCATCTTTTTACGCGCCGTCTTTTGACAGCGATGCGTAAAATTACACCTCGTCTGAACAGAACATCGTAAAACCCATTGCAAGCAATGGGCAGATATTTGCAGGCGTAATGGAGCCGTCTTTTCAGGCGTAATTCGAGGCGCAAAAAGCCTGAATTACGTCTGAAAATAGGTTGTGTGAACATACCCTTACAATAATCCAGCAGTCATCGTGTTCCATTAATGCCGGATTAAAGGATATTTATTCAAATTTTTTTTTTCCACAAATCACCAAAAAGAATAAGGAATAAATATGACCTCAGTGACTGACTGTGGAATGATTGTTCCTGGGAGTTTAGCACACTGCAGGGTCTAGCGTATAAAATAATGCGCAAAACGTAGAAAATAGACGTCACAAGGTCCAAAACAAAGGGAAAAAAAGCCAGATGGAGAAAACGTCCCTATTTCTCACAGACCAATATTATATGAAGACCCACAAACACCAGCGTGTAAGCAGAGCCAGTCTGCAGGTAACTGACCCCCTTCAGCCCGTAAACGGGAAAATTCGGGTCATTACTTGATGTACATGTAATTCTTAGTTTTCTGGCTCTGTTCGAGAATACAACATCCGTAATCCTTTCAACCAAAAAGTCTTGTCCCCTGCTGATTTCTGGGAGCAGAGATAGGGACAGGAAGACACAGGGACATTTAAGTGGCTGCTGATTGGCCGCTTGGATCTGAATTCTTTGTGGACTACAGAGCAGTGCAGGACAATGCAGGAGATCGGTCTGTTGTATTGTGGGGGAACTTGGACTGGCACCTTATGGATAATTCTTTTTTTTTTTTAATGTTTACAATAGAAGCACTATGGATTTTTTTTTGTGGCCCCTTCTTTGCAAATTTAATGTGGTGTAATGTAGTCAAGTGTATTGCCTTACCTGGTGGTGTATTTCACAGGACATCTCTTTGTTCTGGGCCGCCGTGGGGGTCACGTGATTTTTTTTTCAGACTCCTTGTATCTTACAGCGTCTGCTGTAGGTACCGGAAGTCAGGCTCCCAATGCAAGTCTATAGCCCTGTTCACACTTCAGGAATTTTGAGGCAGATTTTGACCTGCGTGCACTCACTTTGCCGCGGTTTTTTGCTGCGTTTTTCGCCCGTGGCCATTGAGCGCTGCAGGAAAAAAAACGCTTTCTCTGCCTCCCATTGATCTCAATGGGAGGTCAGAGCTGGAAATGCCTGAAAAAAGGACATGACGCTTTTTCCCGCAAGCGTTTCTTTCCGCTCATGGGAAAAAAATGCCTCCGCCTCCCATTGAAATCAATGGGAGGAGTTTTCAGAAGTTTTTTTAAGCGGTTTCCATGTCAAAAACAGCGCCAAAATACTCACTGTGAATTAGGCCTATGAGCGTCCCAATGTGAATCTCATAGACTTGCCTTGAGAGATTGACCTCCGTTTTCTATAGTAGATTCTGTAGGATTTGGGTTGTCAGAATATAGATCACGTGACCAAATGCTGCCCCAGAACGGAGTGGCGTCCTGTGAAATACAGCATCAGGTAAGTCAATACACGTCATTACATTACATTTCCAAACTGGGGGGCGAAAAAGAGTGCTAGAAGGACAGAAGGCGTACAATGGGATGAGTACAATGTATTTCCATGTTTGAACGTTTTTGCAACAAAAACCAAATTTTGTAGTCTACATTTATCATGTAAACTGTCCATGAGAAAGAAAGACAATGGTGGGCATATCATCACTCTTATGTCCTACTAGGTTCCGACGTAGCGGCGGCTGCATCTAGACGAAACTCTGCTCACTTGCGGTGGCCAATGGCCGCTGATTTTGGTAACACCCAGTAAAATCGTGTGGTCATTGACCACAGCAAGTAAACAGGTTTTCACCGCATGCAGATGCCGCTACGTCAGACCGTACGCTTGTGGGTGAGAAATTTTGGCGATAAAAATAAAGATCTTTGTCACAGAAATGCATCTAGTCTGTTCAATTTTATGAACTTTACCACAGATTTGAACATAATGTTTATATTATTATGGATAATTCTGAGTGTTGGTACAATGGTATGAACAATTCAGTGTGAATATTATAACTGTGTTGCCACTACGATTCGGTTTTCACCTACATAGGCACAGCGTTGGGAAATCGCTTTGAGGTGGTACTACTGTGAAGGCACTATGTAGCCCAACTGCGGAAGGCGTTGTTTGTATCACTAGTTTTGGGAATCGAGGATGAGAATACAGGATTTTCTTAAGGCTTTAACTAGATAATCTGGGACGGGGGTTAAAGGGGTATTCCAATCTTAAACATTTATGGCATATCCACATGATATACTATACATACCTGATAGGTGTGGGTCCCACCTCTGGGACCCTCAACTATCTGGAGAACAGAGGTCCGATGTATGCCATTAGCCGATTCCCGGCCATCACATGCTCCATTGTGTGCTCCATAATATGCCACTATCCATTGAAGTCTATGGACATTACATAGAGAGACTAGGCTTTTTTTTCATAACTTTCATAGACTTCAATAATCAGTGGCGCTTTAGGTAATTTTTTGAACTATCTGACTATAGATCCTCTCCAAACATCATTCCTGTGATATATACTGTAGCTGCTATGGCTTGTATGTATGCCACCGGTTGTCTGTTTCCAATACAAATATACGTCTGACACCAATGCCCTACATGCCAGGATATGCCTTCTGGGTAGAATTTCAGATATGAGTCTAAACAGTCGCGATTCTCTTTCCCAGACCATAGGAGCCATTGCCAGGAAATTGATATTCCCATCTGCCCCGTCTGTCAGTTACTGATTGATGCTGTCCATGCAAATGCGGCAAAAAATGTCAAAGACCAAGTCATAGCGACTCCTAACTCTGCTCTGTATGTACTATGTATGTGTTATGTATGTACTATGTATGTGCTCCACCTGTCCAGGGAAGCTGGTAGAGTAGCTCAGGGTAGAAATGTCACATCCCAAAGTTTGTGTAACAATTTTAACTAAGGTGTGGTGAAATCAAAGTGAATTAACTTTTTTTTTTTTATTCTCTGTTTTTGTAATTTTTTTTTGTGACCATAATTATAAAATCTTTGCTGCTCCAGCTTGAAGTTTAAAGGGGTATTTCAGCTCTTAACAGGACGGGTAATAAATCTCTTGTCCGTACCATGCCAGAATCCTCTCCTGAAAAACTCCTGTTATAAGTGTCTTGAAACCAGAATTATGCTTTAACTTTCGAGTTTTGCCTGGAATAATCCTTTAATTCACATTGTAGAAGGGAACACAATTGCACAATTTCGTACAATGTTCTTAAAGTGCTTTTATTCCTGATCACAATAAATAGCAAAAAACAAATAACACTGTATCACAGTAGCGGTAGCTGCGGCAGCTATACCCAGGAGCAGGGGCGACGTGCCAGAGTCCTGGAGCATCCCCTTTTATAGTGATTATGCCGTTGGCGTGACATAATAGGGACCGTCGGCACTTACTTGATGACGTCATCAGGTGGGATATCAGTGATATCATGTGCTGGTGGTGATGTCACTGGTGGGGACAAACATGGATGATAATTCATAACAGGCAATGTTATTAATCATTAAACAAACAGCAAAATCTAGATACTGCAGATTATCTCACCCATAGGCACCATTCACAGTGAAAAAAAAAAAAAGATGTGCTTTGCGAGTGCGTGAATAACGCATGCCACTCACAAAGCACACTGATGCATAACGCAACACATGGACCAGATTCACGCATGTTTTTCACGTGCGTGAATTTTATACGCTCATGTGAATGAGGCCTTAGGCCTTAGGGCTCATTCACACAAGCGTGAATCTCGTCCGTGCATTGAAACAACGCACAGCACACGGCCCCATTGATTTCAATGGGGCCATTCACACGTGTGAGTTTTCACGCAGCGAGTGTCCATTGCGTGAAACTCACTGCATGTCTTATATTGGTGCGTTTTCACGCACCTAACCGCCCATTGAAGTCAATGTGATGTCCGTGTTTTACGCATCAAATACATTAAAAAAAAATAAATAATAATAATCTGTCGTGTGAATGTAGCCTTAGACATGGCTACCAGGACACAAGTGAATTCTCCTGGTGAAGCCGCCATGTCAGTGAAATGCGCATCGAGGTGTCAGTTGCCACACTTGTGTCCTGGTAGCCATGCAACCTGTTTTTTTAATGATCATTAACTATCCATGGGTGCAGCATACTCACTGATAAATGCATGTACCTATCTAACTATGATTATTTATGGCCTTATACAGGGCGATATATGAACCTTTATGTATATTTTAAGCTATTGTATGCTTTTTTTTTTTGCTGTCTTTTATGATTATTGGGTATTTGGAAATGTTGATCTAATTCCTGACACATTCTGAGATAAAACTTTCTTGCGCCATGCATCTATAATATCTGGCTAGCAGGATCGTATGTATACTTATTGATTATCTAACGTTCACGCAGTGTATATATACGATTCAATAACTAAGAAATACTGTTAGTTATTATTTGTATCGGTGGTCCCAAGATTTATTTTTTTTGCAATTTGATATACAGTGCCTTATGAAAATATTCACCCCCTTCCTGTAGATAGCGCCACTGGAGGGGACCGTCAAGGGGAAGTCCCTGATGTCACTGTCCATATATGGACATTGACGTCAGGGACTTCTCCTGGAGTGGTCTCTTACAGTGGCGCTATCTACAGGAAGGGGGGTGTGTGCCATCTACGGGGGGTTCCATCTACGGTGTAGCAATGTACAAAGGGGCTGTGTGGCACTACCTACAGGGGGGTTGTGGCAGTATCTACAGGGGGCTGTGTGGCATTATCTACAGAGAGCAGTGTGTGGCATTATCTACGGGGGGGCTGTGGCAGTATCTACAGGGGGCTGTGTGGTATTATCTACAGAGGGAAGTGTGTGGCAAAAAATTGAAAATTAAATTCATCCGTTTTTAAAACGGACAGGGAAAAAAATTGATGCAAAACGGGTCAAAAGTATTCGTTAAAAATGGAAACACGGCCCAGAATGGAACGGATGCAAAATGGACCAAAACGGCCGTTAGATGGATTGCGTTGGTGTACAGCGTCTTCAAGTCATTCAACGGATTCCCAATTGGATTTGCCTAGACCAATCCACAACATTTAAAGGTTTTCCCATAAACCCCTCCAGTGTAGCTTCAGCAGTAAGTTTAGGGTCATTATTCTCCTGGACTAAAACAGGTTTTACTCAAGAAGTGCCCTGTATTTACTGCCATAAATATTTATTTCAATGCTGACCAGTTTTCCAGTCCCTTCCCCCACAACATGATGCTGCCCCCACCATGCTTTAATGTGGGAATGGTGTTCTTGGGGTGAAGGGAAGTGTTGGGTTTGCGCCGCACATAGTGTTTCCCATGATGGCCTAAAAGTTGAATTTTGGACTAATCTGACCAAATAATCTTCTTTTATGGTTTTGGGAAGTCTGTCACATGTTATTTTCCGTACTCAAAGCACGTGTTCTTATATTTTTCTTTATTCAATGGCTTTTTCATGGGCACTCTTCCATAAAGCACCACTCTGTGGGATGTATGGCTTGAAGTGGTTCTATGGACAGATACTTCCATCTCTGCTGTGGCCTGTACGGCTTATAGTGGTCCTATGGACTGATACTACCATCTCTGCTGTGGCGTGTGCAGCTTATAGTGGTCCTATGGGCTGATACTACCATCTCTGCTGTGGCATGTACGGCTTGTAGTGGTCCTATGGGCTGATACTACTATATCTGCTGTGGCGTGTATGGCTTGTAGTGGTCCTATGGATTGATACTACCATCTCTGCTGTGGCGTGTATGGCTTTTAGGGGTCCTATGGGCTGATACTACTATCTCTTCTGTGGCGTATACGGCTTGTAGTGGTCCTATGGGCTGATACTACCATCTCTGCAGTGGCATGTATGGCTTATAGTGGTCCTATGGGCTGATACTTCCATCTCTGCTGTGACGTGTACGGCTTATAGTGGTCCTATGGTCTGATACTTCCATCTCTGCTGTGACGTGTATGGCATAGTGGTCCTATGGGTTGATACTTCCATCTCTGCTGTGGTGTGTATGGCTTATAGTGGTCCTATGGGCTGATACTTCCATCTCTGCTGTGGCGTGTACGGCTTATAGTGGTCCAATGGCTGATACTACTATCTCTTCTGTGGCGTGTACGGCTTGTAGTGGTCCTATGGGCTGATACTACCATCTCTGCTGTGGCATGTATGGCTTATAGTGGTCCTATGGGCTGATACTTCCATCTCTGCTGTGACGTGTACGGCTTATAGTGGTCCTATCGGCTGATACTTCCATCTCTGCTGTGACGTGTTTGGCATAGTGGTCCTATGGGCTGATACTTCCATCTCTGCTGTGGTGTGTATAGCTTATAGTGGTCCTATGGGCTGATAATTCCATCTCTGCTGTGGCGTGTACGGCTTATAGTGGTCCAATGGCTGATACTATTATCTCTTCTGTGGCGTGTACGGCTTGTAGTGGTCCTATGGGCTGATACTACCATCTCTGCTGTGGCATGTATGGCTTATAGTGGTCCTATGGGCTGATACTTCCATCTCTGCTGTGATGTGTACGGCTTATAGTGGTCCTATGGGCTGATACTTCCATCTCTGCTGTGACGTGTACGGCTTGTAGTGGTCGTATGGACAGATACTTCCATCTCTGCTGTGGCATGTACGGCTTGTAGTGGTCCTATGGGCTGATACTACCATCTCCGCTGTGGCGTGTACGGCTTATAGTGGTCCTATGGACAGATACTTCCATCTCTGCTGTGGCGTGTATGGCTTATAGTGGTCCTATGGGCTGATACTACCATCTCTGCTGTGGCGTGTACGGCTTATAGTGGTCCTATGGACAGATACTACCATATCTGCTGTGGCGTGTGCAGCTTATAGTGGTCCTATGGGCTGATACTTCCATCTCTGCTGTGGCGTGTATGGCTTATAGTGGTCCTATGGACTGATACTACCATCTCTGCTGTGGCATGTATGGCTTATAGTGGTCCTATGGACTGATACTACCATCTCTGCTGTGGCGTGTGCAGCTTATAGTGGTCCTATGAGCTGATACTACCATCTCTGCTGTGGCGTGTGCAGCTTATAGTTGTCCTATGGACAGATACTACCATCTCTGCTGTGGCATGTATGGCTTATAGTGGTCCTATGGACTGATACTACCATCTCTGCTGTGGCGTGTGCAGCTTATAGTGGTCCTATGGGCTGATACTACCATCTCTGCTGTGGCATGTGCGGCTTATAGTGGTCCTATGGACAGATACTACCATCTCTGCTGTGGCATGTACGGCTTGTAGTGGTCCTATGGGCTGATACTACTATCTCTGCTGTGGCGTGTACGGCTTGTAGTGGTCCTATGGACTGATACTACCATCTCTGCTGTGGCGTGTACGGCTTGTAGTGGTCCTATGGGCTGATACTTCCATCTCTGCTGTGGTGTGTATGGCTTATAGTGGTCCTATGGGCTGATACTTCCATCTCTGCTGTGACATGTACGGCTTGTAGTGGTCCTATGGGCTGATACTACTATCTCTTCTGTGACGTGTACGGCTTATAGTGGTCCTATGGGCTGATACTTCCATCTCTGCTGTGACGTGTACGGCTTATAGTGGTCCTATGGGCTGATACTTCCATCTCTGCTGTGGCGTGTGCAGTTTATAGTGGTCCTATGGGCTGATACTTCCATCTCTGCTTTGGCGTGTATGGCTTATAGTGGTCCTATGGACAGATACTTCCATCTCTGCTGTGGCGTGTACACTACAGCTTATAGTGGTCCTGTGGACAGATACTACCATCTCTGCTGTGGCGTGTACGGCTTATAGTGGTCCTATGGGCTGATACTTCCATCTCTGCTGTGGCATGTGCAGCTTATAGTGGTCCTATGGGCTGATACTTCCATCTCTGCTGTGGCGTGTACGGCTTATAGTGGTCCTATGGACAGATACTTCCATCTCTTCTGTGGCGTGTATGGCTTATAGTGGTCCTATGGGCTGATACTACCATCTCTGCTGTGGCGTGTACGGCTTATAGTGGTCCTATGGACAGATACTACCATCTCCGCTGTGGCGTGTACAGCTTATAGTGGTCCTATGGACAGATACTACCATCTCTGCTGTGGCGTGTGCAGCTTATAGTGGTCCTATGGGCTGATACTTCCATCTCTGCTGTGGCATGTGCAGCTTATAGTGGTCCTATGGGCTGATACTTCCATCTCTGCTGTGGCGTGTACGGCTTATAGTGGTCCTATGGACAGATACTTCCATCTCTTCTGTGGCGTGTATGGCTTATAGTGGTCCTATGGGCTGATACTACCATCTCTGCTGTGGCGTGTACGGCTTATAGTGGTCCTATGGACAGATACTACCATATCTGCTGTGGCGTGTGCAGCTTATAGTGGTCCTATGGGCTGATACTTCCATCTCTGCTGTGGCGTGTATGGCTTATAGTGGTCCTATGGACTGATACTACCATCTCTGCTGTGGCATGTATGGCTTATAGTGGTCCTATGGACTGATACTACCATCTCTGCTGTGGCGTGTGCAGCTTATAGTGGTCCTATGAGCTGATACTACCATCTCTGCTGTGGCGTGTGCAGCTTATAGTTGTCCTATGGACAGATACTACCATCTCTGCTGTGGCATGTATGGCTTATAGTGGTCCTATGGACTGATACTACCATCTCTGCTGTGGCGTGTGCAGCTTATAGTGGTCCTATGGGCTGATACTACCATCTCTGCTGTGGCATGTGCGGCTTATAGTGGTCCTATGGACAGATACTACCATCTCTGCTGTGGCATGTACGGCTTGTAGTGGTCCTATGGGCTGATACTACTATCTCTGCTGTGGCGTGTACGGCTTGTAGTGGTCCTATGGACTGATACTACCATCTCTGCTGTGGCGTGTACGGCTTGTAGTGGTCCTATGGGCTGATACTTCCATCTCTGCTGTGGTGTGTATGGCTTATAGTGGTCCTATGGGCTGATACTTCCATCTCTGCTGTGACATGTACGGCTTGTAGTGGTCCTATGGGCTGATACTACTATCTCTTCTGTGACGTGTACGGCTTATAGTGGTCCTATGGGCTGATACTTCCATCTCTGCTGTGACGTGTACGGCTTATAGTGGTCCTATGGGCTGATACTTCCATCTCTGCTGTGGCGTGTGCAGTTTATAGTGGTCCTATGGGCTGATACTTCCATCTCTGCTTTGGCGTGTATGGCTTATAGTGGTCCTATGGACAGATACTTCCATCTCTGCTGTGGCGTGTACACTACAGCTTATAGTGGTCCTGTGGACAGATACTACCATCTCTGCTGTGGCGTGTACGGCTTATAGTGGTCCTATGGGCTGATACTTCCATCTCTGCTGTGGCATGTGCAGCTTATAGTGGTCCTATGGGCTGATACTTCCATCTCTGCTGTGGCGTGTACGGCTTATAGTGGTCCTATGGACAGATACTTCCATCTCTTCTGTGGCGTGTATGGCTTATAGTGGTCCTATGGGCTGATACTACCATCTCTGCTGTGGCGTGTACGGCTTATAGTGGTCCTATGGACAGATACTACCATCTCCGCTGTGGCGTGTACAGCTTATAGTGGTCCTATGGACAGATACTACCATCTCTGCTGTGGCGTGTGCAGCTTATAGTGGTCCTATGGGCTGATACTTCCATCTCTGCTGTGGCATGTGCAGCTTATAGTGGTCCTATGGGCTGATACTTCCATCTCTGCTGTGGCGTGTACGGCTTATAGTGGTCCTATGGACAGATACTTCCATCTCTTCTGTGGCGTGTATGGCTTATAGTGGTCCTATGGGCTGATACTACCATCTCTGCTGTGGCGTGTACGGCTTGTAGTGGTCGTATGGACAGATACTTCCATCTCTGCTGTGGCATGTACGGCTTGTAGTGGTCCTATGGGCTGATACTACCATCTCCGCTGTGGCTTGTACGGCTTATAGTGGTCCTATGGACAGATACTTCCATCTCTGCTGTGGCGTGTATGGCTTATAGTGGTCCTATGGGCTGATACTACCATCTCTGCTGTGGCGTGTACGGCTTATAGTGGTCCTATGGACAGATACTACCATATCTGCTGTGGCGTGTGCAGCTTATAGTGGTCCTATGGGCTGATACTTCCATCTCTGCTGTGGCGTGTATGGCTTATAGTGGTCCTATGGACTGATACTACCATCTCTGCTGTGGCATGTATGGCTTATAGTGGTCCTATGGACTGATACTACCATCTCTGCTGTGGCGTGTGCAGCTTATAGTGGTCCTATGGGCTGATACTACCATCTCTGCTGTGGCGTGTGCAGCTTATAGTGGTCCTATGGACAGATACTACCATCTCTGCTGTGGCATGTATGGCTTATAGTGGTCCTATGGACTGATACTACCATCTCTGCTGTGGCGTGTGCAGCTTATAGTGGTCCTATGGGCTGATACTACCATCTCTGCTGTGGCATGTGCGGCTTATAGTGGTCCTATGGACAGATACTACCATCTCTGCTGTGGCATGTACGGCTTGTAGTGGTCCTATGGGCTGATACTACTATCTCTGCTGTGGCGTGTACGGCTTGTAGTGGTCCTATGGACTGATACTACCATCTCTGCTGTGGCGTGTACGGCTTGTAGTGGTCCTATGGGCTGATACTTCCATCTCTGCTGTGGTGTGTATGGCTTATAGTGGTCCTATGGGCTGATACTTCCATCTCTGCTGTGACATGTACGGCTTGTAGTGGTCCTATGGGCTGATACTACTATCTCTTCTGTGACGTGTACGGCTTATAGTGGTCCTATGGGCTGATACTTCCATCTCTGCTGTGACGTGTACGGCTTATAGTGGTCCTATGGGCTGATACTTCCATCTCTGCTGTGGCGTGTGCAGTTTATAGTGGTCCTATGGGCTGATACTTCCATCTCTGCTTTGGCGTGTATGGCTTATAGTGGTCCTATGGACAGATACTTCCATCTCTGCTGTGGCGTGTACACTACAGCTTATAGTGGTCCTGTGGACAGATACTACCATCTCTGCTGTGGCGTGTACGGCTTATAGTGGTCCTATGGGCTGATACTTCCATCTCTGCTGTGGCATGTGCAGCTTATAGTGGTCCTATGGGCTGATACTTCCATCTCTGCTGTGGCGTGTACGGCTTATAGTGGTCCTATGGACAGATACTTCCATCTCTTCTGTGGCGTGTATGGCTTATAGTGGTCCTATGGGCTGATACTACCATCTCTGCTGTGGCGTGTACGGCTTATAGTGGTCCTATGGACAGATACTACCATCTCCGCTGTGGCGTGTACAGCTTATAGTGGTCCTATGGACAGATACTACCATCTCTGCTGTGGCGTGTGCAGCTTATAGTGGTCCTATGGGCTGATACTTCCATCTCTGCTGTGGCATGTGCAGCTTATAGTGGTCCTATGGGCTGATACTTCCATCTCTGCTGTGGCGTGTACGGCTTATAGTGGTCCTATGGACAGATACTTCCATCTCTTCTGTGGCGTGTATGGCTTATAGTGGTCCTATGGGCTGATACTACCATCTCTGCTGTGGCGTGTACGGCTTATAGTGGTCCTATGGACAGATACTACCATCTCTGCTGTGGCGTGTACAGCTTATAGTGGTCCTATGGACAGATACTACCATCTCTGCTGTGGCGTGTGCAGCTTATAGTGGTCCTATGGGCTGATACTTCCATCTCTGCTGTGGCGTGTACACTACAGCTTATAGTGGTCCTATGGACAGATACTTCCATCTCTTCTGTGGCGTGTATGGCTTATAGTGGTCCTATGAGCTGATACTACCATCTCTGCTGTGGCGTGTACGGCTTATAGTGGTCCTATGGACAGATACTACCATCTCTGCTGTGGCGTGTACAGCTTATAGTGGTCCTATGGACAGATACTACCATCTCTGCTGTGGCGTGTGCAGCTTATAGTGGTCCTATGGGCTGATACTTCCATCTCTGCTGTGGCGTGTACACTACAGCTTATAGTGGTCCTATGGACAGATACTACCATCTCTGCTGTGGCGTGTGCAGCTTATAGTGGTCCTATGGACTGATACTACCATCTCCGCTGTGGCGTGTACAGCTTATAGTGGTCCTATGGACAGATACTACCATCTCTGCTGTGGCGTGTGCAGCTTATAGTGGTCCTATGGGCTGATACTTCCATCTCTGCTGTGGCATGTGCAGCTTATAGTGGTCCTATGGGCTGATACTTCCATCTCTGCTGTGGCGTGTACGGCTTATAGTGGTCCTATGGACAGATACTTCCATCTCTTCTGTGGCGTGTATGGCTTATAGTGGTCCTATGGGCTGATACTACCATCTCTGCTGTGGCGTGTACGGCTTATAGTGGTCCTATGGACAGATACTACCATCTCTGCTGTGGCGTGTACAGCTTATAGTGGTCCTATGGACAGATACTACCATCTCTGCTGTGGCGTGTGCAGCTTATAGTGGTCCTATGGGCTGATACTTCCATCTCTGCTGTGGCGTGTACACTACAGCTTATAGTGGTCCTATGGACAGATACTACCATCTCTGCTGTGGCGTGTACAGCTTATAGTGGTCCTATGGACTGATACTACCATCTCTGCTGTGGCGTGTGCAGCTTATAGTGGTCCTATGGGCTGATACTTCCATCTCTGCTGTGGCATGTACGGCTTGTAGTGGTCCTATGGGCTGATACTACCATATCTGCTGTGGCGTGTGCAGCTTATAGTGGTTCTATGGGCTGATACTTCCATCTCTGCTGTGGCGTGTGCAGCTTATAGTGGTCCTATGGGCCGATACTTCCATCTCTGCTGTGGCGTGTATGGCTTATAGTGGTCCTATGGACTGATACTACCATCTCTGCTGTGGCATGTACGGCTTATAGTGGTCCTATGGACTGATACTACCATCTCTGCTGTGGCGTGTGCAGCTTATAGTGGTCCTATGGGCTGATACTACCATCTCTGCGGTGGCATGTGCGGCTTAAGTGGTCCTATGGACAGATACTACCATCTCTGCTGTGGCGTGTACGGCTTATAGTGGTCCTATGGGCTGATACTTCCATCTCTGCTGTGGTGTGTACGGCTTATAGTGGTCCTATGGGCTGATACTTCCATCTCTGCTGTGGTGTGTATGGCTTATAGTGATCCTATGGGCTGATACTTCCATCTCTGCTGTGACATGTACGGCTTGTAGTGGTCGTATGGACAGATACTTCCATCTCTGCTGTGGCGTGTACGGCTTATAGTGGTCCTATGGGCTGATACTTCCATCTCTGCTGTGACGTGTACGGCTTATAGTGGTCCTATGGGCTGATACTTCCATCTCTGCTGTGGCGTGTACGGCTTGTAGTGGTCCTATGGGCTGATACTTCCATCTCTGCTGTGACGTGTATGGCTTATAGTGGTCCTATGGGCTGATACTTCCATCTCTGCTGTGGCGTGTATGGCTTATAGTGGTACTATGGACAGATACTTCCATCTCTGCTGTGGATCTTTGGAGCTTCTTCAGTGTTATCGTTGGTGTCTTTGTTCAAACTCTGATTAATGCCCTCCTTGTCTGGTCTGTAAATTTTGGTGGGCGCCTTCTCTTGTCACGTGTGTGGTTGTGTCATATTTTGTTATAATGCATTTAATGGCGCTCCGTGGGATGTTCAAAGTTTGGGATATTTTTTTATAACCCAACCGTAATCTATACTTCTACACAACTTTGTCTCTGACCTGTTCGGAGAGCTCCTTGGTCTTGACGTTGCTTGTTTTTGGTGCTGTAGACTCAGGGGCCTTTCAGAACAGGTGTATTTATACTGACATGATGTGACACTTCAATTGCGCACAGAGTTGGACAATTAGTGACGTCTCAGACAATGGTATCGCAGGTGAGGGGTGGCAGGTAGTGGGGTATCAGACCTATAAAATGAGCACTAGCATTCACAACTGCCAGACAGTCGCTTTGACTGCCCCTAGAATAAGGTATGGCCCATGCCAGGGGTGTGGAGCATCCACTTTAAGGTTCCATATGAAGTGATAAAGCCTCAAGCATGACATCAGGGTGACCAATGTCCTCGCCTTGGTGACATTACTGCACGTGACATGGTTTGTTAGGGACATAGGCTGGTGGGGCCACTGTTTTGCACCAGTGCATGTGATGATGCTAAAGAGGTGGCAACATAATAGGGGTGATGATGTCATAATATTAAAACAAAGGGAGCATATTGAGGATGGAAGCATTATAAATTTAGTCCCAGCTGATGCTAAACCACTATGGTGGCTGCACCCAGGAAAAGGAGTGGCTCTTGCCGGAGGCTTTAAGGCTTTATACTGGGTGATGACACCACAGGTTCCAATGTCATTGCCTTTGTGACATCACTGCTAGTGACCCTTTGAAAAAATATCTGCTTATCACTAGCATAAGCATGTACACAGGGTGTTCCTAATGTGCATGTCTAGATTTTAGTAGTTTTTTTTGCTGCCACCGAGGAACGGTGTAGCCTGGCGACAATTGACAGTAGTTACTTAGTTGTTGTTACTGTATCTACGCAGTCATCTTGTTTCGGTTACTGTATCTATATTCTAGACCTGGATATGGTACTGTATCTGTGCACTAAGCTCATCTAAGCCATACTTAGGGTATGTTCACACGCTGAGAGGCAGTTACGTGTGAAAAGACAGACTGTTAACAGCTGCCTCGTTTCACACGTAAAAGCTCCTCCTCGTAATTTACGAGGCGTCTGAGACGCTCGTAAACCTTGAGCCGTGCTTCATTGATTTCAATGAAGAACGGCTCAAATTACGTGGCAAAGAAGTGTCCTGCACTTCTTTGCCGAGGCAGTAAATTTACGCGTCGTCGTTTGACAGCTGTCAAACGACGACGCGTAAATTACAGGTCGTCTGCACAGTACGTCGGCAAACCCATTCAAATGAATGGGCAGATGTTTGCCGACGTATTGCAGCCCTATTTTCAGACGTAAAACGAGGCATAATACGCCTCGTATACGTCTGAAATTTGGCCGTGTGAACATACCCTAATTCTGTTGCCAGATTTCCACACTTAACCTATGTATCCAGGTGGTGTAGCTAAAAAGCCCAAAAATGTGCAGTTTTACAGGTGCCACACTTTATCACTCCCATAAGGCTCACCTTAACCAAATGGCCTGCACGTGCCTATGATCACTAGCAAGTGCTTCTATGTAACAAAAAGTGGGATTCACATGCTGCTTGTAATATCTTATTATTTAGAGGTGACCTATTGTGTTTTAGAGAGCTGTTCTTATATCTTTTTTGCTATTTTTGTCCTTCTCAGTGTTTGCCTGCAGCATATTCCCCAGAGCAGGTTTGCACAGACAGGTATATTGCATTTCATAATGTCCCTGGGTTAATCCAAGGGCAGGTGAACAATTGCACTGTATCTTTTGTTGAAGAGTAATTTCATCAAACAGCCTCTGTCCTCCCACCCAGGCTGGCTCAGTGGCTTACCTATGATCACATTTCAGCTCTAAGGCATCGACCTCCGCTCAGCTCAACGTACTGTATGTAACAGGTCACCTTACCTAAGACCATGGGCTAAGCAAGATTACCTGCGGCTCATGAAAAATGACCTAATTGCCTGTGTCAGAGAGAATAGCCTGCTGTTTAAGCCATTTGATTAAAACTAAGTGAAGTGATTTGGTAGATGGCACATATGTTTTATTATGGCTATATAACCTATATTAGTTATAAATAACCTGTATTAGTTATAATCTAATTATATAATAATAGAAATACGAAAAAATATAAAGCATAAAAAATATATAATTAATAAATATATAAAACAATAAAGAAAAAAAACCCCCACTGTATATTTAATGGAGTGATATAAGACCTTAGTCCTTGGGTTTTCTCCACTTCAAAATATTTTGTTTATTCAGCCAAAAGCCTGTTAAAAGAGTTGTCTGGTTTACAAAATAACATAATAGGGCTTTTTGAGTTAATAGATGGTAGTCCCTCTTTCTAGACCTCAAAATATTAGCCACAGTGAATAGTGGCTACAAAGAGTATCCCTCAGTCTGGGGGATCAAGCCTGTCCGTTTTTCATATATTCTTTATTTTAGTGGGCACTGTGTAATGCTTAATTTGGCCTGAGGTGGCACTGCAGGGAAATTATACACTTACTGCCTGGTCCTTACAGATTACAGGTGATCAAGTGCCTACAATGGGCACATGAGCGTCCGAATTGGACCATGGAGCAATGGAAGAAGTTAGGCTGGTCTGATGAATCACATTTTCTTTTACATCAGGTAGGTGCTGGGTACCCGTGTTCTTGCTTAACTCTGGAAGAGTTGGCACTGGGATGCATTATGGGAAAAAGGCAAGTCGGCAGAGACAGTGTGATGCTCTTGGTAATGTTCTGCTGGGAAACCTTTGGTCCTGTCATTCATGTGGATGTTACTTTGACATGTACCATCTACCTAATCATTGCTGCAGACCAAGAACACCCGTTTCAGCAGGATAATGCCTCCGCCACACGACAAAAATTGTTCAAGAATGGTTTGAGGAACATGACAAAGAGTTCAAGGTGATGTCTCCAAATTCCCCAGATTTCAATCTGATCGATCATCAGTGAGATGTGCTGTAAAAACAAGTCCGATCCATGGAAGCTGCACCTCACAACTTACAGGACTTTTTTTTTTTTTCATAATCTAAATTTTTATTAAGAATTTTTAGCAAATACAAAAGCAAACAAGCCAAAGAAAACATCTCAATATACATACATGTTATTATTTGCATTGTCTATAGTTCTCTTAGGTAAGACATTAGCATGTTTCAACATATTACACACACACCTTATCTGCGAAATTCACCTCTCAGGCTATAGGCATTGTCTCTTCTTGATAAGGTCTCATCATAAAAGTATATCCAAGGCTTCGTGTAAAGTGTGTGATGTCATTCTAAGTCCCACAAAAGGAGAGAGGAAGAAGAAGAGGGAACGAGAGATATAGGGAAAGATCAAGGAAAGAGATAGACGCCCAGAGCTAAACGTCCTGGGCCACCCAGAACTCCCGGTGTCCCACCTGCCCAGTGGGAGCAATGAGAGGATTGACTGGGAAGGAAAGAAGGGGTTCCCTTCTCCCAGATGGAAGCCCCTGAATTAGCAGACTGCTCCTGACCGACCCCTCTATGCTATGCGGGGGGTTCCGCCTAGCCACTTAGCAAAGTGTGGACCAGATTTGAAGGATGACCATGCACTCCACAGAGAAAGAACCGCACCAAAGCGATCACTGTCCTCTGCAACCAGAGTTTCCATTCGACATAAAGAATCCATCTCCGCTACCCATTCGACAACTGAAGGCGGCGCAGTGGACTTCCAATGTCTAGGAATAACTGTTCGTGCCGCAGTCAGGAAATGCCGTAGTAGCCCCTTCCTAATACTCGGCAAAGGGCCCGGAATTAGGGATAGCAAAGCCATCTGAGGAGTGGGCACCATCTGCGTACCTTCCACTTCTGTATAGATTTCAAAGATCGCTTTCCAGAAGGTCTGCTATACTTGACATGACCACCAGATGTGCAACATTGTTCCGGTCTCAGTCCCGCACCGCTAACACAAATCTGATACCTCAGGGTACATTCTGCTTAGAATCTGTGGGCAACGGTACCATCTAGTCAGTATTTTAAAGTTTTTTTCCTGTGCATGACATGCCACCGGCATTTTGTGAGACAGAAAAAATATTCGATCCCAATCAGCCAGTGACAGGGTTACTCCCAGTTCTCGCTCCCATGCGCTGACGTATGCAGGAGGCTGATTATCACAGGCCTCTAGAAGTAAGGTATACAGGTTAGATATCACCCGGGCCGGAGGCTCGGTTTGAAGCAACAACGACTCAAATGCAGTGCTAGTGACGATATGCATCCAGCCCGGTAGGGCCGAATGTAAGAAGGTGGACAATTACGCATGTTCCATCCAGGAAAGCGTCCTCCCCGGGCAAGTCCCGCGCAACTCGGACAAAGGAGGGAGCCTCCCCCCATCCGACATTACCTATCATAATCTCGTGTTTTCAGAAGAGGACCAAATAATAAACTGTTTCGTATTGACAGCTGGTAAAAATTCTGGGTTATCAAACAGCGGGCTAAGGAGCCCGGGTCTATGTGAAAGGCCCTTTCTAACCATCAGTCTGTCCCATAAAGTGAGGCAGTGCTGGGTTAGCAATGGCAGGGTCGCAAGCGCCGGCCTATAATCAGGAAGAATCCATGGCAACGATCTAAGTGAGAGCGCGACTATGGACTGCTCAATCTCTACCCACTGTTTCTTGGATCCATTATGAAACCAGTCCACCACCCTTGCGAGTACTGCGGCCTGATGATAAGTGATCAAGTCCGGGAGTCCAGCTCCCCCTTCAGTTTTGGACGGTACAATGACTTCAGATTAAGGCGTGGCCTCAAAGTGCCCCACACAAAGTTCCGAAAGGCTTTCTCCAATGCCTTGAAAAATGTTCCGGGGATTAATACTGGGAGAGCCTGAAATAGATATAAAAACCGAGGGAGGATGTCCATTTTGATAGCGTTTATGCGGCCAAACCATGAGAGCTGCGCTCGATCATATGAATGTAGATTTTTAAGAGTGGTTTGCAGTAACGGCTGATAATTGAGAGTGTAAAGATCTACTAGGTCCCTAGGAATCTGGACTCCCAAATATTTGATTGACCTCGCCTGCCATTTAAAATTAAAGGATGACTTTAAGAGCTCCAGTGTCTCAGAAGATAAGGAAATGTTGAGTGCTTCAGTTTTCGTATAGTTTACTTTAAAGTTGCTGACCTGGCCAAACACTTCGAATTCTCTAATGAGTACTGGTAAGGAGATCACAGGGTTTGTCACGAAGAGCAGGAGATCATCGTCATATAGAGCCAATTTATGACAATCTCCACCTATTCCTATCCCTGTTATATCTGGGGAATTACGGATAGCCACAGCTAAGTGCTCCATCGTGATGACATAAAGTAATGGTGACAGGGGGCATCCCTGTCTAGTGCCGTTGGCAATCGAGAATGTTGTGGAAAGTACCCCGTTTGCCCTAACTTGTGCAGTAGGTGTCTGGTATAGGGACATTATCTTATCTAGCATAATGGGGCCAAGTCCAACCTCGGTTAATGCCGATTTCAGGAACCCCCAATGTACCCGATCGAAGGCTTTTTCCACGTCAACTGATATTAAACATGTGGGTAGAGACTTTTTCAGGACATAGGATATTAAGAGAGTGGTTTTATTGGTATTATCCCTCGCCTCTCTATGTCGAACAAATCCCGCCTGATCTCCGTGGATACAACGTGGTAGGAGTGGGGCTAGTCTATTTGCAATGGCCTTAGAATAATGTTTTACATCCACATTTATCAGGGAGATTGGACGGTAATTAGAACAAGCCGAGGGATCTTTCCCTGGTTTGGGGATCACAGTAATGGTGGCCGCTAACGTTTGCGGAGTGAATGGCATGGAGGTTGTAACTGCATTACATACCTTAGTCATATAGGGAAGAAGTTTAGTAACAAAGGTCTTGTAAAAGGACGCCGGGAATCCATCCGGACCCGGACTTTTACCCGACGGAGCTGACTTTATGATTGCCTGTATTTCCGATTCCGAGAAGGCCTCCCCTAGTGAGGCCGTCTCGGTCTCCTCTAAAGTCGGCAACGCCGTCTGTGCAACATAGGAATCAATCCTCCGTTGGAGGGCACTTGGAGACATGTCTGCCAAAGGCCCCTTGAGGTTGTAAAGGGCCTGATAGTAGTCCTTAAATGTATTAACAATGTCTTCTGGCTTATGTTTGACCTCACCCTGTGTAGTTTTTATCGCCGGTATAAAGGATTGAGGAGCCCGTGGGTGTAATGATCTAGCTAATGCCCTCCCGCATTTATTAGAATGTTCGTAAGCGAAACGCCTCATCCGGTCTCGAAACGACGCATGCGCCTGGTCTAATAAATTTCTCAGCAAATTTCGAGCTTCTAGTAGCTCTGCTAAAGTCTGGGGGTGCTGGGACTGCTTGTGAGTGGTCTCCAGAGTCCGTATCTGGGACAAGAGCTTTTCAATTTTGAAAGCCCGTTCCCTTTTTAGTCTCGAGCCTTGCTGTATAAATATACCTCTTAGTACACTTTTCAACGCCTCCCACTGAACCGGCAGAGGAGTGGAGTCCGCCTCATGATGCTCCAGAAACTCCGAGATGGATCTGTTAATCGCCGTTTGGCATACCGTGTCCCTTAAAAGATGGGGGTTCAACCGCCAATGCCATTCCCGCTGTTTAGTGTCCGGGAGGGTAAGAGACAAGTAAACCGGCGCATGATCCGCCCAAATCATAGTTCCAATCTGAGATTTCGGGGACTAGGAAAGTAGATGATGACTAATAAGAAACAAATCTATCCTGCTGTACATGTCATGTACCGGAGAATAAAATGTGTAGTCCCGTGTTTGGGGGTTGAGAATCCGCCAAATGTCTACCATTTGCATGGCGAACAGCTTAGACTTAAGGGAAGCCAATTGAGAAGCGGAAACGGAGGATCTGCCTGAGGAGGAGTCTGCAACCCCATCCATTGTGAAGTTAAAGTCTCCTGCAGTTACCAATGGACCCTCTGCAAATTTGGAGAGTTCCGTTAAATAACTCCTGCATACGCGCACCTGGTCATGATTAGGGAGATACAAGTTCGCCACAGTGAACAGTCGCTCACATATTCGAAGTTTCAGAAATACAAAGCGCCCCTGGGTATCATATTGGGTAGCAACAACCGAGACCGGAAGAGATTTATGTATAGCGATACTCACTCCTCTGGATTTCGAATCAGGGTTGGTACTATGGAACCACTGCGTATAGTATCGATGTTTCAGAGTGGGCACATGGTCGGTCCTGAAATGAGTCTCCTGTAAAAGTAAAATCTGAACACGTTGTTTGTGCATATGATGCAGAATTTGAGCACGTTTTTGTGGGGTATTAAATCCCCGAACATTTAATGAGCAACATTTTAAGGGCTCCATCTGGGAAAGAGGAGGAAGGTGAGAGGGAACAAGAGAAGAAAGAGTCAGGGAACTAATGGAATCACTACAGACAGTGATCCAGCCCCAAAACTACTCTGTTTAGGGGAAAGAAGTTAAAGTAAAGTGTTCAACCGAACACGCCCTAAGGGGAGATTCACACGAACGTTGCGTTTTTGCGCGCGCAAACAACGCAGCGTTTTGCGAGCGCAAAAACCATTTGACAGCTGCGTGTGTCATGCGTGTCTGATGCGCGGCTGCGTGATTTTCGCGCAGCCGGCATCATAGAGATGAGGCTTGTCGACGCCCGTCACTGTCCAAGGTGCTGAAAGAGCTAAATCTTTCAGCACCCTCGACAGTGAATGCCGAACACAACAGCGAAAAACCTGTAAAAAAAAAAGATAAAGTTCCTACTTACCGAGAACTTCCCGGCCGTTGCCTTGGTGACGCGTCCTTGGTGACGCGTCCTTGGTGACGCGCCTCTCTTGACATCGGGCCCCACCTCCCTGGATGACGCAGCAGTCCAAGTGACCGCTGCAGCCTGTGATTGGCTGCAGCCTGTGCTTGGCCTGTGATTGGCTGGAGCTGTCACTTGAACTGAAGTGTCATCCCGGGAGGTCGGACTGCAGGAAGGAGACAGGAGTAATCGGTAAGTTAGAACTTCGGTTTTTTTTTACAGGTTAATGTATTTTGGGATCGCAAGTCACTGTCCATGGTGCTGAAACAGTTTAACTCTTTCAGCACCATGGACAGTGACTATCTCCTGACGTCGCGTACCGATAATTTTTTTGCCGGGATCGGCCAAAACGAGTTTGGCCGAACCCGGTGAAGTTCGGTACGCTTGTCCGGCTTCGCTCATCGCAAAGACACTCCGTTTGGATGTTCGGAAACAGAAAAGCACGTGGTGCTTTTCGGTTTTCATTCATCCTTTTCACTGCTGTTGCGCGAATCACGCTCGTCCCATGGAAGTGCTTCCGTGTGGTGCGCGTGATTTTCACGCACCCATTGACTTCAATGGGTGCGTGATGCGTGAAATACGCAGAGTTTTTGAACCGGTCGCGTATAGTACGCAGCGAACAAACGCTGCGCAAGAATCACGCACTATTTGAACTGCCTCATTGACTTCTATAGTGCTGTGCGTGATGCGCAGAAAATACGCGGCCTGCACGCGCGCAAATCGCGCTCGTCTGAATCCCCCCTAAGTGTGGGTTTGACTGGACTATGGAAGAAGGAAGCTCCCAACCAACTCCCAAATGCCCGAAACCTTGTATAGACACACATGTAAATTATCACATCATCAAACAACAATAATCAAACAACCCGTAACTGGCTAATGTATGCCTAGCACCATCTACCTCCATTAAGGGGAACTGCCCCTTATCAAAGATAACCTGTATCATGTCTAAACGGCTCCCATTACCATACAGGTAAGTATATCAGCTGCTATTCTGACTATACTGCCATTAATTCCCGACTAGGGTCCCATCCTAAGGGAGGGGGGGAGGGGTTACTCCCGAAACCATCACGGCGGAACTGTATATAGGCCATAAGCTCTATCATCTCCCTCCCACCATATCCCAAAGGTCTGCAGACATGATGCGAGGTGGTCCATATAAACCCACATGGCCAATTGCCAGGGAGGATGTATGTACCCATGATCCCGACCTTGGGGCTCGTTCTGATCTGTAATGAATACATAAATCCCCAATGCAGTCCCCTTCCCCCACATCCCCAATGCAGCATGTTAGGACATAAAAAAGTAACCCCAACCACTCCTTATCAGCGGAGCAGAATGTTCCAACATCTAATTCCAGCAATCTTGACCTGGTCGTAGCCGATGTCGAGGTAGCCGCCATCTGTGCTTCACATAGACAATTCTGCGGGGAAGGCCAGTCCTGTAATATTCCTGGCAGGGAGGTAATTTCTCAGGACCCGCGGAACAGAGTCCAACATATGTGACCGTTGCTGTCTTAACCGCTGTATAACTCAGTAAGGCACCATGGAGGCCGCCGGCGGCGCATCAAAGGAGCAATCTCAAGATTCCTGAGAGGCATGAGCGGGAACTCCCGGGCCCTGCACTCTTCTGCGTTTCGCAGGGGTCGAGGAGTGATCCATCCGGTGATTACGTCTTGGTATTCGTTGCGGCATAGGAGGAAAATACGGCCAATCTGAGATGGAAATCTGTGGGAGATCCAATGCAGCAAGGAAATCAGGGATATCTTCCGGAGAATAGACTGAATACAAGGAGGATCCACGGCGTACTTGTAGTTGGAAGGGGTATCCCCATGAATACTGGATATCTTTTTCCCTAAGTGCGACAAGTAGGGGTCGTAGGGCTCTCCTTTTTGCCAAAGTGGAACGAGAAAGATCCGCAAGTAATTGCACCGGAGCCCCGTCGAAGTCCAGTGTACCCCTGTTACGGGCTTGCCTCATTATAGATTCCTTAAGTTGAAAAAAGTGGATTCTACACACCACGTCACGCGGTCTGGCCAAATCCGTGCTTTTTGGGCCCAGGGTGCGGTGAGCTCTATCAATTTCCACCAGAGACTCCGCAGGTCTTTCCAGCAACATGTTAAATATCCCCTGTAACGTGTGAATGAGGTCCTGGGGCCCCGTAGCTTCTAGAATACCCCTGACTCTAATATTGTTTCTCCTATTTCTGTTCTCTGCATCATCCGTCATATCAAACAGCATTTGTATATGTGCATAGTGTTGATCCAATAAAATTTGCTGGGAGGCCTGATGCTGCTGCAGCTCCTGTGTTTGCACTTCAATAGCTTCCACCGATTCATTAATATGTGTAATGTCCTCTTTCAAGGAACGGATCTCATTTTTGCAAACCGCTTCAAGGCGGGAAATATGGCCCTCCATATCCTGTTTAGTGGGTATGGCCGCCATTTGTGCCGTTAGTGCCTGCAGCTCAGGGCCCATAATACAAGTTGGTGCCGGGTTAGAGGCTGACTCACCCCTCTGAGGTTCCGACGAGCTATCCTGCGGCTGGTCTGGAGGAGATGCCTTTCCCAGAGGCGGCGTCCCTGAGGTGCCGGTGCTGTCCGCCATATTGGAGAGACGGGCCGAAGATGCAGGCAGGCCCGGATCCAAAAAATAATGAGGTATACCGCTCCTCGTCCTTGTCTGATCGCTTCTTGCGGGTGTCGGGGGTTTGGTGCGTGATCCCCTTTGCATTTGTGCGATGTGTCGCAAATAGACGCTGTTAATCGGGCTTGGGAGCAGTCAGGGAGCAGGAGCTCTTACACCACGCGTCTCACCAGCTCCATGTCCAGGCCACGCCCCACAACTTACAGGACTTAAAGGATCTGCTGCTAACGTCTTGTCTTGGTGCCAGAAACCACAGGACACCTTCAGTGGTCTTGTGGAGCCCATGATTCGACGGGTCAGAGCTGTTTTGGCATCACAAGGGGGACCTCCACAATATTAGGCAGGTGGTTTTAATGTTATGGCTGAATAGTGTATGAGTATATACAGTATGGATATATATATCTATATAAACACATACATTGTAACGACGGGGGTAGGGAAACGAACAAGTGAGCGCTAATCTACCCGCCACTCTGTCCCTGCCTACTTGCAACGACCCGCCCTAGGCGACGGGGTACAACTGGGCGGCGGTCCCTACGCTCAGTAAGTGCACGAGACAAACATACAAGGGAATACAAAGCAAAGGGAAAGGGGCAGTTGCCCACGGAAACACCGTGAGCAACCAGAGTGGTGAACGAGCCAAGTCAAACCAGGAGAGCACGAGGTACCAAACGCAGAGAAGGAGAGTAGTCAGTAGGCCAGGGTCAGTATGGAGCAGGATCAAATAGTTAGGAGCTGTAGCTGGGCCAGGAAACCACACGAAAAGAATCACAAGCAAAGGAGGAACAGGAAAGGCAGGTATAAATAGACAGAGGGCGGGAGCTAGCTCCGTCTGGCCAGGCTGCGATAGGCTCTCCCACTCCTAAGCCTGCCATCCTGAGTGGTGGAAGATGGAGTCCGTCTCAGAGACGTAGATTCAGGTGCAGACTGATTACCTATGGGAGTTAACCCCGAAGCTGTGCCTGGCAGATCCTTTACATACATACATGAATACCTTATGTTGCCAATAGAAAAAGTAAAGCAACATTGTTAGCATAAAACAATATAAAAGTCAAACAAATAGGGCACAGTAATGGACAGAAAAAAACCCTGAATGATTTCTTCTTTTATTCGGCTGTCAGTTCTCATTGTGTGAATGCAACACTGCAACAATCCTTCTGCTCAAACACAAGACACAATGGTTACGACAGTCGCTGATCACAGCGGGATTCACACATTGTTTTCCAAAGTTGGCAATTATATTGTATGTGAATGTTACATACTTGGTCTATAGCCTTCTTTCTCATGCAGGTATTGCTAATTCAAGTACATTATTTAAAAAGAGAAACACTAACATATAAAAGGAACAAAAATGTGCATTGAATAGTTTTTAATTAATTACATTCACGGACACAATGAGCTGACGTAACCCCCAGCTGTGTATGAGGGTGTGAGTCAATGTATAAATGACCATTATAAGTATACTCCCCACATAATATATCAAATGTTTCTCTGCTGGAATCACTTTCACTGTATTGAAAAGGCACCTAGGACGGACTTGTTTAATACCACTGATGCCTAATATCGAGGACTTAGTGGGTGCATGTAGAGTCACTAAATGCCCCTCCCATGAGTAGCTTACTAAGTCCGCCTAGCCAATCAAATATTTAGAAAAAGGCCCATGTCTGGGCAGTAACCCAGGGTGTAACAGTAGGGGGTGCTAATATGGCAACCTAGGCTCTGGTGTCTGAGGTGACCCCAATGACAAGTTTCTCTGCAACATAAGAGGACATGAGCACTGAATATGGAATGTATTTATTTTGGGGTGCTGTTCCAGATTCTGCTTTAGGCCCGGGGCCGTTATACTGCCTCCACCAAGTAGATGTCAAAGCAGGAAGTGCGTTGAATAAGAGAGGAAGATATGGGGTGGAAAGGTGGCTGTGCATGAATGTGTCTCTCCATTGTAGCTTATGGGAGTAACTCCCATAAACTACAGTGGAAGCCATGCTTATACGTGGCCAGTTTGACTCTTCCTCTCTGTGTCAAACGGCGGAGCAGGGGACCCAGTGGCGGATTAGCATTAGGGCGGTTCGGGCAGCCGCACGGGGCCCAAGGCTCCCGGGGGGCCCATGGCCGGTGGAACCGCACATGATCGCACGGGCCCCCTCATGCCCGGTGGCGTCACTAGCACCGGAGGGGCCCCCTCAGGACTTAGATATAAATGAATACTATAGGCTGCAGCCAGTCACGTTCGGCTTGCAGCCTATAAGGCGCTGAGAAGACTCCCTGCGCAGACAGGCGTGATGAGGTACTGCATAACGCCGGTTTGCGCATGCGTGTAGTCCGGAGGATTCACACGCGTCTAGCTGGAGCAGCCGCCACGGGGTAAGGTAAGTAAACTGTATACATTTTTTTAGGTGGGGACTATCGCTGTGTATATATTCAAGGAGGGGGGGGGGATTGCTCAGTTACACTATATACAAGGGGGAGTGATGGGTGGCCCTATATAAAAGGGGGAGGGTAGCGCTGTGTGGGCCTGTATACAAAGGGGGGAGTGCTCTGTGTCTTTATATACAAGGGGGGGGGAGTGCTGTGTGGCACTATACACAAAGGGGGAGCGCAGTGTGCACTATATACAAGGGGGAGCGCTATGTGGCCCTATATGCAAGGGGGAGCGCTGTATGGCCCTATATACAAAGGGGGAGCGGTGTGTGACACTATATACAAAGGAGGGAGCGCTGTGTGACACTATGTACAAAGGGGGAGGGCTGTGTAGCACTATATACAAGGGGGGGCTGTGTAGCGCTATCCACAGCGGTATGTGTGGCGCTCTTTATACGGGGGGGTTTTTGGCGCTATTTACAAGAGGGGGAGGGCTGTGTGGCGCTCTCTACAGCGGGGCTGTATGTCACTATCTATAGGGGCTGTGTGTAACGCTCTCTACGGGGGGGATGTGTGATATCTACAGGGGCTGTGTGCGGCACTATGTACAGGAGGATGTGTGTGGCACTATGTACAGGGGGCTGTGTGTGGCACTATGTACAGGGGGCTGTGTGTATGTGGTGTTTTACAGAGTGTGGTATTATTATATTCAGGCACGCAGTGTTTGGTGCTATTATATTTAGGGGCACAGTATGTGGCACCATTATAACTTTATTTTCGTTTATAGGTGTGGAAATGTTGGAAAAGTGAGGAGCCGAAGACATCGGAGTGGCAAATTCTTCAGAAAGGAGTCATGGCCGGGAGAAGTCGTCATGAGCTTTGGACCGGATGGAGAAGAAAAGAGGAAAAAAACTACTAGAATCTGAGACGTCGTCACCAGTGAGTCACTAGATTTATAGAGAATCTGTCACGTCTCCTGACATGTTTATTACTGGAAATCCCTGTATTTCATAAAAAGACTTTCTGCAGTCCAGGACTGATAGACAATTCCCCTTCTCAGGAGGATGTGTCCCTGCACAGTGTGATACTGTCAGTATGTAGGGACACAGCCCTGTGACAAGGGGAATCGTAACACCCATTTGTTAATGTTTGCAAAAAAGGTAGTGTTAAAAATAGTTATGGCGCGGCAGGGCGGAAGCCCAAGTTTGGGTAACAGCCCAGGGCCCATGGTCTACTTAATCCGCCACTGAGGAGACCCCCATTAGAACTAAAACTGCAAGTCCCAGAACTGGAACCCCCTCCTAACAGATGTGTTTTCCAAATATTGCCAACATGTCTTAGATGGGAATAGCCTTATAGGTTTTATTGCAGCCTTTGAGAGTGGTACAATCTGACAATGTGGCCCTTGGACCAAAAATGGTTGTGCACCCCTGATATAGATTATGGATACTGGTGACAGATTCATTTTAAAGTAGGTGATAACAAAGGGCATACATACCACAGAGACAACCCCAATGGCCGGAGGGGAGTGTGATATTCAAGGTGGTGACATCTACCTTCCCCATGGGGGAAATGAACCGTGGACACCCTCTCTGTGCAAAAAAAACCTCCACACATTTCAAGGGGTATTAAACACAGCGTCAGACCCCCTTCCCTCCTAAAAAACAAATGCAAAGGCTTTTGACATTGGACTCAGGCAGAAAGGAAGTTGGGTCTGGTGGTCTGAACCATCACAAGGTTTGATTCATATTATGTGGCCCCTTCTCTTCTCTTGGGGCCCAACATTTAACAAGACTATGGCTTTTCATTAACCTTCTAGCGTGACACCTTCAAGACAAAAAAAAAACTAAAAAAGGTTCTGCTCTGTGTATTGTAAAGCTGACTGAACCGGCATTAACAAACAATTTTGAAAGGTTTAACACGGAGATGTGAGAGTTCTTTATATGACTTTTTACCAGCTGCATTTCATCGCCTTACAAAAGAGCACAGAGGGTTTAGCACAAAAAATATATTTCGTAGAAAGAAAAAAAAAAAAGCTCGATTGTACAAAAGAATGAAAAAATGTATTATTTCACGGAGCACAATCACAATGGCTGGTAATTTAGTCCTCGGATTATTAGGGTCTTATTATGTAAAGAATGACTTGAAATGCATGAGCTGATTTGTTCACAAAGTCGGAAAAAAAGCCGTTTTTGTTAGTAGGGAATTGCGGCAAAGAGGAGCAAATCTGGAATTTATTTATTCATCAGTCCTTTATACGCACTGGGTCTTGTATACGAAATGACGATTCAATCAAATTCACAAGGACTATTTTAGGATGACTCCTATGACCGAAAAATAGTCTGTTGCTGGTAAATTGTAAAAATAAATGGATTTTGAAACCGCATAATCATAAAAGCTGTCCTATCGTCATAATAAAGCGTTCCAAACGAGGTGACGCGCCTGTGACAGAGGAAATCATTTGTTGGAGATAAAGATGGGATAGTAGTCACTACATTGCTCTTGTTAATATAACACTGGTGACTTTTTTCCTCTAGGCCAGGATCACACACACGCAGTTTTGATGCAGTTTTTGGCTCCGTTTTTTTAGACAAGCGCTGGAGTGGACACAAAAAAAGGAGATGCATTTATCTTTTCTTTATACCTTTTCCTTTTGGATCCACTTCAGGCTTTGGCTCAAAAAAAGTAACAAAAAGCTGCAAGAAAAACTGTGTCTGTGTGATCTCGGCCTTACAGGGGTTGTCCCAATCAGACATGTCATAAAAGTATAATTAATGGGGTCATCAGCTGAGAACTATTCCGAGTAATGACCTGGTCCCCGTTTTTTTAACAGATATATGGCTGCCAATTCATTTTCATGGGAATCACCATAACTATAAGGCTATGTTCACACGATTAAGGCCCCGTGCCCGCAATCGCGGCCCGTAGCGCTACGGAAAGGTGTCCGCGTTCAATGAAAGTGAATGGGTCCAAACAGATGTTTTTTACGGTCGTGTGCATGGGGCCTAACAAAATATGTCTGAAAATACGGAGCTGTTTTCAAGGGAAAACAGCTCCTGATTTTCAGACGTTTTTTGAGCAACTCACGTTTTTCATGGCGTTTGACGGACGTTTTTGGAGCTGTTTTCAATAGAGTCAATGGAAAACGGCTCCAAAAACATCCCGAGAAGTGTCCTGCACTTCTTTTGACGAGCCGTCATTTTCCGCGCCGTATTTTGACAGCGACGCGTAAATTGACAGCTCGTCTGCACAGAACATCGTAAGACCCATTGCAAGCAATGGGCAGATGTTTGCCGACGTATTGGAGCTGTCTTTTCAGGCGTAATTCGAGGCGTAAAATGCCTCCATTATGTCTGAAAAGAGGTCATGTGCACATACCCTTAGGGTATGTTCACACGCTAAACAAAAAACGGCTGTAAAATACGGAGCTGTTTTCAAGGGCTGTTTTCAGCCGTTTTTTATACATCAGGCGTTTTTTTTATGCGTTTTTATGGCCGTTTTTGGAGCTGTTTTTCTATTGAGACAATGAAAAACGGCTCCAAAAACAGCTCAAGAACCGACATGCGCTTCTTTTTTACGGGGCGTTTTTTACGGGCCGTTTTTCAAACGGGAGCGTAAAAAAAACCGCATCGGAACGCCGTTTTTCCCATTGAAATCAAGGAGGCGTTCTGCTTCTGCATTTTCAGCCATTTTTGGGGCGTTTACGGCCCGAAAAATGGATGAAAATAAGCCGTGTGAACATACTCGTAAAGTAAATGTAAACTCTAAATTTCTCCAGTTTCTCAGTTTTTCTGAAATGCTGCTGTATATAGACTGACAGACATGATGATGAGACGCTGCTGTATATAGACTGACAGACATGACGCTGCTGTATATAGACTGACAGACATGACGCTGCTGTATATAGACTGACAGACATGACGCTGCTGTATATAGACTGACAGACATGATGAGACGCTGCTGTATATAGACTGACAGACATGATGAGACGCTGCTGTATATAGACTGACAGACATGATGATGAGATGCTGCTGTATATAGACTGACAGACATGATGATGAGATGCTGCTGTATATAGACTGACAGACATGACGCTGCTGTATATAGACTGACAGACATGACGCTGCTGTATATAGACTGACAGACATGATGCTGCTGTATATAGACTGACAGACATGACGCTGCTGTATATAGACTGACAGACATGATGAGACGCTGCTGTATATAGACTGACAGACATGATGATGAGATGCTGCTGTATATAGACTGACAGACATGATGATGAGATGCTGCTGTATATAGACTGACAGACATGACGCTGCTGTATATAGACTGACAGACATGACGCTGCTGTATATAGACTGACAGACATGACGCTGCTGTATATAGACTGACAGACATGACGCTGCTGTATATAGACTGACAGACATGATGATGAGACGCTGCTGTATATAGACTGACAGACATGATGCTGCTGTATATAGACTGACAGACATGACGCTGCTGTATATAGACTGACAGACATGACGCTGCTGTATATAGACTGACAGACATGATGCTGCTGTATATAGACTGACAGACATGACGCTGCTGTATATAGACTGACAGACATGATGAGACGCTGCTGTATATAGACTGACAGACATGATGATGAGATGCTGCTGTATATAGACTGACAGACATGATGATGAGACGCTGCTGTATATAGACTGACAGACATGACGCTGCTGTATATAGACTGACAGACATGACGCTGCTGTATATAGACTGACAGACATGATGATGAGATGCTGCTGTATATAGAATGACAGACATGACGCTGCTGTATATAGACTGACAGACATGATGCTGCTGTATATAAACTGACAGACATGACGCTGCTGTATATAGAATGACAGACATGACGCTGCTGTATATAGACTGACAGACATGATGCTGCTGTATATAGACTGACAGACATGACGCTGCTGTATATAGAATGACAGACATGACGCTGCTGTATATAGACTGACAGACATGATGCTGCTGTATATAGACTGACAGACATGATGATGAGACGCTGCTGTATATAGACTGATAGACATGATGATGAGATGCTGCTGTATATAGACTGACACATGACGCTGCTGTATATAGACTGACAGACATGATGATGAGATGCTGCTGTATATAGAATGACAGACATGACGCTGCTGTATATAGACTGACAGACATGATGCTGCTGTATATAGACTGACAGACATGATGCTGCTGTATATAAACTGACAGACATGACGCTGCTGTATATAGAATGACAGACATGACGCTGCTGTATATAGACTGACAGACATGATGCTGCTGTATATAGACTGACAGACATGACGCTGCTGTATATAGAATGACAGACATGACGCTGCTGTATATAGACTGACAGACATGATGCTGCTGTATATAGACTGACAGACATGACGCTGCTGTATATAGACTGACAGACATGACGCTGCTGTATATAGACTGACAGACATGATGCTGCTGTATATAGACTGACAGACATGACGCTGCTGTATATAGACTGACAGACATGACGCTGCTGTATATAGACTGACAGACATGATGCTGCTGTATATAGACTGACAGACATGATGCTGCTGTATATAGACTGACAGACATGACGCTGCTGTATATAGACTGACAGACATGATGCTGCTGTATATAGACTGATAGACATGATGAGACGCTGCTGTATATAGACTGACAGACATGATGATGAGATGCTGCTGTATATAGACTGACAGACATGACGCTGCTGTATATAGACTGACAGACATGATGATGAGATTTGGAGTTCTGTATCATAAAAAAAATTATCTAAAAAACGACTATAATGCTCAATTAACCCCTTAATGACCAAGCCATTTTTTATGTTTTTCCATCGTTGCATTCCAAGAGCTATAACTTTTTTATTTTTTTGCGTCGACATATACTACCGTTCAAAAGTTTGGGGTCACCCAGACAATTTTGTGTTTTCCATGAAAACTCACACTTATATTTATCAAATGAGTTGCAAAATGACTAGAAAATATAGTCAAGACATTTAGAAATAATGATTTTTATTTGAAATAATAATTTTCTCCTTCAAACTTTGCTTTGGTCTTGGAATGCTCCATTTGCAGCAATTACAGCATTGCAGACGTTTGGCATTCTAGCTGTTAATTTGCTGAGGTAATCGGGAGAAATTTCACCCCATGCTTCCAGAAGCCCCTCCCACAAGTTGGATTGGCTTGATGGGCACTTCTTGCGTACCATACGGTCAAGCTGCTCCCACAACAGCTCTATGGGGTTGAGATCTGGTGACTGCGCTGGCCACTCCATTAGGGCATGCCCAAACGTGGCGGAATTCTTCCGCTACTGTCCGAATCAATGCCGCACAAAATCTGCGTTGCAGATTCTGTTGCGACTCTGCCCAAAATGGGCATTAAATTGATGCGGATTAGCCGTTGCGGATTCAGGTGAAGTACTTCCCTTCTCTCTATCAGTGCAGGATAGAGAGCAGGGACAGCACTTTCCCTAGTGAAAGTAAAAGAATTTCATACTTACCCGGCCGTTGTCTTGGTGACGCGTCCCTCTTTCGGCATCCAGCCCGACCTCCCTGGATGACGCGGCAGTCCATGTGACCGCTGCAGCCTGTGATTGGCCTGTGATTGGTTGCAGCCGTCACTTAGACTGAAACGTCATCCTGGGAAGCCGGACTGGAGGAAGAAGCAGGGCGTTCTCGGTAAGTATGAATTTCTATTTTTTTTACAGGTTGATGTATATTGTGATCGGTAGTCACTGTCCAGGGTGCAGAAACAGTTACTGCCGATCGCTTAACTCTTTCAGCACCCTGGACAGTGACTATGTACGGACGTCGCCTAGCAACGCCACCGTAATTACGGGTGCACACACGTAGTCACCCGTAATTATGGGTGCACACACGTAGTCACCCGTAATTACGGGAGCCCCATTGACTTCCTCAGTCTGGCTGTGGACCTAGAAATACATAGGTCCAGCCAGAATGAAGAAATGTCATGGTAGTAAAACCAATACGCTCCGCAGCACACATAACATCTACATAACATCTGCGGACTTCATTGCGGAATTTTGACTCTCCATTGAAGTCAATGGAGAAATTCCGCAATGAGTCCGCAACCAGTCCGCCACACGTCTGCAACAACCATTGTATGCTGCGGACACCAAATTCCGCACCGCAGCCTATGCTCCGCAGCGGAATTGTCCGCAACGTGTAAACGAACCCTACTAAAAAGCTGTGGAAGGCAATGGAGAAACGGGTCCGCTGTGGATTTCCAGAGCAATTCTACCACGTCTGCCCATGCCCTTACAGATAAAATACCAGCTGCCTGCTTCTTCCCTAAATAGTTCTTGCATAATTTGGAGGTGTGCTTTGAGTCATTGTCCTGTTGTAGGATGAAATTGGCTCCAATCAAGCGCTGTCCACAGGGTATGGCATGGCGTTGCAAAATGGAGTGATAGCCTTCCTTATTCAAAATCCCTTTTACCTTGTACAAATCTCCCACTTTACCAGCACCAAAGCAACCCCAGACCATCACATTACCTCCACCATGCTTGACAGATGGCGTCAGGCACTCTTCCAGCATCTTTTCAGTTGTTCTGCGTCTCACAAATGTTCTTCTGTGTGATCCAAACACCTTAAACATCGATTTGTCTGTCCATAACACTTTTTTCCAATCTTCCTCTGTCCAATGTCTGTGTGCTTTTGCCCATATTAATCTTTTCCTTTTATTAGCCAGTCTCAGATATGGCTTTTTCTTTGCCACTCTGCCCTGAAGGCCAGCATCCCGGAGTCGCCTCTTCACTGTAGACGCTGACACTGGCGTTTTTCGGGTACTATTTAATGAAGCTGCCAGTTGAGGACCTGTGAGGCGTCTATTTCTCAAACTAGAGACTCTTATGTACTTGTATTGTTGCTCAGTTGTGCAGCGGGGCATCCCACTTCTCTTTCTACTCTGGTTAGAGCCTGTTTGTGCTGTCCTCTGAAGGGAGTAGTACACACCGTTGTAGGAAATCTTCAATTTCTTGGCAATTTCTCGCATGGAATAGCCTTCATTTCTAAGAACAAGAATAGACTGTCGAGTTTCACATGAAAGCTCTCTTTTTCTAGCCATTTGGAGAGTTTAATCGAAACCACAAATGTAATGCTCCAGATTCTCAACGAGCTCAAAGGAAGGTCAGTTTTATAGCTCCTCTAAACAGCAAAACTGTTTACAGCGGTGCTAACATAATTGCACAAGGGTTTTCAAGTGTTTTCTAATCATCCATTAGCCTTCTAATGCAGTTAGCAAACACAATGTACCATTAGAACACTGGAGTGATGGTTGCTGGAAATGGGCCTCTATACACCTATGTAGATATTGCATTAAAAACCAGACGTTTGCAGCTAGAATAGTCATTTAGCACATTAACAATGTATAGAGTGTATTTCTGATTAATTTAATGTTATCTTCATTGAAAAAACTGTGCTTTTCTTTCAAAAATAAGGAAATTTCTAAGTGACCCTAAACTTTTGAATGGTAGTGTAGCTGTATAAGGTCTTGTTTTTTGCGGGACAAGTTGTATTTTTTAATAGCAACATTTTGAGGTACATATTATTTATTGATTAACTTTTATTAACTTTTTTTTGGGGGGGAATAGAAAAAGACCTGACATTTTGCCACTCTTTTTTGCGTCTTAAATCTACGCCGTTTACCGTGTGATATAAATAACACAATAACTTTATTCAGCGGGTTGTTACGATTGCAACGATACCAACTTTGTATAGTTTTTGTATGTTTTTCTACTTTTACACAGTAAAAACACTTTTTTTTCAAAATTATTTGTTTTTGTGTCTCCATATTTGAAGAGCCATAACTTTTTTATTGTTCCGCCGATGCAGTTGTATGAGGGCTTTTTTTTGCGGGAAGACTTGTAGTTTTTATTGGTACCATTTTGGAGTAGATTCGACTTTTTGATAACTTTTGAACAAATTTTTTTTAAGTCAGGATTCACAGAAAACAGCAATTCTTCCATAGTTTTTTATTACATTTTTTACGGCGTTCACCGTGTGGGTTAAATAATGTAATAGATTTATAGTCGGGGTCGTTACGGACGCGGCAATACCAAATATGTGTAACTTTTTTACTTTATTTTGGTTTTTTAATAGTAAAGCATTTTGTATGGGGAAAAGTGTGGGATTTTCATTTTTTTCACATTTTTTTTTAAATGAACTTTATTAAACTTTTTTTTACTAGTCCCACTAGAGGATCGCTATTATAATACACTGCAATACTTTTGTATTGCAGTGTATTACTGCCTGTCCATTTAAAACGGACGGCATCTGCTAGGTCATGCCTCCGGCATGATCTATCAGGCATTCGCTCCAGGCAGACCTGGGGGCCTTTATTAGGCCCCCGGCTGCCATCGCAGACACAGACACTCGGCGATCTTATCGCCGGGTGTCAGTAGGATGAGAGGGAGCTCCCTCCCTCTCTCCAAAACCACTCAGATACGGCGCTCGCTATTGTGCACCGCATCTGAAGGGTTAAACGGGTGAGATCGATACTAATATCGATCTCATACGGCAGAGCAGGGGCGCCCCCAGCCCTCAGCTGCCTCTGGCAGCTGAGAGCAGGGAGATTTGACGGCTCCCTGCTCTGTTTACTTATTCTGATGCAGTGCCGTAAAAAGGCATATGCATCAGAATAAAGCCCGTTAGTGGCCGCCGTGAAAAGGCGTATTGGCGGTCACTAACGGGTTAAGAAACGAATCAGCACAGAACTGTGGACTGAGAAATGGCCTGGTGTTAAATGATGACAACAGAAAGGGCGGATGGAGATGTAAAGTGTACCTAACTTTTCATGTGAATTTTGAGAATAAGCTGATATATAAGTGTATAAGAGGTATAATACTATTTATGGCCATTATATAACTTGTATTCTGCATTATTTAGCAGTTTTCCCCTCTGCAGGCTCTAGTTGTCTCTGAGCTAGTGGACAGAGCCTACCTGCTATCATGTCTTCTATACACAGCACACATAGAAGAGGGGAGTCCTGTAAAGTCCCCGGCGGGTGTGGCGTCTCTCCTGCCTCTTTCAGCAGTGGCCTGACTGTGGCCAATGTGCAGGGTGCAACTGATCACATTGGCAGACAGGGGGAGCAGTTTTGCTATTTAGAGGAGCTATAAAACTGACCTTCCTTTGAGCTAGTTGATTATCTGGAGCATTACATTTGTGGGTTCGATTAAACTCTCCAAATGGCTAGAAAAAGAGAGCTTTCATGTGAAACTCGACAGTCTATTCTTGTTCTTAGAAATGAAGGCTATTCCATGCGAGAAATTGCCAAGAAACTGAAGATTTCCTACAACGGTGTGTACTACTCCCTTCAGAGGACAGCACAAACAGGCTCTAACCAGAGTAGAAAGAGAAGTGGGAGGCCCCGCTGCACAACTGAACAACAAGACAAGTACATTAGAGTCTCTAGTTTGAGAAATAGACGCCTCACAGGTCCTCAACTGGCAGCTTCATTAAATAGTACCCGCAAAACTCCAGTGTCAACGTCTACAGTGAAGAGGCGACTCCGGGATGCTGGCCTTCAGGGCAGAGTGGCAAAGAAAAAGCCATATCTGAGACTGGCTAATAAAAGGAAAAGATTAATATGGGCAAAAGCACACAGACATTGGACAGAGGAAGATTGGAAAAAAGTGTTATGGACAGACGAATCGAAGTTTGAGTTTCTTCCTCCAGCGTGGCTTCCTGGGATGACGTTTCATCCCATGTGACCGCCGCTGCAGCCAATCACAGCCTGCTAGCAGCTAGCTTAATGCTGCAGTTTTCCGCAGCGGACATTCCGACCGAAAAACTGCACCACAGTTTGGTGCGGTTTTTCACCCCAGAATTCCCTTTTACGCAGCGTATCCGCCCCGTGTGAACCCGGCCTTATAGTTAAATTTTATATGATATGCCCCTTTAAAGGGGTTGTCCGAGATATATTTTTATTTAAAAGTTAAACACACAATACACACATTAAATATTCCCTAATATACTTACCTGTGCAATCTTGCTTCTGTTCTCCGTTCTGGCAGCTCTTTTCTTCAGATCACCTGTCTTCTGACGTCACGTTTTCTTCCTCCTCCACTGTCGTGTCGTGTCCCGATCACATGGTCTCGCCCCAGCTAGACCTCGGATGGGACACGACACGTCACTGGACACGTGTCGTTTCTGCGGGTGCCCGCCCAGCCTATGCAGCTTTTTTTCACTGTGAGCGCGCCTATGCGTGTTCACAGTGAAAAAAGTGAAGAGGGACGGCACCCGCGGACTAGAGAGGTACAGTGACCTCTGTACTTTTAGTTCTTCCCCTATCAAAGCCTACACATAGTAGGCTTTGATAGGGGATCAGACAACTCGATGCAGCACACGGGTCGCATGCAGCCCTTGAGGCTGTTATCTGCGGCCCGCGGGACACCGTTGCGCCGTAGCACCGAGCAGGCCCAAGGAGGAGCCGCACTACGCTATTATAGGCTCTGCTACGATGTCAGGAGTCCCGGAGCAGAGCGTATAATATTAAACTGTAAAAGATCTTCTGGGGTCCTGTATCTAAGCCTACATTGTTAGGCTTAGATACAGTGGCTAAAAAAATTTGTCACACATGGAGCCTGTATCTAAGCCTAACACAATGTATGCTTAGATACAGGACCCCAGATGACATTCTTTTTATTCCTGTATAAGATTTGTGTTTTGGGGCCCTGTATCTAAGCCTAACATGTATTCTTAGATACATGGCCCATGTGTGACACTGTCTGCTTGGGTAATGTATCTAAGGCTACCTTGTGGTAGGCTTAGATACATGGTCAAACAGACAGTATCACACATGAGCAGTGTATCTAAGCATCACTTTTTAACCAGTGTTAACCAGTGTTGTGTGTTATTTCATTACAATATTTTTTCTATGTCCTCATTTATTTTAAAATTTATTACTAGTTCATTACTGTCTAACAGCGTCCATTAGTAAGGCTTCATGCACACGAGCGTGTGTATTTTACACGCGTGAAAAACTTGCGTCAATCATGTCTGTGTGTGTGCGTTACGGCGGATTTA